>NC_142100.1:0-1200000 GCF_054644295.1 Miniopterus natalensis
GGTACTGGAGGTCACGGGAGCCAGCGGAAAGCGCCAGGGGCCTAGCAACAGACAATTGGAGGGTGGGACCCCGCCCCCAGGGCGGCCTTTCCTCCCCCTAGCAGATTGCCCGTCCCGCGGTTTGGACCCCATGACCTGTTCCTCCCTAGAGAGGACGTCTAGGCCTCAGCCCCGTTTCAGCTCCAGGATCAGAAAAGCAACAAAACCGGCCACAGCCGACCTCAGGCCAGCCGCATTGAACGGTGGCCTCTCCCCGCCCTCAGGCCAACCAACCGGTCCGAGGAGACCATAACCCTGAAAGGACACACCTGGAAAGCTGCTGACTATGATAAGGAGATCTTTCCCTGAGCCTTGTCCTAAGAGAAAACCATTAGGACGGAGGACCCAGCTCTCTCCCTCCTGGAAGCAGCCTCTGGCCACCCCCCACCCCCTTCAAACCGCCCCCGCCCCCCCCCAGGCACCTTAGCATTAGCTTCCTCACTCCCAAGCCCCAAGGGCCCTTTCTTGGCCTTTATAACTTGTTTCCTAAACCCATGCCTTCCGGGAATGACTTCTTCTACCTCTGCGATCCACGAAATAAATGTTCTCTTATGATAAAAATAAAGTAGAAGGAAATAAAATTAAAGAAACAAGACTCTTTGCGTGGAACTCCGAGAACGCGTGCGCCCGCGCCCGCAAAACCCACGCAGGCTTCTCAAGCGTGCAGCTCGAGGAGACGCCATCCGCCTGCAGACCCGCCTCTGGCGTCATCTAGCATCGAGCGGTCACCGCCCAAAGCACAAAGCCTCTTTCTGTCCCCATCTACCACCCCCCCGCCTTTTTCTTTCTCTTTTTCTTCGGGGTTCTCCTCCCCTCCACACCCCACCCCAAATCTATCCTTTCCAACGCAAGGAGGAGGTCTTTCCGAGGCCTACTCGCAAAGCCCGGAAGCCACACAGGCCACGGACCGGAAACTCGACCCCGGCCGCCTTCCCTCTGAGATCCCTCCGTCTCTTTCACGCTTCCGTGTCTCACGACCCCATTCAGGTGTAAGGGGCGTCCGTCTCTGTGTTACAGGACAGGGAGAGGCCAGGAAAGCGTCCCGGCGGGAAGGATAGGGAAACGGAGGCAGGAAAGCGAAACAGAGCTTCGCGGGCCTCCTCTTGAGAACAAGCGGTTAAAACCTCTCCTCCTCACAGAAGAACGCGGGAGAGAAGGGGGAAGGAAAGGCAGAGGGGGGAACCTTCCTTCCACCTCTCGGGAGGGAGAGGCACTCGGCGTCCGTCCTCCCGGCCATCCTCCCCAGGCTGTTCAAACAGCAGCGAGGAGGAGAAGAGAAGGGCGCCCCTGGTGGAAACGGCGAAGCCGGCGGTCTCGGGTCGGTCGAGATCGAGGGACCGGCTCCTTCGCATCACAGACCGTCCACCTGGACCGGGATCTCTGGCACGGCCGTCTTGGAAAACTTCGGCGCCCCCGGCCGGCCCGGGCGTGGCTCAGCCAGTCTGCTGAGTTAAATGGAGCATCCCCCCATCTCCCGAGATGGTGGATCTGATCACCAGTCCGGGCACATACAAGAAACAACGAAGCCCTGGCCGGTTTGCCTAGTATCGAACACACAATGCAACATCGTACCAACACATCCTGAACCATCATCTGAACACACACCATCTGAACACATCCTGAGTCATCATCTAAACACACACAGCAACACCATCTGAACACATCCCGAAACATCATCTGAATACGTACCGCATGGAGCCCAAAGTATAACGTCTCTCTCTGTCCCCAGTTGTTCCGACTCGCCTACTCTCCACGCCCCGCCCTTTTTTTCTCTCTTTTTCTTTTTTCCTTAAGCGGCCACCAGGTGGCGCCCATCAATCAGCAAAAACAAATTCAGCTAGACATTTCTCGGTGACAGCCTGCAGACAGGCAAGAGCGCCTTGTTGCTGGGACAGGACGGATCTGCTCCCAGCCCACTTCCAACTGTGTCTCCTTGCCCACAGCTGGCAGGGGGTAGCGGGTAGAAGGAGCACAATAGATCTGGTCAAATGGGGATGTCTGTGTCATTTTGAGAGGCACCTTCCACATTCACAGAGTTTCTCGAGCAGGTAGCCCAGAGCACATCAGCATACTCACGAATCAAGGCCCGGGAAGTAGGCAGTTCTAAGAGTGCAGGAAAGGAAGATGTCACTGAGAGGCCCACGCCTTACCTCCACCTTCTCAGTGTCCATGGCCCATGCAGGCCAGCTCAAACCATTCACTCGACATGAGGGAATGAGAGGAAGGGAGAGAGAGAGACAGAGAGAGAGAGAGAGAGGCAGAGAGAGAGAGAGACAAGGACACCTCTGAAAGGGGGAAAAAGGCACAGTTTTATTTCCCTTAACTTTCATGTGGCATGACGCGGGGGGTTCACTGTCTGGGAATCAACATCAAAGCATCAGGATCCCCTGGGACAGGCCACAGTTCACATGTTTCTGGTTATTGATGTAAAATACTGACCAGAGCCAGAAATCAGCACATACTTGCACATCTCATCATATGTCAACCAAGCAAAGTCAATAGGGAGGGGAGTGAACCCAAACTCAGCACATTGTGACAGTTTTCCTTACCCACTATCCTGCAAGGATGCCCAGAGACGGTCTGTCGTGCCACAGCTGTCCACTTTCTAGTTGCTCATCGGTATCCTGCAAAATCATTGGTAAGCCAGGCCGTGACATTCCTTCCTCTGTCAGCAGGTCATAGGGAGCTCCCCAAGATTCCTAGGTCTACACTGAAGAGGGATCCGTGGCATATCACTAGGGAGTAAGAACAATTCATCCATTCCTTATATAACTTCTTTGTCCTCTGGGGTCCTCCCAGGTTTGATCATGTATGTACCACTTTAAATTGATGTTGTAGTCTTCCTGTGGTGGCCTCTTTATGACTCCATAGGTGACGTCACACCCAGGTCATAAAGGACAGCTCAGATGACGTGGTAACTTGGTGGCCACGGTTAACCATTTCTTGTTTGAAGCCAAAGAAACTGGTTGGGACAAATCTCAGTCCATTTTGAGGGGTGATGAAAGCATCCACTCCTGAACACTTCCCCCTCCTAGCTAGGACTGCTTTGGGCTTTAGATGGAATGGAAGCCACCCTTGACACCCAGATGGACCTCAGCCAGAAACTGGAACTCTTGCCTCCCCACAGTTGTCTGGGGAACCAGGACCCTCAAAGAGCTTGGCCTCTATGGTTCCTTCTTCCCCAGCTCTCTACACCCAGTGAACCATGATAATCAGGTTTGCCAGCTTCTGGGCCCAGTTTCTGTTGTTTCCCAGTACTCAGGAGGAAGGAGCAGCGTGGACGGGCTTGCTGGCCTTTGTTCTGGCCCCCACTGTGCTTTTTCATTCAGGACACTAATCTGAGAGAAGAGGACGCATAAATGCCTATTTTCTGGGTGGAGATGATTTTGCATTTGAGCGATGGTCCAACCACATGGCTCCATTTTTATGAAAGGACTTTCTTTGTCAGATTTGACTCAAAACAAGGCCAACAGTTGCTACTCAAAAGAGCAATATTTATTTGTGAATGATATGAAGACTTTGGTTGAAAATCCTGAGCATCTGTACTTTGATTCCCTTCCAGGTCTTCCTAAAACCAAATCTCTACCTGCCAGTGAAACTTCTAGGACCATCACCTCTGCTGCAGTATATGGCCCAGGGCACAGAGCAGCTTCTACATCAGCCTGGACCTGTCCCAGTGCCCTCTCTTTGTCAGAGTCCAGCTTAAAAGGAGCAGATGTTCAGGTCACTCCATAAGTTTGCTGCGGTCACACGCTCCACTGAGGAATGTGCTGCCTCTAAATTCCAGAGGCCCACTGGGCACTGGGCCTCCATCTGGGTGGCAGGTGAAACCTGATGCCACAAATTGTTGTTTTGAAACAATTACTGCTCCTACTAAATATGACTGGACCCACAATATTTCATGGAGTGAGAAGAATCTGAATTTTGGTCAGATTTACTCCTCAACTTCTGACGCTAAAAGTATATCAAGTCTACAGTAGTGCTGTTCCCACTCATTAGGTCCCGTCGGCATAACGTCACCCCTGTAATGCAATGGAGGAAGGACAGAAATGGCCGCGAAGGCCTCTGCAAAAGACGGAGGCTGCGGAGGAGACACACCCAGAGGTAAGGTGACGCAGGTGTGCGCTGGCCCTGCCGACTGAGGGAGGCAACTCTGGTTGAACTTCAGAGACACACGGGGAAGGATTTGCCAGAACAGCAGGTGGGCACAAGGCACTGTGTCCACTGAATTACTCAAGCTAAGTAAACACATTGGTTCAGCAGCCGTGGCCAGAATCACCTGCAGGTAAAGTTTCTGTTAATTCACAACCACTTTCTAAGTTGTTTCTCCTCCTCCTGCTCCTCCTCCTGCTCCTCCTCCTCCTACTCCTGTTCTTCCTCCTCTCCCTCCTCTTCCCTCTTTTCTCCTCTTTCTCCTTTTCTCACAAGCATCATAGAAAGTTTACTGAGGAGGTGGCCTGATCTGCACTCCTGCGTCTTTCAAACTCTCAATTTTGGCACAAAGCTCTCCTATTAAACCATTTGTGTGCTAGAGCTTTTCATTTACTACTTACCGAGGGAGAGGCGTCTAAAGACTTCTGTTTAGACTTTCTCACCCCAGTAGCCCTCACTCCTCATGGATCCAGGGTGGGGCTTTCCCCTGCTATGGCTATTTCACCCTACATTCTAGAACACGGGCACCACGGGATGGGTGTGACGGCACCCACTTCAAACGGGCCTCAGCCCAAGCTCCACTGGTCACCTGACCCTCAAAGCTCCCAGGCTCCATGGAGGCCCACAGTGACAGTTTGGTTTACAAGACCAATTATAGTTCAATACAAGTCTCCTGTAGTCCCTGAATTATCTGATTCTTTGCATTCTCCCAAAAAGACAGTTACCCTGCTAAAAAAGACTATCCGTCCCTTGGGGAGAGGCAAGAGGTAAAGTTAAATGTATAAATTTTTTGTTGTCATTTGGGGGTCTTTCCTCATTTAAGAATTCTGGCTGTGTGACCTCGCTCGTGCACGGGATTGGTCTATGGGCTGACTGGAAGTTTCTGTGATCCCAGTGGAACCATTGCTCACATCAGATAGAGCATTTCTCCATCAACAAAGGGAGGACGAACGTAGTGGGCTTGCTGTCCTCACCTCTAGGAAAACGACAATTGATCAGCCTACACGGTAGGTCAGTACCAGTCAGGCGCTTTGATGCTGCCGTCTTTAGTGTGATCAAATCTACAATGAGTTTAATGGTTGCACACGGTTGAGTGCCCCTGCCACCAGGGGATCCAACATCTCCCACCACATTCAGATTTTCTGATTGAGAAGCTTCAGTTCCCAATGTTTAGCCTTCAGAGAAAAGTCATCACACAGCTCTTCAAATACATTGTTTCCACACCTTCAATAGATTTCTCAATGTATTGGTGAAAGGTATGCCATATGTGACTCACAGGTGACTCATGTGACCAATCCACTGGAACATTCCTGCCTTGCTAAGCATTTCAAATACTTCTTCTACATTAAAACAAGACACTGTGGTCATTTCCATACCACACTTATTGGGCCATCATTGGATGCGTTTTTCAGCCAACAATGCCAATAAACATTTAAAGCCTTTTCTAATGACATAAGCTATAGCACAATCTCTGTCTGGTGGGCCCAAATGAATACATTCCCTCTCATCCAAATTTACCACTGTCACATAACAATTATTTCCACACATATCCCCTATTTTTCTGCTTCTTTAAAGTATAGAACTAACATACTTCTTCAATAGTGTACCACACTTGCTTAAGGGTCACACATCCCACAACTTTAGGGTCCTTCTGGGCCTTGAGTCTACTCAAGGTGGAAACAGCCACAGGAGGGGACACTACCATTATTACCCATGTGTGTTTACTCTTGCACATTTTTCCAGTCCATGACAAATCCTGAATTATTCTAGTTTCCTCCAATATTGATTACAACTCTACCATAAACCTTTACAGTTTGTCTCACAACTGGTTTGGAACCATTGAGAGAGAAAAACAACTCATGTCACACTGGCTGGTGTGTCTCAGTGGAAAGAATGTCAGCCCAAGGACTGAAGGGTCTGGGGCTCAATTCCAGGTCAAGGGAACCTACCTGGGTTGCAGGTTCAATTCAGGGCCCTGGTCAGCTGTCTGCAGGAGGCAACCAATTGATGTCTTGCTCTCTCTCTCTCCCTCTCTTCTCCCTCCCTTCCTCCCACTCTCTAAAATCAATGGAAAACATATCCTTGGGAGAGGATAAAACAAACAAAACAGCAGACTCAGGTCCGGAGGTTTTAAGCTGAATCTGGAGTCTCGGATATAAAGTAAAGAGGCATACCAAGTGATGAGAAGTAGCATGTCCATGTCAGCTGCTGGGGACCGCTCAGAAACTTTTCAGAACTTCTGTGTCATCACCACAGACATGGAAACTAGAGCCCAGGGATCCCAGGGGACTGCAAGCTGTCCTTACTCCTTCGTCTAGTGATGCTGCAGCCCAGTACTTAGAAATTGTTTTGCTTGGTGGGAGTCTAGAATCAGCACTTGCTTTTGTAACTCTTAACCACTGATTTTCTTTTCTTTTCTTCTCACTAACCATATGATAGCTAAAGCCGTCCAGCACACCTTCTACTGCCCAGTCTCAACAGATTATTTACCTGGACCTCAGTGAACAAATGGTAGGTAGACAAAAATGTGCTTATCGTATTCAAAAACAAAAAAAAATGTCTCTTCTTTTCTTTAACGAGAATGGGACTAACATTTTCTTTTAAAAATTATTTTATTTTAGCCCTGCCGGGCATGGTTCAGTGGTTGAGTGTCGGCCTAGGATCCAGGCGATCAGGGTTCCATGCCCCTCAGGGCACATGCCCGGGCTGGGGGCTCGATCAATGACTCTCTCATCATGGATGTTTCTATCTCTCTCTCTCCCTCTCTCTTTCTGTCTATATATCAATAAAGTTAAATTTAAAAAATAAAAATAAAAATAAAACATAAAAATTTTATTATTAAATTTGAGGGGTAATGTGTTTCATAACATTATATAAACTTTGCTTGTACAGCTTTATAGTACGACATAGCATACTCTGTTATCTCTTCTCCCAAAGTCTAGTTTCCTCTGTCCTGGTGTATTTGACCCCCTTACCCTCCTTGTCTTTTCCTATTTTTTTTCCCTTCTAGTAATCACCATGATTTGGTCTGTATGTAGATTTTGTTTGTTTGTTTGTTTGTTTGTGATTTTACATTCCATAGATTAGGGAATGCGCAACTTTGTCCTCTTGATTAATAAAAATCTCCACTTTGAGGCTTCACTGTGATGAACAATATGTGAGATGCAAGTATCTTTGTATATTTTTGCCCATGGTGTGAGGCCTGTCAGACAAAGTTCTGCCCAAATGTCATGGTGAAGGATTTTCCAATCATGTTTCTTTCATATCTCCAACTATTGTTGCAAGATAATGACCAAAGCCATGAATCAGTATCTGCTTGTGTATCTGGTAGTTTGCTATCCAAGAAATTGAATGAGGAGTTGAATTGCCCCAAACTCAGCACATTATGATGGTTTCCTTTATCCAGTGTCTTGAACAGATGTCCAGAGATGGTCTGCCATGCTGTAGCTGTCCACTTTCTGATTGGTCATCAATATCATGCAAAATAATTAGTAATCCAGGCCACGATATTCTTTCCTCTGTCAACAGGTCATAGGAGGCTTTCCATGAGTCCAAAGGGATAGGCTGAAAGAGGGATCCATTGTATAGATGTAGGGACTGAGGTCAATTGGACCACCACTTATATAAGTACTTTGGTCCTCCCAAGTTCGATCATGTATGTACCCCTTTAAATTGATGTAGTCTTCCTGTGGTTGGACTCTTTATGATTCTGTGTGTGAAATTACACCCAGGTCATAAAGGACAGCTCACATTGGATGGTAACTTGGTGGCCCATGGTTAAACACTTTTTCTTTGAAATTGAGATAACACTGTGGGAAAAATCACAGTCCATATTCAGGGTCATGTGAATCCCTTGCCCTGAATATTGGTCCCTTTTCTAGGGCTGCTTTGGGATAAGAGGGGACAGAAGCCATGAGTGATGCCCAAATGGACCTCAGCCAGAGAAAGGAACCCTTGCTTCCCCACGGTTCTCTGAGAAGCCACTGTCCTTATGGAATTTGGCCCCTAAAGTTACTTTTGGTTTTACTCAAACTCTCCAGAGAAAGCCCAAGCTGCCAGGGCCCTGGGATTCACTCAACATCTCAGAGAGGTTCTGCTCTTCGGAGATAGGCATGGCTCTCTGCAACTTTGAGGCTGAGCTCACAGGCTCCAAGGCTAGGGTTGACTCTGAGAATAGTCTAGACTTTGAGGCTAGCTAGCATCAGTCTTTGATGATGTCACACTGCACGTTGGCAAGTCACAAGCTTTGTTCATATGTTGGTAGTGGCAACTTACAATGAGTCTAACTCGCCTGCAGGGAACAGACACTCACCCCCCCCACCCCCCCAATTCTTTCCAAGTTCCATCCTGGGCCTATATAAAGAGCAACAGCTACTGTAGACTGGTTTCATTTGAGTGTACATCAATTTTACATGGAATTATAAAAACTTTTATAGACCTTCCATAGAGTTCCTATAATCAGAAATGGCTAAAGAATGCCTAATTTGCATGGAAAATATTGTCTTTATTGAAAAAGATATCTCCAAAGTTTTTAAACAGCTATACAAAGATTATACAGGGAATTCAAGGTCCTAGAGCTCAGAAGTCAGCTAGACCTTTTTTATAACAACCAGAGAGTAAATGGCTTATGGTCTCTGTTGAAACTCCAGGTCTGTCCTCACACTTGGAGAGCAGTCATAGACAATATGTAAACAAATAGGTGAGGCTTATTCAAATAAAACTTTAAATGTGGACAATATAGTGTGAATTTCATGTGATTGACATGTATTAGGCTGCAAGGCATCCCTGGGACTTTCTGAGAGAGGTCCAGGGTCCATGCTGCCAGGGCCCAGGGCCTCGGTGGGACCCTTGGGAGAAAGAGGCTCTTATCTTCGAGGCTAGGCTCAGCTCTTCAGGGATAGGCTCAGCTCTCCAAGGCTCCAAGGCTTGGCTCGCAAGCTCCAAATCTAGGATAAACTCTCAGTAAAGGTAGTTGTAAGGACAGAAAAAAGGCCTCTCTTTTTCTTTGCTGTGGACTTCCACAACTTATGAGAAGCACCTGTAAATAAACCCCAAGACTGTTGGCTTTTTTGTTCAAACTGTTGGACAAGATAAACTACTCTCAAGGTTACATTCTTGCATCCCCCTCCTCCCTGCAGTTTTCACAACTCAGGGATAATTTGCACCAAGGAGTCTATAGTTAGTCAAAATTTCCCCATCCCCTGTAAACAAGCCTGTTTTGAAGTCTTCATAACTTTTCCTCTAATCGTGTTTTACACCCTTTGGAAAAGTACTGATAAGACACCTCCCTAAGAACATCTACTGGACTGTTTCCTGGAAAGCACACATACTGTAACTTTTCCCTTTTTTCTTTTTTTAAATACATCTTTATTGATTTCAGAGAGAGGAAAGGAGAGGGAGAGAGAGAGATAGAAACATCAATGACAAGAGAGTCATTGGGGATGGAGCCCACAACCTGAGCATGTGCCCTGACAGGGAATCAAACCCTGATAGCCTGGATCCTAGGTCGACGCTCAACCACTGAGCCATGCCTGGCTGGGCCATACTGTAACTTTTCAAGACAGCTCCTGGTATCTCCTCTACTTCAAGACAACCTCCCCCTTTCTTCCTTGTCACCTAGCAACAGCAATTCTCCAAACAGAAGGCAGACCTTTGTTTATTGCCCTGTATTGATTAGCAATGCATTGGCTCTTTCCCCTTTGGGAAAGTAAAATAAATTTATTCTGTGCATCTTTTCTTTTAGTTGGAAATTCTTTCACAGCCCATGTCACTGGCCAAATCCTAACATTCTGGTGGCCCACATGGGGAGTTAACTTCTCCTCCAACATCTCCTCTGTCTCTGATGAGTCATTGATCAGCTGCCTCCTGCACACCCCCCTACTGAGGATTGAACCATGATCTCCTGGATCCTAGGTCTATGCTCAATCTCTGAGCCATGCCTGGCCGGGTAACATCTAAATATTTTAAAATAACATGTGTTATGTCTGAGAATCAAATCCCCTATGCTGCGGAAAAACAATCACTCCAGAGCTGATAATGTAACAGCAAAAGGGACTTTTATTCCAGCTAGCTGGGGTTCAGTCGTATCCAACGCAGTGGAATTCTGACTTGAACCCTGATCTAAATTTACCACAAGCTTATATAGGGCTCCAGTGAGCAAGCAATCATTGTCAGTTACAAAGTTACATGGGTTATAAATCCTTTAGGAAGGGTGGGCTCAGGATGTTTCTCAACCACAGGTGTCTGAAGCTGGAGTGCACCTGGTATTCGTCAAACCCACCGATTTAACTTAATTCCTGGAACTGCCTCCACCCTCTGCAGTTTACTGAGTCAACCATGTATGCCTTTTGTCCTGCCCTGGGGCCTAGGGGCCTGCCTCTGTCTTGGTGGGTCCTCACACATGAAGTACTCAAACTTTAATTATTGGACAAGTTCGCTTACTTTTAGCTTTAATTGCATGAAGTCTATAAAGTGCAATTTGGAAATGTTGATATAATGCCTTATGATTTGTTGAAGGTGTGTTTCTTGAAAGTAAGGGTATGTTTAAAGTATATAGGCAGAGAAAGACAAACATCACATGATCTCACTTATATGTGGAATCTAAAGAACTTAATAAACTGATGGACAGAAATGACTCAATGACATGGAAGCAAGAATGACACTGATGAATCTCAGAGGGATGGAGGGGGGGTAGGTGGGTGGAGAGGGAGAGATTAACCAAAGAATTTATATGCATATATGCACCACCCAAGCGCACAGACAATGGTCTGGTGAGGGACTGGGGAAGGGGTTGGGGCTGGGTGGAATGGGTCATTGGGGAGAAAAGGGGACATCTGTAATATTTTGAACAATAATAAAAGTATATTCATAAACACCAATAAAAAAATAATGGTTGGTTGCTTTTTTGGCTGGCTCTTAACCTGTCAGTCACTCACTCCTTGCATTTTTCTTCCTCCACCTCCAACTTTCTCAATCTCTTTCTGTTTCTCTCAAGGATTTACTTATGTATGAGTCTGCTCCTTGATGCAGAACTTGAATTCAAGGCACTGTTTTTTGAGTTCCTGTTAGCCACCACCAGATTAAAACATGTTATGGCTGATCTCCAAAACTATGTAGGCTAGGGCCTGGTTAGTGGTAGGTTTGGACAAAAACTTAATGTTCCTGAGGGCTCGCCCCTCCACAGCATGAGAATGGAACTTTTAGATGAATTCACTTCACTAGCCACATTCTGTTCATCATGCCCGGCAACTTTCACTCCCTGCATGAGAAAGTAACTTTTAGATGATCTCAAGCAACAACCTGTTCCTTATGTTCAATAACTTTCTACTCCAGCTCAGAAAAACTATGCCCTCACCAAAAAGTTCCCTCCCTAACCTTATAAAGAGAATTCCTCCCAACCACTCCGGCTGACTCCACTTCAGCTCAGCCCATCTGTATTCAAATGCTTTAACCATCTGTATTCAGATGCCCTGATAAAATTGTCTTTACCTTCTCATCTGGCCTCGTGTGTTCCTCCTCGGCCAGCCTAACAGTACCTGGTGGGAAGACGTTCTGTGAAGGCAGCCTGTCTCAGGTTTGCCTCTCTTTTCTTTTGCCTCCAAACATTACTTCCCCTGCCCCTTCTCTTTGGACAAGCCCAGTAGCAAAAATTGATAAAACAAACCCTAAATGAAGAGAGAAAAATTAAAAAACCACTTCCTCAGGGCTACTGGTTCTTTGGAACTGCAGGATAGAAATACACAAACAGAATATTACCCAAAGGCAGAAAGAGTCACTATTATGCATACATGAAAAAAATCCCAGTCCTGGTCATGCTCTCCACAAACAAGGTTCTCTGTGTGACATAGTTTGATGGGGTTACCTATGCCTTAGGTGTGACCCCAAACATTCACACTAATAAAGGCCCCCTTGCAATTTTGACAATACTGTTATCTGGAGGGAGACCCCTTGCTTCAGACCCCATATGTTGGGGAGAAAGCTACAGCTACTAATAAGAAAACCCAGGCATTCCAGGTGTAGCCAGCAGCAAATGATCCACATTATTGTGGAGACAACAACCTCACCCTGTGCTACTTTGGCAGCTCCTTCTATGCTACTGTGGATAATATGTTTTCAGGTAAAGCACCCTGCTTACCTTGGTAAATTTGTTACCATGTGGGGGGGTCGACACCAGCCAACCTGGGGAAGTTGCTGGTCACTACAAAAAAAATTTTCTAGATTTGAGATGGTGATCTCTTTCACAGCTTGGAATTAATCCTTCTGCTCAACTTTGAAAACATCCATCTCTGTGCAGGTTCCCCAGAGACACTGCACAAGCTGATGCATTCATTACTGGGGAGTACCCAGGCCCTCGAGGAGCCTTTAACTCACTTGAGCATTAGCAAAAGAGTCCCTGGTGCTTCGGAGGAAAACTGCTGTCCTGAATTGGTGCCCAGCCCCTCTACCTCACTGTTTGGAGAGACTTACAGGATTGCTTAGTGAATATTGTGCCTACGATTAAGGATTGAATGACCCTGCCCTGGGGAAATTAACTCCCCATGCTATTGTAAAAAACCCAAGGGCATGCTTCCCAAGGCCCATGCCCTGTCCTTGCCAGCCAGTGTTCCATGCTACTTTGAGTACCCTGCTCCCAGATTTTGAGGTCCTAGTGCCTGGGATAGAAAGACATAATTTCCATCTTTGAAGTGATTCCAGGGATATAGAATAAAGTCCTGCTCCCACAAATTGGAAGGGGAACATATTCTTTGCATTCTCAATAGGAATCCCAGGCTTGACAGGGGCCCTACCCCACCATTCTGAAATTGAAGAGCTGGTGTCAGGTGAAAGCTATGGGGCAGTTGTATGTGTCGAGGGGCAGTGCCCATTCATTGTACACCACTAGCTCCTACTGAGCTTAAAAGCCAAGTCTAGGTTCTTGGAGCAACTGAGCATGTGATCAATCTAGAAAATTTGGAAATGATCAGTCGTGTGATAGGGAAGCCCTTGGAAACACCTGGTGCTATAAGTCTGCCCCTCGTGTATTTTCTCATGCTCGCCTGTGCCCTCTCAGAACACCTCTTCCCCTCGTCCCTCCAATGTGAACTTGTCCAGACTGGAAATTTCCAGCCATCATAAATCAGTAAAAAGAAAGTACACATGAGTTCAGGGTTTCCCAAGACCACCAAGTCCAGCCTAGTGAACCCCAAATAGTATTGCACAAAAAAGGCAACATCTGAGCAGAAATGAATGTCTGAGATGTTGCCTTCCTGTACTGGGGCACAGGCTTGACTGCCCCGCCTAGGTTCCTGCTTCCCTGCCTGAGGTTACCCAGAGAAACATCACCCTTTGCTGTGAAAACTCCCATGGCAGCACATCCTCAGAGTGTTTCTTCCAGAGACACTGTCCCAGCCTATGTGAATTTCACGGTCTGTGTTGCTTGTAAGCTATTAGACTGTGTTAAAGAAATGGAATCCCAGCAACGACCATAGATTGAAACCTAATAATTTCAGTCAATTAAAAAGGCAATTGAAAACAAAAGCATGTTTAGAAAATGGAGGCATTCCACAAGGTGACTTCCTAGAGTTAAAAATTTTAAAAGTAAAATGATGTAATTGGCTTTTCATTCACTGAAGATTATTAAATGGACATAACTTGTGTAGACTATAGAAATATAATTAAATGTCAAAGTTAACATTGCCTTGAGATTTTTGAAACTGACCCAATACTTTCCCAAAATTTAAGAAAGCTGCAGAATCTGGGCTACACATTACACTTGTGTGGGATCAGCTGCCTCCTGCACACCCCCAACTGGGGATGGAGCCTGAAACCCAGGCATGTGCCCTGATCAGGAATTGAATATGCAACCTTTCAGTGCATGGGGTGATGCTGAGCCAACTGAGCCACACGGGCCACAGCTAATTTGGCATTTAAATGAAACAAATGGGCAAATAGAGTTTTAACATCTTTATGACAGAATGTTTTCTATTTCAAAGACCACAGTGTTCATGAGCCACATTGTTACCCAGAATTATTTTAAATCAACCATTTCCTCTCTTTTCCCTCTCTTCTCCCTCTTCTCTGCCCCCCCCCCATTTGGTCTTTAAAACTTTGACCTCAAAAGTCTTAAAGTTGAACAGGATTCTATTGGTGGGGGGAGGATAGGGACTGGGGGCTGGGGGGTGGCAGGCAGAGGTAGCCATGGAGTCAAACATTCTTATGCAAGATCTGGCATCTTAACGTCCAAAATTTTATATTACAAATTAAAGTATAAATTTGTTTCTTTTTTGAAAAAGTTGACCAACAAACAATCTCATGAACCATACCACCTTTCTTTAGAATAGGAGATGTAAAAGGAAAATCTGTGAAGTCATTCAAGACTAAAACCACATTTGTGTAAAAGTGGAAATTTTCAAGTAATCAGAACTCCATGGGTTCTGTTTTGGGTAAAAACAAATGAACAAAAATTATGATGTACAGTGCTGGGAATAACATTTCACATTGTTCACTTATTTTATATTTTACTTTCCACAATGTTCTTTCCTTCTGTGTTCAAATTATAGTTGGAAAGAACGAGACAACTTCTATCTAGAAAACTGAAAACAGCTCCCTTGACACTATATACACTCTCCCATGTCAGTCTCTATTTTGAATTTAAAGAACAAATTTTAAATTCTTTGCTCCTCAACTGTCCTGAATATTAACTACCTTAACAGGTGGGAGCAAGGGCACCACCAAGCTTTCATCTGGCTCCTTCACTTAGGGACCATCTGGAAAGTTAAGAATGGATAAATAAAATGGATCCTCCAATAGTGAGGTATTAAAGTTTTCATTGCAAAAGGAAGAAAACATTCCCAAAAGTTTCATAACGTCTCACAAAAAGCTAACTGGTGATATAAACAAGAATGACTGAGGACTGGAGTGTCCTAGCCAAGATCAAAAAATGAAAATAAGGGAAAGACCTGAGCTTTCAGGTAGTACAGAAAAAAAACTGGCTGGACTGAAGGGGGAAACATAAGGGGCGGGGTGCCAGGCAGAGCCAGCATTGGTCCCTGATATTCAGCCATGAAAAAGTTGGCTCCAGACAAGAAGGAGCCTGAGGCCATAGGTGCCTCCCAAGGGACCCAGGGAACAACAAAATCCAGAGGTACGCCTGAGAGTGCACGATGCCCAGTGCCTCCTTACCTGTGAGCCTCTGCAGGTCAATGATTTGCTGTAGACGCTGTTGCTCACTGCCTCCAACATCCAACTTGGGCTTCAGGGAGGCGGGCGATGCTGCTACTGTCACCGTGTTGCCAGCTGTCCCCTCAGGAACTTCAGGCTTGTAGTCTGAGCTTCGGCCCAGCTTGGGCTGGCATTGGGCTTCAAGCAACAGCTCAGCTCATTGCCCTTATGCGCCTTCACTCCTTGCTCTGTTACCACCGTCACTTGTCACCTGCCTTCCCGCCTTCAGCAGTCCCTCCCCCGCAACAATGGCCCAGCTGGCACCCTTCACGCAGGCACAGACTAGCTCCCTGGGGGCCTGGCTGCCAGGCGCAGGGCCCACAGGGGCTCAGGGCCCAGCCCCACAGGCTCCGCGCGGGTACTACCGCCTCCCTTTCTGTGACTAGTATGTGAGGACCGCTGCCAACCAAGCATATTTGAGAGCGGCAGGAAACAGGCCAGTGCTGAGAACTTCGAGGGCTCGGGGAAAAGAACACAACAAAGCGGCTCCTCCTTCGGAGCCAACTAAGGAGCATTCTCAACTGCAGAGCGGTCTCCTTGCTGGCCCCGGCCAATCAGAACACACTCTGCGGTCACCTGGTCCCCAGAGACCAATCATGCAGAACTTTCGTTATGTGCCCGCCTCACAGAATAAGCGCGCGATTGGCTGGCGGCTGGCGGGGTGGCTGGGCGGTCACCTGGCTCCGGGACATGGCGGCTGTGCCCCGGTCAGGGCGCGGGCCTGGGCCCAGCCTCAGCCCTCAGGGGGCTGTGCGGGAGGCAGCCAGCCAGCGACTCCCAGCATTCATGTCTCTCTCTCTCCCTTCCTCTCTCTGAAATAATAGCTACTTTAAAGTAAAGAAAGAAAAGGGAAAGACGTGTTCGCAGTGCCTCCCCCGCCCTCCCCCCCCCAAGCCCAGGCCGCTGCTCTCCTCGCCCGCTAGTGGATGCGCCAGGCTGTCATTCCTTACAGGGGCGAGGAACGCCCGCCCGCGGGCCATGTACAGCTGGAAGAGTCATTTGGTCTGGCCCTGCCAAGTCAACTGAGGTGGGACTTGAAATTCAGTTAATCTAGGAGATTTTTTAATAGCTAATCTTTAAGTTGATTTTGTATGGTGTGGGAATGATGTTATAAATGTCCAAATGGACCTTGGCACATAAAACGTTCCCCACCCCTACATGATTATGGGCTGCCTGGAGCTTTCTGGTGGTGTGCCAAGTGCAGCAGGCATCTGTTGGGGCAAGCAAGCCGGTTTCATTAGAAACTCAGTTTCTTTGGGCCTCACAGCTGACTGCTTTGATGTGTTGCTCACCAAACTTATGTACACCCTGTTGACCATTTTCCTAACTAAATTCTCCTCCTTTTTGCCTTCCAAAAACTGTTAGTTTTCACCTGCATCTTGACCATAGCAACCCCTGCAGCCTTGGTCCTACTCTCAATAAACAGACTCTAAAATGAGGCTCAAAGACACCTTACCCCCCCCACTTCCTCATGGATAAAATCAGAACCAAACTCATCCTTCCCAGATCAGAAATGCAGGAATTCACAGGTTGGCATTTCTCATTTCTGTTTCTCCCTACCACAGAAGGAGTTTCCAGTTTTTCTTTCTTTGCCAACAATAAAGCTTAAAGCATGATTTTCTCACTCAAAATTGAAAAACCCTAAGTGGGGTACCACTATCCTGATTTGATGAAGATGATGATAATGATGGTAACATTTGGCAAGCACTTTCTATGTCCCTAATCTTGTTTCAAGTGAGATATTTATTTAACCATCAAAAACAATCCTTCTATTGCAAACTTTACAGAAGAAATTGAGACACAGAAGTAAAGAAATGCTTCTGAGGTCACATGAGTCTTCAGGGGTGGAGCCAGGATTTGATTCCAGGTAATGTGGGATAAGGACCTTCTATCAGGAATTTTTAAAAATTTTTTGATGTGGATCTTTAATATATTTTCTGTCTTTCAACAGTAAATTTCTCATGTTCCAGACACTGTATGTGTGAAACACTCCTGCTTTCAGTGAGTCCAGGCAGGTAGAAAAAACAAAGGCTTAGAGAGTCTCCTGATCTGAGGGCATGTAGTAGGAAAGTACTTTAACCTGGGACTCAAACCTACATCTGTCTGACCCCAAAGTACATGCTGGTGTAAAGATTCTAAGTTTTATTCTGGAAACACAGACCAATTGATGTGTGGGAAAGTGTGAGGGCAGAATGGCAAGAGATGAGGTCAGAAGTGGAGGCAGGGTACCATGTGGTCCTGAAGCACCCTGCAGGCCTTGGAAAGGACTTGAGATCATACTCTGGAGGAGGAAGAAAATCACTGGAGAATCATCAAACCTGACCACCTTTCTAAGGTTCCTACCAGAGGAAATGTGAGGTGGGGTTGCTGGGTTGGGCCAGGCAGGACCCATCACCTGCATCTGTCCTCATGGAGCTGCCTCTCACAACCCTTGGCAATGATCTTCTGTCCACTGTGACACAGACGCATCCAGATTAAAGGTAATTCCTAAAGGCTTCATTAAGGGCAACCTGTCTGTCTTTGTTAGCAAATGGTGGTGATGGCAGGGGCATGGATGGATCTGTTAAAAGTTAGGGAAAAGTAGAATGAGACTGAAAAAAAAGGTTGTAAAGAACTTAATTTGCCAGCCCTTTCTCCATCACAGCTCAAGGAGAATTTCAGAGTTTTACAGAGTTGGAGGCAAGTCTGTAAGAATGGACTTATTGAGCCCCCACATTTTACAGGGGGCTGGTGACCACTAAACATACAATATACATTGTCTGAGATGCCTAGGGGCTGGATCCAAGACGGAAAGGGGAGGTGGTGACCCAGCCCGGTCTGTGGGGTGTAAGGATGTTGGAAGAACTACACCTGAGAGATTTGGGATCTGATCTAATTCAGTTCCACCCAAACTTATTGAGTTGTTGTGACTTTGGAGTGAACCAGACAGACACTGCCTTCATGGAGCTCAGCCTGGGGAGGAGGCTGGATTTTGAATTGATTACCTGCAATCTGTTGGGAGCCGGTAACGTGTCTGGACATGGTCCACGTAGCCTGAGGGCCTGGAGCCAGGGACTCAACCCTCCCCACAGGTTCCTGTGGGGAGCTGAAATGAAGATAGTTAAAAGGTCTGAGTTCATGCAGGAGGCAGGATGTTTACACTGAAAGTGTGTTTGTGCAGCCTGGAAAGAACTACTCTGTATCACCCTCCCCTCCTTACAGGTTGTTTGTTACTCACTCTATAATAAAGGCGTTGAAGCCATTGGGGGCTGCACCTCATCGGAGGGCAGCCCTCCGGATCCCATAACTGCGTTTGTCTCTTTCATTCCCACCACTCGAACTCAGGTTTGTTTGTCTTTCAGGCTGGTTCCTGACAGCAATCCAAGTGTAGGTTGCTGTGGGAATGTGCATGTGTGTCTGTTGGAGGTTACTACTCAACTTAGAGTGTGTGTGTGTGTGTGTGTGTGTTGGGGTGGGGTTGGTGGAGGGCAGTCAGTTAGGAAAAACCTCCCAGAGAAAGGCTGATGCTGAGTAAGAAGCCTGACAAAGTGGAGCCCAATGATTAGAGCTTCTGAGTCTGGGTCAGGAGATCCAGGGATCCAGGGCCTGCACAAATGCACAATAATAAATTTTGAATGAATGAATAACTGAACAAGGAGGAGAGAGTTCCAGGCAAAGGGAACACTATGAAAGTCTGGTCTGAAGAGAGTGAACATGTTAAAGAAACCCAGAGAAAGTAAGTCTGGTTGGAACCTGGGGGGTCAAGGGGGACTGCAGTGAGATGGGTCCAGAAAAGTAAACAGGTGGAGCCTCAAGCCTGAGGGAAGGAGAAAGCCACTGAAAAGTTTGATGCTGTGGGATTTGCCTTTTAAATTGAGAGAAGCTGGCAGTCAAATGGCACCTGGAGGACAGGGACAGATCGTTTTGGTCTCAGTGTTGCCCCTGGTGCCTGACTCCTCAACCATCCTTTATTGATGGAGGGATAAATTGATCTGTTTAGAACATTCTCAATCTGGACCATTTCCTTTCAAGGGAGTCATGGAATAGGGCCCTTTATAGCTGAGCTGAAAGTACCAGGTCATGGGCCCCTCAGCTCACACTGTCTTGACCTGGGATGCCTTGCCTGGTGTTCACACCAGAGCTCAGCTGGGGCATGAGAGAGAGCCAGAGACCCAGAGAGGACTCTTTCTGGTTTGGCTGTGCCTCTCTGTGTGGTCAGTGAGGACGGTCCCTGCCTGAGAACGCCTAGAGGCTAATGATAAGCAAACCTGAGTTGGGCCTTTTTACATGTAGAGTTTTAATAATTGAACCAAGCCCAATGTGTTAGTGTTAGTGCTTGCATTTGTTGTATCAGTGGTAACAAGGGCCAAAGACACAAGAAACTGATTAACATATTTTAAAGAATGGTCTTTAAGGAAGGGAGATGAAATGAAGCTTTGCTGGCACTGGGGGCCTTAAAGTATCCAGTGGGTCCTGCTGTGCCTTGAGACCCTTTTCCTTTGCCTCCCAGTGCTGTGGTTCTACAACTCCAAGTCCCTGGTCTGGACAGGCCCATCTCTGCTGAGCTGTGGCTCCCTGGCCCTGGACACTCCCACCACAACCAGATGGTAGCCAGCAGTGCCTCCATGCCTCTCTGGACTCCTGTTACTTGAGGTGCTGGTTCTGGCTCCCCAAACAGAGACACCGCTCCTGTAACGGACGGAGGAGCCAGGCCAAGATCCTGACCCCTTGGACGTGCAGGACTGCCATTTCTGTCCCCCACGCTCTGGTCTGGCCTTGATAGGCCCAAACCAGGAAGAGATGTTCAGAATAGAAGTCAGTATTGATTCTAATGACTTTGGGTTTATCCAGCAATGCTTGGGGTAGGTGTAGAGTTTTATAACACAATGAGCTGTATGAAAATAATTAATTGTAAATGAATTATGTGAAAATAAATAGCTTTTTCGTGTAGGTTCTTTCCCACAATGTTATGTCAGGGAAACAACGCTTTTGCTCACATCCTCTGAATACCATCACTGCTTCACTCCCGGGCCCCCTCCCGGCCCTGCCTGCCACTTTGAATCCTCACCCTTTGTGCTGTCCTTCCTGCTGTCGTCTCCATTTTCCCCCCTGGTCTGGGTGCAGGGCCATCAGCAGGCCATGGTCCTTTGTTCTCCTCCCCTCTACTCCTGGTCTGGTGAGTAGGGGGCTTCCTGCACTCTGACACATGCTTTCACTATGTGTAGCATGTGAGTGTGTCACTGAAGGGCTGAAGATGGGTAGGCTTTGTCAGGTGTGATGCAAAATGGGGTTTTCAAATGCGACCCTTTCTGTGTTATTTATTTTATATGTCTGTGTCTTGCCCAAATAAAATCTTATGGGAAATCTCTATATAAAATGAGTTAGAGTAGACCGGTCCCAGCTGAATTTGAAATGGGAGCTTTTAGCCCTGTTCAGCTTTATCTAAGCCCCTCTTCCCCAACCCTCATCCTACTCCCACGTGTCCAGACCAGGGTCCCCCACCTGTGGCACTGTTTCCTTATGGTTTTCCTGGGCCTCTTAGTAGCTCATGACCCAGAGGGTCTTCCCAGGATTTGGGTGGGGCCAATATGAAGCAGCTGCCTTTGTTTCTAACTTGGTTGAGGGTTATCTGGATTGCGTGGGCTTGCAACTTTGTTGTCTTTCATTCTTTGCCAGAGACCTTCTTGTGGTTTCATTCTTAGTCATTTCCTGGGACCAGAAGACCTCTGAGGGTCTCATAGAAAGAGTGGTGTGATGGCCCTAAGGATCATGTCCACCACTTTTGCAACCCCTTTCCTGCAGGGGCATGAGAACTAAACTTTCCCAGATTCCCTTGCTGCTATAAGTAAGATTCTCATAATGAGCTATGTGGATGTGAGACTGGAAGCCAGAAGGGGCAGAAGACCCTTTTCTTCAGTGGTGGTGGCAGTTATGTGTAGGGTCCAGCAGACATAAGTTTGTGCAGAGGCCAAACGCTACACCCCACGGTCCAGTCACCTGCTTAACGAGCATGGTGTACTTGTGAGCGGTGTGGTTTTCTACCGCTTTCTGACCTTGGATTGCAGCTGCTGTGGTGTTTAATGTGGTGCCTCTGATTTCTGCAGCTGCAGCCATTCCCAAAGCTTCGTAAGCACCTGCTCCTGCTTGAAACACCAAGCGCAGCTTCTGACATCTGCACTGAACTCTGAGTAATAGCAGTGGTGCTCCCTTCAGTTCTGGGACTTGAGTCTGTTCATTTTGACAGGTATGGGCCTGAAAGTGGGGAGGTGGAGGTAAGGTGAGAGGGTTGAATTCCTATGACCGACTAAGTTCTTCCAGCTTCCTGTGAGGGGGTGGTTGGCTTTATCCAGAGGCCTACCTCCTAGCTGTGCATTTCCAGTTTCTTGGCTCACATTATGGCTGAGGAAGCAAACAGACCCTTGCTGGCAAGGTTGCCACATTCCATCTTAGCACTGGCCCAGCTGACCCTGCTTTTGAGGTGGCAGGGACTCTAATGTACCTGGGTGGCACTTGGCCAGTATTGGTGAAAGCATGGGCTCTTCTAAGGATTGTAATACAACCAGATAGAGTCGGGGAACTGGCCTCGTGGGTCAGGGTCTTATTATCTGCTCATTTCCTACCAGTTGTCATGCTCATAGCATCAACCTCCCATGGTGATGGCTCTGAGTCTTTCTCTGGCCTAGAAATCTGGTTTTCATCTTCCCCCAGGGCCATGTGACTGAAGTGTGTCCCAGGCCTTTCATATTTGCATGAAGAGGAAGGAAGCATGCTAGATTTCACTGTTCAATACTGTAATGTTCCTGGGAGGATTTTATCTATGATATTGACATTGTCAGCTTCTGAATCATTTAACTGTTCATCCATACTCATCTCCATCTCCCATTATGTCAGACAGAAATTTATTCATTCTCTTCGAAGCCAAGATGGTTTGTTGAAAAAAGTTATTTTAGTCTTGGGAATCTCAATAATTTATTTCTTCTAAGGTGACAGTGTGTTTCCCTGTACCTCTGGTAGGGACACTTACCTTCCTTCTCCTGTTGAAGCACCTCTGGTCAGTCTTGTTGGATCAGGCATCAGGGGAAGGGGAGGGGAAGTGGCTACCAGGGATGGTCAAGTAGCTGAGTCCTTGTATTAGCAATTCTAGGAGAGAAGGAAGAGATTCTGCTGCTCTTTCCTGGGAATGTTCTTCAGTCACCCTCTCGGAAGACTTGGGACACAAATCTCTTTGGTGAGTCCATCTAGTCTGGGCCTAAATTGAAGCTCCTCTTAGATCCTTGGGGCTGGATGTGAATGTAAAGCTAACATTTCTTCAGTTACATGATGGTGTCTCCGAAAAGTCAGTGGTGAAAGGAAACAGTTGCTACAAAGCATATTATTCTAAAAATCATTTCCAACTAAACTATCTGCATTTTGAGAAGCAGCACAGAAACATTTTCCTTACAAAGCATCCGACTTTGTGCTTTTACATCTAGATTTTGTTTTCCTTCCCTTGGATTGTAGCGGAAAAGACTCAGGCCGTACACCAGAGGAGGCGAAAGGATAACATTATTTAACACATGCGGTCCCAGCGGAGGCAGTCTCCAAATTCTGGGCCCCGAACAAAGGGCTTAGGTCAGCTTTATAGGGTCGTAGGTCGGGCCTGCTTTTGGCGAGAAAATAGTGGATGGGGTTACAGAGATTAGATAAGGTTACATATACAGTCAGGCAGGTAACCTGATACCTGAAATGGGGAGTCTTCCTAAAATGGCGGCGGTTCCTACCTCAGGATCAAACTGAGGGAACAGGAGCTCTCCCAATTTGATGCAGGATAGATGACTCCCTTTTAGTCTCATTTTTAGGAAGGAGTCTTCTGGGTTGGTCTTTTCAGAAGAGGGGCCTTGGGGGGAGGGTGTCCACCGCACATGCCCGCCACCTGGCCCAGTGCCTGCACCACAGACCTGTGGGTGGGGGTGGTTCCCTCTTCTCTTCCTTTTCTGTCCCCAGGGCCTGGCTTGGGGATGGCCCAATGCAAACTGGAGAGGTTTTGGGTTTGTCTTTGTAGTTGACCACTTTGAGCTCAGACCTGTCTAATGGGCTGTTGCAGTGCTATAGCCGACACTATGAAGTCTTAAGATACCCCTTTCAACTCCAAATACCCTCCTGTATTCAAAGCCTCCTCAATATTTATCTGCTTATCGTCTGCTGTCTAGTCCCCCCTCCCCCGTGCTGCTATATCCTCTCATTCAATCCTCATGTTGCACTGATTATAGCTTTATAAGTTACGGCACCTCTTCCCAGCCTAAGAGACGATAATTGCCAACCATTGCCTACAAGGAAGGGCCACATTTATTAACACACAAGCCTTTCAGGATGTGTCCCCAGCTTCTCTCTTTTTTGTTTTGAAGACAAAGGTCCCCAGCATTACACATTTCCTCTTCCTACTGTGCTTCAGCCCAACTGAAGGCCTCATGATGTCTATAGTCATGCCACGCATCGCCACTAGAGCTTCTAAACATCACTGTTCTCTGCCCATGTGCTCTCCTGCCTCCTCTCCTGGTGAGCCCAGATCACGGATCAGCACCCAGCTCAACTGTTGCCTCCTTGCTGGAGCTTTCCCAGAATCCTCCAGACAGTGTTAGCTGCTCCTTCTGAATTCCCACAGCATTGTGCACACACTTTTATTTTGGTAATTATCATAGTATATTATAATTTATTCATTATCTCTACTCTCCACCCCATGAGTTTTGTGTAGGCAGGGACTATGACATCTTTGTATTTCCAGTATCTATCATAGTATTCCTAATCAATATTTTCTGGATTAATCCATAAGTGACTGCCTAAAATCCCACCACTAGCAAATATCAGTTATCGCCTTTTTACCCTCTTTTAAAAACACCTTTAATTAATGAGTTATAATTAAAAAATAATAAAATCCACATAAAATTATACATAAATTAAAATGTATAATTAATACATGTATTAATAATGTATATTAAAATAAAATGTATAATTTAGTAGCTTTTAGTTAATTTACCAAGTTGTACAACCATCACAACAATTTAATTTTAGAACTTTATTATCCCCCCAAAAATCTGTGTCAATTGCAGTCACCATTTCTACACCATGCAACATAAATATACTTTCTGTCTGTATAGATTTTGGTTTTCTGCAAATTTCATATAAATGGAACCATACAACATAAGGTATTTTGTATCTGGCTTGTTTTGCTTAGCATAACATTTCTGAAGTTTATTCATGTTGAACATGTATCAGTAATTTATACCTTCTTATGGCTGAAAAATATTACATTGCATAGATATACCACTGCTTATTTATCCATTCACCGGTTGATAAGACATTCAGGCTGTTTCCACTTTTGGGCTATTATGACTATGCTGTTATGAACATCTGTTTATAAGTTTTTGTGTGTGCACGTTTTCATTTTCTCTGGGTATATACAGATAAAGAAATTTTCGGGTCAGATGGTAAATCTATTTAAAAAAAATTTTGAAGCAGCAGCACCATTTTACATTGCTACAAGAAATGCATATTCTTGTCACCTTTTGTTTCTATATGTCCTTTTTATTATAGTCATTCTAGTGGGTGTGAAGTGGCTTTAATTTTCACTTTGCTAATGACTGAGCATTTTTTCATGTGCTTATTGGGCATTTGTAGGTCTTTTTTGGTGAAATATCTACTCAAATCTTTTGCTCATTCCCCCCACCCCCATTGGATCATTTTTCTTCTTACTGTTAAGTTATAGGAATTCTTTATATATTTTTTATACAACTGCCTTATCAAGATATGATTGTAAATATTTTCTCTCAGTCTGTGGCTTTCTCGTTTCACTTTCTTGATCATGTTTGTTGAAATGTGAAAGTTTTAAACCTTTTAAACATTGTATTATTTTTTCTTTTATTGCTGTGCTTTTTCATATCTGAGGAGTCATTGCCTAACCAAAGGTCACAAAGATTTACTTCTATGATTTCTTCTAAGATTTTTATAGTTTTAGGTCTCATATTTAGATATATTACTCCTTTTGAATTTTGTGTATACGGTGTGAGATAAGGATCCAAGTTCATCCTTTTACAGATGGATATCTGATTGTCCCAGAATCAGTTGTTAAAAGACTGTCCTCCCCACACTGAGTTGTCCTGGTATCTTTGTTAAAAATCAATTTACCATAAATATACATGGTTTATTTCTTGATTCTCAATTCTATTGCATTGGCTCATATGTGTATTCTTATGCCAGTACCACACTGACTTGATTATTGTAGCTTTGCAGAAGTTTTGAAATTGGGAAATTAACTCTTCTGACTGTTCTTTTTTTTTTTTCAAGATTGTTTTTGCTATTTGGAGCCCTTAGCATTTCCATACAAATGTTATGATTAGCTTGCCAATTTCTGAAAAAATGCTAAAGAGGATTGTGTTAAATGTATAGATGAGCCTGTGAATTGTTGCCATTTTAACAATATTGTGTTTCTCAATTCATGAACATATCACATCTCTCCATGTATTTAGGTCATCTTTAATATTTTTGGCAATGCTTTTCA
This sequence comes from Miniopterus natalensis, assembly GCF_054644295.1. Classification (NCBI taxonomy): domain Eukaryota; kingdom Metazoa; phylum Chordata; class Mammalia; order Chiroptera; family Miniopteridae; genus Miniopterus; species Miniopterus natalensis. The sequence continues at coordinate 25,904 of NC_142100.1, forward strand.
GATTTCAGTGTACAAGCCTTCACTTTTGTTAAATTTTTTTGCTAGTATTATGTCTAGGGTTTTTTTTTTTTTTTTTTTTTTTTTGTGCATGAATTTCTTAGATTTTTCTATATACAAGATCATGTCATTTGCAAATCATGACAGGTTTACTTTTTCCATTCTAATCTGGATGACTTTTATTTTTTCCCCTAGTCTAATTTCCCTGGCTAGAATCTCCAATGCAATGTTAAATAGAAGTAGTGACAGTGGATACATCTTTGTCTTGTTCCTTTTTATTCTTTTAAAAACACAGTTACTTCCTTGCCCAAGTGGCTCAATTGGTTAGTGTCATCCTGATATGCCAAGGTTGCAGGTTAAATCCTGGGTCAGGGTGCATACAAGAATTAACCAATGAATGCAGAAATAAGTGGAACAAGAAAACGATGTTTCTCTCTCTCTCCCTCCCTCAGTGGCTCAGTGGTTAAGTATCAATTTATGATCCAGGAGACCTCAGTTTGATTCTTGGTCAGGGCACATGCCCGGATGGCAGGCTCCATCCCCAGCTGGGGGCATGCAGGAGGCAGCCAATCCATGACTCTCTCATCACTGATGTTTCTCTCTCTTTCTTTCCCTCTCCCTTTCTCTCTCTGAAATCAATAAAGACATTAAAAATATATATATACTGACACTAATGCTCCATCTGGTGGAGAGAGCTCCCCCTAGTGTCCTAAGGAGCGAGTCCATCATGCAGGCTCTTCCGTCATGCCACGCTCTGCTGACTGCATACTTACTTCTCTACAGTGATTTTTTTTTTTAACTGGTACAGAGAATAATAATCTTTGTTTCATGACTTTTCATAATGAAATCTTTCCCTCTGTTTGTTTTCTACCTATCCCACCTTAATTTCTTAATTCTAAACTGATGATTGATTATACCAGAGTATTGGTCCTATGTTCTCTTCTCTTGGTTTCAAATTTTCTCTAAATTTTAAACCACTTCCTCATCTCAACAGCTTTTACTAGAACAAGGGCCTCATACCTGCAAACCTCGATCTTCTTGGATCTCCTGTAAGAACTTGTTTACTTATATCTTACATCTTTAATCTTTGTTTTATTTCTATAGTGATTTTTTTCTCTATAGACTACACACGTTTGAAAAGCAGTAAGCCAGTCTAATCAAGACACCATCTAGAAATACAGATTTGAAGAGTCAGAATTCAAGGAAAAGACCACAGGATGGACACAGCAGTGACACTGGAACAGAAGGAAGGAGACCACAGCAGTGAGATTGGAACAGAAGGAAGGAGAAAGTATTGCTCATCTGAAGATCATCTTTCAGGGTACTTGGGACTCCAGCCACAGGGAGGAAGCTATGAAGGTTGGTACAGCCACTCAAGTAGGAACAGATGAGACTAAAATTACTGCAAGAAAAATGAGAGTTTAATGATATATATGTGTCAAAAGGGAAGAACAAAAAAATCCCAAAATTTTCCTTACAGGTCAGTGGTGCTGATTTCAGAAATTGAGTCTAGAGGGGAAGCAGATTTTGGGGAATGAGGCACAGCTGAGATCACTTTACTGCTTTGAGTCTGACCTGCCACAATTATCCAGGTGATGGTGGTCTGTAGTCAGATCAGAATAGAGCTGAGAGGCAACGCTGTGAGATACCGAGAAAAGGGGAGCACAGAACTCAGCAACTGATTTAAAACTACTTGGGTTCAGACACAGAACAGGGCCTCACAATGCCATTGGTAAGCTTTCATTTAATTCTTACTTTTTATTTATTTTAACAAAATACACTTTCTTGTTTCTATTCAGAACCAGAGTTGAGTGCACCTGGACAACTGTATGGAAGAAACAAATGCCGAATATTATTTGTCTCCATTTTTGTACAACTATATTTTCTTCAAAATATGAAGGTGTCATTTCAGTAAATTCTCACCTGATATTTGTATGTAAGCTTTTTGGAGGATTGTTGGTTACCTGGATTTAGATGGAACATAAGTGGCAGAGAAGGTGATTTTACAGATTTGCATTATTTCTGAATAACACATGTGGACCAAAGCCACTGAAAAAATGTAGATAACCAATGCCCACGGGGTATCCTGGCACCTCCATGCCTGCTCTGTAATTTACTCAGACTCCATCCTGGGAGAACAGGGCCTGGTGGGGTCCTCACACCTACAGTGGGTAAACCACCGGCACAATCCCTTCTGAACATCCCTGTGTGAACATCCTCAGATGCTGCTCACATATTGAAATCTTTCAGGACTGAAATCCAGTACCCTGAAGGTCTTCCTGTCTCTCAAATGTTGAAACATTCCTTTAACTCTGGGAAGGATCCTGTTCTCATCACTCTGCAGCCTTAACAGCTTTTGATAGAGGGGAAGAGGGGATGAACTGAATGACCACCAGGCCTAGGGCATGAGGATGGGCGGTGGCTTAGGAAGCTGTCTCCCTGCTCACTATCTGCGGAAGAGATGCTGCCTCCCACCTCCTCACCTGGACGGCTCAGGCATTCACACAGTTCTGCCCTGGGTCCGAGCTCCCTGGGCCCGCTGGATGAACACTCTGAGGCCAGTCACTTCATGTGACTCCAATCACCTGCACAGGTTACCTTGACGGAGTTTTCAAGAACTGTAACAGGAAATGTACTATTAGGCATGGAACTTAAAAAAATTCAAAAACTGTCCTTGATAGCAATATCTATTTAAAACGAAGACAAAACAATAAAAACGGAAATGCTTAACTCCTATTAATACTTTTCTATAAGCAGTTATTATTATAGGGTAGCAAAAAAATTCTGTAAGCTCTGTTTAAAGACTAGTTTATCTTTTTAAAGTGTGTTGTAAAATGTTCTCAGGGAATCTTTACAGAAATCTTCATACAGGAGGGTCTGGCAGTCTAAACCTTGGCACATTTGTGTAAAGATATGAGAGATGTTAATTTTCAATACCTGGAGGAGAAGTTAAGGGCCTTCCCTCTGAAATGGAGAAAATTTTCATTTGAAAAAGAGGACAGTGACTGCCAGTGCACTTATGCTCATGAAGTTTTTTTCTTAAACATTCGATTTAAGGCAAATTGCATGAAAGTGGTGAGGAAGCCTATGGAGAAGAAAGGGACTTCTCCCTTCTGCAGAGAAGGTGCAGAGGGAACCAAGGGAGCAGGGAAATGGAGAGACCTCAAGTGCAATATCAGGAGGTTAAGTCAATATACTTTCAGAGCTAAGAAATGAGAATATAAGAAAGATTGTGTTTCATTCTAGGTTAAAAATGCCAGAGCAATGTTGGGAAAGTCATCATTCACATCACAGGAAGATGAGAGAATCATCCAAAGACAACTTTCTTGGCACTGATTTTTAAGTACATTCATATTGTTTTTCCAACATGCCAGGCTGGCTCCGTCCCTGGGCGTCTGCACTACCTGTTCCTTCTGCCTGGAATGTTTTTCCTCTGACTCCCTCACTTTCTTCAAGTCTTGATCAAATGTCACCTTCTCAAAGAGGTCTTCCTGGACTACACCATTTAAAATTGCTATCCACCCTTCCTCTCTACCCACATTCTATCCTGACCTTTCTGGTTTTCCTTATCCCCCTTTTAATGTTTTCCAAAGCACTGACCATATTCTGTTTCACCATATAAATTACTTATGTGGTTTCTTTATTTTGTCTCTCCTGGCTAGAACATAAGCTTGAGGAGGGCAGCTATCTGTGGTAGTTTTGTTCACCGACATACCCTAAGCATTCAGAACAGTGCATGGCACATAGTAGGTTCTCAAATTTTATTGAATGAATGACTGCAGATCAAGGTTGAATTTATGCTTCTTTGAGCTAAGTTAATGAGCTACTTTACATAGCCAAAGTTAAAAGTTATTTCTAGTACAACTCTAGAGCAACACTAAAATTACTCACAGGTAGCAACTATTGGGCATAGAAGTCACACATCAACCGAAGTTTTAGGGATAAAAATTTCACTAACAAAAAACCTGAAGAATAAAAAAAGCCAGGTTTAGGGAAGTGTTTTGCATTTCCCCCCACACATTTTCTCTTATAACTGCTAAAGCATCAAGAGTCTTAGTTTTCACAGACATCATAGAAGTTTAGAGCTGGAATGGAATCTCAGAAATCATCTTAGCATGAGACTTCTAGCAACAATATGATGCAATCATTTTATAGCTGGGGAAACTGAGTACCAGAGTGGGAATGTAATATGCACAGTCAGGAAGTGGTGGGGGTAGAACTTTACTTGGGTCTTAAAATTTCAAGTCCAGAGTTTTTGTTTCTTTTTTTTGTTCACTTTTTCTTTTCAGCTAATTACCTGAATGTATTTTATTTTATACCGGTTCAAGTTAAACATCAGAACTCAAATGGTTAATAAATGACTGTAAAAGGGCCAGGGGAGGATTTTCCTATCTACTTAAGCGTTAGTGAGATGCAATTACTTAGAACCTACTAAGGACTTCTGGCTTCCACAGCCGGCCAGCTTCCTTGAAGAACTGGCACATGATCCTGTATGGATCATGGCAAGCTGAACATGTCTTTTTATTCTGAAGGCTCATGTAGGACCACTGCAGCAAACTGCCTTTTAGATGCCTTCCCCAGCATTTTTTCTTAATTATAATCCTAATCGTTGGGATTCCTAAATCATAAGGTAGACATTCTTGTCATTTTTCGTTAATCATTTAAATGGAAATAAGCCACAGTGCTATCTGGGACAAGGCCACCTCTTATATGCACTGCAAGAGTGGAAAGAGTGGAGATTTTGGATAGTAGATGGAAATGACTCTTCAGCCTTGTTAGAAGCAGCCTGCAGGAGACAGGGAAGGGGAACCAGGAAACCAGGGGCCTTTAGGGGAAGGCTGCAAAGCCCTGGCTATGGCTGGTAACCATTGCAGGCTGGCCATTCTAAGGGAGCAGCTCTCCCCCTTAATGGGCACCATGAAGTAAAGTCCCTTATAAGACCAGCTGCATAGCTCTCACCTTTCCAGGAAGCTTTCTGTAGTTGAGACACAAAGGAAGACCCCAGAGGAGGACTCCAGATACTATAGGTTGGTGATTCTCTCCCATGGCTTCCTGGCAGGGTGGAGAAGCAGGGCCCACCCTATTTATGACCAATAATATATTCTTAAGGTTTCAATTATTTTTATACTAACACTTTAAAATGAGTAGATTGTAACTACTTCTTTTCTCTTTGCAGCCCATTATACATTCTTGAGTGGGAAAGAAGGTGGTAATACTGTAGCTAGGATAAAAAGTGGTAAAACATTGCTCTAAGGAAACTGATGATAATCTCAACTCTGTTTCTTAACTTCTCTCCTTCTATAGTGAAAGATTTAATTTCCTGCTTTGTTTAAATTCATTTTTCTATTTCTTTTTATCATGCCTATATGTAATCTTTTTTGAATTGGAATGGCTTCCCACAGACAGAAATTGTCCAGTAAGTGATACCCTTACCTAGGTCTGAAGACCTTTTTTCTCATCTGGGTTGTGTAATTTAACTAATGGCTCTCAAATTTCTCCTCTTTAATATGGGGAAACAATAAAGAATTATTATAAGGAATCAATTCAACAAGAAAGGCTACATAAAATGGTATTATGCAAATGATATGTGTTCAACATACTTGCCAACATCCAAAAAACAGCAAGATGGCAGTTTTGCAAAAATGCCCAGTTTCCTGATTTCATAGCATCTTTGATCATTCATTCAGCAATGGGTCCTTGTCCTTGCCCCAGTGAAATTGATTGCACCCTGAGTTGAACAATAACAACAATGCTGTTTTGTAAGTAATGAAATTATTAAGATATTTAAATATAGTAGACTCTTGCTTAGAATAAGCACATGTTTAAAATCCTCATTCTGGCCTAGCTGGTTTGTTTCAGTGGCCTTGGCCCTTGGGTTGGAGGGCCTCAGGTTTGATTCCGTCAAGGGAACTTTGCTGCATTGCAGGCTCAATCCAAGAGGCAGCCAATTGATGTTTCTCTCTCTCCCCCTTCCACTCTCTCTGAAAAGAATGGAAAAAATATCAGTGAGCGAGATTAAAAAAAAAATTATGAAATGCTCATTCTGATAGATGTACAAATGTTTTGTTCTTATTTCCTTGTCTGTGTGTGTTTTTTTAAAACCACTTTTACTGTAACACATATAAAAACGTGCAAAGAACAAATATACAGCTCTATGAATTATTGCAAATGAACATCTGTGGTTGAGAAGAAAACTTTGCCAACATCTCAGAGACATCTCACCTATACCCCTTTCCATTCCAATCATTTTCCCTTCCTTTTTCCCAAAGGCATGCACTATCCTGACTTCCAACCTTATAGGTCAGTTTTTAAAAGATTAAAAAAAAAAGTTGAAGTCTACCACATATTTAGGAAAAGTACACAAATCATTAATGCATGACTTACTGAATTCTCCCAAGGTGAATACACACATGTACCACCACTGAGGACAAAATAAAGAACATCATCATCATCCTCCCAGTCAGGATCCATCTTCCTTCTCAAAGGCAATTTTGAATTCTAACACCATAGGTCAGTCTTGCCTGTTTTTGAATTTTATATAAGTGGAATTATATAGTTTATTTATTTTTATTTGGTCTATTTCAATCAACATTATTTTTTTAGGTTAACTCACATTATTGTGTGTCACTATGTTCATTCATTTTTATTGCTATAAACTGTGGTTAGACCATAATTTATTTATCTATTCTGCTCTCAATGGTCATTTGGATTGTTTATGGTCCTTGGCTATTATATGCAATGCTTCAACAAACATTCTTGTACATGTCTTTGGTTACACATGTGCACTCCATTTTGTTGTGTATATTCCTAGGAGTGGAACTGCTGGTTGGACAGAGTTTGTTTATATTTAAATTTTTTATAATATCAAACTTTTCCAAAGGGATGTCACCAGTCCACATTTCTCCCAGCAGCAGATGAGAGTACTTGTCTCACCATTTCTTTGCTAACACCTGATAAATGTGTAGTGGTATCTCATTGAGGTTTTAATTGTTTCCTCTTTTCATAGGTTTACTTATTGCCCTCTTGGCTAACTCCCTTTTGTATCTCCCCTTGATCTCTTCTTCCTTTTTTTCTATTGAATCACCTTTTTTAAAATTTTTATTTTATTTCTCAGAGTTCTTTATATTGGATATAAACCCTCTGTTCTCTTTTTACTGTCTCCATAGTTTTGCTTTTTCCCAGAATAACATATAGTTGGAATCATACAGTATGGAGCCTTTTCAGATTGGCTTCTTCACTTAGTAATATGCATTTAATATCCCTCCATGTCTTTTCATGGCTTGATAGCTCCTTTCTTTTTAGTGCTGAGTAATAGCCCACTGTATGGACATACCACTCTTTGTTTACTTATTCATCTACTGAAAGACATCTTGGTTGCCTCCAAGTTTTGGTGATTATGTAAACATCCATGTGCAGGTTTTTCCATGGATATAGTTTTCAACTCTTTGGGTAAATATCAAGCACTGTGACTGCTAGATAGAATGGTAAGAGTATGTTTAATTTTATAAGAAAACACTGAACTGTCTTTCAAAGTGGCTGTACCATTGTGCATTCCCATCAGCAATGAAGAGAGTTCCTGTTGCTAATATGCTTTAATATAGTCTGCTTTTATTTTCAGTAATCTGGAAGCAGAAACTAACTTCCCCACAGTGAGTGCCTGAAAGAGAAACTTATAAGTAAGGGGAAGAATATGCCCAGCTACACCAGCTGGCCTGCACCCGAAAGACTCTGCAGAAGACTCTGGAGTAAGACCCAGCAACCACAAGGGGGAAGCAAAGTAGCTGACAAAAAGAGGCGGTCCACAGAGAGCCTCAGATCAGCCAACTACCTAAGGACACCAGAGCCAAACCTAGACAGCTTCTGACATTGGCTGATACACAAGTACCTCCCAGGAGAACTGAAATCAGCATACAAATCAGTGACCCTCAGACAACATAAGCTGCCCAGATGAAACTCAGCTGACTGACTTTTTAAGTTTTTTCTTAGGAAAAAGAGAGAAAAGAAAAAAATTTCCTCTTTAAATTAAAAAATTTTTTTTTCAATTAATTAAAAAAATATATTGTTTAGCTTTGTTTGTTTTCTTGTTTTGTTTATTTGCTTTGTTTTGTCTTTTGTTCTATTATCAAGATTTTTCTTGATAGCTTAATTGCTGGGAAATGATCATTATAACCAATAAGTTTACTACTTTCCTCTATCGTTTCCCTATATCTCTTATTGGGCTCCCTTTGTGCCCTTGCTTTATCTCTCTCTCTCTTCTTGTTCCATTGGCATACCTTCTTTTTTCTTTTTCTCCCTTTTCTCTTCCTGTCTTTTTCTTTGTTTGTTTCTGTTTGTCTCTTTATTGTATTTAAAAAAAGTTTTTTTTAATTTTCAACTATTTTCTATTTCTACACTCTACCCTTAATTTTTGATTGCCCTTTTTTCAGAATCTTTTCTCTGCCCCCTTTATCTCCCAGTAGGGTCTCTATTTTTTACTTTTTATATTAGTTTATTATTTTTTATTTTTTGTTACTATTACCAATAATATAATTTTCTCTATATATTTTTTGTTTGTTTGTTTGTTTGCTTTAGCATTTGCTTTCCCAATTCTACTTCCACTTGGGATGTTTTCATTGTGATTGTCAAGATATTTTGTAAGATACTGCTTGTTTCCTGGCAGTTTGATTGGGTACTGTCTTGCTTTGCCAGCACCTGTACAACAGCTCACGTGACGTGGTTGGGGCTGAGACACACAGTTAACCAACCTGAGAGGAGAGTCCTTCCAAGAATGGGTCAACACTCTAGACCCAATCACAACAGCAGAGACCAAAGAATTCACAAAAGGGATACTCACAAAAGAGATACACATAGAGCAAAGAGCTCAGAATTACAAGAAAAACACCCCTCTGGGCTCCACTAAACATACACTACAAAATCCCACCATACAAGACTGGGAGACAGCAAATATATCTAATATACAGATACAAACACTAAGAGCCACCAAAATGGGGAGACAAAGAAACAATCCCAAAACTAAAGAAAAGGGAAAATCACCAGAAAAAACCCTGATAAGATGGAGTTAAACAAGTTATCAGAAACAGAGTTCAGAGTAGTGGTTATAAAGATGCTCAAGGAAATTAATGAGAACAACAAAACACTTACTGGAAAGGTCGAGGAACTTAGTGAAAACATGAAAAAAGAGCTAAATACAATAAATAAGGATCAGGCAGAAATGAAGAATATTATATCTGATATCAAGAATATGCTGGAGGGTATTAAAAGCAGGCTAAATGAAGCAGAGGATAGAATAAGTGACTTAGAAGATAAGGTAGAAAAAGCCACTCAATCAGAGAAGCAAAAATAAAAACACTTAAAAAAGCATAAGGACAGTCTAAGGGAGCTTTGGGACAACATGAAGCAAAACAACATTCATATCATAGGGGAGCCAGAAGAGGTGGAAAGAGAGCAAGGGATAGAGAACTTGGTAAAGAAAATAATGACAGAAAATTTCCTACGTTGGGGAGGGGAAAAGACACACAGGTTCAGGAAGCACAGAGGGTTCCAAACAAGAAGGACTCAAAGAGAACCATTCTAAGACACATCATAATTAAAAAGGCAAATGTCAAGGAAAAAGAGAATATTAAGGGCTGCAAGAGAGAGACAAGCAGTGACCTACAAGGGAACTCCCATAAGGCTGACAGCAGATTTCTCAACAGAAACTCTTCAGGCAAGGAGGGAGTGGCAGGAAGTTCTCAAAGTAATGAAAAGCAAGAACATGCAACCAAGACTGCTTTATCCAGCAAGGCTATCATTTAAAATTGAAGGTGAAATTAAGAGCTTCCCAGACAAAAGAAGGCTGAAGGAGTTCAGTACCACTCAACCAGCACTGCAAGAAATGCTGAAAGGACTGCTTTAAGAAAAAGAAGAAATATTAAGAGAAAGGTATGTAAGAAGAAATACTGAGAGAAAAGCATGAAGCAGAAAAATGGAATTAAAAAGTATATATCAATATGACTTTAAATGTAAATGGAACAAAAGCTTTAATCAAAAAACATAAGGTAGCTGAATGGATAAGAAAACAGCACCCAAATATATGTTGTCTACAAGAGACCCACCTGAGAGCAAAAGATTAACACAGGCTTAAAGTGAAGGGATGGAAAAAAATAGTCCATGAAAATGGAAACAAAAAAACAAAAAGATAGAGCAGCAATACTTATTTTTGACAAAATAGACTTCAAAATAAAGACCATAACAAGAGACAAAGATGGTCACTATATAATACTAAAGGGATCAATCTAACAGGAGGAAATAACCCTTATAAATATATATGCACCCAATATAGGAGCACTTAAATATATAAAAAATTTCTTGGTGGACTTTAAGGGGGAGATCGACAGCAACACAATCATAGTGTGGAACTTTAACATCCCACTGTCATCACTGGACAGATCATTAAGACAAAAAACCCACAGGGAAACACAGACCTTAAATGACATACTAAATCTAATTGATTTAATTGACATTTACAGAACATTTCATCCCAGAGCAGCAGAATACACATTCTTCTCATGGGAACATGGGACATTCTCAAAAATAGACCACGTGTTAGGGCACAAAGCAAGTCCGTACAAATTCAAGAAGATTGAAATTATATCAAGCATCTTTTCAGATCACAATGCCATGAAACTAGAAATCAACCACTATAAAAAAACTCAAAAATATTCAAACACATGGAGAATAAATATCATGTTATTAAAAAATGAATGGGTTACCAATGAGATCAAGGAAGAAATCAAACACTTCTTGGGAAAAACCCCAAAATGAACAGACAACTCAAAATCTATGGGACACAGCAAAAGCAGTCCTGAGAGGAAAGTTCATAGCAGTACAGGCCTATCTTAAGACATAGGAAAAATCTCTACTAAACCATCTAACACAACAACTAAAAGAACTAGAACAAGAACAGTAAGAAAATCACTGAGAAAGTAGAAGGAAGGAAATAATAAAGATCAGAGCAGAAATTAATGACATGGAGACTAAAAAATCAATACAAAAAAATCTATAAAACCTAGCGCTGGTTCTTTGAAAAGATTAATAAGATTGATGCACCTTTAGCCAGGCTCACCAGGAAACAAAGAGAGAGGACCCAAACAAATAAAATCAGAAATGAAAAAGGCGATATAACAACCAACCCAACAGAAATACGAAGGATTGTAAGAAAATACTATGAGCAACTATATGCCAACAAACTGGATAACCTTGGTGAAATGGATAAATTCCTAGAAGCAAACAGTCTTCCAAAGCTGAATCAAAAAGAGCCAGTAAACCTGAATTGGCCGATGACAACTAGTGAAATTGAAGCAACAATCAAAAAACTCCCAGGAAACAAAAGTCCTAGTTCAGATGGAGTTACAGGCGAATTTTACCAAACATTCAAAGAAAAATAAACACCTATCTTCCTCAAACTATTCCAGAAAGTTCAAGAGAGGGAAAACTCCCAAACTCTTTTTATGAGGCCAGCATCATCCTAATCCCAAAACCAGATAAACATACTACAAAGAAAGAAAATTACAGGACAATGTCCCTGATGAACACAGATGCTAAAATCTTCACTAAAATACTAGCAAGCTGGATCCAGCAGTACATTAAAAAGATCATACGCCACAACCAAGTGGGATTTATTCTGGGGATGCAAGGCTGGTATTATATCTGCAAATCAATAAATGTGATGTATCACATAAAAAAAAAAAAAAAAAAAAAAGGACAAAAATCATATAATCATATCAATAGGTGCAAAAATCATTCAACAAAATCCAGTACCCATTTTGCTAAAAACTCTCAGCAAAGTGGGAATAGAAGGAACATACATCAACTTAATAAAGGCTATAATGGACAAGCCTACAGCCAACATCACACTCAATGGGCAAAAACGAAAACCATTTCTGTTAAAAATAGGAACAAGACAGGGGTGTCCACTTTCACCCTCTTATTCAACATAGTACTAGAAGTCCTTGCCACAGCCATCAGACAGGAAGAAAACATAAAAGGTATCCAAATTGGAAAGGAGGAAGTAAAACTGTCATTATTTGCAGATCACATGGTACTGTACATAGAAAACCCTAAAGAGTCCATCAAAGTGCTACTAGATTTGACAAATGAATTCGGCAAGGTAGCTGGATACAAATATAACATCCGAAAACTGATGTCATTTTTATACACCAACAATGAACTCTGAGGAAGAGAAACAAACAAAAAACAATACCAATTACCATTGAAAATAAAAAAATAAGATACCTGGGGATAAACTTAACCAAGGATGCAAAAGACCTGTACTCGGAAAACTAGAGGACACTGAAAAAAGAAATAGAAGATATAAACAAGTGGAATAATATACCATGTTCATGGATTGGAAGATTTAATATCATTAAAATGTCCATACTACCCAAAGCAATCTATAGATTCAATGCAATTCCTATTAAAATACCAACAGCATATTTCACAGAACTAGAACAAATATTCCAAAAATTTATATGGAACCAAAAAAGACCCCGAATAGCTGCAACCACCTTGAGAAAGAAGAACAGAGTGGGAGAGATCACTTTACCAGATATCAAACTGTACTACAAAGTCACTGAAATCAAAACAGCCTGGTATTGGTACAACAACAGACATATAGATCAATGGAACAGAACACAGACTCCAGTAATAGACCCATGCAATTATGGTCCGTTAATATTTGACAAAGGAGGCAAGAGCATAGAATGGAGTAAAGACAGTCTCTTCAGTGAATTGTGCTGGAAAAATTGGACAGCTACATGCAAAAAAGTGAAACTAGATGAGCAACTTTCACCATACACCAAAATAACCTCAATATGGATAAAAGACTTAAATGTAAGTAGCGAAACCATAAAATCCTGGAAGAAAACTTAGGCAGTAAAGTCACAGACATCTCACGTAGTGGACTTTTCACTAATACATCTCCTAGGGCAAGAGAAACAAAAGAAAAAATAAACATATGGGACTACATAAAACTTAAAAGCTTCTGCCCAGCCAAAGAAATCAGCCTCAGAATACAAAGGGACCCCACTGTCTGGGAGAACATATTTGCCAAGAATGTGTCTGATAAGGGGCTAATTTCCAAAGTGTACAAAGAACTCATACAACTCAACAAGAGGAAGACAAACAATCCAATTAAAAAATGGGCAAAGGACCTAAATACACATTTCTCCTAAGTAGGACATACGGATGGCCAAGAGACATATAAAAAAATGCTCAATGTCCCTATTCATCAGAGAACTGCAAATTAAAACCACAATGAGGTATCACTTCTCACCTGTCAGAATGGCTCCATCAACAAATCAACAAACAACATGTGCTGGCGAGGGTGTGGAGAAAGGGGAGCCCTGATATACTGCTGGTGGGAATGCAGACTGGTGCAGGCACTATGGGAAACAGTATGGAGGTTCCTCAAAAATTAAAAATGGGCCCAGCCGGGCATGGCTCAGTGGTTGAGCATCGAACTAAGGTCCAGGCAATTGGGTTCGATTCCCGGTCAAGGCACATGCCCAGGTTGCGGGCTCCATCCCAGTTGGGGGAATGCAGGAGGCAGCCGATCAGTGACTCATCATTGATGTTTCTATCTCTCTCTCTTCCTCTTCTTTCATCTCTCTGAAATCAATAAAGATATATTTAAAAAAAAATTAAAAATGGGACTGCCTTTTGACCCAGTGATCCCACTTCTAATAATATATCCTAAGAATCCTGAAACATTAATCTGAAAGAACATATGCACACCTATGTTCATAGCAGTGCACTTTATAATAGCTAAGATCTGGAAACAGCCCAAGTGCCCATCAGTACATGAGTGGATAAAAAAGCTGTGGAACATTTACACCATGGAATACTATGCAGTTGTAAAGAAGGATCTCGTACCTTTGGGACAATATGGAAGGACGTGGAGAATATTATGCTAAGTGACATAAGCCAGGCAGAGAAAGACAAACATCACATGATCTCACTCATATGTGGAATCTAAGAACTTAAAAACTGGTGAACAGAATAGATTCAGTGACATGGAAGCATGGATGAGACTTACGATTCTCAGAGGAACAGAAGAGGGTGGGTGGATGCAGGCGAGGGATTAACTCAAGAATTTATATGCATATATGCACAACCTAAGGACACAGACAATGGTGTGGTGAGGGATTGAGGAGGGGGGGGTGGAAGGGGTCAATGGGGAGAAAAAGGGACATCTGTAATATTTTCAACAATAAAAAAATATTAATTTAATTTTTAAAAAATCATTGTTGAAGGTATTACAGATGTCTCCTTTTCTCCCTACACTGACCCCTCTCCTGCCTAGGCCTTCTCTCCACTATTGTCTGTGTGGATGGGTTATGCATATATGCATCTAAATTCTTTGGTTAATCTCTTCCTCTCCTTTATCAGAGTAAAAGAAAGTCCTGTTCCTGGTTTTATTTTTCTAAGGAATGATTTCTAGATTCTTAGTTTACTAGGACTATTTTTCCCATGAATGCATGTTGAATTTCAACAAATACTTTTTCTGCATCTGTTGAAATACTTTTCTTATTTACTTAAAGGGGTTTTCTCCTTTAACCTTTGAATGTGGTCAATTACATTACTTTATTTTCTATATTTTAACCATCCTTGCATTGCTAGAATAAACCCAGCACTATGGGAGGGTTTATTTTATTGTTGATTCTATTACCGATGTTATGTAGGAATTCATAATCTACAGGGGGAACAAAAAGGAAAATTGCCGCATCCTCTCCCAACCATGTAGTCTTACAAAATCCGGACTTGGAGAGGAAGCTTCAAGGAAGGCGTCTTCTGGGGAGAGGACGTGGCATGTGGGTGGGAGGAATTGGCTTAATGGGAATATCCCTTCTCCTCCTTGGAGGGGGATTTTGGGCCGTAAAATCAATAACTAACCTGGGAATGGTAAACAATGTTCTCACTTCTGAAGAAATCCTGATTTCCCCAAGCCCAGTCACTATCACATGTGCCGGATGCTTTAACAAATAGTTATTAGAAGAAGCTAGGAAAATTCCCCCTGGCGCCCGCCCCCCAAAAAGGAATTTATGGAGGAACCAGAGAAAGCTGAGCTCACACAGCCGCCGATCCTCCAGTGCCTCCGCCTATGACTGCAGGATTAGTCGAGGACAAGAAAAAGGCCATCGCCCCTCGCCTGCTGTATAGGGCCACCCTGGGTAGCACATAGAATAAATGGCAGATTGTGGCATCCCCCTGAAAAGGGCTAAGAGTATGGAAAGGCCACCAGACCCTCCTCTGCCTTACACAGGTGCTTCCAATGGGAACGGTATCAGAATAGTTACTGTAAACGGAAGGCACGGTCAGTGTGAGAACTTGCCCTTCACGAAACGCTCGGCAGGGCAGCGGCCACGCTGGTGCTCGCTCCCAAAGAAACAAAAGAAAAGCATTCTTAAGCAGTTAATCAATAGCTATGGCTAAAGGCACTCTGTTCTTAGATGAAAATGGCAAGAAGAATATAATAGCTTAAGAATAGGTCCATAGTTAAAATATAACCAGAAGAAGTAGTAACCACAGGCAAACATTATATAAAATTTCTGTCTCACAAACTAATATATTCCTGCTGCAAACAAAGCCACATCTATCACTCTATAGGTCACTGATTTTTCCTTTCTCCTCTATTCTGAAAAATAAAAGTAAAAATTGTTCTGTTCTGATGAAATCGAAACTTGTATTGTTTAACCTGTGAATAATATTTCTTGCTTGCTAACCAAAAAAAGGTAATCGTAGCCAAAAAAGAAAGTACAAAAGATTATGTTGATTCTCAATAAAGTGGAACAGCGTCATACCACCTCCGAGTCGTGTAGTCTGCTGTCTCCCAGCGCCGACGCCTTGCCCACCTTCGGCCCCCTGACTCCCGCTGCGGCTGAACTGTGGCAGAAAATTTTATCAGGGAGATGCTCATAGGAGTTGTTAAACCTGCTAAATGTGGCCTTACCATTCTGAATACCCACTGTCCTGGGAAATCTATGAAATGCGCCCATGGGATCTGAGCCCGTGCTTAAGATAAATACCAGGGGAGTGTTGTATGACATGTCTTGATATAGAGTAGGCAGGTCCATAGGTGGTGTCTCTATAAAGCGTTTTCCAAGGTTTTTTTATTACAAAGTCTGGAAGAGCGAAAACCACCTGCAAGATGAAAAGAAAAACATTAAAAAAATGTGTTGCTTGAGTATCCTTCATAATTTTACCCTATTTCCCCCTCAGCTTCTCAGAGGTTGGTGCCCTGCCCTTTGAACTCATTCTTTCTTGATCAGGTATATTTCTTCCTATGGATCAATTTGGAGAAATTGTACCCCGCATAACCGCTGACAGCCATGGTTCTCCTGACTTCACTGAGCAGGATGAACTATTGGGTGAGAGGAACGTCCCTCATCCTTCCGTCTGTCTGTAAACCTGCTGTTTCCCCATCCTGCTTCCTTTGGTTCTATCCCTCCTGCATTCTCGTGGACTTTACTGTCAGCCCTTCCATTTCTCTCTGCATTATTGATCTCTCCCTACCATCATACAATTTGGTTCTACTGTCTCCTATTCTTAAAACCCAATCCCGAGCCTTCCCTTGATTGTAGTCCCTTCCCAGCTGCTATTTCGTTTCATTGCTCCTCATTCACAAGCCAACTTCTCAGAAGAACTGACTGCATATATCGTCTCACCATCTTTATCTCATTCACGCATCAGCGTCTCCTGACCTCTCTTGGGAACCAGCCTCAGGCCCTGCCTGGCCATTTTCTACACCAATGTGTTTCCTTCACTGATCTCACCCCAGCCAATGGACCCCTTTTCTGCTCTTGCAGATCATGTCTCTCTGTAGCCCATATGGAGCCTTTGTTTGAGATAGAAAGAGGTGTCCTTTTCCAAGATACTTGTACCAGAAAACTGTCATGATAAATATACAAACCTAACCTACCACAGTTATGATGTGAATGGCTTCCTTAAAGGTGGTGCAGGGCACATCCTTCACAGCTGTAGGCAGCACCAGGGCTTTAATGTTAGCCCTCCATTAGGTGTTGACAGCACCCTGTCCAAACAAGTCTTACCACGTTTTTGTTGCTGTTTGGGGGGGAGAAGGTGGGACATCCCTACCCGGTTCAGGGTGAAGGATTTGGATGGCACCCCAATGTGGCCACACTGGGAAAAGATGTTCACATGCTTTCCCACTTCAGTGAGGCTATATTGTGGTGCTGACTGTAAAGGTAGCCTGGTCCAGAAGGCACAGCGCCTGCAGCAAGTCCAAGGGTTTGGAACTTTGTTCTAGCTGTGTCACTGTGTGATTAAATATAATTCCAGCATTAACTTCTTTATTATATTTATTTAAAATATTTTCAATAACATGAGCTATTTATTTGCTTTTACTTTTACAAAAAAGTGCTCATAGTGTTTACAGTAAATAACAGGATGAAGCATCAGTAACATTTCTTGGGGCTATTATGTAAATATAAAAGTGGAACACACTCATGAAATGCTTTTGAATTTAAACAGTTGGAGAAATATAGGTTTCCAATGGCTTTATTAATGAAAGATCACAAACCATTTGGCTACATGTGCAATTCCTCATGTGTATGAACTGATTTTCTCTGTGAAATGTTTCAAACATGTAGAAAATAAGTTTGCATAAAACACACACTTGGTTAGGCTCTACTCTACATAATATATACCCAGCAATACATATATATATCCAAGAACATGGTCAAATACATAGAATCCGGAAAGGAGATGCATCAGGTAAATCAATAGAGCCAGGTCTCCTGTGGAATTAGCATGCAGTTTCCTGTCTTTAGATTTGCCATAGTGCTATTTGTGTCTCCAGTGGTAAGTAAGGTTCATGATTCCCAGGTGGAGGAAGAGGCCACACAATAGAGGTGAGTGTGTCTGCACACCAGCCCATGGATGCGTGTCTCACCACCACGGCTAACAGCTCAAACTAATCAGTTCATGGATAATAACTAGCTGGTGAGCTTTAGTAGGAATAGTTATAACACAGTCCTCTAGTTTAAAAAAATAACTTACCTTTTCTTCTTTACAACATTTAATAAGGATTAGCTCATGGAAAGAGCTTAATTTTGAAAGCCACAAATCCTGGCTTGTGGCCTCGACTTCCTCTGTCATGAATTTCATTTCTTTCTTCATTTTGGGGCATGCTTCCAATTCTTGTGGGTTAATGTAAGTCTCAAAAGATCCTGGAAACATAATTTAAAAAGATGCCTTAATTAGAGTTATTTTGACTTTGAAATTAAGTAAATATATTTGGTAATTTAAGCATGTCCATATTTACTATAAAAATTTTCTATAAATGTAAATATACTAATCTCCCCCTCCAAGCTTAATTAAAGAGCAAAGAATTTAAAACTGGATCAGAAAATAGTCAACAGAAAGCCATCTATGAAAAGCAAAGCTAAACAAATAACAGAGAGGTTAAAAATAAAAGGATGCACAGAAATACATCAATCAAATGTGAACAAAAAAGAAAACAAGGGGTAAGGGTAACATTGGATAAATAAGAATAAAAGGCTGATATGATGAAATGGGAAAAATCAGGCCAGTTTTACTGAAATACAGACCTCACAATAAGACACAATAACATGAACCAATATGTTCCAGATACTAGCACAAGAAAATATCAATCACTGCTGGAGTTAGAGAAAAAAAGGAGAAAAAAAAATTGTGGTAGGAAATAACACACCCTGATCAGTCTGTGACAGATGAGGCCAACTGAAACCTCTGGCTTACATAATTTGAACAACATAAATAACATATGACTAAATCGACATCTATACTACGTTATTCCCTGATAAGCATAATACACTGCTCCCCCTCCCCCACGGAGTGGTTATAAGACAAAGGCTTGCATTCCACGTGCCCGCTAGGATCCTACTTAGCCCTTACAAAGGTTGTCAGGTTCACTGGTTCTCCAGTGATTTTCCTCCTCGCCCAGAGTATGATCTGAAGTCCTTTCCAAGGCCTGCAGGGTGCTTCAGGACCCTGAGGTTTCTGCCTCCTCTTCTGACCTCATCTCCTGCCGTTCTGCCCTCACACACTCTCCTAGACATCAATCAGTCTGTGTTTCCAGAATAAAACTCAGAATCTTTACACCAGCATCTACTTTGGGGTCAGACAGATCTAGGTTTGAGTCCCAGGTTAAAGTACTTTCCCACTTCGTGGCCGCAGACCATGGGTCTCTCTAAGCCTTTGTGTTTTCTATCTGCCTGGACTCACTGAAAGCAGGACTATTTCACCCATACAGTGTCCGGCACATAGGAGAATGTTACTGTTGAAAGACAGAAAATATATTAAAGATCCACATCAAAAAAATAAAAAATTCCTGACAGAAGGTCCTTACCTCTCACATGATCTGAAATCAAATCCTGGTTCAACCCCCAACCAACCATGACACCCCAGAAGCATTCCTTTACTTCTGTGTCTCAATTTCTTCTGTAAAATGAAGATTGTTTTCAATGGTTAAATAAATATCTCACTTGAAACAAGATTGGTGGCATAGTAAGCGCTTGCCAAATGTTACCATCATTATCATCATCTTCATCAAATCAGGATAGTGGTACCCCACTTTGGGTTTCTCAATTTTGAGTGAGAAAATCATGCTTTAAGCTTTATTGTTGGCAAAGAAAGAAAAACTGGAAACTCCTTCTGTGGTAGGGAGAAACAGAAATGAAAAATGCAAACCTGTGAATTCCTGCATTTCTGATCTGGGAAGGATGAGTTTGGTTCTGATTTTATCCATGAGGAAGTGGGGGGGGGTAAGGTGTCTTTGAGCCTCATTTTAGAGTCTGTTTATTGAGAGTAGGACCAAGGCTGCAGGGGTTGCTATGGTCAAGATGCAGGTGAAAACTAACAGTTTTTGGAAGGCAAAAAGGAGGAGAATTTAGTTAGGAAAATGGTCAACAGGGTGTACATAAGTTTGGTGAGCAACACATCAAAGCAGTCAGTCAGCTGTGAGACCCAAAGAAACTGAGTTTCTAATGAAACCGGCTTGCTTGCCTTAACAGATGCCTGCTGCACTTGGCACACAACCAGAAAGCTCCAGGCAGCCCATAATCATGTAGGGGTGGGGAACGTTTTCTGTGCCAAGGTCCATTTGGATATTTATAAAGTCATTCTCACAGCATACAAAATCATCAACTTAAAAATGTCAGAGCAAATAATGAACATAATTGTACTGATTATTATATACAATTACTCTGTGTCCACCAGTATTCTAAACACTTTAAACAAACTGACTCTTTAATCTCACAACAGTCCTATGAGCAAAGTACTAGTACTTCCCTATTTACAAATGAAGATACTGAGGCACAGAGAGATTAAAAGCTTAACGTCACACATCTAGTAAGTAGAAGAGACAGGATTTGAAACCCAGACATTTGGCTCCAGGCCATTTAGAGTTTGTTTATTAAAGGCTGCATATGATTCTATTATACAGATGTATCATATATTATTTAATCAATACCATATTGATCTACATTTATATTGTTTTCAGCAGTTTGCTACTACACACTCCTCCTAGTGTTTGCAGTGCCCAGGACAACAGTACAAATAGAGGCTCGCATACCACATGTTTAAACATTTAAAGTTATAAAACCAGCTAGCATACTGTTCAGTAAAATATATTCTATTCTTCTGCATGACAGGTATAATTTCATAACACATTAAAAAATGTGAAGAGGGGTGGTTTCTCTATTAAGTGAAACGGCCAAATATCACAGATGGCTATATTTGTATTATGCAGGTTTAGGTGTTCTACTGGGAAGGTTTGAAAATGTCGAAATAAAGACATACCTGATTCATAAATTATTAGAAGTGCATTCTACACATTATTTTTGTGCTTTCACTTAAGCATAATTACTAATTCTGTTGTTATGAACATTTTCACATAGCGTGTTGTATAGATAGTTATGAGCTAAACAATTAAAAATGAAATGTAATTATATTCAAAGTGTACAAAATTTGATCACACAGTCTATTTTCTTTTTCAATTTTTAATGTATTTTATATTAACTTTATTCAGATAACATTGGTTAATAAAATTATACAGGTTTCAGGTGTACAATTTTATAACACCTCTGTATATTGCACTGTGTTCGCCTCCCCAAGTCAAGTCTCCTTCCGCCACCATTTATCCCTCCTTTACCCTCTCAACCTCCCCCACCCCCTTTCTCACTGGTAATCACCCTACTGTTGTCTGTGTCTATGAGGTTTTCTTCTTAATTCCTTCACTTATTTCACCCAGCCCCCAACTCTCCTCCCCTCTGACAGTTGTGAGTCTGCTCTCTATATCTAGGAGTCTGTTTTTATTTTGTTTGTTAATATTGTTTATTAGATTCCACATAGAGTGAAAGCATATGGTATTTGTCTTTCTCTGGCTGGCTTATTTCACTTAGCATAATGCTCTCCAGGTCCATCCATGCTGTGACAAAGGGTAAGATTTCCTTTTTTTCTTTTTTTATGGCCAAGTAGTATTCCATTGTGCAAATGTACCACAACTTTTTTATCCACTCATCTATTGATGAACACTTGGGTCCTTCCAAATCTTGGCTATTGTAAATAATGCTACAGTGAAGGCAGAGGTGCGTATATTCTTTTAAACTAGTGTTTCAGGTTTCTTTGTGTATATTACCAGAAGTGGAATCATTGGTTCATAAAGCAGTTCTAGTTTTAATTTTTTTAAGGTAACTCCAGACTGTTTTCCACAGTGGCTGCAACAACCTACATTCCCATGAACAGTGCACAAGGGTTCTCTTTTCTTCACAGCCTCTCCAACTCTAGTTGTTTGCTGATTTATTGATGAAAGACAGGCACCTTCTTAAATATATTTTTAAAATTTATTTTAGAGAGAGAGGAAGGGAAAGAGAGAAACATCAATGTAAGAGAGAAACATTGACTGGTTGCCTCCCACACATGTCCCATCCGGGGATTGAACCAGCAACCTGGGCATGTTCCCTGACCAGGAATAAAACCAGTGACCTTTCAGTGAATGGGATGATGCTCAGCCAACGGGGCCACACCAACCAGGGCAACAGGCCCTCTCTTAAAGGGCCAATGCACAAAATCTCATTTGCAGCCAGTCACCATAAGAGTAGTCAATTATTAGATCTCACACTGATTGTGCTCTACTCTGTGCTATGCACTATAAATACTAAGTGTCTCCTATATTGTTGTTGTGTTTTTCATTAAACCTCATTACAACTTGTGGGGTTGATATTTCTACTGTGCCCATTTCAAAGATGTAGACAATGAGACCCCGAGAAGATGATTCTATGACTTGTCCAAGAGGTTCCCGATTTAGAAACTGATAGACATGGATTCTACTAATGTAAAAACTCTCTGCATGCCTCACATCTGCCAGAATGGCTGTCATCAATAAATCAACAAACAACAAGTGCTGGGGAGGGTGTGGAGAAAAGGGAGCCCTAGTACGATGCTGTTGGGAATGCAAACTGGTGCAGCCGCTATGGAAAACAGTGTGGAGGTTCCTCAAAAAATTAAAAATGGAACTGCCATTTGACCCAGTGATCCCACTTCTAAGAATATATTGTAAGAGGCCTAAAACACCAATTGGAAAGTATATATGCACCCCTATGTTCATAGCAGCGCTACTTACAATAGCTAAGATCTGGAAACAGCCCAAGTGCCCATCAGTCAATGAGTGGATAAAAAAGCTGTGGGACATTTACACCATGGAACACTATGTAGCTATAAAAAAAGAAGGATCTCTTACCTTTTGGGACAGCAAGGATGGATCTGGAGAGTATTATGCTAAGTGAAATAAGCCATTCAAAGAAAGACAAGTGTCACATGATCTCACTAATATGTGGAATCTAATGAACAAAATAAACTGAGAAACAAAATAGATCCAGAGACATTGAAGTATGGAACAGACTGACATATTTCAGAGGGAAGGAGTAGGGGGAGGGAAGAGATCAACCAAAGAACTTATATGCATATATGCACAACTCATGGACACAGACAATAGTGGGTGGGCCTGGGGAGGGGGGAACTGAGCGGGTCAATGGGAAAAAAAGGGGACTTCTGTAATACTTTCAACAATAAAGAGAAAATTTTTAAAAATCTCCCTGCATCGAAAATTTATATGGAACCAAAAAAGACCCCGAATAGCTGCAGCCATCTTGAGAAAAAACAACAGAGTGGGAGGGGTCACATCACCAGACTTCAAACTGTATTCCAAAGCCACTGTAATCAAAATGGCCTGGTATTGGTACAACAACAGGCATATAGATCAATGGAACAGAACAGAGATCCCAGAAATAGACCCACGCCATTATGGACAGTTAATATTTGCCAAAGGAGGCAAGAGTATCCAATGGAGTAAGGACAGTCTCTTCAATAAGTGGTGCTGGGAAAACTGGACAGATACATGCAAAAGAATGAAACTAGACCACCAACTTTCACCATACACAAAAATAAACTCAAAATGGATAAAAGACTTAAATGTAAGTCACGAAACTACAAAAATCCTGGAAGAAAACATAGGCAGTAAAGTCACAGGCATCCCACGTAGTGGACTTTTCACTGATCCATCTCCTAGGGCAAGAGAAACAAAAGAAAAAATAAACATCTGGGACTACATCAAACTAAAAAGCTTCTGCACAGCAAAAGAAAACAGCCTCAACATACAAAGGAACCCCACGGTCTGGGAAAACATATTTGCCAAGGATGTATCTGATAAGGGGCTACTTTCCAAAGTGTACAAAGAACTCATAGCACTCAGCAAGAGGAAGACAAACAACCCAATTAAGAAATGGGCAAAGGACTTCAATAGACACTTCTCCAAAGAGGACATATGGAGGGCCAAGAGACACATGAGAAAATGCTCAAAGTCAGAAATCATCAGAGAGATGCAAATTAAAACCACAATGAGGTATCACCTCACACCTGTAAGAATGGCTCCAGCAACAAATCAACAAACAACATGTGCTGGTGAGGGTGTGGGGAAAGGGAACCCTAGTACACTGCTGGTGGGGATGCAGACTGGTGCAGCCACTATGGAAAGCAGTATGGAGGTTCCTCAAAAAATTAGAAATGGAGTTGCCTTTTGACCCAGTGATTTCACTCCTAGGAATGTATCCTAAGAATCCTGAAACATTCATCAGAAAGGATATATGTACCCCGACGTTCATAGCAGCACAGTTTATAATAGTTAAGATCTGGAAACAGCCCAAGTGCCCATCAGTAGATGAGTGGATAAAAAAGCTGTGGAACATTTACACCATGGAATACTATGCAGGTGTAAAGGAGAAGAATCTCGTACTTTTGGGGACAGTGTGGATGGACCTGGAGAATATTATGCTAAGTGAAATAAGCCAGGCAGCGAAAGACAAACATCACATGATCTCGCTTATACATGGAATCTAAAGAACTTAATAAACTCATGAATAGAATGGATTCAATGACATGGAAGCACAGATGAGACTGACGAATGTCAGAGGGATGGAGGAGGGCAGGTGGGTGGAGGGGGAGAGAATAACTAGAGAATTTATATGCATATATGCACAACCCAAAGACACGGACAATGGTGGGGAGAGGGACTGGGGGGAGAAATAGGATGGGGTAGAATGGGTCATCGGGGAGAAAAAGGGACATATGTAATATTTAAAAAAAAAATAAAAAAAATCTCCCTGTAGAAAATGCAAATCAAAACCCAAAAACCCTGATAATATCAAGTGTTGCCAAGAATATGGAGTAACTGGAATGCTCACTCACTGAGCCACACCGGCGGGGCTAAACATAACTTTTACATGCACTAGGAAACCAAAAATTTCGTTTGACTCGCTTTATTGTGATATACTCTTTATTGTGGTGGTTTGGAGCCGAGCCCACAGTATACCCAAAGTGTACTTGTAGTGCTTAGAACAAAATTCTAATCATGCATCAGCATGGCTGAATCTCAGAAGCGTTAGGGTGGGTGAAAGCCTGACTCACAAGGCTACGTACTGTGTCATCCTATGTGTAAGACATTCTGGAAAAGGCAGAACCGTTGGGAAGGAAAAGAGGAGTGATTGCCTGGGGCTGGGGCATTGAGGACAAAGACAAACGAGGGGGGGGTGAATGTTTAGAGTGATTAACATATTCTACATCTTGACTGTGCTGATAGTTACACGACTGAATACACCTGTCAAAACTCAAAGAACAGTAAACGAAAAGAAATAAACCAAGTTAAACTTCAACAGACTTAACATTAAAAAAGTCTCTAAAGATAAGCTCACGGGTGGGTAAGCTTACTTAGTCAGAAGTTTTCTGCACTATTTCTGACCAAATCTATCCTTGTGCTAACTGGTAAGCTAATCTGAACTTACCCTCCCATTTCCCTACTGATCTGTGGCAGACAGTGAATGAGGAAATAATAGCCGACAAAAGACCACCAGGCAGGAGCAGCTGAGAGCAGAGATGGTCCACACGTGCGGAGTGACCCGAGCTCCTAACTGGCACAGTGGTCCCAGCCTCATTATGTCTCTTGATCTGTTCAAAGACCTCAGTTTTACTAGAAGCTGTGGCTGCCTCCTCATTGCCATCATCTGATGGAAAACACTCCCATGTGTTTAAAAAAATAATAAATGTGAGAACCTTAAGTGTTCAAGACAGTGAGTATAACAACAAAATATTTTCATATTAATTCAAAGACCTGGTATTTTGCTATCTTACAACAAAGTCTCTCAGCACCGGTGCTGCCCCACAGCTGCGTCGTTGTTCCCGGATCACCAACACATGGGGGGAGCTTCCAGAGCAGTCTGACTCCCTCCTGTCCCAAGGAGGGGCCGGCGCTGCAGGGGCCTCGGCGGCCGAGCTGTGGAACAGGGCGGGCGTGCCCAAGGAGTGGGGGTGTCAGCGCCGTCAGGCTGGGGCGCACCGGGCAAGGACCGCACCTGCCTGGCTCTCCATGCCCACTGCCCAGCACGGGGCCTGGTCCGTGAGCACATCAGAAGGTGCTCGGTGTTTCTGGAGGGAAAGTGGCATATACAACACAACTGCTAACGTCTACACACGTTGACTAGCCATGACCATCTCTTATGTAACCTGTTTATTAATTTAGCCCAGTGTCCAGTGAGGAGCAAATGCAGCTCCTCACACTTCCTCATTTCCCACAGTAGAGTCTCATGTGTGCTACCAAGAAAATAAGCACTCAGATAAAATGGGCAAGATTTTAACATTGAAAGCTTTTTTAAATGTGAATTTACTAATTTATGTATTAGAATTATATATCTTCTCTGATGCCTCCCATTTGCTGATCTCTAAGGAAAGGAGGGAGGTGGCCCGTAAGCACAGTGCCTCTTCTGGACACTTCCACACCTTTTTCATAGGCGGTGCCACCACTCAGGAAGAGCTCGTAAGTCCTACAAAAGAAGGGTGCAGTGTGACCGAGGCCTGCGATGGACGTTCTGAAGCACTGGACTCGTCAATTACTTTTTAGCAGATACTTCTGCAGACACCTATGTTTCATTGATGAGTGAGAATGAAAGTTGATCCTTCTGTGGGGCACCATCTCAGTAAATGTCTTTTCCTTTCTTACCTATGAACCATAGAAATATATTTTCCACATTAACATGAGAAAGATTATTGATGTCATTAGTCTTTTGTCATTAAAATGTTTTGTATCATCATTTGAATAAAGCAATATGACTTTATATTATTTTTAAAATATAAAGGTAACATGCAGACTGCTGTAGAAAGTCTGAATGGCATAGAAATAATAAGGAAAAAATGACAGCCCCCCTCCCCAAGTTTGGCAGTCCCTCGCCCTATCTTGTTTTAGGCAAATACAAACAAATACAGTGAACAGTCAATCTCAAACTGAGCACGCTTTCCTTTAAACTTGCACAATCCTGAAGTGTGGAAAGCAGAAGGTAAAAGGCCTCCCTCATACCACTTCGCCAGCTCCCACTCCTGCTCCTCGGGGCCGCCTCTGGAATCAGTTCACATAAACCCACCCACGTATGCGCACAAACACAGTTCCTCATGAACCAAAGTGGAGTCACAGTATACACACCATCCTGCTACTTGCCTTTCTCGTGTAAAAATGTACAATGGAAATGATTCTGTATCAATACACAGGCATCCACCTCATTAAAAATAAAAAGGCTGTGACTGGCCTCGTTGGGCGCACCAAAAGGCTGCAAGTTCCATCCCTGCTCAGGGCGCATTCGGGAGGAGGCAACCGATCAATGTTTCTCTCTAGCATCAATGTTTCTCTCTCTCCCTCTGTCTTTTTCCCTCCCTCCCTCCCTCCCTCCCTCCCTCCCTCCCTCCCTCCCTCCCTCCCTCCCTCCCTCCCTCCCTCCCTCCCAGATCAATTAAAAAAAACAAAAAAAAGCTGTGACTTCACTTCAGGAAAGACTGAGTAGACACACCTTTCCCTCTTACTAACTACAACTAGAACCCTGAACATTATTATTAAAACCCTAAACCCCCAAATCATGAGAAGCCTGGGCTTCTACATCTACTGGGGAGCTGGGGGAGATGGGGGGTAAAAAAGTGCCCCACCCCCTTCTGCCTGGTGACATCAGAGGACTAGTCCAGTCAGGACTTTCAATTCTGACCTGTGGTAAAGGGTTCGCCACCCTGTGGTGTGAGCAGAGGTGGAGGGGGGAGCTTGACCGGAATTAAACCTTTGGGGTTAAAAACTATGATAGTCCCCATTCTCAAATTGGGAAAACTGCAACTTGGAGACTGAGTTACACAGATACAGGGGAACCAGAGGCCTGAATTTTATGCAAATCTGCATCTTCATCACCCTCTTCCTGCATGCCCACCTGTATCCCTGTGAATTTCCTATTTATATCCTACACTTAGATTTCTGTGTGCGCCCATTTTACAGTTACATGTCTGTGTGTGTACCCATTTTACAGTTAGATGTCTGTGTGTGTGCTCATTTTACAGTTAGATTTCTATGTGTGCCCATTTTAGAATTTAGATTATCTTCTTAATTTCTGAGGGTGCTTTTTATATCAGGGATAGTAATCTTCTGTTATGTACATATTGTAAAAACTTTCTGTCTTAGATTTTAAATCTGCTTACAGTGGCTGCCATGAAAATGTCGATGTCCTACCTACAGAAGAAAGGCAGAGTCACAGAGGACCTGGGGACCTCAACTTAGCTTTTCCTCTTTTTGGAGGGAACTGGGCTGTTTCAGCACCTTGAAAATTGCTAATCCCACTGAGAACAATCTCAGCAGACAGTGATGCAAACATCTCTTAAGATCCCTTTTTTATGTGTCACCTCCTCGCCCTAGCAGGAAACTGTACATGCTGTTTTCACACACTGCCTAAGGAACCATAAAATCAACATTCAAAGCCCTCTCCCCACAAGTTATTGAAATGCTAACAGAGCATACATTCTGCAAACCTAAGGTATTTAGATTCTAAAAACTGAATTTCTACAAAGTTACCAAAAGATAATAGCCATCCTTACAGTGGGAAGTGATAGTTTGTGGTTCAGATTTGCATTTCCCTGGTGATTAGATGCTGAGCATCCTCTACATTTTCATTTCAAATGCTACTGAGTAAGCAGCACTACATCTAAAATAAAAACCAGTGATTTCCATTCCTCAGAGATTAAAATTCTATTACACACAGACCTCAATTATTTTACTTGTAAATACAAGGTTTTATTAAAAACCTTCCCTTTTAACTGATACATTAGAATGCTTTGTCTTTCAACTGACATACATTGTGAATATAAGAAATTCCAAGTTCAAATAATATTCCAAGATCTGGAGATGAAGAATTTGACCTGATAAAACAGGCACCATCAGGCAAGCACAGTAAGGTGCCAATAACCTGAATAGTAAGAAAGCTAAGGTTACCAATAAACATTAAACCTGGGGGGGTGGGGGGGTAGGGGGGGTCAGCTCCATTCACCTGTAAATGGTTTATGCCCTTTTAAACAAACCTGGGTGTTACAACATGTAGATATTTTTAAAAGTCATTTTTATATGTTTATTTGTTAAGTTTTGCATTTAAAAAACTAGTGTTCTCCATCCTCTATCTTAAACATAACATGCAGACATTTCTTTCCAGACTTGGTCATGGGTGAATTAAGGATTTTTATAACGGTTCTATCATAACTTCAGTTTCAAAGTTAAAAATTAAAACAAGAGCATTGTATTTGGTCTCATAAACTTAGTTTGCTGGAACATGGTGCTTAGAAGGTCTGAGTTATGTGTTCCTGCACATAAAGTACATGTAAGCTATTCCCTAAGTAATTATGAGTGTGATGGGACACTGACCCAAAACTCCAGAGACATTTTTGGACACTTTCTGATAAAGAAATACAAACTACTACCACCAGTTTTCTCTGTTTCTTCCTTCCTTCTTTGCATCAAAGTAAAGGTCTTTTAAAGGAAACAAAAAGCAGATGGACTGGACTCATCTGAATCAATGATTTGAAATTTAAAACTTAACTTTATGTTAAAGGGAAATACCCTTCCCTTCACTTACCCTGTCCTTGGAGAGGTTAAGTAAAACAAGTACTGTACCTAGGTCCCCAGAGGTGTGAGAAACATCATTTGCATATATGAAATATTTATGCTAATCATAGTTCTCTGTAAATAGAACTAAAATGAAAGAATTCATACACACATTGGTCAGTTTTACTGAGGTGAGCCTTGTGAACATCTCTTTCCCTTCCTTTTTGTTCATTCCATTCCCTCTCCAGGGACATTCACATCCCTCTTTCCTGCCTATAAAATCCCATCCATTCTTCAAGGTCTAGTTTCTCTTCTATAAAACTTTCCTGAGCCTGTAATTAATTTCTCCCTTCTTTGTGCTTCCACAGGGCTTGGAGTCCCATAAGTGCTATATTCTGCCATTGGGACAGTTATCAGCAGTATCCACCCTGTAGGGTACTCTGAGGATTACAGGAGATAGTGCAACAGGTCAGAGCTTCATAAACACAGGTACTGTTATATGTGCATAGGTTTCTTCCAAACAGTTCATCTTAGCATCTGAGAAGACATTAGAAAACTCCACCCTAAACACTTCACATACACAGAAGGCCACGTCAGAGCTAGGAAGTGTTGTGCAAATACAAGCAGCAGGTGCTTTGAGGACGACAGGGACTTCCAGGATTGTATTCTAGACACACTTGAACACACAGAGCACACAAGCCTGGGGGCCGTGCCCCTGCCACGTCTGCTGCCTCTCACTGAACCTCTGTCTTGCTTTCAGACCTCCTGATGCCATAAAAGAGGTTAATGCCGGTTCTTAGGGGGCAGTTCTTAGGGGAACTCGTGTGGCAGGGAAGTAAATACTAAGGCAATGAAAAGTTGGAGGAAGAAAAATTAAGTGAAATACACTACAGACAACTAATCTTATCAAAAGAACACAGACATCTTTGCCTTCACTGCCCCTTGTAGGACTGACCCAATGGTCTGGAACCACCCTGCGTCACTGCAGTCCGTCTCATTCTGGTCCTGATGGTCCCTGGGTGGGATGTCCCAGTCCCCTAGGCGTCACCCTTCATTTCATTTGAAGAAAGCAGGGCTCTCATTAACAAAGTGGGAGCTTTCACTTTTCAAAAACACATCCCAAATGTTATATTTTTGTTTTCATCAGAGAGCATTTTTTACAATTGAACCCTGAAGTCCAATGAAATAGATGATTCACAGGAATTATAATTTTGTCGAGTCAGAAACATGAGTCAAAGTGTTCAAAGAACATTAAATAATCTAAAGATTATAATTGGAATCCATATTTTCTGTGCTAAACATAGTTATGTCGTTTCAGAAAACACACTTCAACAGCTTCACCTTAGAAATTAATTGCATACCACCTGACAGGTAATAGAAGTTCATATTTCATTCCATTCACTCAGCATGACTCTCCTGGGAAGAAAGGTCCATGTTTGGGGCTTTTTAGCTTGCCATGTGGCTCTGACTACAAGAAGGTTGCTCAGACCTGAAATGAGATTTTCTGATTTGAAATCATGTAGAAAGCTCTCTGAAAGATCAGGAAACTTCCAGGCCCCAAACAGTTAACAATGACGATGCTGTGTGGAGCAGAGAGAGAAGGGATCGTTCACTTCTCTCCTTGTGCAATTCTGTCATTTTTTTCTTTGAATATCAAGGAATACATAACTTTTAAAATGATTAACAAAAATAAGTATTACAGGACTTATTTACTTATTTATTGGTTATTCCTCACCCAAGGGTATTTTTTCAATGGATTTTTCGAGTGGAAAGGAGGGAGGGGAAAAAAGAGAGAGAAACATTGATGTGAGAGAGAGACTTTGATTGGTTGCCTCCTGCATGCTCCCCGACCAGGTTTGGGGATGAACCTGCAACTGGGTACGTGCCCTTGACTGGCAATCAAACCCTTGGTGCTTGGGCTGACTGACTAACCACTGAGCCCACCAGCCAGGACACAGGATGAGGTTCTCAGTGTAAGTATAGAAGGCAACTATTTGAAATGATTCTATTTTGAAGGAGAGAGGGTAACAACAATTAAAGGGAGGTCAGGTTTCTATTTGTGACTCAGACTGGAGTGGTGACACTGGTAGACTGGTGAGTCCTGTGTGTACAACTAACACTCAGAGCAACCACTAAAACGCTGCACAGAGGTCCGCTCAGTAGTGACTGTGCAAGTACATACGTTCAAGCAACACCAAGGCCGGAAAAGAAACAGACGGATGAAAAAGAGAGGAAGTAAAGAGAAGACCCCCCAGCAGACTAACAATTTCAGACTCCTTTCCAGTAACTACCTGCTTTTAGATGCTTTTCGGTGCCTTCAGGCAGTTGCTTTTTGTATGTTGCCCAGAATTTACCGTTTTCACCACTGGGCAAGTTGCTCCAAGAGGAGCTTACTCAGCCATTATTGGAAGCAAGCAGTGTCTCATTAATCAATTTTATAAAAATGCTTTTTATCTGTAACAAGTCTTAGATTTATTAAAGTACTCAAGTCAATAGCATCAGTAGTTGTTCTATAGCTTCTCAATTTGGAAAGCTGACATAAATTGCTTTCATATCTTCTACTATTTTTATGTAAAATAACTTCTATTATTCAGAATGAAATTCCAATCTTTGTTATATGTTCTCATATATGAAAACACGGAGAGGTAGAGTGAAAAGTATCATAGCAGATTCAAGGGGAAGGAGGCAATTCATCTTTTCTTGGTCACTGATGACACCTACTAGCTCCCTCATGGCAGCGGCAGGTACTGTGCAGAGTGGAAGTGAGGGAGGGTCCCTGGAACACAAGCTCATTTACTCCCAGTTTAGATGAAAGGACAGCACTTTCCTCCTGCCATGAGTTAGACATCTACTAGGGGTAAGCAAAGCAAAACCCACCAACCCCTCCAGACCTAATCTGTTCTCAGTGTCCCGACCTAACTGAACCTCAGCACTATAAGAACAGATGCCCCCTCCCTCACCTGCGACATCTGATTCACCACCAAATTGTGTTGTTTTTACCTGTCTCATCTCTACCTTCACCTCTCCAATCTAAGTCGTCGCCATCATCTCCCACATGCCTACTATGTTCTTTGTAGATTCTAACCCATTAATTAACTCTCACACTGACCCTAATAGGTGTGTACAGGTGAGGAGAGTGAGAGCAGGTCAGGTTCTTGGTCAGCGATCTACAGTGAGCAGCTAGTGGGCCCAGGGTTAATCCTAGGCAGGCTGATTTGTTTTCATGAAGGTGACACTTGCTGTCCTTTCACCACCACTGTGCCAAAGCCCCCAAATGTCTACTCAAATGTAATAGCTTTTCAATTTAAGAAATGAGAGCTGAATGAATATTTAGTTCTCTGGATACAAGTTCATGAAATTACATGCCATTTATTTCAGTACCAGTACACTAAACAGACCAAATATGACATCTTTGTTGTTTGCAATAAAATTCACTTAACACAAAAAGGCTCCCGGCAATACTAGGGTTGAGAGAAAAAAAGGGCACTAAAATTCTGTACCAATCCTCCCACAAAACCTGCCCACAGGGGGATGTTTTATCTCCCCTGGAGGCTGTCTGGGAGAAAGGGCAAAAAGTGGCAGGTAAACAGGAAGGGAGTGATGAGCTCCAATACAGTGCTGCTCTGCTAAAAAGTTGGAGAGTAGAATTTTTTCCAGTTGGAACAGTTGAGAGAATATAAAATAGGCTAACGTTGCTATATTGCCAATAATAGAGTCCAAAAATCCACCTTCTCTCAATGCCTTAAGTCCTCTAGTAATTAAATAACTGGCATCACAGTGAAATGAAAGGTGGTTTTCTATCAACCAAGCCCACCCCACCTCCAAAAAGGGCACAGGAGCTGCAGCAGTTCTGAGGGAGACAGTGAGGGGCAGAGAGGTTTGTGTAAGGAACAGGCTCAGGAAGTGGGTTCTGCATCTGGAGTCCTTGGTGCAACTGAAATGGTCCTGTCCTAGATCATGGCAGGAGGTGGTCCCACAGGTATAAGTCACTTTCCAAACACTTGCTGAGTCTCCAGCAGCCAACAGGTTTGCCCTGTGGCTCATCCTGTGTTCAGATCAGGTGAACTCCGGGTATATAAGACATGTCAGGTCCTCATGAGTCCAATCTTTTGTCCACTCAAATTTTTCTGCTCTTGGCCCCTTCCTAGGTCCACAGGTTTTAATGCTAAAAGCTTAAGTTTCCCTGGGTTTCAGGAACCTGCTTGATTAAAAACAGTAGAAACAATTTTAAAAAATATTGATGCCTAGCCCTTGCTGGTGTTTCTCAGTAGTTAGAGCATCAGCCTGTGCATCGAAGGGTCAAGGGTCTGATTCCTATTCCATGGCATCTACCTGGGTTTCAGGTTTGATACCTAGCCCCGTGGGGGCATGTGTGGGAGGCAACCAATCAATGTATCTCAAATGATGTTTCTCTCTCTTCCTTTCCTCTCCCTTTCCTTTCTTTCCATTCTCTCTAAAAATTCAATGGAAAAAATATACTCAGGTGAGGATTAACAACAGCCAAAATATATATATTGATGCCTAAGCCCAGTCCAGAGAACTGAGTCAGAATCTCTGGGTGAGGCAGGCATCAGCATTTCCAGAAAATCCCAGGTGACCTGATGTGCAGTCAAGGTCTGCCCAGAGGCTGCCCAACCGGGTCCTGCTCACACCACCACCAGCGTGCCGCAGCTGCATTCATTCCACTGAGCTCCCACTGGGTGCTGGTCCCTGCCCCTGTAGTGGGGAAGACAGACAAAAACTGGAAACCTATCACAATGAATTATTATAAACATCACAAGCCCCATAGAGGTCAATAATGAAAACACAAGAGTGTTTTGTAGTGGGGTTGCGGAGGCCTCTGTGGAGAGGGGCTTGTTCCCACAGAGACCAGGAAGACAGGAAGGAGCCAGGTGGTGTGTTCCTGAGGCCTTTTTTATGGTTCACCCCTCAGAGTTCCCCAGGCAGGGGCTGTGTGAGACATCCAACCACATAGAATTTTTAAACCAACTTCTGTTTGCAATCTCCTTGCTCCTCTTCCCCTCCCAAAGCCCAGAACAGCTCCAAACCTCTGAGAACTGCCAAGGTCTCACCTGTTTTTCAGGTAACCTGGAAAGACAGTGAGAACCCCTATAAAATCAGATTATAGCACACAGGGCTCCCAGCATCTCCCAGCATCTTCCTGTCCAACTGATCCTGTGCTGGCCCTGGCTTGGGGACACATCTCCCTGTGCTTCTGGCCTTGGGCTCTGGGCTTGATGTTATGTTTTGTTTTATAATCTGCAGAGTAGGTGGAGACTCCTTGCTCTGCTGGGTGGGTCCACTATGACCCCACACTAGGCCGCTGCTGCTTTTTGGAAATTAGTCAACAGGAGTGGAGGAGGCCCTGAGAGTCCCTGCAATGGGAAGGAATGGGAGCCACAGGAGGATTCTAAACAAGGGACAACACAGTCAGGCTCACCTTCAAATCCCATTCTGGCTATTATGTGGGAATCAGCCCTTACTCATGTGTTCATTGCAGGTGAGGAGGAACCCAATTAAACCAAGGTCTGAGACTCCATCAACCCAGCTCACACTGTTTGCCCCAACCTGGTGATTCTGAGGTCCCACCCCACCCAACTTGCAGGCCCACCTAAGCAGTTTCTACAGCCTTTTCCATATGAATGGCCTGCCTTTGCTCATGTTTCATATTTTCCTAAAATCTCTCAAAGAAGCAACATCTGGCCTCAGCATTCCACAATCCTCTCACTAAGTGGCCCCAGGTCTGGCACTAGCAGCAGTCAGCCTTGGTTCAAAGCTTGGCCTTGCTGGGCACTTCCAAGCCCAGCACAAGTAGCAGCCATCTGCAGATCACTTTGTAGCTCATGCCAGGTGGCCCCAGGCAGAACACTGGCAATGGCTGACCTGGTTTGCACCTCTTGGGAGGCCCCAGATCAAGTGCACTCAGTGGACAGCTTCAGACCACATCAAAGCACCACCACCACCCAACCACCTCTACAAGTGACACACTCAAAGAGTGGACTCAGGGCACCAGGAACCTGCTGAAGTAAGTCCTGTTCTGTGGGGTAGACCCTGCACAGCTGATCCCCCATGGTGGTAGGAGGTCAGTGTTTTATGGTTGCAGCCAGTCCTTGCAGCTGATCAGCCTGAGGGTAAATCTCTCCCATTGACGTGCCAACAGCAATCAAGGTTCAACTAC
Source organism: Miniopterus natalensis (assembly GCF_054644295.1). Classification (NCBI taxonomy): domain Eukaryota; kingdom Metazoa; phylum Chordata; class Mammalia; order Chiroptera; family Miniopteridae; genus Miniopterus; species Miniopterus natalensis. The sequence continues at coordinate 61,558 of NC_142100.1, forward strand.
AACAGGAAGGTGTACACAGACTACAAGGGAGGGTACACCTTTGAGGGTAAATCTCTCCCATTGACGTGCCAACAGCAATCAAGGTTCAACTACAACAGGAAGGTGTACACAGACTAAAAGGGAGGGTACACCTTGAGTGCCCAGCTTGGGTGATCCAGGAGGTTACGGCACTCCACCCTACAAGACACCTAATACATTAGGCACTCTATGAAGCCTGGGAGACTTAGCAGCTCTATCTAATACATAGAAGAAAACACAGGGAGGCTGCCAAAATGAGAAGAAAAAGAAACAGGTCCCAAATGAAACAACAGAACAGAGCTCCAGGAAAAAAACTAAAGAAAATGGATACAAACAATCTACTAGATGCAGAGTTCAATACATTAGTTATAAGGCTGTTCAATGAACTTAGTGAGAACTTCAACAGCATAAAAAGGGACATGGAAACCATAAAAAAGAACCAGTCAGAAATGAAGGCTACACTAACTGAAATGAAGAATAATTTACAGGGAGTCAACAGTAGAGTAGATGAAGCCAAGAATCAAATTGGAATATAAGGAAGCAAAAAACACCCAATCAGAACAGCAAAAAGAAAAAAGAATCCAAAAAATGAGGATAGTGTAAGGAGCCTCTTGGACAACTTAGAGTGTACCAACATTTGCATCATGGGGGTCTTGAGGAAGAAGAGAGAGGGACGAGAAATTGAAAATCTATTTGAAAAAACAATGACAGAAAATGTCCCTAATCTGGTGAAGAAATAGACATAGAAGTCCAAGAAAGGCAGAAAATTCCAAACAAGATGAACCCAAAGAGGCCCACACCAAGACACATCATAATTAAAATGCAAAAAGTTAAAGACAAAGAGAGAACCTTAAAAGCAGCAAGAGTAAAGCAGTTAGTTAACTACAAGGGAGCTCCCATAAGACTGTCAGGTGATTTCTCAACAGAAACCTTCTGGGTCAAAAGGGATTTGCAAGAAATATTCAAACTGATGAAAATCAAGCACCTACAATCAAGATTACTCTACCTCACAAAGCTATCATTTAGAATCAAAGGACAGATAAAGAGTTTCCCAGACAACAAAAGCTAAAGGAATTCATCACCACCCAACCAGTACTGTATAAATGTTAAAGCACCTTCTTTAAGAAGAAGAGAAAAAAGATAAAAAATATGAACAATAAAATGTCAATAAATACTTATATATCAACAATTGAATCTAAAAATCAAAATTAACAAACAGAACAGAAACAGACTCATAAATACAGAGAATGTTCTAACGGTTGCCAGATGGGAGGGGATGTTGGAGGAATGGGTATAAAAAGGTGAAGGGATTAAAAGTGCAAATTGGTTGTTATAGAATAGTCACGGGATATAAAGTGTAGCATAGGGATTATAGAAATTATATTCTCTGAACTATGTATGGTGTCAGATGAGTACCAGGTTTATTGGGATAATCCCTTAGTAATTTACATAATGTGTAATCACTGGGGTGCACACCTGAAGATAATAGTATGTCAACTGTAATTGAAAATAAAAAATAGTTAGAGAAAAAAAAAAAAAACTTTCTAAAAATTACGTATATGTGACATATGCCCTGCTTACTTCCTAAAAGCATTTGAAACTATTATTATAAAGCCTGAATGCAATGGGACAAATTGAAGTTCTCCCTGGGAAAATATTGATGGTATATTGTAATGTATGTTACAGCATTACTTTGGGAATAATACACCAACATTTAAGTGTTTTAAAAGCCCAATTTGTTCTAAAGGTTGAGTTTAGCTGCACACTCAGCCTCATCATGAGCCAGGTCCTGGAAATGTCCTCCCTGTTACTCATTTTTATTTCTCCTCTATCCTCTGTCAGTGCCTAAGAACCCCCCTTTGCCAGGTTTTGCTGCTCACTAGCACCCTCACTAGACACTGATTAGACAGGAAGGACTAAAATGCCCCTGGGTCAGCAGATTCACTTCTGCCTGAAAGTGGCTTTCAGGGATGCTTTTTGTATGTATGGGGGTTGGAGGATTTCTGGATTAAAGTGATGGGTAAATGTTGATTATGTATCCATTCTTCTCCAGCAAATGTCTACACACACAGTCCAGCCAGTGTATCTCTCTCTCCTGTCTTGGTAAGCAAACCACTTGGAGCCACAATTCCCAATATGAAAATCTTAAAACTACACTGGGATTCTAATTCTCATTTTTAATCCCTTTGCACAGCATTCTTACTTCTGCCCTAATTCTGCCAGTTAGTATATCATTCTTTAAGCTTTTTCAAGTAAGCTCCAACACTATCAGACATATCCCAGGTAAATTAAAAAAACAAAAAACAAAAGGTAGAACAATAAAAATTGGAGAAATTTTTCACTTTTTCTGCTCTGAAGATTTTAACAGGCCTTTCATGATTATCTCACTAAAGCTGCCTGTCAGCTACAAACATCTTTTATTACAGCTTTTTTGAAATGTAGAGAAAGAAAAACACTCTATTTTTTAATATCTTACACCAAAAGCATTGTTCCCATTCCTTTCCCCATACTTTTCCCCACATTCACTACCTCCAAGACTATTTTTATCAGCCCACACTAACAGAAAAATAGAACAGATTGGTGGAAATGAAAAATGGGTCTGGTAGAAATGCTAAGGAATTTGAGTGTTTGGGGCATGAAGAACAGGCTTGCTTTAGTTCTTTGATGTTTGTTTCAAATTGTTGTGTTGCCCCAAATTATAAATTGCTTATAAGTAATTTAATGTGCAAAAGGAGGCACAGCTTAAGAATTTTTCACTTGACCAACTGAGCTTTCAAAAAACGCCCACAACAACAACCTCAAAAGGAAAAGTTTTAAGTAAACTGCTTAACCTTAACCTGGTATTCTTAAAAAACACCTTTGGCTCTAATAGTTGAAAACAACTCAGCCATATTCATGGTACATACAAAACAAAACAAAAAACCTGTAGGCTGAATGGAAATAGTTTAGCCAAGGAAAAACGTCTTGGATGTGCTTATTTAGCATCCGTTTCCCCCCCATTTCTTTGTGTTCTTGGTAAGGCCTGGTTAAGTTTCTCCTGTTTCCAAGAGAAGTGGACCTGTGGTCAGACTTCCAAGCTGTTTACCCCTGACACCCAAACCAGCTATGGAAGCAGAGCCTGCCTGCCTGCATCCAGCGGGCGTCTACACTGGCACTGTGTGCACACCGGGCAGAACTGGGCTAAACCAAGAAGCAGTCCAAGCCCTGGGGACCTTGTCCTACAATAACAGAGGCACGGAATGCTGCCCCTGTCTCCTGGCTCTGCACCCTCACAGCGTGTCTTGCTTGTGGGCGCTAGTTAGTGCTGCCCCTGAAGACCCAGTAGGAGCAGCCTGAGGGAGGGCTGCCCCTCCGTGATCCACCCTTGGTCCACGGCGCCCCAAAAGCCACCCCAACTCCCCAGCCTGAGCATCTGCTAAGGGGTCCCCAGAGTGCCCGCCAGGGCAGGCCCAACCCCACAGAAGAGTCTAGCATAGTTTTCCGCATATTCCCCGAACCCCCAGACATGCAACCACCGTCTTTTAGGAGGAAAACTTGGGGACTCAAAGAGAGCCTATGGAGGGGGAACTCCTCCAGGTGGGAAGGGGGCCTGCGGTGACCCCCACCAGACCCTCACCTGCTCCACTGGACTAGCCTACAGCGCCCTGGAGTGGTGCGGGCCCAGAGCTCCCCTCCAGGCACCTCCAGGAGTGGTCAGGTGGTTGCAAAACTGCCCAGCAGCTCGGGCGCCTCCCCAGGCCTCCCAACTCCACTCAGCGTCCCCTCCCCCAGCTCTGCATCCCTGCTTCCCAGCCAGGACCAACAGGCCCCGGCTGATCACCCCACTCCCAGCACGAGCCACAGTACCCAAGTCTCCTGCCCCCTTCCCCAAACCCCCGCCTTTGAGTCCAAATCCCCACGCTCACGCCTTCTCCAGAGCGAGGGAGGAGGAGCCCCTGCGGCAGCAGCGGGGCCACACCATCTGGGACCGTGGGTCTGGAAATTCTTCCCCACTGAAGGGCTGCGTGGACTGCAAAGTCGCACAGTCTCTCCCCTAGCGGCCCATGAGGAGTGGAGCCCCAAGTGCTGAGACTGGAAGGGGGCGGGCCTGGGGCGGGCCCAAGGGACAGGAAGGGAGGGAGACCAGAGGGGCGGGAGCAGAGGCCTGGTGCACGAGGCAAGGGCTGCGGGGGCGGGTGCCTCTGCAGCGGGCATCCAGCTGAGCCCCTAGGGCCCCACCGGGGGTGCTAGGCAGCCGGCGAGGTAGATGGGGGTGCCCGGGGTGCCGGGGAAGGGAGAGCTGAGAGCAGGAGTGCAGAGGCCATCCAGATATAGGGGCCAAGGGGTCATCGGGAAAGTTAATTACAAAAATTTAAGCACCGCCCTGGACAATGTGGCTCAGTTGGTTGGAGTGTGGTCCTGTACACCCAAGGGTTGTGGGTGTGATTTCCAGTCAGAGCCCATACCCAAGTGGCAGTAGGGTCCAAGTGCAGCGCACTGGAGACAATGGATCCATGTTTTTCTCTCTCCCTCTCCTTTCTTCTCTAAAATCAATAAAATTATATTATCTGGTGAAGATTAAAAAAAAAATCTAAGCCACATTTGCTATAATCTCAGTAATAATGGGCACTCCTATGCATATTTTCTTACAGGACACATTTTTGAATGAATGCATTTTAATGTAATTGTTTTTGACAACATGAGCCAGATCATGTCATTCCTCTGCTCGTAATCCTCAGAGCCCTGTGTTCTCACTGCCTAAGAGCCACCATCCTGCCTGTGGCCCAAGGTCCTGCATGACCTGGTCCCTTCCTCTCTGGCACAACCTCCTTAATCCACTTTCATTTATGCTGGTTTCTTGTCAAGCCGTCTTTGACCCTAGGCTGTCTGGCCTCTTTAGGTAGAGTTGGCTGTAAGGAGACACCCAGCACAAGTGCACATAGACAGTTAATATTTACACTGATAGGAAAAGCAAAATAAGAATAGGGTCAACTCCTTTGTCCCTACCCCACAGGAAGACACCAGATTAGGGCAGCACAGCAAAGCACCTAAGAGAGGCTACGCCACGGAAAATGAATGTTGCAATAAGCTCTTTCAGGAAAGGTGCTTCTATGACACAACCCCTGAGAAGATAGCAACATTCTGCACAGTAAAAAATGCATATGAATTGCAGAAGGAAAACTCACTCCAGAAGGATGAAATACATGTATTTCTCTCTGAAAGAACACTTAGCCACTACGTTTTTCTTGCTCCTTCAAAGTCTTTGTTGAAACGCATATTTTCACAGGTGGAAAAAGTTTTTGGATCATTGTTTCATCTCTTGAAAGCCTCATGTGCAGTCTTCTCTGTTGTTTCCTAGGAGAATGTGGAAAAATGATGATTATGTATCCAAAGGACTTGTAATCCAGGAAGGCGCACACTGCATAACTCTTGCTCAAACACGATCTTTCACCTAATGCACTGAGAAGATTCAAGAAACCAAAAAGAAGGGCATTTTGCAGGGAAATTCAGAAGATGATATGCAAAAGTTTATTTCTCTCAGTTGAGAAGAGCAAAAGCATGAATGACTTTAGGTTGTCGATGACACCCTTACATTTCCATGTGCCCTGAAACAGGATGTTGAAGAAAATGATGTCTTTGTGTGTCAAATAGCTTTAAGCTTCCTGAAGGAGCTCTAAGGTGTGTATTCAGTGTTAGAGAGTTACACACTCTACATGTGTCAAACAGCATATTAAGACCACCAACATGCTTAACACAGAAACTGCTACAAAGTGAGTAAAGCATGGAGAAAGAGGAATCTTTCTGGGAGAAGTTTACCTTATAACACATCCCATATCAGAGGAGCTTTCAAAAATGGACTTCCCTTGTCAATTTCCCCTAGCACGGAATGACCCCGCAAAGAAGGCCTGTAATTTAGAAGAAATAACAGGAAACCAAAATCTAGGTAGTGAAGAGAGCACATCCGTATGGGAGAAGTGCATGTGTAGGAATTCAAGCAGCAGCTCTTTGTGGACACTTGGAGACAGCACTGTGAAAAAAATTCGTACGAAGCGGGATTTGGCCAAAGGTGAAAGACTTATTTAAACAACCCCTAGAGAACTTAGCCAAACAAAGAATGTGGCAATAAGCTCCTGCAGGAAAGGTGCTTCTATGACACCACCCCAGAGAAGATAGGAACATTCTGTGCAGTATACAATGCATATGAATTCCAGGATGAAACTCAGTGCAGAAGGATGAACTGCATGTATTTCTCTCTGACAGAACACTCGGTGGCCAAGTTTTTGCTTGCTCCTTCAAAGTCTTTGAAGAAACGTGTGTTTTCACTGGTGGAGTAAGTTTTGGGATGCATTGTTTCGTCTCTTGCAAGGCTCATGTGCAGCATTCTACGTTGTTTCCTTAGAGAATGTGGAGATGTGCAGATAATGTATCCGAAATGAATTGTATTCCACAAAAACGCACACTGCATAACTCTTGCGCATACACGCTCTTTCACCTAAAAGCATTGAGAAGATTCAAGAAAGCAGAAAAAAAAGGGCATTTTGCAGTGAAATTCAGATGGGCATGTACAAAAGTTCATTTCTATCGGTTGCAGAGAGCAAAAGCATGATAGACTTCATGTTCTCGATGAAACCCATACATTTCCAACTGCCCTGAAGTAGGACTTTGAAGAAAAAGATATCTTTGCATGTCAATTCGTTAAAGGAACTCTAAGTTGTGTATTCAGTGCTGGAGAGTTACACACTCTACATATGTTACACAGCGTTTTGAGAGCACCAACATGCTTAAAGCTGAAACTGCTACAAAGTGTGTGAAGTATGGAGAAACAGGTATCTTTCTAGGAGAAGTTTACCTTATAACACATCTTAGAGAAGAGGACTTTAAAAAATGGACTTGTCTTATAAATTTTCCCAAAGATGGGGTGACCCTGGAAAAAAGTCTTGTCATTCAAAAGGAATAACAGGAAACCAAAATCTAGGGAGTGAAATGAGCACACCAGTATGGGAGAGCTGCAAGTGTAGGATTTCAAGCAGCAGCCCTTTGTGGACACTTGGAAACAGCACTGTGAAAAAATTTCATATGAAGCGGGATTTGGCCAAAGTTGAAAGACCTTCCAAAACCACCCCTGGAGAACGTAGCCAAGCAATGAATGTTGCAATAAGCTCCTTTAGGGAAGGTGCTTCTATGACACAACTGCAGAGAAGATAGCAACATTCTGCACAATACAAAATGCATATGAATTCCAGGAGGAAAACTCAGTCCCAAAGGATGAAATGCATGTGTTTCTCTCTGAAAGAACACTCAGCCACGAAGTTTTTGCTTGCTGCCTCAAAGTCTTTGCACAAACGTATATTTTCACTGGTGGAATAAGTTTTGGGATGCATTGTTTCATCTCTTGCAGGCCTCATATGAGGCCCTCTATGTTCTTTCCTTAGACAGTGTTGGAAAAGGCGGATTACATATCCCAAGTGAGTTGTAATCAGGGAAAACGCACACTGCATAACGATTGCTCATACACACTCTTTCACATAAAGCATTGAGAAGACTCAAGAAAGCAGAAAGGAGGGCATTTTGCAGTGAAATTCAGAAGGGCATGGACAAAAGGTCATTTCTATCGGTTGCAGAGAACAAAAGCATGATTGACTTCATGTTCTCAATGAAACCTTTACAATCCAAGTGCCCTCAAGTAGGACTTTGAGGAAGAAGATGTCTTTGCCTGTCAATTCGCTAAAGGATCTCTAAGTTGTGTATTCAGTTGTGGAGAGTTACGCAGTTTACATATGTTAAACAGCGTTTTGAGAACACCAACATGTTTAAAACTGAAACTGTTTCAAAATGTGAGAGGCATGGAGAAAGAGGTATCTTTCTAGGAGAAGTTTACCTTATAACACACCCTAGAGAAGAGGATTTTAAAAAATAGACTTGTCAATTTCCACAAAGATGGGACGACCCTTGAAAAAAGGCTTATCATTAAAAAAAAATAACAGGAAACCAAAATCTAGGGAGGGAATGGAGTACTCCAGTTTGGGAGCAGTGCATGTGTTGGATTTCAAGCAGCAGCTCTTTGTGGACACTTGGAAACACCACTGTGAAACAATTTCGTACGAAGAGGGATTTGGCAAAAGCTGTAATACCTTCCAAAATCACCCCTGGAGAACTTAGCCAAACAATGAATATTGCAATAGGCTCCTTCAGGGAAGGTGTTTCTATGACACAACTGCCAAGAAGATAGCAACATTCTGCACAATACAAAATGCATATGAATTCCAGGAGGAAAACTCAGTCCATAAGGATGAAATGCATCTATTTCTCTGTGAAAGATCAGTCAGCCACGACGTTTTTGCTTGCTGCCTCAAAGTCTTAGCAGAAATGTGTGTTTTACTGGTGGAATAAGTTGTGGGATGCACTGTTTCATCTGTTGCATGCCTCATGTGCAGCCATATATGTTGTTTCCTTAGAGAATGCAGAAAAAGGTGGATTATGTATCCCAAATGACTTGTAATCCAGGAAAACGCACACTGCATAACGCGTGCTCATACACGCTATTTCCCCTAAAGCTTTGAGAAAACTGAAAAAAGCAAAAAAGAAGGGCATTTTGCAGTGAAATTGAGAAGACCATGTACAAAAGCTCATTTCTATTGGTTGTAGAGAGCAAAAGCATGATTGAATTCATGTTCTCGATGAAACCTTTACATTCCAAGTGCCCTCGAGTAAGACTTTGAGGTAGAAGATGTCTTTGCCCGTCAATTCACTAAAGGAGTTCTAAGTTGTGTACTCAGTTGTGGAGAGTTACACACTCTACATATGTTAAAGAGCGTTTTGTCAGCAGCAACATGTTTAAAACTGAAGCTGCTACAAACTGTGTGAGGCATGGAGAAAGAGGTATCTTTCTAGGAGAAGTTTACCTTATAAGACACCCTAGAGAAGAGGACTTTAAAGATGGACTTCTCTTGTCAATTTCCCCAAAGATGGGACGACCCTGGAAAAATAGCTTGCCGTTTGAAGAAATAAAAGGAAACCAAAATCTAGAAAGTGAAAGGAGCACACCAGTATAGGGGAAGTGCATGTGTTGGATTTTAAGCAGCAGCTCTTTGGGGACACTTGGAAACAGCACTGTGAAAAACTTTTGAACAAAGTGGGATTTGGCCAAAGTTGAAAAACCTTCCAAAACCACCCCTACAGAACGTAGCCAAGCAAAGAATGTTCCAATAGGCTCCTTCAGGGAAGGTGCTTCTATGACACAAATGCAGAAAAGATAGCAACATTCTGCACATTATCAAATGCATATGAATTCCACAATGAAAACTCCCTCCAGAAGGATGAAATGCATGTGTTTCTCTCTGAAAGAACACTCAGCCACTAGGTTTTTGCTTGCTCCTTCAAAGTCTGTGTAGAAACGTGTATTTTCACCGGTGGAATAAGTTTTTGGATGCATTGTTTCATCTCTTGCAAGCCTCCTGTGCATCCATCTATGTTATTTCCTTAGACAATGTGGAAAAAGGCGGATTTTGCATCCCAAATGACTTGAAATCCAGGAAAACGCACACTGCATAGCATTTACTCAAACACGCTCTTTCACCTAATGCATTGAGAAGATTCAAGAAAGCAAGACAGAGGGCATTTCGCAGTGAGATTCAGATGGGCATGTAGAGAAGGTCATTTCTATCGGCTGCAGAGTGCAAACGCATGATTGACTACATGTTCTCGATGAAACCCTTACATATCCAAGTGCCCAGAAGTAGGACTTTGAAGAATATTTGTATTTGCCTGTGTATTCGTGAAAGGAGCTCTACCTTGTGTATTCAGTGCTGGAGAGTGACACACTCGACATATGTTACACAGCGTTTTGAGAGCACCAACATGCCTAAAACTGAAACTGCTACAAAGTGTGTGTAGCATGCAGAAAGAGGCATCTTTGTAGGAGAAGCTTACCTTAAAATACATCCCAGAGAAGAGGACCTTTCAAAAATGGACTTGTCTTGTCAATTTCCTCAAAGATGTGGCGACCCTGGAAAGGAGGCTTGTCATTTCAAAGAAATGAGAGGAAACCAAAATCCAGATAGTGGAAAGAGCACACCAGTATGGGAGAAGTTCATGTGTTGGATTTCAATCAGCAGCTCTTTGTGGACACCTGGAGCCAGCATTGTAAAAAAATTTCGTATGGAGGGGGATTTGGCCAAAGTTGAAAGACCTTCCAAAACCACCCCTAGAGAACTTAGCCAAACAATGAATGTTGCAATAAGCTCCTGTAAGAATGTGGTTCTATGACACAACCCCCGAGCACACAGCAACATTCTGCAGAGTACAAAATGCATATGAATTTTAGGATGGAAACTCCCTTCAGAAGGATGAAATGCATGTGTTTCTCTCTGAAAGAACACTCAGGCACTAGGTTTTTGCTTGCTCCTTCAAAGTCTTTGTAGAAACGTGTATTTTCACCAGTGGAATAAGTTTTGGGATGCACTTTCCACTCTTGCAAGCCTCATGTGCAGCCATCTATGTTGTTTTCTTAGACAATGTGGAAATCGGCAGATTTTGTATTGCAAATGACTTGCAATTCAGGAAAACGCACACTGCATAACACTTGCTCAATCATGCTCTTTCACCTAATGCATTGAGTAGATATAGGAAAGCAGGAACGTAGGGCATTTTACAGTGAAACTCATACAGGCATGTATAAAAGGTCATTTCTATCGGTTGCAGAGTGCGACAGCATGATTGACTTCGTGTTTTGATGAAACCCTTACATTTCCAATTGCCCTGATGTAGCACTTTCTAGAAAAAGATGTCCTTGCGTGTCTATTCGCCGAAGGAGCTCTCAGTTGTGTCTCCTTTGCTGAAGAGTGACACAGTCTACATATGTTACACAGCGTTTTGAGAGCACAAACATGCTTAAAACTAAAACTGCTACAAAGTATGTGTAACATGGAGAAAGAGGCATCTTTCTAGGAGACGTTTAGTTTATAACACATCCCAGAGAAGAGGACCTTTCAAAAATGGACTTCTCTTGTCAATTTGCCCAAAGATGGGATGACCCTGGAAATAAGGCTTGTCATTTCAAAGAAATGAGAGGAAACCAAAATCCAGGGAGTGAACCGAACACACCAGTATGGGAGAAGTGCATGTGTAGGATTTCAAGCAGTAGCTCATTGTCAACACTTCGAAACAGCAGTGTAAAAAAATTTCGTACGAGGCAGGATTTGTTCAAATTTGAAAGACCTTCCAAAACCATCCCTAGAGAACTTAGCCAAACAATGAATGTTGCAAAAAGCTCCTGCAGGAAAGGTGCTGCTATGACACAACCCCCGAGCAGATAGCAACACTCTGCACTGTACAAAATGCATATGAATTCCAGGATGAAAACACTCCAGAAGGATGAAATGCATGTGTTTCTCTCTGAAAGAACACTCAGCCACTAGGTTTTTGCTTGCTCCTTCAAAGTGTTTGTAGAAATGTGTATTTTCACCGGTGGAATAAGTTTTGGGATGCAGTTTCATCTCTAGCAAGCCTCATGGGCAGCCATCTATTTTGTTTCCTCAGACAATGTGGAAAAAGGCGGATTTTGTATCCCAAATGACTAGAAATCTTGGAAAACGCACACTTCATAACTCTTGCTCAAACATGCTCTTTCACCTAATGCATTGAGAAGATTGAAGAAATCAAGGAAGAAGGGCCTTTTGCAGTCAAATTCAGACGGGCATGTACAAAAGGTCATTTCTATTGGTTGCAGAGTGCAAAAGCATGATTGTCTTCATGTTCTCGATGAAACCCTTACATTTCCAAGTACCCTGAAGTAAAACTTTGAAGTATACGTTGTGTTTGTGTGTCGTTCTGCACAAGGAGCTCTACGTTGTGTATTCAGTGGTGGAGAGTGACACACTCTACATATGTTACACAGCGTTTTGAGAGCACCAACATGCTTAAAACTGAAACTGCTACAAAGTGTGTGTAGCATGGAGAAAGAGGCATCTTTCAAGGAGAAGTTTGCCTTATAACACATCCCAGAGAAGAGGACCTTTCAAAAATGGACTTTTCAATTTCCCCAAAGATGGGATGACCCTTGAAAGACGGCTTGTCATTTCAAAGAAATAAGAGGAAACCAAAATCCAGGTAGTGTCAGCAACCAGCCTGAAAGACGATCAAACCTGAGTTCGAGTGGTGGGAGTTAGAGACAAACACAGTTATGGGATCAGGCGGGCTCCCCTCCAATGAGGTGTAGCCTCAAATGGCTTCAACACCTTTATTATATAGTGAGTAACAAACAACTGGTAAGAAAGTGAGGGTTATACAAAGTCGTTCTTCCCAGGCTGCACAAACACACTTTCAGTGCAAACATCCTGCCTCCTGCATGATCTCAGACCTTTGTAACTATCTTTATTTTGGCTCCCGACAGAAATCTGCTTGGAGGGTTGAGTCCTTGGCTCCAGAGCCTCAGGCTACGTGGACCATGCTCAGACACGTAGTGGGCTCTCAATATCAAGGTTCATTGTGAGGACGATCGAGTCCCTGACTCCAGACCCTCAGGTGGCGTGGACCATGTCCAGACACGTCACTAACTCCCAACATCTCCCCCTTCTTTAGTTTTTAATTTGAGCCAGTGGACTCCTGTCTGCAGCTCTGAGAGGCTTTGTGTTTCTGCTTGGACACAGACTGGGAATAAACATAGGAATATTAACACTATAGTCAACAACACAATACCAGAATAGAATAATGAAGATAAACTATGTCTAGAGATAATATCAGAAAACTTGTCAAACAGTTCTTTTGCTAAGTCTGCAGGTGAGGTATCTAGAGGAGCAGACTCTATATCATTTATATCAGCATGTAACATCAATAGATACATTGTCTTGACTCCGTATCCCCATAAGATGGTTTTTAACCCTATCCCGCCCCCATTCATAGTGACTATATGGTTTCTTAGTCTGGTCCCATGTCGGCACAGCTGCCTCTTGAGCCCCTCTTGCTCTCAGGGGTCTTCTCCGGGGGTACAGGCTAGGATTGTGAATATTCAGCTTCTTCATTCTGCCAGTTAGATCGATCGGCTCCATGATGTTTTACCAGGTGCTCCGGTAACCACCTAGGTCTGTTCTGATTCCTAGGAAACACACAAACATGACCCAGCCCCCAGATAAGCACGGGATCCGGTCCATTCCATTCATTGGTGAGTGGATCTCTCCACTTAACCTCAGCATATTTTCCACTGGGGGGGTCTCCAATGCCGCTCAGCTGCTGAGAAACCTTCTGCATCCAAATTTAGAAAATTAAGGGTAAATAAAGAGAGATTAAGTATATTACTAGGAGAATGGCAGGTATATTCTCCCTTCTTTACTTTTGCAATTTGAGCCTTTAGGGTCCTGTGGGCTCACTCAATTATTCCCTGGCCCTGAGGATTATAAGGAATGCCTGGGATATGAGTAATTTGGAAAGTTGCACAAAACTCTGGAAAAGTTTTGCTGGCATGTGCAGGCCCATTGTCAGTTTTTATAATTTTTGGAATGCCCAAGATGGCAAAACATGATAATACATGGCAAATAACCTGTTTTGTATTTTCCCCAGTACGTGCGGTTGCCACTAAAAATCCAGAATAAGTAGCCACTGTGACATGCACAAATGATTGGCGACTGAATTCAGCTATATGAGTAACATCCATTTGCCAAATATGTCCTGGGAGCCATCCCCGTGGATTAACACCATACTGAGGTGCGAGGGGCATATGCTCAAGACACTTTTGACATTCCTTTACTATTTGTCGGGCGGCTTCATGAGTAATGTTAAATTGTTTTCTTAAACCTGAAGCATTTTGATGATGCAGAGCATGTGAGGCTCGTGCTTGTTCAATAGAGGAAATAACTAAGAAAGTGCTACGAGTCAACATGTCTGCTTGTGCATTTCCTTCTGTTAAAGGTCCAGGGAGGATTGAGTGAGCTCTGATATGTCCCACAAAACAGGGTGAGGTTCGTTGCTGAATCAGTTGCTGCAAAGACAAGAGAGCAGTTATGACTGCAGAGGGATCTCTGTCAGTCGGGGTAGCCATCTCCAAACCTTGAATGATAGATACGATGTATTTAGAATCTGTGTACAAATTAAATTTTACATCTTGCAAGCATTTAAATACTGCAATGACAGCTACCAACTCTACTCTGTGCAGAGGTTTCTTTAGTATTCAGTGTATGGCCCTGATTATTGATGACATAGTTGGCAATTCCAGACATTGACCCATCAGTAAACACTAAAAGAGAATTAGACAGAGGTTCTTTAGAGATAATTTTTGGAAATATCACAGGGTTTTGAATAAATAATTGTAATAATTTGTTTGATGGATAATGGCAGTCGATCTGTCCACTGTAATCTGCAAAAGTGATCTACCATAAAGTTTCGTTTTGCCACAACCACTATTGCTGCACAGAAGTGTAAGGCACAATAATAGTGGCAGACTGTTTCCCAAACAGCTCTATAGCTCTTTTTCTACCCTGCAATATTAATTGGGCCACTGATGTGGCATAAGGTGTGATAACTTTTTTTCTGGAGGAAGATAAATGAATCCATTCTATTGGAGCTTCTTGCCAAAACAACCCAGTAGGCAAATAATTTGTAGGTAAGATGATTAGTTGCCAGGCTTTTGTGTAATCAACTCTAATTACTTGTTGTTGTGAGATAGCCTTCTCTGCCATCTCTAGAGCCCGTTGCCCCTCAATGGTTAACTCTCGAGAACTATGGGGGTCAGAGTTGCCACAGAGTATGTCAAAGAGTGGTTTTAATTCACTCATGGTTAAGCCTAATGAAGGCCTTATCCAATTAATGTCCCCCCAAAATTTTTGGAAATCATTCAAGGTGGATAGATTGTCTGTTCTGAACTGAAATTTTTGTGGCCTTACTTTCCACCCTTCTATCAATTTCCCCAAGTAATTATAAAGCGTGGTCTGTTGAACCTTTTTGGGGGCTATGACAAGGCCAAATCTATTTAGTTGAAGTTCTAACTCTGAGTAAATCACTTTTAAGTTTTCTAGATCATGATAAGCCACTAAAACATCATCCATATAATGGATTACATAGGCTTCTGGATGTATCTTTCAAATCTCTTTAATAGCTGTAGCCACAAATTTTTGACACAATGTGGGACTATTCGCCATGCCCTGGGGCGAAACTCTCCAGTGATATCTCTGCATTGGTTCCTTAAAATTGGTTGAAGGAACACTGAAGGCAAATCTTTTACAATCTGCAAGGTAGAATGGGATGGTGAAAAAGCAGTCTTTCAAGTCTAACACTATTAAATGGTATCCTGTAGGAATGGCCACCAGAGAGGGCAAACCTGGTTGTAAAGGCCCCGTAATTTCCATAGTCTTATTTACTGCTCTTAAATCCTGCAATAGCCTCCACTTCCCAGATTTTTTCTTAATGACAAATATAGGTGTATTCCAAGGATGATTAGATTCCTCAATATGCCCCTGAGCTAATTGTTCCTGCACCAATTGCTGGGCTGCTCAGATTTTTTCCTCTGTTAAAGGCCACTGCTCCACCCATACAGGATTGTCAGATGTCCAGGTAATAGGGTCAGCTGTAAGGGAGGCGGAAATAGCAGTGACCTTCAGGACAAATTTGAATCATAGCCAAGACCTTGTTTTGTCAGTTGGCCTTTGTAGGGAATGGGTTGTTCTATCCCCTGCCCATATTTGCCTAGTCCCTCCCCTGGCATGTAACCTTGGTCTAACATATGATTAGTTACCTTAGTATTTGGGCTATACAATAACACTCCCATATCTTTGGGAACATCTCGGCCCCACAAATTACATGGCAGAAAAGGCAATACATAAGGTTGAAATTTACCACTTTCCCTCTGCATCTTGCCATGTAAGAATCTGTGTGCTTTGCAATGGAGATTGAGTCTGTCCAATTCCCTATAAAGAAGTCATAGCAAGTTTCACAGGCCACTGGGGTGGCCAGTATAACTGACTAATTACTGAAACATCAGCTCCTGTATCCAGCAATCCATTAAATTTCTTACCATTAATCAGCAGTTCCCTTTCAGGTCTCTCAGACCCCACTGTTTGAATCCAGTAGGCTCTATTAGAAGAGCCAAAGCCATGATTTCCCCTCTCCTGTTGAGGTAAAACTTTTCCTATCTTCTTAAAGGGTAATAATATCAATTGTACGATTTTCATTTCAGGGGTTAATGTAATGATATTAAGAGGAGCTATACACATGATCTTTAACTCCTCAGTATAGACAGGATCTATGACGCCTGGAAAAACTTGAAATCCCTTCATTGTTAACCCACTACATCCTAATAAGAGGCCTACAGTGTTTCTTGGCAGAGGCCAGTATACCCCTGGGGGTATAGCTTGGGGTCCCATCTCAGGTGTTAATACGTACCGGCGGTGGGACCGAGGTCCAATCCAGTGCTTCCTGGTGTGGCTCTATATAAGTCCTGTAGTCCCTGTTCGGTCCCTGGTAATCCTGGGGTGGGTAGACTGACATGGCCCCAATTGTTTGAGGGGTTTGAGGCTGCCCCCTCTTGTAGTTTTCTGACTGCTGTAAGGGTTTGACATTTATGTCAATTTTTGACCTGCACATATTAGCCCAATGCTTTACTCTTTTACATCTTGGGCAGAATCCTGGTCATTTTACTTGTTCATTGCTCTTATTCCTATTTCGACATTCCTTACTGAAATGCCCTGACTTGCCACAGCTGTAGCAATTACCTCTTCCTTTTCCCTTACTTTTATATTAACTGTATCTTCTTAAGGAAACCAATGACAGACTGTCTCTATAAACTTTAAAAACTTTAAAATCTGTTCTTCAGAAACCTTTGCTCCTCTTGTTCTTAACATAGAATGCAACATTTGAGCAAAAAGCCTCTGTTGAACTAGATTACCCCATCTTATTTTACTCCTGACTATAAAACAAAAATGCTCCTCTTACCTCAGTTCTTCTGGTGTGCACCACTTACCTATAGAGGAGTTCCTCACCTTATCTTCAGTTGCGTCTCGAGTACTCAGGTCCGGGTTCAGGCGCCACTTGTCAGGAACCAGCCTGAAAGATGAACAAACCTGAGTTTGAGCGGTGGGAATTAGAGACAAACACAGTTATGGGATCAGGAGGGCTGCCCTCCAATGAGGTGCAGCCTCAAATGGCTTCAACACCTTTATTATATAGTGAGTTACAAACAACTTGTAAGAAAGTGAGGGTGATACAAGGTAGTTCTTCCCAGGCTGCACAAGCACACTGTCAGCGTAAAAATCCTACCTCCTGCATGAGCTCAGACCTTTGTAACAATCTTAATTTCGGCTCCCCACAGAAACCTGCGGGGAGGGTTGAGTCCTTGGCTCCAGAGCTTCAGGCTACGTGGACCATGTCCAGACACGTATAGGGATCTCAATATCAAGGGTCATTGTGGGGAGGGTCGAGTCCCTGACTCCAGACACTCAGGTGGCATGTACCATGTCCAGACATGTCACCGGCTCCCAAAAAGGTAGTGAAAAGAGCACACCAGTATGGAAGACGTGCATGTGTAGGATTTCAAACAGCAGCTCTTTGTGGACACTTGGAAACAGCACTGTGAAAAAATTTCGTACAAAGTGGGATTTGGCCAAAGTTCAAAGACCTTCCAAAACCACCCCTAGAGAACTTAGCCAAATAATGAATGCTGTATTAAGCTCCTGCAGGAAAGGTGCTTCTATGACACAACCCCCGAGCACATAGCAACATTCTGCACTGTACAAAATGCATATGAATTCCAGGAAGAAAACTCCCTCCAGAAGGATGAAATGCATGTGTTTCTCTCTGAAAGAACACTCAGCCACTAGGTTTTTGCTTGCTCCTTCAAAGTCTTTGTAGAAACGTGTATTTTGACCAGGGGAATAAGTTTTGGGATGCAGTTTCATCTCTTGCAAGCCTCATGTGCAGCCATCTATGTTGTTTCCTTAGACAATGTGGAAAAAAGCGAATTTTGTATCCCAAATGACTTGAAATCCACGAAAACGCACACTGCATAACTCTTGCTCAAACACGCTTTTTCACCTGATGCATTGAGAAGATTCAAGAAAGCAAGAAAGAAGGACATTTTGCAGTGAAATTAAGATGGGCATGTACAAAAGGTGATTTCTATCGGTTGCAGAGTGCAAAAGCATGATGGACTTCATGTTCTCGATGAAACCCTTACATTTCCAAGTGCCCTGAAGTAGAACTTTGAAGAAGAAGATGTGTTTGCGTGTCTATTCACTGAGAAAGCTCTAAGTTGTGTATTCAGTGCTGGAGAGTGACACACTCTACATATGTCAAACAGAGTTTTGAGAGCACCAACATGCTTAAAACTGAAAGTGCTACAAAGTGTGTGTAGCATGGAGAAAGAGGCATCTTTCAAGGAGAAGTTTACCTTATAACACATCCCAGAGAGGACCACCTTTCAAAAATGGACTTCTCTTGTTAATTTCCTCAAAGACAGGATGACCCTGGAAAGAAAGCTTGTCATTTAAAAGAAATAATAGGAAACCAAAATCGAGGTAGTGAAATGAGCACACCAGTATGGGAGAAGTGCGTGTGTACGATTTCAAGCAGCAGCTCTTTGTGGACACTTGGAAATAGTACTGTGAAAAAATTTCGTACGAAGCGGGACTGGGCGAAAGTTGAAAGACCTTCCAAAACCACCCCTAGAGAACTTAGCCAAACAATGAATGTGGCAATAAGCTCCTGCAGGAAAGGTGCTTCTATGACACAACCCCCGAGCAGATAGCAACATTCTGCACAGTACAAAATGCATATGAATTCCAGGATGAAAACACTCCAGAAGGATGAAATTCATGGATTTCACTCTGAAAGAACACTGAGTCAGTACATTGGTGCTTGCTTTTTCAAGTCTTTTGAGAAATATGTATTTTCACTGGTGGAATAAGTTTAGGGTTGCATTATTTAATCTCTTGTAAGCATGATGTGCAGCCTTGAATGTGGATTCCTAGAGATATTGGAAAAACGTGGATTTGTTGCCCAAATGACTTGTAATCCACGAAAACGCACACTGTTTAACTCTTGCTGAAACATGCTCTTACACCAAATGCATTGAGATGCTCCAAGAAGACAGAAAAGGGCATTTTGCACTGAAATTCAGACCAGCATGTACAAAACTTCATTTCTATAGGTTGCAGTGTGCTAAGGCATGAAATACTTCATGTTGTCAATGACACCCTTCCATTTCCATGTGTCCAAAAGAAGGACTTTGAAGAAAAAGATGTCTTTCGTGTCAGTTCGCCCTAAGATTCCTAAAGGAGGTCTAAGGAGTGCATTAGGTGCTGGAGTGTTACACACTCTACATATGTGAAACAGCCTTTTTAGGCCACCAACATGCTTAAAACGGAAAGTGCTACAAACTGTGTGAAGCATGGAGAAAGAGGTCTTCCCAGGGGACATTTACCTCATAACACATCCACAGAGGTGCTTTCAGAAATATACTTCCCTTCTCTATTACATCACAGATGGGACGACCCTAAAAAGAAGCCTTGTAATTGAAAACAAATAACAGGAAACCAATGTCTAGCTAGTGAAACGGGCACACCACTATGAGAGAAGTGCATGTGTAGGATTTCATGCAGCATCTCTTTGTGGATCCTTGGGAAGAGCACTGCAAAAAAAATTGGTGAGAAGCAGAATTTGGCTAAAGGAGAAAGACGTTCCAAAACCAGCACTAGAGAACTTAGCCAAATAACGAACTTTGCAACAAGCTCCTCCACGAAAGGTGCTTCTATGACAGAACCCTCGAAAAGATAGCAACATTCTACACAGTCCCAAATGCATATGAATTCCAGGATGAAAACTCACTCCAGAAGGATGAAATGCATGTCTTTGTCTCTGAAAAAACACTCAGTCAGCACATTGGTGCTTACTCCTTTCAAAGTCTTTTTTGAAAAGTGTATTTTCACTGTTGCAATAAGTTTTGGGTGGCATTGTTTAATCTCTTGCAAGCATGATGTGCAGCCTTCAATGTGGTTTCCTTAGAGAATGTGGAAAAACGCAGATTTTGAGCCAAAATGACTTGTAATTTTGGAAAATGCACACTGCATAACTTGCTCAAACACACTCTTACTGAATGCTTTGAGAAGATGGAAGAAAACAGAAGGGCATTTTGCAGTGAAATTCAGATGAGCATGTACAAAAATTCATTTCCATAGGTTGCAACAAGCTAAAGCATGAATTACTTCATGTTGTCGATGAAACCCTTCCATTTCCATGTGTCCTAAAGCAGGACTTGAAGAAAAAGTTGTCTTTCGTGTCTATTTGCCTTAAGCTTCCTAAAGAAGCTCTAAGTTGTCTATTCAGTGCTGGAGAGTTACACTCTCTGCATATGTTAAACAGCGTTTAGACCACCAACATGCTTAAAACTGAAACTGCTACAAACTGTATGAAGCATGGAGAAATAGGTATCTTCCTAGGAGACATTTACCTTTTAATACATGTCAGGAAGAAGAGCTTTCGAAAATGGACTTCCCTGGGCCATTTCCTCAAAGATGGCAGGGCCCTGGAAAGAAGGCTTGTAATTGAAAAGGAATAACAGGAAACCAATGTCTAGCTATTGCAATGAGCACACCAGTATGGGAGAAGTGCATTTGTAGGATTTCAAGCACCAGCTCTTTGTGGACACTTGGAAAGAGCACTATGAAAAAAATGTGTACGAAGCGGGATTTGGCCAAAGGAGAAAGACCTTGCAAAACCACCACTAGAGAACTTAGCCAAATAATGAATGTTGCAACAAGCTCCTGGAGGAAAGGTGCTCTTATGACACAACCCTCGAGAAGTTAGCAACATTCTATACATTACCAAATGCATATGAATTCCATGATGAAAACTCACTTGAGATGGATGAAATGCATGTGTTTCTCTCTGAAAGAACACTCAGTCACTACATTGGTGCTTGCTCCTTCAAAGTGTTTTGAGAAAAGTGTGTTTTCACTGCTGGAATAAGTTTTGGGTTGCATTGTTTAATCTCTCGGAAGTGTGATGTGCAGCCTTCAATGTGGTTTTCTTAGAGAATATGTTAAAACAGGAATTTGGAGCACAAATGACTTGTAATCCAGGAACAAAGAAATTAATACTTACAGAATTCCAAGGATAGAAATGTCCAATTTTCTTAAATTCATGCTTAAGTATAATTGCAGTCATTCGTTCCATATTCAGAGGATTCATGTTCCTGGTTTTAGCCTGAATTTATTCACACGAGAGAGGCCATGGATAAGCTGTTTTTTCTCAAGAGTGTTTTATTCTCAGTGTGTGTCCTTACTCAAACTTTTCCATACACAGATTTTACATGTTCAGGTATTGAACATCAAGAAAAGGGTACATGCTGAAGTTGCAAGATATTCAAGGGAGATTAAAATCTAAGTATGTCATGGTCTGTAGGCTCCATGCTGAAGAATTTGATACACAGACTGGTACAAATACAGGGGATTAACTACCAAGTAGGTACATGCTGGAAAAAGGCTCTGATTAGGGAAGTTGATTCTGAGGGCAGTCCATCATCACAAGCTTCCAGGCATATTGAGTTGCTGTGTATCACTGATTACACACAAGGATTCCATAATCAAGAATGTATATTCCGGAGGGAAGGTGGCAGCCTTGTGAGAAGCAGCAGCATCCCCGCTCCCAGCCATGGTCTTGATTTCCTCCTAAAATCGTACATAACCAGCTTGAAAAAAACAGAGAAACATACCTGAGTGGACGAAGTGTGAGTAGGGAGCACTGAAGAAACATCACGAAGTCAGGTAAGAGAGGGGGGGCATAGGAAGGGGAGTCCCCCTGAAGCCTGTGCTGGGCTCCGAGCCTGGAGACTTGGAGGCTGCAAAGCTCCTGTCTCTCAAGAGTGCGGACGGCATCCAAAAGTGGGGAATCCCACACCCGGAGCATAGAGGGGAAGGAGCTCCCTGCACACAGGGCATAGGGACCCAGGGGAGTGGAGAGTCCCAGAGGGGACAGCACCTTCCTAGGAAACAAAGCCTCTAGGGGCGGCTGCCACCAGTGTCTGGTGCTCGCGGTGCCGACCATAGGGAAGGCTTTCCCAAGGCCTGTGGCACCCAAGTGGTGAGGGACAAGAGGACTGTGCTGAGCACCCTCTGCCTCCCTGTGGGGCATTGTGTTGAGCCCCAGAAAGTGCTGAATCTGCGTGGCGCAGGGGAAGGGAGGAGCCCTCCCGCCCTGAGGTCCCGGTGCCGGGAGGCTGGGTTTTGCTACCAGCCCTGAGGGTGTCCTCCAGCCCTGAGCTCCCAGTGCCAAGAGGCTGGGATCTGTTACCAGCGCTGAGGGGCCCCGTGGTGAAGCTTGAAGCTGCTCCAGCTTTGCTCAGACCAGAGGTGTGGAGAGCTGCGTGGAGCTACCTTGGGCCCCCTCCCACTGGGTGCCTTGGAGCAAGGGCAGCGGGACCCTGCAGGGAAGACTCTCTGCCTGTGTGTTGCTTTGTGAGTTTGCGAGTTTGATTGCGGAACTGGTTCCCACCTTCCTGGCATGCACTGTGCAGACAGACCAGTGGAGCCTGCCATTGGGGTCTGCACAGTAGATGGTCTGAGGGGGAGCCTGGTGCGAGGAGCCAACCAGAACTGAGCAGGGAGGGGCGGAGCCTGCTGGCCTCTCCTGCAGCCGGGAGCACCACCCCCAACAGGAAAGGGGCAGGTCCCGCTCACTGAAGCCCCAGACACCCGGCAGGGCACAGTCCTGAGGGGGAAGGGAGAGCAGCTCACAGGAGGACTTTGCAAGAATAAGACTCTCAGGGACTGTTGTTTGGGAACTGGAGGAAACGCTGAAAACCCCTGCTGGGGGCTGGGTAGGCACAGGGCTCACCAGAATGTGTTCTTAATTGAACCTACTGAGCCCAGGTTGCTGAAACGGCCCATACAGAAGAGGCAACAGGCTGAAATCAATCTGAAGCTGCAGCAGGACAGAGCCTGGGAGACTAGAATCAGAGGACAGGGGAAGGACTGAGGAGCTGGCGGTGGAGCAGAGACTAACTCCCACAGAGTGAGCGCCTGACAGCGACACCTCTAAGGGGAGTGATACCCTGGGCTACACTAGCCACAATGCACCCTAAAGACTCTACAGAAGACTCTGGAGCAAGACCAGGCAACTACAAGGTTGCAAAATAGCTGACAAGAGGAGGTGGCCCACGGAGAGCCTCAGATCAACCATCTACCTAAGAACACCAGAGGCAAACCTAGACAGCTCCTCACATTGGGGCGATACACAAGCACCTCCCAGGAGAACTGAAATCACAAAAAACAGTGACCCTCAGACAACATAAGTTGTCCAGAAGAAACTCACCTGATTGACTACCTTTTTTTCTGCTGTTTTTTTTGTTTTGGACTTTTTTGGTTTTGGGGTTTTTTTGGTTTGTTTTTTGTTGGTGGGTTTGTTTAGTTTTTCTCTTTTTCCTTAGGAAGAAGAGAAAGGGGAGACTATTTTTTCTTCCTTTTTTAAATTTTATAATAATCTTTTTAAAAAAATTTTTTTTAAAAAACTTTTTAACTAAATTTTTTTTTCCTCTTTTTAATAAAAGAATTTTGTCTTGCTTAGCTTGTTTTTGGTTTTGTTTTGGTTATTTGCTTTGTTTTGTTTTATCCTTGCTTCTACTATCAAGACTTTCTTGATATCCCTGCTTAACGACTGGGACTTTATCATTATAACCAAGTTTACTGCTTTCCTCTATAGTTTCCCCCAAATCTCTTACCAGACTCCCCACCTGCCTGGGCTTTATCTCTCTTTCTCCTCTCAATCCATTGGCATAACTTTTTTCTTCTTTTTCTTTTTTCTTTTTCTACTTTTCTTTCATTCTTTCATTATGCTCCCTTCTGTCTTGGTGTCCGATTGTTAGTTTCTCTTATTCTCTTTATTGTATTTTTGTTTTCTCATTTTCAACTATTATCCTATTCCTATTCTCTCCCTTAATTTTTTGCTGGCCCTTCTTTCAGAATCTTTTCTCTGCTTCTGTTATCTCCCAGTAGCCTCTCTATTTTTTAAATTTTAGTTTATTATTATTTTCTAAATTTTCACCAGTATTAACAATATACATCTCTCTCTAAGCGTTACTTTTCTTTCTCTTTTAAGCATTCTTTTGTGTGTGTGTGTGTGTGTGCATTCTCCATTCTCCCAGTTCTATTTTCACGTGGGTTGTTTTCATTGTGACTGTCAAGATATTTTGTAAGATACCTCTTGTTTCCTGGAATTTTAGTTGTGTATTATCCTGCCTTGCCAGCACCAGTACAACAGCTTACACGTTGAGGCTAGGGCTGAGACACAGTTAGCCAACCTGAGAGGAGGGTCCTCCCAAGGACTGATTTACAACAATCTAGACCCAACCACAACAGGAGAACATAAAGAAACCACAAAAAGGAGCACCCACAAGAGGGGCACGCCTAAAGCAAAGAGCTCAGAGGTGTAAGGAAAACACTCCACTGGGCTCCACGGGACCCACAAGACAAAATCCTATCTGACAAGACTTGGAGACAGTAAGTATATCTAATATATAGATACAAGCACTAGGACTTACCAAAATGGGGAGACAAAGAAACAACCCCCAAATTAAAGAAAAGGAAACATCACCAGAAATAGAGGTTGATGAGATGGAGTTAAGCAAGTTATCAGAAATGGAGTTCAGAGTATGGATGATGAAGATGTTCAAGGAACTTAAGAAGACTCTAGATGATAAGATAGAGAATCTTAGCGAAAACATAAAAAAAAAGAGATACATACCATAAATAAAACTCAGACAGAGATAAGGAATGCTGTATCTGATATCAAGAATGCACTGGAAGGAATTAAAAGCAGGCTCAATGAAGCAGAGGATAGAATAAGTGACTTAGAACACAAGGTAGAGAAAATCACACAATCAGAGCAGCAAAAAGAAAAAACACTTAAAAAGCATGAGGACAGTTTAAGGGAACTTTGGGACAACATGAAGTGAAACAACATTCACATTATAGGAGTGCCAGAAGGGGAGGAAAGAGAGCAAGGGATAGAGAACTTGGTGGAAGAAGTAATTATAGAAAACTTCCCTAGGCTGGCAAAGGAGAAAGCCACACAAGTTCAGGAAGCACAGAGGGTTCCAAACAAGAGGGACCTAAAGAGACCCACTCCAAGACACACCATAAGCAAAATGGCAAATGTCAAGGACAAAGAGAAAATATTAAGGGCTGCAAGAGAGAGACAAGCAGTGACCTACAAGGGAACCCCCATAAGGCTGACAACTGATTTCTCAACAGAGACTCTTCAGGCCAGAAGGGAGTGGCATGAAGTTCTGCAGGTAATGAAAAGCAAGAACATGCAACCAAGATTGCTTTATCCAGCAAGGCTATCATTTAAATTTGAAGGTGCAATAAAAAGCTTCCCAGACAAAGGCTAAAGGAGTTCAGTACCACCAAACCAGCATTGCAAGAAATGCTAAAACGACTCCTTTAAGAAAAAGAAGGAATAGTGAGAGAAAGGTACATCAGCATAAAGGGGAAAAATGGCATTAAATAAGTTGATATCAATAGTAACCTTAAGTGTAAATGGAATAAATGGGCCAATCAAAAGACAAAGGGTAGCTGAATGGATAAGAAAACAGGACCCAAATATATACTGTCTACAAGAGACCCACCTGAGAGCAAAAGACTCACGCAGACAAAAAGGGAAGGGATGGAGTAAAATATTCCATGCAAATGGAAAGGAAAAGAAAGCTGGAGTAGCAATTCTTATTTCTGACAAAACAGACTTCAAAATAAAGACCATAACAAGAGACAGAGATGGTCACTACATACTACTAAAGGGATCAATCCAACAGGAGGAAATAACCCTTATGAACATTTATGCACCCAATACAGGGGCACCTAAATATACAAAAAATTTCTTAGGGGACTTCAAAGGGGAGATTGACAGCAACACAATCATAGTGGGGGACTTTAACACCTCACTGTCAGCATTGGACAGATCATCAAGACAAAAAATCAACAGGGAAACACAGACCTTAAATGAATCACTAGACCTAATGGATTTGATTGACATTTATAGAACATTTCATCCCAAAGCAGCAGAATACACATTCTTCTCAAGTGCACATGGAACATTCTCAAAAATAGACCACATGTTAGGGCACAAGGCAAGTCTCTACAAATATAAGAAGACTGAAATCATATCAAGCATCTTCTTGGATCACAATGCCATGAAACTAGAAATCAACCACTATAAAAAAACTAAAAAATATTCAAACACAGTGAGGCTAAATAGCATGTTATTAAACAATGAATGAGTTACCAAGGAGATCAAGGAAGAAATCAAACACTTCATGGAAAGTAACGAAAATGAACAGAAAACAACCCAAAACATATGGGACATGGTGAAAGCAGTCCTGAGAGGAAAATTCATAGCATTACAGGCCTATCTCAAGAAACAAGAAAAAGGTCTAATGAACCATCTAACACAACTAAAAGAACTAGAACGAGAAGGGCAAGAAAAGCCCCAAGGAACTAGAAGAAAGGAAATAATAAAAATCAGAGCAGAGATTAATGACATAGAGACTAAAAAAAACAATACCAAAAAATCAATGAAACCAAGAGCTGGTTCTTTGAAAAGGTAAATAAGATTGATGCACCTTTAGCCAGACTCACTAAGAAACAAAGAGAGAGGACCCAAATAAATAAAATCAGAAATGAAAGAGGTGATATAACTGACCCAACAGAAATACAAAGGATTGTAAAAAAAATATTATGAGCAACTATATGCCAACAAATTGTACAACATGGGGGAAATGGACGAATTCCTAGAACCATACAACCTTCCAAAGCTGAATCAAGAAGAGGCAGAAAACCTGAATAGGCCAATAACACCTAATGAAATTGAAGCAGTAATCAAAAAACTCCCAGCAAACAAAAGTCCTGGACCAGGTGGATTTACAGGTGAGTTCTACCAAATATTCAAAGAAGAATTAACACCTATTCTGTTCAAACTATTCCAGAAAATTCAAGAGGAGGGAAAACTCCCAAACTCTTTTTATGATGCCAGCATCACCCTAACCCCAAAACCAGATAAAGATACTACAAAGAAAGAAAATTACAGGACAATATCCCTGATGAACATAGATGCTAAAGTCCTCACTAAAATACTAGCAAGCTGGATCCAGCAATACATTAAAAAGATCATACATCATGACCAAATGCGATTTATTCCAGGGATGCAAGGCTCATACAACATCCGCAAATCAATAAATGTGATACATCACATAAACAAAATGAAGAACAAAAATTATATGATCATATCAATAGACGCAGAAAAAGCATTAGACAAAATCCAGCACCCATTTCTGATAAAAACTCTCAGCAAAGTTGGAATAGAGGGATCATACCTCATCATAATAAAGGCCACATATGACATACCTACAGCCAACATCATACTCAATGGGCAAAAACTAAAGCCATTTCCATTAAAAACCAGAACAAGACAGCGATGTCCACTTTCACCACTCTTATTCAACATAGTACTGGAAGTCCTCGCCATAGCCATCAGACAGGACGAAAACATAAAAGGTATCCAAATTGGAAAGGAGGAAGTAAAATTGTCATTATTTGCAGATGACATGATACTGTACATAGAAAACCCTAAAGACTCCATCAAAGTACTACTAGATTTGATAAATAAATTTGGCAAGGTAGCTGGATACAAAATCAACATCCGGAAATCAATGGCATTCTTATACACCAACAATGAACTTTCAGAGAGAGAAACTAAAAAAGCAATACCATTTACCATTGCAACTAAAAAAATAAGATACCTAGGAATAAACTTAACCAAGGATGTAAAAGACCTGTACTCAGAAAACTACATGACACTGAAAAAAGAAATAGAGGAAGATTTAAACAAGTGGAAGAAGATACTATGCTCATGGATTGGAAGAATTAATATGATTAAAATGTCTATACTACCCAAAGCAATTAATAAATTTAATGCAATTCCTATGAAAATAACAGCATATTTCACAGACATAGAACAAACATTTCAAAAATTTATATCGAACCAAAAAAGATCCTGAATAGCTGCAGCCGTCTTGAGAAAAAAGAACAGAGTGGGAGGGATCACATTACCAGACTTCAAACTATATTACAAACCCACTGAAATCAAAACGGCCTGGTATTTGTACAACAACAGGCATATAGATTAATGGAACAGAACGGAGACCCCAGGAATAGACCCGCGTCATCATGGTCAGTTAATATTTGACAAAGGAGGCAAGAGTATCCAATGGAGTAAGGATAGTCTCTTCAATAAGTGGTGCTGGGAAAATTGGACAGATACATGCAAAAGAATGAAACTAGACCACCTACTTTCACCATACACAAAAATAAACTCAAAATGGATAAAAGACTTAAATGTAAGTCATGAAACCATAATAATCCTGGAAGAAAACATAGGCAGTAAAGTCACAGACATTCCACATAGTGGACTTTTCACTGATACGTCTCCTAGGGCAAGAGAAACAAAGGAAAAAATAAACATATGGGACTACATCAAAATAAAAAGCTTCTGCACAGCAAAAGAAAACAGCCTCAAAATACAAAGAAACCCCACTGTATGGGAAAACAAATTTGCTAAGGATGAATCTGATAAGGGGCTAATTTCCAAAGTGTACAAAGAACTCATAGCACTCAGGAAGAGAAAGACAAACAACCCAACTAAGAAATGGGCAAAGGATTTAAATAGACACTTCTCTAAAGAGGACATACGGATGACCAAGAGACACATAAGAAAATGCTCGACATCGCTAATCATCATAGAGATGCAAATGAAAACCACAATGAGGTATCACTTCACACCTGTCAGAATGGCAGCCATCAACAAATCAACAAACGACATGTGCTGGTGAGGGTGTGGGGAAAGGGGAACCCTAGTACACTGCTGGTGGGAATGCAGACTGTTGCAACCACTATGGAAGACAGTATGGAGGATCCTCAAAAAACTGAAAATGTAGCTGCCATTTGACCCAGTGATTCCACTCCTAGGAATGTATCCTAAGAATCCTGAAACATTCATCAGAAAGGATATATGTACCCCGATGTTCATAGCAGCACAGTTTACAATAGCTAAGATCTGGAAACAGCCCAAGTGCCCATCAGTAGATGAGTGGATAAAAAAGCTGTGGGACATTTACACCATGGAATACTATGCAGTTGTAAAGAAGAAGAATCTCATACCCTTTGGGACAGTATGGATGGACCTGGAGAATATTATGCTAAGTGAAATAAGCCAGGAAGCGAAAGACAAATATCACATGATCTAGAGCTTAATAAAGAACTTAATAAACTGATTAACAGAATAGATTCAATGACATGGAAGCATAGATGAGACTGATTAATGTCAGAGGGATGGAGGAGGGCGGGTGGGTGAAGGGGGAGAGAGTAACCAAAGGATTTATATGCATATGTACAAAACCCAAGGACATGGACAATGAAGGGGAGAGGGACTGGGGAGAGGGAAGGAACGGGGGGGAACGGGTCATTGGGGAGAAAAAGGGACATCTGTAATATTTCAAACAATAATAAAATTTAAAAGAAATAAAAAAGAAAAAGAAAAAAAAGAAAAAGAAAAAGAATGTATATTCCTTGAACATTTATGTTAAGGATATTCCACTTTCATGGGTCCATGCAGAGGGTTGGTATTTCTTAAAATGGTTCCATTAGCAGAGGATATTCATACTCAGAAAGGTGTAGGATCACATGAGTTCATGCTAATGTGGGAGGGTATACGGTCTAAGGTACATAGTAATCCAGGTCGATGATCAGGCACTGAGAAGAACATTTTCAGTTATTATACATGATCAGTGTTATACATGATCAAGAGGGGCTAAGATCACGGTAGTTTAAATTCACAGAATACATGATTAGGGGGATCGACAATTAAGAGTGTCCATGCTCAGGAAGGTGTACTCATATGTTGTTACACAAATTCACAATGGTACAGTCCCAGGATGAACTAAGATCAAGGAAATGACAGAATTCCATGCATTTACATCAACAATTCTATGGATATGCTTAGAAATGACTTCACTGCGTGATTCTATGTTCAGAATTCCTTTCTCAGATTGTTTAAGCTCAGGATGTTCCACAGGAAGACATTCCATGGTCTTGGGGATACATTTTCTGATGTGTGTCATTCTCAGAGTTGTTCACATTCAAAAGGCTCCATGCTCAGCAGAATCCACGCTCAGGAAAGTATGAGATATTATATTAAACACAATCAAGAGGATACATGCTTAAGTGGGGCTATGTTAAGGGGAGGTTACAATCAAAGCAGGTAATGATTAAGGGAATAGACAATTAGAGGATTCATGCTCAGGAAGGGGTTACATAAAATCACAACAGAACTAGGTAAACATCAATCAGGGAAATTCATACTTACAGAATTCCATGAACAGAAATGTCCACTCTTCTTAGAAGATTTATGCTTAGATGTAATTGTGGTCACTGATTCTATGTTCAGGAGATTTATGTTCATGATGTTAATCCTCAAGTAATCCACACAATAGAGGTCATGGATAGGGTGTTTATCATCAGGAGTGTTTAATTCTTAGTGTGGGTCATTATTCAAACGTGTCCATGCACATAATGTTACATGTTCAGGCATTAAACATCAAGAAGAGCATATATTCTCAAGTGGCGAGACATTCAAGGACGATTGAAATAGAAGTATGTCACAGTCAGTAGGGTTCATGCTCAGGCTGGTACACATTCATGGCATAAACAAGTAGGTACATATGGAAAGTGGCTCCAATTAGGGAAGTTGATTCTGAGTGCAGCCCATGATCAGAAGTGTCCACACTTCTTGAGTTGCTGTTTGTCATTGATTACGCCCAAGGATTCCATGATCAAGAGTGTATATTCCCTGGACCTTTATGTTCAGGATATTCCACACTCATGGGTCCATGTTGAGTGTCGGTATTTCTCAGAATGGTTCCATGATAAGAGCACATTCATACTCAGAATGGTGTAGGATCACATGGGTTCATGACCATGAGGAAAGGTCTATGGTCTGAAGGTACATAGCCAGCTCTCTGCTCAGGCCTTCCATGCTCAGAAAACTACTTATTCTGTTCTTAAACACAATCAGTGGTATACAGAATCCGGAGGGACTAAGATCATGGTAGTTTAAATTCACAGAATACATGATTAGAAGGGTTGGATATTAGAGCCTCCATGCTCAGGAAAGTACTTGTATGTTGTTACACAAAATCACACAGGTATATTCTCAGGATGAACTAGGATCAGGGAAATAATTGCAGCATTCCATGATGTACAGATCAAGGATTCCTAGGTGTATGCTTAGAAATGATGGGGCTCATTGATTCCATATACAGAAGGGGCCATTCTCAGATTGTTTAAGCTCAAGATGTCCCACTGGAAAACATTCTATGGTCTTGGGAATACATTTTCTGAAGTGTGCCATTCTCAGAGCAGTTCCAATTCAAAAGACTCCAAGGTCAGTAGACTCCATGCTCAGGAAAGTATGAGTTATTATATTACACATAATCTAGAGGATACATATTCAAGTGGGGCTATGTTAAGGGGAGATTAATATCAAAGCAAGCCATGATCAGGAGAGTCTACAATTAGGGGTTTCATGCTCAAGAAGTTACATTTACAGGGTTACACAAAAATCACAGAAGAACATTCTCAAAGTAAACAAGGATCAAAGAAATTAATACTTATAGAATTCCATGAACAGAAATATCCCTGATTCTTGGTACATGGTTAGATGTTATTGTGCTCATTGATTCCATGTTCAGGAGGGTCCATGCTCAGGTTGTTGAAGCTCAGGATGTTCCACATGAGCATGGTTAGGGGGTTTCATTATCCAAAGTGCATCATTCTTAGAGGGGTCCATATGCAAAAGACTCCATGCACAGCAGAATCCATGCTCAGCAATGTACATGTTCAGATTAAACATATAATCAAGAGGGTACATGCTCAAAGGGAACTAACTAATAGGGAGATTAACATCAAAGCAAGCCAGGATAACAATTGTCTACAATTAGTGATTACATGTTCAGGTACTTACATGTACAGGGTTAAGACAAAATCACAACAGAACATTCTCTGGGTAAAAAACAATCAAGGAATTTAATACTTACGGTATTCTATGAACAGCAATGTCCACTCTTCTTAGATTCATGGTTAGATGTGCTTGCAGAAATTGATTCCATGTTCAGGCAATCCATGTTCACAGTGTTGATCCTCAAGTCATCCACTCAAGAGGGGCCAAAGATAGGGTATTTATTCTCACAAGTGTTTTATTCTTAGTGTGGGTCATTATTCAAATGTTTCCATGCACATAATTTCACATGCTCAGGCATTAAACATCAAGAAGAGGGTGTATTCTCAAGTGGTGCAACATTAGAGTGAGATTAAAAAAGAAGTACGTCACAGTCAGGAGGCTTCATGCTGAGGGTTTTGATGCTCAGGCTGGTACACATTCAGGGGATAAACAAGTAGGTACATACTGGAAAGTGGTTCTAATGAAGGAAGTTGATTCTCAGTGCTGCCCATGATCAGAAGTGTCCACACTTCTTGAGCTGCTGTTTGTCATTGATTACGCCCAAGGATTCCATGATCAAGAGTATTTATTCCCTGGACCTTTATGTTCAGGATATTCAACACTCATGGGTTGATGCTCAGTGTCGGTATTTCTCAAAATGCTTCCATTATAAGAGGACATGCATACTCAAAATGTTGTAGGATCACATGGGTTCATGCTCATGAGGAAGGGTCTATGGTCTGAAGGTACATAGCCAGCTCTCTTCTCAGGCCTCTCATGCTTAGAAAACTATATATTCTGGTCTTATACGCAATCAGTGGTATACATGATCAAGAGGAGCTTAGATCACCGTAGTTTAAATGCACGGAATACATGATTAGGGGGGTCGACTATTAGAGCCTCCATGATCAGGAAGGTACTTGTATGTTGTTACTCAAAATCACACAGGTATATTCTCAGGATGAACTAGGATCAAGGAAATTATTGCAGCATTCCATGATGTACAAGTCAAGGATTCCTAGGTATATGCTTAGAAATGACGGGGCTCACTGATTCCATATTTAGAAGGGTCCATTCTCAGATTGATAAAGCTCAAGATGTCGCACAGGAAGATATTCCATGGTCTTGGGGATACATTTTCTGAAGTGTGTCATTCTCAGAGTCGTTCAAATTAAAAACGCTCCATGGTCAACAGAATCCATGCTCAGGAAAGTATGAGTTATTATATTACACATAATCTACAAGATTCATGCTCAAGTGGGCTACATTAAGGGGAGGTTACAATCAAAGAAGGTCAGGATCAGGGGAATATACAATTAGGGGTTTCATGCTCAGGAATGTACAGGAAAAGTTGTTACACAAAATTATAAAAGAACATTCTCAAGGTAAAATTGGATCAGGGAAATTAGTACTTACAGAATTCAATGAAACGAATGCCCACCCTTCTTAGATTTACACTTAAATGTAATACCGTTCATTCTTCATGTTCAGAAGATCCATGTTCCTCTTGTTTATCCTCAAGTTATCCACACAAGAGAGGCTATGGATAAGCTATTTGTTCTCACAAGATTTTTATTCTCAGTGTGTGTTCTTACTCACACGTTTCCATGCCCAGATTTTACAAGTTCAGTGATTAAACATCAAGAGAAGAGTATATACTCAAGTGGCACGATATTCAAGGGAGATTAAAATCGCAGTATGTCATGGTCAGTAGGTTCCATGCTGAGGATTTTGATGCTCAGGCTGGTACACATACAGGGGATAAACTACCAATTAGGTACATGTTCAAATTTGGGTCCGATAAGGGAAGTTGATTCTTAGGGCAGTCCATCATCAGAAGTGTCCATGCTAATTGAGTCGATGTGTATCATTGATCACTGATTACGCACAAGGATTTCATGATCAAAACAGTACATTCCTTCGACCTTTATGTTCAGGATATTCCACACTATGGGTCCATGCAGAGTGTTGGTATTTCTCAGACTGGTTCCATTATCAGAGGGCATTCATACTCAGAAAGGTGTAGGATCACGTGAGTTCATGCTCATGAGGCAGGGTCTGTGTTCTGAAGGTACATAGTAAGCCATGTCACTGATCAGGTTCAGAGAACATTTTCAGTTTTTATAAATGACCAGTGTTATACATGGTCAAGAGACACTAATATCACGGGAGTTTAAATGAACAGAATACATGAGTAGGGGGATCAAAAATTAGAGCGTCCATGGTTAGTAAAGTACTCGTACGTTGTTACACAAATTCACAATGGTACATTTCCAGGATGATGTAAGATCAAGGAAATTACAGAAATCCATGGATTTACATCAACAATTCTCAGATGTATGCTTAGAAATGACTGTGCTCTGTGATTCCATGTTCAGAAGGTTCCTTTCTCAGATTGTTTAAGCTCAGGATGTCCCACAGGAAGACATTCTATGGTCTTGGCGATACATTTTCTGAAATGTGTCATTCTCAGAGTCGTCCAAATTCAAAAGGCTCCATGCTCAGCAGAATCCACGTTCAGGAAAGTATGAGTTAGTATATTAAATGCAATCTAGAGGATATATGCTCAAATGGGGCCATGTTAAGGGGAGCTTACAATCAAAGTAGGTCATGATTAGAGGAATATACAATTAGAGATTTCATGCACAGGAAGGTACAGGAAAAGGGGTTATAAAACATCACAACAGAACATTCTGTAGGTAAACAACAATAAGGAAAATTAATACTTACAGAATTCCATGAACAGAAATGTCCACTCTTCTTAGATTCATGCTTAGATATAACTGCAGTCAATGATTCCACGTTCAGGGGATTTGTGTTCATGGTGTTTATCCTCAAGTTATCCACACTACAGAGGTCACGGATAAGCTGTTTGTTCTCAAGAGTGTTTTATACTCAGTGTGTGTCCGTGCTCAAAAGTTTCCATGCACAGATTTTACATGTTCAGTTATAAAACATCAAGAAAAGAGTATATGCTCAAGTGGTGTGACATTCAAGGGAGATTAAAATTGAAGTATGTCACGGTCGGTAGGTGCCTTGATGAAGGTTTTGATGCTCAGGTTGGACACATACAGAGGATGAACTAGCAAGTAGGTACATGCTGGAAATTGGCTCTGATTAGGGAAGTTGATCTTTAGGGCAGTCTATAATCAGAAGTGTCCATGCTTATTGAGTTGCTGTTAAAAAATGATTACATCCAGAGGTTCCATGATCCAGAGTGCATATTCCTTGGGCCTTTAGGTTCAGGATATCCACACAAGAGGGTCCATGCTCAGTGTTGTTAATTCTCTGAAGGGTTACATTATAAGAGTGCATTCATACTCAGAAAATCCAAGATCATGAGGGTTCAAGCTCCTAAGGAGAGGTCTATGGTCTGAAGGTACATAATCAGCCAGCTCCCTGCTCACGCCTTCCATGCTCAGAAAGTACATACTCAGGTTTTATACATGATCAAGAGATTACATGCCCACGAGCAGTTAAGATAATGGAAGTGTATAATCAGAGAGGACATGATTAGAGGGGTCCATGATTAGGGTGTCCATGCTCAAAAACGTACATGTACAGGGGTAAAAAAAACATCATAAGAGCACATTCTCAAGATGAACTAGGTTCAACAAAATTAATACAGAATTCCATGAACAGAAATGGCAACAAGTCATAGGTACATGCTTAGAAACCATCGTCCTCATTGATTCAATGTTCAGGACGGTCCATGATCAGGTCATGTAAGCCCAAGATGTTCTACACAAAGAGATTCACTTGTCAGGGGATTCATTCTCTGAGTGGATCTGTACAAATATCCCCATACTCAGGAGAATACAGTCAGGAATGTACATGTTCAGATACTAAACATAATCCAAAGGGTACATGCTCAAGTGGGGCTATGTTAAGGGAGATTGAAATCAAAGCAGGTCATGATCAAGAAAGTCTACAATTAGGCATTTCATGATGAGGAAGATACATGTCTGCAGGTGACACAGAATCACAAGGGAACATTCTCAAGATAAACTAGGATTAAGAAAATTGATTATTCCAGAATTCCATGAACAGAAATTTTTACACTTCTTAGGTACATGCTTAGGTGGGATGAGGTCATTGATTCCTTGTTCTGGAGGATACATGATAAGGTAACTTTTGCTGACAAAGTTCCAAAGAAGAGAATTCATGATCAGGGGCTTCATTCTGAGCAATGTGCCATTCTCAGATGGTGTTTGTATTCAAAATGATCCAAGCTCAGATAAGTGCAGGTTAAGAGGTTACACATGATCAAGGACATACATGATCAAATGGGGCTATGCTCAGGGGTGATTAAAATTAAAGGTCATGATCAGGTGGGCTGTCTTTTTGAGGGAGCCACATGTACAGGGGACACTACATAATCAATGAGTACATGCTCAAAAGCAGCTATGATTTGGGCCCTGATCCTTACGGCAGTCCAGTTTCAGAAGTGTCTACACTTACTGAAATGATGTTTAGATGTGATTTCCTACAGTGTTGGACATTCAAGAGTGCCTGATTCCCAGGGCTTTAATGTTCAGGATATTCCACACTCAGAGGTCTATGTTCAGTGTTGTTATTTCTCATAACGGTCCCATTATAAGAGCGTATTCACTCAAAATGTTCCAGGAACACATGGGTTCATGTGCATATGGAGGGTTCTATGGTCTGAATGAACAGAGTCAGCAATATCTACAGCCAGGTCTTCCTTGCACAGAACAGTACATATTCAGGTTTTCTCCATGATCAATGGATTACATACTCATGAGTGGCTTAACCATGGTAGTTTATAATAAAAAACACATGATTTGTAGGGACCACAAATAGAGGTTCCATGCTCACCGAGGTACATGTAGAGGCATTTCACAATTCACAAGGGTACACGCTCAAAATAAAGCATGTCCAGGGGAAATGATTAGAAGGGCATTCCATGCACAGAAGCATCCATGCTTCTTGGGTGCATCCTCAGATGTAATTAAGCCCAGTGATTCCATTCAGCACTGTCCATGCTCATGTCATTGATGCTCAGGATCCTCCACACAAAGTATACATACTCAGTCATGTTAGATCTGAGAAGTTTTAGATTCTCTGAGTGGGTTGAAGCTCAAAGTGGGCCATGCTCAGGAAAATTCATGCTCAATAAGTGACATGTTCAGGTATTATACATGCTCAAATGTGTACAGGCTCAGGGGGTGCGATCATCAGGGAAGACTATAAACAAAGCAGTGGACCATCAAGAGGGTCATTCCTGAAGATGTCCATGCTCAGGAAGGCACATGTAAAGGGAGTAAAATAAAGAAGTACATACTCAAGAGGGGGTATGGTTAAGAAAGTTGATTATTAGGGCTGTACACTTTCCTGAGGGTCCACGCTTCTGGACTAGACACTTAGAAGTAATAAAGCCCCCGGACACACTCAGAGAGGCCACTCTCAGGGATTTTCTCTTAGAAAGGCTCCATCCATAGTGCAAATAACTCTCAGGAGTTCATGCTCACAAGTGCCCATGCTTGGGGGGTGGGGGGGATTTATTATCTGGCAAACATGGTCACCTAGATCCTTACTCAGATCTCCTGTGCCCACAAAAAATATTCAGTGTTTATACATGATGAATGGGGAACATGAAGCAGTGGGTTAAGATAAGGGTATTTTATAATCAAAGCACCCCATGGTCAGGAGAGGCTACAATTAGGGGGTTCATGCTAGGAAGAGACATGTACAGGGGCAACAGAAAATCACAAAGATGCCATCTCAAAATGAATTTTGATCAGGGGAATTGATTGTTTTGACATTCCATTCTCACAGTGAAGAAATGCTCAGGAGGCTGAATGCTTAGGAGAGCCCATGCTCCAGAGGTTGTTAATGATCTGAAGGAACATAGCTAAGTCCACACTCAGGCTTCCACCTCTTAGAAGTACATATTTAGGGTTGATCCATGATCATTGGGGTACATGCCTGATGAAGATGGTAGCATGGGGCTCCCAGGCCCCACCAGGCTCTGCCCTCCTAAAGCATCCCTGTGAACCCACCTGAACTCCTTTCCTCCCAGCACTGATGCTTTGTCTCAGGACAGAAGCTCCAACCTGGGAGCAGGATGCAGATCTGTTACCACAGGTATGAAAGATGCTTCACTTCCATCTCATAGCTGTGGGCCAGTGGCCTTGGTCAGCTGACACAGAGCTTCTGAAATTTACATAAGCTGCCCTTTCCTCACCCCCCTCCTCCCTGGGTCTCCAAGTCTTCCCCTAGCCAATGTGTGTGTGTGTGTGTGTCTGTGTATCTGTGTGTTTCTCTGTTTCTGTCTGTATGTCCTAATCTTTCTCAGTATCTCTCTCTCTCTCAGTGTGTCTTGGTTTCTGTCTCTGCCTCTGTCTGTCCTTTCTCTCTCAGGCTCCTTCCACTGAAGGCCTCCCTCACTCCCACCCTTGGGGTAGTACCAGGATTCTGCATACACCTGGAAGCAGGTTAGAGTGGACACAGAGAAACCTGAAGGCTTTTCTAAGGTCCACACCTGGCAATCTATTGTCTGTTTTGCCAAAACTCCACTGACCTACTCAGAGATGTGCAGGGCAGGCTGATGGTTGGCCCGGCAGTGGTCCAAGGAGAAAATCAGACAGCATTTGGTCAAAACGTGATGTTGCCCTGGACATCTGAGCACACTACCCTGATTCCCCAGGTGGCACCCATGGTCCTGTTTAAACTCACACCAGGATCCCGCCATGGGCTTCCTCAGGCATCCTAGCTCCCCATTCTCTAGACATGATTCATACAGATGGTGAGAGCACCTTCCCTATGGAGACAGACAATGGTAAGTTTGCCAGAAAATGGAAAAATAATTCCAGTAGAGTTCTGGGGGAGTGTGACCATGTCAGCGCACGATGGCAGCCTACTTCCCTGTGTCCAGCTCCCTGCTTCCCTATGTCCAGCTCACAAGGTGGCTCATCCACAGGGTGGCAGCACAGATGCTGGAAGGAAGCCACTGGGATGAAGCCCTTGGGCCATTAGCAAAGGCTGGTCCAGGCACCAGCACCTGTTGCCTCCAGTCACAGAATCAATGTTCTTGAAGCGACATGGTAACAGGATAGAAAGAGGAAGACAAATGACGGAGCCTGGTTCACCTCTCCTCTCTCTCTCTTGGTGTGTGAATTATAGTCGTGAATGAACTCAGAAGCGCCAAGAAAACAGCCTCAGAATTCAATGTATAATTAATATTCACACCCTTCACAATTTGTCATTTAGGCCACATTTCAACAACAAAAAAGACAACTCAAACAATGGAAATTCCTCATAAACATGCACTTCAATGGTGCTACTCAGAAAGCATCTCAGTGACAGTGGGGACCAGTCAGCTCCAAGAAGCCAGGAGGTAATGAGAGTGAGGTGGATGGGCTGGTCCCACAAGCAACCCTCCCTGCTGTGACATGAAACTAATTATACAGGAAAACAGCCCTCCTTACCTGTGACAGGGACTTTGGTTCCTGCAGCAGACTCAGCTCTCAGCTCCCAGAAGAGGCAGCTCTTCCTCTGAGGCACCCATGACACCTCCCTCTGGTTGGACTAAGGTGATGTGCTGGTGACATCAGAAAGCAAAGATTGTGAACCACAAACACTGCAACCTGTGACCCTGCTCAGCAATGGGTCCAGGTGGTCTGAAAACAGACATAACAGTGTATTTGTTCCCTAAAATTTTTGACCATACGGCCCCATCTTGAGTAAAATTGTAGCCACACTCCTACTATGACTGTATTTCTATTTACAATGCGAGCATGTAACTGTGGCTATCAGAAGATAATGTGTCTCTCCCTGCCCCCCAGATAATGAGGAAGAAAGGCCCAGGCATCATGCACAGTTTGCTCAGTAGGGAGTTTAGTGAGCCTCAAGTCAAAAGTCATAGTTTGAGCCAAGAGAAGACAAACTACTCTCAAGCAATACAGATATGAGGACAGATGAGAAGTTTTAAAATTTGGGGGCAAGGCTGGCTGCCAAGAACAAGAGGACATTTCTGCATATTTAAAAGGAAATCACAGCAAATTACATATTTTAAAACCAAATAGCACACACATCACAATATCCAAAAAACGTTTTAAGTTACCTGCCTCAAATGCCTCCAATATCGCTTGTCCTATACTTTCTGAGCTTCATTTTCTATGATGAGACTAGAACACACCTCACCCTTTCCTTCGTGTTCTTAGAGACTTGAGTGCACTGTGAACAGCTCAGAATGGGTTGTTATGGCTTCATATCCTGTTACTGATCTAAATTCTAAACTCTTCCTGGAAGGCATTTGTACACCAGACGTGGGAAGAGTACCCCATGTTTGTGCCCCAACC
Source organism: Miniopterus natalensis (assembly GCF_054644295.1). Taxonomy (NCBI): domain Eukaryota; kingdom Metazoa; phylum Chordata; class Mammalia; order Chiroptera; family Miniopteridae; genus Miniopterus; species Miniopterus natalensis. The sequence continues at coordinate 101,901 of NC_142100.1, forward strand.
ATGTCTTCCAAGCTCTATGTCCTTGGATGCCAAGTATCTGCAGCCTTCTGAGTCCACCCACCTAGAAGGCATGTGATGGATGGAAGGTGCTGTCAGGAGAAAGTGGTCCCGACAGGGCTCTGCTGGTCACCTACGTGCATGAGCGCTGACATTGAAGTTGTGGGCTTCTTGGAGAAGTTGTGTGAGATTCAGGAGGTGGGGGAGCAGCAGAGGAAGTCAGGGAGGAAGGAGGAGCCTCAGGAAGGTCAGTACCTGGGAGCTTATGGAGGAGAAGCTGGGAAGTGGGACTGGTCTCTCAAGTGCACAGAGGCCCAGGGGGAAGCTGGGTAAGTCCCTAGGGCATTGGCAGAGTCAAGGATACACTTGCAATTAGTGGGGTGAGGAGGTGAGGAGGAAGAGGGCAGGTGGAAGAATGGGCAGAAAGAAGAAGCGCCGGGGAGCAGTGGGCAGGAGGACAAGGCCTGTTATTTGAACTTGGGTTTCACTGAGAAGAAAGAGGGAAGCCTGCAGAGGGCAATGGTACAAGTGACGTCCAGCAAGGAACCAGCTCCAAGCAGGGCACAGCCAGACCATAAGGAGAGACGAGGGAAAGGTAAGGCATGATGGTGAGGGAGGAGTAGAGAAAGGAATTGAGGAGCTCCCCTCCCAGGTTCCCCTTCTGAAGCCTGAGAGACTGAGGTCACATGGGAAAGCAAAGTAGAGTCTTCTCAGGCAGAGCTCTGCTTGCACCCCCTTCACTCACAGGCAGCAAAAGAGGCAGGGACTTCACAGCAGACACCTGTCACCTACCCTTGCTGACCAAAAAGCTCTGCCATGGCCTGTATGGCACCAAGTTCATTAACGATGGTAACCCCAGAGAGCAGGCACTTGAGTCTCCACCTTGCAGAGAAGAGGCTTGGGCCCTCAGGCCATGGGATTCCCCACACCCCGAACGGAAGGGCATTTTTACAAGGGCTTGAGTCCAAGACAAACTTTCTTTGCTTCCTTCCACCTTCTCCTCCTTGGAGCCAGAAATCTGCAAAGTGGGGTTTGGCCACAGCCAGTAAAAAGGCAGATCTGATGTATTCACTCTTTGGGTGACTCTAAACATGAGGTGCAGGGGCACAGGGAGCCTGAAGACATTTCAGGGTGCTCTCCATCCCTGCCTGAACTCTTGATTTCCTTGATTTGGCTCCTGACAAATCCCACTGTCCCACTGTCAGTTGACAAAACTGTGTGCAGAACACCCCTAAAGCCATCAACAGACCAAATCAAGACCCACAAAGCCCCCTCACCCAAGCCACATGTCCCCAACTGCCCAGGACAATGCTGCCTGCACCCTGTGACCAATACCCGAACTGCAGCCCTCTGCCATTAAGACACGAACCCTGCCCTAGCCGATTTGGCTTAGTGTTCAGAGCACTGCACTGGGGACTGAAGGGTACGTACCAGGTTCGATTCTGGCCCAGGGCACATACCTCCCTTGCAGGCTCAAAACCAGACCCAGTCAGGGCACATGCTGAAGGCAACCAATCTCACATGGATGTTTCTCTCTCTCTCCCTTCAACTCTTTCTGAAAAGTAATAGAATAAATAACCTCCAGCGTGGATTAAAGAAAGAAAACACTTATCCAGGATTCTTCTCTGGTCCTTTGAGGCCATTTTCAAAGGTAATTCAGTTCCCTTTGGGGACTAGAGACACAAACATTAGCAGGAATGACCTTTGATTGACTCACTTTGGAGGTGCTACTTTTGTTGTTGTTGTTAATCCTTTCCCATAGACATTTTTAAAATTTTTCTTTTCTTTTCTTTTTTTTTAGAAAGTGGAAGGGGGAGAGTGAGGTAGAGGTCAGAAGGGAGGCCAGGGAGAAACACTGGGCAAATGCTCAGAAGGCTTCAAGCTCAGGAGAGCCTGTGCCCTAGACGTTGTTTATGATCTGAAGGAACATAGTCAGCTAGGTCCACACTCAGGCTCCGAGCTCGTACAATACATATTCAGGGTTCACCCATGTTCAGTGGGGTACATGCCTGACAATCCATGTATCATGAGGCTCCCAGCCCCTACCAGTCTCTGTCCCCCTAAAGCATCCCACACATCACAATATCCAAAAAAACAAAGTTTTAAATTATCTGCTTCAAACTCCTCCGACATCCCTTGTCCTACACTTTCTGGGCTTTGTGTCCTCTCCTCTCCACATGACCATTTTCCTGCATCATTTTCTAAAATGAGACTAAAACATACCTCAGCTTTTCCCCTGGGAGGCCTGGTGCTTCAGTAGAGTCAAGGACCCACTGCCAATCAGTGGGGTGAGGTGGTGAGGAGGAAGCAGGCAGATGGAAGGAGGAACGGGAAGCAGAGGCACCTGGGAGGAGCTGGTAGTAGGAGGAGGCCTCTTAGTTGAACTTGGGCTTCATCAAAAAGAAAAATAGGAGTAAATGGCAGGGAGATGGTACAGGTTACGTCCAACAGAGAACCAGCTCCATGCAGGCACAGCCAGTCTGAGACGGAGGGACGAACAAGAAGAAAGACATGAGGATGCTGGAGCAGAAGAAAAAGAGAGTGAGGCATTCACCTCCCAGGTTCCCCTTCTAAAGCCTGAGGGGCTGAGGTCACATGGGAAAGTAAATTTGAGGTTTCCCATGTGGAGCTCTGCCTGCACCCCCTTCACTCACAGGCAGCAAATGAGAGGCAGGGACCTCACAGCAGACACCTGTCACCTCTTCTTACTCACCAGGAAGTGCTGCCATGGCCTGTATGGCACCAAGTACATTAACCATGAGAACCTCGGGAGAGCAGTCACTGGAATCTCCACCTTGCAGAGAAGGTGCTTGGGCCCCCAGGACGTGGGATTTCCCACAACCCCAGACACAAGGACAGGATAACCAGGGCCGGGGCCAAGACAAATTTACCTTCCTTCCTTCCAATTTGTGGGTTTGGGCCACAGCCAGAAAAAAGGCAGTTTGGATCCGATGTGGTCACTCTCTAGGTAGTCCTGAAGATGAGGTGAGGGGTCCACAGTCAGGGCACATGCTGAAGGCAACTAATCTCACAGGGATGTTTCTCTCTCTCTCCCATAGAAACCCTCTGAAAAGCAATGCAAAATATACCCCCGAGTGAGGATCAAACAAAAAAAGACACTAATCCAGGTTTCCTGTCTGGTCCTTTGAAGCCATTTTTAAAGGTAATTCAGTGACATTTGGGACTTAAGACAAAAACCTTGGCAAGAATGACCTTTGATTCCCTTTGAAGGTGGAACTTTTTTGTTTTTCTTAATCCTCAAGAGAGGATTTTTAATATATATATATATTTTTTAGATAAAGTGAGAGGGAAAGAGTGCGGAAGTGGTGGAGAGAAGGGACAGAGAGAGAGAGAAACAGTGAACAAATGCTCAGAAGGCTGCATGCTCTGGAAAGCCTGTGCTCCAGAGGTACTTTTATGATCTGAAGGACCACAGTCAGCTAAGTGCACACTCAGGCTCTGAGCTCTTACAAGCACATATTCAGGGTTTATCCATAATCAGTGGGGTACATGCCTGACGATTCAGGTATCATTGGGCTCCTAGCCCCCACCAGGCTCTGACCCCTGAAGCATCCCTGTGAACTCACATGATCTCCTCTCCTTCCAGCCCTGAGGCTTTGTCTCAGGAGAGAAGCTGCATCCAGGGATCAGGGTGCAGACCTGTTACCAGAAGCAGGAAAGATGCTTCTCTTCTCTCTCACAGCTGTGGCCAGTGGCCTTGCTCAGCTGACACAGCCCTTCTGAAATTTACATGAGCTGCCCCTTCCCTCACCCCCCTCCTCCCTGTCTGCAAGTTCTCCCCGGCTGAATGTCTGTGGCTATTTATCCCTGTATCTCTCTATCTCTCTGTGTGTCTTTCTCTCTCTGTGTATCTCTACCTCTTTCACTGTCTCACTCTTTCTCTCCCAGGCTGCTTCCACTAAAGGACTTTCACACTCACACCATGCGGTGCTTTCTAGATCCTGGGCATGCTGGGCATCAGGTCAGAGCGGGCACAGAGAACCCTGAAGGCTTTTCTAAGGTTTATGCCAGACAACCTACCATCCCATTACTAAAACTCCAATGACCTACGCAGCAACATGCAGGTCAGGCTAATGGTTGGCCCAGCGGTGTTCCAAGGAGAAAAGAACAGGTGGTATGGTCAAAATGTGATATTTTCCTGGACATCTGACCACATGACCCCGTTTCCTCAGGTTACACCTACAGTCCTCATTAGGGTCACACCGGAGTCCCATTATGGGCTTACTCAAGCTTCCTGGCTCTGCATCCTCTAGTATCCTGTAGATGATTCATGCAGATAGTGGGGACCATGTTCCCCTTGGAGATAGGGAATGGAAACGGAAGTTTACCAAAAGAAGAAAAAACAATTCAGGTGGAGTTATGGGAAATGTGGCCAGCTCAGCACACACAGGCTCCCTCCTTCTCTGTGTCCAGCTCACATGGTGGTGGCTGATTCACAGGGCGGTGGCAGACATGCTGGAGGGAAGCAGTGGGATTAAAGCAGCTGGGCCATTAGCAAAAGCTCCTCTGGGAGCCCAGGCACTGGCAGCTACTGCCTCCAGTCACAGAATCAATGTCCTCAAAGTAAGTTGGTAATGGGATGGAGAGAGACAAATGGCTGACCCTGGTTTCCCCTCCTCAGCCCTGGGTCCTTGTGTTTGAATTATGGTTATGAACAAACTCACAAGTTCCAAGTAAAAACAGCCTCAGAATTCAATGTGTAATTAATATTTACACCCTTCGGTACTTGTAATTTAGGCCACATTTCAACAACAAAAATACAATTCAAAGGATGGGAATTCCCCATGAACATGCACTTGAATGATGCTACTCAGAAGGCATCTGAATGACACACAGTGGCTGAAGGGGTCTGGGGACCCATCAGCCCCAAGGAAGCAGGAGGTAATGAGAGTGAGGTGGATGGGCTGGTCCCACAGGGACACTTCCCCACTCTGATAGTAAACTAAGTACACAGGACAACAGTCCTCCTTACCTGGCTCCAAAGGTACCCTCCGTTCTCAGATCCAAGAAGAGGCAGCTCTTCCTCTGAGGAACCCATGATATCTCCCTTTGGTTAGACTAAAGATGATGCACTGTTGACATCAGAAATAAAATATTGACCTGTGATCCTTCTCAGCAATGGGTCCAGATAGTCCCTCAGCAGAGATGATAGTTTATTTGACCCGTAACATTTCTGAACTGAATGGCCCATCTTGAGTCAAAATTGGACCCACACTCCTAGTATGACTCTATTTCCATTTAAAATGTGAGCATGATCAATGGAACTGTGAGGGTCAAAAGCCAAAGTGTGTCACCCCCCAGATAATGGGAAAGAAAGGGCCAGGCACTGTGCACAGCGTATTCTGTAGGGAGGATTGTGAGCCTCAAGACAAAAGTCATAGTTTGAGTCAAGAGCAAACAAACTCCTGTAAAGAAACGCAGAAATGAGGGCAGACTGGGCTCTGTGGAGACTGGAGGCTTTACATTTGGAGTCGGTAGGGCTGTGTGGGAACAAGAGCATGTGTCTAAAAACCTGACAAATACCACACACATCACAACATCCAAAAACAATGCTTTAAATTAACTGCCTGCCACTCCTCAAACATTCCTTGTCCCATACTTTCTGGGCTTTGTGTTCTCTCCTCTCCACGTGACCATTTTCCTGCATCATTTTCTATGATGAGACTAGAACATACCTCAGCCTTTCCTCCATGTTCCTATAGACTTGTGTGCACTGTGAACACCTCAGAATGGGTTCATGCAGCTTCATATCCTGTTACTGGTCAAAATTTTAAACTCATCCTTGAAGGCATTTGTACCCCAGGAGTACTGATATAACACGACAGCACCCCATGTCTGTGCCCCAAGCAGGCCCAGAAGAGTCCTTACCCAGTGCTCTTTCCCTGGATCCCCAAGTATTTTCACCTGCTGTGGCACCCAACAGGAAGGGTTGTGATCGATGGAAGGTGCTGTCAGGACAAAGTGGTCCCACCAGGGCTCTGCTGGACACCCACAGCCATGAGTGCTGATGCTGAAGCCGCAGGCTTCCCTGGGATTATATGAGATTCAGGAGGTGGGGAAGCAGCAGAGAAAGGCAGAAAGGCAGCAGAAGGAGCCCCAGAAAGATCGGTACCTGGGAGCTTATGGAGAGGCTGGGAAATGAGACTCATCTCTCAAGTGCACTGAGGGACATGGAGACACTGGGGGGAGGCTCGAGTGCATCAGCAGAGTGAGGGACCCACTTCTAGTTAGTGGGGTGGGAAGTGAGGAGGAAGAGGGCAGGTGAAAGGAGGCGAAGGAAGCAGAGGCACCTGGGCAGAGCAGGCACAAGGAAGAGGCCTGTTAGTTGACCCTCTGCATCACCGAGGACGACGAACTATGGCTGTAAATGAGAAAGAAATAAGAGATCCTGGAGGAAGCAATGGCGAAGGGGTTGTCCAGCAGAAAACCAGGACCAAGCAGCCTGGTCTGTATTATTTTGGGAGCATCCCAGGTCTTGTAAGAGCTCAGGGACACAGAAACACTACATGTGCCTGGGACAGAGTCAAGCTCACATTACATGGCAATCCTAACACATGCAGGCCCAGATAAGCTGGCTGCTCTTTCCCTGCCTCCCTCCTTTGCTCAGCTTCCCCACCCTCAGGTCACCCCCACTGGTCTGAAGGTTCTCACCCAGTTGGCTCACATCCCTCAATTCCTGAGAACATGTGCCTGTGACTTTCATGGAAGGAGAGCACTGTCTTGCTAACACCACAGGGAGGGGTTTGAGGGGGCAGTGATCTCCAGCATCCCTGTCTCTGTCCTGTTCACTGTATAGCTCTCCTGTTGTTCATGGCGCAGTTGTCGTCCCCATGCACCCTGAACTCTTTATGGCCATCAGGGCATCTAGATGGACGTGTAAGAGTCCGCCTGTGGAGAAACCTGCAGGACCAGAGCACAGGGCTAACCCAGGACTGTGGTTGGGCTGATGGTCTAATTATCATTAGTGATGGTTTCTCCATTTGTTAAAATGGCAGTGACAAAGCTTTAAAACTCCTAAGATATACTCGAATATTTTAAGTTAAAACTGACGTGGGGGACCATCCTGTCCCAGTTTCAGAAGTCTGGATGGGATACAGGGGCAGACCTCTGCTGTGGTGGGGAATCCATGACCACCAGTTTAAACCACTTAGAGGGGATTTGGTCCCTGCCTAGTTGTGGTATGGACAGTGCCTCAGGGGGAAGGAAAAATGCCATCAATAGCCCTCAATGTGGTAATTCTCTCCCACAGCCCTCAACTTCAAGTGATGTGTCCATTGTCAGCTTCTCTGCAGAGGACACGGAAAAATGACCCAGATACCAGCATTTGTAGGCCATTTAGAGGCATGTCCATGACACTCACAATATTAAAACTAGGTATTGGACATAGTGCTAGAAATCCATAGGTCCAGATACAGTGATGGGTCTCCTTGTGCCCAACTAGAGCCCCAAGAGATAAATATTTTGTACAAAGTCTGCAGATTGCTTCCTTTGAATGGTAGGTGTCTGCTCTATGCCTTGTAGGCAGAAATGTTTTTCTATTCTTGGTTCCCAGTCAGCACAAAATCATGTGATTCTGCAGAATTAAAAGGCAACAAATAAGCTTAGGACATGCAGGCACTTTAGGGAATACAATGGACTCTGTACCATCTCCCCAGTCTTCCTCTCCTGCACTCTGCCATTTCCGTGGAAACCAGGGCATGGGGCAGGTTCACCTTAGAGTAGGCATCTGAAGACGTTATTTTGTACTTACTTGGTTTCTTATTTTTTATTTTATTTTCTAAAAGGGGGGGTATAGAAAGTGTGTGCCATGTCAATTTTAATTGACTTAATTTTTATGAATTCTAACCATCTGCCTATACACCAACCTCTGCCCACCTGCATACCTGCCAGCTTTGTTCAAGAAGGAACTTAAGAGGGCTTACTGTGCATGGTAACTTCATTAAAGAGACATATATCTATTCTTTTCCAAATTCAGAGAAAAAATGCATGCTCTTTAATAACGACATGACTGCACTAACTCTAAGTTTCTTCTGCTAAAATATTTTGTTAAATGAATTGAAGATTGTGTTTAGTACCAAGAATAAAAGCTGACATGGAGACCAGGTCTCTGAATGACAAAGCTACCCTGTTGTGTGTCAAATAAAGTGCAAACACTTAAAAGGCTGGTTTGAAAAGCTGGTTATAGGTAATTTCTTTTATCTTGCAACAGAACCAAGGATTAAAAAAATGGAATCAACTTTAGAGAAAATGAGAAAGTAGTAAAATCCAGCATTATAAACTGTAATAAAATAGGATTAGGTAAATAATTTCTTAACATGGTAAAATAAATCTATCTCAGCCCCAAAGACTATAAGGAGTGAAAACCTTCCACAAATAATAAAAGAATCTATCAAGCTACCAGGGTATAAAATTCATGTAGAGAAACGAATAGCTTTAGAAGGTAAAATGTAAAAAAGCTACCCCATTTGCCTGGCCAAAAACAAAGTATCCAGGGTTAAACTGAAGAGCTGTTTTTTCAATCTTCACTGGAGTATATTTTTTCAATTGCTTTTCAGAGAGAGTGCAAAGTGGAGAGAGACAGAAAAAGAGGGAGAGAGTAACACGGATGTGTGAGAGACATATGAATTGGTTACCTCCTGCATGGACCCCTACCGGGGCTCGGGGGTCAGGCAGAAATGGACATATGTGCCCTTGGTAAGATCCAACGAGGGCCAATTCAGTCTGAGGGCTGATGGGCTAACCACTGAGCCAAACCCGCTAGGGCTATAGAGGTGTTTTTAAATACCCTGAAAAGTTCTCCTATGTAAATAACTATAAGTTGAGAGACTTATGATGTCAGTTTCCCCAACTTGTTTTATACGTTAATGAAAATTTAATAAAAATAATATAAATCCAGGTTTTTCTGGATCTTTCCTTTTATTTTTATTATTGTGAGGTAAGGACTAGACTATCTGACTAAAGTTCAGATATAAAATATAAAGTAGAAGAGACAGAAAATCCTGTATAGAAAGAATTAGAGAGGGAGGCAGCCCCACTAGGTCCCAAATTCTACAATCGTCCTAATGAGAACGTGGCTTTGCCTCATGAACAGACATGCCGAACAACACACAAACACTGAAGTGCAGGGAGACACAAATAATGTGGGACATTAGTATATAATAAAGATGACCTCTCAAATAAGTAGTAAAAAAATGACCGTGATAAAAGGCATTCAGACAACTGAGTCGCTATCTAGCAAAATAAATAAAAGAAAAAAGTTGCATCCATATCTCACACTGTACATAAAAATTAACTTCAGGCGCCTCGCCCAGCCCAGGCAGTGCTGAACCCCAGCACGCGAGGCCCCCAGGCCCCAGCCGCCCCTCCCCACCCCCCTACCCCCACCCCACCCCCCACCCCCCTACCCCCACCCCACCCCCCACCCCACCCCCCACCCCACCCCACCCCCCACCCCCACCCCACCCCCCACCCCCTACCCCCACCTCACCTCACCTCACCCCCCCACCCCCCCGTCCGCCCCCACCCCCCACCCCACCCCCCGCCTGCCGGGGACGCGCAATGACCAGCGGGGAAGGAGGGAGGGAGGCCGAGGAGCGCGGCCGCCATGAGCCGCCTGCAGCCCGGCCCGCCCGGCCCGCCCGGCCCGCCCGGCCCCGACCCCGCCGGCGGCTCGGCTCTGAACCTGAAAATAAAACTGGCGTGTGGGAGGGAGGAGCGAGCAGCGCGGCGGCCGGGCGCGGGGCGCGCGGAGAGGTGCTGCGTCACGGTGCCAACACCGACGCCGGCCTTTGTCCTTCGTGGCGGGGGCACTGCAGGCGCGCCCCGTGGCCTCGGGAGCCGGCCACGCGGGCCAGGCCCCCCCAGCCCGAGGGGACGGGCGCTAGGCCTGGCGGGGACGTGTCCTCGTCGTCTGAGTCCCCCCTTCTCCAAAGTACCTCAATGTCTTCTCCCCACCCAGGCTCAGACCTGGAAAAGCCAGGGAGGCGCGCAGGCGGCTCCCTGGACGCCCCGGGGCGCTGGGGAGCCTCTTTCTCGCCTCCCGGGCAGAAGGGGCAAAAAAAAAAAAAGGGTCGGAAGAGCCCTCCTCGGCCCCCAACCCCTCCCGCGCCGGGCTCCAGAAACCTTCGCCCCTCGGCTCCCACACATTTGCAGCCTTTGGCCTGCTCGAAAAAAACACATTTCCTCCAAGGGGCAAAAGGCACATTTTTTTTTTTTTAAACTTACCCGTAAGCTTGGCCCGGTGCCAGGGAGTCTGGAAGATCAAGCTGGACGGAGGTTTGGGAGATGTTATTGGGGAAAAAAAAAAGATCTTTGTCCGGGATTGTTTAGTTGGGAGTATCTGGGGGAAATGGTGGTGCCTTTGTTGTTGTTACCTTTTTTTGGGGGTTAAGTTACACTCTCTTGGCATTTTCTGCTCTTTCCACTTATGTAAACTTTCCAGGGTTGGGTTGGCAAAAGGCGGCTTCGCTGAGGACTGTTTACTGCTCCGGATATAGCAATGGTGTGACCGTCATTAAGAGACAAAAGGCGAAAACACACAGTCAAGTCAAACGAAAGGAAAAAAAGACGCGGCCATCCCAACCACCATAGCAAACACCCCGCGAGTTAACAACGTTGGTGTTTGGCTTGAACCAGCCAGGACGTGTTTTCCAGTTTTAATCTAGTTTCCTGTGATGGCTTTTTCGTCTCTTTACACAAAGAGATCTTCCTTTCCCTCACCCACCCTTCTACAAAAAAAAAAAAAAAAATTAATTCCAAGTAAGTCAATTATTTATATGTTAAATATAAAATCATGAAAGTACTAACAGAAATATGAGCAAATTCCTTTACAACTTTGTAGTCAAAGGAAGCTGAACACCCCAATGCAGTAAAAGGATTTACAGTTTAAACTACATAACAATAAAATTTATGCATGAAAAACCTGCCATCAGCATATTTATAAATCAAGATAGACAAGAAAAAATACACCTTTCACCAATTATAACCTGTACCCTTAATATATCAAGAGCTCTTAGAATTCAATGAACAAGACAAAGATCAGCAACCCAAAAAGTCAATGGGCAAACACTTTAAGTAGATACTCCAGTGAAAAGAAAATACAGAAAGATGCTCAACCATATTAACACAAAACCTATTCGATTAGCAGAAATCAAAATTTGTATAATAGTTATAAGAAAGGAGATACATGCATTTTTATACATTAGGTGCCTACCCATTTGGAGAATAATTTGGAAACAGCTATAAAATTACAAAGGCACAGATCTTTGGAGCAATTTTACTCCTAAGAATTGACTCTATATATATGTGCAAAATGGAACATATCAAAGCTTTTAGGACCGAATTGCTGTTATAACAAAAGATTTGAAGCAACTTCAGTGTCTATCAATAGAACACATCTGAAATCCTATGCAGCTTTTAAAAACAGAAAAGCCCTCCATTCACTACTGTGGGAGATTATCCAATATATACCATTAACCAAAGAGCCAGGCGGAGGACAGTTATAAAATATGCTACTGCTTGTGTAAAAAACAGAGAGAAAGTGAGCATGCACATTTATATTTGTTCACATATACACGTGGAAACTACGGGTACACTAGAAACTAATCACAGCTCCCATCCTTCACATATAAAGAGCTCTGAAAAATCAATAAAATAGAAAAATTACTGGTTTTTTTTTTTTTTTTAAGCCCATGTGAAGTGTTACCCATTCAACAATTCCAATTAAAAATTAAGTTTTAGAGGGTAAAATTTTCTTTTTTTATTTAGACATGTTTTTACTTTTGGGTCCCAAATTATGAATATTATCATTTTCCAAATAAACAAACTGCAACTGATTTCATACACAAATTATTTTCGCACTGTGGATAAAAATTTTAACATACATATGATGTGGTTTGTATTTACTACCAAATGATGGCAACTCAAACACTACAAAGTGTAAATCCTTACAGTGTGATTCTGTTTTCTATCTTACTGATAAGGACGCGGCAAGAGCACTTTACTAGCTAGTTCCTTGGAACCCAGCATCTGATCATAATCTGCAGAACCTAAAGCAAGTTTATCAATTTCCCCCATAACACCACAGGCCCAGTTCAGCAGGAGAAAGGTAGCTGCACCATCTCCTGTCCTTATCTTAGAGCTGCCAGCCCAGCCCTGCTTCTGAGATTGTAAGGACCATGGACACCTGAGTGTGTGGAATTTGACAAACCAACCCCCTGCTGTGGAAAGTTGGGGGACTGTAGATTTCTACTCTGTGGGAGAGTTTGCATTCCCCACCTGCTGTACTTTTCTGTTCCCTTGGCTCTCACAGAGCTACTCTAACCCAGACGTGAGCAGCCGGCCCATTCCTTTCCTGGAGCCAGAGTGTGGCCAGCCAGTGAGAGATCAGAGCTACCCACAAAACAGCAGGTTTGGGGAATTTGTGTTAATCCTAGTAAGTTTGAAACTCAAAACCCTGCAGTGCTGACCAAGGCCAACCCCTGGCTTGGCCACCCTCTGCCTGTGTCCCTGTCACTCAGATTCCTCCATCCTCATGTTGACTTGCAGGCCTCAGCATCCAGTTCAGGAGCTTTGCCAACTGCACAGCCAGTGTGGCCACTGGAGTCCAGTCGCTGCTGAAAATTCCCCCTGACTGGCTCGAGCTGTCTGAACTGCCACAGTCCTGACTGCCACGGATGTCAGCCACCATGTGCGGTTGGAGTGAGGATCAGCTGTGAGGAATTCAAATGATGTATATAAAGTGTTAGTATGGACAGGAACCGTACCATCTGGTCACAATGACAACCCTGCTTCCCTCAGCCTCTACGCCTGTTTCCATGTCTTGCCTTCAGCCTGGGTGGCTTCTGCCGGAACCTGCAGCTGCTGTCCTTGTCCCTGACTTTGAAACACACCCCTGGATTTGGAAGCTAGCTTGGCCTTGGGTTGCCGGCCAAGCTCTCCAGGTACCCTGCCTCTGTGTGCTGCCACCTCCCCATTTCTGTCCCCAGCTCTGCCTCCTGTCACCTGGATCCCTCTGTGAAACCTTGTGGTCTTACTGCTCTGACACATGCACAGGGAACAGCATGAACTCAACAGTCTCTCTCACCTGCTCCAGTGGGCACCTGGAAAACAAACATTCAACTGGACCTGGAGAAGTCCTGGGACCTTGAATGACCCCACGATGGGACTGTGTGAAGGATCGACTGGTGCCTGTGGTGAAAGAGCTCACTCCCTGTGAGTGTGACTCAAGTCGAAGCAGCTGCTGTCTCAGCACTCAGCTAGGCCATGGTGACTTCTGTGGTCTCTAAGGAAACCAGGCCTTTAGTCCAGTAAGTTCTAGGCTGGGTGGGGGTGGGGGTGGGGAGAGAGTTCTCATGGCCACAGGGAAAATACCAGGGGGAGGGGGAGAGAGTTGCTGCCACCCAGGCTCTGATGTCACAGTGTGTTCAGCAGTAAGGCGTGGTGGGCAGAGCCTGTGAAACCTTCTTGGTGGCAAAAACCACGACAATAAGTAGAAACACACAGGGAATGTGTAAAGGAGGTCATCTCAGGAGTGAGGATTTGATGCCGACAGGGGCCATGAGGTGGTGCTAACGAGTAGCCACCAATATCTGCACGGGAAGGACCACAAAAAGCTGAAACATGAAAATGTCTTCACTTTCTCAGGGGCCTAAAGCAATTCCAATTAAAGTAACTGATAAAGACTTTAAAAGATGCTGTTTGGGGAAGGGGGTAATGGAACAGGTATCATCTTAGAAACTGCCGGGAAGAGTACAAACAAAGGGGTGCAGCTTTGTAGAAGAAATGCAGAAATTTAGAACCTCACAGATATCACTCAACTCAAAGCTTGAGGTGTTTGTCCAAAACAGTAATTTCCTAAGGATGCAGCACATTCTAAAATATATGGCATCTGTGAATAAACAGCAATGGTGCCCCAGCCAAGTTCACCTACTATCATAATTGAGATCCAAACATGCATTTGGGTCAGGAGGACCTGTATTCCCACATGCGGAAATTACAAACAGTATGTTAAAACAATGTGTACCATAACTTTCCTTAAAAATAAAAATAAGTATTTCTCTCAAACTAAGAATCAGAACTGCATCCAAGTGCTCCTTCCAAAATGGGGTGTGAGTCACACACCTGCTGAAAGTGCGCAGGAAGTTCTGTCCCAGCTGGGAGCACAGGCTTCTGTCTCTCTCTTCCTGCATGTGTGAAGAAGCAAGGATGCAGCGTGTGTGATTATTCTGAGCAGTGAGCACTTCCAGTGTGGCTCTGGGACAGAACAGAGTTGGGACACAGATGCTGCAGAATTCAGGAAGTGGCCAGGGCCACCTTTGGGTCAGAGCATGACTCGGTGTGGAAATGTCCTACCAACATCCTCCTGTGGCCATCAAGCTCAGACCTGGAAATCCCAGGTGTGGGGCCAGCTTGCGGTGCTTTTAGTCACTAGTACAACTATTAAACACGGCAGGCATTCAATCCACGCAGACTTAACTGTGGGCAACTGTCATCAGACAGACCAGCATGGACACAAAGATTACTGAGGTGCAATTAATAATTCCTCCTGGGGAGCTACAGTGGATTCTAATGCTACCAACATGCTTATATAAACTAAAACACAGAAAACAGCTAAGTCTGCTATCACTATTTGCTTAATAATGTTTTAACAATTTTCAGGATGAAACTTACTTCTCAATAGGAAAGTTACCCTAGTCATTAACACACAGTGATTCTCAAGTATGTGATGATACAGCTCATTCATGATTTTTATAATTAGAATCACAGGCCTACCTTTCAGCGTTGCCATCTAACCTGAAAAATAGAAACTATTTAAATATACATGACAAGAACTAAGATACCCAATTAGCACCTGTGCAAAATACTTTTGTGACTGGTTTACTGAGCAAAGCACTTAATCTCCAAACTTGTTTCCCAAAGTATAAAATGAAAAAGCCACCGTCAGAGCCATGGCAAAGGTCAAGGGTATAACATGCTAACAGCAATGCACTGTGGACAGAGATGACCTGTGAACCTGTCTGCTGATTCTAGGATCCCAAATTTCCCTCTGTTTCCACTTCTCTCCTGAGAGTCAGACCCCTTTCTAACTACCCACTAAATATTTCCAGTGGACATTCTCGGTCTCCTCAAATACCTACCAAGGACCGAGCCCGGAGCTGGGTGAACACCGCTCTCCTCTCCAACCCCAGCTCCACAGTCCCCAAGGCCCAGTTGTCTGTCCGTGGCATTTCCTTGTCCAATGGCCTTGCTTAGGCTCACTGACAGCTACGAGGGCTGCGTGTCCCTGGATGGAGCTCAACTGGCTGCTTCCCTTTTGGTTCTTTGTTCAAAGGCAGCAGAGGCAATATCCATGCTGTTCTCAGATCTCAGCACCTGAGACTAAGAAGTCTGCCTGTCTCGGAAGGTTTTACAAGAAGTTCTAGAAAATATGTGTCTACCTTGTTATGTATGCTGCAATCACTTCGTAGAAAACGTGTTTGTAATGCTGTTACAGGTGTTACGTGTGAACACTAGGCGGTGGGGTCAGTTATTCTAATCACATTCGGACAGGCCAGAGAAACCACCTAGGGCAGGGGCAGGGGCAGGGCACGTGCAGGCGGCTGTGAGGCTCCACTGCAGGTTCTTCTCACACCCTCGGGTCAGGCCTGGGCCCAGGGTCCTCCCCTCATCAGGACTGGCCTTAGTGGGCGCCTGCCTCCAGGAGGCCGCGGAGGAAGTGAGCCTGCTGGGTGGCTCCAGGCCAGGGCAGAAAGGGGGGCCCTTCTTTGGTCTTCAGGCCACAAACTCGGGGTGAAGCCACAGTGGCCTCGACCACCAGCCCCAGCAACGTGCCCAGCACCAGGCTCTTCTCTCCTCAGGTGGGACACCAGCCCCAGAGCTGCTCCTTAATTTCTGCCCCACAAAAGTATAATCTAATTAAGTGACTGCTGTCGGCAGCTCTGAACGTGGGCAACTGTTACCTAGCCTAACAACCGGAGCCACCACCTGAAAGTAACGGGGCGCAAGATCATCCCCTAAATGAAAGTGGGTGAGCGACAGGAGGGAAAGCAGAGGCCGGGGAGGAGGCGACGCTCTGGGACGTCCCCGTGGGAAGCGGAGGGACCAGGGCGGGACGCGGCGCCAGCAGCGAGAGGGCCTGGCGAGGCCTCCGGAGAAGCCCCTCCTGAGGCTCCTCTTCCTCCCGGTCATTTCTCCTTGGGGACCGTCCCCTCTCCCTCCCGGGTTCTCTGAACCTGGGCCCCGCAGGCAAGTGCCGGTCCGTCCTTGTAGGGAGTTGTGGTCTCGGAAAGCTCAGCGTCTCACAGGCTCGCGGATGCTCTTTCCTCCGCCAGTCTCCCGTGGAGACCCCTTCTCACTGCTGTGCTTTTCCTGAGGCATCGTCAGAGCGACCACAGGATACGTGGGGCACGCGCCCCAACGGCTCCGCCCTCGTGACTTCCGGTCTTCGGGCGCCTCCGCCCTCGCCCCGCCCCTCCCCCCTGGGGCCGCACTTCCGGGGCTCGCGCTGTGGCTGGAGCTGTGGGAGCCACGGAGAGCGGGTGCTGTGCGGGTGGGCGAGGGCGGCGGGGGGAAGACGTGGGGCCGGGGCGCGGGGCTCCCCGGAGCCAGGCCCTCAGCACCCCGAGGGCGCCTCAGAGCGAGGGGAGGCCTAGCGGGTTGGCAAGAAAGCAGTGAGTGCGCAGGCGCGGGCAGGGGTTCGGAGCCTGTCCCCAGGCGGGGGCGGGGCTTTCCACGGCCAATCAGAAGGCCGGGCTTGGGGTGAGGCCTCCGGAGGGCGGGCCCGCGGTTCTCCCGCGTGGTTTTATTACCCAGGGACCCGCAGCAACTTCAGTTTAAGGGAAAAGAGAAACCGCAGCTCCTCCGCGGCCTCAGGCCTCAGGCCGCGCAGCCTGCAGGTTTCCTGGGCCCTGCGCGGTGTCTGCTCGTCACAGGCACGGTTTCGTTCCCTTAGCGCCGCCCGAGCGGAGGCGGTGCTGCGGGGCCGGGGGCGCTGCGGGGAGAGACCCGCTGAGGAGCCGGAGGGCGGGAGACGCCCCGGTGCAGACACAGCCGCGGGCTCCGCGTGTGAGTGACACTCGGGGAAAGGGGGCGTGGAGGGCGCTGGGCCCGTGAACTTACTGTCTGAAGCTGAGGGACAGTGTCCGTCAGGGTCACGGGGGCCAACGCCGGGGTTTCTGCTTGACCATCTTCTGAAAACCATTGTTGTAACCAAGACTCCATCTTTTATTGACACTTTAACAGAAAAGTAGTTTTTTCTACGGATACAAAACTGTGCAGTGGCAGAGCTGAGACTGGACGCTATGTTTTGGTCCAGTTGCCTGGAAGGGTTTCTTGTCACACCTACTAAAAGGGGAAACAACGTGCAAAACACTAATTTTGAAGATGCTATAACATTTCAAAGAAGAGACTCCTCAGGAAAAGTCCTGGCAGCAGGTTCTCATGACAGCTCTGCGGTGTCTGCGTTTCCCAGAGGGAAGAGCAGGCTCAGGGAGCAGCACAGGCCGAGTGCACACAACAGGGACAGCGCAGAGCAGGGCTGGAACCCCGACGCCGGCCGTGCTTCTTGGCAGTCAGTCTGGGTGCCAGGTAGGCCACCTGCAGGTAATGAAAACTTCTGTAGTGTTTTGAGGCAGACAAAGGTGATTTTTGCCTACTTACTACCTACTAAATATCTGAAGTGGCCGTGAAAAATTAGGCCTGAACCCAAAAGGAGGAGGTGCACAGGTACACTTGGTACTGAGGCCCAGAGCTGGAAACAAGGGGACATGGACCAAGGCAGTTGTTGGTTATTTGACATGGATGTGATTGATCGTCATTGTCTTTAAAATCTAGGTGCTAGCTCTGCTGCTGCAGCTCAGCGGCTGGGTGTCGACCTTTGCACCAAGGGGTCGCAGTTGGATTACTAGTAGGGCCCTGTAAGGGTTGCCGGCTGGATCCCCAGTCGGGAGCGTGCAGAAGGCAGCCCATCCATCCATGTTTCTATCCCTCTCCCTTCCTCTCTCTCTAAAATCAATTTTTAAAAAAAATCATTTAAAATCTATCTTCTAGAGGTAAGAAATTTGAAAGATTAATAATTGGGAAGAGACTAAGAAAATATTTCACAAATGCTCATTAAACGTACCCGAGGACAATGAGCGCACTAATAAGTCATTTCTAACTTGCAGGTAGCTGGTAATTCCCATGTTCCTGAGCCAAGGAAAAATTAGGACACACAGTCTAATCAATCTTTTGATTTTATGCATCCTGCATCCATGTTTTTTCTGGTAGCATACCTCAATTTTCATTTGTAGAATTAACTAATTCCCCACTTGATAGCGTTTTGGTGGGAATGTCACTTTACTTAACATTGTGAAGAGACCAAAACTAGATGAATTAGGTGAACTGTTCCTGGAGTAGTTCGAGAAAATGGCTGAGATTAGTTCAAAATGAGAATGGCCTGAAAGGCCTCATGTCTGCAGGCCATTTAGCCTTTTCTTCCATTCTCTGGGAATTTTCCCCCCCATTAGTTACAATTTTACTTAACAAGGGACCAGTTCCTGTGGCTTGCAACCAAATATCGCAAATTCTCGAACAGGTTGCCAGAAATTGAAAATTTGATTAGTCTCACTTGTATATATGCACTTGAAAATCTTAAATACTAGAAATAGCATTTAGAAATACTTTAGTGTAATGGCATCTCATAACTAAGCTCAGTTTGTTCTAGGATCATAATTAGGCTCAATGTAAGGAAATGCCACAGGAATAGGTTAAATAACTGAACTCAGGTTCTTTTAGATGCAAAAAGTTGATTATATTTAAAACATATTTCTAACTTTTAGAAGTGATTACAAAGATTATTTCTTTATAAGGGGGGCATATACTCTTAAAGAGAATACTAAATTAGGCCAATATTATATATAAGAAGAAAAAAGTAGAAATGTGAATTTTCAGCATATTAGAATCTCTTAAGTGTCATTTTCAAACCATACCTGCATGCCCCATCCCTAAGGAAATCCTTGCAATTGGGAACCACTGTTAATGATACAATGTAGTTGTACCCCTAAAGTATATTGTGGAGGGAAAGATGGCAATTATCCTAAAGGGAAGCATTCTCTTAATAAGAGATAATGAGGATTTTGTTTTTAAGTGGCTTAGGGAGATAATAATGCCACTCTTACTCAGCTAAAACACAAAGCAGTCTGACAGGTGATCAAACAAGATTCATTTCTGATGAAGGACTTCTAGCAGCCAACGTGGAATAACTACCTCCAGTCAGAAACTACTGAGAATAACAAAAGGTATGAAGGAGTTGTTTCCCTTGGTTGGATGTAAGGCAAGACAGGATAGTGATCCCCGAGGGAAGAGAAATAGGAAAGATGAGTTCCAAGATTACCCCTAATGGACTGAGGGATTCCAGCCCACGTCTTATGGTGAGGTCTCCCTTAGCTGGGAAGCATTTGAGAGCCAGGGTTGGTCAAGGTGGCATGAATGTGTAGAGCACAGTGTTAGGAGAGAGCTGTGCAGACAGCTCCAGATACCTGCAGAGGATTCTCCTCAGGTTTCCAGCATAGTGCACTCGTGTCTGGAAGGGGAAACACCTGTGGCCTGAAAAAGAACCACCCAAAAGGAGCAGAAAAAGAAAATCTTTCACTCACACAAGCTGTGTTCCCACCAGTAAAAGTGGAAAACTATTTAAATTATAGGGCATTGGTTACAGTGCTAAGAAGTGTATTGTCTCAGTAGTGGGGGTAAAATATATAGCAAGCAATAAGGTAAGATTCAGTGTCTGATATCCAACTAAATAGTAACAGCCTATTTAATAAATGGTGTTAGAAAAATTGGACAGATATGTGCAAAAATAAATAAAACTAGACCACCTTCTTACACCACACACAAGAAGAAACTCAAAAGGGATTAAAGATTTAAAGATTTAAGGCTTGAAACCATAAACGTTCTAGAAGAAAACGTAGGCAGTAAAATCTCAGACATTTCTTGTAGCAACATATTTTTTTATATATCTCCTCAGGCAAGGGAAACAAAAGAAAAACAAATGGGACTACATCAAACTAAAGAGGTTTTGCACAGCAAAGGAAACCATCAACAAAATGAACAGACAACCCACTGAATGGGAGAACATATTTGCCAATGATACATCTGATAAAGGGTCAATATCCTCAATTCATAAACAACTTATAAAACTCAACACCAAAAAAAAAAACAACAAAAAAAAACAATCTAATTTAAAAATGGGCAAAATACCTGAATAGACATTTCTCCAAAGAGGACATACAGATACCAATTGATATGTGAAAGGATGCTCAACATCACTAATCAGAAATGCAGATTAAAAGCACAATGAGATATCATCTCCCACCTGTCAGAAGGGCTATCATCAATAAATCAAATAAGTGTTGACAAAGATGTGGAGAAAAGGGACCCCTCCTGCACTGTCAGTGGGAATGCAGATTGGTTCAACCACTGTGGAAAGCAGTGTGGAATTAACTAAAAAAAAATTGAAAATGGAACTGCCTTGTGACCCAGTGATTCCTTTTCTGGGAATTTATCAGAAGAAACCCAAAATACTAATTTGAAAGAATATATGCACCCCTATTTCATTGTAGTGTTATTTACAATAACCAAGATCTGGAAACAGCCCAAGTGTCCATCAGTAGGTAAGTGGGTAAAACAGCTACGGCACATTTACACAATGGAATACTAATCTACTGTAAAAAGGAAGAAGATTTTACTCTTTGCCACAATGTGGATGGACCTAGAGAACATCAGGCTAAGCGAAGGAAGCCAGTCAGAGAAAGACAAGTACCATGTGATTTCACACGTGGTATTTAATGAACAAACTAAACTACCAAACAAAATAGAGACAGATAGCAGGCATACAGCTCAGGAGGTGGGAGGGAGGGTTGGGGAGGTGGAGGAACTGAGCAAAAAAGAAAAAAAAGAGAACTCATGGATATGGACCACAGTGCGGTGAGAGGGGATGGGTAGAGGAGGAAGAGGGATTAGAGGGGATAAAAGGTGATGGAAAAATTAAAATTGAAAATAAATAAAGGTAATTGACTGATTATATCCAAAGTAATAACACTGTTGGTTTTAAAGCACAAAGGGCAGAGAGGTGGGAGGAAGGGAGAAAGTATATTGTTGGAGTGCTCTTATATGTGAAGTGGTGTAATATGACTTGAAGGTAGACTGTGAGAAGTTAAAGACATGTACTATAAGTTCTAAAACTACCACAGGAAAAGAATGATGCTAATAGGTTAACAAATTACATAAATGGAATCATTAAAAAGACTTAATTCAATCCCTGGCCAAGTAGCTCAGTTGTTTAAAGCGATACACCAAGATTGCAGGTTCTGTCCCTGGTCAGGGCACATAGGCACATACAAGAATCAACCAATGAATGCATAAATAAGTGGGACAACAAATCGATGTGTCTCTCCCCTCCCTCTTCTCTCTAAAAGTCAATCAATCAAAAATACTTAATTCAAAAGAAAGCATAAAAAGTACAGGGACAAAACAACAGATGGGACAAATAGGAAACAAAAAACATGGGTTTAAACAAATCACATTAACCACATTAAATGTAAATCATAAACATCCCAACTGAAGTTCAGAAATTGTTGGACTGGTTATACAGGCATGATGAAAACACATTCAGTCTACAAGAAACACACTTTAAATGTAAAGGGACCAATAGGTTAAAATGAAAATGCTGAAAATAGTTGTATCGTGTGAACACTAACAAAGAAAAGTTGGAGTGCCTATATTAATATTAGAGAAAATGTATTTTTAAATAAAGAATATTGTGAGATAAAAAGGGTAATTTCATAATGTTAAGAAGTCAGTTCATCAGAAAAACAAAACAATCCTAAATGTTTATGCACCTAAAATCAGAGCTTTGAAATACAAAAAGCAAAAGTTCATATGTTTCTTGCTGAAATAGACCCATAATTACAATTGTAAATTTCAGTTCATCTCTCAGTAATAGAACAAGGAAACAAAATCAGTAAAGATATAAAAGACAGACAATACTGTAATTCAACTTGAACGACTGGACATCTATAAATACTCCAACTGAGGTTGGAGCTGGAGAGAGATGGTTGAAGATGTCGAATGATTTGGACATGGAAAGTAAGGGGAAGAAAGCTCTCTGGGAAATAGAAGAGCCCGAGAGGGCGATGCAAAGAGGAAGGACAAGTCACGTGGGTAAAAATGACCCAGGGAGGAGAAAACAGTGGAAGAGCACATCCCACCCTCCCAAAGACCATCCCTAACCCGTAACAATATTATTTGAGAATGACCCCATTCCCTGGAGCCATTGACACATTTTCCTCCTAACAGGAAGCGGATGCTCCTTACTTTTATTAAAAGAAACAGCCCCACTGAGTTTTTCCTCCCTGCATAATTCCAAGGGGCTATGATAAAGGAATATTGTTCCATGCCCTGCAGCAGTTTTTTGTTATCTTTCCTCCTTTCTGTTCTGTTCTAAAGTGTAAAGATACAGCATTATGGCACAAACCGTGTATAAAAGTCCCTCAGTCCTAACACTATAGGATAGGGACCAAATATTAACTTTCACCATTATCTGATCTCTGACACACTGGTGAATTGTGAGGTCCTCAGTGGCCATCTTGTCCCTCACTGCTCCCTACAATGGCTACTGGATCTGTATCAGTGATGGCACATTCCTCTTGGAGTTAGTCCAGTCCACTGTTTAGTGGCAGGCACCCCTAGCACACATCTTCAGAGACAGCCAAAAGGACTGTTGACAAGGACCGCGTGGGTACGGTTTTCTCAATCTGGATGTCGGAAGTCAGAACACGTTCTAATGTAGTCTCTCCAAAATGTTTTAGCAATGTTTTCCACAAGAAAACAAACATCCAATTTGAGTTTGTAAGTCTTCAGGAAAATGTCAACTACTTAAAACAATTCTCCTACAGGAATAAAAAGGTTTATTTACTTAGGTTTGACCATGAGAGCTACAGTGACCCATGACTGAGCGCTCTAATTCAAAACTAGAAAAATCTCTCTTTTATAGTTTAATAAGTTTTGAATTTTACAGTAAGCCAAGACTTTCCCTCTGGCACAGATACTTATTTATACAGGTACAAATGTGATTCAGATCAATGAATTTGGTAATAATTGTGCTTCCAATCTCTTTATGACGCAAATTCAACATTACCCATTTCAAAAATGGAAAAATCCTGTTTGAATTGCTTGCATTGGATTTTTGAACACTAGGTGGCACATATTAGTTCACAGACGAGGAACACTAACCACACTGGATTGTTTGAGGAATTGCAGCCAAATGTACACCCTTAGAAGAAAAAGGAAAAACAATGGATGTGATTTGGGAAGGTATTGAAAAGATGAGGGAGCAAATGATTTTTCAGTGATGGTTACACAGAAACAAGAAGGTGATCTGTATAAAGTGATCTTTCTCATACATCTGCTCCAAACAGGGAGACAAGGAAGTTATTAGCTGCTTGCTAGGTCCAACCCCCAGATGTCTGTATCAGCCTTGGCAGAATTGAACCAAAATGTCTCAAATGGTAGGTGTACCACCATCATTAGCTACTGCCTGGAAGCAGAATTCCCCTTCTCCACTCAGCAACCATTCAAAAATGTCTGCTTAAGAAATGTTCCCTAATATTCTCTTAATAAATACAAACAGACCACATATTGTGTCCTATACTGACATTGTGGCAGCACACAACACACATACAAGTACATGCTTAAATGTATGCAACACACCTATACACACAACAATGCACACTTATACACATAACACACAACTGAAAACATCTACCCTTACATACTGACAACATACAACACATTTATACACAACACACTCATAAGAGACTGAAATTCACAACATGTATGGCACATACAACATGTACACACAACACACACACTTAAGCACAATATATATATACAGCACACACAAGCACATACACACATGTTCATACATACACACACACCCCAACAGCTCAATTATTTAGCTTACAAAGATGATCCACCTTCAAATAAGGGTAGAACCTAAAGCAAAGGATGGGTACAGAGGGGAAGACCCCGTAGATCACAACTTGCCTAGGCCTCTGGTCATCATCTTAGCCTTAATGGCTATGAAAAGAACCATTGAAAACTTTGATTTAACATTTTCCTTATCAAAAAAGTAGCAAAGATAAAGATTACATGAATATTTTGTTTAAAGCCTTTAATTTCTCTCATGCATCATAAAAATATATAGGAGATCATGATAGAAATCTCTTTCAATTTGCTTTTGTTATGTCACTGTGTTTGCAATACTCTGGTACATTTAATTATTGAAAGAGAATTTGCAATGTTCTGGGCTGTGCAGTTCCTTCTCTCTGTAGGTTAACTTTTTATAAAGTATGCCCAGGGTTATAACAAGGCCTGTTAGACTTGGTGCCCAGGGATGTTTGAATTGGTGGCACCTCTGTTTTTTATGCCAACACCTCATGTCCTATTGATCTGACTCTAACAGTGTATCAGTTCTTTTGATAACATCATGTGTTCTGTAGACTTTCACCACTATCAGCTTTTTTGATGACATCATGTGTTCTGTAGAGTTTCACCACTATTTAAAGTAAAGTGGAGCCATGTATTCGTTTAAGGTAAAGGTAAGTATTGGCTTTACAGATGTTAATTTTATCTTGGGCTATCACTCTCCTGTGATGGGTATCACATATTAAAGATCTAGGACCAAAAAGTTTGAGAGGTGGTGGAGTTGCGTAAACCGCATTTTAAATGCCATTTGTCCACACTCCCCCACACTCTGATCAACCTGAGAAAGAAGATACCTGCCAAGAAGGGATCCTGGTGGCTAACTGGGCTCAAATAGAAAAACAGAACCTAAATAAAAACAGAGCCTAGAAGCTGTTTCTAAAGAGATGCCTCTCACGCAAACCACACTTCAGAGAGAAGCCTGCACTAGATTGTCCGCCTCCCACACTGATCTGCCTGCCTGCACTGTTTCTGCCTCCAGAGCCAGCCCTTGTAAACCAGTTCCTGGAGTTATGTTTCAACCAATAGGACTGAAACTTTCCCTGTCCAATCAGAGCTGTGCAGCTATATCTTCTTCATTAACATCTTCACTGACCAATCAGAGCAGCTCCACTCCAACCAATCAGGACACTGCTTTTTTGACCAATCAAAGTGTGAGAATTTGGAGCCTTTATTTGCATGCAAAGCTCATGGAATTGCTGCTGCTTACCATGGATTCTGAATTTCTGGCGCCACTTGCCAGTGACTAGCTTGAGGTTGCATGGTAGGATCAATATTTTTCTTTTAGAAATGGTCACATGGTGGGAAATTCATTCTTTGCCTAGCTTTTGTCTATATTATAACTTATGGTGGTCTTTGAAGACCAAAATCTATGTAATTTAGTTTCCCAGTCCCTTGAGGGGAAATACTGGTTTTTAGAATGCAATTTCCATCTCATTACAGAGCGAGTCTTTGATAGTTAAGGCAGCTGGTAGTTTCCTGCTGAATAACTAAATGTGCACAGAAAAGCCTGCAGATAGCTCGGACATTGCACTCTGAGTGCTTTGATTTTCACTGATCATTAGGATGCTCATTCTTAGACACAGTATTAAAACCTGCCCATTGTCCACGGGGGGTGTTCTCGCCACATTTTTCTTCGTGAGGAAACTGGGGTCTTTAACAATTTGTTCACTTCCTTGGTGAAAACCATTCCTTGGTAACTGGAAATATGTTTTAGAAATTACTGTTATGTGAGATGAAAGGTGTGACAACTAACCTTATTGTGGAAGAGATTTTACAGTACGTATGTATATCAAAACATCACATTGTACCCCTTAAACTTGCACGTGATATACATCAATTATCTCGCAAGAAAGGGGAACAGGTCCTGGCCCACTTGGGTCAGTGGTTAGAGTGTCAGCCTGCGAACTGAAGGGTCCCAGGTTCAATTTTGGCTAAGGGCACGTGCCTCAGCTGCAGCCTCAGTCGGGGCAAGTGTGGGAAGCAACCAATCGATGTGTCTCTCACGTCGATGTTTCTCTCTATCTCCCTTCCAAGCTCTCTGAAAAGCAATGGAAAAAATATCCTCGGGTGAGCATTAAATAAAAAGAAGAAAGGAGGAGAGAAGAGAATGATAGCACTCATAAATAATAGGATTTCAGTTAAACATTTATTCCCTAAGCTGCTCTGAAGAGTATGAATTGGTACAACCTTCCTCACAATCAAGTTTAAAATATACATCAAAAATAATAAAAATTATTCATATTCTTTAATAATTCCATTTATAATCTACCCAATGTACATATTTAGAGAAGTGAATAAAGAAGTAAATATATGCACAAAATGAAAAATAGACCTAAATATAAGAGTTACCATGGTAAAACTCTTGGAAGAAAAGTATGGCCTGTGTGATCTTGGGTTAGGTGATGCTTTCTTAGAAAAGCACAGCAGTCGTTTTTCCTTCTTGCCTGAGTTTAAATCTTGGTGACTCAGGAATTAAGACCTGAGATTGCGAAAAAACAGTCAATCGTGAGAGCCAGGAGCAGCCTGCATACCAGCTGGCTCCCCAGGAATGCTGTTTATATAATGTACCCTCATGAAAAGTAATAGCATGGAACCAAGGCAAGAAGCACAAAAAGGGGGAAGAGCTGTCCACAAGTTCCCTTTGTAGGTATTTGTTTTTCTTCTTTGGTGCAGCTCTTTTTTGTTTACAGCAAGTATCTTCATGCAAAAACCCTAGTTGTCAACATTTTACGTTCCTCGGAGCATCCTTTGCAAACATGCTTCCCCTTTACTTAGAGTGCACTGTTGAAGAAGCCAGACCCTGGAGGACTGAAATTTCACCCACCCTGAGTGTGCCTGCTTCCTCTAGCATCTCTCTCTCTCATCTTTAATGCCTCTGATGCTTTTTTTAAAAACAGTGTGAGTATAATCTGTCTTGTGTCTCTGACCCTTGATACTTGCAGTCACTTGTGTCTCCATTGACCCTGATGACAAACCCAACTCTATGCATGTTTTCTGGTCTTGCTTTTAATTGTGTGTATGCTGAACATGGGGGTATGAAAATACCTGTATATTTTCCATCTCTTATTTTTTCCCATTTACTCTCAATATATTAATTTAAACAATAACATTTGTAGAGTATAAGAATAGCTTACAAACTTCTCTTATTTGTAATCCACTCAAAGTTTTCAAGAATAACCCCAATCCTGTAGGTCACGTTGCTACTGAACACATTGCTGGCCATTTTGAAATAACCCTTCCCAGTCGTCAGGAATTGGGCCAGTAGCCCCAGGATTTCCAGCACTGCAGTGTCTTTAAGCCAACTTGCTGGCCACCTCCCCAGTATCGTCACACTGTCTGGAGGGAAACCCAGTTATATTGACTGTGGGAGGAAAAAGCGAAGACAAACTTTGGCCATCTCTCTGCTAGCACCTTCCACCCTTCCTCCAGTTTTCCGGGAATTTGCTCACTCACTGCCACCTTTTGTATTTGTTGCTTGGTCCTCTCTGGCCCTTTTCCCTGGCTCTTTGTTGCCTGATCCTCTCTGGCCTTTCCCCTGGCTCCAGAAGCCTAGTTTAGAACCCACTATTGTGGTCATCTGAACCTTACCCCCTTCCTGCCTGAGGGGACGCCCCGGCCACCAGCCAGGAGAGCCTCTCCTGCGGCCTCATGTTCGGAGGCCAGGCTGTCACATGGACGCAGTCACAAGGCTCAGCCCTTGAGTTTGGAAGTCAGTGGTGATGGCGGGATGATGGTGGGCAGATGGCAGGTTCCTCCTGGTGCTGCCGATAGAGCAGGGCGAGTTTTCACCACCCAACAAAAGAGAGTGACACAGCCCCTTAGCTGCAGAGCAAGGTTGGACCCTGAGGGAGCCAGGGAAGGCCATGACCCGATGGAATCCCCCCTGAGAAGGGAAGGCAATGCCAACCTCTTTGCCATTAGCTCCCATTCGCGCAGAGGCACTGGCTGGGACCCTCTCCGCTCAGGCAAAGCTGGAGTCAGGAAGAGTGGCGTGAAGGCACGTCGGGTGCTCAGGCACAGATGCCTCCCATTTCTAACTGCCCTAGGGAACTGTGTGACTGTGACTGTCCTCAGTGCTGGCGTAGGAGACCAGAAACTAGATTCAGCTCAATCTGCATCTAGAAGTTTGTCAGGATGACAGTAGTATTTAATACATTAATATGCACATAATTGGTGCCCTCTCCTCCCCGTTCATCCCCAACACACTCTCTCCCTCTCTCAATAATTTGTTTATTGGTGGCCACGAGGCTGCTGTCACACTCAGGGCTGCAGATTCCCTTCACAGCTCCATCCTGACTCTGTGTGTGACCACAAATCTAAGCACCACTCAGACCCAACTTGGCTCCTGTCCATGTCTTGTGCCTCAGGACCCCCACCCCCAGCATAGTGCTGTGTCTTCCTGGAAAGTCCCTCTCCCGTCCTGGGACTGGCCAGAGTGTCCTGGTGGAGTGCTTGGTCCCGTGTCACTGGACGTGCCTTCTTTGAAATTTCCTAAGGCCCCTCCAGTGCCCGGGACCAGTGTGTACCCCTGTCCCTGTTTTTCCTTTTTGGGGTCTCCGGCCCTGTACACCTCCCTGCGCCTTCACTCCCTGAGCAGATCACTCCTGCTGGCCAGACAGTACTTCCTTTGTGGGGCTGTAGGATTCGGCTGACAGAGCAGAGCTGATCTAGGTGAGTCACTGGAGCCCTGAGTGGTTCAGGGCTTTGGGAAACTATCAACCCACTTTGGGGTTTTGAGACACATATTGGGCCTATGACTCTTGCCTGTCTGTGTGTCCCAAGCAGAGGGTCCTTCTCTTCCATCGCACCAACTCCAACCGGGGTGCCAGGAGGTGTCCTTCACCCTAGATCCCCCACACTGCTGGCACCTGGGACAGTCACCCCTTGCCCTCTGCAGGCTCCACACCATGTCCCACAGTCTTCTGGGGATAGCTGTACCCATCTCCTCTGAGGGCTTTTAATACTGTTATTCTATAAGCCAACAGTCCCCTGTAGCTGATGTCCTCTCTTGTCTCATTGATATAATGACAGCATCTTGTTCCTGGTCTATCTTAAGCTGTTCGAGATGAGCAGTGGACATTCCTTGGACAAATTGTACTGCTCTTCTCTCCTCCCTGTTGGTGTTGGCGAGCAGAAGGCAGAGCTGGATCAACATTGAAAGAGATGACACCTGCCTGGACTGCCTGCAGAGTTCATTAGAAGACACAGCTGGAAGATGTGTTGTCCCTAAAAACAGTACCACTCGAATGTCTCCCCAGAGTCTCGCCAGCTGCTGTCACTCATGGGAGCATGCACAACAGTCAAGTCTGCACGGTGGTCTAGGGCAGGGGCACTGATTTTTCAAACTAGAAAATATTCCTTCACTCTTTTTTATTCACATCAAAAAAAATCAAAATTCATAAGATGTATAAAAATCAAGTGGCCCTTTGCTTTACAAGAACATTAAGCTTCAGAGTTACTTTATTCATATATATATGAATATATATATATATACATATATATATATATCTTCATTGATTTCAGAGAGAGGAAAGAAAAGGGAGAGAGAGAGACAGAAACATCAATGATGAGAGAGTCATTGATCGAGCCCACAACCCGGGCATGTGCCCTGACCGGGAATCAAACCCTGATTGCCTGGATCCTAGGTCGAAGCTCAACCGCTGAGCCACGCCTGGCCTGGCCAGAGTTACTTTAAATAGTGAAATCCACTGTTTTGTCATAATAATCTTCAGATGGTAACCACTTGAGAGAAGAGTACAGGCCACTGCTGCTCCTAGGGAGCCGGGAGCCAGAGGAGTTACAGCCGAGAGAAGTTCAGGAACATGAAGATGGAGATGCTGAGGCAATGAACTGCTGTACTCACGCACAGTGAGATGCTGACAGTGGTAAAGTGACTCTAGGAGACAATGAACTGCTGTAGTCACGCACAGTGAGATGCTGACAGTGGTAAAGTGATTCTAGGAACCTCCTTAAAACCATCTTATTCTGTATCCCTTTACTTAGAACACAGCGGTGGCTCCCTTCAGGTACAGAATCAGCAGCGCCCGCAGCTCGGCAGGGCTCCTTCACTACCTGTGGAAGCTCGTGTGCTGAGCCTTGCCCCCCACTGTGCCTCATCCCCCAACCCTGGGGCTTGCGTTCCCGCAACCTGCAATGTGTTTCCATGGCTCTGGCCGTTGTGCAGGCTCTTACCTCTACCTGGACTGCCTTAAAGGACAAGTCACGTGGGTAAAAATGACCCAGGGAGGAGAAAACAGTGGAAGAGCACATCCCACCCTCCCAAAGACCTTCCCTCCATCTCCAGCCTCTGTCTCCTCCCCCTCCCACTGCCAAGCACATCTTGTCCTCATGATCAACTCCTACATATCCCTCAAGATCCACTTAAGGATTCCTTTTTCTGCAAAGCCTTCACTCTCTTCCCAAATCTGATCCATCTCTCTGGCTACGGGCTGCATGCCTGTCCCTTGGGGGACACCCAATAAATATTTGTTGAAAAGCACACAACTCTATCAACTAGGATGGCTGTATAAACGTTCATATTCCTGAATTTGAAATGCTCATAACTGGTTATTTTAATATGAAGTATAATTTAGAGCCTTTAATCAAAAGTAACAAAATAAAGGTAATTTGATGCTATGTTTTCAGCACTTATTTGAATTTGCCACAACAAACTTCCTGATTGGGGCAGTTAGGGTGCTGAGACTTCTGTGATTTAATGAAATGCTCCAAACCTGTGGCTCTCTTGAGACTGACTAAGACCTTCTTTTATTTTTTTCCCCATTAATTGATTAAATCTAGACTTATGTGAGCTCGGAAAGTTTCCAGGCATATCGACCATCTGGCTCTACTGTGTCCATTTCCAGAATCGTGTAAAGATTTTAGAGAATGTCTGATCAGATTTCTTTCCAATAGTTTCAAATTGAGCTGAATAAATTAAAACGATAGTCTCTTCTCAACCTTGCTGCCTGTGGGCAGTTCATGATGCGCTTAGTGAGTGACAGCCCAAGGCTATTTGCAATCCAATATCACACAGAATAGGCTTGAATGATGAGAGTATTAGTGCTCTCTCCCAAAAAGAGGTGACTGGTATTGACAAAAAAATCATTTATAATAGAGGAGGGAGAAAGATGAAGATACACAAGTAGAGATGCTATATGTTATCTATTATTTACCTAAATTTGTGCTCTAAAAGCAACCAGGTCAGGGGAGAATCCTGTACTTGAGTAAACAAGCAGAGACCACTTCAGATTTGTTAATCTAAAGCACACTGATGAACTCACTCTGTGACCAGGTGAAGGTCAAGGTGTGTCTCCCTCTGTCATGTGTTCCTCTGGTGTTTCCAGAGTGTTCTTATGTTGTGAATGTTGTCCACTCATTATTTTAGTCTAAGCGGTAAACATGAGGGCAGAGACGTGTTCATTTTGGTATCTCCAACAGCTAGCAGAGCGATTGGCATATGGTAAGTATTCAGTAAATATGTGTAGAATAAATTGGTATTTATACAATGTCGTAGGTTTGTCTCTCTCACTTCCTGTTGTATCTCTAGCACCTAAAACAGCATCAGAATGTTGGAAGCTCTCTGGACATATTTCTTAAATAAACAAATACATGTAGAGATGGTCCTTTCCACCCTTCACCTTTGACATGAGAATATAATACATGTTATGTGCCCAACACAGTGCCTGGCATTAGGTACTCACTGTGTGTGCTCTCTTCTTATCAGCTTTGAAAAGCAAACTGATGTGTCCAGGTAGAGAACCAGCCCTGCCCTCACTGGATACAGCAGACCCTCAGGGAATGTGGCTGCCATCAGGCAAACAGGACATTTATCACCTGATAGACATGTGCTTATCAGACGTGCTTGGTGATACCTGATGATTGTGATGATAGAATGGCACAGCCTAAAAGTCTCTGAGAGACCACCTAATCCATCCCTCAACTCACAAAGATAAGAAATAGCCTGTGAGCAGGAAGCAGCTGGCTATGGGTCCAAAGGTGTGTTTGGTGGCTGAGTGGAGGTGCAATTCAGGCCTTCTGTCCTCTGATCTGGAGCCGTTTCCACTGTACCAGGCTGCTCTGATAGTAGTTTGTGTCCATAATAAGGAAAATATTAGAATTTCCACTTATCAACTATATAGATGATTCTCATCTAGAGACCCCCCTCCCTAAGAAATAAAAGAGAGAGAGAAAGCCATTACTTCTAAATGGTCTTTGCTGGGAGAGCTTGGAGAAGGTAGCTGGGACTGACACTGAATTTTGTAATTCCTCACGAGTTTAAAGATTCTAGCATGAACTTAGAGGTGCAGCGCTCACCAGTAAGAGACCCTGAAGGCCTCGCTGCAGGGCGTTCTGACAGGGCCTAGAATCAGTACATTCCTTGAGGGCCCGAGGAGTGAAAACAGTTTGGAAGCAGAGAGCCTCCTTTAGGACAAGGAAGGGAAATGATTCCCAAAGGATGAGGAGCCCCAAGGAGCCCCGGTGTGGAGGGCTGGCCCCCGAGGTGGAGAAGGCCAGTCTGAAACTCAGCCGGTGAGGCAGAGCCCAGCCATTTGGGAAGGCGGTTCCAGGAGCGGAGCACTGGAGCCTGAGTCCAGCTCCACTGCTTACTCGTGTGTCTTGGGCAACATTTGAAATTTCAAAGCTTTGATTTCCTAACTTGTACGATGGATGAGATAATAATAGTAACAGCACATGTGAAGTATTTATCACAGAGCCTGGCACTTAGTGAGGACAAGTTATTGAAAACTCTTAGTTGGAAAATATTCCACAGGCATAGAAATGTCTAGGGAAAGGTCTTCGCCTTAAAGCGAAGCGCCCTTCAGCAGGAACGAATTTGCCAGGGTTGTGCTGACCCTCGAGAGAAAGAGGCCCTGGAAACTTGGACTCCCTGTATTTAGATTGCTCAGCCTGGCCGTGAGCACACAGCAGGTGACAATTACTGGTGCCACACTTGTCTCTTCCTTTTCCCTGCACAAAACTGCCATTCATCTCTGTCGCCTGAAGGACAAAGCTCTGCTCCTTGGTTTGACCATCCTGGCCTCTCTCTTTAATGCCAGGGAGAGATTAAGGCACAAATGCCTCATCTCCCAGCGTCCTGACCTGACAGGGATAGGAAGGCATCGCTTTCCCCTGGAATCCCAGCTCTTCTGGATCTGAACTGTCCATATGCCCTCCTGGCTGGGAAGCAGGGCTGTATTGTAAGTGCAGTCCATTTTACTATAGTTGACATTTCTTTCTTAAAACAGCTGCATTCTGCCCACTGCCTGCCCCACAGAAGTGGGGAGTGTGCATCCCCCCCAGCTCAGCCCCAGCCCCTCACTGTCATAGAGCTCTGCGCCTCCCTCCTGAGCGCCTGAGCACCGGTTCCAGGCAGGGGAAGGAAAGGGGAAGTGACTGGGTGTCCTGTTACTTAGAACTCGGAGCAACAGAAAGATATCCTGGGAAACTGAATGAAAGTGAAATATTCTCGGGAAAGGCATAGGTGAGTCATGTTTACAACATCTGGAGAACTATTTCATGAAACCCAACAATGTACAGGTTCTTCAGGGCAAAGGAAACAAGTATCTGTGTCTTGGGGGGGGGGGGGGGGGCATGCTCACAGTGGACACTCCTAGGTGTGGCTCTGGGCAGGATGTGGCTGTGAAGTGTGTCCTGTGTGCCTTTTTACTTACTGACTTTCCTGGATGTCTCAGCAAGCCTGGGAACCATGCTGAGCTAATAAATGAGCCCAACTCAGTCTTTCCATTTAAAACTAAGTCAAGCTTGGCTTTATGCTTTTCCAAGAGCATTTGGATTTTAAAAGGTAATTATTAGAGAGAACAGGCTTAATTCAAAGGAATGGACTCATAAAGGTGGCATTTCTGGCCACAGTGAGGCAGGTGTGTGTGGCAGCCTCAGCCAGACCCCTCCTCCCGCAGGTTGTATGTCTGGTCTCAGATCAAAGGCTGCGGACAGGGCAGCTCTAAACTCCCCTCCTTCTCTCTCCTGCTCCCTTGCTTTGTAAAGTAGCTAAACTGTCTCACTGTGATCTCTCAACAGACAGCAGGTAGGAAGTGAGGTTTTCAGAGACCAAAACCTAGAGACGGCACATAGATGTCGCCGTTGGGCTCATTTTATCTTGTTTCTCTTACTCACCAGGAGTCCTGTGCTTCTTAAATGCACCGTTTCCCTGGAAGGAATGGGGCCTTTGGCCTCAGAGGCTGAGCAGCAAACCTTCTTTCTCTGAGTCCTGCAGACTGTTCATTTCCAGATTTTTCACAGGAAGCAGGTGCAAGCCGTCCATGCTTCCTTAATTTTAAACAAGCTGGGCCCCTGCTGAATTGCAGTCCCCCACCTGTGTCCCTCTGAACTGCTGTGCACTGGGCTGTGGGGCCCCTCCTGGCTCTGGTATTGGCCAAGGATACTCTCTCTGTGGGACACCAGTCCTTCCTGCTCCCCTGAAAAACTCTTAACTGTCCCTTAGGACAGGGCTCAAAGTATGGTCCACAGACCAGCACTGGCCTAGGACAGTCGGCGCTGGTTTGTGACAAGATAAGGAGCTTGCGTCAGAGCCTAAACTGACTGAATCACTGAGCATGCCATCCAGTTAAGTTCTCTCGCTTCCTTAGCAAGACGGCCGGCCTTGCTGCGGGAGGAGCGTGTCCTTGATTTACCTGCTCACATGTTCCCTTTCCCACCCCAGGCTGGCTCTTTGGGGAGATCTGCCTCGGTACAGGACTTATCCCTCCTCCTCTGGGCACCCCCAGCTCCCCACGCCCACCGCATCTCTCCCTACCCACCAGTGTCCAGACACCAAGCCAACTGTGGTTCATGTCTCAGGCCTGCTATATATGGGTGCCTAGGAAATAGGTGCTGAATTAGTAAATGGATGATTTTTCCATTATATTCAACACTCACCATTCTTTTTGTATAGTTAACACCTTGGGGGAGATTTCGACTCTTTGTCTTCTTAATATTTTAAGTCCTAACTAGGATTTCAGAAATAGAATAGATTTAGTCTTTCAGATAAAATACCTTTTCCACAAATATCACACAGGAAATGGAAACAGGTGAAGTCATGCTCTTTTCACGTGATCCACCCAGTTACTACCATCGCCCGAAGTCATAAACATGCAGCTTGAGTGTGAGCAGGGTGTTAGGTCTCAGTCCCTGTGCTCGGCTCCCAGCTATGCCTGTCTCCACTCTGGAAGTTTCTTGGAGTCCGGGTTGTGTCTTCACCCACTGAGTGATCTCTGGCTCTGAGCTGCGAGGAGGGAGTGGAGCATGGGGCTTACCCTCCCCTCATGCTCCCTGGACACTCCTGTTCTTTACTGGAGAGTAAGTGTCCTTCCACAGTCTCTGGAGCCCTGGGGGCTGCAAGACGTGGGTGTAGCTGCCACTGGCCGGCAGCTTCCGTGGTACGTGCTGTGCTTGTTTTCTCTCCTTTGTCATCATAAACTTTCTTTCTATTAAACAGGTCACCAAGGAACCCAAGTTTGAGAATGGTCATATATCCATCACCTACCAAATCAATGGCTCTCCACCAAAAATAAAGTAGGTGAGAAAAATAGCCCCTACCCCCCAAAATATAGTGTAAAGAAGATCTAGTGAATCAAATTCTGAGCCTCTGCCTTTGGCACAAATCTCTTTGCTCATTTCTTTCTCCATGCATGTATATTTGCCCCAATATTGTGTGTGTGTTTAAATGTTTTGTTTTGTTTTATTTTAGAAAGAGAGGAAGGGAGAGGGAGAGAGAAAGAGAGAAGCATCTATGTGAGAGAGAAACACCAATCAGCTGCCTCCATGCATCCCAACCAGGGGCATGTGTGCTGACTTAGACTTGAACCGGTGACCTCTTGGTGCATGGGACAACGCTCAACCACTGAGCAGCACCGGCCAAGGCTGT
Organism: Miniopterus natalensis; assembly: GCF_054644295.1. Classification (NCBI taxonomy): domain Eukaryota; kingdom Metazoa; phylum Chordata; class Mammalia; order Chiroptera; family Miniopteridae; genus Miniopterus; species Miniopterus natalensis. The sequence continues at coordinate 137,827 of NC_142100.1, forward strand.
GTGTGTGTGTTTTAATATTCCAGGTGCAGCTATGAACATTTTAAAAGTTGACTTTCCCTGTTCCTAATCCTGACTGACACCTGCACATTGGAAACTAAAATTATCAGAAGAAACCTTTAGATGGGAACCCCCGGGAGGTAGGCGTGGCCTGGGTGGGATCTGACTCTGGTTACAGGACTAAGTCAATAGACTTATTTTCTCTCCCCTGAGAACATAGCTTTACTCTGGAACCATTCCTCCAGCAAGTAGGACCCAGATTAAAGACACCGAGGTGGCTCGACTGTTGCAGCCTCTCATTCGCTGGCCAAGGAGGCCTCACCAGCACCAGTCACCCAAATTCGACATTTACAAAGTGCTTTCAAAAGGTATAATGTACTTTTGTTTCCATTATCTCTTTTGATCCTTCAACACAACACATACTTTAATTGTGAAGATGAAAAATTTGAGACTCAGAGATTTCAGATATTTGGTCCCGAAGCGCACAGAGAAAGTGGCAAATCAGGACTCCACGCCTCATGTTTTGACCCAGTTCAGTGTCTTCTCCAAGGCCTTTGGCCTCCAAAAGCTCCAGTGAGCTGGGAAGGAGAAAATGCTGGGCTTATAATTGGTGATCACCACACGGTTTCTTTCCCTGACCAGTCAGGGTGGATTGAGGGAAACCGGCCCCCCAGCCTGCAAGGGTAGGTGGGACCCGTTACACTGTACTGGTGGGACCTGGTGGCCTTCAACACGCCTGTTGGTGGCCTTTGACATGGCCACAGCTGATTCTGCCAGTGCCCATCAGCTCTCTGGGGCAGGTCGGGGCACCTGTACTGGGTACGGCCACGTCCACAGCAGCACTTTCCGTGGAGCCTTCCTTTTCTCCAACACCCAAGCTGATGAAATGTGACAAACAGCTTCTTCCAACTGTTGTGTGCTTCCAGGAACAAGATGCACTTAATGGTTCGGGTATGGATGGAAGTACCAACAGTAGACACTTAATTACATTGAATGTTCATTTATAAATGATATCCCTTTGCTATAACTTCCTACAGATATCAGTATTTGCAGCTGAAATCATCTTAGAATTAAAAGAACAGATCCTGAGATGTCCATTAGCCTCATCAGTTGAAGTCAATTATTTCACTGGAGCTAAAATGCAAGCTGGAAAATGCTAGGTTTTCAATGTGGAAAAAAAATGACTGGAAAAGTTGAGTGAAAATTTCATTTGATCTCACAGAACTTGGTTGTGAAGGTTTCAGTGAAAAGGAAACATAATTATAATTAACATCTAAAATTGCCTACCATTGTGCTCGCCCAAGCTATACTGATCTGTGCCTGAATGTCTGAAAGCTGAATTTCTAATGATGCAGTTACTTAAAATGGATTAAGATAAAACCTTTTGTCTCCCCTTTCTGTTTAGATTCCTCAGACCTCAATCCTAATGATGCCATTGTAATTAACCTAGTTACTAATAACATGAATAAAGGGAAGGCCAGACATTATAGACGTGCTCCCTGCAATATGTGTCTGTAAGTCACACCCGGGAACAAGTCATTGGCCAGAATGGGTGTGGCCACTCAAGCTCAAGAAAACCTGGGATATTAGTCCATTGCGGGGGGGGGGGGGGGGGGGGCGGGGTCCACAGGGCCCCTAACCCTGTCGAATTCCTACGTGGTGACAGCATGATCAATGATAAAGCAAAGGGAGCCAGAGCTGGGACTGGAGGTTCCACTGTGCCTTTCAACCAGGGGTCCCCCATGGAATTCAGGGCAACTGTTACAAGAGGAAGATGGTCCCTCTGTCCTGACATGGAAGGCCATTCATGGAAGACCAGTGATCACATCCAGCATGTTTAGAGGTTCCTTATTACTTAATATGTTCACAATAGTCTCGCATTATTCAACTTTTTGTTGTTAATCATAACCCAAGGATATTTTTTCCATTGATTTTTAGAGAAAGTGGAAGGGGTGGGGAGAAGAAGGGGGAGAGAGAGACATCCATGTGAGATGTGAAAGAGACACATCCATTGGTTTCCTCCCACACTTGCCCCAAGTGGGGCCAGAGATCAAACCTGCAACCCAGGTACATGCCCTTGACTGGGAATCGAACCTGAGACCCTTTGGTATGGGGGCCGATGCTCTAACCACGGAGCCACACTGGCCAGGGCCCAGAACCCATTTGTTTTATAACTGGAAGTTTGTACCTTTCGGCCCCCTTCGCACATTTCTACCATCACCTACCCCCTACTTCTGACAGCCACCAATCTGTTCTCTGTATCTATGAGTTTTGTTTTGTTTTTAGATTCTACACATAAGTGAGATCATACAGTATTTGTCTTCCTCTGTCTGACTTACCTCACTGAGCATAATGCCCTCAAGGTCCATCCAGGTCATAGAAGGCAGGATTGTCACAAATGGCGAGGTACCTGACAAGGACAGCACTCGCTGTGCTCAGCTTGGCCATGCCCCTGGCTGCTGCTGTGTGAAGTGGCCTAGTTCAGCGGTATCGATTCTGGATGCACGTTGCTTTCCTGCCTCCCACTCTCTCCCATGAGAGAGCTTACCACCTTTGCCATTATTTTTATTCTTAATCCATTGTAATTTGAGCACCTTCTTGGGCATCATATTTTGAAAGGCTGCAGAGGGCCTCCACTTAAACATTTCATTGTTTTTGTTGAGTTCCGCAAGAGTGAGAAACTTAGACCTGGGACAATAAACCTCTCTCTGCTCCCCTCCTCCTGGGGTTAGAGGTGCAGCAAGAGGCTGCCCCACCCTCTGGCCAGGACCAGCACATCACGTTCGTGTGCAGCCTGACATGTCCCGTCCGGAAGACATGTTGCCCAGGTATGAACTCAGTCTTTTTGGTTGTATCCTAAAACTTTCATTTTCTCTTCTGATTCATGTTCATAACTGGCTGGGAAAAGCCACAGGCTCTGTCCTGAGAAGCCTTTGGCCATCCACGGTGATCTCACAGGGTGGGGGAGTGAGCCGCCACCCTCGAGGCTGGGACCTTGGCAACAGGCAGTGGCCAAGAGCGTGCCACCGGGTGTGCGCAGGGGGCCCTGTCTCCACAAGAGTGCACAGAGGGCCTTGTATCATCTAGAAAGGAGTTGTCCTTAGAGCAGAGGGCTTCTCAAATTCTTTCAATGGCACCTGAACCTGATCCATTTATTCTATCTGCAAAGTCATCTCTCACAGTGAAATAAGGACTCAGGTTCATGAGCTGATTTCTGACATGAAATCACCATTGATCTGTAAGTGATGCTCTTGTCATGAGAAAAAACAGAGCAAAGAAATGCACACATGATCGCTTATGCATTTCACAGGCTCCCTTTCCCCCAGCGTCAAAAGCACAGTTATTTAAATGCCTAGCAAAGACTAGTTTCCTGCTAAGAAGCTGCTTCCAGGGATGGTTTATCTCCCCAGCTTACATGATATATCATGAAAGGCCCACCTGAGATGGTGTGAGCAGCTGTTCTCATTTCCTTCCCTGGAAAACCCATCACGGCTATGGGAGAAACAGGAAGAGGTGAAGCTATTTCAAATACAACAGGCCTCCCAGGAAGCATCATTAAACACCCCCCTAATGAAGTCCATTTCGATTGCTGGTAATGTTATAATACATCACTGTTGAAAGAATCGAATCAATAAAACTTTTTTTTTTTTTTTTCCTTCTGGGGCCTAAAGAATGTTGAGATTTTCCAAAAATCAGAGCGCACCATGGGAGCTTAAAGCTCCGCTGTTCCCCTCTCATGGGCTCAGCTAATCAGGCTGCCAGCCTGAACTGTGGTCTTCAATTGAGTAGAAAATGAGACCTGGCGCCTTCGACAAAGCGGACAGGATTGATCCACGCATTCATGTTCCAGGCACTGGAATCAATGTCTGCTTGCCAGAGTCTATCAGTCCACTGGAAATTACACCTACTTACCCTCGGCTTTCCTATTTCTCCTTCAATTCAATCTAAGCCTTAGTAAAACTTAGAATAGCTAATTTTTTTGCAGTTCTCACTATGTCACCACTAAAGAGAAGCCGGACCATGTGCCCCCAGCCGAACAATGAGGTCATAGGGCAATTCCAACAGAGATGGCACCTCAGTCCTTTATCTCTGACAATGGAAATGCACTTGCTTCAGTTCCAGCAGCATCTTCTTTGCCCTTATAGGAACGTTTTATTAGGAGGAAAGGGTTACCTGGGATATGTACCACAATGTCCAACTCTAAGGCATTGCTCATAAGAACAAAGGCAAGTCTTTGTCTCTTTAATACCTCAATTCCAAGTGTATAGTGACTTGAAAGGAGACATATGTGCTATGCACATGCATGTGGGGCCCCGCGTGTGCACAGGCACACACACTCACAGACACACACTCACACATGTGTGTGCTCTCACACACACTTCAAGGCTCCTGGCTGGCTGACAGGAGGCGGAGCTCTCCGGCTATGAACAGCCCACCCTTAGATCACTGTTTCCGGGCATCCACTGACATGCAAAGGACTTTGTTTGCAACTGAGAAGAGGGAGGCGTGTGGTGAAGGGGAAGTCTCAGGGGAGAAGTGGATCGAGGAGAGTGGACTGAATTTCAGCAACTATGATTAGAAAAAATGAGCCACAAAGGGGAGCCAAATGTTTTCTGGAGAGAATTTTAGAAATTCTGGGCAAGCAGTGAGAGGGACTGATGGAGCTATTTCTCATATAGTTTATTTAAGACACTGGCACTGGGCACAGGCAGAGGTGCTTTGGGGCCTGTAACACATCAAGTATGGCACGGCGATGGAAAGAGGCATTCCTTCCTATGCAGATTCAGGAGTGTCTGGTACCCTAGGGCTGGCCCTCGGCAAACCCCAGGTGGTCCCTTTCTCAGCCTCTCCCAGCTGGAACCTGCACAGGGGCTGCGGTGAGTTGGGCACCTTCAAGGGCAGCATGCAGACCGGGGAGCACCTTGCACGCCTTGGCCTTGCCGTGGCTGCAGGAGACAGCCCAGTTTCCGGGGGCATGTCAACTGTAGCCCTGAAATCCTGGAAACAGCTAACTAAGAGTGGCTTTGAAAATGAACTTGAGTTACCTGAACAGACGAAAGTCTGCAGTCATTGTGATTTTCCCATAAATGTGGGTGGCCTGGGGAGACCAAGCACCTGCACCTATATATACACACATACTCACAGTCAGACACACAAAAACACGTGTGTACCTACAGAAATACATTCATTGTTTTATATTTGCATTCATTGGCAGGTTTGCCCTGGGTGGTTAGTTTTATGTACATCAATGTACTGGAAGTGTCAGAGGACATACGGAATATTGAAAATTGACTTCTGGTTCAGTGGACAAATGGACCGCAGATATCTGTGTCTTCTGTATACCAAACCCTGCTAAAATTATGCAAACAAAAATTTCAGTTATTATCTCAAAAGAGTAAGAAGAGTAGGAGACGTGACAAAAGTGGGTGAAGGAGTTGAGTTTAGTTTCGGAATTTGGAAGGATGATGGATGAGTGGAGACGGAGTAAGTCACATGCGAGTCATTTCAGAGGAATGTCCTGTGGGAGTGAGGCAGTGGGCCCCTCAGAGTGCTAGTCATCAGCTGTGGGTGCCATGGAGGGGACAAGGGGCAGGACCCAGGGGACTTGGGCTTCCCACCTTGGGAAGTCCTCCTCCCTGCAAAGGATAGGGGCTTTTTTCTAGGAAACAGAACTGGGGACAGCTGGGTCTCTGGGAGGGGGGAGCAGAGGGATGCAAGGTGAGGCAGTTGGTGGAATCAATGAGCATCTCATGTCAACTTGCGAGACCGTCCACCTGTTTGCTGTCACCCTGTCCTTTAAGGACCAGCGGGCCAGGATGCATCCTCCTGAGCACCCTCCCAAGCATCTTTCTCTGGAGAAACTGAGTGGTCTCTTGCTGAGAAAAAGTCTCCGACTCCTGTCACTTAGCAGCCCCCAGTGAGCACTTCAGATCACTGCCCTGCCACCCGGTGGAGAGCCCACCAGCCGAGATGCCCCACCACACACCTAGGACTCCAGGCAGCATTTGGCGCCGCACTGCTGAATAGGAGAGGACAGCTAAGGACCACGAGCGTTTGAAGAGAGTCCCAAATATGAAGGAGAAAAGCCAAACCATTGCCCAAGAGGAAACTCAGAGCCAGCATGGAAACAGGAGAAAACAAAAGCAAGGTAAGTTATAACGAGTACCCAGAGAAGTAAGCAAAGGTAGTGCACCTGTAAAATAAAAGCACCTGGCTAGGACAAAATCAGAGGAAGAAAGAAAAAAGCCTTTCAAATCAAGACTATGATTACCAAAAAGCCCTGCCAGCAAAAGCCAGCAGACCCCACAACTGAACTTGCAAGATGCCTGAGCCCTCTTTTTTTTTTTTTTAATATATCTTTATTGATTTCAGAGAGAGGAAGGGAGAGGGAGAGAGAGAGATAGAAACATCAATGATGAGAGAGTCATTGATCGGCTGCAGCCCGCAACCCGGGCGTGTGCCCTGACCGGGAATTGAACCCTGATCGCTTGGATCCTAAGTCGATGCTCAACCGCTGAGCCACGCCCGGCTGGGCAGTGAACTCTTTTTAGTCTCAGTTAAACACCTTGCCCACTGGTCACAAGTTGACAGGTGACTGCACTTCACTGCTGGGCCACCCACTTATTTCGGCCACCCCTAGCTTTCCTGTCCGTTGTGCCTGCCTTTTCCTCAACTTGTCAGTCAGGGTTTCCAGAGACATGACAAGCAATACATCTAACTCTTTCCATCCACCTTTTATCACGGCGAAAGTTTTTTAAAAGGTGCATTGCAGCAGAGAAGGTTTGAGTGAATTACATGCAGACACTGTCTGATGGGCCAGGTGACTTTGGTTGTCAGCTGGAAGATAGGACTTTGTCGGAAGAGAGTGATGAGTCTGACATTAGACCATCACCAGGCAAAAGAGAAATGTGAGTGTCGACAGGGAGAGTGATTCTGCAGAAGGGGCAGAAAAAAAAAATGAGGTATAAAAATTTTTTATTCGAAATCACTAGAAAATGGATTACTGAAAATTCAACCCCATGCAGCACATGGCCTAGCACCTCCTCCATTATGTGTAGCAGGGCTCCAAATAAAGGTTCGCCATTCAGATTATCAGGACAATTAAAAGATTGTGTTTTACAAAAGATAGTAACCAGCAGTAAAAAAATCCCGCTAGGGCATGTAAAGTATGGTCTTCTAGGGAAAGTGGAGTGAAACACAATATGTGTGTAAAACTTGTTTAGTACCATTGCATGTAGATACATGTTATACAATATATCACACTCAAAAAAATAGTTTGAAAAATAAAATATTTAAAAATATTAAAATATATGCAATATGTTTAATTTTGATATATGGTAATATAAATATAAGATATGACAAAATAAAGTACACGTTCCAGGCACGCTGTTCCTCCCTGGCTATTAGTGCCTGACCTGACACACATTGTATGGTTGGAGCCCTGTGTGCCCCGCTCAGACCCACCACTCCCCTCAGCAGAGCCAGGTCCTGTCTCTGTGTCCCTGGCTGACTGCCTGCAGCTTCACCACAAGCAGACAACATTGAAGGCTGCATATCACGCTTGCGAGAGATGAAACAATGCAACCCAAAACTTATTCCACATTGAGGGCTATTAAATTGATGGCAGTTTTCCTTGCCCCTGAGGTGCCGTCCATACCACAGCTGGGCAGGGACCAAACCCCCTCTTGGTTGTTTGAACTGGTGGATCTAATATTACAGATACATTTCACTCCATGCTTGACACAGTAGTAACAGTTTCAGTTTTAACACAATGCGTACTGCTCACAAGTCTTCTCGTGTTTTGCACCCAATCTGTTGACTGCTCATGAGTTTTTTACTTTTTCACGCGCCGTCTCTTATGGACCTGTCTTGTCCACATCGAATGAAGCGATCTCATTTGTGGAAACCGTGCAGGTCAATCTACGAAAAACTATGTAATTGCACGAACCCATAAAGCATTGCAGTTACATTGTATTTTGGTCATTCAAAGAGTCTTCATCTTCAAGTTCCTGGAGCTTTTGGAAATGTCTTCTCTCAGAAAAAGCAAGGAAACCAACGAAACTGATACACTTCCGGAAGCATTTAAGGATAATTTATTAGATATTCCTAGTGAGATCGAAGATGCGGATGACTGTTTTGACGATTCCGGAGACTATTCTACTGATTCTAATGACAGTGAAATTGTTAGACCTGTAAGGAAGCACAAGGTGGCGGTGCTCTCAAGTGATTCCGACACTGACGAAGCTACTGATAATTGTTGGTCTGAAATTGACACACCACCACGCTTACAAATGTTTGAAGGTCATGCTGGGGTCACTACATTTCCGTCTCAGTGTGATTCTGTACCCTCTGTGACCAATCTCTTTTTTGGTGATGAATTGTTTGAGATGTTGTGCAAAGAGCTGTCTATCACGATCAAACCACAATGAAATGCAAAACACCATCTAGAACACTAAAGTGGTCTCCAGTTACACAGAAGGACATCAAGAAATTCTTTGTCCTAATTATTCTGATGGGTCAAACAAGAAAAGATAGCTTGAAAGACTATTGGTCAACAGATCCTTTGATATGTACCCCTATATTTCCACAGACAGTGAGTCGCCAGAGATTTGAGCAAATATGGACATTCTGGCATTTCAATGATAAAGCCAAAGTGGACAGTCACTCGGAGAGGCTTTTCAAGATCCAAGCTGTGCTGGATTATTTCCTGCATAAATTTCGAACAATATACAAACCAAAGCAACAGTTGTCTTTGGACGGGGGAATGATTCCATGGAGAGGATGTTTAAAATTTGGCACGTACAACCCAGCGAAAATAACAAAATACGGTTTACTTGTTCGGATGGTGTGCGAGAGTGACACCGGCTATATCTGCACTATGGAGATATGCACTGCTGAAGGAAAGAAATTGCAAGAAACTGTCCTTTCAGTCTTTGGACCCTATCTTGGCATATGGTACCATATTTACCAGGATAATTATTACAATGCTATATCTACTGCTGAATTGCTGCTACAGAACTAAATTGGAATCTTTGGGACTATTAGGGAGAGTAGAGGTTTACCGCCAAATTTGAAAATGAAAAAATCAAGAATGAAGAAAGGTGACATAATATTTTCCAGAAAAGGTGATATTCTTCTCCTAGCATGGAAAGAGAAGCGGGTTGTCTGGATGCTATCAGCGATCCATGACACTTCTGTCTCGACAACAGGAAAAAAAATAGAAAAATGGGAGAGAATATTGTAAAACCTACTTGCATCAAGGACTACAATGCCCACATGAAAGGCGTTGACCAAATGGGTCAATTCCTTTCGTGTAGTTCTATTCTAAGGTAAACGATGAAATGGACAAAAAAAGTAGTGCTGTATCTTATAAACTCTGGACTTTTCAATTCATTTAGAGTGTACAACATCCTCGATCCACAAGCAAAAATGAAGTATAAACAGTTTCTGCTATCGGTGGTGAGAGGCTGGATAACAAATGACAATAATGAAGGCTCTACAGAACCAGACACAAATCTTTCCAGCCATTCCCCGGGGGGTGCAAGGAGAGAACCTCGTAAAGATCCACCCAAAAGGTAGTCAGGTGATATGAAGCAGCATAAACCTACGTGTATTCCAGAGAGTGGAAAGAAAAAATTTCCTACGAGAGCCTGCAGAGTTTGTGCTGCCTATAGATAAAGGAGAGAAACTAGATACTTATGTACATTTTTTTGGTCCCTCTTCATAGAGGAAAATGTTTTATGGAGTACCATAGGTTCAAAAAGTACTAGGAACTTTAATTGTTTAATAGTTTTTGGAAATAAAAATGTTATAATTATTGAAAAACACACCTAAAGTACATTATGATCTGTAGTTAAGATGCACGTGCAGTTTGCCCAAAAACTTGGGGTCCCTGCATATGTTTTAGAGATTTCTATGTGGTACACAATGTGTTAAAACACATCCCAGAGAAGAGGCGCTTTCAAAAATGGACTTCCCTTGTCAAATTCCTCAAAGATGGGACGACCCTGAAAAGAAGGCTTGTAATTTAAAAGAAATAACAGGAAACCAATGTCTAGCTAGTGAAACGAGCACACCAGTATGGGAGAAGTGCATGTGTAGGATTTCAAGCAGCAGCTCTTTGTGGACACTTGGAAACAGCACTGTTAAAAAATCTGTACTAAGTAGGATTTGGCCAAAGGAGAAAGATCTTCCAAAACCACCACTAGAGAACTTAGCCAAATAATGAATGTTGCAACAAGCTCCTGGAGGAAATGTGCTTCTATGACACAACTCTCAAGAAGATAGCAATGTTCTACACAGTACCAAATGCATATGAATTCCGGGATGAAAGCTCACTCCAGAAGTATGAAATGGATGTATTTCTCTCTGAAAGAACACCCAGTCACTACATTGGTGCTTGCTCTTTCAAGTCTTTTGAGCAAAGTGTATTTTTACTGGTGGAATAAGTTTTGGGTTGCATTGTTCAATCTCTCACAAGCGTGATGTGCAGCCTTCAGTGTGGTTTCCTTTGAGAAGGTGGAAAAATGCGGATTTGTAGCCCAAATGACTTGTAATCCATGAAAACACACACTGCATAACTGTTGCTCAAACACGCTCTTACACCGAATGCATTGAGAAGATGCAAGAAAGCAGAAAAGAAGGGCATTTTGCAGTGAAATTGAGATGAGCATGTACAAAAGTTCATTGCTATAGGTTGCAGAGAGCTAAAGCAGGAATTCATGTTGTCAATGAAACCCTTCCATTTCCATGAGTCCTAAAGAAGGACTTTGAAGAAAAAATGTCGTGTCAATTCGCCTTAAGCTTCCTAAAGGAGCTCTAAGGTGTGTATTCAGTGCTGTAGAGTTACACACTCTACATATGTTTAACAGCGTTTTTAGACCACTAACATCCTTAAAACTGAAAGTGCTACAAACTGTATGAAGCATGGAGAAAAAGGTATCTTTCTAGGTGACATTTGCCTTATAACACCTATAGAAGAGGAGCTTTCAAAAATGGTCTTCCCTTGCAATTTCCTCAAAGATGGGACGACCTTGGAAAGAAGGCTTGTCATTTAAAAGAAATAACAGGAAACCAAAATCCAGGTAGTGAAACGAGCACACCAGTATGGGAGAAGTGCATGTGTAGGATTTCAAGCAGCAGCTCTTTGTGGACACTTGGAAACAGCACTGTGAAAAACATTCATTCAAAGCGGGACTTCGCCAAAGGAGAAAGACCTTCCAAAACCACCACTAGAGAACTTAGCCAAATAATGAATGTTGCAACAAGCTCCTGGAGGAAAGGTGCTTCCATGACACAACCCTTGAGATGATAGCAACATTCTACACAGTACCAAATGCATATGAATCCCAGATGAACACTCACTGCAGAAGTATGAAATGCAGGTATTTCTCTCTGAAAGAACACTCAGTCACTACATTGGTGCTTGCTCCTTCAAATTCTTTTGAGAAAAGTGTATTTTCACTGGAGGAATAAGTTTTGGGGTTGCATTGTTTAATCTCTCGCAAGCGTGATGTGCAACCTTCAATGTGGTTTCCTTAGAGAATGTACAAAAACGCAGATTTGTAGCCCAAATGACTTGTAATCCATGAAAACGCACACTGCATAACTCTTGCTCAAACATGCTCTCACACCTAATGCATTTGGAAGATGTAAGAAAGCAGAAAAGAAAGCCATTTTGCAGTTTAATTCTGACTAGTATGTACAAAACTTCATTCCTACAGGTAGCAGAGAGCTAAAGCATGAGTTTCTTCATTTTGTCGATGAAATCCTTACATTTCCATGTGCCCTAAAGAAAGACTTTGATGAAAAAGATGTTTTCATGTTTCAATTTGCTTTAAGCTTCCTAAAAGATCTATAAGGTTTATATTCAGTGCTGGAGAGTTACACACTACATATGTGAAACACCGCTTTCATAGCACCATCATGTTTAAAACAGGATCTGCTATAAAGTGTTTAAAGCATGGAGAAACAGGCACATTTCTTAAAGGCCATTACCTTATAAGACATCACAGAGGAGAGGAGCACTCTGAAAAGTACTTCTCTTGCGTTTTTCCTCAAAGATAGAATGATACTCAAATTAATTCTTCTATTGTGTAAGACAAAACTTGGAATCAATGCCTTTGTCATAAAACGAGCAAACTAGTATTGGAACCGTTTATGTTTAGCATTTCAGGCAGGAGCTCTTTGTGGTCACTTGGAATAAACACTGTGAAATTATTTCATACTAAGCGGGATTTGGGCTAAGTTATAAGCACTGCAAATCTACCAACAGAGTAGTTATCCAAATAATGAATGTAGCAACAAGGTCCTCGATGAGAGGCTGTTATATGACACAACCCTTCAGAAGATAGCAGCAATCTACACAGTACAAAAGGCATGTTAATTCCAGAATGTAAACTCACTCCAAAGTGATGAAATACACATATTTTTCTTTAAAAGAACCCCCAGTCACTACATCAGTACTTGCTCCTTCAAAATGTTTTGAGGACAGTGAATTTCTACTGGTGGAATGAGTTTTTTCTTGCATCATTTAACCTGTCACAATGACGATGTACAGCCTTCAAGTTTGTATACTTAGCATATCTTGAAAACACGGATTTGTAGCACAAATTATTTGTCATCCATGAAAACACACAGTAAGTAACCCCTGTTGAAATATGCTCTTACACCTAATGCATTTGGATGATAAAACTACCTCAGAAATATTGCATTTTTCAGTGAAATTCAACTGTGTATGTACACATGATCATTTTAATAGGTTCCTGAATGGGAATGCATTAAGTACTTCATGTCATTGATAAAATCCATACATTTCCACAAGCTCATAAGAAAGACTGTGAAGAACAATATGGTTTCAGTGTTTCAATTCACTGAAACACTCTATATTGGGACAGTGTATATTTAGGATTTCAAGTAGCAGCTCCTTGTGGACACTTGGAATGAGCATTGTGAAATCAATTCATATGAAGCAGGATTAGGGCAAAGCTGTAAGCACTCCCAATTTGTCCAAGAGTTATGTTATCCAAATAATGAATGTTGCAACATGTTCCCCTGTCAGAGGCTGTTATATGACACAACTGTCCAGAAGATAACAGCATTCTACACAATAGAAAATTAATGTTACATCCAAGATGGAAACTCAATCCAAAGGAATGAAATACATGTATTTCCCTTTGAAAGAACCCACAGTTGCTACACTGGTACTTTCTCCTTCAATGTTTTTTGAGAGAAGTGTACTTTTACTGGTGAAATGAGTTTTTTCTTGGATGGTTTAACCTCTTTCAATTGCAAACTACAGGCTTAAATGTTGTATACTTAGAATATCGTGATGATTGCAGATTTGTAGCCCAAACAATTTATAATCTGACAAAACCCACACTAGGTAACACTTGTTCACCCATGCTCTTACTCTTAATGCATTTAGACGATAAAACTAACCACAAAATAAGGCCATTTTGCAGTAAAATTCAACTGTGTATTATCAAATGTTCATTTTAACAGGTTTCAGAGACCTAATGCATGAAGTACTTCATGTCATTGATGAAATCTTTACATTTTCACAAGCTCATGGGAACTATTTTGAAGAAGAAAGAGGCTTTAGTGTATCTATTCATTTTCAGTTCTATGAAAATTGTGTGACGACTCTTTATACTGCTAGAGACATGAACATCCTACAAAGGTGAAACACCGCTTTCAGAGCACAATTATCCTTAATCACCGAAGCACCTATGAACCATCAAAAGCATGGAGTAACAGTCACCTTCTCTAAAGACAATTACATCATTACACTTCTTGGAAGAGAGGAGTACTTTGCACAGGACTTCTTTTGTGTATTTACTCAAAGATAGGAACATCTTCCAAATAATGCTTGTAGTTTTCAAGATATAACCTGAAATCAATGCCTTCATAATGGGAAAAGCAAACCATTATTGGAACACTGGATGTTTAGGGTTTCCAGTAGTAGCTCATTGTAAACACCTGAATAGAGTAGTGTGAAAATTCACAATAAGGGGTTTTGGCAAATTTTAAGCACACTCAAATAACAAGAGAGATTTGGGATTTAGGCAACATTTTAAGGACACCCAAAGCTGCAAGAGAGATGTTAACCAAATAATGAATGTTGACACTTGCTTGTTGGTGAGAGGCCATTTCAGGACACACTTGTCCAGAAAATATCAGCATTCTACACAATGCTAAACAAGGTCTTATTTACAGGATGGGAACAAACTCCAAAGGGATGAAAGGCATGTATTTCTCTGTGAAAGAACCTCACTACATTTGTATGTGTTGCTTAAAGTCTTTTGAGAAAAGTCTATTTTTAGTGTTGGAATGAGTTTTGCCCTGCATTGTTTAACCTCTAGCAAAGTGATGAACACTCTTAGAATTTTGTATACTCAGAGTATCTAAAAAAACACGGATTGGGTAGCAAAAGGTACTAGTACTCCTAGAAAACCCAGACTAAGTAACACATGTCAACCATGCTCTTACAGTTAATGCCTTTAGTTGAAAAAACTAAGGAGAAAATAGGGGTATTTTGTAATGAAATTCAACTGTGTATCATGAAGTGTGCTTTTCAATAGTTATAGAAAAGTAATGCAAGAATTACTCCATGTCATCAGTGAAATCCTTACATTTTCACAAGCTCATGAGAAAGACTGTGAAAAAGAAAGAGGCTTCAGTGTTTCAATTCATTTTCAGTTCCATGAAAGTGGTGTGATGATTCTGTACACTGCTGGAGAGATGATCATTCTACAAAGATGAAACACCTTTTTCAGAGCACAATAATGATTAATCACTGAAACAGCTATGAACTGTGGAAAGCATGGAGTAACAGGCACCTTCATTAAAGATGATTACGTTATAATATTTCCCAGAAGAGAGGAGTACTCTGCACAGGACTTCTCTTGTGTATGTCTTATAACCTGAAACTAATGCCTTTGTAATGGGAAGAGAAAACCAGTATTGGGACACTGAATGTTTAGGGTTTCTAGTAGCAGCTCGTTGTGGACATCTGGATAGAGCAGTGTGATTTTGGCAAATTTTAAGCACACCCAAAATAACAAGAGAAATGTTAAGCAAATAATGAATGTTGGCACGTGCTTGTTGGTGAGGGGCCATTTTGGGGACACAACTGTCCAGAAGATATCAGCATTCTACACAATACTAAACCCTATCTTAGCTCCAGGATGGAAACAAACTCCAAAGGAATGAAAGGCATGTATTTCTCTGTGAAAGAACCTACACTCACTACATTTGTATGTGTTGCTTAAAGTCTTTTGAGAAAAGTCTATTTTAGTTTTGGAATGAGTTTTGTCCTGCATGGTTTAACTTCTACCCAAGGATTGTACACTGTCAAAATGTTGTATTCTTACTGTACCTCGAAAAACCCAGATTTGTAGCACAAATTATTTGTAATAAATGAAAACCCACACTAGGTAACATGGAGTACCAGGCATGTTCCCTAAAGACCATTACATTATAACACTTCACAGAAGATGGGAGCACTCTGCATAGGACTTTTCTTTTGTATTTCCTCATATGTTGAATCAACCACCAAATAATGCTTGTATTTTACAAAGCATAACATGAAATGAGTGTCTTCATAATGGGAAGAAGAAACCAATATAGGAAAACTGTAGGTTTTGGGTTTCCAGTGGCAGCTTGTTGTGTACACCTGGCTTGACCATTGTGAAATAAATTCATGCAAAGGGGAATTTGGGCAAAGTTTTAAGCACACTCAAAACTAGTAATAGCGAAGTTGACCAAATAAAGCATATTGCAACATGCTCCTTGGTGAGAGGCCCTTATATTACACAACTGTTCAGAAGATATCAGCATTCTACATAATACTAAAGTCATATTTTATATCCAGGATGAGAACACTCTCCAAAGGGATAAAATGCATGTTTTTATGTTTGAAGTTTCCTTCAGTCACTACATTTGTAAGTATTCCTTGAAAGTCTTTGGAGAAAAGTGCATTTTTAGTGTTGGAATGAGTTTTGTCATGCATTGTTTAACATTTAGCAAAGTTATGTACGCTGTCAGAATGTTGTATTTTTAGAGTACCTGAAAAAAACCTGGATTTGTAGCACAAATTACTCATAATCCAAGAAAACCCACACTAGGTAATGTGTGTCCAAAATTTTGTACACTCTAAGAATGTACTCTTAAAATGTTGTATACATAGAGTATTTGGCAAAATTGATTTTTAGCATAAATTACGTGTAATGCAAGAATACCCACATGATGTAATACATGTTCAACTTATATATTTTATATATAATAGATGTTCAAGTTATATATTTAATGGCTTTAGATGATAAAACTAAAGAGAAAATATGAGTATTTTGCACTATTATACATCTCTGCCCTATCAAACATTTATTTTAATATGTTCCAGATAGTTTATGCATTAATTAGTTAATGTTATCACATGAACTCCTTACATTTGTAAAAGGTCTTAGTAAAGACTGTGTATAAGATTGTAGTTTTAGTGTTTCATTTTGAATTGAGTTTTCTATAGGTGGTGTGAAGTTTTTGTATACTCCTAGAAAGGTGTACTCAATATATGTGAAACATTATTTTAGCACAATCATGATTAATAAATGAAACAGGTACGAGCTATGTAAATCATGCAGTAAAATGCACCTTCTTTTTATAACTTTACATCATAACACTTCACAGAAGATAGGAACATTCTACAGAGTAATTCACCTCTGCATTACTTCAAAGATTGAAGCATATTCCATATTGTTAATGCATTTATTAGTTTATGACATAACTTAAAATCAATACATTTTACATGCTACTTGCAAAGTCTGTTGAGAAGAGTCTAGTTTTAGTGTTTGAATGAGTTTTGCATTGTTTAAAACTCTAATGAAGTTTCTGTACAATCTTGGAATGATGTTAAAATAATGATTGGAAACACTATTTTGGCACAAACTGTAACTACTACATGACACTCCTATTAACTATGTAATATGTGGTCAAACATGCTCTTTCATAAATGGCTTTATCTGATAATACTAAATAGAAGATATGAGCAGTTTAGAGAGAATTTACCTGTGTATTAGCAAATATTTATTTGAATATATTTCAGATAATGCATGAACCAAACTATGACATAACATAAAATCAATACATTTGTACATGCTACTAGCAAAGACTGTAAAAGAGTGCAGTTCTATTGTTTCAATTGTGCTTGAATTGTTTAAAACTGCAAAGAAGTTTTTCTATGCTTTTAAAAAGATATATACAATGTGGATGGGAAACACTGTTTTTAGCACAATTATAATTTGTAGATGAGTCTCCTACTAACTATGCAAAAAATTTAATAACATTCACCTTATGTAAATATCATAACATTATAATACAGAAGATAGAATTCTACACAGTATTCCTCCTGTGTATTTTTTCAGAGATTGAAACATATTCCAAATAATTCGTGTATTATTCAATAACACAATATAAAATCAATACATTTGTAAATGGTATTAGTAAACAAATATTGGAAAAGTGTAGGTAGGGTTTCAATGATCAGGTCTTTGTATAAAACTTGCTTGACCATGGTAAAATTAATTTGTATTGGCAAAGATTTAAGCAAAGACTAAAATTAATAAATGAGAAACTAACTATATAATGAATGGTTGAACATGCTTCTAGAGTAAATGCCATTATATTAAGATACTTCACAGAGCCCAGCTGGGCGTGGCTCAGCGGTTGAGCATCAACCTAGGATCCAGGAAATCGTGGTACAATTCCTTGTCAGGGCACATGCCCAGGTTGTGGGCTTGATCCCCAGTCAGGGGCATGCAGGGGCAGCTGATAAATGATGACTCTCTCATCATTGATGTTTCTACCCCTCTCTCTTTTTATCCCTTCCTCTCCCTGAAATCAAAGATATATTTAAAAAAGAAATAAAATAAAAAATAAAACAAAATACTTCACAGAAGATATGAGCATTCTGTGAAGTTATTCATCTGTGTATTTTTTCAGATTAAAACGTTCCAAATAGTTAATGCATATATTAGTCTACAACATAAGGTAAAATCAATACATTTGTACATGCTACTTGCAGACTGTTGAGAATCACCTAGTTTTAATGTTTGAATGAGTTTTGCATTGTTTAAACCTTTGATGAAGTTTGTGTACACTCTTAGAATGATGTATACATAGAGGATTTGGAAACACTTTTTTGCACAAATTATTAGCACTAAAAGAAACTTTTAAAAACTATATAATAAATGTTCTAATATGTTCCTTCTGTAAATGGCATTACATTTTAATACTTCACAGTAGATATTAGCATTACACAAAGTAATTCCCCCGTGTATTACTTCAAAAAGATTGAAACATATTGCAAAAATTTAGTGTGTGTATTAGTCTATTTTATAACCTTAAATTAATACATTTGTACATTCTACTTGCAAAGTCTGTTGAGAAAAATCTAGCTTCAGTGTTTGAATGAATTCTGCATTGTTTAAACCTCTAGTAATGTTTATGTACACTCTTAGAATGATGTATACAAAGTATTTTGAAACACTCTTTTTAGTGCAAACAATAACTACTACGTGAATCTACTACTAATTATGTAATGTGTTCTTAAATGCTCTTTCAGAAAATGCAGTTACAAGATAATTGTAAACAATAGATATGAGCATTTTACAGAGCAGTTCAGTTGTATATTAGCAAATATTTATTTGAATATATTCCAGATAGTTAACACATGAATTAGACTATGACATAATATAAACTCAATACATTTGTATCTGCTACTAGCAGAGACTGTGTAGAAGAGTTTAGTTTTAGTGTTTCAAGAGTCCTTGAATTGTTTAAAACTGGAGTGATAATTTGTTCACTTGTAGAAAGATATATACAATGCAGATGGGAAACACTGTTCTTAACACAATTATAAATAATAAATGAATCTCCTACTATGCAAAAAATGTAGGAACACGCACCTTCGTTAAATGCCATTATGTTAAATATTTCACAGAAGATATGAACATTCTGCAGTGTTTCTCTTCAAGGATTAAAACATATTCCATATGTGTGTATTATTCAATGATATAACATAAAATCAATACATTTGTAAATGGTAAGATGAGAGCAATTTGAAATGGTGTAGTTTTAAAGTTTTAATTAGCAGCTTATTGGGTAAAACTTGATTGGCCATTGCAAAATTAAGTTTTACCTAGCAGGATGTTGGCAGAGATTTAAGCATAGAACAAAATTAATTAATGAGAAACTAACTATATATTGAATGTTTGAACATAGTTCTACAGTAAATGTCAATATTTTAAAACAGTTCACAGGAGATATAATTATTCTATGGAGTAATTCACCTGTATATTACTTCAAAGATTAAAGCATATTCCATATAATGTGTGTATTACTCTATGACATGTTAAAATCGATACATTTTTACATGCTACTTGCAAAGTCTGCTGAGAAAAATCTAATTTTAGTGTTTGAATGATCTCTGCATTGTTTAAACCTCTAATGAAGTTTATGTGCACTCTTAGAATGAAGTACACAAAAAGTATTTGGAAACACTTTTTAGGACAAACTATAATTACTACATGAAAATCCTACTAACTGTGTAATGTGTTCTAACATGCTCTTTCAGAAAATGCAATTACAAGATAATACTAACCAATAAATATGAACCTTTTACAGAGCAATTTACCTGTGTTCAGCAAATATTTATTTGAATATATTTCAGAGAGTTAATTCATGAATTAGACTATGATATAATATAAAATCAATACATATGTACATGCTACTAGCAAAGACTGTGTAGAAGAGTGTAGTTTTAGTCTTTCAACTGTCCTTGAATTGTTTAAAACTGGAGTGAAGTTTTTGTACACTCATAGAAAGATGTATACAATGTGGAAAGAAAACACTGTTTTTTACACAATTATAATTCTTAAATGAAACTCCTACTAACTATGTAAAAAATGTAATAACATGCACCTTCTGCTAATATCATTACATTAATAATTCACAGAAGACATGAACAGTCTACATAGTATTTCTCTTGTGTATTTCTTCAAAGATTGAAACATACTCTAGATGTGTGTATTACCTATGATATAACAATACATTTGTAAATAGTAGTAGCAAACCAATATTGGAACAGTGTAGTTTTAGGGTTTCAATGAGCAACTCCTTGTATAAATCTTTATTGACTATTAAATTAATTCATACAAAGTGGGATTTTTGTCAAAGAATTAATAAATGAGAATCTAACTATATAATGAATGTATGAACATGCTCCCCCAGTAAATGCCATTATATTAAAATACTTCTCAGAAGATATGAACAATCTACACATTATTTTACCTGTGTATTTCTTCAAAGATTGAAACATATTCCAAATAGTTAATGTGTATATTACTCTATGGCATAAGGTAAAATCAATATATTTGAACATACTATTTTTGCAAAGACTACTGAGAAAAGTCTAGTTTTAGTCCTTGGATAAGCTCTGTTTTGCTTAAACATTTCGTAAGGTTTATGTACGCTCTAAGAATGATATATACAAGGCGAATTTGGAAACAGTGTTTTTTTGCACAACTATAAGTCTAAATGAAAGAAACGGTGGTGTTTCTCTGGATAACCTCAGGCCAGACAGAAGTAGCCTGGGCCTGGATGTCAAGTCTGTGCTTAGGACAGGCAGGCAAAGTCTTAGAAGTCAAGTTCTGCTAAGATTTTGGCTTTTTTTGTGCAATACTTTTTGGCATTCGCTAGGCTGCCTATCGTGGTCTAGGTCAACCTTATGGTCATGTGTATTTTCTTTTTACTGATTTATGATTGTTGGAAATTTCCAGACTCTGTAAGTGCCCATTGGAGGGAGGAGGGGCAATAGGTGTTTTGAGATAGCAATAGTTGACAATGAGAAAAAATGAAGGAGGCAAACTTATAGCACCTGGCATTTTCAAAGGCTCTTCCATCCAACCAATGATTGTGCCCAAACTTTGTAGGTTTGATCACATGCCCAGATTACCCAAGAACCGGGATATGGCCTTTAATCTCAGCAGCAGCTAGTGGCTTACAGTTTGTGGGCACTGTCCCTGACATACAACTGCCCAGTGGTTTTCACCTGACCCCACCTCTTTAATTTCAGAATGGTGGGAGTGAAGTCCTTGTAAAGCTTGAGATTCTTTTGTGAATGCAAAGAAAAGGCTCCACTCCTAACTTGTGGGACAGGAATTTACTCAAGATTCCTGGATTCTCTTGAAAGATTAAAATTTCCTCTCTCCATTCCAAAGACTTGGACCTCAAAATCTAGGTGCAGGGTATTCAAAGTATCATAGAAGACTCCTTGGCAAGGGCAGGGGATGAGCCTTGGGAAGTGCAGGTCTGTTACAATGCCACAGGGAGTTAATCTCTCCAGGGTACTGTCTCACAATCCTTAATTCTAGGCACAGTATTCCTTAAGCAGCCCTATAAATCCTTCCAAAATGTTGTGGTGCTGGGTAACAATTCAGGTTTGTAATTTTTCTTTTGTAGCACCAAGATCTATTTCACCAATGTTTGAGTGATATAAACACTCCCCCAGGGCATGGATTTTCCACAGCAGCACATAGATCACCTTGTGTAGTGTCTCTGAGGAGTCTGTACAGAGATGGCTGTTTTCAAAGTTGAGTATAAGGATTCATTTCAAGTAGGGCAACTGGGGTCATCATCTCAGATCAAGAATTTCTTTTGTAGTGTCCAGCTACATTCCCAACTTGACTG
Organism: Miniopterus natalensis; assembly: GCF_054644295.1. Classification (NCBI taxonomy): domain Eukaryota; kingdom Metazoa; phylum Chordata; class Mammalia; order Chiroptera; family Miniopteridae; genus Miniopterus; species Miniopterus natalensis. The sequence continues at coordinate 159,568 of NC_142100.1, forward strand.
AAGGGGACATTCACACTAGGTCACATATTTACCAAAATAACAATGTGCTTGATGTGTGGATATATAACCCAGAGTAGCATGGAAGATATACATCTCAGCCCTTGTTAAGTGTGCTGGATATTCCACCTAGAGGACCTCTACTGAACTGTGGGGGCAGAAAGTCATTTGGGATCTCTCAATTCTCTGGAAAGATGGATTTCCCCTCTCTTTGTTGCAGATGCTTGAATCTCAAAATTTTACTTCAGGCTTTCCAAAGTATCACAGGGGACTCATAGTCAATGGCAAAGGAAAGGCCTTGGAAATTACAGGTTTTTCTACAACAGTACAAGGAGTTAACTTCCTTAAGTCAGGGTCTAACAGTCCCTCATTCCAGGCATAGGATTACTTAAAAAGAACTGTATATCCTTTTACACTAAGGGGGGGGGGGGGGGGAGAGACTTTGCTCCTACTCAGGGTTGCAATTTACCTTTGTCTTCCAAGGTCTTTTTCACTAACGCAGGAGTGAGTTAACTAGTTCTATAGGGCTGTACAGAAAGTAACACCTTCTGCAGTGCCTCTGGAGGACCTCTACAAAGCTTGGTGTTTTCAAATTTGAGCAGAGAGCTCTGTTCTAAGACAGAGAACTGGAATCATCCCCTCAGATCAAGAATTTCATTTGTAGTGTACAGTCATTTTCCCAAATTGACTGGTGGGGCCACCCACTCAGTGGAAATTTTACCAAAGTAAGCAGGGTGCTTCACATACAGATTACCCAGAGTGGCATGGAAAATATTCCCCTCAGCGCTTGTTAACTGGGCTGGATAACCCACCTAGGTGTGGGTTTATTAAAGTAGTATGGAAGGCTTCCACTGCTTGCAGTGCATCATAGCTACACTCTTTGGGGCATAAACTTGCCAAATCAACTGTGGTTGGAGCTGTTGCCTAAACAAAGCTGTAAGGCAGATGCTAGCCCAGAAATGCCTGTCTTTTCTAATTAATGGTTGTGGCTTTCTCCTTAGAGAAAAGGAGCTGAAGCCAGGCCTCCTCCTGCAGATAAAAGTGTTCTCTAAAAAGCAAAAGAAATATTTTTACTAGAGTGGGTGTTTTATATCACATGTGGTGCCCCAATAATACCAAGAAAGACAAGACACATAGACACTTGCTTTTTGGAAAGTGTGACCATGACTGTGTGTATTTTCTATGTATGCGAAATAATGCATCTTCAGGCCTCCGGGTAAAATTATGTTGATTGTTTTCTATCATGGACTTCTGAGGATCTAGCACCCCCAAGCAAGTGTTTTTTTCCGTTTTTCTCTTTTTTTTTCTGGTTTGTTTTGGCAATTTTTTTTCTGGGCTTGTCCACAGAAAATAGGAAAGGGCAGCGAGTGTTTTGAAACAAAATAAAAGAGAGGCAAAACTTGAGACAGGCTGCATTCACAAAAGGTCTTCTCACCAAGTACTAACCAGTCCCTATCCTGCTTAACTTTGGAGATCAAGTACCTCCAGGGTAATAAATTCTAACGTGGTGGAGGCTGATAACAGGAACTCAAGGAGCAGTGCCTTGAATTCAAGTTCTTCATCAAGGAGCTGACTCATATATATAAATGATTAAGAGAAACGAGAAGAGAAATTGGAGACATTGAGATACCCAGAAACAAAGAGTAAGGAGAGAGTTATTGACAGTTTAAGAGCCTACACATGGAAGACCTATAAGGGAAATCACACAAACTGTTACAGGGTCTATGGAAAAAATACTCTGAGGCTACGCTGCTGTATCAAATTTCATAGCACAGGGTGATTGTGCTCTGGCTAGGCTCATTCCAGGGGGCATAAACTTTGGCCTCAGCTTAGGCAGCCAACTACTTAGGAGTCCAGTTCTCTCTCTCTCTCTCTCTGTCTTTTTTGTTAATCCTCACTCAAGAATTTTTTTCCATTGATTTTTATAGAGAGAGGAAGGGAGAAAGGGAGGGAGGGAGGAGGAGGGGAAAAGAGAAACGCCAGTGAGAGAGACACATCAATTGGTTGCTTCCCATATTCACCTCGACTATTGCCAGGGATGGAACCTGCAAACCAGGTATGTGTCCTTGACTGGGAATCAAACCTGTGACCCTTTGGTGCCTTAGCCCATATTCTAATCACTAAGCCATACTGGCCAGAATTCAGTTCTGCTCAGACTGTGTGTGTGTGTGATACTGATTGGAGTTCTCTGGGTTGGAGATGGTAAGCAAGGGCAGCTTTTAGTTAATGCATTATTACTCTTGTGTGATTGCTGGCATTTTGCAGTGTGAGTTATTCCACATTGGAAAGAGGAGGAACAAGTGATGTTTTGAAAAAGTCTAGCTGGCTCCAAGCTAAAAGAAATAACGAAGGAAGAATCTTTCAGCACCTGGTATTTCCAATGGCTCTTTTCTTATACTACTGAACAGGCCCAAACTGGCCCAGTTACCCCAAGTAGCCTGACATGGCTTTTAAGCTCAGCAGAACCAATGGATGCAGTTGGCTGACACTCCAACCTGGAAGAGAGTATTGTCCATTGGCTTTCACTGGACCCTACCTTCTCAGTTTCAGAAAGGTGGCTGTGGGGGCATTGTTAAGCTTGTGATTCCCTATTGAAAATTCAGGGGAGAAGTCCCATCCCAAATTGTGAAGGCAGGAATTCTTTCAGGATCTCTGGATTCTCTGGAAAGCTGGATTCCCCTGTCTTCATTACAGTCTTGACAGGAAAGTTCCTACCATTACTGGCTTACCTCAAGGAGCAAGAAAAATATCAAATAAACAAACTAACACAACACCTAAACAACTAGAAAAGAAAAACAAGAAATGCACAGATTAAATAAAAAATAATAATAAATATCAGAGCAGAAATAAATTATATAGAGACAAAAACAACAACAAAATATCAATGAAACCAACAGCTGTTTTTTTTTAAAAAAGAAGATAAGCAAAATTGATGAACCTTTAGCCAGATTCAGCAAGAAACAAAGAGACAGGAAGAAAACAAATAAAATGTAAAATGAAAGTAGAGACAAAACAACTGACTTCACAGAAACACAAAGGATTGTGAGAAAATGCTATGTTAACAAATTGGGCAACATGGGTGAAATGGACAAATTTTTAGAAAGATACAATCTTCAAAAATCAAAAAGGTTGTACAGACCAATAGCAACTAATGCAATTGAGTCAGTAATTTAAAAATTTCCCAGAAAACAAGAGTCTTGGACCAAACAGCTTCATGAGAGAATTTCATCAAACATTCAGAAAAGAAATAACAACTATCATCCTCAAGCTATTCAAATATTTCAAGACCAGGAAAGACTTCCAAGCCCTTTTTATGAGGCCAGCATTATACTAATTCCAAAACTAGATAAAGACACCATAAAGAAAAAAAATTATGGGCCAATATCCCTGATAAACATAGATGTTATCATTCTCAAGAAAAATAATAGCCACTTGGATCCAGCAATACATTAAAAAGAGAATACACCATGACCAAGTGGAATTTATGCCAGGGATGCAAGGTTGGTACAATACTCACAAATCAATAATTGTGATACATAACATAAACAAAATGAAAAAAATCACATGATCATTTCAATAGATGCAGAAAAAGCATTTGATAAAATCCAGCACCCAAATACAATAAAATCGCTCAGTAAAGTGATAATTCAGGAATCACACCTCAAAATAACAAAGGTCATACATGACAAACCTGCAGCCAATATCATACTCAATGGGAAAATATTGAAAGTATTTCGCTTAAGATCAGGGATGTCTGCTGTCATCACTCTTATTCAACATAGTACGGAAAGTCCTAGACACAGCAAAAAGACAAGAAGAAGAAATAAAAAATTCAAATTAGAAAGGAGGAAGTCAAAATTTCCTTATTCACAGAGGAGATGATATTGTACATAGACTCCATCAAAAACCTACTAGGTCTAATGAATGAATTTGGCAAAGTAGAAGGACACAAAATTAATATTCAGAAATTGATGGCATTTCTATATACCAATTATGAACTATCAGAAAGAACTAAGAAAACAATCCAATTTACTATGGAAACAACAACAAAATATGAGGAATATAGGAATAAATTTAACCAAGGTGGTAGAAGACCTGTACTCAGAAAATTATAGGAGACTGGAGAAAGAAGTTAAGGAAAATACAAACAAACAAGTGGAAGCATATACCATGTTCATGGATTTGAAGAATTAACATCATTAAAATGTCCCTACTACCCAAAGCAATCTAGAGATTCAATGAAACTCATTAAAATACCAATGGCAGCCCTGGCTTGTGTGGCTTGGTGGTTATAGCCACCGAGGGGCTATAACCGGTGTACCGAGGGGTTGTGGGTTTGATTCCTGGTCAAGGACATGTACCTGAGTTGGGGGTTCACTCCCTAAGCCCACTTGTGGTGCATGCAGGAGACAACCAGGAGATGTGTCTCTCTCACATTGATGTTTCTCTCTCTCTTTCTCTCTTTCCCCCTCCTTCCCTTCCTTCCACTCTCTCTGAAAAGTAATAGAAAGAAAATATCTTCAGGTGAGGATTAACAACAACAGAAATACCAATGGCATATTTCACAGATCTAGAACAAACATTCCAAAAATTTATAGAAAAGCAAAAAAACCTGGAATAGCCACAGCAATCTTCAGAAAAAAAAGAATAAAGTTGGAAGGACCCCAATACCAAACATCAAAATATACTGTAATCAAAACAGCATAGTATTGGCATAAGAACAGGCATATAGATCAATGGAACACAACAGAAATCCCAGAAATTAACCCACACCTTTATGATCAATTAGTATTTGACAAAGGAGGCAAGAGCATACAATGGAGTGTCTCCTCAATAAGTAGTGTTGGGAAAATTGGACAGGTACATGCAAAAAAATGAAACTAGACCCCCAACTTACACTAGACACAAGAATGACCTCAAAATGGATAAAAGACTTAAATTTAAGTCATAAAATATAAAAACCCTAGAATAAACCATAGGCAGTAAAATCTCAGACATCTCTCAGCAATACTTTTGAAGACATTTCTTCTAGGGCAAGGGAAACAAGGAAGAAATTAAACAAATTTCTTTTTATTTTGATGTAGCTTCTGCACAGAAAAAGAAACCATTGACAAAAAGGAAAATGGAGCCCACTGTATCGGAAAACCTGTTTGCCAATGATGTGTCTTAAAAGGACTTAATTTTGAAAATATATAAAGAACTGATACAACTTAACGAAAGGAAGAAAAACAATCCCATTTAAAAAACTGGCAAAGGACCTAAGTAGACACTTCTCCAAAGTAGACATACACATGGCCAAGAGATGTGAAAAATGCTCAATGTCACTAAAATCAGAGAGATGCAAATTAAAATGGCAGTATAGTATCACATAGTGTCACCTCACACCTGTCAGAATGGCCACTATCAGCAAATCAACAAATTACAAATGCTGAGGAGGATATGGAGTAAAGAGAACCCTAGTCCACTGCTGGTGGGAATGCAGATTGGTGCAGCCACTATGGAAAACAGTATGGAGTTTCTTCAAAAAATTAACAGTGGAACTGCCATTTGACTCAGTGAATCCCTTTCTAGAGCTATATTCTCAGAATCCCAAAACACCTATCAGAAACAACATATGCACAGATATGTTCTTAGCAGTGCAATTTACAATAGCTAAGATCTGGAAACAGCCCAAGTGCCCATCAGTAGATGAGTGAATAAAAGAGCTGTGGGACATTTACACCATGGAATACTATGCAGCTGTAAAAAGGATGGATCTCTTACCCTTTGAAACAGCATGGATGGACCTGGAGAGTATTATGCTAAGTGAAATAAGCCAGTCAGAGAAAGACAAACATCACATGATCTCACTTATATGTGGAATCTAATGAGCAGAATAAACTGATAATCCAGAGACATAGAAGCATGGAACAGAGTGAGGAAACTCAGAGGGATGGTGGTTTGGGGGTGCCTTGGGGAGAGATTAACCAAAGAACTTATATGCATATATGCATAACCTATGGACACAGACAATGGTGTGGTGACAGCCTGGGGCTTGTGAGTGCGGGCTGGAGGAGGTCAATGTGGAAAAAAGGGGGACATAGGTAATACTTTCAACAATAAAGATAATTTTTTTCAAAAAGGATTTTGTCTAATGCTTTTCTTGCTTCTAATGATATGATCATGTTATTTTTGTCTTTCAATTCCTTTATGTGATATATCACTTCTATTGATTTGCAAATATTGTACCAGCTTTGCAGCCCCAGATAAATCCTACTTGGTCATGGTGTATGATCTTTTTAATATATTACTGGATCCAATTTGCTATTATTTTATTGAGGATTTTAACATCTATATCCATTAAGGATACAAGCCTGTACTTCTCTTTCTTTGTAGTGTCTTTATCTGGCTTTGAAATTAGGATAATGCTGACATGGTAAAAGAGGTTTAAAGTGTTCTTTAGTCTTAAATTTTTTTGGAATACTTTGAGGAGGATAGGTGATAGTTCTCTGAATATTTGGTAAACCTTCCCTGTGAAGTCATCCAGGGCAAGGCTTTTGTTTGCTAGGAGTTTTTGTTGTTTTGTTTTTTAATTACTGCTTTGCTTTCATCAATTGTTATTGTCCTATTAAGGTTTTCTTATTCTTCCTGATTCAGTTTTGGAAGATTGTATTTTTCTTTTTCTTTTTTTTAAGTTTCTTTATCTTTATTGTTGAAAATATTATAGATGTTCCCTTTTTACCCCCATTGATCCCCTCCACCCAACATCCATCCCACCCCCAGGCCTTCCCCAGACCAATGTCTGTGTCCACCAGTTATGCTTATAAACATATAAGTTCTTTGATTAATCTCCCCCCTCCCTCTCTCCCCTCCCACCTTTCCTCTAAGATCCCTCAGTTTGTTCCATGCTTCTATGTCTCTGGATCCATTTTGTTCATCAGTTTATTTTGTTTATTATATTCCAGATATGTGGGGAGCTGCTGTGGCCCCAGGCAAAGAGGAGCTGCCTGGGTGAGCTGCAGATGTGTCCCCTGCTCCCTGACCCAGTCCTTGAGGCACCAAAGCAATACTAATTTAGCTTGCGGCCATAAATTCTAGAAAGGCTAATTAGGAAGCTGGCCCTGGCCTGAAGGGTTAAGGGATAGTTAAGCCACATACCAAGCCAAGGACTCAATCCTCCCCAAAAGTTCCCATTAGAAGCCGAGATAAAGATAGTTTCCAAGGTCTGAGCTCCTGCAGGAGGCAGGGTGTTTACTCTGAAAAAACATTCGTAGGGCCTTGGAGGAATTACTTTGTAACGGGCAAGGGGAAGAAATGTGGGGCGGGGTGCTATTCAGCACAATTAACAGTGCCTCTATATATTGAGCTGAGAAAATAAACTCGGGGCTGCGGCAGTTACGAGCTGCAGTCCTCCCGATCCCATCTTTTTTGTGTCTGTCTTTTCTCCATCCTCATCCCTTCCTCAGGACTGTTCGACTCTGCCTGCGGGCTCCGGCACAGATATAAGTGGGATCATGTGGTACTTGTCTTTCTCTGACTGGCTTATTTCACTTAGCATAATACTTTCTAGTTTCCTCTATGCTGTCCCAAAAAATAAAAGATCCTTCGTTTTTACGCCTATATAGTATTCCACCATGTGAATGTCCCACAGATTTTTTATCCACTCATCTACTGATGGGCACTTGGGGTGTTTCCAGATCTTAGCTGTTGTAAATTGAACTGCTATGAACATAGGGGTGCATAAGTTCTTTGTGACTGGTGTTTCGAGTTTCTTAGGATATATTCCTAGAAGTGGGAACACTGGGCCAAATGGCAGATCAATTTTTATTCTTTTGAGAAAACTTCATATTGCTTTACATAGAGGCTCCACCAGTCGGCATTCCCACCAGAGTGTACTAAGGTTCCCTTTTCTCCACAGCCTCGCCAGCACTTGTAGTTCATTGATTTGTTGATGGAGCCATTCTGACAGGTGTGAAGTGATACCTCATTGTGGTTCTAATTTGCATCTCTGATGATTAGTGCTTTGAGCATTTTTTCATGTCTCTTGGCCATCTGTATATCTTCTTTGGAGCAATGTCTATTTAGGTGCTTTGCCCATTTTTAAATTGGATTGCTTGTCTTCCTTTTGTTAGGTTGCATGAGTTCCTTATATATTTTGAAGGTTGGCCCTTTATCAAATGTACCATTGCCAAATATGTTCTCCCATACAGTAGGCTCCCTTTTTGTTTTGATAATGGTTTCTTTTGCTGTGCAGAAGCTTTTTAGTTTGATGAAGTCCCATTTGTTTATTTTCTCCTTTGTTTCTCTTGCCCAAGGAGATGTATCAGCAAATGTATTGCTACAAGAGATTTTGCTGCCTATGTCTTCCTCTAAGATTTTTACGGTTTCACACCTTACATTTAAGTCTTTTATCCATTTTGACTTTACTTTTGTGTATAGTGTAAGCTGGTGGTCTAGTTTCATTTTTTTTGCATGTACCTTTCCAATTTTCCCCAACACCATCTATTGAAGAGACTGTCTTTACTCCATTTTATGTTCTTGCCTCCTTTGTCAAATATTAATTGACCATAATGACATGGGTCAATTTCTGGCATCTCTATTCTGTTCCACTGTTCTATATGTCTGTTCTTGTGCCAGTACCATGCTGTTTTGATTACAGTGGCTTTGTAGTATAATTTGATATCTGGTATTGTGATCCCTCCAACTTTGTTATTCTTTCTCAAGATTGCTGTGGCTGTTTGGGTTCTTTTTTGGTTCCATATAAATTTTTGAACTGTCTGTTCTAGATCTGTGAAATATGCTGTTGGTACTTTAATACGGATTGCATGGAATTTATAGATTGCTTTGGGTAGTATGGATATTTTAATGATGTGAATTCTTCCAATCCATGCACATGGTATATTTTTGCATTTGTTTATATCTTTCTCTGTTTCTTTTTTCAGTGTCCTGTAGTTTTCTGAGTACAGGTCTTTTACAACTTTTGTTAAGTTTATTCCTAGGTATGTTATTTTTTTAGTTGCAATGGTAAATGAGATTTTTATTTAAGTTTCTCTTTCTGAGAGTGCATTATTGGTGTATAAAAATGCCATCATTTTTTATCTTTTCAAATATCTGGGTGTTAATAATTTCTCCTGCTACCTTTCTCCTGAATTCATTTATTAAATCTAGTAGTTTTCTGGTGGAGTCTTTAGGATTTTCTATGTACAATATCAGTTCATCTGCAAATAATGACAGTTTTGTTTCCTCCTTTCCACTTTGGATACCTTTTATGTTTCCTTCTTGTCTGATACCTGTGGCTAGGACCTCTAGTACTATGTTGATAAGAATAGTGAAAGCAGACACCCCTGTCTTGTTCCTTTTCTTAGGGGAAATGGTTTTAGTTTTTGTCCATTGAGTATGATGTTGGCTGTCAGTTTGTCACATATGGCCTTTATTATGTTCAGGTAAGGTCCTTCTATTCGCACTTTGCTGAGAGTTTTTATAAAAAAATGGGTGTTGGATTTTTATTGAATGCGTTTTCTGTATCTATTAATATGATCATATGACTTTTGTCTTTCAATTTGTTTATGCGATGTATCTCATCTATTGATTTGTGAATACTGTACCAGCCTTTCAGCCCTGGCATAAATCCCACTTGGTCATGGTGTATGATCTTTTTAATATATTGCTGTATCCGATTTGCTCATATTTTTTTGAGAATTTTAGCATCTATGACCATCAGAGATATTGGCTTGTAATTCTCTTTCTTTGTCATGTCCCTATCTGGTTTTGGAATTAGGCTAGTGCTGGACTTGTAAAAAGAGTTTGGAAATGTTCCTTCCTCTTGGATTTTTTGAAATAGTTTGAGGCTGATAGATGTTAATTCTTCTTTGAATGTTTGGTAAAACTCCCCTGTGAAGCCATCCATGCCAGGACTTTTGTGTATTGACACCCCTTTGATTACTGTATTTTTCTATGAATGTGTCCGTTTCATCCTGGTTGTCCAGCTTGTTGGCATATATTTGTTCATATCATTTTCTTATAATATTTTGTATTTCTGTGGTGTTAGTTGATACTTCACCTTTTTGTTTCTGATTTTATTTATTCAGGTTCTGTCTCTGTTTCTTAATGAGTCTGGCTAAAGGTTAATCAATCTTTTTTTATCTTTTCAAAGAACCATCTTTTGGTTTCACTGATCTTAATATTGTTTTTTTGTTTTTTTTAGTCCCTATGTCACTTATTTCCTTCCTTCTACTTACTCTTGATTTTTCTTGTTCTCTTTCTAGTTCTTTAAGTTGTAGAGTTACATAGTTTATTTAAATATTTTCTTGTTTTTTGAGGTGGGCCTGCCTGTAGAGCTATGAACTTCCCTCTCAGGACTGCTTTCACTGTGACCAATAGATTTTTGGTTGTTGTGTATTCATTTTCATTTGTTTCCAGGAAGTTTTTTTAATTTCTTCCTTGATCTCATTTGTAACCCATTTACTGATTAATAACATGGTATTTAGCCACCATGTGTTGGAAAGTTTTTGGGTGTTTTTATTGTAGGTGATTTCTAGTTTCATGTCATTGTGATCCAAGATGATGCTTGATATGATTTCAGTGTTCTTGAATTTGTAGAGACTTGTTTTGTGTTCTAATATGTGGTTTATCTTTGAGAATGTCCCTAGTGCACTTGAGGAGAATGTATATTCTGCCTTTTTGGAGTAAAATGTTCTGTAAATGTCAATTAAATCCATTTGACCTTGTGTGTCCTCTAGGGTCACTGTTTTCTTGTTGATTTTTTTTGACTAGAAGATCCATCCAGTGATGTCAGTGGAATATTCAAGTCCCCTACTAGGGTTGTATTGCTGTTGATCTCTCCCTTAAAGTCATCCAGAAGTTCTTTTATTTATTTGGGTGCTTCTATATTGGGTCTATATATGTTTACCAGGGTTATATCCTCTTATTGTATTGATCCCTTTAGTATTATGAAGTGTCCTTCATTGTGTCTTGTTATAGCCTTCATTTGAAAGTCTATTATATTAGATATAAATATTGTTACCCCACTTACCTTTTTTATTTCCATTTGCATGGAAATTTTTTTTTCCTCCCTTCACTTTCATCCTCTGTTAATCTTTTGTTCTGATGTGGGTTTCTTGTAGACGGCATATATATGAATAATGTTTTCTTATCCATTTAGCTACCTTATGTCTTTTTATTGTTAAGCCATTTACATTTAAGGTTATTATAGATAGACACTTTATTTGTTGCCATTTTTATTCTTTATCCCTGTGTTTCCCTCTATATATTTCTTCTTCTTACAACAGTCCCTTTAGCATTTTTTTTGCATTACTAGTCTGGTGGTAATCAACTCCTTTAGCTTTTTTTGACTGCAAAGCTCTTTGCTTCACCCTCAATTTTGAATCATAGCTTTGCTGGATAGAGTAGTCTTGGATTCAGTCCCTTGATTTTCATTACTTTGTATACTGCATGCTCCTCCTTCTGGCCTGAAGTGTTTCTATTGATACATCAGCTACCAGTCTAATGGGAGTTCCATTGCAGGTAACTTTCTGTCTCTCTCTTGCTGCCTTTAAGTTTCTTTCTTTGCCTTTAGCATTTGCCATTTTAATTATGGTGTGTCTTAATGTGAGTATTTTGGGGTTCATCTTGATTGGGGCTCTCTGTGTTTCCTGGACTCGTGTGACTTTTTCCTTCACGAGGTCAGAAAAATATCCTGTCACTATTTCTTCAAACAGGTTTTCTCTTCCTTGCTCAAGTTCTTCACCTTCTGGTACCCCTATTATGTGGATGTTGTTATGTTACATGTTGTCCCAAATCTCCCTTAAAATCTCCTCCTGCTTTTTAAGTTTTTTTCCAGTTGCTGTTCTGTTTGGTTGTTCTTTTCTAATTTGCTGTTTTGGTCCTCAGCTTTTTGTAGTCTACTGTTGATTCCTTCCAGGGTATTGTTTATTTCAGCTAGGTCACTCTTCATTTCCAATTGTTTCTTATTCATAGTTTCTACCTCTTTTTTCATGCTGATGTAGTTCTCATTACTTTGCTTGTAGTTCTCACTAAATTGTGTGAACACCCTTATAACCATTACTTTGAATTCTTTTACTGACGAGTTGCTTGCCTTTATTTCAAATACTTCCTTTTCTGGCAATTCCTCCTTCCCTTTCATTTGGGGGCTGTTTCCTTCTCTCCCCATTTTAGTGGTCCAGTAGTCTGAAGCTCTGTTTGAAGTGGGCTGGGTTGCAGGGGAAGATCCATGTGCCTGAGGGCAGCAGGTCATGCCAGGTCACAGCAGTGAGTCTGACCTTCTGGTGGTGCCAGGAAAAGTGCACCTGGTTGTGGTGCATCAGGTTGCTGCAAGGTCTGGTTTTACAGGGGCATCATGTCAGGTGCACCTGTTTGAGGAGGCAGGTCTGTTATGAGGCTGGTTGCAAGGTGGCTGATCTGCTTGTCCTCAGGTGCTGGGTGAGGCACAATGGATCGTGATGGCAGGTGCATGCATCCAGGGATGTTGGGTCATGGTGCCAGAGCCTGGCACACCACATCAAGGCAGTTGGGCCAGTCATCCAAGGGCACTGTGTGGAACACCCTGGGTTGTGGCAGCAGGTCCATGTGTCTGGGTGTGCCATGCCTCAAGGAAGCAAGTCAGGCATGGAGCACCACATGTCAGGGCTATGTGGCAGGCCAGGAGCATGCATTATGGCTGTGGGGCTGGTAGTCCAGGGTTCATGGTACAGAAGCACCTGGACACCACATTAGGCCCATGCTTATGGGGGTGTCATGTCCCAGTAGTGGGGCTGTGCAGCTATCTGTGGCCTAGCAGCACTGGGGCATGGTTGCTCTCCTCAGCCTCCTCCTGAGAACTTGTGGATCATTCAAAAGCCCTCCACAATCTCAAGAGAAGAGAAATGCCAGGTGGAGCAGTGTGGGAAGCAGCTGGCAGCTCCTCTGCCAACAGTGACTGAAACAGCTGCCTGAAGTTCCCACATTGACAGACAGGTGCCCACCTACACTCACACCCATGCACACTGTCCCTTGTACACACTCACCCACTCACACTCTCACCCTCACTCTGGTCTTGGTCACCACCATGTTGATTGTATCATTTACTAAATTACTTCGTAATTTAGTTTTGTTCTCTTTTTTGCTCTTTTCTCACTTTTCTTTTTGCTCTCTACGTTTTATCTTTTAATTTTTTCTCTTTGTTCTCTTTGTTTTCTCTTTTCTGTCTTTATTCTCTTTGTTCTCTTTGTTCTACTTTTTCTCTATGCTCTCTTTTCTCTTTCCATTTCCTCAGTTCTCTCTTTGTGTCTCTGTTCCACCATTGTTCTCTCTGTTTTTTCTGTTTTCTTTGTTTGTTCCATTTTCTCTGTATTCTATGATTTCCTTTTGCTATCTTTGATTTCTCTGTTCTTTCTTTTTCTCCTTGATGTTTCTTTGTTTCTTGATCCTTTTCACTTTCTCTCTTCTCTCTCTCTGCAGTCTAGTCTTTTGTTTTCACTATTTTTTTTGTTGTCTTCATTTTCCCTGTTCTTTCTTTTTTCTCTCTGTTTGACATTTTCTTTGTTCTTTTTGTTTCTTTCCATTATTTTAAAAAATTAATATATTTTTATTGATTTCAGAGAGAGGAGAGGGAGATAGATAGAAACATCAATGAGAGAGAATCATTGATCAGCTGCCCCCTGCACATCCCCTGCTGGGTATTTAGCCTGAGATCCCGGGTATGTGCCCTGACCAGGAATTGAACCCTGATCTCTTGAATCATAGGTTGATGCTCAACCACTGGGTCATGCTTACCTCGCTCTTTCCATTTTTATATGTTGTTTAGTGTGTCCATTTGTTCCTTTCACTCTTTGTTCTCTCTGATTTTTCTGTTCTTTTTGTTTTCTCTGCTCTCTTTTTTCTCCATTTTCTTTATTTTTATTTTAGAGAGAGAGGGAGGGAGGGAGAGAGAGAGAGAGACAGAGAGAGAGAGAGAGAGAAACATTGATAATAGAGAGAAACATTGATTGGGTGCCTTCTGCATGCCCCTTACTGTGGATCCAGTTGGAAATCCAGACATGTGTCCTGATCTGAAATAGAATTGGTAACCTCTTGGTGCATGGGACAATACTCAACCAACTCAGACACACTTCAGGACTGTTTTCTTGACTTTTTTTTTCTGTGTTTCCTTTTTATTTACTTTGTTCTCTCTATTCTTTCTGTCTTCTCTTTGTTCTCCCTATTCTCTTTGTCCATTATATTTTCTCTTTTCTACTTGCTCTTTTTCTCTGTTCTTATTTTTCCTTTGTTTTCTTTTTTCTGTTCTCTTATTTTTCTTTGTTGTTTTTATTCTTTGTATTATTTTTTGTTTCTCTTTCTTCCTCTTTGTTCTCTTTGTTCTTTATTCTGTTTTTCTTCATTCTGTTTTCATTTTTTTTCTCCTTGTTCTCTTTGCTTTCTGTTTTTTTTTTTTATTTTTTTTATTCTCTATTATTCTCTGTTTTTGCTTTTTTTCTCTTTGTTCTCTTCCTTTTTTCTATTCTCTCTTTGTGCTCCTTATTTCCTTGGTTCTCTTTTTGTTTTCTCTGTTCCCTTTTCATTTATTTTGTCCTCCCTGTTCTTTATTTTCTCGATTTTTCTCTCTATTTTCTGTTCATTCTTTTAGTTTTATGTTCTTTTTTGTTTCTCATAGTTCTTTTGTTTTCTCTGCTTGATTATTTTTCTTTTTGTTCTCTTTTATTCTGACCCCTCTACACACCTGTTCTCTCTGTTTTTTCTGTTTTCTTTTGTTGTTTTTTACTGTTTACTGCATTGTCAACTTTTTCTTTCACTTTTTACTTTCTGTTTTCTATGGGGTTTTTTTTGTTCTCTCTGTTTACTCACAACCTCTCCAACATTTGTTATTGCTGGTCTTGTTGATAACAGCCACTCTAACAGGTGTGAAGTGGTATCTCATTGTAGTTTTGATTTGCATTTCCTTAATTGCTAGTCAGGTTGAACATCTTTTCATGTATCTATTGGCTGTTCATATGTCTTTTGGGGAGAGGTGTCTGTTCAGGTCCTCTGCCCACTTTGTGATTGGGTTGAGTTTTGTGAGTTCTTTATATACTTTGAAAATTAAACCTTTGCTGGAGCTATTGTTTGCAAATATTATCTCCCATCGGGTTGGCTGTCTCTATGTTTTGTTGTCAGTTTCTTTTGCTGTAATATATCCCATTCATTTATTTTTGCCGTTTCTTCCTTTGCCTTTGGGGTTAAGTTCATAAAATGTTCTCTATGACCAAAGTCCATAAGTTTGTTACCTATGTTTTCTTCTATGTAACTTATGGTTTAGGTCTCACATTTAGATCTTTGATCCATTTCGAGTTAATTTTTGCACATGGGATAAAGTGTAATCGAGTTTTATTCTTTTGCATGTGGCTTTCCAGTGTTCTCAGCAGCATTTATTGAAGACTATTTTTACTCCATTGTGTGTTTCTGGCTCCTTTGTTGAAAATTATCTGCCCATATACATGTGGTTTTATATCTGGACTGTCTATTCTGTTCCACTGATCTGTGTGTCTGTTTCTGTTCCAATACCATGCTGTTTTGATTATCGTAGATCTGTAGTATAATTTGAAGTCAAGTAGGGTGATACCTCCAGTTTTATTCTTTTTTCTCAGGATTACTTTGGCTATTCAGGGTCTTTTGTGGTTCCATACAAATCTGATGATTTCTCATGCTATTTCTTTAAAAAATAACATTGGTATTTTGATAGGGATTGCATTAAAGCTTTACAGTGCTTTGGGTAATATGGTCATTTGAACTATGTTGATTCTTCCAATCCATGGATTTGGGATATTTTTCATTTTGTCTTTTCAATCTCTTAATAATGCTTTGTAAATATTCAGTGTATAGGTTTTTCACATTCTTTGTTAAGTTTATTTCTAGATATTTTATTCTTTTGGTTGAAATTTCAAAGGGAATTTATTTATTTATTTTTTAAATTTATTTTCTTGAAGTTTTGATGTTAGTATACTGGAAGGTAAAGGATTTTTGTACATTGTTTTGTATCCTGCAGCTTTACTGTATTTGTTTATTGTTTCTAACAGCTTTCTGGTGGAGTCTTTAGGGTTTTCTATATACACAATCATGTTATCTGCAAAAAGTGACTGTTTTACTTCTTCCTCCCTTATTTGGATGCCTTTTATTTCTTTCTATTGCTTTTTTGCTCTTGCTAGGACTTCCAGAACTATGTTGAATAAGAGTAGTGAGAGTGGATATCCTTGTCTTGTTCCTGATCTTAGAGGAAAAGCTTTCAGTTATTCACCATTGAGTATGGTATTAGCTGAGGGTTGATCATATATGGCCTTTATTATGTTGAGTTACTTGTTTCTATTCCTATTTTATTGAGTATTTTCATCATAAATGGATGTTATATCTTATCAAATGCTTTTTAAGCATCTATTGATAAGATCATATGATTTTTATCCTTTCTTTTGTTAATGTGGAGTATTGAATTGAGTGATTTACATTTGTTGAACCAACCTTGTGTCCCTGGAACGAACCCCACTTGATCATGATGTATTATTTTTATGATGTACTGCTGTACTCAATTTACTAGTATTTTGTTTAGGATTTTTGCATCTGTATTCATCTGAGATATTGGTCTGTAATTTTCTTTTTTTGTGTTATCCTTGCCAGGTTTTGGTATCAGGGTTATATTGGCCTCATAAAATGTGTTAGGAAGTATTTTTTCTTCTTCAATATTTTGGAAGAGTTGAGAAGGATAGGTATCACATCTTCTTTGAATGTTTTGTAGAATTCACTGGTGAAGCCATTTCATCCTGGACTTCATTTTCTGGGAGGTTTTTGGTGGTTGTTTCCATTTTCTCACTGCTGATCAGTCTATTTAGACTTTCAAGTTCTTCATGATTTAGTTTAGGAATGTTATATATTTCTAGGAACCTATCTATTTCTTCTAGGTTATTGAATTTAGTGGCATATAGTATTTCATAATATTCTAGTATGATCCTTTGTATATCTATAATGTCTGTGGTGACTTCTCGTTTCTCATTTCTGATGTTGTTTATAAGTGTCTTTTCCCTTTTTTCCTTAGTGAGTCTAGTCAGGGGTTTGTCAATTTTATTAATTTTTTCAAAGAACCAGCTCTGTTTTATTATTATTTTTTTTTGTATAGCCTTTTTCTCTATTTCATTCAATTCTGCTCTAATTTTTATGATTTCCTATCTTTTGCTGAATTTGGGTTGCTTTTGTTCTTCTTTTTCTAGTTCTTTATGATGTGGTGTTAGGTTGTTTCCTTGGGATTTCTCTTGTTTCTTGAGATAGGCCAGTAATGATATGGCCTTCCCTCTTATTACTGCTTTTGTGCATCCCAAAATTTTGATATGTTAAATTGCTATTCTCATTTGCCTCTTTATATTTTTTTATATCATTTTTTCTTTTTTCTTTGACCTAGTCAGTTTTTAATAGTATGTCATTTAATCTCCATGTATTTGTGGGTTTCTTCACTTCCTTTTTGCAGTTGATTTCTAAATTCAAAGCATTGTGGTGAAAGAATATGCTAGGTATAATTTCAATCTTCTTGAATTTGTTGATGCTAGTTCTGTGACCCAAAATATGGTATGTCCTTGAAAACATTCCATGTGCACTGGAGGAGAGTGTATAATCTGATGTTCTGGGATGAAATGTTCTGTGAATATCAATTATGTCCATTTGTTCTAGTGTTTCATTTAAGGCTGATATTTCTTTATTGATCTTCTGTTTGGTTGACCTTTCTGGAGCTGTTAATGGGATATTAAGGTCCCCAAATATGATTGCCTTTTGATCTGTTTCTCCCTTTAGTTCTGTGAGTAGTTGTTTTATATATTTTTGTGCTCCCTGGTTGGGTGCCTATATAGTAAGAATTATGTTTTCCTGATGTAGTGTCCCCTTATAGTTATAGTGTCTATCTTTGCCTCTTGTTATCTTTGTTGTCTTGAAATCTATTTTATCAGGTACAAGTATGGCTACACCTGCTTTTTGGTGGATGTTATTTGCTTGGAGAATCATTTCCCATGCTTTTCCTTTGAATCTACCTTAGTTTTCACAGCTTATATGTGTCTCTTGTAGGCAGAACATGGTTGGGTTTTGTTTTATATCCATTCTGCTTCTCTGTGCCTCTTTATTGTTGAATTCAAACCATTTACATTATGGTAATTATTGATGTAGGAGGATTTCCTATGACCATTTTATCTTTTGTTTTCTGGTAGTTCTGTGCCTCAATTTGTTCTTTTCCTTTGTTCTTCTGTCTGTTGTTTTTGTCTGATGGTGTTTCCTACTTCTTTTTTATGTGTCTCCTTTTTTTAGGCTTTGTGTCCTGGTTTGGGGATTTTTTGTGTGGTTACCATTAGGTTTATAAAAAATAAAGTTGCATATTTTCTTTGAAGTGCATTTGATGTACATCCTCCTTTGCTAGTTTAGATCTTTACCACCTCCCCCTTTATATTTTTGTTGTCACAAATTATTGCTGCTTATGCTATAAGTTTTTTGATGTTCTTGCTCATAATGTTGTGACCTCATGTTCTTTGTTTCGGGTAGAATAACTCCCTTGAGCATTTCCTGCAATGGAGGTTTTCTGGTGATAAAATCTTTTGGCTTCTGTATGTCTGAGAATGTCTTTATTTTTCCTTCATATTTAAAGAATAATGTTACTAGATATATTATTCATGGCTGGTAATTTCTCTCTTTCAGACTTTTGAATATTGGGTTCCACTCTCTTCTGACTTGTAGAATTTTTTCTGAGAAGTTGGGTGAAATTTGGATGGGTTTTCCTTTGTAAGTCACTTCTTTATTTTCCCTGGCTGCTTCCAGAATTTTTTCTTTTTCATTAATTTTTGACAGTTTTAATACAATGTGCTTTGGAGAGGACCTCTTTGAATTGAGGTAACTAGGTATTCTGTTGGCTTTTTGGGTTTGAGGATCTAGTTCTTTTCATAGTTTTGGGAAGGGGACATCCATTATTTGTTTGAATAGGCTCTCTGTTCCCTTCTCCCTCTCTTCTTCTTCCAGATTGCCTGTTATTCTAATATTGCTTTTTCAGATGGATTCAGATAGTTCTTGTAGAACTCTTTCATTTTTCTTTATACTTAGGTCTCTCTCTTTTTCCCTCTGTGTCATTTCTAGATTTCTATCTTTGATATCACTAATTCTTTCCTACATCTGGTTGGTTCTGTTTTCTATGCTCAGTAGCTCATTCCTAATCTCCTTAATTGCATTCTTCATTTTCAGGTTTTCCGATTGGTTCTTTTTTAAAGTTTCAATCTTCTTGGTAAAGTATTTGTTCATTGATTTGTTTTCTGAATGCACTGAATTGCCTGTCTGTATTTTCTCACGTCTCATTGAGTATTTTCAGAACTGCAATCTTAAAAACTCTGTCATTTATATTATATATTTCCATGTGTTCCAACTTGCTTTCTAGGGATTTTTCATTTTCTTTCTGATCATCCTCATTACTGCGGTTATTCATTGCATTTGCATCTCTCCCTTTTCTATGCACAAATAACCGTTCTATAGCAGCATTCTCTGAAGAGATCTTTCTATTATTTTTCAGTAAATGGTACTGAATTGCAAGATCCTTTTTCCCCTCTGTGATCTCCCTGACCTGATCTCCAAAAGCTTCCATAAGTCAGTAGAGCTGTGTTGCTTAGGGGTGGGTTTGTTTTGCCCTCACCATAATGGTGGCCCTGGACCTCCATGGGGTCCCATCCTAAGCACTAAACCTGGGAATCAGTA
Organism: Miniopterus natalensis; assembly: GCF_054644295.1. Lineage (NCBI taxonomy): Eukaryota > Metazoa > Chordata > Mammalia > Chiroptera > Miniopteridae > Miniopterus > Miniopterus natalensis. Next base: position 179,272 of record NC_142100.1, read on the forward strand.
AGAGGGAAATAGCGGGTTCACTGCAATAGCTCTCTGTTTACAGAAAAAATGTTCCTTGTCCCAATACTGAGGACAATGGGAGGCAAGTTAAAGGAGTCCAGGGGGCAGTAGGGTTCTGTGGTTCCACCCTTTGTTAGAAACATCCCTGCCCAACAGTGGACTGTCATGTGGCTGAACCCCACATTTTGTGAGGTGTCTGCTGTCTCAGTCACTGTTCACTCTGACTTACCGTGCTGGAATGTCCCCCCAGCTCTCTGTTTCTCTCAGTTAGCTGAAGGAAGCACCTGCTACAGCTGGCTTTTCCCCTCTTCTGGCTGCATCATGAGATCCCAGCTGCAGAGTGCATCTGAAGTCCATCTGAGCTCTCCTCCTTTGTCATCTCCCCACTTTACTCTTGGTTGCCCACCTTTAGATGTTTCAATGCTTGGGTCTCTCAGGTGTGCCTCTATGCTGAGTAAGGAATTCTTTGTTGAATTATAGTTGGTCAATTTCTTAAAATTTCTGGGGTAGAGGTTAGGGGTATTGCTCATGCAGCCATTGCTCTGGTGTCGCCTAATCAATATATTTGTAAACAATACTAGCAAAATGTGTCTAGAACAGTCTAGTATTGGTATTAGTGTTTCAGTGAGCATGCATTATATAAAAGCTGCAATGAAGAGGTTGATGAGCTCAGCAATGTGGCTCAGTGGTTGAACATCAATCCATGAACCAGAAGGTCATGATTTGATTCCTGGTCAGGGCACATGCCTGGATTTTGGGCTCAACCTCAAGTAGGGGACAGCCAAACAATGACTATTCCATCATTGATATTTTATCTAACTCTCTTCCCATTCTTTCTCTGAAATCAATAAAAACATATATTTATATATATATTTTAAAAAGAGGTTGATCACCCTTAGAATTAATTTGTACAATGAAGGATTTTTGCAAACTATTGTTAGCAAAGACTGTAATTAGTAAATGATACCCTTTACTATGTAAATTATCTTCCAACATGCTCTTCAAGTAAATGAAATTCTATTATAATAATTCACAAATGATACCAGCATTACACAAACTGGGTTCACCACTTGTATCTTCAAATGGTGAAACATATTCCCAGTATAATGCATGACATTATGTATAATCAATACATCTGCAAATATTACAAAACTCTCTCTAGAACAATCCAGTTTCAATGCTTCAGTGAGTTCTGAATTGTGTAATACCTTCATTGAAGTGTTTAATCACTCTTAGAATTAATTCATACCTCTCAGGATTTTGGGAAACAGTTTTAAGCAAATACTATAATTACTAAATAAAACTACTACTAAGTATGTAATGAATGTTCCAACATGCTCTCACAGTAAATTGTATTATAATATTTCAAAGAAATAACCAGCATCCCATACACTGAGGTTACCTGTGTATTCCTTCGAAGACTGAAATATATTTCATAACCCGTCTGTAGTCTCTGGGGTAACTTCTTGAATGCTGCTTATGTATAGAATTTCTTACTGCATGGTACTCATCTTTGAATACAGAGAAATATCAAGTATCTTCCTTCAAAAAGTTTAAGCATTCTCTGAGCTTCAATAACCGATGATTTCCAGAAGGACAGATGGTGACACTTGAACAAGAAACAGTGTGCCCATGATCCCAGCCAGAAACTGGGTTTATGACTAAAATACTGTGTAGCCAGCTTGGAAAAACAAGAGAAATATACCTTATTAGACATATTTTGAGTAAAGAGCACTGAAGAAACATCATAGAGTTTGGTAAGAAGGGGGTGTAGAAAGGTGGAGTTTCCCTGAGGCCAGTGCTTGGCTGCAAGGCCTGAAGGTTAGAGGCTGCAAAGCTCCCTCCCCTTGGGAGTGTGGATTGGCATCCAAAAGCTGAGATCTCAAACCTGGAGTTGAGGAGAAAGGAAGCGCCCCTGCAGGGTGGGCAGAGGGAGCCAGAGGTACAGTGTGCATGAGAGGAGGGGATTGCACCTTTGCAGTGAAGCAACATTTCTAATGGCAACAAGTAGGGCAGAAGAGACTCACTCAGGGTGCTGACCAAAAGAAAGGCTGTCCTGAAGGGTGTGGCTTCCAAATAGAAAAGGGTCAGAGAACTTTGCTCAACAGTGACCTAAAGGGAACCTCTGCTTTTGCTGTAAGACATTGTGTAGAACCCCAGAAAAACATTTGAACTGTGTGGCATGTGGAAGGAAAAGAGAGCCCTCTCACTACTAGAGAGAGACACCAGAACTGCCGGTGCAGCAAATCAGGGATTTTTTACCTGCTCTGAAGAGAGTCAAGATAGTGTGCACAGAGCTGCCCCAGTTTTTCTGAGATCAGCTGTGCATGGGATTCAGTTTGTAACCCCTCCTTCTAGGATTTGAGGCACAAGGGTGCCAGAGCCTCGCAAAGTAGGTTCTCTGCCTGTTTGTTGCTTAGTGCATTTTTGATTGCTGAATGGGCATTCACCTTATTGGCTTGCATTGAGGAGACAGAGCAGAGAAAGCTTGGATTTGTTTCTGCATTTGGAAGAGTTTTAACTGAGCTCCCTGTGAGACCAGCCAACCAAAATTGGGAAAGGAGGGGTGGAGCACTCCTACCTCTCCCTTGTGCTAGAAGCACCACCACCGATAGAAAAAGGGCTGGGTCAGCTCACTGAAGCCCCATATATGTGCCACAGGGCATAGTCCTGAGGGTGAAGGGAGAACAGCTCACAGGACAAGACAAGAATAATACTCTCAGGGACTATAGCTTGGGAACTGGAAGAAAAGCTTAAAACTCCTTCTGGGGGCTGGGCAGGCAAAATGCTCACCTGAGTCTCTTTTGAGCAAACCCATTGAGCCCAAGATGCTGAAATTGCCCATACAGAAAAGGCAAAAACACTAAGTTCAATCTGAATCTGCAGCAAGACATTGCATGGGGAACTAGAATTGGAGGATTTGGTAGAAACAGAAGAGTTGGCATTGAAACAGAAACTAACTGCCCCACAGTGAGTGCCTGACAACAAAATTTCTAAGTAAAGGGAGAATACTGGAGCTATAGTAGCCAGCTTGCACCCTAAAGACCCTCTTTAGAAGACTGGAGAAAGACCAGGCAACCACAAGAGGGAGCAAAATAGCTGACAGGAGGACGTGGTCCATAGAGGGCCTTGGAACAACCAGCAACATAAGGACTCTAGAGCCAAACCTAGACAGCTCCTGAAATTGGTTGACACACAAGTACCTCCCAGGAGACCTGAAATGAGCATACAAAACAGTGAGCCTCAGATATTAGCTGCCCAGACAAAACTCATCTGGTTGAGTTTTTAATTTTTTTAATTTTAATTTTAATTAAAAAAAAAAGAGGAACACTTCTAAAAATTTTTTGAAATTTTAAAATTTTTAAATTAATTCTTTAAGGATTTTTTTGTGTTTCTTTGCTTGTTTCTTTGTTTTATTATCAAGGTTTTCTTTATATTGTCTATTTGTTACTGGGATATTCTCATTATAATCAATGTTTATTGCTTTTCTCTACTGTGCCTTCATATCTCTTATTGGCCTCCTTCACTGTCCTTGTTAACCTCTCTCCTTGTTTCATTGGCATAACTCTTTTGTTCTTTTTATCTCCCTTTAAGCCTCTGTCTTCCTGTCTTTTTGTTTGTTTTTTTGTTTGTGTTTGTCTTTTTACTTTTTCTTTTTCAACCATTTTCCTATTAATACTCTTGATCCCAATTTTTTTGCTCACTCTTCTTTCTTTTCATAATCTTTTCTCTGCACCTTTTATTTCCCAGTAGCTTTTCTATTTTAAAAATTTTAAATTTATTTCATTTTATTTTTACCAGTAGCAATAGTATTCTGTTCTCTCTTTCTTTTTTGCTTTAGTATTTGTGTTCTTGCTTTGCCTTCCCAATTCTACTTTCTCCTGGGAGGTTTTCATTGTGATTGTCAGCATATTTTATTTGTTCCCTGGCAATTTGTTTGTGTTTTCTTCTGATCTGTCAGCACCTGTACAACAGCTCACATTACATGGTTGGGCATGAGCCTCACAGTTAGCCAGCCTCAGAAGAGGGTCCTCCCATGAATGAGTCAACAAAAATCTAGACTCAATCACAACAGGAGATCACAAAGAATCCACAAAAGGAAAACCCATAAAAGAAACACCCCTAAAGCAAAGAGCTCAGAAGTATAATAAAAACACACCTCCAGGTCCCATGGGACATACACTTCAAAACCCCACCACACAAGACTGGGAAACAGCAAATATATCTAATATACAGAAATAAACACTAAATTTCACTAAAATAAGGAGACAAACAAACAATCCTCAAACTAAAGAAAAGGAAAAATGGCCAGAAAAAAACCTTGATGAGATAGAGTTAAGCAAGTTATTAGAAATAGAGTTCAGAGTAATGTTTATGAAGATACTCAAGGAGATTAATGAAAAACACAAGACACCTAATGGGAAGTTCAGGAACTTAGTGAAAGCATGAAAAAAGTGCTAAATATGATAAATAAGAACAAGGCAGAAATGAAGAATAATATATCTGATATCAAGAATATGCTGGAGGGAATTAAAAGCAGGCTCAATGAATCAGGATAGAACAAATGAATTAGAAGACAAGGTAGGAAAAACCACTCAATCAGAGCAGCAAAAAGAAAAAACAACAACAAACACTTAAAAAGCATGAGGATACTTTAAGGGAATTTTGGGACAATATGAAGTGAAATAACATTCACATCATAGAGATGCCAGAGGAGGAGGAAAGTCAGCAAGGGACAGAGAACTTAGTGGAAGAAATAATGATAGAAAACTTCTTTAAGCTGGTAAAGGAAAAAGCCTCACAAGTTCAGGAAGCACAGAGGCTCTCAAACAAAAGAAATCCAAACAGACCCACTCCAAGACACATCATAATTAAAATGGCAAATGTTAAGAACAAAGGGAGAATATTAAGGGCTGTCAGAGAGAGACAAGCAGTGACCTCCAAGGATGACCCCATACGGCTAACAGCGGATGTATCAACAGAAAAAACTTCAGTCCAGAAGAGAATGGCATGAAATTTTCAAAGTAATGAAAAGCAAGAATCTGCAACCAAGACTGCTTTATCCAGCTAGGCTATCATTTAAAATCGAAGGAGAAATAAAGAACTTTCCGGACAAAATAAGGGTAAAACAGTGCAGTACCACCAAACCAGCACTGCAAGAAATGCTAAAAGAATTGTAAGAAGAAGAAATATTGAGAGAAAGGTACATTGGCATAAAGGGGGAAAATGGCATTATATAAGAATATATATTAATAATAACCTTAAATGTAAATGGATTAAATGCTCAAATAAAAAAATATAGGGTAGCTGAATGGATAAGAAAACATAACCCATATATATGCTGTCTAAAATAGACCCAGCTGAGAGCAAAAGATTCATATAAGCTGAAAGTGAAGGGATGGAAAAAAATTCCACACAAATCAAAACAACAACAAAAAAAGCTGGAGTAGCAATACTTATTTCTGACAAAATAGACTTCATAATAAAGACTATAATATGAAACAAAGAAGGTCACTACATAATACTAAAGGGATTGATCCAACAGGAGTAAATAACCCTTATAAATATATATGCACCCAATAGAGGAGCAACTAAATATATAAAAAATTTCTTGGTGGACTTTAAGGAGGAGATAGACAGCAACACAATCATAGTGGGGGACTTTAACACCCCACTGTCATCATTGGACAGATCATCAAGCCAACTAATCAACAGGAAAACCAAGACCTTATATGACACATTAGTTCTAATCTATTCAATTAACATTTACAGCATATTTCATCCCAAAACAGCAAAATACACATTCTTCTCCAGTGCACATAAAACATTCTCAAAAACACTCTTGTTAGGGCACAAAACTTGTCTCTACAAGTTCCAGAAGACTGAAATCATATCAAGCATCTTATCAGATCACAATTGCATGAAACTAGAATTCAACCAGTATAAAAAAAACTCAAAAATATTCATACACATGGAGGTTAAATAGCATGTTATTAAACAATGAATGGGTTACCAATGAGATCAAAGAAGAAATAAAAAACTTCCTAGAGAAAAATGAAAATGAACAGGTAGCAATGCAAAATTTATGGGACACAGCAAAAGCAGTCCTGAGAGGAAACTTCATAGCACTACAGGCATAACTCAAGAAACAAAAAAACCCTCTAATAAGCCATCTAACATAAGAACTAAAAGTACTAGAAAGAGAATAGCAAGAAAAAACCTGAGGAAGTAGAAGGAAGGAAATAATAAAGATCAAGTCAGAAATTAATGACATAGAGACTACAAAAAACAATACAAATGAAAACAAGAGCTGGAGCTTTGAAAAGATAAATAAGATTGATGAACCTTTAGCCAGACTCACCAAGAAACAAAAAGAGTGGACCCAAATAAAGAAAATCAGAAATGAAGAGGTGAAATAACAACTGACACAACAGAAATACAAAGGGTTGTAAGAAAATACTGTGAGCAACTACATGCCAACAAACTGGACAACATGGGTGAAATGGACAAAATCCTAGAAACATACAAACTTCCAAAACTGAATCAGGAAGAATCAAAATAGGCTGATAACTAATGAAATTGAAGCAGTAATCAAAAAACACCCTGCAAACAAAAGTCTGGGACCAGATGGATTTACAGCTGAGTTTTATCAAGCATTCAAAGAAAAATTAACACCTATTCTATTCAAACTATTCTAGAAAATTTCAGAGGAGGGAAAACTCCCAAGCTCTTTTTATGAGCCCTGCATTATCCTAACCCCAAAACGACATAAAGACACTACAAAGAAAAAAAATTACAAGGCAATATCCTTGATGAACAAAGATGCTAAAATCCTCAACAAAATACTAGCAGATTGGATCCAGCAATACATTAAAAAGATCATACACCATGACCAAGTGGGATTTATTCTGTGGATGGAAGGCTTGTATAATATTCAGAAATCAATTAATGTGACACCCCACATAAACAAAATGAAGGATAAAAATCATGTGATCATATCAATAGATGCAGAAAAAACATTCAACAAAATCCAGCACCCAGTTCTGATAAAAACTCTCAGCAAAGTTAAAATAGAGTGAACATACCTCAACATAATAAAGGCCATATACAACAAACCTACAGCCAGCATCATATTCAATGGTCAAAAACTGAAACCATTTTCCTTAAAAACAGGAACAAGAAAGAGTTGTCTGCTTTCACCACTCCTATTCAACATAGTATTGGAAGTCCTTGCCACAGCCATCAGACAAGAAGAAAACATAAAAGGTATCCAAATTGGAAAGGAGGAAGTAAAACTGACATTATTTACAGATAACATGGTATCATAAAGAGAAAACCCTAAAGACCCCACCGAAGTACTACTAGATTTGATAAATAAATTTGGCAACGTAGCTGGATACAAAATTAATATCCAAAAATTGATGGCATTTTTATACATCAACAATGAAATCTCATGAAGAGAAGCTAAAAACCAATACTATTTACCATTGCAACTAAAAAAATAAAATACCTAGGAATAAACTTAACCAAAGATGTAAAAGACCTGTACCTGAAAAACTACAGGACTCTGAAAAAAGAAATAGGGGAAGATACAAAGAAGTGGAAGAATATACCATGTTCATGGATTGGAAGAATTAACACCATTAAAATGTCCATACTACCCAAAGCAATCTATAGATTCAATGCAATTCTTATTAAAATACCAACAGCATATTTCACAGAGCTAGAACAAATATTCCAAAAATTTCTATGGAACCAAAAAAACCCTGAATAGCAGCAGCCATCTTGAGAAAGAAGAACAGAGTTCGAGGGATCATTTTACCCGACATCAAACTGTACTACTAAACCATTGTAATAAAAAACAGCCTGGTATTGGTACAACAACAGACATATAGATCAATGCAACAGAACAGAGACCCCAGAAATAGACCCATGCTATTACGGGCAGTTAATATTTGACAAAGGAGGCAAGAATGTACAATGGAGTAAAGACAGTCTCTTCAATAAATGATGTTGGGAAAATTGGACAAGTACATGCAAAAAAAAAAAAATGAAACTAGACCTCCAACTTACTCCATACACAAGAGTAAATTCAAAATGGATAAAAAAGTTATATGTAAGTCACGAAACCATAAAAACCCTAGATGAAAACATAGGCAGTAAAGTCACAGATATCTCACATAGTGAAATTTTCACTAATACATCTCCTAAGACAAGAGAAACAAAAGAAAAAAAAAAAAATGGAATGACATCAAAGTAAAAAGCTTCTGCACAGCAAAAGAAATTAGCCTCAAAATACAAATAAACCCTCAGTAGGGGTGAATATCTTTGCCAAAGATGCATCTGATAAGGGGCTAGTTTCCAAAGTATATAAAGAACTAATACAACTCAACAATAGGAAGATAAACAATCCAATTAAAAAAATGACAAAGGACCTGAATTGACAGTTCTCCAAAGAGGACATACAGATGGCCATGAGACAGATAAAAAATGCTCAGTGCCCCTAATCATCATAGAGATGCAAATTAAAATCACAATGAGGTATCACTTCACACTGGTAAGAATGGTTACCATCAACAAATCAACAAAGGACTCCTGCTGGCGAGCATGTGGAGAAAGGGGAGCCCTAGTGCACTGCTGGTAAGAATGCAGACTGGTGCAACCACTATGGAAAACAGTATGGAGGTGCCTCAAAAAATTAAAAATGGAGCTGCCTTTTGATCCAGAATCCTGAAACACTAATCAGAAAGAATATATGCATCCCTATGTTCATAGCAGCACAGTTTACAATAGCTAAGATCTGGAAACAGCCCAAGTGCCCATCAGTAGATGAGTGGATAAAAAAGCTGTTCGACATTTACACCATGGATACTACGCAGCTGTAAAGAAGAAGGATCTTGTACCCTTTGGGACAGTATGAATGGACCTGGAGAGTATTATGCTAAGTGAAATAAGCCAGGCAGAGAAAGACAAACATCGCATGATCTCGCTTATATGTGGAATCTAAAGAACTTAAACTTATGAACAGAATAGATTCAATAACATGGAAGCATAGATCAGATGACGAATGTCAGAAGGATGGAGGAGGGCGGGTGGGTGGAGGGGGAGAGAGTAACCAAAGAATTTATATATATATATATGCACAACCCAAGGACACGGACAATGGTGGGGAGAGGAACTGGGGAGGGTGATGGGATGGGGTGGGATGGGTCATTGAGGAGGAAAAGGGACATCTGCAATATTTTAAATAAAAATACAAATTAAAAAAATGAACCAAAGGCCTAAATGTAAGAGCTAAAACTATTAAACTATGAAACTTTCACAAGAAAAAACCAACAACTATGGGACATTTACACCATGAAATACTATCCAGCTATAAAGAAGAAGGTTCTTGTACTCTTTGGGACAGTATGGAAGGACTGGGAGAAAATTATGCTAAGCGAAATAAGCCAGGCAGAGAAAGATAAATATCACATGATCTCACGTATATGTGGAATCTGTACAAGGTAATCTGATGAACAAAATAGATTCAGTGATATAGAAGCATGGAACAGATTGACAAATCTCAGAGGGAAGGTGGGGGGTGGGTTGATGGGTGGGGAGAGATTAACCAAAGAATTTATATGCATATATGCATAAACCATGTACACAGACAATAGTGTGGTGGAGGCCTGGGGCGAGGAGTGGGTGCAGGGTAGAAGGGGTCAATGGGAAAAAAGGAGGCATCTGTAATATTTTGGACATTAAAATAAAAAAAAAAATCAATGATTTTCTATTTGTATTTCTAATGTAGACCTTTTTAAAATCTCTTAGTGTCGGTTACCACAGTATTTCACATTTATAAAATTTATCAAATGTTATACATAACCACATATTTTTCACTTTTAAAAGATGTATTACATTGAGGAAAAAGTTTACATCTTTAGTCTATAGTAGTGGTTCCCAGTAATAGAAATACTACCTCTAGAAAAAATTTTAGAAAATTGAAGTGCTCTTTGGTGCACAGTATTATAAAGGGTTTCTGCACTTATGAACAAGGGATTCTGGGCACTGTGCATTCTGAATGGCACAGTGGAACATTGCTTTACAATTACTGAACCTGGAACCCAAATTAGTTTTATAGTAAATGAAAAGATTTTCTGTGCACTTTTCAAATATATTGAATTTTCTAAGAAAGCAACTACATTGTAAATGGATAAAAATTTTAATTTTTTATTCCTTTATAACTTAACATTATCTTTCTTTTCAGAAAATTATGTCACTCATGGCAACACCACTTGTGAGACTAACAGAATAAGAGTAAGTCAGATCCCTGCCACTATGTGTGCAATTTACACAGTCACAGTGAGCAGGGGGGTGGCTTAGCAAACTTCATGACATTATCCAATCTCATTGTGCTTGAGTATTAACATAGAGAAATGCATATAATTAATTATAAATTATATTTGTATAGTTTCCATTTATTAGACTTTGGTATTGCATTGATTTTTTGGGGGGGGAGTTGTAGGCTATATTATCTATGGCCTTTGTTTCAGACAGTGAAATAGAATATCTGTTTAAAAGTGCTGTGCCTGCTGAGGCTGGCTGGTTTATCTTCACCAAGACATCAAGTTTGCGTTTACCTGTAAGTCTTCTCTTTGGCGCTGGGCACCTCCGAAACATTAGAACTCAAAGGCAGATTCTCTTGCTATTTTAATCCCTAAATTATTTTCCAATTGAAAGTGATTGGAAAGAAAGAAAATGTTTATTAAGTGACTGCAGAAGTGATTCTTTTTATTCAGGTGCATAACCACTTCAAGTGATTTTGAAGAATAGAATGAAAGTCATTTCAGTGATGCCACTCTCAATACACTCTCACCCTCAAGCATATGCCACCATAGTTTCAACCTTAATCCTGAAATTCAGCATATTCAGTGTATCTATTTGGCTGCTCAGAAGCTGATTTTCTACCTAGCTAAATTCCCATAAAGTTGATAAGGTTTTTGGATTCATTATTTAGCAAATACTTACAGCACTTCCTAAGTACCAGGAAACATTCTAAATTTTACAAGTATTAGCTCATTTTATTTTTACAACAACTAATTTATTATCCTCAATACAATGAAAAAGAAAATGAAGAACTAACAGATTTACTTCATCATGGTCAGGGATATCCAGTAAGTAGCAGAGCCTGGGTATAAATCCAGGCACTCTGGTCCTAGAGGCCATGGACTTGATTAAGCTACACTGCCTTTTAAAGTTGCCATATAGCAAATGAGAAATAATTTTGCACTAAAAAGACTAATGAGAAAAAATGATTAGGCTATATTGCTTTTTTAATTTTTATTTATTTATTTTTTAAAACACATATCTTTATTGATTTCAGAGAGAGGAAAGGAGAGGGAGAGAGAGAGATAGAAACATCAATGATGAGAGTCATTGATCGGCTGCCTCCTGCACGCCCCCTGACCGGGAATTGAACCCTGATCTCCTAGATCCTAGGTCGACGCTCAACCACTGAGCCACGCCCGGCTGGGCTATATTGCTTTTTTTAAAATAAAGGATCATTAAGTTTCCACTTAAGTTAAATACAACTGATCATTGTTTATTAGGTATGGATAATCAATTAAATATTATATTCAAATAAAGATCAATTTAATTGTTTACAACAAGTGGAAAATTATATAAAAGTTGAAATTGTGTGAGGGGGGCAGGGGAGCAAGTTTAGAGTAAAAAGTAGAGTAAAAAAATGTGAGAAGAGCAATGATTGATGACAGGGAAATCTGAACATTTCATATCCACTTGGTCCTGGCAAATTTCTAGTTTGACATTATTTGCTTTTCTCATCCAAAGGTTTGTTTACAATGGCATCCTATGTGGAGCCAGCTCATCCACAATCTCCCCCATTTCCAGGATTCTCTGCCCTGGGAAAACTAAAATTAGCATTATTTTCTTCTTTTCCGGACAGACGCATTCTTTCCTACACATGGACATATATTCTTTCTGTGCCATCCTCCACTTGATTCTATAATTCAGTTAAAACTTTGTTCACATGGTTTTTATTTTCTAAATGTGCACATATAATTCTTTGATGTGATTAGAACATTATGTAAACATTTAAGAAAACCAACCAGGATCTGTGTATTGGTTGTTGTTTATGGATAGCTATTGCTGAGGCATTGCTAGAAAAAACAAGCTATTTATAGAGATCAGTACATTCTAATCATTATGAGAAGATTCTGATGAAACAGCAACGATGGATGGTGAATAGTAAAATAGGTAAAATTGCCCAGCCAGCTAGGCTCAGCAGTTGAACCTATGATTCAGAAGACCCAGGTTTGATTCCATTAGGGCACATGCCCAGGCTGCATGCTCGATCCTCAGCAGGGGGCATGCAGGAGGCAGTCAATCAATGACTCTCATCATTGATGTTTCTATCTCCTTCTCCCTTCCTCTCTCTCAAAAACATTTTTTTAAAAAGGTAAAATTTCCACAGGTGGAAATGCTCATTATTATTTTTGTAGTTGTTATTGATTTTGCAGTTTCATCTAAGTTTGCTCTATTTGCTTTTATTTTTAAAATTTTGTCAAAATTTTAGCATTTGGCCCGGCCTGGAGTGGCTCAGCAGTTGAGCATCGACCTAGGATCCAGGCGATCGGGGTTCGATTCCCGGTCAGAGCACATGCCCGGGTTGCGGGCTGCAGCAGATCAATGACTCTCTCATCGTTGATGTTTCTATATCTCTCCATCTCCTTTCCTCTCTCTGAAATCAATAAAAGTATATTAAAAAAAAAAATTTAGCATTTGCTTATCCTTTGTTGATTTTCAAGCATAATCATTTGGTCAATATTTACATTTTGATGTCATTTTTCTTTCTCTCTACAATATACAATAATCTCTTTTAACATGATAGCCATATAGTTTTGTTTGAGACCTCTGAGTGCTTAGTATTTGGGATCCGTGTCTCATATTTTTTCCAATATTGTTATAGTATTCATATTTCTTTTTGTTTTCAACAATACTTCCTTGAATTTTTTTTTTTTAACTCAGCAAGGTTACCATTAGTCTTAGACTTAAATAGTCATATGTTCTACCAGTCAGGAGAATATGAAATATTGTTGTCTGCTCTTTAGACTAACATGTTTCTCAAAATTCTGATGGTTAAATTTAAAGAAACTTTACACTAAAGAAATTGATCCCTGGCCCAGCTGGGCGTGGCTCAGTGGTTAAGCATTGACCTAGGATCCAGGCGATCAGGGTTCGATTCCCGGTCAGGGCACATGCCCGGGTTGCGGGCTGCAGCTGATTAATGACTCTCTCATCATTGATGTTTCTATCTCTCTCTCTCTCCTTTCCTCTCTCTGAAATCAATGAAGATATATTTAAAAAAAAAAAAAAAGAAATTGATCCCTGGAGAGTGAATGTCTATCTATAGGTGAGCTATGGGGAGAACTGAGCATTTGCGTATGAAATGCTCCAAGTGCTTATTGATGGCATTTCATTGTGGAGAATATATATTTTTTTCAGTGCATAATCACTTAGTACTTTCCTAATTAATTCCTAGTTTATGAGTTGAAAAAAAAAGTTTAAATGTGATTTTCAACTAAAATTCATACAAATGGAGAGGAAAAATAGGGCAGATAGAAACCAGAAGCTAAAGGTATTAATGTATTATAATGATAAATAATCATAAATCTGGATTGAAAGATACTGACTGGTCTTAATTAATTTTAGTCAACAATATTATTATTATTTTTTAAAAATTTATCTTTATTGTTGAAAGCACTACAGGTGTCCCATTTCCCCCCCCCAATTCACCCCCTCCACCTCATTCCCACCCCCTCCACCTCATTCCCACCCCCTCCCCAGGCATTCACCCTGTCATTGTCCATGTCCATGGGTTATGCACATATGCATATAACTTCTTTGGGCAATCTCCTCCCACCCTCCACCTCCGTTCCCTCTTCCCTTTGAAATATGATTGTTGCGTGCATCAATGTCTCTGGATTCACTTAGTTTGCCAGATTCTTTTGTTCATTAGCTTCTTCTTAAAGAAGATCCTTCAACATTTCATGTAGTACTGATCTGGTGGTAATGAACTCTAGCTTTTCCTTGTCTGAGAAGCTCTTTATCTGACCTTCAATTCTAAATGATATCTTTGCTGGATAGAGTAATCTTGGTTGTAGGTTCCTGCTTTTCATCACTTTGAATATTTCTTGCCACTCCCTCTGGCCTGCAAGGTTTCTATTGAGAAATCAGCTGACAGTCATATGGGTGCTCCCTTGTAGGTAACTACCTGCTTTTCTCTTTTTGCTTTTAAGATTCTCTCTTTGTCTTTAACCTTTGGCATTTTAATTATGATGTGTCTTGGTGTGGGCCTCTTTGGGTCCCTCTTGTTTGAGACTCTCTGTGCTTCCTGAACTTGTAAGTCTATTTCTTTCCCCAGGTAAGGGAAGTTTTCCGTAATTATTTTTTCAAATAGGTTTTCAATTTCTTGCTCTCTTTTCTCTCCTTCTGGCACCAAAATAATACGAATGTTGGGCCTCTTGAAGTTGTCCTATAGACTCCCTATACTATCATCATATTTCTGGATTCTTCCTTATTTTTGTTCTCCTGGTTGGGTGCTTTTTGTTTCCTCATGTTTCAAATTGCTGATTTGATTCTCAGTGTCCTCTGCTCTACTGTTGATTCCCTGTAAATTATTCTTCATTTCAGTTCATGTAGCCTTCATTTCTGATAGGTATTTTATTAGGTCATTGATGATCTCACTTATTTTTGTAATAGTCTTGCTAATATCGTTGAGCATCCTTGTAACCAAAATTCTGAACTCTGTATCTGTTAGCTTGCTTGGTTCTATTTAATTTTGTTCCTTTTCTAGAGATTTCTTGTGTTCTTTCCTTTGTGATATGTTTCTTTGCCTCCACATTTTGCCTGCTTCCAGGTGTTAGGTAGAGCTGCCATGTCTCCTGGAATTTGTTGAGTGGCTTTGTGTAGTAGATGTCTTAGAGGGTCCAGTGGCTCAGCCTCCCCAGTGACATGAGCTGGGCCCTCTAGGTGCTCCCCTGTGTGGGCTGTGTGCTCTTTCCTGTTGTAGTTAAGCCTTGGTTGCTGTTGGCTTCACTGGGAGGAATTGAGCCAATTGGCTATGAGGAGCAGCTGCAAGTACAGCCAAAGAGCTGGAGTGTTGGAGATACCCCTTTGGAACAGGATTTACTTCAGTGGGACTTTGGTGTTCACCAAGTGTGCCCCTGAGTGTGTCACTCGTGGATGTGGTAGGGTTGTAATCCAGCGTGGCCGAGTTTGACCACCAGGTGCACTGTTTCTGGGGCCTCCTGGGAGGTGCAAAGTCAGTGCCTTGCCCAGGGCCACCCAGCATGAGCTACACAGTGAACTATAGTTGGTTGCTACATGTGCTGAGCTTGGAGGTGTCCAGGAGAGGCCAAGCCATGAGGAAATGCAGGCTGCCACTAGTGCCAGGCCTGGGGATACTTATCAAGCCCTATGGGGCATGCTGCTGCTTGTTTGAGAGATTTTAGGAAAGTCCTAAGCATGGGGCTTGAGAGGCCACTTGCATAGAATAGCCACTGGAAATGGCTTGGATGAAATTGCAAGTAGGGAGGGGAGGGGTCTCTGGGAATCACCAGGGTGGAGGCAAGGTGTGAGTTAGGTGCTGGAGATTCAAATGTGGTGCTTGCCTGAAGGCTCTGTGGGGGGAGGACTCGCCAAAGGAGCAATGGCCTCTGCTAGCTCTTCTGACTGGGAGAAAGCTGCCCCTCCAGCTCTCTCCCTGATCCAGGCAGGTTGGTTCCTCCCCAAATGTTCCAGGTTCCCTCAAGCTGCTGCCCAGCACTGAAGCTCAGAGGGAGTGAGTCTGAGTGAGTCCATGTGCAGGCCCTTTAAGGGGAAAGCCTGGAGCTCCCTCACCCTCTGGGGCCCTTAGCAACAGTCCCTCCTTGTTTTCACAGCTTGAAATTGTAGGACTTCTCTTCCTGGCCCTGGAGCCCTGGGCTGGGGCCTGATGTGGGGCTAGGACCCTTCACTCCTCCAGGAAACCTCTACCTCTGAAATATCCCTCCTGGTATTTAACTGCAGCACCGGGTGTGGAACTGCAGCCCAGTTGGGGATTCAGCCCTGATCTGCCATGTCTCCACCCCTTCTACTGCTTCTTCAGCTCCCTGATTGTAGGACTTCTGTTCAGCTAGATTCCAGGAGGTTCTGAGTGATGGTTTTTGTGCATTTTAGTTGTAATTTTGATGTGGTTATGGGAGGCGGTGGGTATAGCTGTTACCTACACTGCCATCTTGTTTCTCTCCTATCCAATAATATTATTTTAAGTATCCTGTATTTCTAGGCTCAAAGGTACATTGTAACTGGAATTATTGGTCAAAAATTTTCCTACCAACTGAACTTCACCTGGAGGGAATCCATATTCTGCTTATCTTAATAGCTTTAAATTTGTCCTGGTATGAAAAAAATGCATTCAGTGTTTGTGAAATCAATTTCAATGCAAAGACCCTACCCTCACTCTGCCTTATGATTCGAAGTGAACTTGAAAGAGAACAAATAATATTTACAATTCTTTAAGAAAAATGCCACTCTCTTACAGGTTAGTTCATCCTAATTCCAGTGTAATGAAACTCTTTAGTTTTGATCTTTCAAATAAATTTAGTTTTGTTGAAAGCATTAATATAAATAGTTTTACATGTGTTTTCATATTCTAAAATATATGCATATACGTCAAACACATGTATAGGTTTCATAGCCTTCTCATTTTAATTTAACATAGCATAAATATGCCCATTTCAATAGATATCTCATAAAGCATGATTTTTAAGTCATTGTATAATTTTCAAATGAAAAATTATAGATAACATCTAAAATTGAGTTTTCTAGTACCTTACTGTTGATTATATTATTTCTTAAAAAAAATTTTTTTCAATCCTCACCCAAGGATATTTCTTCCATTGCTTTTCAGAGAGTGGAAGGGAGAGAGCAACAGAGAGAGAAACATTGATGTGAGAGAGACACATTGATTTGTTGTCTCAGCATGCCCCCGGACCAGGGCCAGGGATTGAGCCTGCAACCAAGGTATGTGCCTTTGGCTGGAATAGAACCCCGGACCCCTCAGTCCATAGGCCAACACTCTAACCACTGAGCTAAACTGGCCAGAGCTATTTAAATGATTTCTAATAACTTAACATTTATAAGTAATATGGCAGTTATCATTTGTACATTGATTTTAGCAAAAAGCTCAGCTTACTTCCTTAGAAATGGCTTGGACATTGTGCTGCCTTTTCTGTTTCTTTTGCATACCTCCAAAGTCCATCTGCTACCCTTCTTTGTTAAGCCTGGAGCCCAGGGAGAGTCACCTTCATAAGTGTCAAGTGGGACTCTGTCTTTCCATTGGTTTCGTCCAATTGATCGTACTGTCGGTGGCAGATTAGCTGGTAGAACAGAGGGAAGTTGGGTTTTTTATTCCACATTGCCTCTGCCTCTTAGTTACTGGCTTCAGGTCTCACAGTGACTGAGTTTTGTGATTTACCCTCCTCTCCTTTTCTTTACCCTTGGGTCTCATCAGTACCTGACTCACCCCTTTTGTGTTAGCAGTGGGAGTGGCTTCCCCATGTCACTAGTTTCTAAATGCTTCACCATGAGTTGGTTCCCTTACCCCTGGCCACACCTTCATAAATAACACATTCATTAATCTTTATTCATTTATATCCATTGGGTGAGTGATCTATTTTCTGCCTGAACTTGATAAAATACTCAAAGGGATATAATAATAATTCTTGAAGCATTTGATATATATTCACTTTATTTTTTCACAATTTAAATGCACCACTAATAATGTATAAGAATTCAAATATATCTATAATTTTATAACCCTGGATGTTGTTTTTCTTATTACATTTATTGAGGTTACATTGATTAATAAAATTATATAGGTTTCAAGTGTACATTTGTATGATACATCATCTGTATATTGCACTGTGTGCCCACCACCCAAAGTGAAATCTCCTTTTGTCACCATATATTTGACCCCCTTTACCCTTTACTTTCCCAATGGCATTTCTCTCTAGTAGCCACCATATTGTTGTCTGTGTCTATGAGGTTTTATTTTTTTGTCATTTGTTCATCTGTTGTTTTTAGTTTTATATCCCACATATGAGTGAAATCATATGGTTCTTGACTTTTCCTGTCTGATTTATTTCATTTAGCATGATGGTCTCAAGGTCCTAGATGTTATTTTTAATTATTGTCAACATAATGGGCCAAATATAACATCATACTCAACATCTATTTATTACTAAGGAGAATAAATGTTATGGGAGACAGAAAGAACATTTACAGATCAAATTACTACATAGTAAAGTGTCCAAAAAGCACTAGCTATGGATGAGTGCTTAAATTTCAGCTGAAGCACAACCTAGCTACATGGATTCAGGCAAGACTCCTTTTTTCCAACATCTTTAAGCCTTTTGAAAAATCATATGTGAGATAGAGATACTAATAGTGCTTGAAGTAAAGTTATTGGACTAGACCTCTCTGGTTCCTTCCATCTTTAAGCCTGTGATCTTATATCCCCAGTAGGAACAACAGGATGGGAAGAACCCCTGTACAGTTTATAATGCATGACCTATAAAGCAAACTCCACTCGACATCTTGAGTTACTGAGCCATTTGTATGGCAACTTTATTTTTCCTTTTCTCTTCTCCAAACACTGATAAATATTTTTAATGTTTTATTTTATTTTCCTTTATTGTTGATATTTCAAATGTCCCTCCCCCTCCCCCCAAATGGTTCCCCTCCACGCTGCACCTTTCTCCCAGGCCTTCACCACACTATTGTCTGTGTCTATGGTTATGCATATACACATATAAGTTCTTAGGTTAATCTCTCCCTACCCACCCCTGCCTTTCCTCGGAGATTCCTCAGTCTGTTCCATGCTTCTATATCTCTGTATCTATTTTGTTCATTAGTTTATTTTGTTCATTAGATTCCACATATGAGTAAGGTCATGTGATACTTTTCCTTCTTTGACTGGCTTATTTCACTTAGCATAACATTCTCCAGGTCCCTCCATGCTCTCCCAAAGGGTAAGGGATCCTTCCATTTTACAGTTGCATAGTATTCCATGGCGTAAATGTCTGAGAAAATGCTTGACATGATTGCAATCTTCTTGAATTTGTAGAGACTTGTTTTGTGTCCTAACATGTGGTCTATCTTTGAGAATGTCTCATGTGCACCTGAGGAGAATGTATATTCTGCTGCTTTGAGGTGGAATGTAAATGTCAATCAAATCCATCTAATCTACTGTGATATTTAAAGTCACTGTTTCCTTGTTGATTTTTTGTCTGGAAGATCTATCCAGTAAAGTTGTGGGGTGTTAAAGTCCCCTACTATGGTTGCATTGCTGTTGATCTCTCCCTTAAAGTCCTCCAGAAGTTTTTTTCAGCCTTTGTGAGTCTTCTGTTCAGAGGTGGCCTTTTGTAGACAACATATATTTGGGTCATGTTTTCTTATCCATTCAGCTACCCTATGTCTATTGATTGAAGCATTTAATCCACTTACATTTAAGATTATTATTGATAGGTATTTATCTAGTGCCATTTTAATTCTTTATGCCTATGTTTCTCTCTCTAATTTTACTTATTATAGCAGTCCCTTTAACACTTCTTACAATGCTCTTTGGTGGAGGTAAACTCCTTTAGCTTTTTTTTTTTTTTTTTTGTCTGGGAAGCTCTTTATTTCACCATCTATTTTGAATGATAGCCTTGCTGGATAGAGTAGTCTTGGTTTCAGATCCTTGCTTTGTATTACCTTGAACACTACATGCCATTCCCTTCTGGCCTGTAGAGTTTGTGATGAGAAATCAGTTGACAGCCTTATGGGAGCTCTTTTGTAGGTAATATATTGCCTTCTCTTGCTGTCTTTAAGATCCGCTCTTTGTATTGAATTCTTGGCATTTTAATTATGTGTCTGGGTGTGAGCCTTTTTGGGTTCTTCATGCTTGGAACTCTCTTTGCTTCCTGAATTTATGTTACCTTTTCCCTTCACCAGATTAGGAAAGTTTTCTGCCATTATTTTGTCAAACAGGTTCTCTAAACCTTGATCACTTTCTTCATCCCCTGTTACTCCTATGATGAAGATATTGTTACGTTTCATGTTGCCAGCTCCCTTAAACTGTCCTTCTTTTCTTCATTGTTTTTCTTTTTGGTTCTCTCATTGAATGATTTTTTTACCGTCTTCTAATTTGCTGATCCAGTCCTCAGCTTTTTCTAATCTGCTGTTTATTCCTTCCAATATATTTTTTATTTCTACTATATCATTCTTAATTTCCTTCATAGTTTCCATATCTTTTTTTCATGCTGTTGAGTATCCTTACAATCAGAATTTTGAACTCTATATCTGATAGATTGCTTATGTCCATTTAATTTATCTCTTTTTCTGGAGACTTCTCTTGTTTTTTCATTTTTTTTTTTTTTGTGTGTGTTTTTAAAATATATCTTTATTGATTTCATAAAGAGGAAAGGAGAGGGATAGAGAGAGAGCAATGTCAATGATGAGAGAGTCATTGATCGGCTTCCTCCTGCATACCCCCAAATGGGCTCAAGTCCGCAACCCCGACATGTGCCCTGACCTGGGATTGAACCCTGATCACCTGGATCCTGGGTTGATGCTCAACCGCTGAGTCATGCCCAGCCAGGCTGTTCTTTCATTTGGATCTTGTTTTTTTGTCTCCCCATTTTGGCTGCTTGTTTGGGTTTGTTTCTATGTATTAGGTAGATCTGCTAGGACGCCAAGTCTTTTGGGTGTTCTCTGGTGCAGGCCAGTGTCAGACATTGTTTGTGACTGGCCTTGAGAATCCTGTTTGAAGCTTTCCACACTCCACAACTTGTGGCTCCCTCTTTTGGCGCTGCATGTGTTTGGAAAGGACCAAAGTCTGCCTTTCCAAGCTCTGGGTCCAGAAGGAAATCAGGCAAAGACACAAAGCACCCAGAGGCAGATTATTATTCACAGTCTCTTAATGAGCCTTGGCTGTAGAAAATCTACAGGGTGGGGCGATTGCTCCCCCCCCCCCCCGGCAAAATAGATGGTATATGTTTGCTTGAGAAAGTTGTCCTCTGCCATATGAGGGAATGATGCAGCACAGGAATCCAGGTGGGTGCCTTCTGATCTCCATCTCCAGAGGCTGAAACCTTGGATTCTCCTTATGCAGCTCTAGTCCACTCTGCCCTCTCTCTGCCACAGCCCAAGGTGAATGGCTGCACATAAAATTTTGTGTGTTGGCCCTTTAAGATGATGCCTGCATTTCCAGCTGCTTCTCTCTGGCATACAGAAACCCTGCTGTTTTTCACAGCCCAATGTTATGTGGGCACCATTCTCAGTTCTGGTGCTCTGAGCTGGGAAGCCCAGATTGGGGTTTAAACCCCAAAGTTCTCAGAGGGAACCCTGTCCCTCCTCAGCTGAGATATCCCTTTGGACCTTTAGCTACTGTCTGTGGGAGCCCAGCCAGCCCTCTTGCTCCTCTGTATTTCCTACCAGTCTCTATGTGGTCTCCACTTTACATCCTTGGTTATATGGGTTCTCTCCTACTAGTCTTCAGTTGATTATTCAGGTTGGTCTTTTTACATTTTAGTTGCAATTCCACTTTGGCCCTGGGAGAGTGTCAGTATAGCTTCTACTTAATCCATCACCAACCTGGAATCTCTCTAAAACTGATGAATTTTGTGATGGAAGTGATTTCTTTAGTAATATATGTCATCAGAGAGTTATTTTTACAATTCCAAATGAGATAGACTTAACAGTTTACTATGTTAAAAGTCAGGTTCTATTAAGCAAAAGCAGGCATGCTAATAAGAGAAATAGAATCCAACATCCCTTTCAATTTACATTTACTTATTTATTGCTTTTCCTGAACTCCTGTGTTAGCAAATTTCATTTTGTTGTCTTTACATTATCCAGACAGACCTTGAAATGCTCTGAAGTTTGATACCTCACTTAATTTAATACTATAGATCACATATCTCTTAGCAGAGGGAATTTCATAGTTCAAAAAGCCTAGGGGTCTTGAAGAACATAGAGGAAATGGAATATTTCCCAGAAGATGAGAAACATAAGCCTCAGAAATAGTTCATTTGTACTGGAGATAATTGTGTGAGAGAAAGGTAGTGCTAGTTCAATGAAGTGTAAAAGGTTGAGAGAAAGCTTACATTATTTTCTGCAAATGTGTAAAATCTGCAATAGAAAGACTAATGCTGCACAGAAAATATAGTCTGTAATGCACTTTGAAGATGGATCTGGTGTTATGGAGTCACCTTCAACAGGTCATGTACTTTGAGTTGTTCGGGTGATGGATTTGCCTGCTTACTCTGCCCATCATCTGTGAGCAGAACCTGGGATTTGGAACACTGGTGTAGGGTCAGAAGGGCAGCTGAAAGCTAAAGAACAGAATGGAACTAACAGGCCTGTGCATAAATGAAACTTGTAAGTGGAATGCCACCAGTGCTTTGCTGAAATGCTAAGTCACCAGAGCTCAGAAGAAAGCTCTGAGCTGTGAGATGATTGGGAGAGATCAATAAACACTTGAGTAGATAGCAAATTCACTAATGGTATTTCTGTGCATTATTTGCAAGAAAAATAATGCACAACAATATCATAACATTTTTCAAATGGACATGTAGATGTTTAAAAACATATCTTCTATGTTTATAGTAAACTTGATTTTTAAGTGTTTTTGTCTAACACTTAACAGAATCTGTCACTGAAGCAGATGAGCACTGAAACAAGAACAAAAGCCCTCCTCCACCCTTGCCTGCAGGAAAAAAAGTGTAAGCACTCTTCCATAGAAGCCTCAGGCAAGTGGAAGAGGAAGGCGCTGTGCTGGGTCTCAGCCCACCAGCTTGGCCAGAATTGGCTGGAGATTCATGACCCTTTGGCTCTACGGGGAGGGTATAAAGTTCTGTCAGCTCATCCATTTGGATAATTAGCAAAATATATTATGACCCTGCTCCATCTGTTTGCATTTTTGCTAATAACTGGAACACTGACTAATGTTCCCGAGTCCTTCAGCTCTACCCCTAAAACTCTGGGGAAAAGCCAGGGACTGAGATCATCAGGCTCCTTATTCTCCCTGTGTGAGAGGTGACCACCACCATGCAGAGGACCAGCAGAGCTCAGTGATCATGGAATTTAATGAATCCACGGTGGCAGAAACGAATCCACTCTGAAATCCACAGGTTACACCCTTAACCAAAGATGGCTATCTTGTAAATGCAGGGCTTAGTAACCATGAGGCTTACAAAAAAGGAAAATGGAAAACCATTTACTCAAGCAGAGATTAAGTTTAAAAAATTGCCATATAATGGTGGGTTGGAAATATGTATACTATATTTTTAAAAGTCCTGCAACAGCCCTATTATGGAGATGAGGCTATGGATTTCTCCAGACAGGGTCTGTGCATCCCCTGTGCCTCTGCATGGTGGCTCGTGCAGTTTGCGATGGCACACTCAATCAACTCCAGTTGGCTGGAGGATTCAAAGCACTTCACAGTGAAGAACAGAATAGAAGTAGGGAAAGCATACTTTTACATTTTGAAATAAGTGTTAAATTATATTTTTAACTCTAAAAACCTTCTCACATTTATTTTTAATTAAGCTTGTGAGCTGACTTACAATAAGAGAAAATGGTCATTATCACTTAAGCATTCATTATGTGGTGCATTTTACTGAGTTTGTACTATGTGCAAGTGTTGGTGCTGAGCACCGGACTAGAACTGAATCCTTCTGTAAAGCAGCAGCTGCATTTTTGCAGGATCAAGTGCTCTAATGTATTACCACTATAGATACATTCAAAAATAAGTTAGTAGTAATTAACATTTGCTGCTAGTTTCTATGACATTTAGAAGATTTTATTATTAATAGATTACGAGAGGAAGTGGTTATTAAAACTAAAGTCATTCTACTGATGATACATTTTCCTTGAAAATTCAACCCACTAATACACATGACTTTTTTTTTCCCTTTAAAGGACTAAGAAGTCCTGGAAAGAGAACTTAGGTTTTTAGACACATTGTCAAATGATTTTCTATTCTTTCTGCTTTCTGTGACATAAGAATGGTGGCACTATGTACTTCAAAAAAGAGAGCATTTTCAGTTTTTAAAAAAGATTCTCTTAAGCAATGTTTTCATCTCGCAATTAAGATGTAATTGGGGTGATGGGCACACAATGCAGTGTGCAGATGATGTTTTATTGAGTTGTACACTTGAAATTTGTATGTTTTTATGAACCAATGTCACAATAAATTCAATTTAAAACAAGAAATAAAAGATGTAATAGGATTTAGAATAGAAAGATCTTTATGTTGCAAAGAAAAGTTGCTCTGTGTCTATAACAGAGAAAAATGAAATCAAACACAATCAAATCATTTCAGTGGTCAATGTAAATAATATATTTACATAATATGTAATAAATTCAACCTAATAGGAAAAACATAATTTGCAAATTTATATTTTATTTGAGTTTCAACCTTTCTATAAGTTAAAATGCCACAGAATAAGTGAATTTTCATTATAGGATAAAATTAATCAGATAACAAAGATATATAACAGTAAGCCTGTTATGTATTTTACAAAATATAATCTATTTGTTGATCAAGTTATCTGGATTTCTTTTCCTGAACATCCCTTCTTTATAAAAGTGAATCTCTGTGTCATTTAAAACTGTCAGTCTGTTTGAGTGCTAAATTGATATTAGCCTTTTATGCTACATTAGGCAACAAAGTTGGATTCAATTTTCAAATATGATGTTTATACAAAGACCAATATTTCCATTTTGTAGATTAGTATAATGAGGCTTAAAAAGTTTAAGAAACTGGCCAATAGCACAACTCTAGGCCTGAACCTGGGGCTTGTAGACCTATGTTAGGGTTTCATCCACGAATAATGCTGGTTCTTGTTTGACAACCAGCTCCCTGGAGAAAAAAGCCTGGAAGTGTAGCATATGCTGATTTGCATGCTACACACACTACTGCTGTGGCTAATTTCAAGATAGCAACATGATGTCATGGAATGAGTCGTTGCCAACAGATACGCAGCAGCTCACTATTTGACAGTAGATATGAATCTGAATTTGTATTCATGTTTTCTGTATCTATTGTAAAATTCAGATAAAATAGATATAAATAACTTGAAGAGCATAAAGAACAGTAAAACATATTAAAACACATTTAAAATTTGATGAGTATTTTTTGGCCCTGTGTCTAATACAATTTATTGAACTGCAAGATTATATAATTTAATATTAATAGTGGATTTATTTAACAGCTGAATTCCTGGACATTTAACAATTATTAGCTCAGGAGGCTCTTACAAGCCTTTACTAGCCAGTTCTAGAATACTCCAGGATCACCAAAAAATATGAATTTTGGTTGTTTCAAAACGTTTCCAATGTGTGCCTTCTCTCATTTTTATTGTGGCCTGTGTGTGTGTGTGTTAGCAATATGTCATAAAATTGTTTAATATCTATATCAAATCTGGTACAAGCAATTTCATAAACTCCAAGATTATAAATGTTTAAATTGTACATCACAGCAAAAGTTTCTGAAAAAGTCATTTTTCTTAACATTTTCTAACCTGTGCACTTAAAATCCATTTCATGCTCCTCCCTCTTGGCTTTCTGAAGATTCTCTACCTTGTTTAGTCCAGATAAATATTTGCTATGATTTGATCCTTAATTTTTCATGTGAAAAACTTTTGCCAATTAAATATAATATTTATACTACAAAATTTTTACCACACTAGTATGCACAAGAGAGCTTGGTTATGTTTAACAGTAAATCTGTAACCATGTTGTCATTGTACTAGCTACATATTAATGCCATTTCATTTTATGAACTATGTTACTTTTCCAGATTCTGTTTTGTTGTGACCATATTGTGCTGTGTGAAAACATGTTTTACATGGGCTGATGTTTGATTTATGTAGTTAAAAATTCATACTAGGTAAACTGATAGTGGTGTTAGGGATTGGACACAAGTATCTTACCAAAGCAGAACAGAAATTTAGAGTGTGAAGAAAGACCCTTAGAAGAATGAATTATAGCAAAAACTAAAGCCACCTATTAATAAAGGACCTCAGATACGAGTACATAGAAAGGACTTTTATGCAAGGACGCAGAGGTATTGTTAACATGCATGGCAATACTTCTAGGTAACTCATCTCTGCATAGTACAAGGCAGTTGAGGGGGCCACTAAAGAATGAAGTAAAAGTGCATATCCTGGGCATAGTGGTGGAATAAGGGCAAAACAGAGAGGTAGTTATTGAGTAGATAAATATGTCAAGTATCCTTGAAACTCTGGTAGCAGACATAATAAACCTTTTAAATCCTTTAGATTCCTCCAACTCTAATTTCATTGTATTGATGTTGAGATGATGATGACTATCTGGGAGGCATTTCTGATGTGTCAGATGGTAAAATGAAACTCATAGCTATGACCGGCATTTCAAAAAAGCAGATTGATGGCACTCCTGGGATTAGATAGGTGTCCAGAAAGCCTGGAAATCCTAAAGTTGCTGCAACATTAGAGATTTATTTCTCTGGGCCTTGCAAGAGTGCCCTGATAAAGAGGTGAAATAGTGGGAAGAGGAGAGGAAAAGGAAAAACAAGACCTCATTATTGCTGCCAACTAACAGCAGACTGGAACTTTCCAAACCAAGACAGTTGGATGAAGAGTGTGACCCCCCAAGTGAGATGTTTGGATAGAAACCCAGTGAATGGTCCAGCATGAACAATGCATTTCAAGTGGACCCAGCAATAGGTAATGGTCATAAAAGGAAGGAAGCTGGATTAACAGGACAAACTTTTACAAGAGCGGGTCCTCTTTATCAAGCTTGATTAGTTTGAGAGATTTTATATTAATTTGTTTAGGGAAGTTTTCTTTTCACATCTCCCAAATTATTCAAATTATAAAATAACATGTTATAAATTTCTCGGCCACAGTATCAAACAACACATACAATGCACACTTTTGTTTTATATTATGAAATGTAATGGATGATTTACAGGCATTCTAAGAACAGATGAAAATGAAAGAGGACAATTACAACGAATTTCCACTAGGTGGTGAGTGTGCTATGTAGTGTCCAGATCACCTAGTCAAGGTGGAGCTGTTTCATCTTGTACATCAAGGAATAATATCATATTATTTTGTGGCCAAACAGATGTCGAAAGGAAACTGTAGAAACCAGATAAGAGTCTCCAACTATTACAGAGTAACTCACTTTGTGAATTATATGTCTTCTCATTGTTACATTGCTTTTCATCTTGATACAATTGAAATCTGGGTCTAAGAGATCCTTCCTAGGCTAGTTTCTTTCCTGTAACTTTCCTGTGTATTAAACACTATTAATAAACCAAATAGACCCAAGAACCTCTTCCTTTGGCACTTTACAAGTCTTTGTTCTCTCTTTATAGTATTCTTATGTGAAGTGTCACATTTTAAGCACTACACACAGGGAGGATTAGTAATTGCAGAATTGGAAGGTAAGATCAGTGGAGATGGGCAAGTGCATAGCCAGTTACACTGCAATGAGTCTTCTCCCCTAGAAAACCTCTATTTATTAACCTGTGTGTGTGTGTGTGTGGAGGGGTAATTTGCATTAATTTGATGAATCAATTAGGCAAAATTTAATAGAGATCTTTTAGACTTTCTAAAGTGTATTTTCTTTCCATTTGAGTTACTTAACAAGAAGCACTTTTTCACATTTTACAGTGAACTATAATCATTAATCTTATAGCCTTTATTTTTTTTTTACCTCTTTGATTGAGTATAGAAAAATTACAAAAATAACATAATCCTTATTTAATGTGATAAAATCTTTTTTAAATGTTGTCAATTATAATATGAATTATGGATCAAATTGTTTATACCTCCCTTTCTAAAGTCCATAATAATTTTGCATATTGTGATTCCTAATGACTTTAATCTGTGCAAAGTATTATACAGAAAAATCAGGACATAAAGATCAAGATCATTTGGGAAATCAAGGCACAAAAATATTCATAATCTTAACTAAGTCAATTATTAAACTAAAATTATGTGCACATAAATTTCATGGAAAATGAATTTACAAAAAAGAGAATTTTCAGTTTTAAATTAGTTCCTCTAAGAGACCAAGTTATCCTTGTAAGTGTTCTAGTTAACCTGCCTTCCCTCCTTTGGTAACATCTTCACTCTCACAAGGATCCTGACGAATTCTGTCAATTAGACAACAATGCGATAATCCACATTAATTTATTAATAATTCATAAACTCATTTTTTTTCCACAAGAGGATTTACTTTGGAATAATGAAATGCCTTAGCCCAAAGAAGGGTTTTTCAGTGATGGTGTCTCAGGCAATAACCAGAGTATTTGTTTACAGGCTTACATCCCAGCTCACGTGCATGCTCTTCCAGGTGTCCTCCACAGTGGAGGGCTTAGACCAGGGTGGGGAGAGGAAGTTGGCCAGTTAGAATCTTAGCCCCATCACTCATTAGCTGAGTGGTTTTGCACAGGAACCTTACTCTCTCTGAGCCTCTGTTTCCTACTCTCTAAAAAGACAGGTGGGCCCTAGACGGTTTGGCTCACTGGTTAGAACATCGGCCCACAGACTGAAGGGTCCTGGGTTCAATTTTGGTTAAGGGCAGGTACCTCGGTTGCAGGCTCCATCCCCTCGCCCTGGTAAGGGTGCCTGTGGGAGGCAACCAATAGATATATCTCTCTCACATTGATGTTTCCCTCTCTGTCTCTCTCCCTCCCACTCTCTTTGAAAAGCAATGGAAAAAATATCCTCAGGTGAAAATTATTAAAAAAAAATGATGGGTGGTGGTGGGAGGGATAATACCTAATACATAGGATTGACAGGGGCTTGAGTGAGATAGTACATGCATTTAGTACATTGCTTGGTAAAAAGTAAGTTCTGAACCCATAGTTGCTTTGTTTTGTGTGTTGTTTTTTTTTTTGTAGCATATATAATTTTATTTGTTTTTTCCCACTTTACTAAGATTCATTTTTACTTATTTTTATTTTTAAATTGCAGTTGACAATATTATTTTACATTAGTTTTGGATGTACAACATAGTAGTTAAAAAATCATGTACTTTACAAAATGGTCCCCCCAGATGTTTCAAGTACCCACCTGGCCCCACAAATATTTATCACAAGATTATTGATGATATTTCCTATATTGTAATCCATATCTCTGTGACTTTTTATACTGCTTAATCTCTTCACCTTTTCACTCATAGATACAGAGAACAGACTGACAGTTGTCAGAAGGGAGAGGGGTTGGGAAGCTGGGTAAAACTGTATTTGTAAAAATCATTTATGCTGTCCTGTACATAATTTATAATTTTTAAATTTCAAATGAGCAGAACTTGTCATTAAGCCACTCTACATTTGAAAACTGTTCTTAAAAGTAATTTAGACATAATTTTTCAATATTTCCCTCCCATTTTAGTCATTTAAGGCTTCTCTAAATATATAAAAAAACAGTATGAAGAAAATATAATTAAAATATTAATTAAATATTTGGAAGACATATAAGATACAGCTTAACTTTGTTTTTGAAAAAACAGAAAACGTCTTTTGTGTTGTATAAAATGACCACATTTTTAAAGCTTTTAAATAAATTATAATCAATATCAAATTTATTGAAAACAGGTACTAAGCTTTATTAATAGATATTGGAAAACCTTTACCATTTTACAAATAAAGACTTTAGATGGTAAAACATACATCTAGAAACACATTAAAGAGACAAATAATTCAAGTTAGTCACTAAAGTCATCATTAAATTAATTATCTAAAATAAGTGCATTAAGTAATTATTTTTTTTAATGCTTGAAATTTATTCAGATTTGACTTCCCAGGCCCTAACAACCACCTAGTTAATGAATGTTACTGAGCATGAAACAAAATGCCATGTTTTCTTTTTAAAGTTTTCTTCAATGGTAATTTTTCATACTTTATTGATATTTCACTTTTAAAAGGTAATAAATGACAAATTAATATGAAAACATACTTAAAACATGTCATTTAAATATCCATAAAATTTAACTTGGCTTATTGAACTTCATGTTTTTACTGAATTTTAGTGCTGAAAAATTGATGATGGTTACACAAAAACATTATCTGGTATATATTTTCAGAATTTAAAAACTTGGATTTGTATTTCTGGTCCATAGGCTTCTGTATCTATTTTTCTAAGGTCTATTAAAATTTTTGCTTATCTCTGTTTCTCCCTAGTGATATGAATATAGTATGTCATGTGATCTCATGACAAATTATATGCATCACTGTAATCTAGATGTATATTCATCTGATTATAGCAAAATGAAACACAGTACATCATATGAAATACTGCTATCTATACTAAAAGTCTTACCATACATATAAATGCCCCAATACACACAGTCAATAAGATGTGAATTTATATGGTATGGTTATTGAACAGTTATTTTTTATGTATCCAGAGGAGAAGCAAAAGCCAGTTTGAAAAGTGAAAAGAGTGAAGGAGATCACCAACTTACACCATACACAAGAATAGACTGAAAATGGATAAAATACTTAAATGTAAGATGTGAAACCATAAAAATTCTAGAAGAAACCATAAGTAGCAAAATCTCAGACATCTCTTGTAGCAATATGGTTGCTGATACATCTCCTAGGGCAAGAGAAACAAAGGAGAAAATAAACAGGAGACTATATCAAAATAAAAAGCTCTGCACAGCAGAAGAAACAAGCTTCTGCACAACAAAATGCAAAGTGAACCCACTGTATGGGAACATATTCACCAATGACACATCTGATAAAGGGGTAATAGCCAAAATATATAAGGAACTCATACAACTTAACAAAAGGAAGACAAACCAATTAAAAAATGGGCAAAGGAGCTCAATAGACATTGCTCCAAAGAAGACATACAGATGGCCAAAAGACATATGAAAAAACGCTCAACTTCGCTAATCATCAGAGATGCAAATTAAAACCACAATCAGGTGTCACTTCACACCTGTCAGAATGGCTCCAACAACAAATCAACAAATGACCAGTGCTGGTGAGGGTGTGGAGAAAGGGGAGCCCTAGTACACTGCTGGTGGGAATGCAGACTGGTGCAGCCACTGTGGAAAACAGTGTGGAGTTTCCTCAAAAAATTAAAAATGGAACTGCCATTTGACCCAGTGATCCCACTCCTAGGAATATATCCTAAGAACCTTGAAACACTGATCAGAAAGAATTTATGCACCCCTATTTATAGCAGCACAATTTACAATAGCTAAGATCTGGAAACAGCCCAAGTGCCCATCAGTAGATGAGTGGATAAAAAAGCCGTGGGACATTCACACTATGGAATACTATGCAGCTATAAATAAGGAGGATCTCTTACCCTATGAGACAGCGTGGAGGGATCTGGAGAGTATTATCCTAAGCAAAATAAGCCTGTCAGAGAAAGAGAAGTATCACATGATCTCACTAATATGTGGAATGTAATGAAAAAAATAAACTGATGAACAAAATAGATCCAGAGACATAGAAGCATGGAACAGACTGATGAATCTCAGACAGAAGGCAGGCTGGGGGAGTGGGTGGGGAGAGTTTAATCAAAGAATTTATATGCATATATGCATAACCCATGGACAGGGACAATAGTGTGGTGAAGGCCTGGGGTGGGGTGGATGTGGGGTGGAGGAGGTCAATGAGGAAAAAAGGGGACATCTGTAATCTGTAATACTTTCAACAATAAAGATAATTTTTTTTTTTCAAAAGAGGAAGGAGAGAAAAGTTTATATTCCTGAAGGCTTTTACAATTTTACCGGAGGCTCCTGAGGCTGGCTGTATCTCCCTTTCCTTTAGGTTCAGTATATCCCAATTGCATAGTTCTCTATTTTTGCTTCAGCTAACTTAAGTGTGTTTCTTATATATGCATATAAGCAAGAAGTATTCCTTTGGAATACATTGTGGCATTAGAAATACACAGTATTTCTACAATAAAATTTACCAACTTCATGATATGTCAAACCTCTATTTTAAATTAAATTTATTGGGGTGACATTGGTTAACAGGGTCATATAGGTTTCAAGTGTGCATTTCTATGATACGTGATCTGTATATTGCATTGTGTGCCCACCACCCAAAGTAAAATCTTCTCCGGTTTCCCCTTTTTACCTCCATTCCCCTTCCCTCTGGTAACCACAATACTGTTGTCTGTGTCTATGAATCTGCGTTTGTTTGTTTTTCTTTTTGTTCACCTGTTGCTTTCAGTTTTATATTTCATATATGGGTGAAATCATATGGTTCTTAACTTTTTCTGTCTGACTTATTTGACTTGGCACGATATTCTCAAGATCCATTCATGTTGTTACAAATGGCAGTGCTTCACCTTTCCTTGTGGCCGAGTAGTGTTCCATTATGGGTGTACCACGTTTTCTTTATCCATGCACCATCTAATGAACGGGACTGTATCAAATTAAAAAGCTTCTGCACAGCAAAAGAAACCACCAGCAAAACAAAAAAGCAACCAACAATATGGGGAAAGGTATTTGCAAACACCTCTGACAAGGGGTTATTATCCAAAATATACAAAGAACTCATACAACTCAGCATCGAACAAACAATCCGATTAAAAAATGGGCAAAGGATCTGAAGAGACACTTCTCCCAAGAAGACATAAAAATGATCAAACCCTCAAAAATATGCTACAATATGACTGAAGTACTGAAAATTTTCTTAGGCATCAAAATTGTTTAGATACAATTCTTTCTTATTCCCATAGTAGTTACATACTATGAAAAGTACAGTACAAATCATTGCTGAAATAAATTATTTAATGAGTAATAAACTAGCCCAAGGAGATCAGTTATTTCAGCTCATTCTGTGGAATTAGGTACTTCTTTTTTATAAACATATATTAGCTTCTATTAAATCCATATCAGAATATATAAAGATTTGTGAAGAGCTAATGCTTAATGTAACTTCTTAAATAAGTGATTTTGCTGGTCACATTGGATATTGATGTCATATACAAAATTATTATGGAAAAGGGATAAAAATCAGAATTAGAATTAAAAATACTTTTTACATGACTCCTGGATATGAGAAATGAATTCATTTTTACCTAGTGGGTGTAGCTAGTAGTTTTGGAATCATTAAAAATAAAAACTAAACAGCAAATAAATGTTGGATACATTGCTGACAAGAACTGTTTGTAGGCCATTATGACATAACGTATGTAAGAACTCAGCAATAACACAAAAAATTTTTTGGCAGACTCTCATGTCTTCTCAAACTAGGTTTGGAAATTGTGAAAGTTGACTTTATTTTTTAAGACTCTTAGGGTAAACATTTCAGGATCTATTTATTAAATTACAGAGATAATTTTATTATATGGTTAAACTATGAGCTTGGGAAAATATGGTACTGCACACGTTAATCTGAGAAAAATAAGAAAATACATGAACGTGAAGTGATGGAAAGGGTGACTTCAGCCACATATAATTGCCATTTTTACTCATAGGTAAAAATGACAAGGTGAAATGGCTCAATGTGAGGATATATATATAATATCTGTGAATGCAAGATCATGAATGAATATGGACAAACTCTGGAAGTCAATTTGAAAAATTTAAAATAGATATATTTGAGAAGTTAGGAGCATCAACGATTTAGAAAATTTCTTTCAAGATTTATTTTAACTTTGCATATATGTCATATACATCTTTATATCGATTTGAGTTGAAATTGTTGATAACTTTCTGGTGTTGCTCAATTACTGTTCTAAAGGGTTTATTCATGTTATCTGATAATCTTTTATGAAGTTGACTCAAAGCCTCCCAGTAAGAATAGATAGTAACTTTGATATATAGCAGATTGTGCGGTTGTATAACACTATTCTTATAGAACCTAGATTATTTTATAGGGAACAAATTTAAAATTGCAGGTATATGATTCAGGGATATGTTGCTAATCTTTATTTAAACAGGGTTCAATTTTTTTAAGTTCTTGCAAACAAACTACTTTAGAATCTTAAACCATTTTAGTAATTTATTATTATAGAGAAGGTACATCTGGTATAAATGATTATGAGTGGTTGACAGAAATGCATTCTTAATTTAGTGGGTCATACTTTTCAATATTGATTATCTATGGTATGGATTTCAGATCCACTCTCATTAATCACAGGCCCTAGACCAGTATGGTAATTTGAAGTCTATATAAAATTAGTAAATATTTGATCCTTGCTAATATAGTGGTAAAACTCTGACCTAGAGTGTATTATGCCCAGGGACCATTGTTGTATAAGGTCATATATTAGCTAACCCTAACTACTTGAAAAGTATTTATTTTTTCATGGAGCCTATAATACTCTAATACTTTAGAACAAATAAATTAGATTATGAATATAAATCTAAGAGTGATCTCCTGAGTTTATTGCTTCTTTCTTTGATTGTTCCATCTCTTGCTTATTTGTTTAACAGCCCAACAATGTTATTCAATTAATTGTCAAGGAATAGACAATTTGAAATATGAAATATAATGAACAATATTTGAGTCAGGAATTTTGTTAAGGAAAAATTACTCTCCTAATTACAAGGAAATGTACAGGGAAAATTTCATGATCTGTTTTGTTGACTGTCATGTGTTATAAATAACTGACACATTTCCTAGGAATTACTGAAGGTTATATACGAGGAGCTGGTTCTTGGGACCTGGGCTTAAAAACAGTTTGGTCATCAATCTTCGTGAATACCTTTCCCATGTAAATCTCAAGCGACTGTCTCTTGGGAACAGTTTTCATTTTTTCTTTGTTCTATACATTATCTACCTGATACTCTAAATCCTTGGAGTTTTGTCCTGATTGTCTTTGACAAACTAAACTGTGCTGGTGGACTGGAGCAGTTTAATATACTATACCTTCAAGATGATTCCCCACCCCCCCCCCCCCAAGATTATCCATGCTATAACTCAAAGAAGTGATTCTGGGAGAGATTTTCAGTTGACTATTGAACATTTTTCTTCTTTATTTTAATTTATTTTTTCTGTCACCATTTATCTCCTCTATGCCCTCCTCCCCCTCCCCCCTGCAATCACCAAACTTTTGTCCCTGTCTATGAGATCTTTCTTTCTTTTTTGCTCAATTCTTCCACCCCCTCCCAGCCTCCACCCACCACCAGAGCTGTCTGCCTGCTCACAAGCTATGATTCTGTCTCTATTTTGCTTGTTAGTTTATGTTGTTCATTAGATTCCGTATATGAGTGAAATCATATGATATTTGTCTTTCTCTGACTGGCTTATTCACTTAGCATAATACACTCCAGGTACATCCATGCTGTCACAAAGGGTAAAATTTTTTATGGCTGAGTAGCAGTCCATTGTGTATATGTACCACAGCTGTTTTAATCACTTGGGCTGCTTCCAAGTCTTGACTATTGTAAACAATGCTGCAGTGAACATAGGGGTGCATGTATTCTTTTGAATAGGTTTCTTTGGATAAATTCCCAGAAGTGGAATTGCTGGGTCATAAGGTGGTTTCATTTCTAATTTTTTGAGGTATCTCCATAATGTTTTCCAAAGTGGCTGCATCAGTCTGCATTCCCACCAGCAGTGTACTAGTGTTCCCCCTTCTCCACACCATCACTAGCACTTATTATTTGTTTATTTGCTGATGGTAGCCATTCTTACAGGTGTGAAGTGATATCTCAATGTTGTTCTATTTACATAACCTGTCTCTGCCTCTATTTTACTTTTCAGCCTTTAGTTTTCTTTGCATTATGTAAAAATTTATTTACAATCTCTCTTTTTTTTTAATACATTTTAAGGTACCTCAAATCCTTTTTGAAGTATGGTGTGGAATAAATATAAACATATACAAAATTTTAAAAATCTATTTGCTGTGATTATAAGTGTTATACAAGAGAATTCCATCTCAGGCTCATAAAAGTTTTAGATACCTTGTATTGAAGATCTAATTAACAGGATTATCTATACTCCACCAAAAAGTATAACTGATCTGAAAATAAGCTACTACAGAACAAAGTCTCCTATATATCCTATAAAAACACAAATTGAAATACATTATAACTCAATGTCTATGTTTATAACAAAAGATGTTCTAAACTAGTATGGCGCCATAAGAATAATCGTAATTTAAAATATTGCTTATCTATACCTTAATCTTATTTTAAAATTTACCAACAAAGATATATATTTTCAAAAATACTTTGTAGTTAGAGGTTAAAACTTTATAAAATAATCTGCCATAATAAATATTTAAAAGTATCAATGCAATTAGAATTATTTTCAGATATTCAGGAAATATTTCATTCTGTTTAATGTAGTTTTCATGCAAAGTCTCTGGGCAGATTTTTCACTAAACTTAGAGGGCCATTTAACATAGTCTCTTATAGGATATTAAAGATGGTGGCAGACTGAGAGGAAGCTACACTGACATTCTCCTGGGACTAAACTGGAATTACAACTAAAATATAAAAAACAATCCTGAATAATCAACTGTAACTATTATACCTAGTTTTGTGAAATTAATTCACAGAAATCAAATTGAGCATTTGGAATTTATTAAGCCAGCAGCTATGAGGGGGCTCATGCCTTAAACAGACTCACAGCCCCAAACAGCCTTCACAGGGAGAATATAAAGGCAAAACTGCATCCTAGTTGGCATGGAGAGGGGTGGGAACCTAGCAAAGCAATGTACTGAAGCCAAAACAAGCATTGTTTGACCACTATGGTTGGCTATTTCCTGGCACTAGCTTGTAACTGTTTGTTCAGGGATACAGAACAGGGTTGACAGATTAAAAATGAGGGTTACATGCTTCATAACTGAAGATGAGCTGGAGAGCACCCTCATAACCAAGGAGGAAAAGTGGAGACCGCATAGAGACTGGTAGGAAGTGCAGAGGAGCAAGAGCGCTGGCTGAGCTCCTACAGGCAACAGCTGAAGGTCTAGAAGGATATCTCAGCTGGGGGAGGGTTCCCACTGAGAATTCTAGGGCCTAAACCCCAGGCAGGGCTTCCAGCCCAAAGCACCAGAACTTAGAAAGATGCCCACATAATAACTGGCTGTGAAAAGCAGCATGGTTTCTGTCTGTCAGGAAGAGGGAGCTGGAAATGCAGGTACCCAATTTAAGAGCCAAAGCACAAAGTTTCCTGGAAAGCCACTCACCTTGGGCTCCAGCGGATAAGAAGGCAGAGTGGACTGGAGCTGTGTGAGGAGAACCTAGGGTTGTGGGCTTTGGAGATTGAGATCAGAGGGCACCCATCTTGATTTCTGTGCCAAGTCATTCCCCCATACTGCAGATGACATCTTTCTCAGGCAAAAAATGTGCTGCTTTTGCCTGAAGGGGAAGCAATTGCACCATGCTGCTGGAAAACCTCTCGCCCTACCCAGAGGAGTTTCTACAGGCTGAGACTCATTAAGAGTCTGATAACAACCAGCCACCCCACCCTGTGGAGTTTCTACAGCCTGAGGTTCATTGAGAGAATCAGATTAATCAGCCTACAGGCAGAGGCAGATGTCAGAGTGCTTTGAGACTTTATCAGTTCTAGTTCTTGACCTGGGCCTTGGAAAAGCAGGCTTTGGTGTGCATCTTGGTCCTGTATAACTGCACCCAGCCCCAGCAGAGGAGACCTCAAGGGGAGGCTTGTTGATAGCGCCAAACAGGGCACTCAGAGCCAGTCATAAACAGCATCTGATATTGGCCTGTACCAGAGACCCTCCAAAAAGACTGAGAGTCCAAGCAGATCTACCTAATGCATAGAAACAAACCCAAATAGGCAACCAAAATGGGGAGACCAAAAAACAAGCCCCAAATGAAAGAATAAGAGAAGTCTCCAGAAAAAGAGCTAAGTGAAATGGAGATAAGCAATCTATCAGATATAGATTTCAGAATACTCATTGTAAGGATGCTCAACAGCATGAAAAAAGATATGGAAACTATGAAGGAAATGAAGAATGATACTGCAGAAATAAGAATACATTGGAAGGAATAAACAGCAGATTAGAGGAAGCTGAGGATCGGATCAGTGAATGAGAAGACAGGTAGAAAATATCACTCAATCAGAGATCCAAAAAGGAAAAACAATTTAAAAACAGGAGGACAGTCTAAGGGAGCTGTGGTACAACATGAAATGTAACTCCTAATATTTGCATCATAGGAGTGCCAGAGGAGGTCAAAAGTAAGCAAGGGTTAGAGAACACCTTTGAAGAAATAATGGCAGAAAACTTCCCTAACCTGGTGAAGGGAAAAGTTACACAAGTTCAGGAGGCACAGAGAGTCCCAAGCAAGAAGAATCCAAAGAGGCCCACACACAGACACATCATAATTAAAACGCCAAGAATTCAAGACAGAGAGAGAATCTTAAAGGCAGCAAGAGAAAAGCAATCTGCTACCTATCAATAATAACCTTAAGTATATATTTGGGTCATGTTTCTTATCCATTCAGCCATCCTAATGGAACATTTACTCATTTACATTTAGGTTATTATTGACAGATACTTATCTATTGCCATTTTAATTCTTTATGTCTATATTTCTCTCTCTCTCTCTTTCTACTTCTAATTACAGCAGTCCCTTTAACATTTCTTGCAATGCTTCTATTTCTACTTCAAATTACATCAGTCCCTTTAACATTTCTTACAATGCTGGTTTGGTGCTGATGAACTCCTTTAGCCTTTGCTGTCTGGGAAGCTCTTTATTTCACCACCTATTTTGAATGATAGCCTTGCTGGATAGAGTAGTCTTGATTTCAGATCCTTGCTTTTCATTACCTTGAATACTTCATGCCATTCCCTTCTGGCCTGTAGAGTTTCTGATGAGAAGTCAGATGACAGCCTTATGGGAACTCCTTTGTAGGTAGCAGATTGCTTTTCTCTTGCTGCCTTTAAGATTCTCTCTCTGTCTTGAATTCTTGGCGTTTTAATTATGATGTGTCTGTGTGTGGGCCTCTTTGGATTCTTCTTGCTTGGGACTCTCTGTGCCTCCTGAACTTGTGTAACTTTTCCCTTCACCAGGTTAGGGAAGTTTTCTGCCATTATTTCTTCAAAGGTGTTCTCTAACCCTTGCTTACTTTTGACCTCCTCTGGCACTCCTATGATGCAAATATTAGGAGTTACATTTCATGTTGTACCACAGCTCCCTTAGACTGTCCTCCTGTTTTTAAATTGTTTTTCCTTTTTGGATCTCTGATTGAGTGATATTTTCTACCTGTCTTCTCATTCACTGATCCGATCCTCAGCTTCCTCTAATCTGCTGTTTATTCCTTCCAATGTATTCTTATTTCTGCAGTATCATTCTTCATTTCCTTCATAGTTTCCATATCTTTTTTCATGCTGTTGAGCATCCTTACAATGAGTATTCTGAAATCTATATCTGATAGATTGCTTATCTCCATTTCACTTAGCTCTTTTTCTGGAGACTTCTCTTATTCTTTCATTTGGGGCTTGTTTTTTGGTCTCCCCATTTTGGTTGCCTATTTGGGTTTGTTTCTATGCATTAGGTAGATCTGCTTGGACTCTCAGTCTTTTTGGAGGGTCTCTGGTACAGGCCAATATCAGATGCTGTTTATGACTGGCTCTGAGTGCCCTGTTTGGCGCTATCAACAAGCCTCCCCTTGAGGTCTCCTCTGCTGGGGCTGGGTGCAGTTATACAGGACCAAGATGCACACCAAAGCCTGCTTTTCCAAGGCCCAGGTCAAGAACTAGAACTGATAAAGTCTCAAAGCACTCTGACATCTGCCTCTGCCTGTAGGCTGATTAATCTGATTCTCTCAATGAACCTTAGGCTGTAGAAACTCCAACAGGTAAGGTGAGAGTTTTCCAGCAGTGTGGGGCAATTGTTTTCTCCTCAGACAAAAGTTGCTTAGATGGTAAATGTCTGCCTCTGCAGTATGGAGCAATGACTCAGCACAGGGATCCAGAGAGGTGCCCTCTAAACTCTGTCTCCAGAGCCCACAACCCTAGGTTCTCCTCACACAGCTCCAGTCCACTTTTCCCTCCCTCTGCTGGAGCCCAAGGTGAGTGGCTGCATAGGAAACTTTGTGCTTTGGCTCTTTAATTGGGTGTCTGCATTTCCAGCCATCTCTCCCTGGCAGACAGAAACCCTGCTGCTTTTCACAGCCAGATGTTATATAGGCACCTCTCTCAGTTCTGATGCTCTTGGCTAGAAAGCCTAGCCTGGGGTTTAGGCCCCAGAGATCTCAGTGGGGACCCCTACCCAGCTGAGATATCCCTCTGGACCTTCCCCTGCTGCCTGTGGGAGCCTAGCCAGCCCTCTCGCACCTCCACACTTACTAACAATTTATATGTGGTCTCTGCTTTTCCTCCTTGTTTATGAGGGTGTTCTTCAGCTTGTCTTCAATTGCAGTTGATTATTTAGGATGGTTTTGCTATATTATAGTTGTAATTCCAGTTTGCTCCCGGGAGAGTGTCAGTGTAGTCTGCCACCATCTTTAATCTCCAGAGTAAGTTATTTCTGAAAGTCACAGGAAGGCTTTGTATAGGCTCATCCAACAATTAATTTTAAGATAACTCAATTGCCCATCTACTGAGTTATACCTATTTAAGAGGGTGTACAGACTAATAGACACTATTTGGTCACACATTACTGCTAAGTAGGAGATACCTGATATCTTGAAGTATGTAGAGGGAAGGTCAACCTAATAAATTGCCTTTAAATACATTGAATATTTAACAGGTGATTCAGCTGTCGAAGACTAGCTGACAATGGGGAAAGACTACTACAATAACAGTTCTCCTGGTGTTTCCCCTCTGGCCAATATTCTCTCTTCTCTCCATGTTTGCCTTGACTTTTATGAAAGTACAATGGGTGAAATCCTCAGAGCAAACTCAGAGGAATCAAGATACTACCCAGCACGAATATATATATTTTTAACTTAATTTTTATTGTTCACACTATTGCAGATGTCCCCATTCTCCTCACCTTTTCTCACTTCGCCCCCAACCCCATTTCCTTCTGGCCATCACCACACAGTTGTCTGTGTCTACAGGTTATGCACCTATGTTCTTTGGCTAATCTCTTCACCATCTTTCATCTAGCCCCCCCTCCTCACTCACTTCTGACAGCTATCTGTCTGTTCCATGCTTCCATGCCTCTGACTCTATTTTGTTTGTTAGTTTATTTTGTTCATTAGACTCCACATATAAGTGAGATAATATGGTATTTGTCTTTCTCTGACTGGCTGGCTTACTTCACTTAGTATAATAATATGCAGGTCCATCCAATCA
The DNA here is from genome assembly GCF_054644295.1 of Miniopterus natalensis. Taxonomy (NCBI): domain Eukaryota; kingdom Metazoa; phylum Chordata; class Mammalia; order Chiroptera; family Miniopteridae; genus Miniopterus; species Miniopterus natalensis. Next base: position 220,551 of record NC_142100.1, read on the forward strand.
ATTGCAAAAGGTAAGATTTCTTTCTTTTCTACAGCTGCATAGTATTCCAATGTGTAAATGTGCCACAGCTTTTTTATCCACTCATCTACTGATAAGCACTGGGGCTGTTTTCAGATCTTGACTATTGTAAATAATGCTGCTATGAACATAGAGATGCATAAATTTTTTTCAAATAAAAAAATTTAAAAATAAGATAACACTTTATAAATCAATATGATATATTTTTATTAGCTAATATCTGGTTAGTAATATTTTCAATACCTTCAACTCTCTAGTAAAGGTTAAATAAACTATTTAATAATCTCTAAAAACAAAAAGAAAGAATAAAAAAAAGAAAAATTATTTGAAGAAATACTGACTGACCTAGTGTAGAGAATAGACATACAAGTCCAGGAAGCACAGAGAGTCTGAAACAAGATGAACCCAATGAGGCCCACACTAAAACACACCATAATGAAAATGCCAAAGGCTAACAACAAAGAAGGAATCTTAAAATAAGCAAGCATAAAGCTGTTAGGTACCTACAAGGGAGCTCCCATAAGACTGTCAGCTGATTTCTCAACAGGAACTTTGCAGGGCAGAAAGGATTGGCACAAAATATTCAGTGATGAAAAGCAAGCACCTATAACTAACGTTACTCTGTCCAGCAAAGCTATAATTTAAAAGTGAAGGAGAGATAAAGACTTCCCTGGACAAGAAAAAAGTAAAGGAGTTTGTTACCACTAAACCAGTATTACAAGAAATGTTAAAGGGACTTCTTTAAGAAGAAAATAAAAAAATATAGGAAAGAAAAAAATTCTCACTGACGAAGCAAACACAATAACAGCAGTGGATCAAACAATTATAAACACAGCACAAAGGTTAAAAGGCATAAGAAGAAAGATCATGTGTAATTACAACAATAAATTTATGGATACACAAACACAAACAAGAAGTAAAAAATAATGACAAAACCATAAATGTGGACGGGGTGAGTAGAAATGGTAGTGATTTTAGGATTTGTTCAAACTTAAGTGACCATCAACTTAAAAGGGACTGCTATAACTATAGCTTCGTATATAGCAAGCACATGGTAATAACAAACCAAAAATTTTCAATAGATATACAAGAAATAAAGTGAAAAGAATCTAAACACAACACTATAGAATATCATCAAAATACACGAGAGGTGGGCATGAGTATAAAAGAGGAGTATAGAAGAACTACAAAAACACTCAAAAAACAATAAAATGACATTAACTACAGACCTATCAAAAATTAAATGTAAATGGACTAAATGCTTTAATCAAAAGACAAAGGGTGACTGAATGGATAAAAAAAGACCCATACATATGCTGCCTGCAAAAGACCCACTTCAGATCAAAAGACACCCACAGACTGAAAGTAAAGGATGGAAAATGATATTTTATACAAGTCAAAATAAAAAAGGTGGGGCAAAGTAGGTTTATAATTGTGAGTATGCAAAACACAGAGTTTATTCTTGCATTATTATTTATTAATTATTGCATTATTTTCCATACAAACCACTGTAAACCTACTTTTGCTCCACTCTGTAAATAAAATCAGAAATGAAAGAGTAAAAGTGACAACCAACACTACAAAAACGTGAAGGGTTATAAGAACACACTATAAAAAATTACATGCCAACAAATTTGACAACCTGGAAGAAATAGATAAATTCCTAGAAATATACAATCTTCTAAGGATGAATCAGGAAGAAGCAGAAAATATGAATATACCAGTAACTACTAAGTAAATAGAATCAGTAATCAAAGAACTCCCAAAACAAAAGCCCTGGAACAGATGGCTTCACATGTGAATTTTACCAAACAGTTAGTGAAAAACTAATACCTGTCCTTCTCAAACTATTCCAAAAACCTGAAAAGGAAGGAACACTTCCAAACTTATTTTACAAAGCCAGCATTACTCTGATACCAAAGCCAGAAAATGACACCACAAAAAATTATAGGCCAATATTCCAGATGAACATAGATGCAAAAATCTTCAACAAAATATTAGCAAACCAAATTCAGCAATACATTAAAAAGGTATTCCATGATCAAGTGCAATTTACTTTCAAGATGCATGGCTGGTACAATATCTACAAATCAATTAATGTGATACACCACATAAACAAAATGAAGAACAAAAAAATCATATGATCATATTAATAGATGCAAAAAAACACATTTGACTAAACTAAACACCCACTTAAGAAAAACACACACACACACAAATCTCTCAGCAAAGTAGGAATAGAGGGAACATACCTCAACATAATAAATGCCATAAATGACAAACCCACAGCTAACAATATGCTCAATGGTGAAAAACTGTGTTTTCCTTAACATTGGGAATAGGACAAGGGTGTCCACTTTCACCACTTTTATTTATTCAACATAGTACTGAAAGTCCTAGCCACAGCAGTCAGACATTAAAAGAAAAGAAAAGAAAAAAAGAAAAGAAAAGAAACAAAAGGCATCCAAATTGGAGAGGAAGGAGTAAAGCTGTCGTTATTTGCAGATGACATGATATTACATACAAAGAACCCTAAAGATTCCACCAAAAAAGCACTAGAACTGACAAATGAATTCAGTAAAGTAGCAGGATACAAAATTAATGTTCAGCAACTGTTTGAATTTTATACACCAATAACAAACTATCAGAGAGAAAAATTAAGGAAACAATCCCATTTGCAATTGCATCAGAAAGTAAATTATCTAGGAATAAATTTAACCAAGGAGGCCTAAGATCATGTACTTGGAAAACTGTAACACATTGAAGAAATTGACCAAGATACAAATCAATGGAAGCATATACCATGCTCATGGGTAGGAAGAATTAACATCGTTAAAATGTCCATACTACCCAAAGCCCTCTGCAGATTCAGTACAATCCTTATCAAATATCAATGACATTTTTCATAGAACTAGAAGAAATAATCCTATAATTTATATGGGACCATAGATGACCCTGAAGAGCCAAATCAATCCTGAGAAAGAAGAAAGTTGGAGGAATCACACTACCTGAATATCAAACTACATGACAAGGCTATAGTAAGAAAAACAGCATGGTACTGGCGTAAAAACAGACAGAAAGATAAATGGATTAGAATAGAAATCCCAGAAATCAAACCATGTCTATATGGTCAATTAATTTATGACAAAGGGGTAAGAACATACAGGGGGGTAAAGACAGCTTTGTCAATAAATGGTTGGGAAAACTGCACAGACACATGCAAAAAATGAAATTAGACCACCTTCTTATACCAAACACAAGAATAAGCTCAAAATAGATTAAAGACTTAAATGTAAAATCCAAAACCATAAAACTAGAAGAAAACATAGGCAGTAAACTCTTTGGCATCACTTTCCATAGTATTTTTTTTATTTGTCTCCTTGGCAAGAGAAACAAAAGGAAAAATAAACAAATGGGACTACATCAAACTAAAGACTTATTGAACAGTGAAGGAAACCATCAACAATATGAAAAGACAGCCTCCTGAATGGAAGGAGATATTCTCCAATGATACATCTGATAAGGCATTAATATCCAAAATATATAAGGCAGTCATACATCTTATCAACAAAAAGCAAACAATCCTATTAAGAAATGGGCAGAGAACTTAAATAGACATTGCTCCAGAGAGTACATGCAGATGCCAATAGACATGTGAAAAGATGTTCAACATCATAAATCATCACGTAAATGCAAATTAAAACCACAATTAGATATCACCTCACACCTGTTAGAATGACTATCATCAATAAATCCACAGACAAGTGTTGGCAGGAATGTGGAGAAAATGGAATATTTGTGCACTGTTGATGGGATTCTAAATTGATGCAGCCACTGTGAAAAACAATATGGAGTTTCCTAAAAAAATTAAAAATAGAACTACCATATGATCCAGCAATTCCATCTCTGGGTATTTATTTAGAAAACCCAAAACACTAATTTGAAGAGACATATGCACCCTTATGTTCATTGTAGCATTATTTACAATAACCAGGATATAGAAGCAACCTAAGTGTCCATCAATAGATGAATGGATAAAGATGTGATATGTATATACATTGGAATATTACTCAGGCATAAAAAGAATGAAATCTGGCCATTTGCAACAACATGGATGGGCTTAGTTAGTATTATGCTAAGTGAACTAAATCAGATGAAGACAAATACCATATAATTTCACTTAGATGTATATAAGTACATACATCTATTCTATTATGTACAACAATATACAATATTTCAACTAAATAAATAACTGCTATATACACCTATTCAACTCAATATACCACTGCACACAACTACTCATCTATACATACTACTGCATAAAACTCTCAGCCTTATATATAGCTATGTAAACTAATCAACAGCTATATACAACTATTCATCAATATATACAGATATATAAAACAATTTATTTATACAACTATATACATCTATTCAACAGTTATATATAATTATTCAATGAAATATACAATAGCTATATACAACTATTCAACATTATATATACAACTACATACAACTCTTAAACTAATATACAGGCATGTACAACTGTTAAACCAAACATACACTGCTAAATACAACCATTTAACTATATATACAGTTGTATGCAACTGTTCAACTATATATATTGCTACATAGAATTATTCAATTGTATGTTAAATATACTGCAGCAATATACAACCATTCAACTATACGTACAACTATAAACAACTATTCAACTATTTATGCAACTATTTGAACACATATATGACTATTGAACAATATACACCTATATACAACTATTCAACTATATATACAGCTACATGAAACAGTTCATCTTTACATACCCAGTTATATACAATTATTCAACTAAATATACAGATGCTAGAAACAGCTTTTCAACTATAAGTGCAACTATACATAATGATTCCACCATACATAAAGCAATATAAATCTATTCAACCACATATATAGCTATATATAAATATTAAACTATATATACAACTATATTCAACCATATTTGCAACTATGCACAACTACTCAACCATATATATAGCTATATACCATTATTCAACTAAACAACAGCTATGTACAACTATTCAACCATATATACAGCTATATACAACTCTTTAACTGCATATACATCTATATACAATTATTCAGCCACATGTACAGCTACTGTATATAACTATTAAACTATATCTATACAGTCACATTCAACTATTCAACCCCATACAATGTTACTATAACTATAACCTTTACATACAGCTACACACCACTATGCAGCTACAGACACAGCTATGCGCAATTATTCAACCATATATACAACTACATTCAATGATAAGTTATATGTACAGCTTAACTATATATGTAATTATACAATTATAAATACAGTTATATGCAGCTGTTGAAAACATATTAATAGTTATATACAACTCTTCAGCTATATATATATGTGGAGGAGAGACTGTTCTATGATGTTACTGTTGTCTGTCCTGCAACTTGGAATCAAGCAAGAATAGAGGTTGTTTTCTGTAAACCCCTCTTAGAGACCCTCTGAACATAAACTGATGTTCATTCTGATGTAAATAAGTGCACTTCACTTGCCTCCTGCTATGTGCTGGTTCCTGTAACAGGTTGTTTTTCTGACCTAGTCAAGCATGCAAAGTAATTTGCCATCCCAGGAGCATTCACATACTAGTACCACGCCCCCTCTCCCCCCTTTATATAATTCCTTGGTGTCTGTCAAGCAGTGCAGGTGTCTATTTCACCTTGCAGCTGTCCAAGACGTCTCTTCTATGTAAGCTTCCCTTAATAAACTCTATTAATAACAATACCAGAGTAGACAGCCTCTTTCTTTGGTCTTTCATTGCCCTCTGATTACAAAGGTAGATTTTCAGTCTCAGAGATTTTCCTCAGGACTGTGTATAAAAACAATATATAACTATTCAACCATATATACAACTATATGCAACTATTCAACTATATATACATCATATAAAAATCATTTAACTTTATATACAGCTATATAAAACAATTCAACTAAATATACAACAGCTATATACAATTATTCAACAATATGCACAATTATATACAAGTATCTGACCATATGCACATTTCAACCATATATACAGCTATATACGATTATTCAACTACATAAATAACAGCTATATATACTTATAAAAGTCCATATACAACTAGATACAGCTATTTATACACAACTCCTCAACCATTTATAGAGATATAGGTAACTAATCAACCTTATATACAGATATATACAACTATTCACTATACAGCTCTATACAAGTATTTAACAATATACCCAGGTATATACAGCAATTCAACTATTTGCAGTACTATATACAACTAGTCAACTCTATGACAACTACATACAACTATTCAACTACACATACAACTAAATACAACTCTTTAACCAAATATACAGCTATATACAACTATCCAAAAATATATCCTGCTATATTAAACTATATTACTGCATCTATATTCAACTATTCAACTATACATACAAATATATACACTTTATTTAAGCTCTAGCCATCTCTTCAACCACATATACAGCTACGTATGACTATTAAGAAATATACAACTATATACAACATTCACTATATATATACAGCTACATAACTGTTCATCTATATATACAACTAGTCAACTAAATATATAGCTTCTATAACAGCTATTCAACTATAAATACAACTATACATAACTATTCCACCAAATGTACAGCTATATACAACTATTCAATTGCATATAAACCTATATATAACCATTCAACTAAGTATATAGCAGCATGTACAACTATTCATCTACATATACAGCTATATACAGTTTTCAACTATATATACAGCTATCCAATGATTAAACTAAATACATAGCATCTAAATACAACTATTAAATACTATATACAACTCTATACAATACTCAACCATGTATACGATACATAAAACTATTCAACTACATATGTAGAAATACTCAACTATTCAAATATATTTACAGCTATATACAATAGTTCAACTAAATATGTAGTAGTTATATACAACTATTTAACTATGTATACAACTATCTAAAACTTTTCAACCATACATACTGTTATATACAATATTCAACCATATTATAGAGCTGTGTACAACTATTCAAATTAATATACAGCAGTTACATACAACTACTAATTTATATATACAACTATATACAACTCTTCAAACAAATGTATACATATTTACAACTATTTAAGAGCATGTACAGCTATATACAATTACTCAACTACATATACAGCTATAAACAAATATTTAACAAATATTTAGTAACTATATACAACTATTGAACCATATATACAGTGATGGACAACTATTCAACTAAATATATGGCAGGTCCATACAACTATTTAACTACATATACAATTATATACAACTATCTAACCATATACACACCTATATACAACTATCCAACTACATATACAACTCTAATTTAAATATATATAAAGAGAGAACAGAGGATATATATATACACACACACATATGCACAAACACAAATTTTTTCCATCAAATACTTTTATAGTATCCTGGAGTCATTTCTTAATAATTCAAGGAAACTCACTATTACCCTTAGAGAAAACAGTTCCCTGGATAAGTTTCAAGTCCCAAACAACTGGGGTAATATGAAAAGTGTCATCTTAATTTTATGCCCTGGGGTTTTTCAAATGAGAAGACAGACCCTTTTCTAGGTACCACTCATTGCTAGAGTGTTTGTGCTTTGTGTCCATCATCTCCTACCCCTTCATCCTGTCCAATTGTATTGCTTCTTCAGTTGCTCTTGCTATTGGAGACTGACTAGGAAAATAGTGAAAAGATGACAAAAAGGCAGCTTCCTTAGTCACTGATTAACATTTTACCCAACCTCACTCAATTGAGTTTACCTTTCTCATTGGTCTTTGAACAGTGTCCTTCATGCATCATGTTTCTCTTCCTGAGGCAGAAGCCTTGAGTTTTAACCCAGCTTTGCTACTTTCTTACTGAGTGGTTTACATCTATACTATGGTATAATGGAACCTGCCCAGACTAACTGTGAGATCAAATGAGGAACAGTGGATGTGGAAGTATGACACCCGTAAAAAGTAAAATGTTGCTTTTAGAAGTGAGCATAGTTCCCCTACAATTTTGTTCTGGTTACAAGCCTTTACTTGTGCAGGTGAATGCCAATGCCCCCTTTCCCATATAGGTGCAGCCAACATGGCAGGCCTTCATGAGGGTGCAGGTCTGCAGAAGATACAGGCTAAGAATTCTAGGCACATACCCAAGCCAGGGTGTGCTAAAGGCCTTCAGTCCCTACGCTGGAATTGCCAACAACCACATGACCCTGTGGTTTGCCATCCACCCCCATAAATTCTTCCAGCCTAGATAATAACCATATAACTGAGTTAACTGTATGTGAAATATACAGAAAATACCTGATTTCAGAATGGACCAAAATTGTTAGAAGGAGAATGTCCTACCTCTATGATAAAGTTTACTTGCCTGTTAACTCCAAGAGGCTAAGCCCTGGATTTTATATTTTCTCTCCACTGCCTGGTACATAACGGGCACCAAATATTTCTTGAAGAACTAATTGCCATGGAAGCTTATCTCCTCTACAAAGTAGTAAATGGAAACTGAGGTGTAGTGGCAATGAATTAGGTTCTCACATTAGGGACAAGAACAGAGCTGCAAAATGAGAGGCAGGTTATATTCTGATCAAGGACAATCCAGTTTTCATTTTAATTTCAGTGTGAGCAGTATTCTTTATACCTAAACTAGCAAAATAGAGATAAGAGATGTTGGGAGCAAAGGAGCTGTGTTATAATATAGATGTCAAGCGGAGATTGGGATTTTTATCACTAGACATAATCTTTGCAGCCAGCGAGGCTGAGCTATATGCTTCTGACACTCGGGGGTCTGTACATTGAAACCTACATGCATGTACATTTGTTTTTGCCAACATTCAGTCATAAGGTTATTAGGCAAAATCCCTGCTACTGCATCCTTCAGGGCACAAGTGAAAATCAAGTGAAATCAGAGAACAGGTCTCTTTCTAATTACAGTTCTGCTTCTAAACTGGTTCTGTTTGACATTATCATTTAGAAGTGAACCATTTATCCTCAAACAGGTGACAAGAAAGACACAGAATTATATCCATTTAATCTAGAGTCTGAATGTAGTGTTCTGGTGGGACTGCTGCATTTTCATACTGTGTGGCAATAAGGATATCTAATTAGGCTGTGTCTTTCTACCTCAAGTCCCTCCAATGTGAACCCCAACTTCGGCTTAGGTTTATGAAGGCTTCAAGCTTGGTAGGGACTAGTGGTTTCATAGTACCAGTTAGGTCATTTCATCTGGCTCATTTGAAGCAACAACAAAAGCAAATTTGATTTGCCAGAACTGGAGACCCCTGTATGTAACCATTACTCACTCAACATATTTACTGAGCACATGTTATACCAGTCATTGTGTTGTTAATACAGGACTTTTTAAAAGTTCATATTCTTGTTATGAATTTGAGATGAAACTTCAAAGGGACCTTTGGAAAAGAGACAGTACATAAACTTAGAGCAAGTATTCTGCTTCATGGATATACCTGAAGTAGATACAAAAAAGGGAGAAACTAAAAATAAATCCAGAAGAACAAGTTCATAGTCTCTTGGTGAAAGAAGATATGAATCAAATAAGTAACCCTAAGCTCCAATAAGTGCAAAAGAAGTCTGGAGAAGGGAGTAATTACTTTTGTTTTAAAGGGACTGGATAGTGGCAGACTAGGAGAAAGTTCTAATAGGAGGAGATTCCTAAACAGAATCTTGAAAAGTAAATATGAAATTTAGACTAAATTTACCTGACAGGCCATATGAGTAATGAAAGCATTTTAGAGGGGGTGTAAAGTAGTGAAGGATGTTTTAGATTCATCACTCTGGCAGTCATTTGTGGATATGCTGGAGGAAGCCAGTCTAAAGACAGGGAGATCAGAAGGCTGATCAGTTAGAAGGCAGATGGTGGCATGGTGATGGCATGTGCAACTGTGCAAAGTGAGGACACTTCGCCTGGTCACTGTGTGCCTCACTTGGCCCTATTGCATCCCTTGTGGACTTGTGATGAACCTTCAAAGGGACTTTTGGAAAGACATGGTAGGTAAATTTAAGAGAAAGCGTTCTTTAAGGATGCCGGGTAAAACAAAGAAGGAAGAAGCTAAAAATAAATTCAGGAGAACAAACTCCTGGTGAGCTACAACCACCCACCAGAGCTCGGATCCACTAGGCTTAACAATAAGGCCCAAGCACACTGAACCCTGCCCATCTAGCACAGTACACCAGCTGGCTGCAAGAGGTGCTTCAGACAAGAGGTGCCACCAGAGGAGCCCCATATCCCAACCCTTCTGCTTTCTCATTCAAGGCAGCAGCTTCAGAAATTGTTCAGCTGGGCCAGCCTCATTCCCCTCTGACATATCCTTGCTGTGGAATTCAAAATTAACCTGGACTGACCTCCCCATATGATCCCCACCCCCAGGTGAGCTAAATTTTGATTGGCAAAGGACACTGATAGTCAGGAATAGAGACCTTGAAGAGCAAGCAGTGAGTACTCAAAAGAACTCAGCAGCTAGTAGTAGAAGGAAGAGACAGGCAAGTGGGTGGTGGGTGGGGGCAACCAGGGTGGGGCAAAAGGCAGGCTTCTCCTGAATTGTTGCCCACCATCTGGCTTGTAGAGGGCTCCTGCTTCCTGCGGCAGAAACCTTAAGTAAGGGAGAGAAAGTCAGGACGATCGTTGCAGGAAGGGGTCCTCACGAGGCCACAGCCAGGCTACCTCCAGACCCGTCAGCAACCTCTCCGCCAGAAGAGCCTCTGAGGATGAGCTCGCCAGGCAAAGGATAAGATGAAGCATTTCACTTAGTGTTTTTCTTCCCAAACACTTAAGCCCCTGTGGTGTTGCTGACCTTGCATCCTTCTAGTAAAAGGCCCAGGACCCATGCTCGGCATTTCGGAATCTGAAGTAACTTTAGAGGGTGGAAGACAGCGATCTCGTCCCCACGGTTCTCTGCAGCCCGGGGCGCAGAGTGGTCGGCCCCTGGGGGTGGTGCAGTGTCAGTGAATGTCCCGCGGCCCAGGCGCCAACCTTTAAGCCAGGGCCCACCCGGGGGTGCCTGGAAACAAGCCCTTCGCAGGGAATCAATGGCTGTGGGGCGACAGCGTGGTGCGGGGCGCAGGCCGCGAGGGAGGACGGGCTCTGAGCGGCCTGTCCGTCCGGGACCGAGACCCTGTGGGTCAGAAAAGGGGAGCGAATGTTTGCGGGCCTCCTGCCTCGGCTCCCCCGCGCCCGGCCCCCCGGCAGCTGCGCCAGCAGGACGCGCACCCCCGGCCGAGCGCTCGGCCGCCCGGTGCTGCGGCTCAAGACGCTGCTCGCGGGGCCCGGCTCCGGGGCTGCGCCTTCCGCCCGCCGCCTCAGGGGCGCGGCCCAGCTCGACCGCGGCTCCCCCACGAGGGCCGCGTTGATGAAACAGTGCTGTGGAACCACGAATGCGAGGCGCTTTCCTTCATTTCTCTCCCCACGAAACCTCCCAGAACCCATCTTCCCCAGTCTCGCAGGGCGCGCTCGGCCTCTGCGCCGTCCCCCGAGCCCCGCCAGGCGGCGCCCTGTGCCCGCCGCAGCCGGGGGGCCGTTCCGCCCGGGACCCGGTGCCCGCGCGCCCGCGTCTCTGCGGTCGGTGCGCCCCCGCCCCAGGCCCCCGCCTCCGCCTCCGCCCCCGGCCCCCGGCCCCCGGCCCCGCCCCGCCGCTCGGGGCCCGCACCGCGCGCAGCCCGCCGGGGCGGGAAGTTTGCTCGGACCGCGGGGACCTGCCGCGCCCGCCCCTCGGGCGCAGGGGGAGGCTCCGGGCGGCCGGGCGCGCGGGGGGCCCGGGGCGACCCCTCCCCCGCCGGCCGGCCCCGGCCCCGCAGTTCCCGCGCTGTCCGCGGGGCGGCGCCCCGCGCCGGGCCGCGCTCCTCCCGCGCCGCCCGCGCCCGTCTCGCGGCCGGACACAGACTCTACCTTCCGCTGCGGGCGGATCGGGCCGGAGTCGCCGCAGCTGCTGCTGAGGAGAGGAGGCAACGGCGCCCGGCCCGGCGGGCAGCCTGGCCCTGCCCAGCCCGAGCGCGGAGCCGCCCAGGTAAGGGCAGGGCCGGGCCCAGCTCGGGTCCCCGCGCCCTGGCTTCCCCGCCGCGTCGGGCTCCGGAGCGCGCCCGCCCGCGTCCGGTACCTGGAGGCCCCGGCCCCCCGGCCCCCGGGCCGCGCCCGCCCCGACGCCCCGCCCGCCCGCGCCCTTCCTCCCGCTCCCGCCTTCCGGCCGCCGGCCGCGCGCGGCTCCCCGCGCCTCCCGCCTGGGCTCGTCCCCGCGGCCTCCATCCCCACCGCCCTGCGCCCGCCCGGCCCCAGAGCCCCGGCGCCGGCCCCTCCGGCCCGCGTCCGCCCTCTGCCCGCATGAGGGCCCCGCGCCGGCCCCTCCGGCCGCTCCGGCCCGCGTCCGCCCTCTGCCCGCGTGAGGCCCCCGCGCCCTCCCGTCACCCTCGGGCCGTCCCCGGGCCGCGGCGCCCGTCCCGCTCAGCCCGGAGCCCAGGAGGCCGCCTCCCTGCTCACTGACAGCGCCTGGACCGCGTCCGCCCCCGCTGGTCGCCTGGGGACCCAGCGCCCTGTCAGAAATGACGCTTTCCCTGGACTAAGGGAGCGCCGTCCGCCCCGCCCCGCCCCGCTTCACCCCGGTGAGAAGCGGGGAACAGACCGTCATGTGGGCAAGTGGGGGGCTGACGGTCTCCCCCGAGGCCTGGCGGGCGCTGAGCTCCAGACCCGCGCCGGGCACGCGTGGGTCTCGGCCCTGACAGGACCGGAGCCGGGACAGTGAGGAGGCAGGAGCTGGAGCCCTGGGAGAGCTGGCCAGGCCCTCGGGGTGGCGGAGGCGGCGCAGGGCTGGCCCAGGGCCCTCTGCCTGCCTGGCGGTGGCAGAGCGACGCGCGGAGCTTCTCCGCTGGCCCTGTGGCCGCACAGCTCGGGCTCTGTGCTGCCGTCCTCCTGGAGCTGCTGCCGGTGTGCCGCGCGGTGCCGTCTCCCGCCTCCCTCCAGCGGCCCTTCTGGGCATGTCTCCTAAGGGCCTGGGTCGTGTGGAAACGGGCAGCTCTGGGCCGGGGCAGTGGTGGGCATCTCAGGACTTGCCAAGCGCGTGGAGCCCTGTCCGGAACAAAGAGAACCACCTGCACTCAAGTTCCCTGTGAGTCACTGGGGCGACCAGACACTTCCAGGAGCACCTGCAGTGGCTGTTTGGGACAGAGGCTCTCTGGGTTGGCAGTGGTCTCCTGAGAGATCTGGCTCTGCTTTTCTTCCCTAGTGTCTGTGCTCGTGGGGTGGAGGCAGGGGCCTGGAGAGGTCAGCTGTGTCTCGTCCACCCTGGAAGGAATCCCCTGGAACACCGCTGGGCATCATGAGGCTGATTGTGCTGAAGCTGCAGCTCATGTCTCATTATTAATCAGGTTTATTATTTTCCTCACTGACTGGATGTGTTCATCAAGGTCATGACCCTTTGGAGAGTTAATCTAATAAGCACACATTACGGTGTCTGGGTTTGTTTGATTTTCCATATTTTGTTTATTTCTTGTGGAGTGAGCCTTCTGTGTGGAGCCGTGGCCTGGGTGTAGTCATCAGTTTCTGCCTGCCTCACTAGCTTTGTCTCCCGCTCTTCCTCTGGACCTGCTGCCTGAGACCAAAGGCAAGGCTGGCCCCAGAGCTCTGGGGAATACCTGGTGGGGAAGAGGCAGGGGTTAGTGGAGAGGGGTTGAGAGGAGATTCTGGTTATTTTTTGTGCTTTCCCCATTCTCCCCTCTAAGGCCATCTTGATCATTGGCTAACATTTTCCCCAGCACTGAAAGTTCTTCCCAGAGACTAGGTCAACTTTTTGGTCCGGCTTTCCAGTTTGATTTTCCCTGAGGATGGTGAGGGAACTTTTATATAGTGGGAAAGAAGCGGAGGCTCCAGGGAGGTCCCAGCTGCTGGGAAGCAGGGGCTCTTGGAGAGCAGGCCTCAGCTACCTCTGATGTGCTCTCTGCCCCACCACGATGGAAGGAAGGGGTGAAGGGGAACTACTGGGAAAACAAGAGGAGCAGTAAGGAGGAAGAGGAGGGAGCCCGTGTTGTGTTGCTGGTGGGGCGGGCAGTGGTGTGGAAAGTAAGCATCTTGTTATTCATGCATAGTACTAATCCTTTGTGTGTGTATGAGCCACAGGTTTTGTTCCCTGTTGATTTTCAGAGAGAGTGAAAGGGAGGGGAAAGGGGGAGAGAGAAACAGCAATGTGAGAGAGACACATCGATTGGTTGCTTCCCACACACAGCCTGACCCAGGGGGCAGGGATCCAACCTGCAACCCAGTTACATGCCCTTGACGGAAGTCAAACCTGTGACCCTTTGGTGTACAAGTCATTGCTTTCACCATCAAACCACACCAACCAGGGCAAAGTTCCACAGTTTTCCAAATGCTTTTTAGAAACACTACTTTATTTGATTTCTACTAGGAACCTACCAGTATTTGATCTGCACTACCACCCTGTAAGGAGGTGTTATTGATTCCCAAGAAACCGAGTCTCCTACAGGTTAAATGACTTCCAAGTCTCTGCAGCCACACCCAAGGCCTCTGGACACCCAGCCCAGTGGTCTTTTGCTGCTACTTGTTGCTTCTAAAGCTGTTCATCCTCCCCTCTCCCCATCCCATGCTTCAGTTCCTCTTCATGCTTTCCCATGTCAACTCAACACTTTTTTCTCCCTATGGGGCTGAAAGGTTGGCTTCCCAACCCTACCCAGGGTCTGAGGTCTAGCTAATTCTTGGTTCTGCATTCTCTCAGCCCTTAGACTGGCTGCCCCAGCACCCAGGATCTCCCACCACCCTAACCCTAGGCAGCTGTCTCTCTTTACTTGCTCTTGCAGAAGGAGTTCCAGGTTCTCCAAGGCATGATGCCTGACCCCTGGGACCTCTGGGCACCTTCTTCCCTTGCCTCCTCACCCCACTCTGCTATCTTTATTACTTCAGTCCTCTCAGCTCTTTTGAGGACTTCTGGTGCCCTGTCTGATCTTTCCTTTCCTACTGCCACTGTCCTCACTTCGGGCTTTAGTGGTCTACCCCTGGGTTATGCTAACACAGTGTCTTCCCTGGGCAGCCTGAGGCCACACCTGCCTTCCTGCAAATAAAGATGCTTGTGACATGTGACCCAATTCAAGAGCCCTCAGTGGTCCCCTGGGGTACTGGATAGAATTCCCACGTAGCAGCTTGGAGGTTCAGGCCATTCACAGGCTGGCCCTAGCTTTATGCCTCTGGATGAGACCCTCTGCCCACCTTCATACCACCAGGACTGTTTTCTTTCCTCCTCCTGGGAACTACACCCCCAATCAGGTTTTCCCAGCAGGGAAAACCTAAGCTTTTATCCCTGTGTAACTCCCTGAGTGACTTTGAACAAATTGCTTAATGTCACTTGCCTCACCTGTTAAATGGGGACAATCTCACCTGCTTGAAAGGATTGTTTCAGCAAGAATGTGAGTGGATGGGAATGCCATTTGTCAATGTAAGGGGCTTCCCAGCAGGTGCCCACTTAGCACCCCTGAGTGGGCTCCTTCCACCTGCCTCTTTTTTTTTTTCTAAACATATCTTTATTAATCTCAGAGAGAGGAAGGGAGAGGGAAACAGAGAAATAGAAACATCAATGACGAGAGTCATTGATCAGCTGCCTCCCGCATGCCCTCGACTGGGGATCGAGCCTGCAACCTGGGCATGTGCCCAGACCAGGAATCGGACCACGATCTCCTGGATCCCAGGTCGACGCTCAACCACTAACGCACAGCTGGCCGGGCTCACCTGGCTCTTTGTGGCAATATTTTAGCTTCCTGCTCTTGCCTGCTGTTGATAATCATCTACCCCTGTTTGTCTCCTTACCCAGAAGGCAAATCCCTTGAGGAGCAAAGCCTTTGCCTGGTGCCTTTTCGCATCCTGGGTTCCTAACCAAGCAAATACTGTCCTTCTACATCCCATAAACTGACCCCTGCTCATAGTGGGAACATACAAAAATAGTTGTTAATTGATTATAACATTTGGTTACATAAAATAGGGTATGCTTTATATTTAGCAAATCCAGTGTAAAAAAACTTACACAACTGTCTCAGCTGAGGTGAATTACGGGAAGGAGGAAGGGAATCAATTTAACATTGCATTGTCTGAGCACTCTGCTTATTTCACTCAGTCATCCCAGCTTCCCCATGAGTTAGATGGAAGCATCTCCTTTTTTACAGATGATGGAAGGGGGCCATAGGAGGCCCTGCAGTGGGATGCCCTGTGCCACTTCACAGATTGGAGCAGTCCAGAACCCCAGCTCCTTCCCCTATTCTTGGGCCTGAAAAAGGGAGGTAGAGGCTCTTTATCAAAAGATTCATCATAGGTTTTATTAAACTACAGAATCCATTAAATGTAAGTACATCATTTACACACGGCCCCGCAGGGATTGCCTAGGTAGGAGCACCTTCGGCAGTGGATCATTTGCATGGAGAGCACAGGTGGACACACCCAGGACTGGAACACGAGGTGTGTGTGGTTGTGCACTGGTCACCAGCAAAGATGGGCTGGAACTCAGTGACGGGGGAAGGACTTCATGGGTGAGGGGGGCTGCACAGGCGGTGGGGGCAGGGGATGTCCTGAGGATTGGGTGAGGCAAGGGAAGGAAGGTCTTTGGTGGGCAGGGGTAGGGCAGAACTAGCTGAACTCAGGAGGACCTTGAAAGCCAGAGAGAAGAGGTTTAGGTTGACACATTGGGTTTGGGGACATGCTGAGGATCCTTGGGCAGAGGAGTGTAGTGCCAAGAGGAGCTGAGGGCTGGGGTGGAAAGTGTGGGGGGGAGTGGCTGAAGGCAAAAGGGGAGTGCATTGAGGAGTACATTTCCAAAGGAGAGAACACACTGACAGAAGGGAACTAGCAGATGGAACAGGAAGTGTTAGGAGAGAACTTTGAGATTTTGAGCCCTGGAGGCAAAGAATGTGACGCCACTTTCAGAAATGGGGAAGCCAGAGGTGAAGCATGTCTGAGGGAAAGCTCTTAAATTTGTTGCACACATGCTGTGAGGGAGGTGACTGGAGCATCTTGGGATGGGGCCTGGGTGGCCGGTGAAGTTCCTAGACAGCAGGTGAGAAGTCTTGTGTGAGGGTGTGCTGCAGAGGGGGCTGGTTCTAGGCATTTCTGATGACTGAATTCTACCTCCACAACCTCTATGAGCCCTCTCTGCTCTCCCCTCATGGCACTGGGACCCCTGTGCCCAGTCCTCACTGCTCTTAAAGTTGCTCACCTGTGTCTGTCCCCTCCAGGGGACCTGGAATGGAGCTTCTCTGAGAGGGCCAGGAACCCACACGTGCTTTGCTCAAGGTCAGTCCTGTCCCAGGTGTCTTGCACAGAGTAGGTATTCAATAAATATCTTTCTTATTTAAGTGACCTCAACTCATGCTTAACAAATGTTTGTTACAGAGATAAATGCATAGAATGTGGATGTGGGGGTGGGGGGAGGGCTATTTGGACCTTCCTCCGGGAGTGGTGTGCCCTGGGGTCCTTCTAAAGATCGCACTTTTTTATTGCTATGACTCTTTTATCTCCTTTATGTCTACCCACAAAGTGCCAGCTTCTGTATCCAACCATTTCTTAGGGTTGGGGAGTGAGTCCACAGCCTTTCAGTTGTCACTCAATCCTGAATTTGAGGCTGGCCTGCCATTCATTGTGAAAGGTCCTGGGCAGGTTCCTGACCCCTGTGAGCCCCTGCCCTCACCTGAAGTCAGCCCTGCCCTCGCCTGTATGTCAGTCCTGCCCCTCACCTGAAGTCAGCCCTGCCCTCACCTGAAGTCAGCCCTGCCCTCACCTGAAGTCAACCCTGCCCTCACCTGAAGTCAGCCCTGCCCTCACCTGTGTGTCAGTCCTGCCCTCACCTCCTGAAGTCAGCCCTGCCCTCACCTGGGAGTCAGCCCTCATGGCCCTTCCTTCTCCTCAGGCTTTTCTCAGGGAGAATTTGCTCAGAGGAAGCAGAGGAAACCAGATGGTGGTGGTTATCTGTCTTTGGGGTGCTGGGGGTATTTTGGTCAAAGAGAGGCTGAAATGGAAGCCAGAGTATGCACAGAGTCTTGGGGGCTTCTTTGGGTGGGAGGGGTATGTTGTGGACCAGTGGAAGAGAACTGGCTTGGAATCGGGAAATCCAAGCTACTTATTGCTGCCTCAGTTTCCTTTCAACATGGGCACATAATAAACTGTACCTAACAGATTTCCCACTTCAGTGAAGGCTCCGGGACAGGGGAGTCAGAGCGGTGGCCTGGGACAGTGCTGTGGAGTGTACACATGTTTAGAATTGGAGTTTAAGGGCCAGGTTTACAGAGGAGGATGCAATACAATGAGAAACTAATAGCCCAGAGGTGGTTAAGATGTATGAGAGGCTGGCTACAAGGCACAATTAATAAAGCAGAAAAGTTTAGGATGCTGTGGAAGAAGGAGGCACATTTGGGGGACTGGGGCAGCTGGGGTGGTTTTTGCTCTCTAGCCCAACAAGGACCCCCAGTAGGGAGACTGGGTTCAAGAAGAAAAGTGCTGTTGTCACTTTTTAGGGGCAGCTCTTTGCTTTCTGCCTGTGCTTGTGGCCTGAGTGGAGCACCCCGCCCTCCCCCAGAGGCTGTGTGGTGCAGTGGTTGGCCACTCCTGGATCTGCTTGCTCAGGATTCAAGTCCCAGCTCTTCCAGTAGATGTGGCTTTGGGCAAGGAGCTTAATGGGCATTATACCTACGTCTAAAAATATGAGCAGGTACATTATCTTAGTTCACCCAATTAATAACATTAAGGTATTATTATTATTATACCCATTTTGCAAATGAGGGAGCTGAGATCAGAGATGATTACCCCAAAGTTCCATAGCTAGTAAGAAGAAGAGTTGAAATTTATATCCAGGTGGTCTGTTTTAAAATGCTGTTGGTAAGAATTTCTGTGTGCATGTGTGGGTGCATGCACATGTGTGCACACATGCACACGTATGTGAAATAGGCACTGATCCTCTCCTAATTTTCTTGATTTCCCCTCTTGCTACCTCACTACTTCTATTCCTCATTTCATAGGCAAGGAGGCCAGGCATGGAGGGGACAGTGGACCCTTGGTACACTCTGATGCTTATCTTTTCTTGGCTTGATTTCTTTGACGCCTGAGTGAGAGGTCATTGGCAGTGTTGAGAATCAAGTAAAGACCACTCCTAACAGAGCTACCACAGTGGTCCCTGAATCCTTTGTAAACCTTTTGCAACATGGAAACCATCCATGGTGAAAAGGCAGTGAAATGAAGCATTGATGAAACCTCCTCATGCACCACAAAGTTTGAGCATTGATGGAGCTCAATGAGATTCCAGCAGCCCTGCCCTGCCCTGCCCTGCCCAGACCCACCAGGGTTAGTCTAAGCACCATCCCCTCTAGGGCCCCAGGGCCCAGCTAGCTGGCGTGGCTACTCATGGGGTTTGGATTTTCCGAGTCATGACGGGGCATCTCTGGAAGAAATCTGGTGGAGCACTGCTATTAAAGTTGTGGTTATTATCAGCCTTTATAGTGTCCCTCTGGCCTTGTTGAGTTCATAAGATCATGACAGAAGAATGTCCCCAGCAAGGCTGATGACTGGATGGGAGTTTGGGCATCTCTCTTTCTGGAGGCAGCAGAGTCTTTTTGAGAAGTGGAGGAGACTAAAGTGGATTTATGGTATCATTTCCTGAGGGAAAGTGGTGTAGCTTCTCACCAACCCTCATCCACCCCCGAGCCTCCATCAGCACAATGTACCCTTATGCTGGAGCTGCCAATGCCACTTCCTGGTGGGTATCACCTATTCAAAGACTTATGATGTTCTTGGTGGTTTTTGCTCCTCCCCCGATAATCTCACAGGGCCACAAATCTGACAGGTGGGGCATGTAGGAAATATCATTCCAGACTCTCAGGATTTTAGTAACTAGCTGAAAACAATAGAGTTATTTGATTGGGAGGTTGGATCAGGATGCAGTACTCCTGCCCTCTTAAAAAGGCTCTGTCCACACACTCAGAACCTTCTGAAGGCCATCAGCAGCCTGCACAGATAGTGGAGAGAGTGATCATTGGGTACACCTGCTCTTCCCAAGGTTGAGAATAGTATACAGAATAAAGCAGCGTTTTTCCAGGAATGGCAATGCCTAGGGAATTGCTAGGAAAATGGAAACCCGAGAGGTTAAATGACTCATAGAATCTTATTCCTGGAAGGAACTTGAGATCATTCATTCAGTATCTCACCTGCTGTTCTCCTCTCAATTACAGCAGGATCTCCGCTGGCTAGTTATCCAGCCTCAGCTGCTGCTCTTCCTCCTCCTCCTGCGCCTCCTCCCCATCTTCTGAAGGCTAACATTATTGAGCATGTACTATGTTCTGGATGCTTTATGTACATTAAGTTGATCTTCAAACAATCCTATAAGTAGGGACTATTGTTGTCTTATTTTAAAAATGAGCAAACTGAGGCCCAGAGAATTGCATAGCTTACCCAAGGTGACTTACTAGTAAGTGGTGGAGGCAGATATAAATTTGGCAGTCTGAACCATGCTCTTGACCAATCGTGAGGCAGGCCAACCCACTCCAGGCAGCTGTAACCAGGGAGTGTGAGAACACTCAACATACTGTCTGGCATGTAGAAGGTGCTCAGAAAATGCTAGGAATTTTCTTCAAAAAATACCCGAAGGCTTTAACTTATATTGAGCCAAATGTACTTCTTCTAAGTCTTTGTTTTACCCCTCCTTGGAACCCCATGGAACACTTCTACCCTTCCTCACATTCCAGCTTTCAGGGTATGAAGGTGCCACATGGACAAAAAGGAAAGCCAGGACTCAGTCTCCTTCAAGATTCTATTCCCCAAATGAAGTCCTGTAGCCAGGAAGATGATGGTCTGGGAGATTCAGATAAATGGCCAAGGCTAGGACTTAGCTTATGAGCATGTGCCTGATCCATGGCCATACGGCTATGTTGAGATTCCGTACATCTATTTAGAGCACACATTTCTCTGGGGATTCCAGAATGGCTACCGAGTAGGTGGGAGCTACCCACACCTCCTCCTGGCACCAAACCATTGTTACAGCTAAATTATAGAGAAATCAGCCTGAATGACTAATGGAAGGCTAGCTGACCAGAAGTATTATAACAACAGATTTACAGAAGCCACAGAGACTGATAGGAAAGGCAGAAACATTGAAAGGGCTGGCCCCCACACCCATGTGCAGCAGTTGAGTATCTGGAGGAATATCTCCACTACAAAAGTCCCCTACTGAGGAACTTGGGGTCTGAACCTCACTCCAGGCTCCTCAACTCAGAATACCACAGCCAGGAAAAGGAGCCCACATAGTATCTACCTGTGAAAATCAGCAGGGATTTTGACTGCCTGGAAGAGATGGGAGTCTGCTGGAAACCCAGGTGCCCTCTTAAATGGCCATCACACAGGGTCTTGCTCTTGAACACTCACCCATGACACTGGGAGTGGAAAGGCAACTCAGGGCATATGGGAGTCATACAGAAAAGATCTGGGTAGTGTGGCCTGACGAGAGATATCTGTAGGGTCAGCCACCAACGTCCACCTGTTCTGAGTCCTTATATCACATTGCCCTCAGACTCCATTTTCCCACTCCTATTCTTACAACACCCACCAGAGGAGTGTGCTATCCCGTTCCTCCAACTTTGGCAACACCCCCTACTGAGCTTGAGTCCTAGAGAAAGGTCTGCTGACTGCATCCAATAGGGACCTTTGGTGTGCTCTTTTTCTGGAGAAGCTCTTGGCGGAGACTCAGACAGTCATTGAGCTGTGTAGCTTTGGAATGGCAGCCATTCTTCCCCAACACATGCACAGCGGGAGCCCAACTGTTCCCCACCTGGTGATTATCTTGGCTTTTTCTGACTTCTGGTGGCCCCACCCTGCTGAGCTTGGTCCCTCGGGGAATCAGAGTGCTGCACAGAGCTGGAACCTTTGGAGGACATCTCCCTCAGAGGCTCTTGTCCCGGATTCAGATGGGTGCTGGGGTGTGTGGCTCCGACATGGTAGGGCATTGTTACCCCTATGCAAGCTCAGCCTGCGCCCCCCCCCCCCCCCCATGGGAGACTCATTTAACCTGCCCTTCCAATTCCTGGGGGCTCTGCCCTACCAAGTTTGCTCCAAAAGAGGGCTGTCTGGCTGCACCCAACCTGAACCTGGGGGACCTAGGGTCGGCAACTCTGGCAGAAACTGAGTGGTATGGCTCTGGAGTAGGGACTACTTTCCCTCCATTGAGTGCCTAACTGCACAGCCCTCAAGCAGGAGACCCACTAGCCCTACCATCCCTATCCTGGTCACCCTGCCCTATCAAACTCACACCTTGTGGAAGGGTCTGTGGGTTGTGGCCAGCCTGGGCCCACTCTACTGTCTTTCTTCAGAAGGCTCACAAGGAAGACTAGGCAACCCCAGGGAGAGGCAGAGTGGCTGACAGGTGGAGGCACACCTCAGGGTGCACAGGATCTTTTATGGATCTGCCCCTTGCTCAGAGCTGGAAGAAACCGACACTTGTACACAGCTTGGCCCCTCCTGTGCACACTCAGGCCAAGTAGAGGCAACCACAAACATGAATTGCATGGTAGCTGTAGACATGTAGCCCAAGACCAGTTTCAGGCAGTGTCTTACATTGACCTGCACTGGAACCACTCCCAGGTGTAACCAGAATCACACAACCACTGGTGGGCTACAGACCACACCAGAGCTTGACCCAACTAGCCACAAAAGTGGGACACTAAAGGTGGAGTGTCTTGGCAGGCACCAGACCTCTACCTCTGGGGGCATCCCCTGCATAGCAGCTTAGCTTGATCAAGGTCTATCCTTATAGTCAGTCAGCTTGAAGGTTAACCCTACCCACAAATGGGCCAACAGCATTCAAGTCTCAACTACAACAGGGGGACACACATAACCCAGACAAGAGACATTCCTTGAGTACCTAGCTCATCTGATCTGGAAGATTGCGTCACTGACACCTACAACATAAAGATACCATAACAAGTTTGGGAGTCATAGCAGATCTACCTAATACAGAGAGTCAAACTTTTGTGTCAAAAGAATCAGAAATGAAGAGTACAATATCTGAATTGAAGAATACTCTAGAAGGAACCAACAGCAGGTTAGATGAAGCAGAGGATCAAATCAGCAAATTAGAGGACAAATAACAGAAAATAGCCAAGCAGAGCAACAAAGAGAATTTTAAAAAATTAAGAAAGTATAAGGGATCTCTGGGACAACATCAAGTATAACAATATCTGCATCATAGGAGTTCCAGAAAGAGAAGAGAGAGAGCAAGAAATAATGACTGAAATCTTTCCTAACCTGGTGAAGAAGAAAAGACACACCCATCCAGGAAGCACAGAGTCCAAATCTAGATGAACCCAAAAAGGTTCAAGACACATCATAATTAAACTGGCAAATGTTAAAGACAAAAAGAATCTTAAGAGCAGCAAGAGAAAGACAGTAAGTTGTCTACAAGGGAGCTCCTATAAGACTGTCAGATGATTTCTCAACAGGAACACTTCAGGCCAGAAGGGATTGGCATGAAATATTATAACACCTTTCTGACCAGTCATAAGTATACACATGTTTCTGTGTCTGAACATTGCTGACCTGTCATGAGATAACTCATGTTTGGACTTACATTAATTTAAATAATTTTAAAACCTGCTGACCGGTCATGATAGAAAAGTAGCCAGCAGCACAGCAAACTCTGGCTCTAAAAAACCAGTCAGCAAGTTGTTTAAAAGTGACGAAAAGCAAGGACCTACAACCAAGACTACTCTACCCAGCAAGGCGATCATTTTTGGAGGTGAAATAAAGAGCTTCCCAGAAAAAAAAAAAATTGCAAAAGGAATTCATTACCACCAAACCAGTGTTGCAAGAATGTTAAATAATCTTCTTTAAGAAGCAGAAAGAACAAAAAGAAGAATGAAGGTATAAAGAATAAAATGACAATAGATAAGTACCTATCAATAATTACTTTAAGTGCAAATGGATTAAATGCTCCAATCAATCTCTTATCCTTGGTTGAATGGATAAGAGAACAAGACCCATATATATCCTGTCTACAGGAGACCCACCTGAGAACAAAAGATTCACACAGGATGAGAGTGAAGGGATGGAAAAAACATATTTCATGCAAATGGACATGAAACAAAGCTGGGTTAGCGATACTTATATCTAACGAGATAGACTTCAAAACAGAAGCCATAATAAGAGACAATGCTAAAGGGGTCAGTACAACAAGAGGATATAACCCTTGTAAACATAAGTGCATCCAATATAGGAGGACCTAAATATATAAAGAAAATCTTGATGGACATAAAGGGAGAGATTGACAGTAATACAGGCATAGTAGGGGATTTTAACACCCCATTGACATCAGTGGATGGATCTTCCAGACAGAAAATCAACAAGGAAACAATGGCCTTAAATGACACACTAGCTGGATGGATTTAATTGATATTTACAGAACATTTCACCCCAGACAGCAGATTGTACATTCTCTTCTGGTACACATTGAACATTTTCTAGAATAGACTACAAGTTAGGACACAAGACAAGTGTTAAATTAAAGAAGATTGAAATCATATGAAGCATCTTCTCTGACCACAATGGTATGAAATTAGAAATCAATTATGGGGGAAAAAACCTGAAAAACATACAATCACATGGAAGCTAAATAAAATGTTATTAAACAATGAGATCAAGGAAGAAATCAAAAGTAACTCTGAGACTTGAAAATGAACACACAACCACCTAAACTCTAAGAGACAGCAAAAGCAGTCATGAGAGGAAAGTCCATAGAAACAAAGGCCTACTTCAAGAAGCAAGAAAAACCTGGAATAAAAAGTCTAATTTTACACCTAAAAGAACTAGAAAAAGAACAGCAAAGCCCCAAGTAAGTAGAAGGAGGGAAATAATGAAGATCAGAGTGGAAATAAAGACATAGAGACAAAAACAATACAAAAGATCAAGGAAACCAAGAGCTGGTTCTTTTAAAAGATAAAAAGATTGATAGGCCTTTAACTGGGCTCATAAAGAAAAAAGCGAGGACCCAAATAAATAAAATTAGAAATTAAAGAGGAGAAGTAACAATTGACACCACAGAAATAGAAAATATAGCACACATTTCCTAAGTACCTCTTGTGTGACAGGACAACCACCGATGTCACTGGACTGGGCCTTATAAAATGCATACAGATATCTTCTGAATCTTAGATGCTACATTGGGGTCCTGGTGGCAGATCGCTGAAGACAGGGGTGACTGGCTGGCTTTTTTGAGCTCTATGAGGCTTGGTGATGTGTAGACACCCCATCAAAGTCCAAGATCAGATAACCCAAATCTAAGAGTACAGAGTTAGCAATTAGGTGGAGAAAGCTCATCAGTTTGAGGTAAAATAGCACCATTTCACTCTGCTTTGAAAAGTAAGAGTCCTGCCAGAGTCTAAAGTAAATAGGCTGGAACATGAGATCTGCCAAGTAGGGTGCAAATTGGAAGTACACCAGCAATTACAGCAATTAGATTCTGTGAGCAGTGGAAAATCAGCTGAGAGCGCATTTCCAACAGTAGAGTGTGACCCAGCAGGCTGCTGTTCGACTGTCTCTCTTCCCCTCAGTTCTTCTTTGGGGAGGACAGTTAGCAGAGAGGGGCACTCATAGCTTGACTTTGGGTTTCAGGTGCTGGAGTTGAGATGATCATTGCCCTATATTCCTGGGTCAATAATGCTGTTGTTCTCATTGTATCTCAAGTGTCCTTCCTCATATGTCTTCGCAAATCCTCACAGCAACCCTACACTGTAGGGGTTATTAGTTCTATTTGATTCAGGAGAGAATGGATGCTCTGAGAGCTTGAGTAATTTGCACAAGGTCACACAGCTGAACCATAGAATTTCCCATTCCTCTATATGCGTGGCTTCTCCACATTGGCCAATGCCTCTACAAGGAGCCAGTTGGTATCTCGGCTCCAGCTTCCAGCACCCAGCACAGAAGGAACTTAAGCAGCTCACCTTGGGGAGAATGGATGTAAATGGGAGTGAGGCAAGGTAAGGCAAGCCAGGCCACCCTTGGATGCTTCAGGACGTGAGCAAAGGTCATTGTCTGTCTTCCCCACCAGGCAGAAACTCCACTGACACAGGTCCTGTGTCTGTTTCTCAGAGTTACAATCCCCAAACCAGGACAGTACTGGAATACAGTAGGTGCTCAATAAATATTTGTTGAATGAATGGCTTTATTTGAGATCCCTTTGTCTGCAGAGACCCTGAGTCCTGGAGCCCTAGGCTAGCAATGAGCCTTGACTCCGGAAATCTTGGATGGGCTGCTTCAACTCACTGATATGTAGGATTAAAATGTTGGTTGTGTGGATCTTGAAACACATTTCCCTGGTGGATTGTAGAATTAGTGTAACCCACAAGAGAGCTGGACAAAGGTTAAGACACCCTGGATCTGCCTGGACCTTAGCCCTAAGCACTTCACCTACTCCTCTAACTCAGGTGAGATTGCCATTGACATGGACTGGACAGGGATGTCTGGCGAGAGCAGAGGTCATCTATGGGTGAGGGGCCCCAACTGATCTAGGTTGGGGCATTGCCCTCCAGTGAGTCAGAAGGAGGCTCTGTGAGCAGAGGCCTGGGCCCCAGGGGTGTTCCTCTAGATACCTAGTGTGAGCTAAGGACTGTGTGCATCCAAAAATCCATTTACTCCTATGCAGAGTTAGTTATATGGAGAGCAGTAGACAGGATGGGGTGTGGAGACTATGGGGACAGAGAACCTAAGAGAAGGATGCCCCTGTGTGAGGACTATGAAGATGGACCCAGGATCTCAGGGATGAGCCCTTGCTGACCTTTCTCCCCTGGTTCTTGGGGCATAGTGACTCTAGGCACCTGGTGATGCAGTGGTCAACAGTGTCAGCTAGGTTCCTCCTGTGCCCATTTCTGCTGATTTGCAGTGGTGCCTGCAGCTGAGTCAAGACAGGTCTAGGGCCAAGCATGTGCAACCTGGGGCATAGATGAGCACAGGGCACAGCGAATTTGTCAAGTCAGATTTAGTCCAATCATTTTTTATAAATGAGGAAACTGACACTTGGAGAGGCAAGTAACTTGCCCAAGGTCGTATGATTTGCAGAATCAGGATTTGAAAAGGGATCCTTGGCCCTGGTTCATTCTTGTTTCAAGCCTCTCATTAGAGACTGACTGACAAGGAAAACAGCCTCCTATTATCCCAGGGAAGCAAGTAACCTGCTCCCACCTGGCTAGGGCCTGATTCAGAGGTGCCCCCACCTTACCCAGCCTCTAACCAGCCCCATCTAACCTAGACAGGTTGTGGAATGGGCCACAGAAGCGTGTGTCTGCCCTGCCCTCTGGGGGTTGTGACCCCAGAGGCTTGTGGAGAAAAGATGGGCAGACACATCACACAAACCCACAGCAGGCAGTAAGTAAGCCGACACCTATCAGGTACATGCCCAGATGTGCTGCATGTTAAGACCCACTATTGAAGCTGAAATGGGGAAAAGCAGAACAGGCTGAAGGGTTCCCTCTGAGCAACTCAAGGAAGCATCCTGGAGGAAGAGTTTTCCTGGCAGCATAGTGTTGGGGAGGGAGCCTGGTGTGATGTGTGGGAAGTATCCTGCTGTTGTGGAAAGGTGACAAGAGAAGGCCAGCCTGGAATTAGAGTCCTGGCCTCTTTGCTTACCATTCAGCCTTGGGCAAGTCATTGACCGTATCTGAAGACTCTGTCTGCTCAGCAATAAAAAAGGGACAATGAAAAACCTAATCTCATAGGGCTTGGGGAAAAGCAAATTAGGTAATATCTATGAAAGGGCTTCTTAAGCCATAAGGTACTTTTAGTACATACTGTATAATTGTATTTATATAAAGTTCAAGAATAGGTGATGGGATCTGTGGTGACAGAAATCAGGATAGAAGCGGCATGAGAGGCCTCTAGAGTACTGATGATGTTCTGTTTCTTGATCCGAGTTCTGATCCTATAGCCAGCTCATTGAGTTCTATGCTAATGTGTACTTTTCTGAATACTTCTATTGAAAACTTTTTTTTTTAAGTGCTCATTATGGCCAGGTTATTATGGCTAGAGTATGATCACTTGAGAGAATGTCTAACAGGAGACCTGGAATGATGTTGCTAGAAATGGCATCTGATATTTATTGAATATTTCAGGCTGTGTGCTCATTACTTCACATGTAGTTTGTCATTTAATCTTTACAGCTACTCACATTTTATAACTGGGGAAACTGAGGCTCAGAGAGGTTACATAAGTTACCCAAAATCACTCAGCCAGCCTGTGGTAGAGGAGGACTGAGGCCAGATCTGACCCCAGGGAGTCATACTCAGGCAGAGAATGAAGGACATAATGTTGCCCTGCCTCCAGGGTCTGTATTGTGTTTGTAACTCTGCCTGCCTGGGGTCCTGCTGGGCCTTGCAGCCTGTGGTAGAAGGTGCAGAACAGCCACAGTTTCCAGGCCGGTCACAATCTAGAGATGCCTCCAGAATGGAAGTAAGTGGGAAGGGAGCTCCAGAAGAAAGGCACTTGTCTAGAGATCAGCAAACTGTGCTGCTTAGTGCTTGCTGTAGGTGGGGTGGGGCATTCCAAGGGTCCTGTGGTCCTGGGTGGAGGCTCTAGGACAAATGATATTGTGCTCATTGAAAACCTTCTAGATACTACGCAACTGTAAAGAAGGATCTTGTACCATTTGGGACGGTATGGAGAATATTATGCTAAGTGAAATAAGCCAGGCAGAGAAAGACAAACATTACATGATTTTGCTTATATGTGGAATCTAAAGAACTTAATAAAATGATGAACAGAATAGAGTCAATGACATGGAAGCATGGATCAGTCTGACGAATGTCAGAGGGATGGAGGAGGGTGGGTGGAGGGGAAGAGAGTAACCAAAGAATTTATATGCATATATGCACAACCCAAGGACATGGACAATGGTGGGGAGAGGGACTGGGGAGGGGGATGGGATGGAGTGGGTCATTGAGGACAAAAAGTACATCTGTAATATTTTAAACAAAAAAAAAAAAAGAGAAAAAAAGAAAGGAAAGAAGGAAAGAAAGAAAGGAAGAAAGAAAAAGAAAATAAGAAAGAAAGAAAGAAAGAAAAAGAAAGAAAGAAAGAAAGAAAGAAAGAAAGAAAGAAAGAAAGAAAGAAGAAAGAAAAAAGAAGAAGGAAGGAAGGAGGGAGGGAAGGAGGGAGGGAGGGAGGGAGGGAGGGAGGAAGGAAGGAAGGAAGGAAGGAAGGAAGGAAGGAAGGAAGGAAGGAAGGAAGGAAGGAAGGAAGGAAGGAAGGAAGCCCTCCAGGGCAGATCCCTGCCACGTGAAAGCAGGAGAAGCTGTCTTTCTCCCAGCAGTGAAGGGAAGAGGGAGCTGCTCTGCATGATGTGAGCTCCCTCACTGTCTCCCAGAGGCTGGACAGGGCATTTGCATCTTCATAGGAATCTTCCTGCTCACCAGGACAAGCCAGGGGGCACAGATTGCATCTTCTAGGGGTGGGCTAGGGGCTGGGAGGAAGATGGGAAGCCAGGCGCTTTTACTGCCTTTATTATTTGACTCAGCGAGTCAGCCTAACTTAGACTAAACCTCCTTGACATATGGCCTTGTCCAGTGGAGAGGGATGACATTGTGTTTGCATTTATATGTAACTGGCAAAGCAGATAAAGCCTTACTGTTATTCAAGGTTTCCAATCAGATGGGGGAAGGAAAGGACCTGGGGTCACCATTCAGGGTGCTGGTGGGCAGATAGTTCCTTTACCCCAGAGCTTGCTGGCTCACCTCTTCTGAGAGGCCTGGCTTAATTAACCTCTTCAGTGCTTGATGGTTAAGTCCCAACTCTCAGCGAGGACTTACACACTTAATAGAGTGAGCACATTAACAAGTTATGGTTACTTATGATTGTATTTGTCTTAAGTCTGTCTCCATTATGTTGATCTTGTTTCCCCTATTTAACTGGAGGCTGGTTGAGGACAGGGACTCGGAGGATTTTATCCATTAGGTACACATCTGCAGTGCTGATTCGAGTTCCTTAGTGTAGCTGGCATCTCTGCCTCAGGACCTTTGTACATGCTATTCACCCTGCTTGGAACCCCTGCCTGCACCTCTTTCCTTCTCTTGCTTCACTCTAGCTTATCCATTCCTCTTTCAGGAAGCACTTTCCTGCTTCCTTCCCTGACGTGAATGGGTCCCCTCTTGTATGGTCCTGCAGCCGCCTCACACTATTTCACTTTGGGGCACGCCCTGCACTGCCCTCTCCCTTACTGGGCACAGAGTTCTGGGAAGCCAGGGATTAGACTGGGCTGTCACATCCACTTCTATGCCACAGAGTAACACAGAGTGTGGCACACAGGAGGATCTTGCAGAATGTTTGTTGAAAGAAGTAAGGCCATTGAGAACCAAAGAGAGGAGCAAGGTTCAAGAGGTCCTTCTTTGGGAGCCCAGCTGCTTTGTAGAGGACTTCCCTGTGTTCATGACTACCTGCAGTTGAGCCTGAGCCCCCAAACAGCTGCTAGAGTCAGGAGTCCAGAGCCCAGCCTGGGCACCAGTGACCACCTCTGTTTTGCTTAGCACTGAATTCCTGACACCTACAGCATAATAGTGCCCCACAAATATGCCTGGTTATGCAGATGTGTAAGCCCTTTGTAAGGAGTGGGAGGAGCCAGGAAAGATGCTGCTCAGCTTTTAATCCTTTCATGAAACCAGGTAGAGGTGATTTCAGGTATCCCGTGACTCAGGTGCAGATAAGCCTCCCTCCTACCCTCCCTTCCCTCTCCCCCTTGGTCACCATCCCCACTATGTGCAAATTTTCTTTCAGGTGTTTTGAATCCAGCTTCTCATTTAATCCCACCAGCAATCACAGGAGGAGGGTGTCACTGACCTACTTTTTCAGGTGAGGGAACAGAAGGGCACAGTGGCCACCTCAGTGTGCACCAGTCCTTCTTTTTCTAGCATTAAAGCCCCACCATAGCTGCCCTATTTCCCAAGTAGCTCAGTGCCCTGCCTAGGAATCAGGGAGCCCCAAGTGTGAGTCCTCAGAGTGCCCCCCTGTCCTGCTTGCTACCCAGTAGTATGTGACCTTGGAAGGGCCCGTGTCCTGACCTCAAAGTGCAGGTGAGGGGGAGTCTGGCTTTGACAATTAGCCCTGTGGTCGCAGGACATGCAGAGCTAATTCAAGTGCAAGCAGTGTATTAGTATTTATTACTCATGTTCCACTGCTAATAATATTTGAGTTTTAAAAATGATGGTGAGCAAATCAATTGGTCTATGGCTTGTGGGTAGAAGATACTGAGAAGGAGTGACAGGGAGATTAAGCTTTTGCAGGTTCCTCCTGGGGAGGGATGGGAAGGCTTATTATTGGGGGCAGCTCTCTGCTTCCAGTCCAGTTTGGGAAGTTGTTAATTTGCACATTAAAATTTGTCAGAAAGCGCATTTGCCAATAGTGGCTGCATCTTCAGCCTGAGGAGGTGGCTGATGGCTGCATGAGTAGTTCCAAAATATCTGTTTTAGTCATCTGTATTTAAAATCCATACTTTGGAAGACTACTTCCTGCAGGGTTTCATTCTGTAATTCAGTCGGTGTCTCCATCTCTGACATCTGAATTATAGAGCCGGCTGGGTTCTGTCAAGCAGGGCAGAGACATGAGAAAGTTTTAAGAAAAACCAAGGGACACACCATAGGCTCCATGGAGCCTGGGAACATAGGAGAAGAGAGAAAGGGCCCTTGGGTGCTGAAGGGACTCGGAGATGGATAGCATTTTGGGGCGAGGAGAGCCCTCGCTCCCGCAGTCGGTAGCACTTCTGTCCCTAGGATTCATTGGTCCTACTTGTGCCTCAGGAGTATCATGGGCAGGAAAAATGTAATTTAAGAAAGATAATACCTGCTACTATGTGGCTTTGAGCAAATCATCTTACCTCTTTGTGAAGTAGTTTTCTCTTCTATAAATAGGCATGAGGACAGCCGCCCTGACCCATTTCGTAGGCTTGAGAGGGAAAACAGGCCTGTGTGAGCAGAAGGGACAGGACAGCCCTGGAGACACACTTATGCTTTCCTTGAGACATTGTTTTGCTTAAAGCTGGGCTTTTGTAGGGCTTAAAAATGTGAGTGTATTTGTGATTTGTGTGTAGATAATACCTGTAGCATCTTTAAGAATTCACCTATCCGGAATGATGGAAGGAGAGGAGTGGCGTTTCCCTCCCCTCCCTCCTTTCCCCCTTTGCCTTCCCTGCTTCCACCATTCGGCATCTGCTCTGCAGCACTGCCCAAATTAGTTCTTAGACACCAAGAGTAACCAGAGCTGGGGACCAGGGGCTCTGCACACATGCTGTCTAATTCTCACCCAGTTTTTAGCTGGGCACCAATATTATCCCATTGTATTGCAGCAGAAAACAGGCCCAGAGTGGTGAGGGGCCTGCCCAAATTTGAGTCTAACACTGAGCTCGAGCTGATTCCTCAGCACCCTGCTGCCTTGAGGTTCTGGCCCAAGGATGTCACACCAAGGGTTGGGTCGGTGACCTTGAGGTGTCCCTGAGGAGTAGGTATCATTCATTTCTTTCCCCCTTACCCCCAAATGGCGACCTAACCCCTGCCCCATCTGTGGATGCTCTGAGCATAAAGAAGGAGTTAAGTGTACCTGGCAGTTATTTTAAAGTGCCTTGGACTACACGGAACAAGATATCCAAAGGCTGAGTCAGGATCTGTGGCCACTCGGACCCCTGGGCTGCTGCGAGGCTGGTTGCCTGACTCTGATTTTGCCCACTTTCAGCCCTTGCCTGCTCCTGTCTCGTTCCAGGAGTGACATGGCCTCACTGCTCGGCACATCCTTCCCATCCCAGGCCAAGCTCTGTGTATCTGCCTAGGCTTGTCCTTCACCTAGTGTCTTGATCTGGCTGCAGTCCTGTGGGGTCTGACTGGGCATGGGCACAGTGGCCCTGAGGACCTGTGGGGTTAGCAGGGAATGTCTGAACATCTGAGAAGCACTGAATCAGGGTATTCTTAGAGGGGGAAAGGGTATTTTTTAGTTGTTTTGTATAAATTAATAATAATGTAACTGTTAATTGAATATCCGTTGACTGCCT
This sequence comes from Miniopterus natalensis, assembly GCF_054644295.1. Lineage (NCBI taxonomy): Eukaryota > Metazoa > Chordata > Mammalia > Chiroptera > Miniopteridae > Miniopterus > Miniopterus natalensis. The sequence continues at coordinate 253,746 of NC_142100.1, forward strand.
CTCTGGGGTTTGATTTAATCTGTCTCCCCTTCTCAGTCTGCTTAAATAGTTTGCTTGCTTTGTCCTAGTTTTTCTTTCTCTAACGTAGCCTCCTTCCTTGTACCCCCACCCCCTCCAACCTTGGTTTTATTTCACTGGCTTCGCTATGGCATCTTTTGTTTTCTGGCTTCCTTGTGGCCTCACTGTAGCCACTGCTCCCAGGTGGATCCCCAGGACTCATTTCTCAGCTGACGTTTCCTGAAGTGTCTGAGACCTAGGGCAGAGCCAGCCTGGTGCCTTTTTTTGGGAATTTAAGTGCTCTGAGATGTTCTTTGGAAGGGTGCAAAAAGGGCAGCTGGTTTGAGACTTACTGGATGAGCCCTAGTTTTGCTGATTTATTTATTTTTTATTCATTCATTTAATGAAAAATTTTTGGGAAGCTCTATGCCAGGCCCTGTGCTCAGATGGAGAAGTGAACAGATGATACAATGCAGCCTGATGTTCCAAGGTGGAGGCCAAGGCAGGGCCGTGGGACAGAGGGGACATTAAAATCAGATGTGGACAGCAGAACATGTTTCCTGGAGAGGAACAGCGCCTGCAGGACAGCTTTAGCTGCACTTCAACGGACAAGTAGGAGTTTGCCTGGCAAAGAAAAGAGAGAACACTGTATGATGTCTGGGAGTCCTGGAGGGAGAGGTGGCCAAGAATAAGGCTAAAAGCTAATCATGACAATAATGATAATATATTGAGTACTCACGAAACCTCAGGTGGTGGTTAAGGGCTCTTAGCATAATGCCTTCAGGGTCCGTCCATGTTGTTGCAAATGGCAAGCTTTCCTTTGTTTTTATGTCTGAATAGTATTTGTGTGTGTGTGTGTGCGCGCACGTGTCTGCCACAACTTCTTTATCCATTCATCCATTGATGGACACCTAGGTCGTTTCCATGTCTCTCGGCTGTTGTAAATATGCTACTGTGAACACGGGGTGCAGCTATCTCTTTAACGTGGCATATTTGTTTCCTTCAATTACAATCCCAGAAGGGGAATTACAGGATCATATGTTAATTCTATTTTAAATTTTTAAGGATCTTGTACATTGTTTTTCATTGTGGTTGTAGCAGTTTACAATCCCATCAACAGTGCACAGGATCCCCTTTCTCCACACCCTCACCAGTATTTGTTATCACATATTGTTCATTTGGGGCATATGGGAGTCTGGATTGCTGGAGAACTGACAGATTCAGTTCCGTTTTAGACTAGTTTTTGGAAGTAACTTTGGGACATCCACATGGAGATGTCCAGTAAGCAGTTGAATATGTGCATCTAGAGCCCAGGAGAGAGGCAGGGTCTGGGGACACAGATTTTGGGACCGGGGCAAACAGGGTGCGTGGGCTTGGATAGGCTCCCCTGGAAACGCCATTTAATGTGAGCAGAGAGGAGGGTTGATGACGGAGCTCTGGGTACTGTGCACATTGGGGACCTGAGTCCACAAAGGGGACCAGAAGTATTCAGAAGTGGAAGGAGCCAGGAAGGGAAGGTGTCACAGAAACCCAGGTGAAAGGGGGAACATTCCAAAGTGTAGACGTTGCAGAATGCTTACAGTAAGTAAGTAAGGGCAAATGGTGCTTAGGGATTTGGCAATTCGAGGGTCCTTGGTGATCTCCCTGGAGAAGCCTGAGCAGGGCACAGGAAGGAAGTGATTGAAGTGGCAGGAGTGTTGGACAGGAGAGGACTGTCCAGGTGCCTTCCATAGTCTGGGGAGGAGAGGAAAGACCAGAAAATACCCTGGGCAGGGCAGATATTCCAGGCAGGGCTCCTCCAACCTGAGGGACACCTGAGCAGTTTACCTACTGAGAAAGACCAGTGGAGATAAGGGAGACGACCAATTCAGTTTTCTCATTTACACAAGACAGGTAACAATAGCACTTACCTTGTAGACCTGTGAAGATTAGATGAAATAATCCACGTAAAGTGTGGGGCATATGTGTGTGCATAGACATCGCTCAGTTAACGTCAGATATGATGACTGTGGATGCGCATCAGTTCCAGCTGTGCCCTCAGGAGCCCTCTGCTTTACATCCTCAAATTGAAGGGATGGTTTTGATTCATCACCAGCACTGCTGGAGGTAGAAGGGAGACAGCTGAGGGGCCATGCATTTTCTCTGAAGCCCTGGCTAAGTTCAGTGGGTAGTTAAAGAAAACACACTCTGTGCCATTCTGGTTGGCACCTTCTAGTGGCAACTGAGAAGTTCAGGGTCTAATGACAAAACATCCCTGCCCCTTCCCCTACTCCTGCAACCCCTCTCTCTGTCCCTTTCCCTGCTTTATTCCCCACCCCCAGCACTGACTGCCTCCCAATATGTTATATGTTTTACTTATTTTTTGTTTATTGTCTGTGTTCCCTCACTAGAATGTAAACTCCATGACAGCAGGGATTTTTGTGTTTTGTTCATTGATGTACCTCCAGTAACTAGAATAGTGCCTGATATACAGTAGGCATTAAATAAATATTTATTGAATGAATGGGCATGTGAAAGCACCAAGTAACCTGCAAACTATTTTTGCTATTTTTTTGTCAACTGCCTGGATCTTATATCCCTGTTCCAGAATCTTTTGCTTTTATAAAGCCTGATCTAGTCAGCTTTGATATAGTGTAGAATAAACAGCTTGCTGTGAGACCAAAAGGGAGGGAATAAATCATTCCAACTGGGGTAGAATTAGAACATGATTCACAGAACAGTCAACACTGAACTGGGCTTTGAAGAATGAATAGGAGTTTTCTGAGTGGACAAGAAGAGGATGTTCCAGACAGGGCCAATAGCATGAACTGAGGCACGTGGTGTGAAAGTATGGGGAACGTTCAGGCAATAGTGAGAAGTATCCAGAACACATAAAGAATGTTATGTGTTCTGGTGGGTTGGAGGAAATGAAGTAGAAATCTTGGGATAGGGTCTTGCTGATGTCTAGGAAGAGTCAGTAGTGATTGAGAGCCCAAACTCTGGGGCCAGCCTGCTTGGTTCCATTTCTGCATCTACTGCTAACAGCTGTGTGTTTCTCTTTGCTTTAAAGCAGGGATGATAGTACTCACCTCATAGGACTGTAGTGAGGATTAAATGAGTACAATATATAAAGCACTTAGTAGCTGAGCATAGTGAGTGATATAAACAATTACTGTTGTTATAACAGGAACTCTGTGAATGTTGAGGTTTTTTGTACACATATCCTTGCACACTTGCTCACATTTGCGTCACCATGCATGTTTTTACCTTGCTCACACATAATGAACAATCCCTAAGATATGGCAGTATTGCTATAACGTCCCCTCAATTAGTGGGTATAATTTTTATTTTTTGGTGGTTGGCCTGAATACACATGCAGTATTAGCAAGCTTGACTGTCTCCTCTTGATCATAGGCCTGCATGTATACCTTGGTGTGCCAAAGCTAGTGATAAATCTGAGACCAGGAAAAACAAAGGTAACCATAAAGTAATTCTTAGGGGAGCAGTGTAAGATTATAAATGCAATTCTAGAAGCATTGTGCTAAGAAATTGCAGAGAGGGTGAGAGGTGCCAGGAGTCTGAAGACAGCCAGGTGTTTTTACAAATAAGAAAAAAGGAGATTAAAAAATATTATAAAGCAATGAGTGTTATGCCATTTTCCTCCAACATCTTGAAAGAATTCATGGCACAATTGGTTCTGTAGCTTTGGGGAAACAGAGGCGCTTGCCAGGGCCGACAGTAGTTCATGAACAAGGCGGGACAGACTCACCTCCTTTACTTTTCCCCCAAAAGCCTACCATGTCTGAGTATCTTAGACATGGGTGTCTTAATTTCAGCCATCCTCAAGTCAAGTCTTGAGGGTGTCTTTAGGGATAAAATGAGAAGCTGTAACCTGCCCTCAGGTGCAGACAGGTGGATTCACAGTTCATTATACAGTCGGACCCAGAGCACTAATTAAGGCTCAGGTGGACCTAGGGAGCTGTCACATTTGTCTGTCTATTCTGTTACTTATTTGTGTGACAAGCAAGAATTGAGCCCTTTCTGGAGTCTCTAAGGCCTGAGTGACAAGTTTATAGATGGCTTGGATGAAAAGAGAGAAGGCAGATTTTCAAATTCATACATGATACCAGACTGGGAGGGATGGGAACTACTCCACTGGGTGACCATCTGTTTGTAGTGATCGATAGAACAGTGGGCTAAAACAAACAAGATGAGATTAACCATGAGCAAATGAAAAGTCTTTCATCTAGATTTTTAAAAATCAGTTACATAAACACAGGACACAGAGGCCTGACTTGTCCTCATTCAGGGCAAAGGACTCGGATGTGGGGCTGACTGCAGTCTCTGCCTGGCCTAGATGCAAAATGAAGATGGGCCTACGTATTCAGTGGAAGGCACATGCCTCCCACACTGCACCCTGACGAAAGCATGCTTGAGGGGCGCACGTGCCCAGTGCCAGATGCCACATGCTGAGAAGTGTTAATAAAAACCAGTGCATCCAGGAGTGGGTGGGCAAGATGGCAAGGGGGCTGCAGGAAATTGGGAGAAAAGACTCAAGGAGACTGCTTCAGACATGTGAAAGTCTGTAGGGTCTCTGAAGGACAGAGTCCTGTTTGTGTCACTATCCCTTACTCTCTGCCCCCTGTCAGTGGACACGCAGGACCCCTTCGTTTCTCGCCCTCAGTTCCACCATCCTCTTCTTTCCTGGCTGAAGATTCTTTAGAAATGAGAGAATGGCAAGCAGGAGGAAACCTGGGTTGTGGTGATGGGGGAAGCTTCTGGCTGAAGATGTCCAAATTCTTTATAGAGCGTCAGCCATAGAGCAAGCTTCAACATAAACAGTCACTGTCCTTTGTAGGAATGTAACAAGCTTTTTACTGGGTGTGAAGAGAAGGCAGAGAAGTGTGTACAAATGGATCTCTGGGATTTCACGAGAGCAGCTTCTGTACTGCCTGTGGAGTTCTACCTGGAAACCCACAGCAAAGGAAGCAAACCCAACAGGCTTCCTGGAAGCTCTCCCAACGCCTAAGGCAGAACTCATCACTCCTTCTTCTCTGGTCTCCAGACACTCTGTACCTACCTTTATTAGCACACTTCTCATAGTGCATTATGGATGGGTGTTTGCAAGTGACTTCCCCACTACACTGTGGAGCTGCCTTCTCCTGGTTATGGCCTTAGTGTGGGCCCCACACTAGCACAAAGGAGATGCTCCATAATGAACGAGTGAGTCTGCTGCAGAATGAATACATGTTCTTCTATGCACAGGTTGAAACGCTTACTCTGAATGGGTTTTCCTTGTTAGGATGGACCCAGGGTGGAGGGCAGGGATATAGATTCATGTATCATACAGCAAGGAAAACCAGAGAACAACTTGCTGACTTATTGCTAAGTCAATATTTAAATAAAATCCTTGGCTTACTTGTTTAGCTCTAATAACAAAAGTGTGTTTTAATGTTACAGCCATAGACTTCCATATGTCCCAGGGTTCTAATGGGGGTGAAAGTCTTTCTTTAGAGATAGGAAGAAGCTTGGGTATCCAACATCATTCACAGTCTCTGAAATGTCTTATATCCCTCCGGGTGTGTGCCTGTCTCCAGGATGGGTCTGCTTTCCCAGACAGGTTGGGCACCAGGCTAGTGGGGAGGGGCCTGTTTCTGGCTATAGTGGCCCCTCCTGGGAAGAAAGAATGGAGCACAGGCTTGTCAGGGAAATAGAAAATGTCCGGGTGACCCCTACCCCCACCCACTAGGCAGATATCTATCTGATCTCCTACCCATGAAGTCTGCATTGTAAAAGGCCCACTCTTTCAGTGCAAGCACATCCAGCCATTCATTGGGACTTAAGATTCCAAGCAGATTTCTCTTTTCTTCCTGAGTTAGAAGCAATTTTCAGTTTAGTAATAGAATTGTGTGTATTGTATTAGCTTCTTATTGTTGGCTTCCTTGCGGCTTAGGGCTGGCTAAGCAGACTGCCTCAGGTCCCTTATTCTCCTGAAGTGCCCATGCCGGGTGCTAGAGTTTGCTGCTTGCCTGAGATCTTTAAATTGGCAGCCCTCCTGGTCAACCACCTAGTGCACCCTAGAGAGGGAGGAGGTCAGGAGAAAATAAGATTGAGCTTCAATGCAATCAATGCAATCCAGTGACAAGTTAGAATGTAGGCCAACTTCTGATGCTAGGCCTGGGCTCAGGACTCTGACTGTATTTCAGGATGGGTCAGGGGTCCTCCCAAAGGAAGTGTCATAGAGAAGGCCAGTGTACTCCCTGGGCCAGGGCTCAGGTTAGGGGGTCTCCTCTCCTCACTCTCCAGGCTGGGAAATTCTGTGCCATGGAAGGAACAGCAGGACTGATAACCTGCTCCTAAAGTGCCTTGGATGTCCTCAAGGCCAAAGTCACCTCCAGAACAGGCGAGTGGCACTCAGCTCAGGCTCTAGCTTGGGTAGGGCTTCCTAGAGTAGGTGGTAACATGGAACACTCAGCCGAGGGGAAGTTTTCTCAGAAAGAGCATCTTGCTGTGGGAGGAGAGTACAGCTCCCTTGTTGGTGCTGGGGTGGCTTCTGGGAGCCTGTAAGACAGTCCTGAGCCCTGTGCCCCTGCTGTCTTAAAGAGGTTCTAGGTAAGTGGTCTGGAAAATCATAGAACAGACCCCTGCAGATGAGCTGGGAGCATCTTTATCAATGATAATAATCATTTACATTTGTATTTACTTAATAATAGGTCACCAAAGGAAGCAGTTTTGCAAACACCATTTAATTTGCTTTTCACAGCACAATGGGTATTAGTACTATTTGCCCCTCTTTGCCAATAGGCTCCAGGTCCAGTGTTCTGACCAGGATATGCAGTTGCCCCTTGTGGCCATCTGTTCTGAGAAAAGCTGGCCAGGGACTTAATTGGAAGTATTTTAGATTTAGCAAATCTCATCTGATCTGGAGCTAAATTTAAACTTTCATCAGCAAAGTTATTGTCATTACCAACATATTTAAAGTGGCAAAATGTTTAAAGCCAGCTTCCGCAGCTGAGGAGAGTCCTCGAACACATAACCAAATGCCTCCATTATGGTGGGTTTTGCAAAACGAGTGTGTGCTGGCATGGTTCACTGGAGCTCCTTTAGAGAAAGGAAGCAGCCAGTTAAAGGGAGCCAGCAGCTCTAACTTACCTGGCTCTCAAAGGCCTTCTCAGGTATACCCACTAAAGGCAATTTTAAAATAATGGAGTTATTGTGGGTCTGGGGCTGTGACTTTGTCACAGGTGGAGAAACCACTTGGTGACAGAAGGTGAGGGCTGGGATGATGGGAACAGGAATGATATATTTCCTGGCCTGGGCCAGCCTGAGCACCTGTGTAAATGATGACTTGTTGAATGCTCGGCCTTGCCTCTGGGGAGAGATTGCTGCAGGTCTCACAAGGCTGGGAAAGCTGTTGAGAAGAGTGGGGAGAAAGTGTTCCAGTGCTGTAAAGAGCCTAAACTAGAGTGCAGGGTCTGAGCAAAGAGATAATATCACCAGGTTCCTTCTTGAAGATGCTCACCCGGGCTTTCTAAGTTTCTAACCAGGGCTTCTTAAACATGTACAGGTCATTGATAGGGTTCAGGGGTGGAAACCTCCAGAGTTGTGAATCTATGCATTTTGAGGTACAAGGTTGAAAGCATATATCAGGTTCTCAAAGAAGGCTATGGCCCCAAAAATACAAAGAACCTCTTATTAGTCTGCTATATAAGGCCCTCCCCAACCTTCCCTGGCCCATCTGTCCAGTGTGTTTTATTACCTTCACCTGCAGCCTGGAGCTCAGGCAAGGACTTAGGTGCAGCTTCCTGAATGTGCTGCGCTAGTTTGTTTCAGGGCTTTTGCCTGTTTCTTCTCTCTGTCTTCACCTCCTTGCCTACCTACCTGCCAAACTCCCTCTCATCCTCCAAGACCCAGATCAAGCCTTTGTCGATGCCTCCCCTCTGGGTAGAGCCAGTTGCACCTTGTTGGAGCCAATATAGAACCTCGAACAGGTTTCCTGGAGCACCTGTCACTAAGTATGTTGAAACGATTTCTTTGTCTGTTTCACCCATACAAACAAGTAATTGGGAGGGCAGGGCCTCCTATTCACTTCTGAATAATCCTTTTGAGTAAATCTTTAATAAAATGAGTTAAATTGACTTAAGCAAGCCCCTTGAACCAAAAGGGTCACAAAAGGTAGATAGCAGGAAAAATACCGTTTGTTTTAAACCTGGAAATTGAAAAAAATGTAGCACTGCTATTATTAGGAAGCTGTGGTCCTCCCTCCCCCAGTGATATTTCCTTGGCTTTGTAACAGGGTAAGTTTGGGTTACCAGTAGGACAAAGGAGGAGGATGTTTTATGGGTCATCAGAGCTTTGGTCCTAAAGTAGAAGAGAGAGGTCAGGGCTGAAAATGAAGGGTTGGAAATAATCACCAGAGATGTCATCGTGGAAGGATATTTGGCCCATTTCACCAAGGGACTGTGAAGAGAAACTGTGAAGAACTGGGGAAGAGAAAATCAAGGCCTCCTGAGCACAGCCTGGGTCTCCAGTTCCATAAAACTCCTCTGCTGGAGAGGGGTCCTGCTTTCTCTAATTTGTTATGGGGAATCTGAGGCAGAGAGGTTGTACTTTTGGTCCAAAGCCACACAGCTTGTCAGTGGCCAGGTCAGAGCTCAGATCAGTGGCCCACTTGTCAGGTCAGAGCATCACTGTCTCCCACGGCTGTGGGGTGTTGTCTCAAAGCCACAGGCAAGAGCAAGCCAGTGAAGGTCCAGGCCTGGTGTGGCCAGGTGGCAGGACTGGCTTCCCCTTGTTCACTGTGGGGTTATGATTCTTCATCCATAGTTGTGAGGGAACAGTGAGAGTCATTGCTAAAAAGGAACTGTGAGCACTTTTGTGTGTTCTGTGGTCATATCAGAAATGGAACTCTGCTCACTTAAAGCCACATTAATGTAGTATTTGGAATATTCTTTTGGCTGAAACTATATTAATTTAATTGAAGTTTATTTTCTTAAGATAATTTTTTATTATAAAATGATATATGCTCACTGAAGAGAGTTTAAAAATGTAGTTAAATGTAAGATGGTGGGAATTGTTCATCGTAATATTACCTGGCATTGCTGTGAAGAAGCACTTTCCCAAGGGCTTTCAGAGACTATAGTTATTAACCCTTGTTATGTGTGAGGAACAGATTCAGAGAAGTTAAGTAACTTGGTGAAGGTTACACAACCAGGAAACGAGATTTTAATATACACAGTTTGACCCCAGGGCCCAGGCTCTTAAACTCCTTCTTTCTTGTCTGAAATAGCAATAGCGATGAATTGTGAAAGAAAGGAGTTGAAACTGTTTACTGGGTTTTACTCAGGACTTCAGAAATCTTGATTGTAGTTGTTAGGTAGGGTCCACCAGTTTTAGGATTCTTTACATAACGACACCTAGAGTTTTTTAATTTGAGCTTTATGAAGTCAGAGACTTATTGAGGACCACTGAGCCACCCTCTCTACTGAGAGCATTATTCAGTGTGTTTCTAATGGGGTTCCTTGGGTTGTACCCTCTCCAGGGGCCACTGTCCTGAGGAGATAGGGGTTTAGCAGGCAGGAGCCCCACTTGAAACCACACTCGCAATGTTAGCTCTGCACTGCTCTTCACTTGGCTTATCCCCAGTTGACATGGCTTTGCTTGTGCACTTTCAGAACTGAACCTCAAAAACATGGCCTAAAACTAGATCTGGTCTAGAGAAGTGATCAGGGGTATTTTCAAAGGAGGGCGAGGGGGTAAGGGAAGGTGAGTGATGTGTGAATAGAGCAGTTTGGAATGATTCTCTTTGGAAGGACTTCCGGAGGTACTGTGCCTGCCTGTTTGATGCCAGGCTGGGGTATACAGCGTCTGCACCTACCGTTTCAAAAACAGCTGGATGCCTTTTCCCTAGAGATGCATTCAGAAGAAGGGGACTGTAGTATGGACAGGAGTTAAGCACCTTGAGGGGGGCTGGGCATAGCATGTCCCAGGGGGAGCCCTGTCACATAGAGTATGTAGAAAGGGCGGGGTGGTGCCCATGGCATGTACATGTACAGTGCATAGAGACAGGCCTGGGACCTTCCTCAGCTCTGCTGTTAACCTTGAGTACTTTAGCCTGTCACTTACCTTTCTGAGTCACAACTAACCAACCCCCACCTCTCAAAGTCCCCTCTTACTATGTGGCTACTAGGAGTAAGGATGGAATTGGGGGTGGAGGCCTACACAAACTGGGGATGAAATGGAAATACGTGAATACGGTTCAGAATCTTGCTAGAGGAACCAAATACTACTTTGTTCTTTCCCTAATCCCACCAGGTTCTGGGACCTAGTGCAGCTTCACCAACACACGTGGAGGTTGGCACTGCTTGATTGTCCAGCTTTAATTCTTGCATGTAGAGCCCTGGCTGCCTCCCCTGTTACCCTGCGCCTTAGGCTCTGGTAGCATTCCCTGTACATGTCATGTGTGGCATACTTCACTTCCTTGGCATGGACAGCCCCATCTACTTGAAGTGCCCTCCCCTGCCCCCCACGTATCCTCAGGAGCCAGTGCAGTGCCATCTGCTCCGTGAAGCCTAGCTGGGAAGGCTTTTCGAAACACAGTCCCCTCCTCTTGCCCCCAGAACATCCTGGATACACCTCTACTATGGCCCTTAGCATCTGTGCTTGTTAGTTTTGATGTCTCTCTTTAGTTAGACTGTGAGTTTCTGGAGATCAGAGATGTGTTCTCAAGAATCTATGCATGTCCAGCTCGTAGGACATAGTGACTTCAATAAGTGGCTGAGTGGCTGAAGGGACAGACAGACAGATGAGCAATGTGGTGACATGCAGTGTGGATTAGTCAGAATCTGGTCAGAGGTGACCATATACCCACCTGGAGGGATAAAGCCACACGTGCGCGCACACACACACACACACACACACACAATTTCAAGGCAGCAATCAGGTAAGTGGAGGAAGAAGGTGCTGGCAGGGGGTGGGAGGTCGGGGGGTTGGACCTGGTGAGACCTGCTCCTGTTTCCAGCCACTCAGAGATGGCTTTGTCCTAACAGGAACATGGTTTTCCACTGAACCATCTTACATGGAAAAATCAGAAAATCTCTCTTAGGGAGAAACCAAAAATTACACAAGCTCATCATCACTGTTATTTTTTTAAATTAAAAGACGGCAACTGCCTAGTATTTGGTAAATTTAGGCCCCTCCCCATGGGTCCACTAATGTACTGAAACCTGAGTTTAATGTACTGAGTTTATTTTTAATGAGAATCTGTTACTGAACCTGCTCAGTGGAGAGAGTTTTGTTACAGCTTTAAGAAACCTCATTAGCAGAATAAATGTACTGGGCCTGAGGGGAATCTGCAGCCCATTGCTGCTGGACACCTGCCATGGTGAGTAGGGATGCTTGACCTTATGTCAGCATGATTCCCAAGGGTGTCTGTGGGAGTGTACATGTGAGGGCTGTGAGGGAATGGACTCTGAGGGCTGCTGTTCATAGGGGGAAGGACACTGGGGAAATGCTTACACAGGCATAAGTGATTACCTGTTACCTGGTACCAGTAGGTAACTTAGTCTGATGGTAGGACTCCAAGGTCCGCCCTCTCTCCCTTCCCCGTCTGGCACTGAGGAGCTCCCTTATGCATGAAAGTATGCATCATGCCATGTCTAAGTGCCCACTATAGTAGGAGTGTAGATGGGGATGGGGGCATCCAGATGATGGACTTCTGATTCTGATTAAGGGGTGGAAACATGGAGGAACAAATGCAAGGAGATTCCAGGCAGAGGCAACCCCCCCCGAAGGCATGTTGGCATAGATGTAGTAGGGGTGATGAGAGAAGGGATGGCGTCTCATTTGGCTGGACATCAGGCTTGCAGGAGGAGCAGGGGGAGATGAGGCAAGTTGGTTCCTGATGGCCTTGCTAGGTGATTCAGGCTTTCTCTTCTACGCGTGGGTTCTGAGAGAGAATGACATGATTCTGTTGACGTTTTGGGAAAAGTGCTCTCATGGCAGCATGGAGGATGGACAGTGTGCCAGCTCTCATGCCAGTGTCCTAGAGCACAGTCACTTCCCTGGCCTGCCTGCACCAGCCCCAATACTCCTTTGTTGCATCGGCAGACTATGTCTTTGGGGAAACACAACTTCAAACCAGCATTCCAGGTCAGACTAGTATTGAATATTGGAGCCACAATAAGCCCTAAAATCACTCTCCAGTCCCTTCATTTTTCAGACCCTGAGAGACTAAGTGATTTATGTAAAGTCACTCAGCAGAGGTGGCAGAATTTGCAGGGAGAAAGGGCTCTCTTGCACAGGAGAGAACCTCTGCTCAGGGACACAGTTTCCCCAGGAGAACCTGTGCTGATATGATGCCTATGAGACATGCAGGAGTGGGGGACACGGCCCAAAGCAGGCCTAGACATCAGCCAAGCCTTCCCTCTTCCCACTTCATCATCCCAGGCAGCCGTGGGATGAGGAGCTCTAAAGGATGCTGTTTCTTGGATATTTCTTATTAGAAGAAATATACCCCCAGGGCACTATTAGATGCTGGTTGTGGAGAGACATGTGTAACAAAGAACAATTAATACCTTCATGGAGCTCTGCAGTAGCATGTGTTTAAAAACCTCTTTCCTTTAAAAGGAAGTAGAGATGCAGAGAGTATGAGTACCCCTGCCCCAAGCCTGAATAGGTGACATGCAGCAAAATGTTGCTGGACTCACAGCAGAAGCCTGGGAAAGAATGAGCAGAGGCTGAGGAGGAGCAGCCCTGGGGCTGGGGTGCAGAGGCGGAGCTGAGGAAGGTGGGCTAAAGCCAGCAAAGTGGAGGAGAGGAAGGGGAAGGGCTAAGGAAGGTTCAGGTCCCAGTGGTAAGGTCAGGATTTAAGACAGAGAAACCGCTTTAGAGGGAGGTGCAGATGTGACTGGGATGGATGAGGGACCCCCCCCCCCCCCCCAGTGTGCCTGGAATAGCCCCATAATAGAGGCACCAATAACAATCCATGAATGAAAGACAGATGAATGACTATCTGATGTGAAAAACCACTAAGGTCAAGGACATCTGGTCAAGGAGATGGTGGAGCAGGTAACTCTGTGCTCTCCTCCTCCCATAAGCACATCAGAATTATCACTAAATTATAGAACAGCCACCCTTGAGAATGAACTGAAGACCAGCTGAACAGAACTACTATAACAAAAGATATAAGGAAGAAGCCACATGGAGACCAGCAGGAGGGGCAGAGATGAGAAACAGGCTGGTCCCATACCCACCTGTGGCAGTTGAGAATTGGGCAGGATATCTTGGCTGAGGAGGTTTCCCTGGAAGAGTGAGGGGTCCCAGCCCCAAACCCCAGTGCCAGCAAGAGGAGTCCCCAAAACATCTGGCTGTGCAAATCATCAGGAACTCCATATGGGTGAGATGGAGACTGCTGTAGCACCAGGAATTCTCTGTTAGAGAGTCTGAGCACAGACTCACTCACTCACAAAAGCACACCCTAAGATCCAGCAAAGGGACAGCAGCTTGAAACGTGCCAGCAATGTAAGGGAAGGAGTTGAATTGTCTGTCTTCAGGGCAAGGGTTGGAGGGGCAGCTCTCTCCAGTAGAAAAATGCTAGCAGGTGCCATTATTCCTTTGCTGAGCCCTCCTACCACTCCTGCAGGTCTAGGTGGGTACCAAATCTGAGTCTCTGTCAGCCTGGCGAACATGACTTGCCCAACCATGGTAAGACTTCCCCCTCCCAACACACACATATGCCAGAACCTCTGTCAGGGCCTGTTCTTCCTAAGCTGCTGGCTTTGGCCCAGGCTGCGGACATTCCTAAAATCTTTCAAAGATCCATAAACCCCAAACAAGCAGTGGCTGGCTTCACATTCCCCTGTACAACTTGCTAATGGCAGCTGGCCTGGGTTCCCAGCATAGCCTCTCCCAGGCACCACTAAGCTCAGGAAGATAACAACCACAGACCACTTTGTAGCTCCTATGAGAGCACAGGAAACTACTGACCTGGACCTGAACTGGAACTCTCCCAAGAAACCCCAGAATGAACACATCTGGTGGCCAGCTCAAGACTACACCAAAGCACCCAATTAGCTCCATAAACAACACATATACAGGTTGGACTCTCTGACATTGCTCTTAGTAATATTTTTTTGGATATGTTTCTTCAGGCAAGGGAAACAAAAAAACTTCATCAAACTAAAAATGTTTTTACACAGCAAAGGAAACCATCAACACAAATGAAAAGACAGCCTACCAAATGGAGAAGATATTTGCCAATGATACGTCCTATAGGGGATTAAAATATCCAAAACATATAAAGAACTCATACAACTTAACACCAAAAAAACCCAAACAATCCCATTAAAAAATGGGCAAAGGGCCTGAATAGACACTTCTCAAGAGTATACTTACAGATGGCCAATAGACATATGAAAGGATGCTCAATGTCACTAATCATCAGAGAAATGCATATAAAACCACAATGAGGTATCACCTCACACCTGTCTCAATGGCTATCATCAATAAATCAACAAATGTTGGCAAGGATGTGGAGAAATGAGAACCCTTGTGCACTGTTGGTGGGATTGTAAATTGGTTCAGCCACTATGAAAAACAGTATGGAGGTTCCTCAAAAAATTAAAAATAAAACTACCATATGACCCAGAAATCTCACTTCTGGGTATTTATCTGAAGAAATTTAAAACACTAATTTGAAAAGTCACTGCACTCCTCACTGTAGCATTATTTACAATAGCCAAAATATGGAAGCAACCTAAGTGCCCATCAGTAGATGAGTGGATAAAAGAATGGTGGTCTGCATATACAGTGTAATATTATTCAGCCATAAAAAAGAATGACAACATGGATAGACCTAGAGAGTATTATGCTAAGTGAAATAAGTTAGACAGAGAAAGAAAAATCCTGTATGATTTCACTTAGGTGGGAATCTAGAAAACTAACAAACAAGAAACAATCTCATAAATACAGAGAAGAGATTGATGGTTACAAGTTGGGAGGGTGGTTGGTGTGATGGATGAAAAAGGTGAAGGGATTTAGAAGTACAAATTGGTAGTTACAAAATAGTCACAGGGATGTAAAGTACAGCATGGGGGATATAGTAAATAATATTGTAATAACTATGTATGGTTCCAGGAGGGTACTAGTCTTATCAGGGGAATCACTTCATACATTATATAAGTGTATGCTTATATAAGTGTACCACTACGCTGTACACCTGAAACTAATGTGATTTTGAATGTCAACTGCAATTGAAAAAAAATAAATAAAACTAAGGTTGGCCTGACAGAGGACTAGCAAAAATATCTGTAGGTTGTGTGAGTTTTTGAGTCCAGGGTATCATTTTCAGTTTTGGCTCTAAAACAGCTGTGGTTGGTTGGCAGTGGCGACATCATTCTTTACCACGAAAGCCATGGGGAGCCTCACGGCATGCACCGCCATAGTGTCAGGGTGGTGGTCGGGTGTTGGTGTTGGTGTTGGATAACAGTTATTTCCACTGTCCAGCCCCTGAATGAGCTCCTATATCTACTAGGTTTTGTTTTTCACGGTTTCTCTTCCTACTCCTCAAATTGATGTGTGGCATTAAGTCAAGGGGGTGATCTGGCTTTCCTCTTCTTTTCCAGTGTCCTGTGCCTCTTTCCCCCTCCTTCCATGTGTCTCCTGAGCTTGAGGGGCATGGTAAGGGCATCAGTGGAGAGGTGGGGCAGGAGGCGGGGACTGCAACCTCACTGCAGTGCAAGCATCCTGGAAGGGGGTCCATGGGAGTCCACGTGGCGGAGAGGTTTCTTCTGCTGCCTGGGAGACCTGACAAGGCTCTCTGTAGCCCCAGGCCTCAGGCTGCTGCCCAGATGTCCTCCAGGCCATTTACACTTCAGTCAAAATACAGATGTCACTGTGCTGTCTACTCATCTTCACCGTATCTTCATGCTCAACTTCTGTAACGGAACCCGTAAGCCCCAGAAAGCCCATGTTTCCTGTGTTTTTCATTGGCTGGGATTCCGAATGCAAAGGCCAGTTAGTAGCTTCCTGTTTGTTCATTAGGTCTGGGAGCTCTCAGCACTGGCAGGTGAATGAGAGGCAGTGGGGGCCAGAGTAGTGGAAGGTACCTCTGGACCTGACCGAGCAGTCATAGGTCTAATTTTTGTTTTTTCCCCTCCAAGTCTGATTCACATCGAGATTGCTAAGGCATCTTTCCACCTTGCTATGCTTATGTACTCAGTCCGCCCGGCCTGCCCTTATGGACTTTCCTATCTTCCCTCGGTAGAATTCATGTTGAGGCTGAGGCTGCTGCCAGGCACACACAGTAGGCATCCTTCTCACTCACAGTCTGCCTGCATTTCCTGATCTACCCACTTATTGGCAGTTTCTTATTTGGCAAATAGAACTGAGAAGCATCCAACACCTAACTGGGAAGATGGGAAGAGGGGAAGAGAGAAGGTCTGACCTCTACTTTTGCCCTTTGGCCTCTTGGGAAAGCTGTGAGTAGCATAAAGTCTGCAAGTTCTTTACCTCCATCCCCAAATGCTCTGTCATCATGGAGGGCTTGAGGCTTCTTCCCACCCTCATCAGTATCAGCGTCCTCCCTGCCCACTGGAAATCCTGACTAGGCTGGGTCCATTAGTCTCAGGGAAACAGAAATGGACTTACCTTGAATTTCACGATTTAGGCAATGTCAGTGTTCATACAAATACTTCCCACCCATATACAGGTCTTTTTTTGGGGGTGTTTTATTTATAAATTGGCTGTGGGCTACTTGAAACCAGTTCTCATAGGAATACATTTTCAAGTGGCGGTTAGGTTTCCATGCCAGCATGCAAAGGGCTGTTTAACTTGGGTTGAAGTAAATTATCAGATACTTGGAAGGGATGGGTCTAAGTGAAGGTTTAAATTGAAGAGAAGATATTGGGTAGCAGAGGTAGGTTTTGAAGAAAGAAAGTCATTCCACTGGGCTCACATACTAATACAGTCGGGCTGGGCTTTCCTCCATTCATTCTTTTGAAATCTCACACCCCATAGTCAAGTTTTCAATAATCCTGTTTGCTCTACTCTCAAAATATACCCCAAATCTAATCACTTTTTACCTTCTTCTAGCTACCATCACCCTAGTCTGTACTGCCATTCTCTCTTCAACTCCCCATTTCTTTTCTCCCCTCTCTCGCTCCCCACAGTCTATTCTTCATAACACAGCCAGAGTAAACCTTTTAAAATGCAAGTCATAGCAAGTCATTTCACAGGGATAATGCAGAGAGCACCCAGGAGGCAGCACCTACCCACCTTCCACTCCCCACCCCAATCACTTCCATTTACCTCCTGCTAACTACACAGAGAGGTGGGGGTCGATATTTCTTGGCCACCTGCTTGTTTTTGGACCTGCCTGGTTTCCTTTTGGCCCACCTACACTCTCTCAGCACCTAGGTTTCCTCTGGCTTCCTCCGTATCTGCCTTTGGAGTGGGCTTAACCCCTACCGTTTGCTTTAAGAGGGTAAAAAATGGCACCTCCTGTCACCTACTACTTGTACACACAAAGGGACACTTTTTTCTTTACCATGCTCCATAGGTTTATATTACAGTAGTTCATCTCCTCTTCGCTCCTTCATTAATCACAAATGGCAGTCACATGCCACCCCCTTTGTCAGTTTAGCTCAATCCCGTGGGCCTCCCCCTTCCGTCTTGCCACCTTCCCTAGGTCCCCAGCCTCTTGGGACATCCGCTTCCTGGTGGGAGCTGATATCCCCCTTGAGCTGATCCGTGCAGGCTGCCTCCTGCGCTGGAAGGGACCAGCCTCCAACTCCCGCAGCAGAGTGGGTCTGACTGAGGCTTAAACCACCCTGACTCTTGGAGCTGCTGGAGGAAGTGTTCAGGGACTTAAGCCTGACTGTTTTCTCTGGGGCTGTCGATGGTTTCTAGGCCATGCGTTATGACCACAGAGACTCCAGGGACTGGAAGGAGCCTTAGGAGGCCATTTTCCATCCCTGGCCTCTACCATTGGCAAGTGCCTTCTGACCACTGGAGAAGGAACCCTCTGCCTTTGCAGGGCCTCTCACATTCAACATGGTGAGCCTTCCATCTGCCTCCAGTCTTCTTGCTGCAGGACCTAATTCTGCCCTTTGGGGGAAAGAAAACAGCACATCCTGCTGTTGGAATCGCTACTTCTGGTGGTGTGCTCCTGCATTGTCAGATTCTTCTCTTGACCACTTGTTTACCATCACCCATCCAGTCAAGAGAAGCTGAATTAACTTTTCAAGTAAAATTTCATTAGTCCACCTATCAAGCGCTTCACGAAATCAAGACAGTGTTACATCTCGTGTGTGTGTGCCCTGAGCCCATTCATCATGTAAGTCAGCTCCTGAAATGCCAGCCAGGCTTAGACCAAAAAATAGAAGGCAGAAGGGCTCTTCTTTGTCCACAGATTTGCCACCTGAGAGGCTTCTCTCTGCTCTTTAATTTATGATAATGTTAAGAAGGCATCATTGGTGGTACTCAAAGTCAGGGTCAGATGGACCTGAAACCAAATCTGTACTTTGACTTCCTCACTGTGCAACTCTGCACAAGTTACTTAACTTCTCTGAGCCTCAGGTTTTTATGTGTAAAATGGAAAGAATCTCTCTCTTTGAAGGCTATTATGAGGCTAAATGAGAATAGCTTAAGAAATGAAGCATCTGTATTATAGTAAATGTTCTATAAATGTTAGTTCCTTTTCTACCACATGAAGTAAGTTAAAAACCCCTTGTATGTTTTTTGTTCACAACATAAACGAAAAGACTAACAAGTGAGTAGATTGTATACAAATAAACAGTTCAGTGTATCTAGCTGATTGGGGAAGGAGCCAGGGACATTTTGGTGAGCAGAAGTTTTCACCTTCCAGACACAGCATGGGGCTCACAGGTTGGTCTCTCTTTGTGTCAAGCAACTTACTTATTTTCTTGCTCCAACTTACTATTTGTGAGTGTTTGGTTTTACAAAGACTTTTGAGATTTTTGATAAGACCTCACCATGGTGATGGTGATGAGCCCTCATCTTTTGTTGTTTACTCTTCCCATCACCGTTCCAGGGAGCAACTGACTACAGCCATTTAGGATCCGGCAAAAGGAGATAGAGAACCTTCTCTATTCTCAGGACTCCTGGAGAAGCCTGGGAGCTGGGGAAGTGAGTTCTGGGCTCCCCAGGACTGCCTTGGGAGGGTGGCACTAGCTGCTTTGCTCCCCCTATCCTCTTGGCTGTGGATGAATGAGGAATGTGGGCACCAGCACCCCTGTGACAGTCATCTTTGATTGGAGACTTTTGTGCTGGGGCCTGGGCAGAGAGCGCCAGACAGATCTTGTCTAACAGGAGCTCCCAGCCCTGACTGACTGTAAGTGCTTAATTATAGTATTGGTTGCAGAACTCGTTATTCAAGCACCAAAACTTTAAAAATATATAGTTCGGCCACTTTCATGAAATATTTCCATCCAAATGAACATAGGAAAAGTATGACTAATATGCATGCTTTTTTAAACAGTATACTCAGAACACAATTTAATCATTGTTTCATTACTCAGGGTCATTATTATAAATGTTAGCTACCACCCTGTGTGCTAATGAATGGATACTCCAGAAGCTAGGAGGATATTCTGTTTCCCCCCCCACCAAGTGGCCCAAGACTACTGAACTTCTTGGGTTCTTTATTTACTTTTTATGATTTTCTCCTCTCTCCTGCTTTATCAAATTGCCTCTTCTTACTTTACCAGCCTACCTGCCTCCCTGTTCTGTATTTAGTGTGAATTAACTCTGTCAGCATTAGGCTTAGAACAGGGCCTGAGAGGGTCTGTCATGTTTGTCCTGAGGAACTTTGTTTTCTTCATCTTAGCAGAGTTGAGCCCCTGGGTAGGTGCTCTCACTGTTCTGCTTGGTGTTGGTGCCACATTATTTACATATATGTCCAGGTTTCCAAATAGACTTTCAGACTGTGGTAGACAAGGGACCTGCCTTCACATGTATATAAAGCTATGTATAGCAAAGACCCTACACATATATACACATTGAGTTTGTTGATGAATCTTCTTAATGAGATAGAGAATTAAATTGAATAGAGCATAGTTGTACCACTAGAAAGAAAGAGAACATTTCCATCATGTAAACAAAAGAGAGTTTGGTAGTGGGTAAGAGTTAGTAAAACTGCAATTTTAATTTCATTTCCTCCATTTACTAGCTGGATTATTTTACTCTGTGCTTCAGTTTCCCTGTCTCAAAAATAGGATAATTATAGTGGCTACCTCATAGGGTTGTGAGGAATAAATGAGACCCTGGCTGTTAAAATTGCTTAGCACAATACCTGGCACATAATAAGTGTTCAATGATGTTAATAACAATAAAATAATAATAATAAACTATAGATGTTTGATTTGGTTCAGGAGCAGCAGGAGCAGTAGGAATAGTTTGAGTTTCCTGGGGGGTTTTCTAGGGCTCTTCCTATCTGCCTAGGATTTCAGTTTTCTCCTTCCCCCCTTACATTCCTCTGAGAAGATCTTTATTTGGCCTCAGCTCTAGATGGATATTAATGCAGAAGTGTTAAGGTTGGAGATTTCCATAGCCTTTGAATAATAGACATTTGGAAAATTAAATATTCCTGTCAAATGTGCCATAAATCTTGGCTGTATAGGAAGGTGAGAAATTAAAATTGCAAATGAGCCAGGAAGGGAGCAAACTGTGGAGTCCCTAGAGTGTGGCTTCAGGTGAAGTGAGTGGAGCAGGGCTACCAGCGGCAGCAGCAGCTTTGGAGCAAGAATAGGAGCAGACCCTGGGCAGTCAGGAGAGGGTTGGTTGCTTTAGGCCATCAGCTCAGCAGACTTCGAAGTTCAGAAGGTTTTGATGGAGGCTTCTCTCTCTGTGTTCTAGATCTGCCTCAGGGTTGCCCCTGCTGGGCTTCATGCCTTCCTCTCTCTTATTTCCCTCCTGCTTTGGCCTTCTGGCCTGCCAGGCCACTAGCTAGGCCCCTTTCTTCTCTCCCTCTGCCTCAGAGGAAGCCTGTGGTGCTATTGACAAGGGCAGTCCATTTGGTCCTTCTGCTGTTAGAGAGCCACATGGGATGAGGGGAGCCTGTTCTGGGTCTCCCCAGAGTACCATGTGGCAGGCATCCCCTGCACCAAAAAGGGGAAAGCTGTAAGAGAGTCTCTCATGTAGAAAGTGTCTCTCAGACTACACGGAGGAGAGCATATGTGTCTCCAGGGGTAACGAAATAGTGAAGAGGAGATTTGGGCAAGGTCTCTTCACATTCACATGATTCTGTATTCCAGAGAACACAGCCACCCCCACAACTCCTTCTCTCCTCTGCTACACACCAGGATGGCCCAGAGACACACAGCCAACCTCAGCTTTGTCTGTGTTTCTCTTCCTGCCTTCTCACCCATTCATGTATCTGGATTAGACTCTCGACTATGGGCTGCATGAATCAGTCACCAGTTCTTTGTGACCCACACGAAAAGGGCAACCAACAAACCAAAGTGTATCTGGAGACAACAGCCAGGGCTGGTGAAGAGACTCAGAACCTTTCTTATCTCCCTTCCTTGCATTTGTTCACTGAGCCATTATGAGTAAGTTGTTCAAATGTGTCAAATGTGCTGGATGCTGAGGAAATACAAATAATAAAGAGAATCCATGTCACACAGTGTCTGGCATTGTGCTGATCCTTTAAACACATTAATTAATTTAACCCTAACAGCCTTAAGGTATTATCAGTAACCATTAAAATAAGGAAACTGTGCTTTAGAGAAATTAAGTGGCCTTCCCAGATGGAAGAGCTGAGAATAAAACCCACATCTGACCTTTAATCACTTTTGAAACAATTTTTAATCACTCGCCAATAAAGCCTTATTGAAAAGTCAACAGGCCTTGCCCCTAAGAAGCTCACAGTCAAGTATGAGAGCTGAAGAGTATGTCTGAGGGGTGAACTCAGCTGAGGATGGATGGCAAGGAACCACAGGATTCTTCCAGGAGGAGGTGATATTAACAGAGGAAGGGAGCAAAGGGAATCAGACATTATTAGGCATAGTCAACTAGGGAGCACAAGCTTGCTGAGCCAGGAAGCTATAGCTCCACACAGCTCAGGGGATCGCAGCTTTGCCCGGCCAAGGGGATTAACACCCCTCCCTTCCCTCATGTAGGGAACAGCCCGCCCTCAGGTACTGGATTCTCAGGAGGAGCAGGGGGAGGTAAACACACATGCAGTGGAAGTCAAAATGGCTCAGGGGGCAATGCTTCTGAGACACACCCAATAGGAGCCAACCGGTGACCCTAGAGGCCTGTCAGTCTAGCCTGGGGAAAGAATGTATTGGTTAGAAGGCAGACCCAGCACAAGCCTGGGAAAACTTGGGAAGTCGAATGGTTATTTTGAAAAAGCGCCAGGCCCTTCACAAGCCTGAGATAATATAATCCCATCTAACAAAGCTGTTCTTTTCCCTCTCTTTCTCTCTCTCACTTTTTCTCTCCCTCTCCTCTGCGCCCCCCCCCCCCTCACTGGGTAACACTTGCCCCATTTGTTTGTGGATTCTCTCTCTATAGTAATATTGTGATCCTAGCAGCTATGTAGCCAGGAGCCCCTCGGATTCCAAATGCAGGCTCCAAGCAGGACTGGGCATAGCAATGCAGCAATGGAGTGAATGGATTGCAGCTGGGAATAGCACTAAGCTACCTGGACAAGGCTGAGGCTGCTGATGCGGGACCAATGGCACAGAATCCTTGGACACTGGCCTTTGTTTTGGGTTTGATGAAAATGAAGCTGGACTTTTTCCATGGTGGACGGATAGAAATGAGACACTGGGAACCTAAGGGCAACCTCCTAATTTTACATACACCGCCCCCCTCCCACCGCCACATGGGTCTCTTGGAATGCTTTCCTTGAGATCCCATGAAATAACACCATTTCCACTGGCAGCAATACCTAAACTGAATCAAGAAGGATGCCATCCAGGGGAGGAAGGGAAGTAGGGTATTGTGAAGTTAGGGAAAGAACTTCAACAAACACAGAAGCAAATGAGGACTTGTGTTTGGGTGATGGCAAGCAGGCTGGAGCCAAAGTATGAGAGGAGAGAGCTGGCAGAGGTCACATCATGGAGGACCGTGTACATTGGGCTGAAGACACCACGAATCTACTGTGCAGATTTATACAAAAGGGAACAACTTGGATCTTTTGGGCTTCTGGATAGGATACAAAAAACCCACAAGGCTGCTGGAGACATTAGTGTGAAATGTGTGGCTTAAACTGAGGTCTGGAAGTGGACAAATTTGAGAAATTCTCTAGGATGTAGAATCTGCAGGACACAGTAATGATTAGACATGGTGGTGTCATGTGTGGAGAAGGGAGGAGCAAGGCTTGGGGATTGGGATGGGCAGTCAGTTCCCAAATATGTGTGCTCTACCTGCTTGGTGGCAGTGGGGTTCTCACCATGGACACTGGCCCTGTTCTGGCCTTATATAGGTGAAGTAAATGCATTATGACTGTGGGATGCATGTGGCTATTGAGATGTCAGTGATATAGGCAGGCACCCAGTTGGTCCCGTTCCTGGGAACTGGGCTGGGAAAGTGTGCCTCCCCACCTCATCCTTCCCCCACGCAAAACCCTTTTTCGGCCTTTACAAAGGCAATAGGCTCCCTGCATTAGACATATGGACAGCATCTATTATTGGCCACTTTTTCTGTATGCTCTAGGGATTGCTTAGCCGGTAAGCACTGCTTTTGGACCTAGCTTATCCTAGGTTACTAGCATATGGCTATTTTGGAAGGCATAGTTTCAGAAGAGCTGTGGGATCCCAGGGGCAGGGGGAGTACTTCCAGGCTCCCCAGACCCCAGCTTCTCTGGGTTCTGGAGAGCAACTTCTGGGACCTAAATGGACCTTGTTCCCAAGGAGAAGCTTGTAAAAGAAAATAAGACAATCCCTGTATTTTTAGGTCTCTGTGAAGAGAGCAAGGTGGATGGGCAACCTTACTTTCTAGGGTAAAGTGTGAACTTTTGAAAACTGAGGACTAAGAGCTACGTTCAGTCTTGGGCCAAACTTGGCCAACGACTGGGAGAAAGAAACAACAGTTGTCTTGATGCTATGAGTAGGGTGGGTGGGCTTTGTTCACCTTCCAGCTGACTTCCTCCCTCAGCTTCGTGGCCCCAAGCACTTCTGGAACTCTGTCCTTT
This sequence comes from Miniopterus natalensis, assembly GCF_054644295.1. Lineage (NCBI taxonomy): Eukaryota > Metazoa > Chordata > Mammalia > Chiroptera > Miniopteridae > Miniopterus > Miniopterus natalensis. Next base: position 277,882 of record NC_142100.1, read on the forward strand.
GGTCTTCTTCCTCCCAAAGAAATTAGATGTGGCATTCCCCTTACTCAGCTCTAAATTCCTCTCTACCCTTCCTGGAGCTTCAGAAAACACTCTTTTTCCAACACAGAACTCATGAATCCCCATTCACTTTTTCCCTCACTGTATTGTGCCAATTCTGGCACCTCTCACACATGGGTTCGATTATGCCTTTCAGGTATTCCATGAGCACAGCCACCATTCAGTTGTACTACAATCTGGCATGGAGGACCTGGCACTTTATCTATCCATTACGGACAAGGTGCCCAGGTATGTTCATGAATTTAACACATGCTCCCAGAGAGCTTTTTAAAGGCTGGGGGTTGGAGGAAGGTGAATAGTGAGAGAACTGGGGTAGTGGGAAAGTTGGTATGGGAGAGATGATGTCCAGAGAAAAGGATTGCTGGCCTAAGGAAGGGCCCCAGACCCTGGGCATGCACGTTGGTGGAGCGGCAGCCTGGAGCGCCCGCCACCTCCTTCTCACCATGGGTGTGCCAACTCTTCTTTACTCTGGCAACTTGCCCTTACTTAGACTCTGCACCAGGCAGCTGAATCTAGCCCTTTGTTATGGGAAAATGCTCCCATTGAAGGGTGGGAGCAGAGCTGCTGCCTTTTATTGCTACCAGCACCACAGGCTTCTATTTGTAAACTTTCGGGCCAGGGAATCTGGGCAGTTGCCCAGGAGGACAAGAGGGAACAGTAGCCACTAATAGGGGTGTTGGGCTGAATCTAACAGTAGGTAGGGGCCTACTTGCACCTAGTGCCCCTGCCCTGTGCCCCAATGTTGCACTAGGAGTGGGATCCAGGCACAAGGTTGGGAAGGGTCTTATGAGATATGTGTATCCTGGGGGAGGACCCCTACCCCACAAGGTCAGGCTGACTCCTTGTCCTTCACTGGGGTGCCATAGTTCCCAGTCCCCAGACTTCCTGTACCCATAGTCCCTAGGCCCTCAGCCACCCTTTGAGAGGAGGCAGCCTGCACCCAGAATGCTAATGTGCCCGCTTGTCCCAGTCTCCTTATTTTTAAAGGGCAGTGGTTGGGCTGCCGTAGCAGGTAATTAGCTGGACAGATGGAGGTGGCAAGAGGTAGATGTTCTCAGTGAAATCCTGTCCTCCCTGCCAGGCTCCCTAGAGGTTCCCCAGTAACATGATGAACAAGCATGGCCTTCCAGAAGCACTCGGGTTTGGGCACACAGGATTTCCCACAAGGGCAGTTCTTTGTTTATAGCTCCTTTGTCTTTTCCCCCATTTCCATCTCTCCCACCTCCTTCCCCTTTCTGGTCATCTGCTCCACCAGGCAGGCGAGGGGCTCCTGTCTAACAGCGCCCCTCCCGATCTCAGTTATTCTGTTGGGATCCCTTTGCCAGTGAACCTGTTACATACATCAAGGGCCCAGGCAATGATACTGGGCAGGTGTGGAGCCCTTGTCACCAAGCCCATGGGGAGGTGCTGTGTTGCTGTTCTGGCAGCAGGCATAGGTGTTCAGGCTGTCACCAAGCAGGGCTTCACCTGCCAAGTGACCACTAGCTGCTAACCTCATTAGGGCTCATATCATGGAGAGAGTGGTTAAGAACCATAAGATGCAGAGATATTGACAGATTCCCTCGAAACCCTGGAAACTCGCCTACCGTTGAGCTGCTGCATCCCCCCTTCCTTGAATTAGCAGATGGAGCTGGACAAGTTGTTACAAGTACAGGGAGAACCATAAAATATGGCTTTGTATTAGTGTGGTAAATTTTATTAAACCAAGAGAAAGGGTAACTGAAACATGACAGCCATGTGTATAGTGCCTCCTGAATTTGTGATAACCCAATCTTGTTCTGAATCATCCTGCATTGACACACGGAATAGAAAGCATTGAACAGATCCAGTGTTGTAGGAGGTACAGCAGAGAACAGCTGAGTGAGGAGGGCCAGATAGGGGAAGAAGGCCTCCAACTCAGGCCTGCGCCCACTTGCTAATGAATCCCAAGCAGAAATACAGGGTCTGGCTTAAGGCTTTGTTTCATTAATTACACCTGACCTCCTGTCTCTTTCTTAATTCTCAGTTTTTCCACTTATGATTCTGGGAATAATATCTGGCCACTGGAGAAACTGAACTTATAGCACATCAATTGGTAGGAAATGGACAAAGCCATCTTTTGCTAAAGGGAGTAAAGAGCAGGACAGGAAATGGAGAAAATGCTAAGCCTACTGGCCCTTCTGGGATAGGGGGTGGCTTTGGTACTTAAGCCTGAAGGGGGTGAGACTATGTCCTTATTTTGATGATAGAGATCTGAGAGAGGCCCGGAGGGGATGAGTCACATATCCAAGGGCTAGTAAATGGCAGCCTGGATTTCTATTTGGTCTTTCGGACTCCAAAGCCTATGCTTTGCCTCTGACCCTAGGCCTCACTTGTTTTTTGTTTGTTTGTTTCGTTTGTGTGTGTGTTGACAAATGAAAAAGAAAAAAAAATTTCATTTGTAGAGGCCATTTGTGGGGAATTTTAGCTCTTGAACTGTAAGGGATTTCAAGAGATCTTCTAAAAAGATATTATTTACTCAGCTCTTCAGAGGAAGTGACTGGGGCCCAGAGATGTTAAGAAGCCTGTGCAGGGACTTCACTCATCCCAGAAGTGACTGAGGAAGGAACCAGGCCTCACAGTCTTTCCTACTGAGTGAGACTCAGAAGTCAGAGACATCCACATGATATGAAGATAGGGCCTATTTAAGATATTTGCAAGCTAATCTGTAGACTAAGGCCAACGTGTGATGTGGTTTTGGCTTCCAGAGTTGGAATAAAACAGGAGCTTAATATATACATCACAGACTATGCCCACAATTGCAAACCTTTTTTTGACCTTAGGTTTAGTTTTTATAAAAGTACACTGTTTTTTGAAAGCAATGTGATTGACAGGAAGTACAGAGATTTCCCATATACCCCCTGCTCCCACATATATATAGCCTCCCTATTATCAACATCACTCACCAGAACAGTGCATTTATTACCAAGGCTAAACCCACACTGACACATCATAAGTCTGCACTTTACCTAAGGGATAACTCTTGGTGTTGTATATTCAGTGGGTTTAGACAAATGTGTAATGATATATACTCATCACTATACTGTCTTATAGATTATTCTCACTGCCTTCAGGATCCTCTGTGCTCTGCCTACTCATCTGTTCCCTTACCCCATGGCTGGAACCCACTGACATTTTTATTGTATCCATAGTTTTGCCTTTTTAGATTCAATTTTCTAAATGGGAAATAGTACAGCTAAGTGGATTCATGATCAATTGGGCAGTTTCTGGGCTGATGTCAAGCAGGAGGGAGTTTCTAGGGATGTGTTCCAGGTTTTTGCCCTTGTTCTTACCCACTTCGATGTTTTGATGTGTTGAGTATTGGAATTAAGACTCAAAAAGCTCTCAGCAGGATGGGAGAGGGACTGGAGACAGGACTTTGGTTAGAGTTAGGAGAGATAGGGGTGTGTAGTGGATTCATGGACACATGATTGACAGCCTGAGGGCCAGGACTATAAGACAGGCCACACAGAGTGACCCGGCACTTCCTGAGCAGGGGAAGTAGGTGATAAAATAATGGTCTCCATGACAGAGACATTCCTGTGGAGACTGGGAAGCCCACATTCCCTTCGAAGACACCTGTGCCTGGCAAGTAGGTATCTGATGTCAACAGGAGGAGAGTCTTGTGTGATCAGCATGCCACACTGTTGGACTTTGCAAAAGTCATCTGTCCAGTCACTTGACCCAAGGCAAATATGGACCAAAAAACATTCCATAAAGCCAGTCTAGCCACATAAAATCTCAACAAAGACTTTGCAACCGCTTCAGGAAATGCAATCAAATGTTGCTCACTGCCTTACAATAAAACTGTTCCTCTTGGTATCCAGCCTAACTATTTATTTATTTATTTATTTATTTATTTATTTATTTATTTATTTATTTATTTATTTATTTATTTATTTATTTATTATCTATCTATCTATCTATCTATCTATTTATTTATTTTTATTTATAATTTTCCAATCATAGTATACATTCAATACCATTTTGTATCCATTTCAGATGTATCACAAAGTGGCTGGAAAGCCATGTACCATACAGAATGGTGCCCCCCACTGCTCCAAGCACCCAGCTGGCCCCATACCCTGTTATCTTGACATTGACTCTATTCCCCATACTGCAATCTGCATCTCTGTGCTTATTCTGTAACTACCAACCTGTACTGCTTAATCCCTTCACCTTTTTCACCCAGCTCCCTAACTGCCCTCCCCTCTGACAGCTGTTAGTCTGTTCTCTGTATGAGTCTGTTTCCATTTTGTTTATTTATTTTGTTCATTAGATTCCACATATTAGTGAGATCATGTGGTATTTGTCTTTCCCTCACTGCCTTATGTCATTTAACATAATACTCTCTAGGTCTATCCATGCTATCTCAAAAGATAAGATTTCCTTTTTTTTTAATAGCTGAGTAGTATTCCATTGTGTAAATGTACCACAACTTTTTTATCCACTCATCTACTGAAGGACATCTGTGTTGCTTACAAATCTTGGCTATTGTAAATAATGCTGCATATATTCTTTTGAATTAGGATTTCATGTTTCTTCAGATATGTTCCCAGAAGTGGAATCACTGAGCCATAAGGAAATTCCACTTTTAATATTTTTGAGCAATCTCCATACTGTTTTCCACAGTGGTTGCACCAATCTGCATTCCCAACAACAGTGCATGACGGTTCCCTTTTCTCCACATCCTCGCCAGCACTTGATGTTTGTCGATTTATTGATGATAGCCAATCTTACAGGTGTGAGACGATATCTCATTGTGTTTTTTTAAAATTTATCTTTATTGTTGAAAGTATTAAAGGTGTCCCATTTTTTCCCCCATTAACCCCCTGCACCTCACTCCCCAGGTCTTCACCCCATTTTTGTCTGTGTCCATGGTTATGCATATATGCATATAACACGTTAATTTCTTCCCATCTCCCACCCCCCCTTCCCTCTTCCCTCTGAGATAGAACAGTCTGTGGCATGCTTCAATGTCTCTGGGTCTATTTTGTTTGTCAGATTCTTTTGTTCATTGGCTTCTTCTTAAAGAAGACTCTTCAACATTTCATGTAGTACTGGTCTGGTGGTGATGGCCTTCTTTAGCTTTTTCTTATATGTGAAGCTCTTTATCTGACCTTCAATTCTAAATGATAGCTTTGCTAGGTAAAGTAATCTTGGTTGTAGCTTCTTGCTTTTCATCACTTTGAATATTTCTTGCTACTACCTTCTGGCCTGCAAAGTTTCTGTTGAGAAATCGGCTAACAGTCATATGGGAGCTTCCTTGTAGGTAACTAACTGCTCTTCTCTTGCCGATTTTAAGGGTCTCTCTTTGTCTTTAACCTTTTGCATTTTAATTATGATGTGTCATGGTGTGGGCCTCTTTGGGTTCCTCCTGTTTGGGACTCTCTGTGCTTCCTGGACTTGTAAGTTTATTTCTTTCACCAGGTAGGGGAAGTTTCCTGACATTTTTTCAAATAGGCGTTCAGTTTCTTGCTCTCTTTCTTCTCCTTCTGGCATCCCAATAATGTGAATGTTGGGCCACTTGAAGTTGTCCCAGAGACTCCTTATACTATCATTCATATTTCTGGATTCCTTTTCTTTTTGCTCTTCTGGTTGGGTGCTTTTTGCTTCCTCATATTCCAAATTGCTGATTTGATTCTCAGCATCCTCTACTCTACTGTTGATTCCCTGTAAATTATTCTTCCTTTCAGTTCTAGTAGACTTCCTTTCTGACTGGTTCTTTAATATGTCACTGATGATCTCACTAGTTTTCTTAATAGTCTTACTAAGATCCTTGAGCATCCTTATAACCATTGTTTTGAACTCTGTATCTAGTAGCTTGCTTGACTCCATTTCATTTAGTTCTTTTTCTGGAGATTTCTTCTATTCTTCCACTTGTGACATGTTTCTTTGCCTCCGCATCCCATTTTGGCTGCTTCCTGGTGTTTGTTTCTGTGTATTAAATAGAGCTGCTGTGTCTCCTGGAATCGGTAGAGTGGCTTTGTGTAGTAGATGTCTTGTAGGGCCCAGTGGCTCAACCTCCTCATCACGTGAGCTTGGCACCCTAGGTGCTCCCCTGTGTATGCTGTTTGCACTGTCTTATTGTAGTTGAGCCTTGGTTGGTTTTGGCATCACTGGGAAAAATTGACCCCCAGGTCAATTGGCTGTGAGGACCAGCTGCAACTATAGCTGAAGAGCTGCTGTGCTGGAGACACCCCTATGGAGCAGGATTTACTTCATTGGAGCTTTGGTGTTCACCAAGTCCGCCCCTTGAGTGTGTCACTCGTGGATGTGGTAGGGTTTTAATCTAGCATGGTCAAAGTTGACCACCAGTGCACTGTCTCTGGGGCCTCCTGGCAGTCAGTGTCTGCCTGCACCCTGCCCAGGGCCACCCAGCATGAGCTACACAGCAATCTCTGGATGACTGCCACTTGTGCTGGGCTTGGTCATGTCCAGGAGAAGCCACTATTAACCAATGAAGGATGCTGCTAGTGCCAGGCCTGGGGCCACTTATCAAGAGGTATGGGGCACGCTGAGGCCAGCTGCTGCTTATTTGAGAGATTTTAGGAAAGTCCTAAGCATGAGGATAGAGAGGCCACTTGCATAGAAAAGCCACTGGAAATGGCTTGGATGAGCTTACAAGTAGGGAGGGGCAGGGTCTCTGGGAATCACCAGGGTAGGGCAAAATGTGTGAATCTGGTTGATGGAGATTCAGAGAAGGTGCCTGCCTGCTGGGTTGCCGGGGGGGGGGGGGGGGGGGGGGAGGCTTGTTAAAGGAACAAAGGCCTCTGCCAGCTCTTTTTTCTGGGAGAAAGCTGCCTCTCTAGCTCTCTCCCTGATTCCAGGCAAGTTAATTCCTCCCCAAATGTCCCAGGTTCCTTTCAAGCTGCAGCCCAGTGCTGGAGCTCAAAGGGAGCAGGTCTGAGTAAGACTGTGTGTGGGCCCTTTAAGAGGAACTGCCTGGGACTCCAGCAGCCTCCACGTCACTTAGCCACAATCCCTGCTGATTTTTACAGTCTGAAGGTGTGGGGACTTCTCTTCCTGGCACTGGAAACCTGGGCTGGGGGGCCTGATGAGGGGCTGGGACCCCTCGCTCCTCTGGGAAACCTCCACCAACTGAGCTATCCCTCCCAATTTTAAAGCAAAGCACCTGGGTATGGGACCACGCCCATGTTCCCACGATTCTGCTCAGATTCCACCTGTGCCTTCGCCCCTCCTACCTGTCTTAATGTGTTTCTTCAGTTCTCTAGTTGTAGGACTTCTGTTCAACCAGATTTCAGGAGGTTCTGAATGATGGTTGTTCTGTATTTTAGTCGTAGTTTTGATGTAGTTGTGGGAGGTGGTGGGTACTGTGGTTACCTATGCCACCATCTTGTTGTCTCTCTCATTGTGGTTTTAATTTGAATTTCTCTGGTAATTAGTGATGTTGAGTAACTTTTCATATGTCTATTTCCTATCTGTATGTCTTTGCTGAAGAAATGTCTATTTAGGTCTTCTGTCCACTTTTTCATTGGGTGGTTTGTTTTTCTGGTGTTAAGTTGTCTGGGTTATTAATAAGTTTTGGATATTAACCAATTATCAGATGTATCATTGGCAAATATCTTCTCCAACTCAGTAGATTGTCTTTGCATTTTGTTGATGATTTTCTTTACTGTGCAGAAACATTTTAGTTTGATGTAGTCCCATTTGTTTATGTTTTCCTTTGTTTCCCTTGCCCCAGGAGATATTTCAGGAAAAATTTGCTACTAGAAATGTCTGAGATTTTACTGCCTATGTTTTCTTCTAGGACTTTTTATAGTTTTGAGTCTTATATTTAAGTCTTTAATTCATTTTGAATTTGCTCTTGTGTATGGTGTAAGAAGGTGGTCTAGTTTCATTTTTAGCATGTATCTTTTCAATTTTCCCAACACATTTGTTGAATAGACTGTCTTTACTCCATTGTATGTTCTTGTCTCCTTTGTCAAATGTTAATTCACCATAGAGACGTGAGTTTATTTCTGTGCACTCTATTCTGTCCCACTGATTTATATGTCTGTTTTTATGCCATCATCACGTTGTTTTTGTTGTTGTTGTTTGTTTGGCCTTTGGACATTATTTTCATTGCTTTTCAGAGAGAGTGGAAGGGAGAGAGAGAGAGAGAAACATTGACATGAGAGAGACATCATGAGCGGTGGGGATCGAGCTACAACTGAGGTTAGAGCGTCTGAGGGCCAATGCTCTAACCACTGAGTGAAACAGGCTAGGGCGGTACCATGCTGTTTTGATTACTGTGGCCTTGTATTATATAGTTTGACATCAGATAGCATGATACTTCAAACTTTGTTCTTTCTCAAGCAAGATTGCTTTGGTTTTTCAGTCTTTTGTGGCCCTATAACTTTTTGGAGTATTTGTTCTACTTCTGCAAATACTCCATTGGTATTTTGATAGAAATTTCAGTGAATCTATAGATTGCTTTGGGTATTATCGACATTTTAATGATATTAATTCTTTCTATCCTTGAACACAGTATATACTTCCATTTATTTGTATTTTCTTCAATTTCTTTTTTCAGAATAGTATAATTTTTCAAGCACAGGTCTTTTACCTCCTTAGTTAAATTTATTCCTAGGCCCTTATTTTTCCTTATGTAACTATAAATGGGATTGCTTTCTTAGTTTCTCTTTCTGATAGTTCATTATTGGTGTATAAAGCTGCCACTGATTTCTGAATATTAATTTTGTATCCTGCGACTTTACAGAATTCATTTATCAGTCCTAATAGTTTTTAGTGGAGTCTTTAGTTTTTTCTATATACAGTATCATGTCATCTGCAAATAATAACAGTTTTACTTTTTCCTTTCCAATTTGGATGCCTTTGATTTCTTCTTCTCTGATGGCTGTGGCCAGGCCTTCCAGTACTGTGTTGAGTAAGAGGGTGAAAGTGGACATCCCTGTCTTGTCTCTGAACTTAAGGGAAATGGTTTTAGTGTTCCCTTGTAGAGTATAATGTTGGCTGTAGGTTTTTCATATAAGCCTTTATTATGCTGAGGTATGATCCCTCTATTCCCACTTTGCTAAAAGTTTTTAATCATTAATAGGTGCTGGATTTTGTCAAATGCTTTTTCTGCATCATAATATGAGTATATGGTTTTCATCCTTCATTTAATTGATTCGAGGATATGGTACCAACGTTGCATTCCAGAAATAAATCTCACTTGATCATCCTTCACACTCCTTTTAATGCATTTTTATATCTATGTTCATCAGGGAAATTGGTGTATAATTTTCTTTCGTTGTATTGCCTTTATCTGGTTTAGAATTAGGATAATGCTGGCCTCATAAACAGCGTGGGAGTCTTCCCTCCTCTTGAATTTCTTGAAATAGTTTGAGAAGGATACGTGGTAATTCTCTTTGACTGGTAAAATTCACTGGCGAACCCGCCTGGCCCAGGATTTTTGTTTACTGGGAGTCTTGATTACTGCTTTGATTTCATTAGTTGTAATTGGTCTGTTCAGATTTTCTGTTTCTTCTTGATTCAGTTTTGGGACATTGAATGTTTATAGGAATTTATACATTTCTTCCAGATTGTCCAATTTGTTGGCATATAGTTGTTCTGGATATTTTCTTATAATCCTTTGTATTTCTGTGGAGTCAGTGTTACTTCTCTTTCATTTATAATTTTATTTATTTGGGAATCTTCCTTTTTTCTTCTGATGGGTCTGCTTAAAGTTTATCAATCTTGTTTATCTTTTCAAAGAACCAGTTCTTGGTTTCATGATCTTTGTTTGTTTTTTTTAGACTCTATTACATTTATTTCTGCTCTGATTTTTATTATTTCCCTCCTTCTACTTACCTTGGGCTTTGTTTGGTGTTTTTTTCCTAGTTTCTTTAGGTGTAAGATTACACTGTTTATTTGAGACTTTTCTTGCTTCTTGAGGTAGACCTGTAATGCTATGAATTTCCCTCTTAGGATGGGCTTTGCTGTGTCTGATATATTTGGAAGTGTGTTGTTGTTGTTTTTAAATTTTCATTTGTCTTAAGGAATCTTTTTATTTCTTTTTTGATCTCATCAACCCATTCATTATTTAGTGATGCTATTTAGCCTCCATGTGTTTGTGTGTTTTTCATTTTTTTCCTTGTAATTGATTTCTAATTTCATACTATTGTGGTCAGAAAAGATGCTCGATATAATTTTAATCTTCTTAAATTTATTGAGACTTGCTTTGTGTTCTAACCTGTGGTCCATCCTAGAGAATGTTCCATGTATACTTGAAAAGAATATATATTCTGTTGCTTTGGACTGAAATGCTCTGAAAATATCAATTCCATTTGGTCTAGTGTGTCATTTAAGGCCACTGTTTTCTTGCTGATTTTATGTCTGGAAGATCTATCTATTGATGTCAATGGGGTGTTAAAATGTGCTACTATGACTATGTTACTGTTGGTATCTCCCTTTATGTCCATCAATATTTTCTTTATATATTTAGGTGCTCCTATGTTGGGTGCATATGTGTTTACAATGATTATCTTCTCTTGTTGTATCTTTAGTATTATGTACTCTCTTTCTTTGTCTCTTATTATAGCCTTTGTTTTGAAGTCCGTTTTGTCTGATATTAATGTTGCTACCCCAGCTTGTTTTTTGTTTCTGTTTGCATGAAATATGTTTTTCCAATTGTTTAATTTTAGTCTGTGTATTCATTTTTCACTGGTTATTTTTTATGGTTTCTATGCCCTTTTAATGCCTACTCTCTCTTTAAGTTCTCACTAAGATTATCCATTCTTTCCCTAAGGTCCTTGAGCATCCTTATAACCACTGGTAGCTTGGTTGCTTCCATTTCATTTCATTCCTTTTCTGGGGATTTCTATTTTTTTTTTCCATTTGGGGCATTTCTTTGTCTCCCTATTTTATCTGCCTTTCTGTGTTTGTCTCTGTGTATTAGGCAGATCTGCTACGACTCTCAAACTTGTTATGGTGGCTTTATCTGTCTTGTGGAGTTCAGTGGCACAGTCTTCCAGATTATCGGAGCTAGGTGCTCCATAAATATCTCTTGTTTGGGCTATGCTTTCATTGTTGAGTCTTGAATACTGTTGGCTTGTTTGTATATGGGGTTCACCCTTAGCCTGGCCGACTATGAGGATCCACCCTGACTGCAGTGCATGAGCTGCTGTGCAGGGGCTGCCACCCCCACCCCCAAGGCAAAGTTGTTTCCAGCAGTCTATTGCCTGCTGGGATCTCCCTTTGGGTGTGCCATTTGTGTCAGACTAACTTCTTATTGTTGATACTGTCTTCTTTTCTGTCCTCAGTGGAGACAGAGGTGTACACTACCTTCTTTCCAGTCACTCTTGTATTTGAAGGCTTGCATTTAAGTCTCACCTCTCCTTTTGGTCTAATTCTACCAACCAAAGACTGCGCTTGATCCTCTAAAGGGTTTTACTCCCCACTGGGAAATGAGTAAAGCACTTCTGCTTAAAATAAAACAAAACAAAATGTAATCCAACTCTAGGCTACTGTTTTGGTTTGCAAAGTGGAAAACAAAACAGAACCATTTTCCAGGTACTGTTATGTTATTGTCTCTATAATGTGATCAAAAATATTTTCTAAGTGATTCATCTACAATCCAATAAGAACGATGGCTGTTGCTTTTCAATTAAAGGAGCCAAGGAGCATCAGTGAGCATTTTATTTTATGAAGAGGAAGTTGCACAGGAGTTTGGGCCATTTGCCTAAGGCATCAAGGTCTGGGTCTGGGATGTCTGCAACCCCAGGAGGGGCAGCTGGGACTGCAAGTCAGATAATGGAAGGACCAGGCTACCCCCCAGGGTTGACATGAGAGAGGGCTACCCATGGTGGAGGTTTTTAACTTCACTGCACTGTTTTCCTGCCACTCAAAGATCTCTTTGTAGCCTGCTAAGTTTGAAAACTGTTATTGATAATAGTAGTTCATATTTGTAAGGTGCTTTCTATTTTATAGAGCTGCCTTCTGTCCATTATCTGAGTTGGTTCTGATAGTACCCTGGGATTGGAACAGATACTATCTTTCCTATTTTACAGAAGAGAAAGCAAAAGCATTGAGATGTTTACTACTTTGCTCATGCTGAAGAGGCTTCACCTCTCTTGTCCTCCTAATTCTGTATGTGGGTGCCCCCTTATGAAAGTCAAGGATTTTTTGTTGAATTATCATTTGGGATAGAAGTACTACCCCCTAAATGGTAGTACTATACAGTACTAATAAGGAACTCTGAGCTCTATTCTTGTGAATACAGAGGGGGCTGGGTATAGGGAATGGTGCTATCTTCGCAGACAGGCAAAAGCTAGGAAGGGTGACCTGGGAACCTTGGAGAGGGCCTAACTGTACCCTCAAAGGTCAGATTCCTTATTCCTTTACCCTTTGTATTTCCAGGCTGTTGGAAAGGTCTTATTTAAGCATTCCAGCCTCATTTGTTATGCTTCTTGGGATTAAGGCAAAGACCCATCTCCATAGCAAGGCATTGTTTGGAAGAGGTGGTAGCTGCTTCTGAGACCACTCTGTTGGTGTCAGTAGTAATGAGTGACAGCCCTCCCCCTGCCTCACCAGGAAAAGATGAAGCTTGGGTGACAACAGTTAGGGTAGAAAGAGTCTCCTGGGCTTGTCTCACTAGAGAGCTCACTCCACTTTCAACCACGGAGGGTCAAGGTTTTTAAAGTATATAAGAATATACTTAGCACTACAGAACTGTGCTCTTAGAAATGACTAAGATGGTGAATTTCATGTTTTGTGCATTTTAACACAAAAATACAAAAGTAATTGATTGTAATAATTGATCATAGCTTGTGACTCAAATAGAACAGGGGTAGGTAAAAGCAGGGTGGTAGTTGTGAGTATGTGAAACAGAGCTTATTCTTGTATTATTATTCATTAATGACTGTATTACTTATTTGTATTACAACTGTAAGCCTACTTTTGCCCACTCTGTATTAAAAGACTATAACAATAGGTAGTATTTCCCTGACCTAGTTCCCCCACCTCCCTTCTTAGGAGCAATGACTTTCAATGTTTTAGCTGTTTCTTCATACATTTACATATATTCATAGTTCTAAATAATATGTATGTATTGCTATATTTTAATGTATCGATTATGGTACCTATTGACTTTCTATTTATGGTAATGAGGATTTAGTTCTCTTACATTGCCATCCCCTCTGATTTTTTACCACCTATATAGTACATTTGAATTTTAGTTAAATCAGTATTCAGAATACATTGTTATACCTATTTGAATATTAGTCACAACTGACCATTATGTTATGGTTATATTTCTTTTTGTTTTCCCCCCACTAAAGTTAATAACTGTCTTGTCTTGCTTGATTTTTTGCTTTACTTTTCTTTGCACTTACCAATAACCTCTCAGAATAATCTTCCTCAGTCTAATTAGGCAATCAATTAGTTCCAAGACATTTCTTGGAGACTTCACTTCTGGACACTGTTGTTCTGTGTGGAGGGCTTGCTCTTAGGCCTGTAGTAGGACTGTTATGCTGAACTTGCCTCTATTCTGGTCCCCAAAATTCCTTTTGCTTTTCTTTGATGTACAATTCCTATTTCTAGGATCTTTTGCCTTCCTCTTTTTGGTTTGCTCCATTGCTTTGATGAAACACATTCTCCAGAAGTTTTCTCAGGTTCAGAAGATGAGCAGTGGCCAAGGGCATGGTGATAACAGTCTATGGTATGGCACTGCACTCCCTACTGGCGCCTTGTGCACCTGGTGCACAGCAATCTCCACTTCCTTGTGTTGGATCCTTTGTTTTCTGAAGGCCATGTGGTCCTTTTCTTATTCCTTAATCTTGCTGGAGGATTTTGATTTTTAGGAAGGCCGGTTGGTGGTACGACCCTCTCACATTCACACTAATAAGTGGCAGAACTGTAACTTGAACCTGGATCCAAGTTCTTGAACCCTGGCTCAAGTTCTCTGGTCTTCTTCCCTTTAAGCTACCATCCCTACTCCTCCTATTGTGCCCAGGACCAGCATTCCTTCACCACTGCTCATCTACCTATCCTCGCTCTTGTACCACGCCTCCCCTTTTCTTCCTCCCTAGGCAGCCCCATTGTTGATGTCTTATCTACAACACCCGGCACTTTTGCCTGGGCCCTGTGCAAGGCATTGTCTCCCAGAAGGAAACCTAGGATCTATGAGGTGACCTGGATGTTTTACCCTTTTGAGTGGCTAGTCTATTTGGTGGTGGGGAATGTGGTTTATAAGGATCAAGGGCAGCACTGCCTCCTCCCTTTGCCTGTCACACAGCCCTGCTCATCCATGGCCCTGTGAATTGGCAGGAGGTCAGTGGAAGGATCCCCTCTACAGCATGCCTGATAGTCTTTGCCTGGAAAACTTCAGGCCTGAATAATGCAGTTAAGGAGTAGTGCATCAGGAGAAAATGAGGTTCCTCTGAAGTCCCTTGTAATTCAGTAGGTAAGAGCATGTTGAGATGGCAGAGAAGGTGGAAGAGCTGTTGCCTCTACAGGCTACCTCCTCCTTACCAAGTTCTTTAAGAAGAAGCTAATGAACTAAAGAATCTGACATATTCTTTCTCTCCCTCCCCCTTCTTTTCTTTTTTAAATTTATCTTTATTGTCAAAAGTATTAAAGGTGTCCCATTCCTCCCCCCCCACATTGACTCTCTCTACCCTGCTTCCACCCCCCTCCCCAGGCCTTCATTTTTGTCTGTGTCCATGGGTTGTGCATATATGCATATAACTTCTTTGGTTAATCTCTTTCCACCCTCACCACCCTTCCCTCTTCCCTCTGAGATATGACCATCTGCTGCATGCTTCAATGCCTCTGGGTCTATTTTGCTTGTCAGATTCTTTAGTTTATTAGCATCTTCTTAAAGAAGACCCTTCAACATTTCATGTAATATTGGTCTGGTGGTGATGAACTCCTTTAGCTTTTCCTATCTGTGAAGGTATTTATCTGACCTTCAATTCTAAATGATAGCTTTGCTGGGTAAAGTAATCTTGGTTGTAGGTTCTTGCTTTTCATCACTTTGAATATTTCTTGCCACTCCCTTCTGGCCTGCAAAGTTTCTGTTGAGAAATCAACTGACAGTCTTATGGGAGCTCCCTTGTAGGTAACTAACTGCTTTTCTCTTGCTGCTTTTAAGGTTCTCTCTTTGTCTTTAACCTTTGCATTGCCTTTCTTGGGAAGTTTTCCAGGCAGAGTAGAAGCAAAATGGCAGTTAATGCCAGAAGTTATGCATAAATGAAATCCACATGTAATTCCCAAGCCTTGCTTTAGTCATTAGTTTCCATTTTTCTTACCAACAAAACCTTTCCCTGAGTTGCTAGAGAAAAAAAACATTGATTTGTGTCCTTTCCCTTTTCATTTCCTTTGCTTCCTTTCTCTGCTTCTGATTGAGACACAAGTTAGCAATGAAATGACCCAAATAAGGCTCTCAGATATTTTTCAAGAAGATGTAAAAAGGCAAGAGGCCTAATTAATCCATAAATTAGATAATCAAACCCAAACTCATTTAAGGTGACTATATACTATTTACTCTTTCATTCATTCACTCACTCAGTGGTCTTTTATTGATCTAATAAAATTCTTGGCTCTGATGTTATAATATTATATAGTATCTTTCATTTTGAGGTATTTAAAGTATATTTAAAGCAAAGTGTGGGGGATTAAAAATAATTTTCCTCCCTCTTCTAAGTTCTTCTAGCTGACCTAATCAAATTTAACAGGTGAACATGTCCAGAGTTTATTATATGAATGCATGTTCAGGGGTGCCATAAGAATAGAGACCCAAAGAGGCATTGGGCAATTGAGGTTCACATGCCATTCTGAAGCTAAAAAGAAGGGGGGTTGTGCTTTGGGGCTTCAAAGGGCTTCAAAGTGTGGGAAGGCAATTCACATGGAGATGGAAAAGCAAGTGTCTGGTAAATAAATGTTTGGTGGGCCATCTTTAACAATGGGACACAGAGAAAACTTTGTTCAGATAGGCCTTGCTAGGTTCCTCTCCATCACACACTGGTATGTATTAAACTGTAGTTATCTGTGATGAGATCTCCTTTCCTGGGGCAGGGCCTCTATCTAAATTCCTTTTAGGCAGTTGAGGGGAAAGTCAAAGGCTTTTTCCCTGTCTTTTGTTTCTTAATAACTAGCTTAAAATCACTTTTCCCAAAAGGTATATTTTGGGTTAGCAAACTTGCCTCCCTTCAGAAGTGACCTCTTGTGGATTATAACCAGACCATGAACCTGGTTGGTTTTGCTCTCTTGGTATGGGGCCCTCTGTGTCCCTGTTTGGGCTGAAGGACAGGCAGTATGCTCAGAGTGAGAGCCCAATAAATGTTGTTAGTGATGGGATGCTTGATCAATAAAGTGAATCCTGCCATTGTCACCAGGGCGTAAATCTGTACTCTTGTGTGAGAATTTCCCCTTGAATGTGCTTCTAAGGGTACTCTATCAGACTAATGGTTTCCCAGAACTGGGGGGCATAAGGGAAAAGGCCTTGGTGATTTGCTGCTGAATGGAAAGCCGACAGTCACAGGATTAGTTTAGGCCTTGCTGCCCTGCAAACACCCACTCATGCCACCCACAGCTGTGAGGGTCCTTGCCTAGGTTCAGCTTTCTTTAGCATTTGCTTGTGATTTCTTTGAAGTCAGCTCAAATCTTATCTCCTTGGGTGGGAGGAGGAGGTGTGTTGGCATGGACAGAGGATTAGGGTGAGATCAGACTTGGAATCAGCAGGCCCTGGTCCTGGCCGCCATGAACATTGTGTGCATGGTTCTGAATCAAGAGCCAGAGAGCCACAGAAGTCCAGTGCTTGGGGCTCAGGACTCTCTAAAAACCACTTGTATCTGGAGGTGGCCTGGACTAATACCTTCATCTGCACTCTTACTCTGGCTCCTGTCAAACTCCTGGTGCCTGGCATGCAGGTGGTGTGGAACAGATGTTCAATACGTGTTTTTGAATGAATGAATGAATGAATGAATTCTGAGAACATCACTTGCTCTCCACTGAAGCACTCCACCAATCAGTCTGCAGGGAGAGAAGGTTTTAATTCTGTCTCCTCACAGTGCCCACCACACAGGGTCAGAACCACAAATCTCAGTTTAACACATGTTCATTAAGCACCTATTGCTTGCCCAGGCCTATACTGAATGACAGGGAAGGGGTATGTGACCTCAAGGAGTTTCCAACATCTGCAAATAAATCCTTTCATGTGAATTTCTCCTTTCATGTGAACTTTCCATGCTTTAGGTAAATAGCATCTGCTTTGCCCTCTGTGAGGGCATGTGAATGGCACCGTGCTCAGCAGCCTTTTTGATTTTAGAGAACCCTGCCACGCCCACCGTCCCTAGGTAGACTAGCCGAGATAACTCTCTTGCGCACATTAATGCTGGGACCTCTGCCCCCTCCATTTCAGGACATGAACATTTTTGAAAACTCTGAAGAGTACAAGTTTTCTGCTCAGACTGTAGTGGGTGAAGGGCACCTCAGTGCTAGTAGCTTTCCATTTATCATCTTACGCCTTTCTTTCTTTTTCCCTGCCCAGCCATTTCCAGCCTGATTTAATTTTCATGCCTACTCCGTGGCTCCTCATGAAACTTGTCTGCCTTACTTCCCTCTGGCCTATGGGTCTTTTCACCATCCTCCAAGCCCTCCTTCTCACCTTGGAAGATTTTTGCTAGAAATGCAAATTCTTTTCTTAATGAGGTGTGCTTCTGAGTGTGTGTATGTGTTGAGGAATCTGCCTCACACATTGACCAAGACACAACCACATATAAGACCCTTGCTCTTGCTACCAATGTAGGTCTCCTCTGAGCTTGTCAGGGTAGTATGTGGCCCCTTTTTGTCCACAGTAGCCTAGAAACGTAAGCAACCACTTGGGATAGAGAAGTACCAGGTGGGTTTCAGAGTGGGTGAGTAGGATGTGGCCTGAGAGGAGAGTGGGCAGGATGGGGTCCTGTGGGAACCACACAATGGGATGATGTCAACTTCTTAGTTTAGAAGGACTTTTATACACCATGTTCTGAACATAGTTTCCCAGTGAAAGGTAGATGGGAGCCCATTCCAGACACCATCTCTTGGGTATTGATCTTCCCCTATCCTCCACCAGTATTTACACTGCTCTTCCAGGGTTAGTTGTTCAATAGGGGATGGAGGGTTTGGAGAGTTTCTTGTAAGGCAGTTCATTAAGATTTAATGGAGCATTTCCTGCCAGATGGGATTGTAAAATCCAAATAGTTTAGAGTTAGTGATCACAGAATCATTTTGCTTGTCAGCTAGGAAAGGCCAGACATGAAATTATGCCATTTCTTGCCCTCTTCTCTGCAGCCCTCCCCAACTACACCACTAGAATGCAGCTAAGCTGGGCCAGAGCATCTTCTGGTCAGGCCTCTTTCCCACTGGCAGCCAAGAATGCAGCCCCGGCCAATGGGTGGGCATTTAGCAAGGCAGAGAGCTTCATAAGAAGTGGTGGTGTCTGTGCAGGGTCCAGGTGGCCACAAGACCCTATGCAGTGCACAGACTACTTGACTCTGGCCTTGGGGAACAAAACCATAGCCCAGGCATCCTTTGGATGCCCTTAATCCCCTGCAGTGGTTTTCCAGGGCCTTGATCTGTCAGGGTACTACCTTTTCAACAGAGTGAGTTGAACAGCTGAAGGAAATGAGTTGGAAAAGGGGTGGTATCAGTGTGCGAGTGAGTATATTTCAGTGTGTGCATGCACATACATGAGACAAAGAAACAGAAACAGAGACAGAGAGACAGACAAAGGATGAGAGATGGGACAGAGAGGGAGATAGGGACAGAGAGAAAGAGAGAAACAAGGCTATGGGGCAGAAAAATAGAAGGGCACCAGTTGTCTTCCCCAGGGCTGGGACTTTTGATCAAAGTTATCTCAGCTGTATCTACATCCACAGGAGACAGGATGGACGTGAGAGCAAGGAAGGACAGAGGAAGGACAGCTCAGGGGAGGCCAGATGTTACAACAACAGCAGGATCCCTGGGGGCTTTTTGGTCTGCTCCTTCACTCTTGGGCTGAGAACAAGCTTGATTAATGTTCCCCAAAAAGCTGGAGAGAGGGTGGGATTTAGAGCTGCCACAAAGCATTCATTGGAACCAGCTCTAGACTCCAAAAGACTCTGCCACTTACCTGACCGGCATGACCACTCTGCAGCCACATAAAAAGGAGATGCTCTCATGGTGGGTGTGAATGAGACGGCATGGCAGAACTTCTAGAGCATACGAGGCATCCAGTAAGCTGATGTTAGCACCTTCCCTCCCTTATGTAAAGGAGATGCCTGGCACAGCCCCAGACACCTGCTTGGCTATCAGTGATGGGATTGTTAATCCTGAGAACCACTCAGCAGTTGTCTTTCAGCCCTGGAAACAGGCAGATCCAAGATCTGGGCAGAGCCATCCAGCAGATCCTGGTACTGCCCTGCCATGCAGTCCTTACTGTGTCTTGTGTGGTTCCCAGCTTGACTCATCTTCACAGATACTCAGCGTGGGAGGTGAGAGGGTTGTTACTGCCAACAACTCCTCGGGTGGCTAGGTTTGAGCTCTGGCTTTGCCACTAACTGGCTGTTGGAAGTCCCAGGTTAAGTACTCCACCCTGAGCAGGGGTGAGGATGGGAGATCCTGCAGGCAGTGCTGTGCTTTTCCCATGTCTGAGTGACCCCCCACCCCACTGTGAGTGCCCACTAAGGCTCAGAGGCAGACTCCTCCCTGAAGATAACACTCCAAGCAGCCTTTATCGAGCACCCATGCCTGGCAGCATGATGGTGGCGTAGTGGAGTGGGAGCAGCCAGTGGTAAATAAGAATGGTCATGATGCAGGAAGTGCCACTACAAAGGAAAACCCTGGGGTGGATGAAGCATGGGGGTGCGGGACCATGAGGTGAGATGAACCGAGGGAGTGCTTCTCTGAAAAGGCAATATTTATGTTCAGACCAGAAATGTAAGAAGGATCCAGTTACACAGAGTTCAGGGTAGAGACTTCCAAGTGAGGGGAACTAAGCAGGAGTGAAATCTCCCAGGTCTGACATCCCTGGTCTCCTGGAGAGTCCATAAAGATGGCTCATGGTCGACAAAGGGAAGGGTTGTGTAGCGAGTGAGGCCAGAGCACTAGGCTTGTCCTTGTAGGCATGGAAGGCATTTGGATTTTATTCTAAAATGAGATGAGAAGAAACTGGAAGAGTTTTAAGCAAGCAAGTGACATCTGATTTATATCTGAAAAAAAGTAATTCTGACTGCTCTTTAAAAATAAATTATAAGAGAGGAAAAGTTACAAGCGAGAAGTAGTAGTAGGCTGGGTGAGAGCTGACAGAAGTTTGGACAGGGAGTGGCCCTGGCAACAGCACCTGCCTGTTGGGCAAATTACAGGTATGTGTGCTTTCATTTTTTTTTTTAATTTTTTTTTTTTTTTTTTTTTTTTTTTACTAAGGTATACTTTACATACGGTAAAATTCACCCTGTTTGGTGTAAAGTTCTTTGAGTTTTGACAAATGCACATAACCATGTGTGACTACCACCACAATCAAGCAGAATATTTACATCACCCTCCAAGTCCCCATGTCCCACCTCTTACTCCTGCCAACCAATGATCTGTTTGTCCATATAAATGGATCACACAGTGCATAGTACATGGAGTCTTAGCTTAATGCATTTGAGAGTGACCCCTGTTGCTGCAGAGATCAAGAGTTCACTCCTATGAAATGGAAGCAGTAATAAAAAACTCCCAGCAAACAAAAGTCCTGGACCAGATGGATTTACAGGTGAGTTTTACCAAACATTCAAAGAAGAATGAACACCTATTCTATTCAAACTATTCCAGAAAATTCAAGAGGAGGGAAAACTCCCAGACTCCTTTTATGAAGCCAGCATCATTCTAATCCCAAAACCAGATAAAGACACTACAAAGAAAGAAAATTACAGGCCAATATCCCTGATGAACATAGATGCTAAAGTCCTCACTAAAATACTAGCAAGCCGGATCCAGCAATATATTAAAAAGATCATACATCATGACCAAGTGGGATTTATTCCAGGGATGCAAGGCTGGTACAACATCCTCAAATCAATAAATGTGATACATCACATAAACAAAGTGAAGGACAAAAATCATATGATCATATCAATAGACACAGAAGAAGCATTCGACAAAATCCAGCACCCATTTCTGAAAAAAACTTTCAGCAAAGTGGGAATAGAGGGATCATACCTCAACATAATAAAGGCCATATACGACAGACCTACAGCCAACATCATACTCAATGGGCAAAAACTAAAACCAATCCATTAAAAACCAGAACAAGACAGGGATCTCAGCTTTCACCACCCTTATTCAACATAGTACTGGAAGTCCTTGTCACAGCCATCAGACAGTAAGAAAACATAAAAGGTGTCCAAACTGGAAAGGAGGAAGTAAAACTGTCATTATTTGCAGATGACATGATATTGTACATAGAAAACCCTAAAGGCTCCGTCAAAGTACTACTGGATTTGATAAATGAATTTGGCAAGGTAGCTGGATACAAAATCAACATCCAGAAATCAATGGCATTCTTATACACCAACAATGAACTTTCAGAGAGAGAGACTAAAAAAGCAATAACATTTACCATTGCAACTAAAAAAATAAGATACCTAGGAATAAACTTAACCAAGGATGTAAAAAACCTGTACTCGGAAAACTATGTGACACTGAAAAAATAGAGGAAGATTTAAACAAGTGGAAGAAGATACCATGCTCATGGACTGGAAGAATTAATATCATTAAAATGTCCATACTACCCAAAGCAATCTATAAATTCAACACAATTCCTATTAAAATACCAACAGCATATTTCACAGATTTAGAACAAACATTTCGAAAATTTATATGGAATCAAAAAAGACCCTGAATAGCTGCAGCCATCTTGAGAAAAAAGAACAGAGTGGGAGGGATCACATTACCAGACTTCAAACTGTATTCCAAAGCCACTGTAATCACAACGGCCTGGTATTGGTACAACAACAGGCATGTAGATCAATGGAACAGAACAGAGACCCCAGAAATAGACCCACACCATTATGGTCAGTTAATATTTGCCAAAGGAGGCAAGAGTATCCAATGGAGTAAAGACTGTCTCTTCAATAAGTGGTGCTGGGAAAATTGGACAGATACATGCAAAAGAATGAAACTAGACCACCAACTTTCACCATTCACAAAAATAAACTCAAAATGTATCAAAGACTTAAATGTAAGTCACAAAACCATAAAAATCCTGGAAGAAAACATAGGCAGTAAAGTCACAGACATCCCATGTAGTGGAATTTTCACTGATACATCTCCTAGGGCAAGAAAAACAAAAGAAAAAATAAACATATGGGACTACATCAAACTCAAAAGCTTCTGCACAGCAAAAGAAAACAGCCTCAAAATACAAAGTAACCCCACGGTCTGGGAAAACATATTTGCCAAGGATGCATCTGATAAGGGGCTAATTTCCAAAGTGTACAAAGAGCTCATATTAGTCAGCAAGAGGAAGACAAAAACCCAATTAAGAAATGGGCATAGGACCTGAATAGACACTTCTCCAAAGAGGACATACGGATGGCCAAGAGACACATGAGAAAATGCTCAACATCGATAATCATCAGAGAGATGCAAATTAAAACCACAATCAGGTGTCACTTCACACCTGTCAGAATGGCTCAATCAACAAATCAACAAAGGACTCCTGCTGGTGAGGGTGTGGGGAAAGGGGACCCTAGTGCACTGCTGGTGGGAATGCAGACTGGGGCAGCCACTGTAGAAAACAGTATGGAGGTTCCTCAAAAAATTAAAAATGGAACTGCCTTTTGACCCAGTGATCCCACTTCTAGGAATATATCCTAAGAATCCAGAAACACTAATCAGAAAGAATATATGCACCCCTGTGTTCATAGCAGCACAGTTTACAATAGCTAAGATCTGGAAACAGCCCAAGTGCCCATCAGTAGATGAGTGGATAGAAAAGCTGTGGGACATTTACACCATGGAATACTACGCAGCTATAAAGAAGAAGAATCTCGTGCCCTTTGGGACAGTATGGATGGGCCTGGGGAATATTATGCTAAGTGAAATAAGCCAGGCAGAGAAAGACAAATATCACATGATCTCGCTTATGCGTGGAATCTAACAAACTTAATAAACTGATGAACAGAATAGATTCAATGACATGGAAGCATAGATAAGACTGACGAATGTCAGAGGGAGGGAGGAGGATGGGAGGGTGGAGGAGAAGAGAGTAACCAAAGAATTTATATGCATCTATGCACAACCCAAGGACAAGGACAATGGTGGGGAGAGGGACGGGGTAGGGGGATGGAACGGGGTGGAGCGGGTCATTGGGGAGAAAAAGGGACACCTGTAATATTTTAAACAAAAATAAAATTTAAAAATAAATAAATAAATAAATAAATAAATAAATAAACAAACAAACAAACAAATAAAAGTATTAGCAAATGCCAAAAAAATAAAAAATAAAAAAAAATAGAGTTCACTCCTTTTTCCTGATGGGTATTATTCCATTCTATGGTAATACAAATTTGTTTTTCATTCACCAGTTGAAGGTCATTTATGTTTTCAGTTTTTGGTAATTTAAAATAAAGCTTTGTGTGTTGCGTACAGGTTTTTACAAAAACGTAAGTTTTTATTTCACTTGGGTAAATACTTAGATGTGGGATTGCTGGGTCAGCTGGAAAGGGTAAGTTTAACTTCCTAAGGGACTGCTAACCTGTTTTCCGTAGGGTAGAGGCTGTACCGTTTTGCATTCCCACCAGCAGTGTATGTAGTGCCAGTTCTGAATCCTCACAAGCACTTGGTATTGCTCTTTTTTTAAAAAAAATCTTTTTTCTCCATTCTGATACATATATAGTGGTATCGCATGCTTTTCATTTGCATTTCCCTAATGATTAATGAGGCATTTTTTATCTGCTTATTTGCAATCACTGTATCTTCTTGGGTGAAGTATCTATTTAAATCTTTCATACCTTTTTGTATTGCCTTTTTTGTTTTTATCGAGTTGTTTTGAGAGTTCTTTATATATTCTGGATGCAAGTGCTTTATCAGATACGTGACTTGCAAATATTTTCTTCCAGTCTATGGCTTGTCTTCTCTCTCTCTCACTTTCTCTCTCTCTTAAAATCACAAGACCAAGTATATTTATGAAAATAGAACAAAGATTAAAACATATATAATTCATTTATCACAGACCACTCCTCTGTTGTCATTTAGAGAGTGGTCCCAGAAGACAGCCTCTTTGAGAATCCTATCATCATGGCCCAGATTTTGTGGTTTATTTCTTTTTTATTGTAGAATATACACGTAACATACATTTTACTATAGTACATTTACATTGTGGTACAAACCATCTCTAGAACTCATTTCATCTTTCAAATCTGAAATTTTGTACCCATTGAACAACAAGTTCCCATTTCCTCCCACCCCAGACCTGCCAACCACCATTTTACTTTCTGTTTCTGTGGATCTGACCTCCCCTGGAGTCTACTAGCGTTTGCCCTCTTGTGACTGCTCGTTTCACTTAGTAGTGTCCCCAACGTCCCTCCACGTATGTATTTCAGAGCCTTTCCTTTTTAAGGATGAATGATATTCTGGTGAATGTATATGCTGTATTTTGCTTACCCACCCATCTATCAGTAGATTTTGAGGTTGCTTCCATTTCTTGTCTGTAAAATTGGATATAAATACATCTCTTTGAGACCCTGCTTTCAAATATTTTAAGTTCTTTTCTTTCTTTGGGGAGTGCCTTTTGAGGAGCAGAAGTTCTTAATTTTGATAAAATCTAATTTATCAAACATTTTTTATTGATTGTGCTTTTAGTATTGTATCTAAGTACTCATTGCCTAATCCAAGGTCATAAATAGTTTCTCCTATGTTTTCTTCTAGAAGTTTTATAATTTTAGATATTATAGTTTCGTCTGTGATTCATTTTTAGTTGTTTTTGTGGTGAGAGGTAAGGGTTAAGGTTCATTTTTTGGGAAATGGATATCTAATTGTTTCAGCACCATTGGTTGAAAGGACAATCCTTCCTCCACTGAATTACTTTGTATTGGATCTGTTTTTCAGATAGGATTAACAGAACCAGCTATTGGATGTGGAACATTAGGGAGTAAGAGGAATTAAGGGTCACTGGGAGTTAAGCTCAAGCAACTGTTTGGAATAGGGTGCCATTTTCTAAGAGGGGGACCCACGGGAGAACAGCTTTGGGAGATGGCAGTGCAGAGTTTGTTGTAGAGAGCCCTATGGGGCATATGAGTATTTGGAAAGTAGACAGCTGGATGTGAGTCTGGAGTTCAGGGCAGAAGGAAGGGCTAGAGATATATATTTTGCAGCTGTTGGCACATAGAGACAAGCAGGTAAGCTGACAGTGCGAGGCAAGAGTATGGAGGAAGTGGGAAGGGATCTCAGAGGGTAAGTAGGAGCTTGTGAAGAGAGCATCTGGGAACAGTGTGGGGAAGAATCAGGACGCATGAGGCTGTGTGGGGTAGTCAGGGGCTTCAGGGGCTGGAGCCAGCAGAAGCAGGAGGACGGAGGACATGGGGTCAGTTCAGGAAGGGCCTTTACGTACAAAGAGGAGTCTGGGCTTTCTCATGCACGCATTGAAGAGTGTTCTGCAGGGGACTGACTCTTCCTTCTTCCCTCAGATGTTTATTTTAGGTAAGTGATTGGGGCCGCAGTGAGAACTAGAGGAAGCAAGAAGGCCAGAGAGGAGGTGCTTGTTCGCTGTGAGATGCTGAGGGTCTCCACGTGGCACTGGTTGGAAGGATGGAAAGTTAGGAGTGACAGTGAATCAGTTAGGATGAGCACCCTCCTCTATTAGTCCTCCCTCCTTCTGCCCCACTAGTAAGGCTGCCCCTCCTCTGACTTGTAGGGTGTATTTGTCCCCAGGGATTCCTGATTAGATCAAACCCCACAATTTAGATGAATTTCTGTCCACTTTGGCTTGCCCCAAACCTGATGCACATTTGAGATCAAGACACCTGCTACTTCCTCCTCTGCCCCAGGAGCAACTGGAGGCCCAGGCATGGCCACAAGGGAGTCCAGGCATGAGCTTTAGTGAACTGGCATTGGGCTTGACCCTTCACCTGCTGGCCTCATCAGACCCTGTCTGTCTTCACCAGAGTACAAATGTGATGTTTCTTTTTCACTCTGTCTGAAGTCGCTTCGTAATAACAGTAGGAGTTAGAGAGGCATTTTTATTGAATAAACAATCAAGGCAATTTATTGTTACAAAACTGAAAATATAGAGCTGTCTCTTTCTCCTGCATACGTTGCACACACTTATTAGAGGCTTGTCTCTGCTGGTAATCAGCTGCTGTTTATGATGGGCTGCTTTAGAATGCCAGGCTGAGATGACATACTGAAAACAGCAAAGAGAAGCCTAGTGTAACAGCACCAACAGTCAGGGGTGAGAGGCCCCTGAGAAGCATGTGGGCTGGGCAGGAATGCTTGAGGGAATCATGGAGCCATTTTGATATGAAAAAAAAAGATTCTTATAATGTCATGTGAAGAAAAGAGCATGGGTTTGGGATCCAGTGGTTCCAGATTTGAATCCTAACTCTGTCATGTATTGCCTAAGTCACCTGGGAGAATTTACCTAAAGTGTCTGACACCTGAAATAGGGATAATGGTATTTAATGAGATGGCATATGTGAGTTGCCTAGCATAGTATCAGAATATGTAATGTTATTATCTTGATCTCTCCAGAATGGGATTCTAGAGAGGAGTGGGTGCTGTTAAGGTGCTTGCTCCAGGAACTTGTATAGTGAGCAAGTCAGGAGTTCTTCAGGAATCATTTTTTGACCCAGCACATTTATCCTAGAACACTTTAATGAGGCTCAGATGGGCAGGCATGCCTGTGTTGTGGCAGTTTGGGCATGCTGGATTACCTGGCCAGGTACTGGTCAGCTCTAGTGCAAGGAAGTCTTCAGGGGCAGAAAGCAAACACTAAGAGGCTGGTGAGTTGCCTTTGAAATTGAGTGGGAGGAGCATGACCTTAGCTACATTTTAGTGTCTTTATAATTCCAAACTAATGCAGCATAATCCAGCCCTGCAGGACTCCATGTGAAAACCGCTGCCAGTCATTTGGCTGCTGGGATTTGCCAAACTGTATTCATGAATTCAGTTTACTGCCCTGGATGGTGAGCTGCGGCACATAGACTATGGGTGTGGGCACTTAGAGCAGTGAACAACTGGGGGCTAACAAGACAGAGATGTCCAGAGTGCCTGCCTCTGATGGTGTGTGGTTGGATTTGGCCTGCTCTTGGCTCTTGGGGACATCCAGCATCCAGAGGGAGGTGAAATTGCCGAAGTGGGCCTCTCAGCATGCTGTGGTCCTCAGGTTTCTCAGTGCCTGGATTCAGGGTCTGTTGGGCAGAAGGTTTTAGAAGATGTTCTTGGTGTTGGTGTGTTAGGGTGAGGGGATTCCACGACCAGTCAGCAAGTACATATCTGGTTTCTACTGTGTGCAAGCAGAGAGGGGGATAGGGAATTAGGTCCTTTAGGGTTTCACTGGAAGGGGAGGCAGCAGGCATAATACGTCTTTACTGACTGGTTCTTGAGTAGGTTTTCAGAGGGTAAGAGCTGTTATGAACTAGACTTGTCAGGAAACCTTTACAGCAGGAGAGGAGTTTGCAGGAGGATTCAGTCAGGTGTGGTGGCCAGAGAAGCATTCCAGGAGGTCAAAAGTGTAAGCCAAGGGCAAAGTGTTTGGAATAATGAATGGAAGAGTTTGATGTCAGGGACAGGGTGTCGGACAGGGTTCTCAACATTTTAGGCCAGAAAATTCTTTGTTGTGGGGCTGTCCTGGCATTGCAGGATGTTTAGCAGCATCCTTCCTCTCTCCTCACGAGTCGTCTTCAGCTCCATGTTATGACAACCAAACACATCTCTAGACTTGCCAAACACTCCTGGGTGGCAAAGTTACCCCAAGATGAGAACCAGTGGTAGAGGAGATAGTCAGAGATAAGAATGAAAAGGTTGGCTGAGCCAAGTCTGGAAGGGCCTTGGGTTTCAGGTTAAGAACATTTAGATTAAAACTCAAGAACAAAAAATCAAATAACCTGACTAAAAAAATGGGCAAAAGACATGAATAGACATTTCTCCAAAGATGTACAAAGGGTCAATGAGCATATGAAAAGATGCTTGTGTTACCAATCATCAGAGAAATGCAAATCAAAACCATGATGAGATTTCACCTCACACCCACTAGGATGGCTACTATCAGAAAACAGAAGTAGCAAGTGTCAGGGATGTGAACTTGGAACCGTTGTGCACCATTAGTGGGACTGTAAAATGGTGCAACCTCTATGGAAACCTCTCTGGTGGTTCCTTAAAAAATTAAAAATAGAGCTGCTGTGTGATCCAGAAATCTCATTTCTAGGTTATACATACAAAAAGAAGTGAGAGTGGGGTCTGAAGAGATATCTGCACACCCAGGTAACAGCACTATTCACAATAACTGAGAGGCGGAAGCAGCCCAGATGCCTATGAATAACAAGATGTGGTCTAAGAGTACACAGATGTGGTCTACAAGTGCAGAGATGTGGTCTATACACACACAATGGGATATTTTTCAGCCTTAAGAGGGAAAGACATTCTTACAGATACTACAACATAGATGAACACTGAGAACAATATGCTAAATGAAATGAGCCAGTCACAAAAGGATAAATACCGTATGATTCCACTTATATGAGGTGTATAGTCAAGTTAAAGATATAGAAATAGAATGGTGGTTACCAGGGGCTGGGAGAGGGGTCAAGAAAGGGAGTTGTTTAACGAGTGTGGAGTTTAAGTTCTGCAAGGTGAAAAAGTTCTGTTTCACAGTGTAAATATATTTAACACTACGGAACTATACACTTAAAATGGTTAAGATGGTAAGTTTTATGATTTATTCTTTACCACAATAAAGAAAAGAAAGGACTTGATTCTAGAAATAATAGGGAGTCTTTCATGAGCAGATGATTCAGAGAGGCTGTTGTATCAGCAACTCTCACAAGTAGCTTTTTACCTTTTTTAAAAATTGTGGCAAACTCTACAGAGCATACCATTTTGCTATTTAAACCATTTTTAAGTGTACCACTCAGTAGTGCTAAGTATATTCACAGTGCTGTGCAGCCATCATTCTCACCTATCTCCAGAAGTTTTTAAACTTCCTAAACAGAAACTTTATACCCATTAAACCCTAGGTCCCCACTCTCCACTCACCCAGCCCTGGCAGCCACCATTCTACTTTCTGTCTCTATGAATTTGACTATGCTAGCTTCCTAATGTAAGTGGAATCATACAATATCTGTCCTATTTTATCTGGCTTATTTCATTTAGCATAATGTTTTCAAGTTCCTCCCTTTTTATGGCTGAATAATATGCCATGGTATGTATATACCACATGTTTATCCATTCTTCCATTGATGGACGCTTGGTCATCACGAGCTTTTGCTCAGAATGGACCTGCCTTCTCTGCCAAGGGTCACAAAAGGCAGGCGCAGTGTGGGGCCCAGCTGCCAGGTAACATAAAGGCACTAAGGAGTCCAAGCTGAAAACAGTAGTAGTTAAAACAGCTTGTATTGACCCTTACCTATTTACCCCACCTTATTGTGGATCTAACTTTGCCAGGTATCTGCATCACCTAGAGAGCTTGTGAAACACAGATTACTGGGTCCCACCCCTAGAGTTTCTGATTCAGTAGACGCCCAAGAATTTGCGTTTTAATAAGTCCCCAGGTAACACTGATGCTGCTGGTCTGTGACACTTTGAGAACCACAGCTATGCCTAATGTTAAGTCATTGCTGGGGCCAAAGAAAACAGTTTGCAGGCCGTAAGTGTGCAGAGCTAGGCCTCTTCCTAGCAGAGGTCAAAATCCTTCCTTGACCACTATCTAAATAAAAGACTGTTTTAGAGAGGGCTTGGCAGATTAGAGACACCTACTTTTGACCCAAGATAGTCTCAGGAACTCCTATTGGCTCCACCCCCAGAACCTCCTCGGTGCTGGTTGCCTGTGTCTCGTTTTCCTAGTCGAGCCTCTGGAATTAGATTCCGTTGGAGAAGGACAGGCTCAGAATGTTTGAAAAATGCACATAGGTGTCGAACCTGTGAATTTAACTGTTCCTTGGGGAGCATTCCCTGTTTGCACTCCCTGCTTACAAGGGGAATTCAGAACAAAACATGAATCCCCTCTCACTACAGCAGCAACCATTCTCATCAGGGAGGAACACATTTGTCTGTTAGCCAAAAAGGCTGGATGGACATGCACACAGCCCTGCTTGGGTGGCTGGCATTCTCACATGTAAGGGCTTCACTCCTGGAAGGCCAGAGCAGAAGGGGGCCTCAAAAGTCATGCTACCCAAATTCCCAAAGCCAGAGAGGGAGGTAAGGGTCTCAGGGTTACTAGGCCAAGGAGGAGGAGAGTCAGCTCTGGGTCTCTGGTCTTTCTAACTGACGTATCCTTCTGATTCAAAGACATACCTATCATGAAGGTCAAGCTCTGGGTTCGAAGGTCTCAATGCCTTTTTTGTCCATGAGGGATTGATTCCCATTGACTTTTTCTTCTTTCTCTTTAGCATTTCATCCCCACCCTAGTGTCTGCCAGTTACCCTTACCAGCTGGCAGAACATTTTCTCATTGCCGCAGGTTTTGTGTTTCCCAGAGAACTAGAATGAAGTTATGCAGGCTTACCCAGAATGAACTGCGTACATTAGCCTGGTGGCCTGGGCCTAGGCCCCAGACAAATCCTTAGTGGTGACTCCCTTCACCCTGCCACTCAGATGCCACCTCCAGCTGGCCTTCACCTCCGTCATTGCTGTGTTTCTAACCTACACACAGTGCCTGAAATATAACTGGCTCTCAGTCCACTTTTGGAGTAAGTGGATGCTTTGTTCATTTCCCAGATTTGGACTCAGGGCTCTTCTTGGGAACCTAGAGGTTGACCACATAGTGAATCATGCATGACTCAGTGGCCTATGAAAGTGAGGTCTTAGGCCCTGATAGTCTGATGTCCCCTCAGAGGCAACTTCTCTCTCTTTCTGCCTCTATCTATCTCTATCTCTCTCTATATATATCTCTATCTCTATATCTATCTCTATTATCTCTATCTCTATCTCTGTCTCTATCATCTCTATCTCTATCTCTATCATCTCTATCTCTATCATCTCTAATCTCTCTATCTCTATTTCTCTCTGTCTCTCTCTCTACCTCTACCTACCTCCTCTACCTCTACCTCTACCATCTCTATCTCTATCTCTATCTCTATCTCTCTATCTCTATCTCTATCTCTCTATCTCTATCTCTATCTCTATCTCTATCTCTATCTCTATCTCTATCTCTATCGCTATCTCTCTATCTCTATCTCTCTATCTCTATCTCTATCATCTCTATCTCTATCTCTATCTCTATCTCTATCTCTATCTCTATCTCTATCTCTATCTATCTCTCTATCTCTATATCTCTATCATCTTTCTCTATCATCTCTATTTGTATCATCTATATCTATCTATATATATCTATATATCTGTATCTATAAAATACATAGAAGAAGTGGGGAGCTAGGGAGGTAGGGAGGGTGTGTAGGGAAGGTGAGAGGGTAGGACTGAGAAAGGGCTTCAGCAGCTAGACTTGAGTTTCATCAGATTCTCACCTCACCTGGTGCTTCTTTATTTGTAAATACTAGGGGCCTCAGGACCCTTGGCTTACTTAGTGGCTACTCATAGAGCAGGGGACACATCAGCCTCATGGAGGCTAGCCTCAGGTAGCTTTGTCTCGGAGGCCTTGGTTGTCAGAAGTATCTCCATTCACCTTGGAGAGTTGCCTCCTTTCCTCCTGGGTTACAATCTGGTTCTGCTCCTTACCTGCTACATGACCAGAGGGAAGTCTCTTCTCAGTGTGACAGGAGATGCTTCCTCCCTCAGGGGTCTTTGGGGGTTCTCAGTGGGATAATGTTTGAGAGTGCCTCTCCCAGGACCTGGCACACCATGGCCCTAATCATTGCCAGTTCCCTCTCCTTCCTCTTCTCTTCTTAGCTGGATCTACCCATCAGGTGTAGACCTGGCCCTGCCTTCTGCCCCAGCGCTCAGCTCCTTCAGCTGAGCTCAGCAGTGGGCAGCAGAGTCTCTGTGTAACTTAAAGGCCATTTGTTTAGCTGCTGTTTTTAAAGAACAAAAATAAAATTGCCTCTCTGTCTTCCTTGGCTACCTCAGCCAAGTGCCTTGCCACATGTTTATATTAAGGGATCTGTGGGGGTCCTTTAGGATTTGGGCTGTGTTTTGCCTATTTCCCACTTTGTCTTATTTCTTAATACAGTGCAGCATTCTAATTTTTCTATGAGGGTGTGAAAAGAAAAGGGAAATTGCCACTGTGGATGAGTTCCCCTTTCACAGCCTCTGAGATTCCCAGTAGTCCACTAGACCAGTTAGAAACCAGCATGGCTTTTAGGAACCAGAGTGTCCACCGACAAAGATTCCTGTTCCAGGAGCTAATTACTGCTTGAGAAATGAATAAAGACATTATTTTTTCTGAATTTTACATACAGAGTTGATGATGCAGTGAATGTTGGATGAAACATATCTTTCCTCAGAGAGATGAAGAACCAAGTGCCTCAGCGACTGACTGAGTAGCTGCTTTAGCTACAGAATTTCCCTCCTGCTCTTGCATGGCTCTGCATTTTGAGCTGGACTGGGGCCAGGGAAAGTAGGACCCTCTTGGGATCTTTCCTGAACTTTCTACTCTTCTGCAATCAAGGTGGAAGACACCTTGACCTTCTAGTTTGGCTGAGTAAGAAAAGAGACAAGCATTTATTGAGCACTTGCTGTGTGTCAGGGGCTTCCCCATTCATTTTCTCATCTTCTTCTCACAATAATGTTATATCCCCAGTGTGCAGATGGAGAAGGTGAAACTCAGAGTTCTTCAGTGTCTTGCCCAAAGTCACACACAGCAACAGTCTCCAGTCTGCCCAACCCCTTTGCAGGAGCCAGCAAGTTATTTTCCTGGATTTTCCTTGAGGGTGAATGGCAAAAAGAGTATAGTGGTTAACTTCCACTGCATAACAAACCTTTCCAAAACTTAGTGGGTTATAACCACACACTTTTCATGGTTCTGTGTTAGCTAAATGTCTCTTTAGATCTGGGCTAGCTTGACTGGGCCTGCAGGGGCTGGGATGGCTCCTTTAATGTTAGTTGGGCAAGGGCCATGTGGGCTCTCTTCCTCTGGGAGGCCGGCCCAGGTCTTGTTTCTTCATGTATTTCATATGTAGATGTAGACATAGATATCCATCTTCCTCTCTGAGAAAACTGCTGGTTTAGACTTTCTTTACTTGTTTGCATGGTGGTGGAAGGTTCGTAGCAGCAGAAGAGGGAATCCCTCATGCACAAACACTTTTAGAATCTCCATTATTTCATGTTTGCTAATGTCTGATGGGCCAAAGGAAGTGACATGTCCAAGCCCAGATTCAAGGGTTGAAGAATAGACTTCATTGATGGGAAGGGCCAGGATGTCCCATTACAAACAGCAGGCAGAGATGGGACGCCTTTGCCCCTCGTGGTCATTTTGCAGCCTATCACAGAAGCTGATGTTCATCAGATTCCTGGTTCTATCACCCAAGGGCTTGGAGATGGAGTCTCACTGACTGTCTACATCTGGACAGGATGTCATCAAGGTTCTTCCAGACAAATGTTTCCTTTTTTCTGTCTCTCTCTTTTTTTTAACATGCAGAGAATTGAGGAAAAACAAAAAACCCAAAGCCTCCTTTTGATAATTTATCCACATTCTCATAACTGACCGATTATCTTTCATTTAAAAAAAAATGTTTTTATTCATTTCAGAGAGAGAAAGAGAGAGAGAGAAACAGAAACATCAGTGATGAGAGAGTCATTGATCGGCTGCCTCCTGCACGCCCCCTACTGGAGATCGAGCCCGCATCCCTGGCATGTACCCTGACCGGGAATTGAACTGTGACTTCCTAGATCCTAGGTCAATGCTCAACCACTGAGGCATGCCAGCCAGGCTCTTTCATTGCTTTTATTTCTCCAGACCAGATGCTTCAGATACCTGACAGTACATGTTTGGCCTTGGTGGTGGGGACTGTTCCTGCTCCATGCCTTATAGCTGCAGGGAAGAAGAAAGGGGACGGCTCTGTGCCCCATGCTTCAGCCCTTCTCTGGGGCTCACAGCATGCTCTGGTTCCTTCTGATCTGGGAAATGAAGACCAGAGAGTTGTAGGCTTGTTGAAGGAGGGAAAGTTTCAAGTGAATCTGTGCAGCGATTGAGTGTCTGTTTTGCCAGCTCCATTGCAGATTCTGTATTTCTGGCCCCCTAACCTGTGCTTCTAAGGCCACGGTGACCTGTTTTCTGAGTAGAAACTGCTATAATGAGAGGTTTGTGGAATTAACATCTGCCTTGGGTACTATCGAGGTGTGGGCCCTCAGGCCTCAGTTCCAGGTTGCCCTGAAACTCTACTTCCATCAGGGAGAGAACAGGGCAGTAGGAGGTATAACCCCCATTAGCCTTTTGCCCAGCTCAGCCTTCTAGGGTGAATCATTCCTGAAGCAGGTGAAATGCAGCAAGGCCTCCAAGCCTGAGCTCTGGTGGAAGGTTCCAGGGAGGGCGGCACTACATGCTCTGGTTCAGGTACAAGTGAAATTGGTGGCTCCAGGGCCAAGGTGAGAGGGGGAGAAAGAGAAGGGGAAGCCT
This sequence comes from Miniopterus natalensis, assembly GCF_054644295.1. NCBI lineage: Eukaryota > Metazoa > Chordata > Mammalia > Chiroptera > Miniopteridae > Miniopterus > Miniopterus natalensis. The sequence continues at coordinate 312,628 of NC_142100.1, forward strand.
TCACTGTGGGGGCCCTGAAGGCTATATATAGCTGAAGGCTACATCCCTGAAAGCTACATCATTTGCCCTCAGAAAATAAAAACTCCTGAAGCTGCTCCTCTCACACATGGGGGCCCCAGCCTGCTGGCTTTTCAGACTCACCCCTTAGGCATGACCAGCCTTTAAGAGTCCCAAGAGCACAAGAGAGTAAGAGATTTTATTAGAGTGGTTTTTTCCCCTCTCTGTCTTAAAAAACAGTTAAAGAATTTTGCTGCAAATTAAACAAAGTCTAATCGGCCTCAGTTGCCTGAATGCTAGCCTTCCAGAAGCTGGGTCTCAGGCTGGGCTACACTCCAGGCCTCCCAGAAAGGCACTGGGTTTTGTCTATTCCTTGAACAGAGTCCACCTGAGGAGAGATGTGGGCTTCATTTTGCTTCTCCAATGAGTGACAGGAAATCCTGCTCAGGGGTCCAAGTGTTACCAGTGGGGAGAGGTACTCGTCCCCACCTGTTGCTCATGGGAGTGGAATTCTTGCAAAATCCCAAGAAAAAGAATTTTCTGAGACTCACATGGGAGAACAAGTGATTTTTATTTGTGTGTAATCAGTCCCCGAGTTTCCACGGTCTCCTCGCCCTCAGTCCTGCCATAAAAGGAGTGAGTGTTGGAGCAGTCCAACACATCATCAGCCTAGCTTAGCTTGTGTTCCCAGCTGCAGTCCATCAATCCATTGCATGTGGGGTCCACAGGCTCACCTGGCTAAGAAGCAGGGACAAGAGAGCCCCAAGAGTCAAGAGTCACAAGAGCCAAGAGCTCGAACTTCTTTATTTAGGGGATTATGTATTCTCAAATATTCGTGGGCTTGCAGTGGTCTCAGCCATTCTGGGCAAGGATCTCTGCTCCCAGGTAAGACTGACAGGCACCCTCCCTGCATCCCCCGACTGCACATGCTCCCATCTCACCTTGGTTGGATCCTTCCTGCCAGTGATATGCAGGAAGTGTGCACCAGTGGTTCCCTGAGGAGTGCAAAGTTGCAGTTTCCCGGTGAAGCTGCCAAAATGAAGGCCTGTAATGTCTGACATCCCTTTGCTCCTTCCCTATTATTCATAACTAGCCCCTGACAATACAGGCAACATTTTGTATAGAAAGTGAAATTAGAGGTAAATCTTTAGCTTTCATTACATTCTCAAAGAGGTCAGTGACCATAACAATGGTTAATTACTCATAAGAACTACTCTAGCTCCCTCATTATGGACAAGAAGAACCTCAGGCACAGACAGGGCAAGTGATCTGATTCAAATCATATAGCATTTTAGTGGCTTTTTATTTAAAGATCAAATCGCTATGTTTAAGATGAGGTGAACAACAGTGAGAAGGGGAGGACTTTTCTCTTTTGCTAGCCTGTGCAAGCAGCTTATCTCTCAATTGTTTCGGTGTGGTGTTTATTTGTTTGTTTTTATTTTTGTTGGAATCACTCCAAAAGTAAAGGTGCTGAGATGAGCAAAATAAATAAGGAATAAACAGGCTTAACACATTTTTAAGACAGAGAACTATGTAGGGGAAAGGAAAAATAAAAATTGTGAGTTTGGGGTAAAACTGACTCAGAATTGGAACAAATATGAAGCTGGGCCGAGTGTATCCCTTGTCCCAGAGTTAATGAGTTAGAAAAGGAGCAGCATAAACGATAAAAAAAAGTTTGGGGCAAGTTTTTGTATTTTTTGTTAGCTGAAATAATGGAGCTAAGGGGTTGCTATTCTCTTTAGGAGGACAGCCCCAGGCTTGGCATGCCCCCAACTCCTGCAGGCCTGGAGGACTGAAATGGAACTCTCAGGTTCTGGGTCCTTGATTCTGGCCTTTGATTTTGCCTGGGTTCCTCTCACCAGCTGACTCATCAGCCAGGTTCCCTGGGGCTGTCTTCTGTCTGTTTTCTCCTCTGCTTTTGTCCAGCAGCTCCTTAACTTTCAAGCTTACTCCACTTAAAGGAGCCCCTGGGGTCCAGCTTCAAGCAGATTGGCCCCTCCTTTTTCTTTTTTACCCTTAACAAGCCCTGGATCCCTACTCTTACTTCTCTTTAATGTTGAGGATGTTGAAAACATCCTTTGGCCCCTCTCAACTGACAAGAGTTTTTGCTTCCTGAGGCAGTCTCAGTTGGATAAATAAAATCAATTAGGATTGATCACCACCCTTCGGGCTCCTCCAAGGCCCTGCAGTCCAATCCAGGGACTGTTAGGTCTTTTCTGGGAATGGGTGGGGACCTGCCTGAAGCGGAAGGAGCTGGCTTAGTATCTTATAGATGTCTTCTGAGGCCAGCCTCATCACAGCCCTTAGAGGGTGAGCATTGATAGCCATTTGCAGATGAGAAAATAAAGGCCTGAGGAAGTGAAAGAGCAGCTTCAGCTCTGCAGAAGAGGCTTGAATGCAGAACTATCTGAACCCAAATCCCGTTGTCCTGGCTGACCGCCTGACTGGGTATGAAGATATTTGCCTTACCTTACTTTCCTAACTGTGTTTTCATTAGTATCTTGTTAATACTAAAAATATGTCCATGTGTTCAGTGTTAGCTCTGGTAATAGAGGCCTGAAGCAAAAGAGGAGGGAGAAGTCTAAGGAATGATATTCCGGTGGGGAGGTCCTCAGAGCTGAGATCATAATTGGCTGGGCAGCATCCTGATGCCAGCTGTGCTTTGTCCAGAAATTATCTTGCTTTGAAATGACTTTGAAATGGCTTTGAATGCCTTTGGTCAGGGCAGGTGTTTTACAATAAGGCCACAGGCCTTTCCCTACTGCCACATATCTGCCCAGGTCACACTTATTTTATTGGCTTGACAGGCTCAAAAAGTGATTCCTCACATCTCTTCCTAATTCTGTGTTCAGTAACATCAGGTTGGTAGCTTTTAATGGCCATTTTGGGCATGTTCATATCATAGAAATAAGAAAACACTGCAAATCAGAGCTTTATATTTATTTAGTTAGTTGTTTACTGGCTTTTCTTCATACCATTGCCCGTAGGAATTTGCTTTCCACCCTTGCTCTAAAAGTCTCTTCAATTTGTTCTAGGCATGTTCACCCAAGTTGGTTTATAATTTAATCTCATTTGCTTTTCACTACAACATGTGGGTATGTCATTGAACTCATCTTAAAGACAAAGAAATGTGTGCTGGGATTCAGACAACTTTGCATTCAAGTTCAATGCTCTTTGAAGGCTTAGCTCCTTGGTTCTCAATGTGGGTAGTTTTGCCTCCTGGGATATTTGTCAATGTCTGGAGACATTTTTGGTTGTCACAAGTGGAGGTGGAGCTACTGGCATCAGGGGCAGAGGCTGCTCCACATCCCACAATGCACAGGGCAACCTACAGCAAAGCGTTGTCCAGCCCCCAATGTGAGTAGTGCTGAGGGTGAGGGCCCCTGGCTTAGCTGGTGGAGCCCCCTTGAATATTTTTTTTTCTTCTTATGTCTCAGGAAGAGATGAACTAAATAAAGGTAACTTTTATCTTGGTCAGAAAAGAGGAACATCTTTGGAAGAGATGACTGTCCTGTTGAGGCAGGTTTCAGAATGGGGCTGGGTTAAATGCTGGCTGCGCATGCCCAGATCTGGGGGTCAAGATAAGGCAGAAAAGGCTCATGCTTATCACCAAGCAGGAGGAACTGTGACCTTAAGACAGATGAGGACACTGGGGATTTCGCAAGAAAAAGAAATGTGTGTGTGTGGGTGGGGGGTGGCTGGGGAATGATAGTAAGTGGAAAGAAACTCTGATCTTAGGAAGGGGCCAGCTGGACTCCATTAGTTTTTAAGACCGAACTGGGGAAAACATAATCAAGATGCAGATGAGAGGTTTAGTGGGTTGCACTGGTGGTTCCCAAATCTGCCCCATCATCAGAATCATCAGGAAGCTTTAATGAAGAAAAAAAATGTATATGGTCATACCCCAACCTAGATTTAATTAATTCTGGGCCAAGAGGGGGACCCAGGACTCTATTAAAAAATTTCTCAAGTGGTTCTGATGACCAGACAAGTTTGAGGACCCCTGAGGTAGATGAGTTTGCTATTTATTTGTTAGTGAGGGCTGTTAAATATCCAAGTTAGTATTGAGGGAGTCTAGGAATAAACACTCATTTGTGCAGCAAATGCGTGAAGGCTTGCCACATTCAAGGCACTGCCTGTGCTCACTGCAGGACGGTGGGTGCCCTTCTGTCCTTTGGGAGTGCGCAGAATAGAATTAGGCACATTCAACAAAATCTCTCTGAGCCTCATTTTCCTCAGCAGTTAAATAGGACAAATACTACTTAGGGCACAGGGGCTTTGTGAAGTGCATGTAAAAGAGCAACGTGAAAACATTAGCAACTTCCTTCCTAGCTTAGCCTTTTGGACTATAGTGGGTTCTCCAGGGCTGTCTGCTGTCCATGTTTTGATGCAAAGTATTTTGGTCTTTCAGTTCAAATTCCATGTGCATTGATGGTCTGCTTTCTGTTAGGGATGTTACAGGATGTTCCAAGTGAGGGAGACCTAGTCTTAATGCTCAGAGTCTCCAGTGTGGTAGGGAGGCTGATGTGTAAAGCCCTTGACCCTGCAGTGTAATGCTGTGCACAGAGCCACACCTTGGGTCTTGAGTGAGGCTACAAGGGCCAGGGAAAGCTGCTTAAAGAGATTTCCAAAGGAAGTTGCTGGATTTTTTTACATGAACATAGTTCTTTAGGTGGGCAAGGTGGAGAAGGCTTATAGGTCAGAATATGTGAAGGTGGGAGGCTTAAAAGAGGGTGTGTCTGGGGGTGTCTCTGTACCTTGCCTTCTGGATTCTCTAAGCTTCTGGTTATTGCATTCTTTTTCTCTCTTTCTTCCCTACTTTCCTCTGGGGAATGGCACACATCAGGGGCAGACACTTGAAAAAGTTCATCTCTTTTGGTAATTGGTTTATCATTCAAACATTCAATAACTGATTTCCAGTCTTATAAAATATTAAGTACATTCATATATTGAATATTACATTTTTATGTTTTCATGCCTCATTTACCACTGAAGTTAAGGACTGACTCACATTTCTTATAGCATAGGGCCCAGATTTGTCCACATACAATGTTTTTTTATGTACCCTCATCCCACCCTCCCATACAGACCACATTCCTCAGTGTCTCCTGTGAGTAGCCACACAAATAGCCACTCTGCATGGACTATCTCAGGCCCAGAGCAGGAAGGCCAGGTGCATAACACCCAGGGAGAGTTATTTACATAGCACTGTAACATTTGGGGAAGGGCAAGGTCTCTACCAGACATCTTTAGATCCCACAGCAGAAAGTGGCCAAGCCAGTGGCAGAGCCTGAAGGAGAGGCTGTGAGTGTGTCCATTCATTTCAACCATTCCAGCTCTCATGCTTTCAAATGACATTTAATGAGCCCCTACTAAGTGTCAGGTACTGAGCTGGGCCCTAGGAATTTTAAAGTGATAAGTTGTTGCCTCATCTTCAAAGAAGAAGTTATATATGTCATTTAGGGCACTAGAGTGCCACAGGTATTAGAGAAAGCATGTCATAGTAACTGTGAGCATGGAAAGAAAGTTGTGCTGTTTTCCCAGGGAGGACATGGGGAGGTGATAGGGAAGCAGGAAGGACTTCATAGAAGGAATGATCCTTGAGCTCAGATTTTGACTAAGAGTGAGTGTTCAGAGGCTGAGGGAGAGCAAGGGCTGGCTGGGCCTGTAGGGTTATGGAGGAGCCTGGTGGGGCTTGAGTATGGACAGAAGGTGAAGAAAGATGACAGAGGGCCTTTGAAGCCATGAGGATAAAGGATTTGGGCTGTATCCTATGCACAGTGGGGGTCCACTGAAGGGTTTTAAGGAAGACAATGCCATGATCAAATGTATAATTAGGGAGGTTGAGAGAGGATAAGACCAGGGGCTGGTTTTGTAGTCTAGGTAAGAGATGACACGGGCTGGGACCCAGGTGGAGAAGGAGTACATGGCTCCAGGAAACACTTAGGAAGTGGGCTTGACAGTGATGAGTGATCCAGAATGGTGGAAATTTAGGCTGGGTTTCCCCAAAGGGAGATTCCAAGAGCAGGATTTCAGTTGTGAAAAGTTCATTTAGGGGGTGATCACAGTAAACACCATTGGCAAATCTTTACAAGGAAGGGACAGAAGACAATGCAGGGTGCTCGAAGAGCGGGTTACTGCTTGGACACGTGGGACTCAATTCTGCTGAGGCCTTGTGCAGACATTGGAGAACAGGCCTCTGAGGTACCCTACCTGGAGGGTCAGGAGGCTGGGACACTCATCGTCCAGCTCCTATTCCTCCTTAGCTGAGACTATGTCCATGTTTAAGTCCCAGCACTGTGGTTTGCAGGAGGAGGCCCCAAGGAAACCACAGGTGCTCACAGTATGGGGTGGTCTTTGCCAAGGGAACATGGGCTGGCACTACTGGCATCTGTATAGTGGGTAAGGAAGAAGGCAAAATTGAGGATGATTCTCAGGACAGCTGATTGAGCAGCGATGCCATTCAGAAAGAGAATTTGGAGGAGTAGCCATTTGGGGACAGAAAGAGAGATGGCTAATTCAATTTGGACATGTCGGTTTGCGGTGCCTGTATGATGTCCATGTGGAAACATCTAGGAAGCAGCTGATCGATGAGATCTGTAGCTCTGAGAGGGATGTGGGCTCAAGATGCAGCCTTGGGTGTCATGTGGGTAGAGAGGCAGCCAAAGCCATGAACTCAGATTAATCACATAGTTGTATAAGGTGTAAGAGGAGCAAGTAACTGATGAAAGGGCTGGGAAACATGAGGACGTATGGAGCAGGCTGAGCCAGGAAGCCTGCAAGTCGGCTGAGGAGTAACCAGAGAGGTGGAAGGACAGACAGAAGCAAATGAGACCACAGAAACCCAGGGAGGTGATTTACAAGAAGGAAATACTTGGCAATGGTAGATGCTGCTGAGAAAAAGGTCCAGTAAGGTGAGAAAGGAAAAGTCCTTTGGGTAATGGGGCCATTGGGGGGGCATTTTCAGTTTAGTGGTGGGAGCAGAGGCAGAGAGGAGAGGCAGCCCTATGAGGTTTATGAGCAAGGAAGTGCTAAGGTCAAAGTGACATTTTAGAAGATTATTCTGGAACTGGTGTGAGAGAAAAAAGAAAGGAGAGGCAGTAAGGAAGCTGCAACAGGCATCCTGGGTCCTGGTCTAGAATGTAGCTGTGGGCTTGCTTAGCAAAGAAGAGATGGATGGCGGCTTGCAGGCCTTGATAGTGCTCAAATTCACTAGGCTAAAGGGCCACATTTGCAGTGGCTATCTGGGCCAGCCATGCTGGCTGCACTCTGCCAGGAGTCTACAGACTCTGCCTTATCATGAGAGAGAGAGAGAGAGAGTGGCTAAATGCTGTGTTGTCATTAACACATGTGGTCTATGCCCTCCTCCTACTCAGAGGGTGGCCTTGGTCATGCTTCTAATGCGTCTGAGGCTTTTCCTCATTGTAGGGGACATGACAAAGCCCACCTCATCTACCTCCTAAGCTGTGTGCTCAGACAGGTGATCATTTCAAAGCACCACATAGGTTGTGATGACCTGTGTTGGCTTTTTAACTGTGGTCAGAACAATTGTCAGGGCCTGTGTCTTTGGAGAGCCCAGACAGTACCCACAAAGCTGACCCTGCTGACTCCTTCCCTGTTTCTCTGTTCACTGGGCCTTGAGCCCCCCAATCTCACCCTTCTGGAAGCACTAGTGTGTACTGACCTTGGATGCTTCCACCTTAAGGTGGACACGTCTGGCTGAATGGCAGCCTGTGGACAAAAAGTGACCTGCCAATAGGAGCCTTATTTTTCCCTTTCCTCTTCAGTTCAGGGCTGGCCTGCAACCCATTAGCAGGGAGACAATTGAATCATAGGGCTGATTTGCTGAAATACATTAGCAAATTGATTTTGTAGTCACCAGTGCCTATTACAAAGTCCAAGTGAAGCTTGGATGGCACCACTGGGGGGTAATGACATCTTAATCATGGCTAAATTTTGGAGACCTGGGGCAGAGGTCCAGGCCTTGACTGACCCCTGCTCCTTCCTCCTCCTACAGTCTGGTCTGTTCATCCTGTATTAGAGATGTGCATCCCCTTGCGCAGCCTCTCCTGTGTCGGATCTGGGTGCTGAGCAGGTGGGGGTAAAGTTGAAGGCAACTCTGTGCTTGCATCTCTTACAGATTTCCCCCCCTTTCTAACAAATCCTTTGTCCCTCCCTCTCTGCTTCTTCTCTCTCCCCCTCTGACCTGTCTCTGCCACATTTTCCTTCTATCACCTTTTCCTCTTCTGTACTCAGTGTTCCTGTCCCTTCTTTCCTCTGTTCTCTCCATCTACCTACCGTGTGATCTTGGACATGTCACTTACCCTGCCTGAGCCACAGTCATCTCATGTTCAAAATGAGGCAGTTAGGCTGATTGGTCTCTGTGAGCCTTTGGTGAGAATAATATTTCTCAGTGTTTGTCCCTCTCCCCCCCCCCCCCCCGCCGCCTTCTCCCTCTTTTGTTTCCTCCCTCTTAACTTCTTGGCCTCAAATGCATCTTTCGTGGCCAGCCTGCTTTCGCCCAGGCAGCAGTGCAGGAGGCTGGACGCGAGTCCCCTCCCCACAGAGCAGGTGGAGGCCCAGTCTGCCTTTCATGATTCCCCAAGATGGATTTAGGGAGAAGCTGACTTGCTCCCCTCCCCCAGAATAAGCTAAGTAATTGAAGAAAACATGACCATTAATGATGCATTTAGCATTTGGAAGTTAGGGGGCTGATTAATATGTTCTAAGTTGCATATTAACGCCTTTGCAGTGGCATAATGAAGACAAAACACACACTCAGAGATGAGATTGTTTATTCTTATGTGCAACACTCCTAGTTCCTGGCCTCTTAAGCCTCAGGAAATGTGGGATTGCTGTGTGTGTGGCAGGAGGGGATGGGCGGAAGGCCAGTTTTCTGGCCTCAGGATCCTGCTAGTGAGCTCTCCCACTGGTCGCAGGGTTGCCCCAGGCAGCTGGGAGCAGAGGGCAGAGCAAGTCAGGGCAGAGGCTTTGGGTCAATAGGGGACCAGATCATGGAGAACGCTGTCCTTCAGGAGTGGCATGCCCAGGCACAATGCAGCATATTCTTTATGGCCCGTGGAATCATTCTAAGTTTTCAAAGGAACAATGGGATAGGACATAGTGAAGTGAAGGAAGGATCCTGGAGTAGGAACTCCTGCACTTTTTGAGCTTTAGGAGCTCTAGGGACTTGCCCCCTCTTCTCCCCTGCTCTGGGGAGGTATCTTCTTCTGGGTGGGGGATCCTTGCTCAGTCACAGCCTGGGCCCAAGCACAATATATTGATGGAGTCTCTGACTGGGTTCTAGTTTCATCTTGATGCTCAGTCAGGACTTTGAGACTAGAACTGGAGTCATAGGATATCAGAGCAAGGAGTCTTGCAAAAACATCTAGTCCAAGTCTTGTAGTTTCTGCTTGGAAGTAAAGGGAAAGAAGTCTGGTTTTGGCTCACAGTTCAAAGCAGGACCAGGAGAGGGCTGGCCCTCCTGGGTTGCTCCTCTGGGACGGAGACTGAGGAAGATGTGCCCCTTTAGTGGGTCCCTTCTATGACTGTGTGGACCTGTGAATAGCTCAGTTGTCCAGGAGGCCAAGGAAGAATTTAGCTCCAAACTCAACCCTATAGTTCCGAAGTGTGGAATACAGACTAGGACTGTGGCAGATTTGAATCTTAGCTCTGCTTCTTACTGGCTCTGTGGCTGTGAGAACACAATTTCATCTTCTTGAGCCTCTGTCTCCATTTATATAACAGGAGTAATAATATTTAATATGTAACATAGTTGTAAGGATCACTCACATCCTAAACACACACTCAAAAATAATAGTAATTACTGTGTGCGTGCATGTGTGTGTGTGTGTGTATGTGTAATACCAAGTACAGTTTCTGATGCAAAACAAAGTAGGCACTCACAAAATGATGGTGTATTATAATTCTTGTTGCTGTTATCACTTGCATTCATGATTGCAGCCTGCACACCTGCCTCCTCCCTGTCTTTCAGGGTTATATCTTCACCTCCTCTGGGCTTGCTGCCTCACCATCCACCACCCCAGTCTGCATTCCACACTCTTCTGTGTTCCCTGCAAGCACTTACCTGCCTGTACTGCTGCTGGAGTTTACTCATCTCTCTCCTCCACTGACTGTAAGCTCAGTGAGGGCAGAGACTGTGTCTCTTCTCTCTCGTATTCTCAGCACCAGTCTTTGGTAAATGTTCATGGAATGAACGAGTGACCTAGTTCCAGGCCTAATAAGTGCAGCGTGAAAGGAAGACAGTGAATGAGAACATGCTAGCTTCTCATTTCCCAAGGTTAATCATAAGTTTTCTGCTGTGCAAAGAACACTGTACTTTTGGGGTTACAGCATTCACTCTTAGTGGTGGGGAGTCTGTGACCCAACTTACTTCCTTATGAGGCCAATTTTAGCTGAAGTTCTGCTCTTTTTGCAAAGCCTTCCCTGCTAATTTCATCTTTTTTGAACAACTCCAGAATACTTGGTTCATTCGTCTGACATGTTTGTCACTTCACCTTGTTCTAGAGTAACTTGCTTACTAACCTAATTCCTCCAGACTCTTTGGGGTCACGCCCCATATCTATCCCTATGCACATCTCTCAGGACTGAACTGCCAGGGTGTCACCTATAGTAAACTCTACTACTAGTAGGGTCTAAATGGTATTTCATTGAATGAATGAATGAATGAACGATTTCTTCATTTCTACTGCAGGAGCCTTGCCAGCTGGTACCTCAGTGTTTGGTATGGGAGTTTTTGTTTTTGTTTTTAAATATGTCTTTATTGATTTCAGAGAGAGGAAGGGAGAGGGAGAGAGAGAGATAGAAACATCAGTGATGAGAGAGTCATAGATCCGCTGCTTCCTGCATGCCCCCTGCTGGGGACTGAGCCCGCAACTCAGGCATGTGCCCTGATGGGAATGGAACTTTGATCTTCTGGACCATAGGGTCAACGCTCAACCACTGAAAGCAAGGATGTTATTAAATACTTGTTTCCTTTTGGTGAGCAAATAATGTTTAATGGGTAATTAATTACCCTGATTGATTTCTTTAAATTCTCTATCCTATTAAGACTTTTGAAGCAAAAAAAAAAAGAAAAAAAAGAAAAGGTCTTATTAATCTGATTAAGAGGGGACAACACTGGAGAGAATTGACTGAGGCTGAGTCCCAAATTATAAAATGGGATTCTGTATGACATGTGGAAATCCTAAGAGTTTATCTGATTATTTCCTGACAGACACTAATTACTTTAATGAAGGCAAAGAGTTCAGTTAAAGGGAATTATTAGACTTGAGTTATAAATATAGCCCTCATTAACAACTTGGTTAATTGAGTTGTCTGCAGTGGATGGTAACTGGCTTTAGGTCTTTCCTGTGATATCTGTGAAAGAGATGGAACCTCTGCTTTCTCTGGGCCTGGCTGAGGCCCTGCTACTGCTGGGAACTTCCACTTTTTGTGGAGTCCTGAGCTAGGGACTCATGTGGGCAGGTGGTAGGGAATAGGGGGGACACATGGCTGTTGACAGCTTAGAGTCTGGGAGGGGAGAGGGGTTATAAGCACATAATATTAACCTGAGTGTGCAAGAAAACATTCTAAACCCACTGCCTTCCTAGCAATTAGAGCTCTGTGTGAGAGTGGTGGGGATGCTGGGACGAAAGTCGTTCAAGGCTGGAAGGGTTGGTTTCTGCTTGTCATCTTGGAGTGTGAAAATGAGGAGGGTAATAGGTACACAGAAGTGATTAAGAGAGCTCGGGCTCTGGAGAGGCCTCGGTGCATAGCCTAGCTCAGCCAGTTACCCACTGACTGACATTGGGTAAGGTACTTACACTCTTTGTTTCTTCATCCCTTGCATGGGATATCATAATAACTATATTTCTGTTGGTTTTGTACAAGGAGACATAGCCCTCCCACCAGCACCACCTCTACTGCAGGACTAGAATTAGGGTCTTATTAATTCATGTCTTAAATTTTCTATACACTACAGCTGAAGGAAAGGGGACTGTATCTGTTTAATCAGCCTGTGTTGGTCAGAGCTTTGGAGGTACAAAGCTCTTGATAAGATCTAATCTCCTTAAACTGTGTGGGGCCATGTGTGAATGAAATGTATAAGGCAAATGGCACTGGGGAGATTGACCAGGAGCAGGCGAGGTGGGGATGGGAAAATGTGTGTGTGTGCTAACGTGTTTCCATGTGTATCTGCACATGTACACATATTGTTTATGCTCCTTTGAGGGTGCTGCAGAAATGATAGGTAAGGATTAATGCATCAGATGGCACTTGGAGGAGATACCCTCCATATCTCTTCCATCCCAGGAATTCTGTGATTCTGTCCTTGGCTCGAAGGGGATCCTGGGTTCTGGGCATGGCAGCTCCTGAGTTCTGAGTGCATGTCTGTGTGGTCCAAGGGAAGGATTTAGCAGCTGGTTGCAGCGTGAGCTTTCTCATTGTCTGCCCTGCTCATTGTCTCAGGATGTCTGTAGCATTTTAAAATGGGCCGGAGGAAGCCTTCTGGAAACTTTGCCAGCCCTGCTGTAGCCTAGACTTGGGGAATCTCAGATACGCTCTGTTCTGCTTTGGCTCCGCAGCAGACAATCTGTTTTCTCCAGGAGCTTTGGTCTTAAGTTATCAGTTGGTTTACCCTCTTTTCCTCAACCTTCTTTTCTACCTAAGTGGGCTCTGCCCATAATCTCGGCAGCTTTTTCTTGCTTCCTTCCTTCTACCCTCTGTGTGGTAATGAGGACAGGTCCTCATTGCAGCGCCTGGCCTATACCCTGTGTTAGGCTTGGCTTCCCTCGAAGCAGACCTGAGATGATGATGATGTAATGACAATAAGTTACTTGGGAGTTGATCCCAGGGAAAAATCATTTGCCTGAGAAGTGAGACAGGGAAGGGAAAGAAGACAATAAACAGGTTATTGCTGTGGAAAACCAGGCCCAGGCCCACTCGGGGTATGGAACATCTGAGGGCAAGTTATCTCATTGGCCTCTGACTGAAGATTGAGGCCCTTGGGGCCTGCCCATGCATGTGGTCCGCACGGGCTCCAGAGACCAGAAAGTTCTAAAGTGAGCCACATATGCCTGAGGCTGGAAGCCCCCGGTCCGTGAATGCGAACAGAGGTGGGCAGGTCTCCTTAGCTTTTCCTGGCCACTGGACTTAGAGCCCAGATTGTACTTGGCCCACTAAGGTGAGTTCAGCTCCTATGGCTGTAACCCACTCACACACAGATCCAGCTACACTCTTGGTTTAGGAGCATTTCTATGATCTTTATTTCCCAAGGAGACTGGCAGAGATGTGATTAATTAAAACTATAAACAAACAATCATTTATTGAGGGTTTCCTATGTTCCGGGCACCAAGCTGCATGCTTGCCTACCTATCTCATCCTGGTCCTCTTGGTATCCCACCAAATAGGTATCGTTACTCTTTTTTATAGTTCTACTTTTTAAAATTGAAGCAACTAATTTATCAGAGAAAAAAAGTTATTTTCACTCCATGCCTGGAAGTCCAGATGTTCAATATATTTAAATTAATTGAGTTGAGGTTTTAAAGCAAGTTGAAACAAAGTTGTTCTATGTCTTCTTACAATAATTTAATGATAAATATTAAACCAGTCTTAAACTACATGCTGATTGCTTAAATTTTGTTAAATGTCTTTAAAAGTTTGATTCATGGCATCTAAACTCAACTCATTTAGTTAATATGTATGGAAAACTCCTTTAAACAATCAAAACAGACTACACTGTTAAAAACATAATCTTTAAATTAACAGCTATGACTCAAATGTTGTAAAGTTTTCGAGGGATTTACATACAAAAAAATAAAAAAGACTGTCTGTGGAAATGGCCTGTGTTGGCTGGCATGCTTCTCATCCCATGGCCTATATGACATTAAAGGGGTTTACCAAGGAGCTGGTGTGTAAGTACACTTGTTACCACCCACTTAGATGGGCAGGAAAACAAAGAAATAGTAGATTCTGATCCCAATACTGATCCAGGTCTATATACTGGTTTCTAAAATAACTTAACAGTGATAGTCTAGAAACAATCAGCAATAGCCTCTGTGTGTATAAGGGGAATGTAAGGAGCCTGATCTGAAGCCATTTAATGGGGAATTTGTACAATGCATGTACAGAGCTCACATGTCAGTGTTCCAGATATGAAGAGGAGGAGAGGGTAAAGGAGAGGAAGGGAGAAGAGGCAGGGAAGAGGAGGGGGACAGGAGGGGAGGGGAGAAGAGAGGAGAGTTGAATTGAGTTTACAGTAGTAGTTCTAATGGTCTTAGCAATCAAACTGATATTAAATTCTGATAATAAAATCAGTCAATGTGAATTTTTTCAAAGGTATTTTTCAGACCAGAGTGCATAACTGATAACTAGTTCATAGATGAAAGGAAACATGGGTTTCATCTTTAGCATCTTCTCCCACATCCTGTGTATATATATATAAGGCACAAATGAAGATCAGTTCATGACCAAACATGTCATTAGACCAGTCTTATATAATTTCTTAGACTTTTGCATTAAAGAGCTACTCTTTTACTTATTTATTCTTGTTTAAATTTTACAATTAGCATTGACGTACAGTATATATTATTCTCAGGTATGCAGCAGCATAGTGATTAGACATTTATCTAACTTATGAAGTCTATTACCTATCTGACACCATACACAGTTATCACAATATTATTGGCTATATTTCCTATGCTATACTTTACCATCCCCATGACTGATGTTATTACTGGCAATTTGTACTTCTCAACCCCTCACACCTTTTTTCACCCTTTTCCCCAACCACCTTCCCATCTGGTAACCATCAGTTTGTTCTCTATTAGATTGTTTGCTCATTTATTTTGGTGTTTTTTATATCCCATATATAAGTGAAACCGGATGGTATTTGTCGTTTTCTGTCTGACTTATTTCACTCAGCATAATACCCTCAAGGTCCATCCATGTTGTCACAATGGTAAGATTTCGTTCTTTTTTATGGCTGAGTATTTTCCCATTGTATATAGGCACCACATCCTCTTTATCCACTCATCTATCAGTGGATACTTAGATTGCTTCCATATCTTGGCTGTTGTAAATAGTGCTGCAATGAACATAGGGGTGCATATATCTTTTCAAATTAGTGTTTATTATTTCTTTGGATACATACTCCGAAGTGGAATTGCTGGGTCATAAGGTAGTTCTATTTTGAATTTCTTGAGGAACCTCCAACTGTTTTCCATAGTGGCTGCACCAATTTACCATCCCACCAACAGTGCAACAGGGTTCCCTTTTCTCCACATTGGCGATTTATTGATGCTGGCCATTCAGACAGGTGTGAGGTGATATCTCATTGTGGTTTTAATTTGCATTTCCCTGATAATTAGTGACTTTGAGCATCTTTTTATAGATCTATTGGCCATTTATGTATCCTATCTGGAGAAATGTCTATTCAGGTCCTCTGCTCATTTTTAAACCAGGTTGTTTGTTTTTTTGGTATTAGGTTATATGAGTTCCTGATATATTTTGGATATTAACCCCTTATCAAAAGTGTCATTGGCAGATGTCGTCTTCCATTCAGTAGGTTGCTTTTTTGTTCTGTTGATAGCTTCCTTCACTGTGCAAAACTCTTTAATTCGATGCAGTCCCTTTTGCTTTGTTTTTTGTTTGTTTCTCTTGTCTGAGGAGATATATCAGAAAAAATATTGCTAAGAAAAATGTTAGAGATTTTACTGCCTATGTTTACTTCTAGGAGTTTTATGGTTTCAGGTTTTACATTTAGATTGTCAATCCATTTTGAGTTTGTTTTTGTATATGGTGTAAGAAAGTGATATGGTTTCATTTTTTTTACATGTGTCTGCACAGTTATTCCAGCACCATTTATTGAAGAGACTGTCTTTATTTCCTTGTATGTTCTTGCCTCCTTTGTCAAATATTAATTGACCATGTAGGTATGGGTTTATTTCTGGGCTCTCTATTCTGTTCCATTGATCAATGTGTCTGTTTTACTGCCAGTACCAGGCTGTTTTGATTACTGTAGCCTTGTAGTATAGTCTGATATCAGGTAGTGTGATGCCTCCAACTTCATTCTTCTTTCTCAAGCAAGGTTGCTTTGGCTTTTCAGTGTCTTTTATGGTTTCATATAAATTTTAGGATGATATGTTCTAGTCCTGTGAAAAATACCATTGATATCTTTATAGGGTAGATGGCTCTGGTTAATGTGGACACTTTAATGATGTTAATTCTTCCTGACTGAGCATGGTGCATACATGCACTTATTTGTATCTTCTTCAGTTTCTTTCTTCAGTCTTTTATATTTTACTGAGTACAGGTCTTTTACCCTTTGGGCTAAATTTATTCCTAGGTATTTTTTGATGCAATTGTGAATGGAATTGTTTTCTTAATTTCTGTTTCTGATAGTTTGATACAGTGTATAAAAATGCAACCAATTTCTGAATATTAATTTTGTATCCTGCTACTTTACTGAATTCATTTATAAGTTCTAATTGGGGTTTTTTTGGTGGATTCTTTAGGGCTCTCTCTCTCTAATATCTGCAAATGATGATAGTTTTACTTCTTGCTTTCCAATTCTGTTGACTTTTATTTCTTTTCCTTGTCTGATTGATGTGGCTAGAACTTCCAATACCATGTTGAATAAAAGTGATAAAAGTGAACATCCTTGTCTTGTTCCTGATCTTAAGGAAAAGCTTTTACCTTTTCACTGTTGAGTACACTATTAGCTGTGGGTTTGTCATATATAGACTTTATAATATTAAGTTATGATCGCTCTATCCCTACTTTGCTGAGAGATTTTATCATAAATGGATGTTGGATTTTGTCAAATGCTTTTTCTGCATCTGATTTGATCATATGATTTCTATTGTTCATTTTGGTTATTGATGTATCACATTCATTGATTTATGAGTATTGAACCAGCCTTGCTTCCTGGGAATAAATCCCACTTGATTAGGATGTATGATCTTTTTAATATATTGCTGACTTTAGTTTGCTAATATTTTGTTGAGGATTTTTGCATTTATGTTCAACAGGGATATTGGCCTGTAATTTCCTTTTTTAAATAGTGTCTGTGTTTGCTTTTGGTATTATGGCAATGCTGACCCTGTAAAATAAGTTTGGCTACTTTCCCCACTCTTCAATTTTTTGGAATAGTTTGACAAGGATAGGTGTTAATTCTTCTTTGAATGTTTGGTAAAATTCACCCGTGAAGCCATCTGGCTCAAGGCTTTTATTTGTTGTGAGTTTTTTGATTAATTGTTGATTTTGTTAGTAGTTACTGTTTTTTTTTAGATTTTCTATTTCTTACTAATTAAGTCTTGGAAGATTATATATTTCTAATAATTTATTCATTTCTTCGAGGTTATCCAATTTGTTGGAAGATAATTGTTTATGGTAAGTTCTTATTTTCCTTTTTATTTCTATGGTGTCAGTTGTCACTTGTCCTCTTTCAGTTCTGATTTTATTTATATGTGGTCTTTCTCTTTTTTTTCTTGATGAGTTTGGCTAAACGTTTATCAATTTTGCTTATCTTTTCAGAGATCCAGCTCTTGGTTACATTGATTTTCTCTATTGCTTTTTTAAACTTTTAATTTATTTTGTCTCTGATCTTTATTATTTCTTTCTTCTAATCACTTTTGGCTTTGTTTGTTGTTCTAGCTAGGTGTGTGTTTTTTAGTTGCCAAGTTAGATTGTTTATTTGAGAGTCTTTTGTTTCTAGAGGTGGACCTGTATTGCTATAAATTTTTTTTTTTTTAGAAATGCTTTGTTTGTGTCCCATAAATTTTGGGTCATTGTCTTCACATTTTTATTTGTCTCAAGATATCTTTTGATTTCTTCTTTGATCTCAAGGTTAACCCATTCATTGTTTAATAGCAAGTTATTTGGCCTCTATGTGTTTGTGTGTTTTTCAGTTCTTGTAATAGATTTCTAGTTTCAAACCATTGCTATTGGAGAAAATGCTTGATATGATTTTATTCATCTTAAATTTATTGAGACTGTCCTGGAAAATGTTCCATGTGCACTTGAGAAAAACTGTATATCCTGTTGCTTTGGGGAGAAATGTGCTAAAAATATCAGTTAGGCCCATCAGTTCTAATGTGTCATTTAAGGCTACTCTTGCCTTGTTGATTTTCTGTCTGGAAGATCTATTCATTGATGTCAATGATGTGTTAAAGTACCCTACTATGGCTGCATCACTGTTGATCTCTGTCTTTATGTCCACCAATGTTTTCTTTATATATTTAGGTGCTCCTACATTGGGTGTGTAGGTGTTTACAAGAGATATGTCTTTTTGTTGGTTGATCCCTTTATAATTATGAAATGCCCTTTGTCTCTTGTTACAGCCCTTGTTTTAAAGTCTATTTTGACTGATACAAGGATTGCATCTCCAGCTTTTTATTGTTTTCACTTGCATGAAATATCTTTTTTCTGTCCCTTTGTTTTTAGTTTATGTGTGCCTTTTGAGCTGAAGTGGGTCTCTAGTAGGCAGTATATATGTGGGTCTTGTTTTTTTATCCATTCAGCCATCCTATATGGTCTTGTTTTTTAATGCATTCAGCCACACTATGTATTTTGATTGGAGCATTTAGTTCATTTAACTATTGATAGGTATGTAGTTAATGACTTTTTATTGTTTTTAAAACTGTTTTTATAGTTCTTGTTTGTTCTTTAATATTCTCTGTCTTTATTTTTTGTAAATCTCCTTTATATTTTTGGTTAGTGGTTACCATTTGTTTCTATATGCCAAACTATAGTTACAGTAGTTGATGTTGATAATCTCTTACATTTTAATATATCCTAAAATAACTATAACTTTTATTCACTCCTTCCATGTTTGTTTGTCATTGTTTTTTCCTTCTTTTTGGGTATGTGTGTATACACCCTTATTCTATAATTACACATGATCTTTCTACTTTTGCCTTTTAATCTTTGTACGATCTTTATATTTGGTTGCTTTTATTATGTGTTTGCCTTTTTCAGTGAGATTTTTTCCCCCCTATATTTTCTTTTTCATGTTTTGAACTTTTTTTTCTTAAAAATGTTTCTTTAACATTTTGCAATACTGGTTTGGGGGTGATGAACTTCTTTTGATTTTTCTTGTCTGGGAAGCTCCTTACCTCTCTTTTGATGCTAGTTGTAGCTTTGCTAAGTAGAATAATCTTGGTTGTAGACCGTTGCTATTCATCACTTTGAATATTTTGTTTCAATCCTTTTTGGCCTACAAAGTTTCTGTTGAGGAGTTAGCTGACCATCTTTTGGGAGCTCCCTTGTATGTCACTAACTGCTTGTCTCTTGCTCCTTTTAGATTTTCTCTTTGTCTTAAACTTTGACATTTTAATTATGGACTGTCTTGGTGTGGGCCTCTTTGGGTTCACCTTATTTGGGTTTCTGTGCTTCCTGGACTTATATGTCTATTTCATTTGGCAAGTTAGGGGAGTTTTCAGTCATTATTTCTTCAAATAGGTTTTCAGTCCCTCACTCTCTCTCTTCTCATTCTGGTATCCCTATGATGCCAATGTTGGTGTGCTTGATGTTGTCTCACTGGTCCCTTAAACTATCCTCATTTAAAAAATATATCTTTATTATTTTCAGAGAGAGGAAGGGAGAGGGAGAGAGAGAGATAGAAACATCAATGATGAAAGAGTCACTGATTGACTATCTCCTGCATGCCTGCTACTGGAAATCAAGCCCACAACCTGGGCATGTGCCCTGATGAGAATTGAACCGTGATCTCCTGGATCATAGGTCAATGTTCAACTGCTGAGCCACGGCGGCCAGGCAACTATCCTCACTTTTAAAAATTATTTCTTCGTTTTGCTGTTCTGATTGGGGGTTTTTTGCTATGTCTTTCATTATCACTATTTTGATCTGCTGCTGCATCTAATTTACAGTTGATGCCATCTAATGTAGTCTTCATTTCAGCTTGTGTATTCTTCATTTCTGACTGGTTGTTTTCTATGGTTTCTATCTCTTTATGTAAGTTCTCACTGAAACTTCATCTATTTTTCCCCTAAGTTCATTAAGCATTGTTACAACCAGTGTTTTGAGCTGTGTATCTGGTAGATTGCTCATTTCCATTTCATTTAGTACTTTTTCTGGAGTTTTTTCTGTTCTTTCATTTTGGACATGTTTCTTTGTCTTCTAATTTTGACTGTCTTCATGTGTTTGTTTCTATATATTAGGTATAGCTACTATATCTCCCAATCTTGGTGGGTGGACTCATGTAGTACATATCCTGTGTGGCCAGTGGTACAGTCCTCTTGATCATCTGTGTCGGGTGCTCCAGGGGTGTCCTTGTTTGGGTTTGATGTGTCCTCCTGTTGTAGTTAAGCCTTAATTGCTGTTGGAACATCAGTGGGCGTGACTGACCTTCAGGGCAACTGTCTGTGAAAAATGCTATGACTACAGGGGACGAACTATTGTGTGGGAGATCCACTAAAAGAGGTTTGAACTGGGCATGCAAGTTGAATGGGGTCAGGTCTCAGGCAGTCTCCAGGGCAGGGTGTAGGGTGTTAATAAAGATAACGGAAGGTTGATATTTGGAACCCACCTATGCCTGCAGGCTGGGTTGGGTGAGGGCTCAACAAAGGAACAATGGCATTTCCCAACAGGAGAGCTGCCCTGACCTCTGCCCCTCCAGCCCTCTCCCTAAAAGGAGACAATTCAATTTCCCCCCTATGTCCCTGGTGTTTTCTGAGCTGCCCCTGCTCTGGAACTCTGAGTGAGTGAGTTTGTGAGTCTGTGTGTGGGCCCTTTAAGACCTACAATGCCTAGCCCTCGAGCAACCCATTGTCTTTCTCAACCACAAACCCTGCTGGTTTTCACAGCCAGACATTATGGGGACTTCTTTTCCAGGTACTGGTGTCCCAGATTGGGGACTGTGGTATGGGGCCTGGACCCCTCAGGGGGAACCTCCGCAGCCAAGATATTCCTCCTGATCTCTAACTTCCACTCCATGGTTGTGGGACCAGCCCTTCCCATGTCTCTGCCCCTCTTGCCAGTCCTGGTGTGGCTTCTTCTTTATATCCTTAGTTAGAGTAGTTCTGTTCAGCTAGTCTTCAGGTGGTTCTCAGTGATGGTTGTTCTATAATTCAGTGGTAATTTTGATGTGGCCATGGGAGGAGGTGAGCACAGTGTCTACCTACTTAGCCATCTTAACCAGAATTTGGTATTGCTATTGTTTTTTTCCACTTGAGGCAACTGAGGTGAAGTGTGGTTAAGTGATTGTCCCAATTCACACAGCTCTTAAGAGGTTGATTTGGGGTCTAACCAATCCCTTCACCACTCATTGTACCAGCTCTCCTGCCACATCTCAAGATCCGGAGCTTGGTTATGCCAATTGGCATTTCGCAAAGTGCTGAACAGGCTACTTCTCTAGGCCTTTTGTGTATAAAAGACTCTCCAGTGAGATTGAATCCATCTAAGTCTGTTGATTGCTCCCCTGGATTATGGATTGATTGGTACCTGGGACTGGATGGGTGTGAGCTGCCTTTAAATCAGCCTCGGAAGAATGTCCTAGCTTCTGGCCCTTTGATAAAGTTGTGTCTGCCTGGCAGGGACTGGCTATTGCCTGGGCCCAGCCCTCTCCTCCATTCCAGGAAGCCCAACTAGGCCAGCTCCTGCTAGTAGCTCTCTTTGTCCTGGGGAACCCCTGGACACCTCTCAGTAACACATTCTCTCTGTTGGGCCTGGTTGGCACTCTTCCTGCCCTAAGACTAGGTACAGTGCCTTTGACATCAGGTTTTGTGACTGTAGTTCATGGACAAGGGACCCTTGGGGTCATCTTCAACTGTGTGCTCAGTTTTCACTTTAATCTTAACAACTGAAGAACCATGGAGTAAGAGGCAGGAGATTTTGACTTAAGCTCCACTAGTTGCTCGTGTGTCGTGGTACTTCACTTCTCTGGGCCTTAGTTTCCTCATGTCCTGAGTAATGGAATCTAGTATCCCTTCTAGTCCTTAAATTCCAGGATTCAGGGAAATGCAGGCTGTAATTGGGTTATAGAGAAGGCAGAGGGTTAACAGATGATTTCAGATGGGTCCTGCTGTCTGCCAGCTAACAGTTCAAGCACTTAGGATCCTTTGAACAGTTTCAGAGACCTTATACCCTGCCTGTCCTGAAAGCTTGAAAAAAATTTCTGGCCTTTGATATTTATGGGGAGTGAGGGACAAAGGGAAGAAAACAGAGATCTGCTCATGGTGGGATGGAGGAGAGGGCTGTGGACATAGCCAGATTTGAGCTCTGGAGTCTGGGTTAGCCCCAGGAGCAGAAGGGCGGATGGAATATACCAGTTCCTGATGGACTGCATCTACTGGTTCAATAATCCCTTTGCAAAGGGAACTCAAGTACAGCTTGGTCAGGGCTTAGTCATACAGATGGCAGTGGAGAACAGAGTTTTCATAAGGTGATACTGAGGAAGAAGCTTATTAGATTGCTCTTTCAAATTGGCTCTAACAGCCAAGTCCCCTTAGGAACCATTATTAACTCTCTCATTATACAGAAGCTGGCTTCTTGAGTCCAAAGAATCTGACCCCAAGCTGTTCAGCCAAGGCAGGTGGAATAGGAGGTTAGCCCAACAGTGACTCAGCTGAGGGTGTGGGGCTCAGCTAGTGTGCCTGAGCCTCTTTCAAGCCTCCCAGCATGCTCTCCCCAGCCCTCTTTGACCAGAGTCTTTATTTTCCAAAGAAGAAAGCAATATGCACTGAGCACCGACTGTGTGCCAGACACTATGCTAGGCTCTAGGAGATTCAAAGGTGAGTCAGACAGGAACTCTTCTTTCAAGGGGCTTCAATCCTCTAGGCAGAGACAGGACATGTGCAGGAGATATTCCTGGCATCAGTGGCAGATGAATACAAAAAAGGAGAGAGTAGCAAGGACTAGGATATAATTGAAAACTTTCCAGAGGAGGATTTGGATTTCCCAGAGGAGGATAAGGTGAGAAGGAAGGTGGGTTTTTCTCTCAAGAAACTGCACAAGCAAAGGCACAATGGCAGGGTTGTGTCTCTGCCCATGATGGATGAGCAGGGATAGTAAGGTGAGGTCTGTTAGAGACACCTGGGAGCAGTAAGCAGCTGTGGCCTGTGTGCAGAAGGGAAGCAGAGCCTTGCAGGGCTGTGGAGAGAGTAGAGGTGGGCATCCATGAAGAACCACACCTATCCCAAGGGTGGTTGGAAAACCAAAGGCCAGCATATGAAGCCAAGTGGAAACCTTGAGGGAGCAAACAGGTTTTTACCAGATATCCCTCTGCATCAGGCAGTGAACAAATGACTTTTTCAGTGAACCAGCTTGCCATTTGTGAAAAGTCGTTCCAGGCCCCCCACAGTATCAGCCACTCTTTACTGGACTTTTACCCTAGACTTTGTTTAGGGCTGCTCTCAGCCTCTGTGAGGTGTGTCAGGGAAGACTTCAGGAGTGATAGTGGACGAGTGTGGCTGGATCAGAAAGTACGTAGGTTTTCACTGAGAACCTTCTCTGAGCCCCCTGAATGTTGGCAAAATGTTCTTTATCTGTAGTGATATGTGGTTTTCTGAGGAATAGTCTGGAACTTTCTATCAGATTCTCAAAATGGTATTTTACCCAAAAGGGTTGAAGTTTAGAACCACAGTAAGCCCTGTGAGAATTGGGCTCTGTCTGGCTTGCTGTATTCCCATGGCCTGGCTTGGCACCTGACACCTACTAGGTGCTTGTCTTAGCCCATTCAGGCAGCTGTAACAGAATTTCATAGATTGGGTGGCTTACTAACAACAAAATTTATTTTTCACAGTTCTAGAGTCCGGAAAGCCAAATTTAAGATGCCATTAGATTTGGTGTCTGGTGGCAGCTTCTTCTCACATGGCAGAAGGGGTGAGGGAGCTCCCAAGGTCTCTTTTGTAAAAACACTAATGCATTCATGAGGGCTCCACCCTCATGACCTGATCACCTGCCAAAGGCCTCACCTCCAAAACCAGCACACTGGGGGTTAGGATTTCAATTCTGTGGGCACACAAACATTCAGTTTATAGCAGTGCTTAATAAATAATTGTTGACTGCTAGATGATTAAAAGGAATGTTCATGGATGGGAAAGCTTTTAATACAAATGTTCACAGTCCTGTGGGAAAGTTCTTATTTAATTTATTCAATAAACATCTATCAAGCTCTAATCCTGTGCCAGGTATTATAGTACTATTACTGCTTCTGCCACCAGCACCACTCTTTCTTTTGCTCCTGGAAGCCCCACCCATCAGACACGCCACGCCACGCCACATAGTGTGCTAAGCCCTTTACAAACATCTCATTGAATCCTTACAAGGATCCGGTGAAATAGAGGTCATCACTCTTCTTTTACAGATGAGGCTGAGAGAACACTATGCCACTTGCCCAAGACACACAGCTGATAAGTGGAAGCTGAACTCCAGCCCTTGTCAGCCTGGCTCCAAAACCTGTGTCCTTAGCTATTATTTCAGGACTGGAAGGCTCCACAGGCAGAACAAGGACTTACCTCACTCCCCGTTTCTGCAGTGGCTGAGAGATGCTGTGAAGCAGCTTACACGGCTGCCCAGCGCAGAGCCCTATCATCTGGGAAAGGAACACGGCCGCTCTGAGTCCTGGCTGAGGCCAGGAAGCTGCTGGGGTGGACACAGGGAGTCTGCAATATTGGCGAGTGATCCTAAGAATCCTCTCCCCAGTTAAGCCTTTCTCACAGTACATTTTCTTGTGTCTGGTCAGCTGGCTGCTTGGAGGCCTACAGGTACTCCTGCTAGACAGAATCAAGGCATCTGGCACTTGAAGCTGTCAGGGAGAAATATTGGAGTCATTTGAACAGGTAATCACAAGCTGTTGTGAGCTTGTTCAGTGCAAGGAAAGCTCATTGATGCAGACACCCTCTCATGGTTAATCAATGGGCATTGCATCTAAGGGATTTCCTGTTGGGTGGACACAAAGGCGATTTCCCAGGGCCCTGGCAGTGAGATGTAGGCCTGGGCTGGAAGGACACCAGCATGAGTGGTGGCCATGGTGCCCTAGGGGCAAAGGAGAAGTTATGGGGAATTGGAGTTAGTGTGCCTTTGCCTCCAATTGGGAGTTAAAAGGCTGAGTTCTAGTCCCATCTAGGTCATTTACTAATGTGACCTTGACCAAGTCATTGTTCTTTGGGCCTCAGCTTCCTCCTCTCTGAAGTTAAGGTGCTGTTAGGACCTGGGCCTGTGTGGGGGGCCACCTTTTATCCCACCACAGTTATGGACGCAGGGAATTTTACACTTCACTGTATTTTCATCAGTTGTCCTCATTATTCTTTTAGAAGCGAAAACTGTCCCATCATCGGCCAGTGGGTGGCCTCTTCAAGTCAGCCCCTTGTCATTAGACATGACCCCAACTGTCGACAAACAGTTCCTGGCTCTCTGGCACAAGATGTCTCAAGCTTACCTTCTGTATTCCTCACCCCTAACCTGGAATTTCTCAAAGTTGCCCTAATTTCTTTCATTAGGAAGTGGTATTTTTATTGTCCATTTTATTTTATTTCATTTTTAAAAATAACTGATTGCAGTCCACTTACTTAATTTCAGGGATAGACTTACAGACTCTGACCTGCAGTTTGAAAACCACTATGCTGGGTTATTCTATCTTTCCTTACTTGCCTACACACTTAGGAACTTCCTCCTCACCTGAATGTGAAGGCCCGAAGGCAGGCCCCAGAGCAGCAATGTGTGCAAAGGGCTGAACTTCCCAGCCCCACCCCACCCTACCCTGATCCCCAGGGCTCCCACGCCCTCCTCTCCTTTCTGTTCTGCACCCCCACCCTTGCTGCTCTGCCCCATTCCATATCACTGTCAGGCCTCCATTTTGCCATTCTAAGAGGCTAATGTGAAAATTGCTCACAAATGGTACAAACAATATGGAAAAGAGCCTCTCTCTTCATTAGAGAGACACAAGACAGTGTTTTTAAATGATTAAATTGTAACCACAATAATTATGCTAAAATTCAAACAGCTCCTCCATGTGCTGCTTCAGCCCCTTGTGAAGTGTTCCCAAGGCCTCCTGGGGAAACACCATGGAGAGCCCAAGAACTGGCTGCCATGTCCTTTCTGTGGCCTTCAAGGGGACCTGCTGGGAAAGAAATCTTTGGGCAGTGTGTTTGCCCCCAGCTCAGCCTCTCAATGTGGAGACCGGGCCCCAGGCTAAGCCCCAGCACACTTGGTATTGGGGGGCTGCCTCCTTCTTGTCCCACACCCAGGCTTTGGTCTGTAAACAGACCACAGGTGCCCCTGGAGGGCTTGTCCTGCATACCTCTCTGTGTTGATCAACTCAACTTGCAGAATTCCTTGGGTTTGTTTTTTTTTAGCACCTCCTCTGAAGATGGCTGGCACCAAAGAAGGAAAGCAAACTGGGACATCATTTAAGACTTGACCTCTGACCCTCCCCAGAGCATTACATTTTTGGAGTGACTTGAGAATTGCTGTTGGCCCAGTCCTCCCTCCTGTCCATTAGTTCAGGCCATCATTTCTTCCTTCAAGGGCAATGAAACAGCTTACTTCTCACCTCCTGCCCTCCAACTCCTGTCTCCACCTACTGTCCTAGAAAGAAAGCTCAGAAAGCTTCACCCTAATAAAGACTTCATGTATCTGGTTATTGGAGGGGAGACCAATGGTAGGGATCCAACGGCGACCTAGAAAAGATGAAATGCACCCATATTAAAATTAAAGACTAACATTAATGAAACTACATTTAAACAAATATTTAAAAAAAAGATTTTAATTTCATAGTTTGGTGAGCCAGGGAAGCTGGGAAAGGGGGAGACCCAGAGGGAGGGCAGTAAAGAAGGGAATGGCAGGGGAGCTGCTGCCCGGAAAGAGAGACATAGGGAAAGAGCAGAGGGAGGGAGAGAAGAGCCAGGAGGGCTGCGAGAAAGGGCACCAATGGGCAGAGCGGTGGGTAAGTTGCTGACAAACTCTACTCTGTTTCAGGTTAGTAATTCAGTGCTATTGCCTGTTCTCATATTGGAAATGCTGGTTAGATTTTCGGCTGGTCCTTCCCTCTAGACCTTTCTGTCTCCTTGTCATGGGGACGGCGGCGTCTGTTCAGTAGAGGGTGCATTTTGGTCTCAGTTTCGGGGGACGGAACCTCTCTCTGTGTGTCCTTGTCTTCATCTCCAGTTCCAGACAGAGTGCCAGGGATGTAGTAGAGACAGCGCGTTTGGTGGGGGCGTGGGGGTGAATCTGCCCTTCAGGTTTGAGTGATGTGTGGGAAGATTGATTTGCTGGCAGGTGGAGGCAAGGGCACACGGGCTGTGGGGGCACAGGCCATAGCCACTGCCTGCCCACCCCTGCTCTGATGGACAGAGTCCGCCCAGTTCCTCTTCGGCCTGGATTCCACCACTGACTAAGGGCCCTGACACGATATTTGAAGAAAAGTGAAAAACAAGCTCCTTTGCTGGGACAGCATTACACCAAGGAGGATGAGATGAAAGGCTCTTCATAGAACGATCTCCAGGATTATTTGATTACGTAACCATTTCAAAGTGCTCTCCAACAAAGATGGTTATGGAAGGATTCATTTGGGCAAATTGCATAAAAAATATTTTGTATTTGTATCTCTTTGAGTTGTTACAGCTACAAATGATCTAGCCCATGAAAGGGGGGCTTCAGTCTTCTGCCCCTCTCCTGTGTGCTGGTGACAGGTGAGGTAAGACCCTGCCACCAGGGGTACAGAGGCCAGAGAGTGGAAAATGGGTTTCAGTTACTCCAGTTAGATGCCAGAAAACACTTGGGGCCATTTGCCTGCTTTAATTTACTTGGCACAAACACTGTTTTTGGAAGGAAGCTAATGAATTTCTTGCCATTGGAAGAGAGAGTGGTACCTCTCCTGTGATTGGGGAAACAGGCTGGTCATGAGGCTGTGCTCTCTCGAGGGCTGCAAGGGGTGGTCATGGCCTTACCAACGTTCCACTGCGAGACCAACACTGATTCCAGGTGAGCTCACTTCCCAAGTTCACCTGGATCCAAGCTTTTCTAGGGAACAGTGGCAGTGGCCCCTGGAGATCTTCAGAGCTCACTCATTCCGTCCCTTTAGCTGATCCCACATTTGGATCAGATCTCTAGGACTCCAAGGCTGCTGTCTGTTCATCGTTCCAGGCTCACCTCATCTCTAACCCTCCTGCTGCCCTTTCAGCCCATTCTTGCTTGTTCAGGGCTTATCAGAGGATGGTAGAGTCACCTAGTCAGACCTCTGTAGCACAGAACAGACTAGAATGTTTTCTTTATGGTCTGCTCTGAAGAAGAATCTGCCTGATGTGATTGACAAAGAGTCCACCCTGGCAGTGGTAAATGCTAATGGTCAGCACACCAGCTCCAGATGTGTGCCTCTGACACCTGGGGGCTCAAGTGTCTTTCCCACTGCCCAGGGCCTTAGGCACACTGGTCAGTGGCACCTGGGAGAAAGGGGCCAAGTGGAGGCCAAGTCTGGACCTGTCTGTGCTGATCTTGTCTTGGGAGACCTTAGGCCGACACTAGGGTGCTCCTGGGGTTATGCGGTTCGTTGCTCATCTATGTTGGTAGTCCACTTTATTTACTGTTGAATCCCCAAGTATAGAACATAATATTTCACTAATATACACTAATATATTTTTATGAATGAACATTATGGAGCATAAGTCAGTCCAGTTTTTTATTCATAGGAGATTACAATATTCACCATATATTCACAAAACTGACTTTTGATGGGACCTTTCGCTTCCCCAGAGAAGCTGCTGTGCAGGGACAGTGGCAGACCTAGGGTTGTGAGCCTGGGGTCTAGTCCTAGTCTGCCTGGCTCAGGTTCTATGAACATGGCATTTCCTCCATGCCGCCGTGTGCCTGTCTGCAATGGGCAACCCAGGCTCTGCTGGTTCTTTCCAGTTCTGGGGTTTCCTCTCCTTCCCTCTTCCCCTTCCCTGCTTGACCCTGTGCGTCCCAGAGTACGCCAAGCTGGGAGAGGGACTGAAGCTGCCGGACCTCCTCCACCCCCGTCCCCACCTCCTGCTCGCTTTGTGTAACTGAGGCTTTAATGATCTGACCACTCCGCCCCAGCCTGCCTGCTTGTTTCTGAAGACTGTTACCTCCTGGGGAGAAAGACCACCTGTCCTCAGCTGCTGGCAGAGCTGGCGGTACAACTGCTGTTACCTTGGCCGCCAGTCATGAGCAGCACAAGCTTGTGGCTTGGCAGCACCTGCAGGAGCTGTGCACCAGGGCCTGCCTCAGTCTTAGCTGGAGCAGCTGAGCCAGACAAGCAGAGTCTGGGGCCATTAAGAGCTGCATCCATTTGACTTCACACTCCCAAATGAAGTCCTTCTTCAGGCCATAACATATTCCATGAAGACTAAATGTTGAGGCACACTCCAAAGAAAACACCTGATCTCATGTCAGGATGCTGTCAACAATTTGCCAAGCCTCTTAATTCTCCTGAGCCTCAGTCTCCTTACTTGTGAAATGGGCCTGAGAAATTCCACACTGTTTTCCACAGTGGCTGCACCAGTCTGCATTCTCACCAGCAGTGTACTAGGGTTTCCTTTTCTCCATATCCTTGACAACTCTTGTTTGTTGATTTGTCGATTGTAGCCATTCTGGTATACGTCATTGTCATTTTGATTTGTATTTCTCTGATGATTAGTGACATTGAGCATTTTTTCCTATGTCTCTTGGTATGGAATTTACTCAAATAATTAAAAATGGAACTACCAATTGACTCAGTGATCCCATTTCTAGGAATATATCCTAAGAATCCCGAAACACCAATCAGAAAGGATATATATACCCCTATGTTGACAGCAGCATTATTTACAATAGCTAAGATCTGGAAGCAGCTCAAGTGCCCATCAGTAGATGAGTGGATAAAAAAGCTGTGAGACATTCACACTATGGAATATTATACAGCTGTTAAAAAAAAAGAAGGCGCTCTTACCCTTTGGGACAGCATGGATGGACCTGAAGAGTATTATGCTAAGTGAAATAAGCCAGTGAGAGAAAAATATATGATCTCACTTGTAAATGGAATCTAATGAGCATAATAAACTGATGAACAAAATAGGTCCAGAGGCATGAAGGCATGGAACAGACTGACAGATCTCAAAGGATGGGTGGGGGGAGATGGGAAGAGATTAACCAAAAAATTTTTATACATATGTGCATAACCAATAGACAGAGACAATAGTGTGAGGAAGGCGTGGGGAAGGGCAGAGGCTTGGAGGAGAGGAGTAAAGCGGGGGAAATTGGGGGTCATCTGTAATATTGTCTAAAGTAAAATAAAAAAAATAAGAAATGGGCCTTGAGAAGGCTGGAGATAGAGAAGGTGAGAGGCAAAGTTTGTGAATGTCCTTAGAAAAGCACAAAGGGCTCTATCAGTGCCCAGCCTCTGGGAAGAGGAGGCAGTCTGTGACAGGGGTGCTGAAGGAATGCTGCTGGTTGAGGTCAGGCTCCCTGGAGGGGGTGTTCTAAAGATGGCACAGTGTGGCGAGAAGCTCAGATGCTTGGAGAGCTGGTAGGTGGAGGGAGAGTGGGTGGGCTCTGACCTCATGACCTAGCCCTTCATCTGAGGTCTCTGGCTCAGGCCACAGAGTTGAGTGCTGTCTTCTTTCCTGCTCAGAGGAGCCAATGATTAGTCCCAGAAACATATCTTCAGCCCAGCCGATCCAGCACCACTCATTGCCTCTTAGCTGCCTGGGTGGAAATAAGAATCTGACTCTTGATAATCTGTTCATTTGGCCCCTCTCACTGCCACATAGCCCATTGAGTAAGAGCACCCTTTGGAGATTGTAGGTTCCCCCAAATCAGTCACTGTGCTCCCAAAGGTCCTCCTGACAGCATGTAGGCTGTGCAGAAAGGGGCTTGTGAGGGCGAGTGCCTGTGATGACATAAAGGTCATCAGCTGTGTCCCTAGGGTTCTAATCCGTTTCACCGATGGGTGGAGGAGGAAGGGAAGGTCAGCTTCAGGAGACCTGAAGAAGACCATTCCCTGGGGCCCCGTGGGTCCTGAAGCCTGGGAGGTCTCATCAGCTCTTGGGGAAATGACTTCTCCAGAGATATGAGAAACCCCATGCTTGTTCCCTCTGCTGTTGTTTTTTGTCTTTTATCTATGCCATGAAAAATGAATGTGGCCGGCCAGAGTGGCTCAGTATGTTGAGTGTCATCCCATATACTGTGCCAGTGTAGTTCTCAGTTAGGGCACATTCGTGGGTTGCAGAATTGGTCCCTGGTCAGAAAGCATATGGAAGGCAACTGATCTGTGTTTCTCTCTCACATAGATATTTCTCTCTCTCTCTCTTCCTCTTTCTAAGTATGTTCTCGGGTGAGGATTAAAAAATAATAATAAATGTGAAGCAAAGGTTTCAAGAAATGATCCATCCTTCTTTCCTCCCTCCCTTCCTTTTTTTCTTGAATATTTGTTTGAGTAAGCTGTGTATGCCTTACACTGTGGTTGGACACCCAGTGGGAACACGTCTCCTGCCTCTTGGGAACTCGCTCTAGTCACGAAGATGAAATGACACCAAACAAGGCAATAGAAGCTGGCATGCAGGCACTAGGGAGTGGCATGGCCATTTGGACTTGAGTGAGCTGGGGAAAGACTGGTGGAGTCAAGGAGGGCTGTATGGAGGAGGTGGCCCAGAGCAGAGCCTTGGAGGTTAGGAAGGATGTGGAGAGGTAGGGACAATGAAGGGAAGCACATGGGGAGAACAAAACTGGTGCTGGACAGTGGTTGATGATCTGAGTAGTGTCCTGTCTATACCACTGAATACCCACGTGGCCTTAGACAGTCACCTTCCTCTGTGAGCTTCAGTTTCTCCACTTGAAAAATGGGAACAGCAGCAGGATTCTCCCCGCAGGGTTGCTGGAGGGTAAAATAGATAAAAACATCCTCGGGCCGGTTGCTGCAGAGTCCATGCACCTTCCACCACAGCCGTTGGCTCTGCTGCTGCCAGGGCTGTCTCTGCCCTCTGCTGTCCAGTTGCGTCCCCTTCTCAATCCCTCTCAGCCTCTGAGTCTCCCTCCTAGGCCACTTGTGCACCTGGCTGTGCACTCAGGCTTGGTCAGTCCTTCTCCCCAAGAAGAGGAGGCCAGCCCGGCTGGGCGTGGCTCAGCTGTTGAGACTGGGACCCAGGAGATCGAGGTCTGGTTCCCGGTCAGGGCACATGCCCTGGTGGCAGGCTTGATCCCCAGTCGGGGGGTGGGAGGCAGCTGATCAATGACAACTCTCTCATCATGGATACCTCTCTCTCTCCCTTTCTCTTCCTCTCTCTGAGATCAATAAAGATGTATTGAAAAAGAAGAGGAGGCCAGAGGACCTCAAGCAGGAATGAATGGAGCCCAGCTTCCCTCATGACCTGGTCCCATTGTCCTCCAGGCAGAAGGTTTCCCAGGCAGGCCACTGCTGATTGTATTGACAGTTTCGGACACTTTTCTATTCCAGCGTCCCTGCCATGCTGGGCAGCTGGGGAGCTGACCTTTTGCTAAGAGAGGGGGCTGCATGTGCCCACCTCTCCAGAGTCTAACATTTTATTTGCACCAGGCCAGAGGCCTCTGTGCTAACTGGACCTGTCCTGACTCTCCGAGTGTAAATCTAATGTCAGTGAGCCTGCAGTTTGGACCAGCATAGCTTTGATGCAGAGTACGAAGCCCAGAGATGAAAGGCACCTGGAATTTGTGCTTGTGGCAGGGCCACCATCTGTCCAGAGAAGGGATGCCCCTCCCAGTGAGCTCATTCTGCAGGTGAAGTGCTGGAAGGGTCTCATCTCTCCCTGCCAGCTGCAGGCTACAGTCGTTTCTCTTCACTGCCCCTTGCAGGGCCCTCTTTCCTGTTAGCCTGTGGGGTGAGCTGAAGGCCCTGCAGCCCAGAGGCAGGAGCCAAGACCCTTGGGGGTGGATGAGCCAGGCCTCTAGTGGCCTGCTCTTTAGCTCAGACAAGAGACTGCCTCAGAGAGTGTTTCTAAAACAAATCAAAACATGCTTGAAGAACAGAGAATCAGAGTCTCTTTGGGTTGCACATGCTCCTGCAGCCCACAGGGGAGAGGAACTGTTCCAGGCTTTGAAGCAGCATTTCTGCTGATGCCCCTGAGCTCGCAGCTTTCCCTGCAGTGCCAGGAACACATCTGCAGAGAAACCAGTACCTGGCTCTTCTTCAAGGGTGCTGGGCAGTGCTCTAGGTGTCTGGGACCTTGTCTTAGGAGCTTCAGGTAAGGGAGAAACTCTCTTGGGAAAGGGGCTATGTTATGATCTATTTGAGCAAAAATGAGGTAATGATTTAAACAGCTTTGCCTACTTTAAATTACTCCTTTTGTGCAGCACCGTTGGTTGCTGAGGAAGTGCAGCATGGTGTACTGGAAAGTATGCTGACCGGGGTTCGGGACCGCTGCTGTGGGATCTTATGCAAGGCCCTTTCTCTTGCTGGAGAGAATTTCTTCATCTGTAAAATGAGAGAGTGTGCCCAGGTAACCTCCAGTGTCTTGGAGAAGTACTCTTGCCAAGTAGATAAGAATGTGTGTGGGTGATAGCATTGGATGGTCCTGTGTCTGGGCTCCAGCTTTGTCATTTACAAGCTGGGTAAGCTCTCAGCCTCAGTTCTTTTGTATGTAAAATGGGAATAATTACAGCAGGGGCCTCTGAGTATTTCTGTGAGAATTAATAGAGGTGCACATAAGGCATGTAGCACAGTGTCCAATTTGTGACAGCACTCAGACCTGTCAGTTACCATGTTTGCTCTGTCATTGTCATCATTATCACCATTCTTTCCAGTTCTTATTATGTTGGCTGTGTAGCTGACTGAGAGTTCCAGAGCACTTTTCAAACTTTAATTTGCTTGTGAGTCACTGGGAGATCTTTCCAAAACTCAGGTTCTCACTCAGTAGGAGTCTGGGATGGGACCTGAGCTTCTGCATTTCTCAAAGCTCCTTGGTGAAGCCCATGGGAGCTCCACTGTCTCCAATCCATGGGCCACACTCTGAGTAGCCAGGCTGCAGGTGCAACCTCAGGCATCAGTGCACATGGTGGGTGGGTGTGCCAATCCTCTGAGTCAGGTGGGAGCCTCTCAGAGTCTAAGAAGAGATGTGATGAGCCTGGTGAGTTCAGCGGCTCCATCATCAGAGAAGGGAGAGAGAGAAAGAAAGAGAGAGAGAGAATGGACAGATGCCTCTGGGGAAAGAGAGGCCTTCCTAGCCGATGTCATGAGAGTTTAAAGATGATTCTTTCCCTGAACTCCTAATTTTCTCACAATTTATGGTTGATCATTATGATTTCCTCATGAGTCTTGGGCTTGTCTCTCCAATTATGCTACAAACTCTTTGAGGACAAGGGTCTGGTCTCATATTCCCCTTTACCCTAGAGCTCCTCGGATTGAGCTGGGTTTGTGGGAGGCACATGGACACATCTTCCTGGAGGCCTGGCCTTGCAGCTTGGTCAGCTTGGTGGGCTGTGGAGATGAGGGAATGGGCTTTGGAATCAGGTGGCCTGCCTGCAATCCAGCTCATTTACTGTCATGCAGCCAGTGGGGGGGTGCTCCTAACCTCTCCAAGCTTCCTCATCTGGAAAAATAGGAATGGCAGAGGTTGATCAGGACTAATTGTGATAAAGTATATAAAGGACACAGCTCATTGTGGTGCTTCAGCACCTGAGCGCTCTTTCCGCCTCCTCATCTTTCTTCGTCTTCATTCATATCTCAAACTACAGCTCGTCAACTTGGAACCCTGGAGCCACTTAGCACTCTGCTCCTCTCCAAGAACCTCACTGCACCAACCAGTTCTACCCCTGGGCTAGCTCCAAGCTGTGAAAAATAAAGGTTTAAAACGTGTCCCTCTTTTTCATAGCCCTCCCCTCCCTCTTCTGCCTGCCCCCAGTTTATCATGCTGAAAACTGCACTTTCAGGAACAGCACTGAAGTCCCACAGCCCAAGGAGCACTGGGGGTGGGGAAGAGGAGCACCAACTGAATTCCTTTGCTTCCCAGAGCCCTTGTACTACCACAGGCAGCCCCCGAGGCCTCTGCGTGGTCATGGTGAACAAGCTTACCTCCAGGGAACCGAGAATGGGGGACTGGAGTGCACTTATCTGCCAGGCATTGCTGCCGAGAGAAACCTGAATCTGGGTCAGAGTTGATGCTAATGCCTTACTAATTGCTCATGTCTTTGACCCACTCAGAACTCATCCATGGTCTCTTCACTCTCACATAATCTGTGTGCAAGCAGCTGTACCAGCACCCTTATTTTACATCCTCATTTTATAGACCTAGAAGTAAGCAGGGTCACCCAGAGACACATCAGAGCTGGTGCCTTGGTCATCTGGTTCTAAATTCAATGCCTTTTACTGCGGGTGAGAGTTGCTCACAGGGCCACCAGCATAATGGCAAGGATTATATTCAACCAAGAGCATTGTCTATTTGGTGACAATGACTTCCATCTTCTTGGTCCGGAGCTTCATTTAAGATGAAATACCACCAGCAGGGTAATTACATTATTGACATATTTAAGGTGCTTAAATATTTGGAGCTGTGTCAAGCTTTTGCAGCTGTCTAAGTCAGAGTGGCAGATAGTCTGGGGCCAGGCCTCAGAGGAATCCCAGCCCTTCTCGATAAGCAGCAGAGATAATGGTTTGCTGGGATAATGAGGGCTCCCTGCAGACAGGTCCTTTCTGTACACGTGAGCATATATGTGTGCTTGCATGTATCTGTCCTAATATTCTTTGGTGTAGATGTTACTCTGTGTCATTGATGATGTTCAGTTAGGGACCTGGGAAGTTTTTAACTTTTATTGTTTATTAAAGATAAATTCTAAGCATTAAAACTGTACTGATTTAGCTTTTTCAAGTAAAGAAGGAAATGATGATTATGTAGAGAGTGTCCCAAAAAATGTGTACACACTTTGAATGATTAATAAAGTCAGTGTTTAACATAAAGTTCATTTTCAAAATATAAAAGAATCTACAGAAATGAATAAACTTTTTTTGTCAAAGCCTGTTTTAAAACTGATGACCGTTCTGGTCCCAGCCCTGCTGATAACGCAAAACAATGGAATCACAAACATCAAGAATTATTTTGTTCAGTATTTGTGATTGAGGAATTCATCAACTGCTGCCGGTTTTGTACCATAAACTTTATCTTTTATGTATCCCCATAAAAAAGCCTAATGGATAAATTTTCTTTGTTCAAAGCTTAGTCTGGCTTCACCCATTATTTCAAATCAGTTAAACCTGAAAGTGAGAAGTGAGTTATCAGCTGTTAAAGTGTGTATACACACTTTGAATAATTATATAGACAGTGTTTGTACTTCAACTGCGTTTTTAAATTTCTAGTATCATTTTAGGATGAATTTCCTTGGTTCAAAACTTCTGAAAAGAAAGAAACATCAATTGAGTTATCAGCTATCAAAGTGTGTATACATATTTTTGGGACACCCTGCATTTCCTAGCTGAGAAGGATGAGCTGCGTCAGCATTAGACGGCCCATGGAGTAGAGGATACAGGGAGAGGACATGTGAGCCTCTCTCTTTTCTCTGTGGGCTTTGTGGTGTTGGCTGGGGGAGCCAAGCGGAGGCAGAAAGCATGGCTGGGCTCAGAGATTTTGTTTTTAGAAGAGCCCCACTTACAGACATCTACCCATGGGATATACAAAAAGACCACTGCAAACCTCTTTGCT
The DNA here is from genome assembly GCF_054644295.1 of Miniopterus natalensis. Classification (NCBI taxonomy): domain Eukaryota; kingdom Metazoa; phylum Chordata; class Mammalia; order Chiroptera; family Miniopteridae; genus Miniopterus; species Miniopterus natalensis. The sequence continues at coordinate 349,245 of NC_142100.1, forward strand.
TATGCAGCTGAGTATCTCTGAGCATGTAGGTGGTAGGAGGGCTGGCATAATGTTTAGCTGTGCAGACCTTAGAGACAGTCAAATGTGGGTTCAGATCCTGGTGCTTCCCCTTGCAAGCTGTGTGATGTCAGAACAGCAGCTACATCTTTCTGAGCCCTGTGGTCAAAATGGGACTCTTTATACTTGCCTTTCAATTTGTGTGTGGATGAAGAGTGATAATGTATGTATAATGCTTGGCCAGACATATTGTAAACCACCTAATAAATGTCAAGAGGTGGACTCTGGTGCCCTGTCTTTAATGGTACTCTCTCTTTCACTCTAAGTGGTTAGAGTATTAGTCATCGAACATGAAACTAACACTTGCTGAGATCCTACCATGTGCCAGGGCCATGTCTGAGGTCCCGCAGCTCATAGAAAGGTGGAGCTGGGATTCAAACCAAAGTCCTGTCTTTTCACCATTTGCTATTTCTTTCCAGGTTGAAGCAGACGCAGCCTAGAAAGGCCTCTGCTTCTAACACAGAGTCCCCTCTTCCCCCAGGGGTCCTGTCCTGGTGAGCCCCCTATGGGCTTATGCCCTGGCCTTTTTTGAAAGAACCCTGCTAGACAGAAGACTCTCCTAGCCTGTCAGCCTGCCTCCCCCCAGATGCACTTCAGAAAGTCTTTGTTCCCCTGGGAACCCGTTTAGGGTTGAATCTGTTGGACAGGAGTCCTGTTGCTATCTGGAAAACTCACTGATCTAGAGATAGCTGGTTTAGAAACTGAAGGGGGAGAGGGAGCAGGGAGGTGGGAGACAATGAGAGGCTCACCCCTGGATCTCATGAGACCCTTGAAGGCAAGAAGGATGATTAAACTCTCCTTTTTGCTAGTCTCCTTGTTCAGCTCACAGAGATGCCAAGTGTGTTATCACCTGCCTGCTGGAGCAGGAGGGTGGAGTGAGCTGCTTTTCATCTCCTGCTGCCTGAGGAAGCTAAATGGGAACATTCCCACTTTCCCTCCCGTGCTCAGTAAACTCAGCCTTGATAGCCAGAGAGCAAAGCCCAGGAGAAACTGGACCAGTGAAACCAGGGTATCTTGAGCAGCCTGTCCTGTTGTCGCCTTTCAGGATTGAGAAGGTGGGAGGACAGCAGTGGGTAGTCAGGTGTGGCCAGGAATCCCTAGGGAGGCCTCATATCATGGTCTCTATGATGTGTGTAGTTCCTGTTCTGCATGTCATAAATTTTTCTTAGAGATAATCTGGTTATAAACCTATGTGGCTATGTGGTTATAAACCTATCAATTCCCCACCTGCTCAGAAGGGGAAAATATTTGGATAATTATTGGAAACACCAATAGAGCTAACCAAAGGACACTAAATTGGTGATATAAATTGGGAGGCCCAGGTCAAATTTATGTCTGTTCTTTGGCTGTGTAAAATTACAGGTACCCTGGCAAGTCTTGTGTAGGCACACCTGTGACAGCACCTCTCACCGACACCAGAGAGGGGTTATCGGACAACCTCTGAGTCATTTGGGAGAGGGCTGTTCCCAACCTCAGTTCTTGTCTTATCATGTAAATTATTTTATACAAGAGACCTTGATTGCATTGTGATGAAATGAACTTATTAAAACATTAAAGCATATGAATTAAAAAATTAAAGCATACACATTTATCAATGAAACAAGGCTAACAAATCTATACATATGGCTTATGAAGCACAGATGGGCTCTTAGCTAAGCTGAAGGGCAAGTGGAATGGGGAGGGAGGGGGTGGTTTCTGCCTTACATACCCCCTTGTCTATAAGTTTTTAAAAAAATCCCTCTGCCAGATATCCTGGTCCAGGTTAACTCTTTGTTATGGTTTTCCCACAATTTATGAGAAGTACCTGGCAACTTTATCTTGACAAACCCAAGACCACTGACTTCACTGTTTAAACAATGGACACTCTTCTTTCCCCTCCACCCTGCTGTTTTAACAGCTTCAGGATGATTGACACTAAGTAGTCTTTCTGATTAGTCTGAATTAAGATTCCTCCTCTCTCCCTTTCCTTCTCCCACCTCCCCTGCATTTTTTGTGAGGAGAGGTTTTAACTCTTTGTTCTCAAGATAAGGTCCCGCTATAAGTGACCTGCTAAGCTTTTTGGCTTTCTTCAATTTTCCTGTCTCAGTTTCCTTCCTCCTGCCCTGAAACTTTCCTAGCCTCTTACTATCCTATAGCACACCCACATCCTGGCCAGCTGCCCTCTACCTGGAGCATTTTTACATTTATATTGTTCACTATCTGCTTACCTTGGGGCTAACCCCAAGGCCCACTACTCTGCTCTGAGACAGACCTGTCCTGAGAGTCATAGTTCACAGTTTGGGCCCCCATGTGATGTTTCCCTGCTGGGGCCCAGGAGTCCAGCTGCATTGCTGGAGGAAGCCAGAAGCTCAGCATGTCACATGGCCTTTGGAAAAAGCAGCACCACAGGGTTTGGTGAAGGGTGTTAGGCAGTGCTTGCCACTCCACAACTTCTCTCTCCTTACTCCTGCTCCAGCTGCATGGTAGTATGTACTATTTTGAGTTAAAGCAATTCCATTGATTAGATAGGAAATCCCCCAGGAGGGGTGATACTGCTGAACTGCTATCAGTCATGGGACAGTTTAGTGCAAATTAATTAATTTGCTGCTTTCCTATGTGACTGCACACTGAGAGGGGTTGATGAAGATTGGGAAGTGTGTAGGGCTACTGGGTGACAATGGAAAAGTAGTGAAGGAGGGGAGCCAAGGGCACTGAAGAAAAGCAGGACTCTTGTTTTGCCAGGTTATTATCTCTTTATCTTAAAACCTTTATTTAATGTAAACTTTTTTCACAGAAGTCTATCAATCACCAAAAAATGAAGAAATATATGTGTACAGCTTTGAACTTTAACAAAGTGAGCGCTCCTTTATATCCAGCACCCGTACTGAGAAGCAGGGCCCAGTCGTCCCTCAGATCCCAGCTAGTCACCATGACCACCAAAGCGGCTGCCCTGACTCCCAGTGCCACACACAGTGAGTGTTGCTCCTTTGAGCTCATGGACGTGCGATCACACAGTGCGCATCTCTCGTGTCCGGCTTTCTTTTGTCTGTCATTCTCTTCCCGGGGTTTTCCATGCTGTTAGATCTTGTTCATTTTCATCGCTGTGTTCCGTTATGTGATTACCACAATTTATTAATTCTATGATTGATGGACATTTCAATGTCTAGTTTTGACTCAGGAATAGTGATGCCTTGAATAATCTTGGCCATGTTTTCTTATTTCCCTTTTATGTCTCAGGTTAGGTAACATTCCCTGGGAACCTTCCCTGGGGAGCTTGGGTGGCCCGTCATTTGGTCCTCAGAACACTCTAGTATTCCGTGAGGGCAAGAATGTTGAAAAGTGATATTTGGCTCCTAAGCCAGTGTCTGGCACTGAGTAGATGCTCAAAAGTGTTGGTTGAGTGAATAAATGAACAAATTTTACCTATACCACATTTTTGCCTGGGTCTGGTCTTCATATTAAAGAAAAACAGTTTGGAAAGATTGTGTTGGGGAGCCCTCAGAACCAACTAGGTTTCCTCTGTAGAGTGAGTGTTACTTTCTAGGCCTGAGATCTACCTGGGTCCCGGCTGTCCCTGAGATGGGACTGGTGTCCAAGGTCATGGTCAGAGGTGTCTGGCTGGGCAGGAGCAATCTTTTCTGGGAGTTTCACAAAGTCCCCAGAGACCATGCTGATGCAAATTGAGCTTCTGCCCCCTGTGAGTCTCTGAGGACCGGACACCAGGGCTTGCCTGAACACAGGCATTTGGTAGCCAGCTGGCAAGGAAGAGTTGTGAAGAATAGAAGAGGGACAGCAGACACAGGAACAAATCTTTTCTTCTTCTTCCCAAAAGCAAGGCACGGAGGAGAGGCACACAGGCACAGAGCCCTTGCTCATGGGGGAAATGAGTATTCTCATATTTGGGCTGTATTGTTTTCACTAGCAAGTGACAAAATAGAAGCAGGAACATGAAGCTGTTGAAATGCAATGTCAGGGTGCCCCTCGGTGCTTGGTCACTCCCATTCACAGACAGAGCGGGGGCTCTCCGGCTGAACAGGGCTGACCAAGCAGGCTATTCCTTATTCATACACTTTTTGCTGAGACACATTACAAATATGTTGCAAATTGCAGTGCTTTAGAGAGAGGCTGATACATATAAACAGGACTACTTCCCATAAAATAATGGAGGCTGGTCAAGTTCCACCTACATCAAAGCCACTTGGGGTACAGTTGCTTTGTTTCCAAAGTAAACAATACTTTTAAAGGAAATTTCACACCCAGAATAATTATTTCTTAGGGCGATCTGAGGCCAAAACTGGTTTAATAAAATTGTTTGATGTGGCCCATTTTTTTCTTAGTGAACATGCCAGAGTGCTTGAAGTCCACACAGCAGATATCTGTGTTTTTCCTGGGGCCTTTTGCACACAGAATGTACCTCCTTCACCCTAATTTATCTTGTCCTAATGATGGCATCTAAATCCCATCTTATGCATGTATTTATATTAATTCAACAATTATATAGCACTTGCTTTGTGCCAAGCACCCTTCTAAAGTCTTTAACAAATACCAACTCATTTAAGAGGCACTTATTTAAAAAAAAATCTTATTGTTGAGAGTATTACAGATGTCCCCCCGTTATTCCCGCATTGCCCCCCTTCACCTGGTTCCCCAGGCCTTCACCACCCTATTGTCTATATCATGAGCAATTTATATATGCATATAAGTTTTTTGTTTAATCTCTTCCTGATAGCCCCTCCCCTTTCCCTCTGAGATTCTTCAGTTTGTTCCATGTTTCCATGCCACTTCTCCAAAGAGGACATACAAATGACCAAGAGACATATGAAAAAAATGCTCAGCGTCACTAATCATCAGAGAGATGCAAATCAAAACCACGATGAGGTATCACCTTAGACCTGTCAGAATGGCTCCATCAATATATCAACAAACAAGTGCTGGCGAGGGTGTGGAGAAAAGGGAACCCTGGTACACTGCTGGCTGATGGGAATGCAGACTGGTGCAGCCACTATGGAAAACAGTGTGGAGTTTCCTCAAAATATTAAATATGGAACTGCCTTTTGACCCAGTGATCCCACTTCTAGGAATACATCCTAAGAATCCCAAAACACCAATCAGAAAGAACTTACACACCCCTATGTTCATAGCAGCACAGTTTACAACAGCTAAAATCTGGAAACAGCCCAAGTGCCCATCAGCAGCTGAGTGGATAAAAAGCTGTGGGACATTCACACCATGGAATACTATGCAGCTGTAAAGAAGAATAATCTCTTACCCTTTGAGACAGCATGGATGGACTTGGAGAGTATTATGCTAATAAGTGAAATAAGCCAGGCAGAGAAAGACAAGTATCACATGATCTCACTTATATGTGGAATCTATTGAACAAAATAAGCTGATAAATTTAAAAAAGAGGCACTTATTTTTAACCCCATTCTCAAAATAAGCTAGTTGGTGTGGAGCTGAAATTTGTCGAGAGAGTACGTGCTCTTCATCACCGCACTTTGCTGCCCATCAAGTGTATTTTCTAAAGTGGAATGAGAAGCAGGGGCCATCCACCTTTTTCAGAAATTAGAAGTAACTTTCTGTGCTTTTCTTAACATCGTCAGTATGCGGTGAGCAGAGTGTCAGACCCTGGAAAAGAAATCCCAGTCTATGAAGCACACCTTCCCAAAGGTGGACTAAGTCAGAAGCACCAGGGACAGAGGTGAAAAGGTGAACTTGGAGCTCACCTTCCAGAACCATCTGAACTCTGGATGGAAGAATGACAAGGGCCAGCTGTTTATTCTCCTTTTCTTGATAGACATACACACCACAGGTGCTCTTGGCATCTCTGAACTATTCCTTTTTCCTGCTTTCTCCTTCATCTATTTTCTTTTATGACCTCCTAATGCCCATCTGTCCTCCAGTGGTCTCTGTCTCAGTAAGTGACACCAGTGTCCACACTGATGCTCAATCTAGAAGCCTGGAAGTCAACCTTTTTTCCTGTCTTGTCAGCCCTACCTCCTGAGAGGTCTCAAATGCAAATACACTTTTCCTTTCACTTTGCCTGCAGTACCTTTAGATCTGGGTTAATTCCTCTTTTCTCAAGGTTCCCAAAATATCTTGAGGTTCCTGCACCTGCCAGAAGTGACCTTCTTTACTCATCTGCTAATGTTGCTAGGAACCCTGCAAGAAAGGTACCAGGCTGCTTTTTCCAAGGAGGCTTTTTATTAGCTTCCAAAGTTAACCTAGTTTCTTAAAGCTATCTGGTCATATCTGAGTCTATGCATGTTTTCCTCAAACATGACATTCCAGTCAGAACCTTGGAAATGCAACCAGTTTCCAGTAGTGTCCCATTACAAGGAGAACTGATTCTTATTAGACTTATGCAAATAACTGTCTGCCATGAAAACTAAGAATACTCATGAAGAGTTTCCAAATACTAGAGGGTCCACATAGGAAGAAAAAGATAAATGTTTCATTTCTGCTCATAAAGGTATAATTTACCCAATTTTTCTAAGTCACAGGTAGTTTAAGAGAAAAAAAGTTTCTTGTATCTGGAAAACTGAACACTTGGAAAAAATCAGCAATATTTTAGCCCAGCCATTTGTGGTCCAGTGGTTGAGCATCTGCCTATGATCTAGGCGATCACGGTTCGATTCCCAGTCAGGGCACATACCCGGGTTGTGGGCTTGATCCCCAGTAGCGGGCGTGCAGGAGGCAGCTGAGCAATGGCTCTCTCATCATTGATGTTTCTATCTCTCTCCCTCTCCTTTCCTCTCTCTAAAATCAGTAAAGACATATTTAAAAAATAAAAAGTAAATTGAAATTAAAATTAAAAAATCAGCAATATTTTAAACAAAAATTATAATCATCTTCATCAGCTCTTTCAGTCTTATGTAATTAATTCAAATTGATCTTGATCTTTTGTTAGCAGTGTTATCAAGCCATCAGAGTTTTCATTAATTGTACAAATTTTTACCCAGTTTAGTGGTATGATCTGAAAGTATCAAAAACCTATATTTTAACTGACATTTACAGAACATTCCACCCCAAAGCTTCAGAATATACATTCCTCTCAAGTGCACACGGGACATTCCAAAGACAGACCACATGTTAGGACACCAAACAAGTCTCTACAAGTTCAAGAAGATTGAAATCATATCAAGCATCTCAGATTACAATGACATGAAATTAGAAATCAACTACAATAAAACACTCAAAAACATTCAAACACATGGAGGCTAAATAGCATGTTATTAAACAATGAGTGGGTTACCAAAGAGATCAAGGAAGAAATAAAAAACTTCCATGAAAACGAACACACAAAACCCCCAAATCTATAGGACACAATGAAAGCAGTCCTGAGAGGGAAGTTCATAGCACTACAAGCCTACCTCAAAAAACAAGAAAAACTTCTAATAAACTATCTAACCCTGCGCCCAGAGTAAGTAGAAGGAAAGAAACAGTAAAAATCAGAGAGGAAATAAATGACATAGAGACTAGCCATGGCTGGTTTGTTCAGTGGTTAGAGTGTCAGCCCATAGACCAAAGGGTCTGGGTTTGATTCCCAGGCAAGGGCACATACCATGGTTGCAGGCTTGGTTCCCAGCAAACGGTGTGTAAGAGGCAGTGGATCAATGACTCTCTTGTCATCGATATTTCTGTCTCTCTCTCCCTTTCCCTTCCTCTCTCTCTGAAATCAATAAAAATAGATTTAAAAAAAATGACACAGAGACTACAAAAACAAAAATCAATGAAATCAAGAGCTGGTTCTTTGAAAAAAACAAACACAAAAACAAGATTGATGAACCTTTAGCCAGACTCATCAAGAAACAAAACTAAAGGACTCAATAAATAAAATCAAATGAAAAAGGTGAAGTAACAACTGACATCACAAACATTCAAAGGATTGTAAGAAAATACTGTGAACAACTATATGCCAACAAGCTGGACAATGTGGATGAAATGGACACATTCCTAGAAAAATACAACCTTCCAAAACTGAATCAGAAAGAGACAGAAAACCTGAATAGGCCAATGGTAACCAATGAAGCTGAAGCAGTGATCAAAAAACTCCCAGAACACAAAAGCCCTGGGTGTGATGGCTTCACAGGGGAGTTTTACCAGACATTCAAAGAAGAACTAACTCCTGTCCTCCTCAAACTATTCCAAAAAATCCAAGAGGAAAGAATCTTTCCAAGCTCTTTTTATGAGGCCAGCATTAGCCTAATTCCAAAACCAGATAAAGACGCTACAAAGAAGGAGAAATACATAGATGACATAGATGCTAAAATCCTCAACACAGTATTAGCAAATCAGATTCAGCAATATATGAAAAAGATCATACACTATGACCAAGTGGGATTTATTCAGGGATGCAAGGCTGGTACAATATTCACAAATCAATAAATGTGATACATCACATAAACAAATTGAAATACAAAAATCACATGGTCATATCAATAGGTGCAGAAAAAGCATTAGATAAAATCCAACAGCCATTTTTGATAAAAACTCTCAGCAAAGTGGAAATAGAGGGATCATACCTCAACATAATAAAGGCCATATATGACAAACCCACAGCCAACACCATACTCAGTGGGTAAAAACTAAAAGCATTTCCCCTAAGAACAGGAACAAGACAAGGATGTGAGCTTTCACCACTTTTATTCAACATAGTACTGGAAGTCTAGCCACAGTGATCAGATAAAAAGAAACAATAAAACACATCCAAATTGGGAAAGAGGAAGTAAAACTGTCATTATTCACAGATGATATTGTAGATAGAAAATCCTAGAGACTCCACCAAAGTACTACTAGATTTAATAAATGAATTCAGCAAGGTAGCAAGATACAAAATTAACACCCAGAAATTGATGGCATTTTTATACACTAATAGTTGAACTCACGGAAAGGGAAACTAAAAAATAAATCCCATTTACCATTGGAACAAAAAATTAAGGTACTTAGGAATAAACTTAACCAAGGAGGTAAAAGACCTGTACTCGGGAAACTACAAGACATTGCAAAAAGAGATAGAGGAAGATACATACAAGTGGAAGAATACACTGTTTTTGTGGATTGGTAGAATTAATATCATAAAAATGTCCACACTACCCAAAGCAATCTATAAATTCAATGCAATCCCAATTAAAATACCAACAGCATACTTCATAGATCTATAACAAATATCCCCCAAATTTATATGGAACCAAAAAAGAACTCGAATAGCCTCAGCAATCTTGAGAAAGAACAAAGTTGGAGGGATCACAATACCAGATATCAAACTATACTACAAAGCCACTGTAATCAAAACAGCCTGGTACTGGCACAAGAACTAACATATAGATGAATGCAGCTGTAAAAAAGAAGGACCCCTTACCCTATGAGACAGCATGGAAGGACCTGGAGAGTATTATGCTAAGTGAACTAAGCTGTCAGAGAAAGACAAGTACCACATGATCTTGCTCATATGTGGAATCTAACAAGCAAAATAAACTGATGAACAAAATAGATCCAGAGACTCAGAAGCATGAAACAGACTAATGAATCTCAGAGGGAAGGTGGGGGTGAGGAGTGGGGAAGGGAGAGATTAATCAAAGAACTTATTGGGGATGGGGGGTAGATGCAGAGTGGAGGGGATCAATGGGGGAGAAAATGGGACACCTGTAATACTTTCAACAGTAAAGATTTTTTAAAAAAGTATCTATAATTTAAAAAAAGTTCGTTTCTGTGAAAAACAAGACAAAAAAATCCCTATATTTTAGAGCAGCGATTTTCAACTTTTTTCATCTTGTGACACATATAGTCATTAATAAAATTCTGCTGCACACCAAAAAATACATCTTTTGCCTATCAAACAACAAAAATGGGTATAATTTTGATTCATTCACGCTGGAAGGCTATTGTTCTGTTGGCTGTTGTAATTTTTTTGACAATCTAAAGGAAAAGAGGTCAGTGACCTTGACTAAATAAATAGTCAGGTATTGCATGTTTTAAACATTCTTGTGGCACATGGTTGAAAATCACTCTTTTAGAGCAAGTGTCAAAGTTCTCTCCAGGAATCTCTGGGGAAGATGAAACATATTTGCAAAAACATCAGAGTAAGACAATGACTTTCTTTTGGGAATTGGTATGTTAATGATATTTTACTCACACAGTATACTCTAGAAGTTTCTAATTACTTATTTGGCAATGCTTCTTCTGTAATTGAACACACCAAATAAGCCTGATTAGTTTAATATTTATCTTTTATAAGGAAAGAGAGCAACTTTTTTTTTCAGGTGTTCTAGGGTCCCTTTGAAAACCACCAATTTATTTCCAGGTTAAGAAAAAGGCTATTTAAAATTAGAATCTTGGGATGTTTGCTAAAGTATATGAAAACATTTGGACATTGGCCTGGCTGGTGAGGCTCAGTGGATTGAATGTCGCCCCATGCACCAAGAGGTCACTGGTTCGATTCCCAGCTAGGGCACATGTCTGGGCTGCAGGCTTGTTCCCCAGTTGGGGGCTTACAGGAGGCATCTCTCTCATGGATGTTTCTTTCTCTCTCCCTCTCCCTTCCACTCTCTCTAAAATATCAATAAAAACATATATATTTTTAAAAAGGTTTGGACATTGGACTAAAAAGTTCACAGATCATTATGAAATATTACTTAATTACCTACTTAACCAAAATAGCAATAATATATTTCAAAGACAAATATAGAAGGTTACAGAATTGTTAGCAAAATTTTAGCTCTTACTATTGAGAAGGTTCCATTTTCTTAAGTAATCAAGGACCTAAGACAACACAAAACCCAGAAAATTACATTGATATAACATAGAACCTTTGCTTTCTAGGCAGAATATTTTTTATATTTTTGCAGGAGCAGACAATCAAGTAGTCAAAGAAAACTTTGTGCTTTTTATTTAAAGGGAGAAAACCATTTTTAAGTTTATTTCACTTTACTTTTGATATTTAAATTAACATAATTGATTAAATTAATTCTAGTCTTATGCGATTTGACCACACATACACTTTTCTTTCTCGATTCCTTTTCACAAACCTTCTACATCTTTCCTTATTCAGTTTAATTTGTCCCTTAAGCATTTAGAAATACCAACTTATATTTTAAACAAACCGTTTTATTTTAATTTTCTTAAAATGCATTTTCTTTCCTTATACCTTTTTATTTTTAACCAAAAACATATATTAATTCCTTCCATAGTAATTAGAATTATTAAATCTTAAAAATCTTAATTTCTTTTTTTTTTTTTAATCCTCACCTAGGATATTTTTTCCATTGATTTTCAGAGAGAGTGGAAAGGGGAGAGAGGGAGAGAGAAACATCAGTGTGAAAGAGACACATCAATTGGTTGCCTCCCACACATGCTCCCCCCCGGGCTGGATATCAAGCTTTCAACTGAGGTACATGCCCTTGGCTAGAATCAAACTGGAGACCCTTCAGTCCACAGGCCGATGCTTTAGCCACTGAGCCAAACAGACTAGGGCAGAAATCTTAATTTCTAATGAAACTTTAAAAGTAAGTAATTATGAGCCTGGTCAGTGTGGCTCAGCAGTTGAGCATCGACCTATGATCTAGGAGATCACAGTTTGATTCCCGGTCAGGGCACATGCCTGGGTTGCTGGCTCAATCCCCAGTAGGAGGCATGCTCGAGGCAGCTGATCAATGACTCATGTTTCTATCTCTCCTCCCTTCTTCTCTCTGAAATCAATAAAAACATATTTTAAAAAATAAATAAAAATAGAAGTAAGTAATTATGAGTAGTCATATCAGCATTCTGTAGGTTGGCAAATCCATGAATACATTTCATAACCTTTAGAAATATAGGCTCTTTTACTGGAAAATGTATTTTATAATTTTTAGAAACATAGGCTTCATTGACAAAGAGCAAAATATTTTATTAACAGATTCAAATTCATTGTTTAGTTTCTCTGTAATAAGAAGCTAAAAGTAGATAGACTTATTTAAGAATTAATGTTTCAGTATTTAACACATTTGGAAATTATCTAGATATTCAATAATTTAACTTAAGTCATCATTTAACTCAAATTAGCAAAACTTTAAAGTTTCAAGATACCAAAAGAATTTGGGAAACTATTTTTAAGTACATATACTATAACACATATAATTATTGTTAAAAAGTTTTACTCCACACCTTTTTATTTACTTACATCTATTTATTAGTTCTTAACAATGAAGTTTGGATTACCCATGAAAACTCTATGATACATTAAATTCAATTATTATCATCCCAAGCTGTTTTTCCTGGTGACAAATTTTGCAACAGAGGTGACATGAACTTATTTTTGTAAATGCAGGTAAAATAAAACTATTATACTTAATACTAATATCTTTAAAGACATGTCTGTTTTAATTAAACCAACAAATTTAAGTTGTTTTTAATACCAAATCTTTTCCAAAACCTGAAAAACATTTGGGTTTGTTATATTACTTAATTTATATAAGCACTTAATTATTCTTTAAGCCATTTAAACAGAGCTGCTTATAAATTATTTTTTTAATTTAGTAATGCCATCCATAGGTAGAAAAATACCATTTCATACATAAAAACACAAACACAAAGAGGTTAACAGAAATCACAAACACAAACAGAGTTACTAATATTTGTAGAGAAGACACTTAAGATTTTTCATTCACCCAATTTCCAAGAATCATTTGCATTTTAAGGAATGGCTCTTAGGTCTTAGAGAAAATGGGGGTAGAAAGCTTACATCATAAAGACAGAGAAAATATCAAAGTTGATCTTGTTTAATCTGCTCCTTTTACCCTCTGGTAGAGTCCTCTAGTTTCTAATCCATACTCTGTGGGCTCAGACAATCTTATTGGTTCCCATTGGGAAATCTAATTAATATTGTTTGAAGGGTGGATTTGCATGCCTTTTATTTTACAATACTAGGCAGGAGAAATGTTTCCCAATTAGATAGTTTCCATCCCCATAATACAATCAGGTAAAAGAGACAATCATTGTACATAATGCCTGTTTAAATATACCAATTATCTTATAAACTTTTACCTAATTTCATCAACATTTGAATATACCTATTTCTAGCCTTCATTAGACTTAACAAGTTTTTGTTTTACAATACTCGGTAGGAGAAATGTTCCAGAGCCAAACATATTCATTTCTATTAAATATTCAGGTAAAGGAGAGAGGACTTCTTTCCTGCTTAAACATTCCAACTTTTATAATGTTATTAACCATTACATTTTTATATTCCCTCAATCTAATGTGGCCCCAGTCAGGGCTTCACCAATGGGCTTTTGTACCACAGTGTGTGGGGGGGGGGTGGGGGGGGTGGGGGGGGATCTTGGTCCTGTATCAAGGAGTAACTTGATTAATCCGCCTAACTGCTGCCCCAAACTATTGTTGGTCAGGTTTCTCATTGTTACCTCTGCCTTCCAACTTTTAAAATTTCTCCAAACTGAGGTGAGTAGACTTGTTTGTGGCCCTTTAATGCTAGGGGCCTAGGAGGAGGCTCTGTTGGCCCACCCACCTTTTGGTAGTGCTGAAACGGGACAGCAGTGGGTCAGGGCTGCTTGTCACCAGTTGACTCAATTGAGCAGAGAGGGTTGAATCGTATATGAGTGTTTATTCCAATATTGCTGGCAGTATGGGAGAGCACTAAGGTCATTCTGTGAAAATCTGCTCTCCCACCGCCATAAGCCAGCTGCTTATATTTGGTAGAAGGACAAAGATGAAGTGGGAAAGTAGGAATTGCAGGCATGGGGAAGTAGTGCTGGCTGCCGGTTACAAAAGGCAGGTGCCTCAGGGACTCCATTGTTTTGGCAACAAGGCTGTTAATCTTCCCATGCTGATGGGCAGTTCTCAGAACTCCCTCTTTCTCCCTCTCTCTGAAATCAATAAAGATATATTTAAAAAAGAAAAAAAAAAGAAAAAAAGGAAGATGGACCACATTCCCAGGTTAACCCCCATGTCCCAGGGATACAGCTCTCAGCTCGCTAGAAGGTGCTTTCTCTAATCAGAACAGAGCAATCACGGTTAACAGAGCACGGTTAATATTTTTGCCCCAACAGTGCTGTATTAAAAGCTTTGTTTTAACCTCATTGATGTCTGTTTTACTTATCCCACTTCTTAATAACCATGTAAAGATTTCCACTCTGCTAGGACGAGTCCCAAGACGCTTCCCTCTCTGTTTCCTCTTTCATTTTCTCCATTAATATTTGTTTCATTCACCTTATTTCTTGTCAACATAAGAAATGTCAAAACCTGTAAGAATTTTTATGAGTTTATTTTAGCCAAACTGACAACAATTGCCGGGAAGCAAAACCTCAACAGAATGAGAAAATGCTCCAGAGAATGCATTTTGCACCTTATTTTATATATTACAGTCAAAGGAGGAGGCATAAGGAGGCTTACATGAAATCCATTAGGAAGTCAGGAGAAAGCAAAGTGGAGGGTCAGGGGGAGACTCTGGGGTTGAATAAAAAGAAAAATGTTAGCCCAGCTGGTGTGGCTCATCAGTGGAGCATCAACCTAGGACCCAGGAGATGGAGGTTCAATTCCGGGTCAGGGCCCATGCCTGGGTTGCAGGTTTTATTCCTGACAGGGGTGAGCAGGAGGCAGCCAATCAGTGACTCTCATCATTGATGTTTCTGTCTCTCTCTCCCTCTCCCTTCCTCTCTCTGAAATCAATAAAAATATTTTTTTAAAAAGAAAAGACACATACCTCTTTTACTAGGTGGGTGCTGGATAGTCAACAGTCAACAGTTAACATGATAACAGCAACCAGTAACAATGGGAGGATTGTGATCTCTGCTCTGGTGGTGGTTGTGCTTTGAGGGGTCTGGAAAAAGGGAAATTACTTTGTTAGTGCAAAAGTATGTTATCAGGTATGTTATCGTCAATGCAAAAAGATAGACAGGCTCAGTTGAGATTTACCTTTGTTAGGAAAAAATACTGGCCTAGGACATGACTACCTGCCCTGACTTCCTAAGTTTTCATTTTAGACCATCCTATGTGGTTCCTTTAGGTTTCTGAGTTTGTAAGGCCACCAATGCAGGCCTCCCCTGAGCCTGTTGAGTTTAGTAGGTAGCCCCTTTTCATCCATGTTCTTATTAACCTTTTAAAAATTTCCACCTTGTTGGGAAGAGACCTGTGACTCTGTCCTCAGCCTCTCACTATTCTCTCTGTTCTCTTATTAACCTAATGTTATCATCTGAAAGACCCATGAGGAGAAGCTAAGACAGCAAGTTCAATAAAACTTCCCAAATTGCCTTTGTTAGGTTAGTGGTTTTATTTCTCTATCGACATATTTTTAAAAATTTGATCTTGCTATAGGCCTGGATAAAACAATTGTTTAAAATAAGAATTCTCTAAAAAAAAAATTCAATTTAGAATTTTTTTTTAATTCCAAGTGTTATAGGTGGGGAGAGCTCTTTATTCCCACTGGTTGCTGGTGGGAGTGGGCTTCTTGTGGTAACCCGAGAAAAGGAATTTTCTGACTTACCCAGGAGGATTATATATTGTAGAAAGATTTATTTCTATGGAATTACACCCCTGAGTTTCCAAGATCCCATTTCCCTCAGTCCCACGATCAAAGAAGTGTCGCTGTGGCTTCAGCAAGGCTAGGATCCAGGACCTTGCCCTGAATTTTCGTTTCACGTTGGAGGAGTGTCCAGTCCAGCAACAGGCTAGCTTATTTTGTGTTCCCCACTGCATCCCATCAGTCCATTGCACGTAGGGCCACATGGCTATGTAGGGAACATGGGCGAATGCAAAGAAGCAGGAGCAAAACTAAAGGAACCAGAGAGCTGAGAGCGCAAGCTCCTTTGTCTAGGGGATTATGTATTCCCTAATTTTCATGGGCTTGCAGTGGCCTTGCCCACTCTGGCCAATGATCTTTTTTCCCAGGTTTGACCGACAGGCATCTTCCCTGTGCCAGGCGGGCTTCACTGCGCATGCATCTTTCTCCCCTTTGTGGACCCCTTCCCCCAGGGATCTGTGGTGAATGGGCCAGTGGTTCCCTGGGGAGTATGAAACGGCAGCTTCCAGGTTAAACTGCCCAAATGACATGTGTATAACGTCTGGTCTCCCCCTTGGCTCCTTTCCTATTATTAATGCCTTGCTAACGACAATGGTATCAAAATGATTCATCATCTGGCCAGTGATGGTAGGATCTATTAATCTCAATAGCAATTCAAACCAATAAGCCTTTTTACAGCTTAACTATGGACACAGGAGGCATCCATAAGAGAGTGTAAAGGATGAAGCCCTCACAAGATCCAGGGTTAGCCTAAGAAAGATGAAGGACCCATCTTTAAACAGCTCTTCCAAAACACAAGGAATCACGTCCCCCCTCGTTGAACAGAATAAGGTTTCAGATTCTCTAAGCTTGGATCCACAGCCTTCTCAGCTGCCCACCAGATGCATACACATCCTCCAGCTGGTGGAGATAATGACCATCTCTGGGAGGAGTGGGATCAACAGAACAAAAGTACTCAAGTCAAATCTGTAGAGCCGTGTCTGCCCAAGAAACTAGTTTCACCAATATTTTCTCCTGCTAATCTAAATTTAGAAAGAGAAATAAAGATTCTCACCATTTTGCTTTCATTGGATCCATCAGACAGAGAACTGGGGGATGCTGATATGGTAAGAACTCTTACCTTCATCAGCCTCTGTCAGATGACCCAGGTCCCTATATCTGCAGCAATCCCAAAGCGAGCAGTATCTAGCCAGTAAAGTCTCCTATCTGGCTCACAGAAACTGTTGGGGAGGAAAAAATAATTTTCTTCCTATCTAAGTTCTTTTGGCTGGACTAATAATTAAATTAACATGAGACAGATTATCAGGAGAAAATGACGAAACTTATGTATGTACATATGAGGATTCCGTAAGACTCTGGGACCTGAGGACACATTAGGCAGTTAAGGCTTATATGCCATGCTGGAGCTAAGGAGAAGGGGAGATGTGGTTTGGAATTTCAAAGGGCAGGAAGGCAATTAACATGCAGATAGAAAAGCAAAAGTTTGGTAAATAAGTGTTTGCTGGGCTGTCTTTAACAATAGGACACAGAGGACTTTGATCAAATGGGCCTTGCTGGTCCCTCCTTGTCTATCCCATTAAACTACAGTTGTTGTGTATGATAAAAGCTCCTTTCCTAGTGGGTCCTCTATCTAAATTCTTTTATGCGGTTAGGGGGAAGATCAAAGGTTCTGAGTCTTTTGTTTCTTAAAAATAGATTAAAAAGAATCCCTATCCCAAAAGGCATATTTTGGGGTGGCAAACTCAGCTTCCTCAAACTGGCTTGGGAACTGGGAAACACTTCTTCCATGTTTACACTGTGTACTTTGTATTTTAACATGATGACTACTTGTGTGTTTATCTGTCTCACACAGTGTCTTATATGCCCAGTACCTGGTATGAGGCTTATCTGTGGAAGACAGTGAAAACACGCTCATTTAAAAGTGAGCACTACCCCGAAGGACTGACGCGGCAGTCAGGAGGCTCGGTTTCAGAATCTGCTCCAGCACACGCTCTTGACCTCAGGAGCTCATTTCCCTCCCTGAGCCTTGTTTTCCTCTCTGTGGGGTGAGGAGTCTTCTGGGTGATCTCCAAGGTTCCTTGTAGCTCTGAGTTCTGGGACTCCTCTTCTGCCCCAAGAGTTCACTCTTGGCTCTTTTGGCTTTCTAGGTTGTGAGAACCCACCCTCGCCCTGTTTATTCTCTGTGCTCCTGTCCCTCGGGATGTGGTGAGAAGCAGAGCCTGGCTTCCTTCCTTTAGCTGGGCGAGGACACCATCGGCAGTGGCCTTGGGCTCTCCTCAACTCCAGAATAAGAATGCCTTGAAATTCTCAGATGTTCTCCTTCTCACTTCACTTTATTTTCTGTCAGAACAGTGTAAACAGGAGGCTTCTGATCTGCCTGTCTGCATGTCACAGTATCGGTAGGAAGGTGTAGAATCTACATGCACTTAAAGGCACCCTTCCCCCACAGAAATGAGACACTCCTGGTGGCCACAGCCCCTCTTCAGAATGAAAACAGCCTTAATCAGCCCTGTGAGTATTTAATCTTAATACCCATTTATTTTTCTCATGCTTCTCATATTTAGTCAGCACATTTATTGAGTACCTAATATATGGCAGGTACTGTTCTAGGTGCTATGGACACATAAAGAACAAAGTAGACAAAATCCCTGCTCTCGGGGAGCTTATATTTTAGCATGCATGTGTTGGGGCAACCCACACAAATAAGGAACATAATGAATAAGTAAATTGTGCAATAAGCTAGGAGGTGGTAAAATACAAAGGTAAGAAAGGGGGCAGTACAGGGGAGATAAAGACCCCTGAACCCTGATGACTGGAGTCAAAGTGCGGAGGGAGGTGAGGCTGTGTGCCAGCTTTCCTGGGGGAAGAATGCTCTAGGCAAAGGGCAGAGCCCACACAGAGGCCCCAAGACGGGGCCATGCAGAGGGTGTGGAAAGAACCGTGAGGACCCAGGGTTCCCTGTCAGAACATGACGCCCAGTGCATAGTAGGCCCACCATCAGTAGTTGTTGGAGGTTAGAGCACAGGCTGCTGGGCCTGCAGGCAAAATGGCCTGCAATTGATCAGAAAGGCGCCATTTATTAAATCTACTCTGGTACCATGGGAGAAGTTGGCAGGTCTGAATTAGATGAAACTGTTTCCATCCTGGCCCACTGCTTATTAGCTTTGTGATCCTTGGCAAAGTGCTTACCTTCACACAGTTTCTATTCGTCATCTGTGCAGAAGGGCTTCAACTTGGGCTTATAGGGTGGTTGTACGGCTTCATGAAGTAACCCCATAGAAGCGGCTAACTTACCTGCACAAGCGTGCTGTGAGTGAGAGCCTGATGATGGTAGCCCCTGGTATACCCTTTCTCTGCTTTTTACGCAAGACAATTATTTTCTCTTAGCTTCAGTTTCCTCTTCCAGAAAACAGAGTATAGTCATCTCTATGCTGTCTACCGCCTAAACTTTAACAACTATCAAGTGAAACAATGTGTCAATATAGATCACAGGTTTTCAGGGTCAAGGGCTCTGTATATATATGTGTGCACACATGTGTACTATTGTGTGTGTGCAGTTATGTAGGACACATATAGTTTTTTAAATTATTCATAAATGCTTCAAGGACAAGGACACTGTATTTTTGTATACGACCTTATGCCTCCCACACATTAGATGCTCAGTAAATCCTTGCTGAATGAATGAAAAAATGCTGATAAAAATACCCTTTTCTGGATTAAATGTGTGAATCAAAATCAATAGAGCTGTTTGCTTTCAGGTAGTGGGAATGTGGTACCATTGTGAATTATATTTAGAATATATTTATGGAGGTCTTAATGTATTTATGTGCCAGGCACTGTGCTGAGCACTTTCTCATTCTAAACTGCCAACAGCCCAATGAGGTGGTACAGTTATTATCACTATTTCATGGGTGAGGCAACTAAGGAGTTAGCGTTTTGACTACACTAGTAAATGAGGGATCTGGGATTGGAATCCAGCCTTCCAGATCTAATGCACTTGGCTGCTATTCTTGTGGCTTCCCGAAATGTCACTGCCTCTCTTCATGGTCTCATCTTTCAGGATGAGGAAAGGAAGGCTGACCCAGAGGAAACTCCCGGCTCAGGTCGTCGGAAAATCTTTCTAGTAGAAGGGAAGAAAATGAAGGGGTTACTTTTTCTTACCTGCAGTGGACAATGAAGATGGTCAAAGACAAGGATTGCTTTTTGCTGGGTACCTAAGTTTGTCCCTTCCTCTTGGTCTCAGAGCGTATTAAGAACTTGGTGAAGCTATGAGAGCCCTGGGCCTCATGTTTCCCTCTTAGGTGCCCAAAGTCTGAGGCTATGTATATGTATATGTATTTGTATATGTATTTGTACGTGTGTGTGTGTGTCTGTGTGTGTGTGTATGTGTATATGCCTGTATGGTATATAGTATATGTATGCCTGGGGTGCGTGTGTGTGTGTGTTTAGGTGTGTTTGTATGTGTATCTCCATCCTGTAAGCTCAATGCAAGGGCCTCTTTCTGCAAAACCTCTCCTGACCATACCTGGGCGACACTGAGAGTTCTCTGCCTAGTGCCAACACTGCCTTGTGCATTGGCTATGTGACTGCACTTCCCAGCCTATGCCTAGTGACTGATGTTTGTGCCTGTTTCTCTTTGAGAGTGTCTTGTATCATACGAGCTTTCTTTACTTTTGCAGTTGATGCCTAATGAATGCATACTGAATGTGTAGGTGAACAAATGAATGGTGTTCATTCTACCACTGCCTACACCAGCTGGAGGGAGAAAACCCATTTCCTACCAGTGTGCACCGTGCACACCAGGATGCATGGTGCTGACCAAGATGCTCCCCCTTTCTTCCAGATCTTTGGAGGTGTTGGGCTGGACAACCAGCTGCAGTTGTCAGGAAAACCTTTCTTCTGAAGTTCTGGAGTGTTTCTCATGGTGTCTGAGTTCATGCCCCTTGCCTGCTGGCTTCTTCTTGGGTCTGTGTGGAGAAGGGAAGTCTTGGGAATTTGCTCTTCCCTGTGTTTAATTGTTCCACTACTGATGTGTCCCCTGTGATCAAGTTCCAGGCAATTACCATCCTGCTGGGTTTTGTTGCTGAGCACAGCAGGTGGGCCTTGTTTATAATTCATTTGTACCATATGGTTTAGCACCATGGGGGCTACTAATCCACACAAGTAGCCCCAGATGCCACTTTATATGGCATGTTAGGTTGGTTTTGGGGTCTAGATGTTTCAAAACTCATCCTCATCTGCTTTCCCCAAAGAGAGGCTTACCCATTGGCAGTCACAGTGCTTCACACTAATGGAAACCTGTACCAAATACCAACTCTATCCCCCCCGCCCCTCAAAAAAAGCAATCATGGTGATTTAGCCCTGGGCGATAGCAATGATTACTAGAGCAGCTCTTAATAATCTCAATAAAGTACAAGCACTGAGCACTTACTGTTGGCAGTAAAATCACCCCTAGGCTTTAAAAGCAGCCTTAGGAATAACTAACATTTTCTCCATTTTGTGGATGGGGAAATGGAGATTTGAAGAGGTTAATCATTTGCCCAACCAAGGTGACAGCCGGTAAGTAGCAGAGCCCAGACTCAAGCTCTGTCTGAAGCAGACATGAAGCTTCTGCTGCAAATCATTGTCTTCCTGCCTCCCTCTGGGGTGAATTATGTGAATGAAGCTTTATGAATGGAGGTGGAAAGGGAGAGAGAGATCTCCAACTTGCCATTCTAATTTTTTTTCTGGCATTAATATTAAGATGAGTCACCATATGGGGAGATGAGTAAGATTAAAATATTCTCTATAAGTTTCATTTATATTAATTAATCAATTATACATTTATTGAACTTCAACTAGATGGAAAACATTGTCCTAGGTATTTTATAGAAAACAAAGATAAATCTTTCATCCATTTAATAAATCTGAAACAGGAGGAGTCAGACACAGATTCTAGAGCAAAAGGCAGGGAGTGAAATGTTGGGGTTGGGGTTGGGGTGGAAGAGCTAAGAAATAACCAACCACAGATCTGATGTAGAAAAACAACCTTCCTTACTTCCTGGTGATTAAAACATTTTTTCACATATAATGTCCCCTTTGATCTTTGAACACCCTTATGAAATAGACAGGGCCAGTAGCATGTCTCCTATTTTATGGGAAACAAAGGCATAGAGAGATTTTAGGCTGTGGCCATCATCACATAAGCAACAAGTGGCAAAACCAGGTTTGAAGAGCCTGACTCCAAGCCCAGGCTCTTCTGGGGCCACTGCATTTGAGCCCACTCTGTGGCTGGACCTGGCCCGGACGTGGCTGTGCATTAAGTCTCTGTGGAGCACTGTGGCTGGCTCTGAACTGCCCAGGCTCTGCACTCCTTGGAGACCCACAAAGTACACACTTGTACTCGGTGCTTGCTACTCAGGAAGTTTCTTTTCCAGTTTGTAGGAAAATCCAGGACCCTAATGTTGAGGAAGTATGGGGTCCATTCCCTTCAGGGTCAGCTTCCCCTGCATTCACTGTCCCCTTACACCTGGCTAAGTGCCCATTAAGTGACCTCCCTGCTCTCTAGGCCATCTGGCATACCTTGGTCGAATCAGTGTGCTTAAAGCACAGCTCCCGTCCTTGCACAAAGCTTTCAATGGCTTTTTATTACCTGGCAGATAGAGTCCAGCCTCCTGACCTTGATATCCAGGGCTCTAGAATCTGACCACAATACTTATCACTGGGCCCCTCACGTACAATGTGCTCCTTATAAGTTGGTTTAGTCACTGTGCTTTGGACACCCCTTGCTTTCCCCAGCGCAAACCTGGAAGATCCCTTTCTTATCCAGCACATGCCTCAGGGCTCATCGTGTGGCCACATCTTCCAAGAATCTTACTTCCACTGTCTGGTGCCAGGGATACCTTTCTGCCTCTGTTTTCTCAACGCTTCTTCCTCACCTGGCTATGAAGGCTGCCTTACCTTGTGGAAGCTGCTTCATTACTGTCATGCATCAAAAGGCCTCCAGTGTGTTGCTTTACTTTGATTTTTCACACAGGGTATTATACATTTCCAGTAAGCTTCTTGAGGGAAGACAGCACACCTGAGAGTTCTGACAGCCCAGCAGAGCTGAGTGTGTGCAGAGCCAGAACGCATGGGATCCTGGCATAGTGCTGCAGAGTGGCTGGGGCCTGGGAGGTGTGCCTAGGCCCTGCCCGAGGCACAGCACTGGCAGCCTTTCCCCTTCTGGTAGTTGGAGCTGGGCTCGCATGGCTATATACCCTGTAGGGGGCTGGGCGTTGAGGGCAGGATCAGTCTGTTGTTTAGCTAAGGAAGCCAAGGATTTTCCCCAAGGTCTCCCTGAGACTGTACAACGTAGAGTATAAAGCCTTCAGCCATGGGCTTCCAACCTATAGACTCAGATGGCTCTGCCTGTGGTTTCTGACATCTCCAGATGTCAGAGGGAAGAGGGAAGGTGATGGGGCTTTGACAAGCTGGGTGAGAGCTGTGCTCTCCTCTGTGGTCTGTGACAAATGTAGAAACCCAGGACAGCTGCTGCACACTAGCCAAACATGGTGGTACCCCCAAGGTCCATCCTGAGGGGGGGCCCTCATCTCACCCAGGGCCCAGGTTCTGGCCAAGAGCCAGAGTGCCTCATATGTGTGTGTGTTTGTGTGTGTGTGTGTGTGTGTGTGTGTGTGTGTGTGTGTGTGTGTGTCGGGAGGAGGAATGCTTAGAGGTGAGTACTGCGGCAGAAGCTGTGGAAGGAGCGAGGGAGGAGGTGAGTGTTGGGGTTAGACTCTAGCTGGGAGAGGAGCGTGGTCACGGTCCAGGGTCAGCTCTGAGCAGCAGTCTACCTTATGCTTTTCTGGCAGCCAGAGCACCAGGGCCATTGATGAGTGGACCAGAGATGCTGCAAGAGACCTGGGGCGGCCCAGCAATCACTGAGCACTTGAACCTGAGGTGCAAGTATCCTCACTATATAGAGGAGGGAACATGGGCACAAGGGGTTAAGTGACATGACTAGGTCTTAGAGCCTGTCATTGAGAAAGTGGGATTCTTTACTCTTTTTAAAAAATTATTAACTAGATTTTTAAATTGAAAAAGCAATTCAACCTCTTAGTTTAAATTGCAAACAGTAGAGAATACTTTAGAATGAAAAGCAAGTTTTCCTTCTACTCCTGATTGCAATTGTAGAACCCCCTCTCCAGGGGGCAGCTGCCACAAGAATTTCTGTTCTCTGCTCCTCACAGAGCCTGGTGCCAGTCTTTCCCTAAGCCAATGGCCATCAGTGCTGATGGAACTGGACACAGCACAGAGGTGGAATGGACCACACATGTGCTCCTAGACTGTTTCCAGAGCTTGTGCTGAGTGTGGTTGATACAAGTGGAATAAGGCCATCGCTTTGCATTTTGAAGGGGATACCACTTACTTTGTTATGGACCTTTATTAATATCTAGCTTTCCTGTTTTCCTTAATACCCCCCTCCTCGCCCACCCCTTGGAGTGCGGGGGGTAGTCTGGGGCTTCCCTGAGAGGAATGCATACACCTCACCTGCTCTGGCCAGGACTGAAAAAGCAAAAAGGAGAAAAAAAACGCAGGGTCTTACTTTCTGATGATGGTGACTGAGACACCGGCAGGATGATGTACATGTGAAGTGACCGAAGACAGGACAGATATGGTGAGGTCTCCATGTTGGTGTGATGGGGCCTGGCCAAGAGCCAGGGGTTCGGTATGTTCTATGTTTGTGACCCAGCAGCCCTAAGGTCAGGACTTGCATTTTCATTGCTAACATCAGTTAGAGCATTTCCCCCTCCAACTTTGACCTCAGTGGAGCTGGACATTTTCTGTGTACCATCATGCATGAGTCTTCAGCAACCATCTCTGGCTTCAAATGGTTGAATTCTGAGTGCATCTCCCCTCCCTCATCACACCACATTCTGTTCTCCAGGTTGCGTAGCTCAGCATTTTTCAAATCTCTCAATGGAAGGTTGCAGTGCACACAACCTCACTCCAAGGCAGGACAGGCTTCTCCAGGAAAGTGCCTCTCCTCCCAAACACTGCATGGACCCTCCAGTCTTTCTCCCCTGCTCATTCTGTTTCTCTGCAACGCTCCTGCGAGGTCTTTCTGCTCTAAATTTGTTACAATGGCTCCAGCACTGGGCTGTTTTATTTCAAGGCCTCTGCTCATCTGGTTTGGCTCCCCAGAGGGCTCAAACTGATGGCCTCCCATAAGTGCCAGGGACAATTTTCACCATCCGGATCCAGTCTTGCCCTTCATGTTTGACCCTGTGATCCTCTTCCTACTTCCCATGGCTCTCTGGGACCGATGATTAACTCCATCTTACCTCTAACCACCTCTTGCAACAGAAAGGAGATATAGATGCTGCAGCCTCCTTACCTTGTCTGTGAAGGATGCTGGGTCTAGTATGAGGTTGATGGAGGTAATCAGCTGTAGACATAGAGCCTTATCCTGGACCTAGGGGAAGAGAGAGAGAGAGTGAGGGGATGGAGACTGGTCAAAAACACGAGAGATACACAGAGAAGATGCTCTTAGCTTTCCAGCCTCACGGAGTCCCTGCCACTTCCAAAACTCAATCATCCTGAATCCCACCTCTGGGTCTTCTGGGTCTTCACATCTTTTCTTCTGTCTGGGATATCCTCTCTGCACACCCTGGCTCCTTCAAATAACTTGGCCAACTCAAGTCGAACATTTTTCTTTTCATCTTCAGAGCCACCTTCCCTTACCATTTCATGAGATCCCACTGCTACACACTCTATATAACATCCTGTACTTTTCCTTCACCATTTGTAATTATGGCATCAGCTACTTGGAAATGGGATTAATATCTTCTCCCTCGACTATAAGCTCCACAAGGGCAAGAGCTGTATATGTTCAGTAAAAATGTTTGTTGAATAAAGGATAAATCATGTATATATTTATGTGCTTTGTCCATCTAGCTTAAAAGAAAAATACTTCACTCCTCTGCAAAGTAATGCTTACCCATTGTCTCATTTGATCCCCTTGGCATCCTGTAAGGTAGACAGTGAGGTGTCATTTCCTCATTTTACAAAAGAGGAAATGGAACCCACCAGAGGTTAAGAAACGGGCCCAAGGTCACACAGCTCTCCACCTCCAATCTGATTTTTCTCCTAGGCCAGGCCGAGTCTGGGTGAGGAAGGAGGACTGACTTCTTCAGGGAAAGCTTCTGGGATGGGTCACTTGGAGCAGCATTTGGAAGTGAAAAGGCTGTGGATTAATATTAGCAAAAGGTGTGGAGGCCATCATATGGAGAGAAGATGTGGATGCAGGCCAGCGTCTGTGTGAAAGGGCTGAGGGAGGCTGGAGTGGGGATGGATAGGAAAACAAGGACGCTCAGGGTTACTGAATGCATTACAACCACAACCTCTGGCAGCAGATCCTCCAGGCAGGCGTTGTCACCCACAATTAGTTCTAGATTGAAGCTCTTGGAGGTTAGGTAACCAGCTTAAGGACACATGGTGGCAGCTGGGATTGGAAGCCATGGACATTTGCTCTGGCCCCTGGTGAGGAAGATTGTTTAGAGGTGGGTTGAGGGCTTCAGTCTGAAATCTACTGGGGAGGTGGCTTAGAGGGGGAAAAAGACTGGGGATTCCTTATGTCCTGCTCATTGGTACCCATGATTGGGAGCAGCTATCCCACGTCCTGAGTGCCAGCAGATACCTGTGGTTGCTGTGTTCCCTGAATATCTTCCTCTAAAGTCAGGCTAGGCTGAGCCAGCCACTGCTCTTCAGTTTATCCTGGACCATTGGAGCTGTTCCAGCCCTCAGGCCAATGCCAAGCACCCGGCTAACCTTCCATGTTGTAACTCATCACAAATTCCTGGAAGCATCTCCTGGTGGTAAATTGTACAGGTTGAGGACACCTGGACTGATCATTTTGCCAAAGGACACCCTGGCTTCATTCTTCTGTTGTTGCCCCACTCCCAGTTTGGCAAAATGTGCAGATGAGCCCTAGACCTTGTATTTCACTTTCTTCTTTTTCAACATTGTGATAATTATTATAATCACATTCCAACATTCCTTCAAGTGCCAACTAAGTGCCAGGTTCTGGGGTATGTGGAGAGAGCCAGTGTACAGAGTATTAGGTGAGAGTGGGCCCTGGAACTGACGGCCGGGTCCCTCCAGGGACCACCTGAGTGACCTTGACAAGTCTCCCTCAACCTCCCCGCCTCTGGGGTCCACATCTGCAGGAGGGAGAGTGAGTCTCTGCCTCATCGGGTTCATCAGAGGAGCAATGAGTCTGAAATAGTACTTTGCACATAGTAAGTAAATATGCAATAAATATTTGTTATTATAGTACAGTTCCTAGAATTTAAGAATTTCAGAGCTTAAAAGAACCTTAGTGATCACCTAGTTTACCTCCCCCATTTTACAGATGAAGGTGAAGCTCACAAAGGTGACTCCCAGAGCTAGTGAACACCCAGGCCTCTGCCTCCCAGGACAGGGCCCACATCCTGGCATTGCACTGCATGTTGCCAGGGAGACACTTACATGTGCTTCCCAACTCTATTAGGTCACAAAGGCTGATTCTCTTTCAAGGAGGCCACAGGGCCTAGGGCCCTGTCCAACTGTGTCCTCAGTTGCATGGTGGCCTCACTCCACTGCCTGGCCACCCACCATCCTGCATACTCCATGCAAGCTGTGGCTTCTGCTAGGAGTTTCTTCCAGCTAGGAGTCAGAGCAGCAAAGGTGCCCACGTCCATTTGTCTTGAGAGCCTGGAGCATCATGAGGAGTAATCAAGATCTTGTTGCCCACAACCGAGAAAAAACCTGTAATCTGGCTGCCCCTCTGATTTCCTCTGTCCCCCCTGCCACCAAACACCATGTGGTGGCTGTCAGTCTCCCCTCAAACACACCCTGAAAAATTATGATTAATGGTGTAATAGCCCAATGAAGATGAGACAGAGACCAGTGGAAGGACTGTTGGCAAGTCAGGAGAGGAGAAGCCATTTAGCACAACTGGGCTAGGGAGTTCAGATGTGCTCATTGCCTGAACAGTGTGAGCTATTGGCAGGTGGTACCTGTCTGTGCGTGTCATGCAGTGCTGGTTGGAATCACCAAACAGTAATTGAGTCTCTGCTCAGTATAAGCACCCTGGATAGGCTCTCATATAGCAAGTGTGTTAGGAAGACATGTGCCTAAAAGAGGTGTTTCCCTGCCCCCAGGAGCTTTCAGTCTGATTGTAGAGAGAGGGCATATGTAAGTGCAAAGTTAAATAGCTATTCATTCACTCATGTACACATTCAGTGATGCTTATTGATAATGCATTGCACCGGGCACTATTCTAGGTGCTACAGGTAGAGCAGTGAATAAGAGGAAGAAGGCTCTGCCTTGTGGAGCATGTATTCAAAATACCAGCACAGAAGAGGGGCCAAGGGCACTTAGAGACATTAGAGGGCCTTCTAACTTGAGGAAGCTGACCAGTCTTCAAATTTTGAAAAAATGGAAATTAGCTTCCCCTTCTGGAAGAAGTGGAGATATCTGATTTTTGGTGTTTGGTTGAGACATCTTGGGCAAGTAAATGGTAAGCACTCTGGTCTTCGCCAGTGTGGCCCTCGAGGGCTTGCGTGGCAGTGTGTGATCAGACATCGCCACCGCTGCAGACGGAGAGCTGGGGTCGGAGAGGAGAGCTCAGACCATGGGAAATGGGACCTGGATTTTAAATTCATGTGGTCAGGGACTCTGAATGTAAGTCATGAGTAAATACTTCATGCTGACAGAGCCTTTTACACACATATTATCTGATTGGATTTTTTCATTATTTCAACAGATATTTTTTGAGTGCCTACTATGTGCCAGCCTGTGCTAGGAACTGGAAACACAGGTGGAAAACTCCGACATGTTCCCTGCTCTCCTGGTGCTCATCACTGCATGAGGTAGGCATTGTATTCCCATGTCATCAATGAGGAAATGGGCTCCAAGATGCTCAAGAGTATTCCCTTAATAAGATCCACAGCCAGACCCAGCCTGGTTCTTGTTCCTGTTGGGCCCTAACTCTGCTCTCATTACAATGGGCGTGGCTATCCTGCTGTGTCAAAATAGTGTCCTCAGCTGCACAGGAATGTTCTGTTTTTAGACTTTCCACCTTCTGAGTTACCTAAAGTACAGGGAGGGAGGGAGGAGTTTGCCCTTGATCCCTGATGCAATGGAGAGCTACCCAACACTTTGGGGCTGGGGTGTGTCATTATCAAGTTTACATTTTGGTAAGCACCCTGGCTGCTGTGAGGAGAGCTCCTGGAGAGGGAAAAAGCAGAGGGAGGGAGACCAAGAAGGCTGCTATTGCAGAGGTCTGGGTTATTGCTGACAGATGCCTGGATTGGAGAGGCTCAGTGGCAGTGGGGAGAAGGTTATGGTGTTCACGAGGCAGAGCTATCAGGACCTGGTGATTGATAAGATGGGCTGTGGGGAAGGAGAAATCTAGGGTAACTTTCAACTTTCTGGCTTGGGTGCCTGGTTGATTGTCATGCTAAGGAGAATGTAGGAGGAGAAGCAGCTGGTGGGAGAGGGGGAGAGGATACCTTCCCTTTACATGAGGATTGTTGGAAGCGCTGTGGGACATCCAGGTGGAGATTTAAGGAGGCAGCTAAATGCAAGTATTCTGGGCTAGAGATGCCAGTTTAGAAGCCACATCATGCAGATGGTGATAAACCATGGGGAAGGTAAAGTTCCCAGAGAGGATAACGTTAGCGGGAAGAGGATGATTATTTTTATCAAAATACTTTCAGTTAACAAAGGCTACACTGTTAGGTTTTAAGGCTAGATTCATCTAAACGTTAACGTGAAAATAGACTTCAATTTTGTGTTTTTTGATAAAGAATCTGAGAGCGTCATCTTTCTGCTCTTGAGCCTTATAAGCATGTAATGTGATGGTTCTTTTTATTTCTGAAACATCGAGTGGGTGTGAGGAGGTGAGATGTCATTAAATAAAGGCTTAGGAGGAGATTATTCCTCGTCATTGTGCCCTGGGTCACACAGCGAAGGCCCAAGAGCAGGCCTGGACCCCAGCCATTGATGTCCTTACATGTGCTCTCCAAGATCAGCCAGGCTTTAAGGCCATGAATGACACAAGTCAGGCCTGAAGGAAGTGAGTAGTTCTGTCATCAAATAAAATCTACACACACTAATCTGACACCTCTTTAGCAATCTGCATAATTACTATGCAGCATACTGATCAGGGGTAAATGGAAGGCATTCAACACAAATGATTATATTTAATATTACTTTTATATAGCCTGACCAGATTTTCACAGTTCTTTCCTCTTTGACGGTTTATTCATTTATCCACTCTACAATTATTTATTGAGACCATAATATATGCCAGGCACTCTTCTGGGACCTGAGGAGACACAAATACAATTTCTACCCCCTGCGCCTCCTCTGTCAAGCTTGCATTCTGGTGTATAGACAGACAATCACTGAACAATCGATTTCATCCACACAAGGATGTGAAGCTTCCCTTGCCCCATTTGCTGTCATATGTCCCAGCACCAGCACCATGAACTGAGGGACAGAGGTTCTAGGCCTGACTTGCCAACAACATAGTTGTCTTTGCCCTTTATTTTCCTGTCTCCCTACAGGAGACAATTGCTTGGGGCCTTCTACTCATTGAACAACTATGTACTGTGCACCTATTTTGTATAAGTAGACTCTGAGGATACAACAGTAAACTGGAAACAGTCCACATGCATCCCAGGTGTAGACATGTAAACGCAGCAGCCACAGAGGGAAGAGTCCTGGTGTCAGAGCCACTCCAGGCTGCTGTGATGGCACATAGAGAGCACTTGACTGGCAAATGGCAGAGGTTAGAGAGAGGAGCATCCTTCAGGCAGAGGGAACAGCATGCACAGGAAACCACAAGCTGCTGGGTGTGGCTGGAACATTGAGTGTGTGGGGAGGTGGAGGATGTCATTAAACTAAACTTTTACTAAAGTATAACACACATACAGGAGAATGAACATTATCATAAGGATGTGGCTCAGTGAGTTTTCACAAAGTGAACACACACAGAGCAGGAAACAGAACATCACACAAAGAAGACCCCAAATGTCCCCTTCTAGTCACACCACCCCCAAGGGTAGCTACTAATAGCACAGAAGAGTTTTCTGTCTGTTTTTGTATTATGTATAGGTAGAGTCTTACTGTACATACTCTTTTGTGCCTGGTTTCTTTCTCTCAATATAATGTTTGTGACATTCATCATTACTCATTTTCATTTCCATACAACATTCTGTTGTGTGTAGATACACTACATTTCTCCATTTTGCTGCTAGACATCTGGGTAGTTTCCAGTTTGGGGGAACCCTGAGAGTGCCGCTGTGGACATTCTAGGCGTCCTCGGTGAGCACGTACATATGTTTCTATTGCATGTGTGCTTCAGTGTGGAGCTGCTGGGTCATTAGGGTACGTGTGAAGCTCTAGTAGACCAGTTTTCAAAAACAGTTCTATCCATGGACACTCCACTGACACTATACAAGAGTTCCAGTTGCTCCACATCCTTGCCAACACTTGTCATTGTATTTTGTTAAAAAGTCATTCTGGTGTATGTATACTGGCATCTTATTGTGGTTTAAAAATGCATTTTCCTGAAGCCCAATGAAGCCAAGTGCCTTTCTTAAATGATTCTAGGCCTTTGGATATAGTGGTTAGTGAAGTCTCTGTTCTAGTCTTTTGCCCATGTTTCTATTGGATTGTCTGCATAGGGGGTGGGAGGAGGAATTGTTTTAATACTGCTTTCCTTAACCAAGGGTGACCCAGAAAGCATATCCAGGTGCTCACCAGCCCCACTCTCACCCCATGATGGGCATAGCTGGCAGACTACAGACTCTGGAGGCAGGGTGTTGGAAAGGTCTCAGTGAGGGGACAGCCCACGCTGCCATCAGGGGATGCAGCCCCTTTGAGCTTCTGAGGTCCAGCTGCCCTGGGAAGGAGAGGAGTTTAGGAAGAAGGATGAAGAGAGGTTGATGGAGGAAGGATGGGGTGGGTTAGTTTTCAGCAGGTAGCAGGAGCAGGTGTGGAAACCAGCTCTTCTACAGGTCTGAACTGGGGAGGAACTGACATCTGAATAGTCCCTCCTTTAGGCAGGCCCTGAGCATGGCAGCTTCTTCTATATTGTCTTAGTCCTCAATTTAGCTTCACCAGACAAGTAGTGTTGTGTCTCTTTTACCTGTGAGGAAACTGAGTTGAGTGACCAAGAAAAGTCCTCATGAAGGCCACCAGTTGGTACTTGGAGGACTGGACTGAAACCCAGCCCTTCCCCACACCACTGCCCAGGAGCAGTGTGTGCACTGTGTCTTGGGCATTGGCATAACCCTCCAACCATGTCCCTTGCTGCTGCTTCATGGCTCCTGTTCCTTAAGAGCAGATGAAGGTCTTCCTCCCCAATTTGAGATTTTTAAAAAGTGGCGTCCTGTGAATCATTCAGCCACAATAACCGCCTGCCACTGTTTTGATGAGGAATGAGTTAGAACCTGAGCTTGAGCATAGAGAGGAAGGACAGAGGCCTGGAACTCTACATGAGCACTGATAGCCAGGGCTCTGGGGGTGGGGAGGGGAAGGTATCTGGGGTCAGTGGGCTGAATAGGTCGCTTCCTAACAGGGACATAGGTCTCACGTGCTCCCACCACTCTCTTGCAGAGTTATGTCATGCCCAGACCAGCAGGGAGCTCCATGAGGATTTATAGAAGATGCCCCAAGTCTCTGCGCCTTTGGTGCTGCTTCCTGTATGGCTTGTGATGGTGGCTTGCAGTCCCCACTCCCTGAGGATTGGTAAGTGCTGCTCAGATGGCATCCCAGGGGCATCGTGGCCATGGGTGATGCTCCCTCTCATTACCCCAGGTGTCCACAGGAGACATATGACCCTGTACTATGTCACCTGGAGTTTGTCTGGGCCTGGGTGCTGGGGATGGTGCAGTTGACAGGCTCACAGCTCTAATCTGGCCAGCCTGCCCAGCTCCACTATGATGAAAATAAAGATGCTGCTAAGTCTCCATTACAGCTTGTGACCCACTGTGTAGCACATGAAAAGGTCCACTGTTAGGTGAGGAAGGAGGGTTGGAATGGCCCTGGGATTCCAAATGCAGGGCTGGAGATCAGAGAAGAGAGGTGACCTTTTCTCTGATCCATTGAAGAATGCTTCCTAAGGGTGTGCTTGGGATGAAGCCAGGGAGTCCTTTGGGTGACCCTGGCCCACTGTGCTGTAGGGCCCTTGACTTAGCATCTGCTTTCCATGGCCTGGTTCTGAAGGGGTGAGCAGGGTCACTCCAGTGATGTGTATCCCTGTGCTCTCTTCCTTGGCCTGTTTGCTGTGGGACAATGCTGCCACCTGCCTCGTCAGCGCTCGCATCCCTGGAGGGAGGCTTAGCCCCACCTGGAGTCCAGGAGTACCTGGGAAATCAAGTGCTTCTTCCCCCCAGAACTGAGCAAGGCTTGTAACTGCAGGCGGAGGCACTATTGATCTGGGTCCTGAAGACACAGTTCCATCCACAGGGACAGGGGAAAAGGGGATTTGTGTGGGTACATCAGTGGGGCACAGCAGTGGGTCATCTAGGCAGGTGGATTGTTGGTCACATGAAGGCCTCTCCAGCAGCAGGACCCCATGGGCAAGGCTAGGGAAAAGCCCCAGGGGAGCTCAAACACCAAGTAGGTAATCCAGAGAGATATCCATCTGAGGAAGGCAGGAAGTAAATACTATAAGCAAGGCAGGATCCTGGATTCTAAACTTCATCTTGAAAGGGTTAGAGTCTGATTCAGAATGAAGATGTCATGACACTGAGTCCCAGAGAATTGGCTTGAAGCTCCCAAACACCTCCAATTATGATCACGACTGTCCTGAAACCCTGGAAGTGGGAATAGGGGTAGGAAGCCGAGGCTGGGCAGAGGAAGCCAAGAGCTGAGACTCTGGCTCAGGCAGGCCGCGTGGCCAGAGGCCCAGCTGCAGGCCTTGGGCTGCTCCATGTCACCTTGCGGCACACTGCTCCACAGGTACCCAGCAGCAGTGGGTGGGAATCAGAACTGGGGCAGACAACTCCGTCTTCCTCCTCACTCCACCCTGGGTTCACCACTCTGCATCTTTAAAAAAAAAGGAACTGTAAACAAAATCTTCCCTCCCTCTTCTCCATTCATTTCCACTGAAACTCCAAAACCTAATTTAATTATGCTTAGCAACAATGCGAAATGGTTCATATCCTTAAGATGCTTAATTTATAAGATGCCTACAGTTATCAGCATTTACTGTGGGGTTTTCTCCCCTTCTAAATGAGCTTGAGCAGATAAAGTGGTAGCCCATCAATTTCCATTTGTCACCAATGGGTAGCAGAAATGGATTGAGCCAGAACTGGCTGTGCCTCAGGGCCTGGCTCTCCTGACACCTGCTCTCCTGGAGGGGAGCAGAAAGTGGAGCTGACAGGCCCCTTTCTTGCCTGCCACACCAACAGAGGGCTTCAAAGGGATCCCTCATGCTCTCAAACCCACACTTGGAGCATTGCTTGTCCAGTTCTGTCAAGACTCTGCTGACCTCAGTTTTGGTTCATGCTAGGCCACTTCCAAATGATTTCTAGGCAGGAGCCCCACTGCCTGGCAAGGTCAAACCAGGCCTAATTTTCTGCAGAGGCCAGGAAGCAGAATTAAGCCAACAAAGAGAAAGGAAAGAAAACCTGAAATAGCAATGTCAGGACTGATTTTTCTGTCTCCTTGATTATTCTGGGAGCTGGGAGCTTTCTAAACTCTCCCAGTGTTTATGGATGGAAAGGGGGTGACCATAGGGACTCAGAGAAGATCTGCAGTAGGGCAGGGACAGGAAGAGAAGTAGGCCAAGAAAACCCAAGTGGCTGGCCCTTGACAGGTCTTGTCTAGGGCTGGCTGGTAGTGTGTGGATTCTGGACTTCATGCAGGAAAAGTTTCACATGAGTCCAGGTGAATTTTAGAAGACGTTTATTAAGGCTGGGGACAGTGAAACAAGGAAGGGCTGGGAAATGAGCCCAGGCTGCTCTGCTTTGGCTCACTGAGAAGTCAGACAGAGAAAAGGGGGCCTGGACAGGTTCAGGGGGTTTGCCGGGATGACCTTCTGCTATCCATTGCTGCCCTGGTTTGCAAGCCTCCTGGAGTGCCTTAGAGATTAGGAGATGCATGCCTGTGGGGGAAGAAGAGGAGGAGGAGCGGAAGAGGAGGGGAAAGCTACGGCATGCTCTGTGGGAAGGAGAGAGCTCTAGGACCTTTGTTTTGAGGGGTTTTAAAGTCTGGGTGTTTAGGGGAGGTCTTAGGGGAGGATCTCAATAGAATATTCATCAGGTTTATGCTGATGTAGCAAAATGAGATTTATTCTCTTAACTTTATCTGTCCTTGGGTGTAGCTGGAAAATGGCACTTGTTGGATTTCTGCTGTCTCCCCGAGTAGGTGATTTAAGTTATTTGCCCTCTGGTTATGGGGAGAAGTGCGCACCATTTATTCTTAAGTGTCCTTGGTTTAGGGAAGATAGCATTTACAGATGGCTGCAAATTGCTGTTTAACTGTCTCAGTTTTCCTATTCCGCTCGCCCTGGCTGACTAGCCAGTCTCAGTTGTGCTTAGCAGTGGGCAGCTTTGCACACAAATGGCTGAAGCAGCACTCATGGTTCCAGGGTCTCCCAAGCCCTTGAAAGTCTGCCACTTCTCCCCTTGTTTGTTTTTATCTGGGGTTTCTTCCAACCTCCAGCCTCAGAATAGGCGATGAGAGTGAGAGTGCGAGTGCGAGGCTGCACAGAGGGACTGGGAGTCTCAGGTGAGTTGCCCCCTGCTCCATCTTCGGCCCAGCTTGTCAGCCTTGGAATGGCTGTGTTTCATTCACGTGAGGCCCAAGCAGAGATATAGCCAAGTTATCTATTATTCCGTCGGGTGTTCAACCACTGAATGAGGTTTGGGGTAAGAGAAAGGGATTTTATTTATGACTGTGAGGCTGCCCACAAAAATTGCCCAAACTCTCACACATTTGTCAGCCTCTTCAGTCATTGATCCGAAATGTCTTTTGATTTTGCTTTTGTCCCTCTTAGTCCTCTGAGTGATGACTTTGGGAGCCACTAGTTAATACATGCTCTGAGAAGACCCCACCCGTCTCTACAGCCCTGTGACTGAAAGGGATCATCATGATGTCTTAGGGTGGTAACGGGCTCTAAGGACTGCATTTTCCAACCTGCTTATTTCACAGATGGGGCAGGCAGCTCAGAGTGGGCAGTGATCTGGTGAAGGTAGCAGAGCAAGTAGTGGCCACGCTGGCAGCAGTCAGCACTAGGCCCCATCGGCCTCCTTGACTCCTTTGTGGTGCTCTTCTTGCTGCCCACCGGCGGGCTCCCTTCGCCACTAGGGATGCAGAATCACTTTCAGCAGTATGTGAGGGTCACTGTTCCTTGTGGTTTTCTCTCAGCCTGTTTCTGACATTAGTAAATGCTACTCTTGCCCTGAGCACATTAAGTCCTCAGTAAGTATTTGTCAGTCAAATGAATGCTAGGCTTTCCAGCATGCTCCTGTTTCAAATATACCAGAGAGGTTTCCTCCAGGTGCCGCCTGCCTCCTGTGCCTGCAGAGCTCTTCCTCCCACTCTCTTCTCTGCCTGAAAAACTCCTCCTCCTCTTCCTTCATCACTACCATCATTGGATTAAATAGCTCTTCCTTTGCAAACATCTTCCCTAATATCACCCTGTCCTTACCAGGAAGAAATCATCTTTTTCCTACCTTTCTCCCATTCTCCTGATTTCAGTATTTACTGGGTTGTGCTGTAATTGTGATGGTATTTTCCCCCCAGATGCCAAACTGCATGGGAGAGCAACCACCTCTGTGCCCAGTGCATGTAAGGGTTTTGCACAAACAGTGAGTGTAATGGGTGGATGAATCACCACCCTGGAAAGGCCTGGTTC
This sequence comes from Miniopterus natalensis, assembly GCF_054644295.1. Lineage (NCBI taxonomy): Eukaryota > Metazoa > Chordata > Mammalia > Chiroptera > Miniopteridae > Miniopterus > Miniopterus natalensis. The sequence goes on from NC_142100.1 coordinate 385,673, forward strand.
CCAAGAACATCTTTGATGTTAGCCCATGGACCTCAAGTCCAGTACCCTGGCTGCAGACTCAGGTCCCGGCCCAGGTCAGTGCATGAGCAGGAAGCAACTGATCCATGTGCTTCTCTCACATCCATGTTTCTCTCTCCCCCCTTCCACTCTCTCTGAAAAAGCAATGGAAAAAATATCCTAGGGTGAGGATATATATTTACTTTTTATTTACCCTCACCCTAGAATATTTTATCCTAACCCTAGGAGATATATATATATATATATATATATATATATATATATATATTATTTTCTTCTGGACTTACCTGTGTGCTAAACAATGTAGACTTACTGGAGGAAATAGAAGAGAAAAGAGAGAGAGCAGAAGGAAAAGAAATGTCCACTATCTGTCTTACTTAAGAGAGAGAATAGAAATGGACTGAAGTTCCTCACTGGGTTCTAATGCGAATTTTGGCTGTAATCTAATGATTCAGTTACCCATTTATCACTTTACTCCATAAGTATTTTTTGAGTGCCAAGCACTGAGGACATGGAACTGAACAATAACAATCACCACCATGCCTCCCACCTGAAAAGGCCCTGCTCTCTACCAGGGGCTGTGCTGGGCATTTCACGTGTTTCAGGCAATCTGCATGTTATAGGTGAAGAAATGGAAGCTGGGAGATTTTAAATAACTCGTCTAGGGTTACACAGATACTGGCATCTGAACCCGTCTCCAAAGCTATCTCTTTCCACTTTGCTCTATGGCAGCTAGTATACCCCTGAGATGTTTGGGACAGCCCATTAACCACAGCAGGCATAGTAAATACACTGAGTTCTATCTGGGAAAGAAACCTAAAGATGGAAGCATTACTGCTAATATTGTCTTTTGCTTTTCTTTGATTGTTTTATCTACAAATAATTTCCTAAGGGCAGGAAGTCCATCTGATGGATGGAAACACTGAGGCTTGGGACTCCAGAGGCTCACTCATGGTGGTAGTATCCTGCTCGTGAGGTGGCATTAGACACATGGCAGGTTGTCAGAGCAATTGAATCTCTTTCTTGTTTAAGGTTTCCCTGTATGGCAAAGCAGCAAGAACTTGAATTAATTTGACACTCTGTCTTACCAGGACCCCCAAGCACTCTACAACTTCATTTTTTACCTAGTTGCTTTCCCCCAATGAGCTTCAGTCCTATAGAGACAATGTTAAACATAGAATGGATAAAGAAAGAAGAAAAAGATAAAGATAAAAAGATAGAGATATTGTTCTTCCCCTTGCCCCCCAAGAACACAAGCTAGAGAGAACAGGCAAGTAATGGCAATGAATTTGTTATGTTTTCTTAAACTTATGATTGATCTTTGGGAAGAAACTGGGAAAGGTCTCAGTGGCCGGGGTATCAGAGATGAAGGGATGGGGCTGTTGTTTTCTAACTAAAAGTCAGAGATAATAAACTGATTTTCCAATAATTTTGGTAGGTGGCTGCTGTGTTCATTTGTGCTACAATGGTCTGGTTTCCTCTGGACTCTCATTATGCTTCTCCATATATGTGATGGTCTGATAGCATCTGCTGCCCCTCAATGAAGCCCCCATGGCAGAGGTACACATGGTGTTGGGAGAACAGCCATGGTGACACTTTGTCAGAATTTCAAAAGCCTGTCTTCACTTCTGTGTTTACAGAGTCTTTGGAAGGGAGTGAATTATTAGCAAACTCTGGAGAGATTTTGGTTTGATGTAAAAAAATGTTTGCCAGGCAAATGAAATGGGCTGTTTTGGACACTGAGGTCCCAGAGCTGGAGGTGACCATAGATGGGTTGGACAGGGATTTCAGCATAAAATGCAGGTTGGACCTGTTACCTCAGACCCCTTTCGACCTGGGATTCTGTGAGAGACTATTCTAGCCTCTGGTGTGTTCTCATACTCTCACAGGGAGGCACTCCATTATCAGTATGTCCTCATTAACAACCAGCAGTAAGAGTTTAGAATGGAAGCAACCGTCTGCCTAATTATGTTATGACCCCATGTGGCCTCAGCTGCTTGGATAGGCCAGACCGAGACATTAAGCCCTACTTATCCTTTTTATTCTCTTAGTGTGGACCTATATGGGTGTTTCCTTTCTCAATGTGGTCTCTGATGGGGGAGCTCGAGAAGCATGAGCAATGATGGAAGCCACTGCCAGTTATCAGCCAGTGCCTGAGTTTGTGTGAGTCTGAGTAGGTGGGGTGCACATGTATGCATCAGCAGTCTGCACATCCCACTCATAACGCAGCTCAACTGCAGGCAAGACAGTGCTCACACATGGTTCTCATTAGTCTGAATGAGCAGGTGCACGTCCATATGAGCTTTATGGGGGCTGGCCCTTGGTGGCTGGGGGTACTGGGTGGCAGGAGGCTGCAGACAGCCATCAGGCTACCCAGTGTTCCCTCTATATCTTTTTGGTATGTGTTTCTTCCTATTGAAGTGAGTTGCAGAGCCCAGTCAGCTCGTGGGCTAAGTTAGCAAAACCCATGAAGCCCACACTGATGAATGTCGTGGAGGTAATAGAGCTAGGCCTGTCAGGCTCAGCATGTACAGACTCAGTTGTACATGGCTGGGAAGGCAGACAGTGTTACCTTGCTAGATTCAGGAGGCTCTGCAGCCTTGATTGGTGGTCTCTCGAGTTGAGAATCTTTCTGTTAGCATCATCCCCTTCAGAGAAGAGGTTCACTATTCTGAAACTCTACCTGGGGGTGCACATTAGCCACAGCTATTTCAGTTCCTCTCACTCCTGTTGAGGAAACCAACATAGCTTGGCGTGAGTGTTCATCTGGGGCAGCCCAAGAGCAGGTCCCACATACGTCTCCTTCTTTCAGTCCCTTACACCCTGACTCACCCAGTTGTCTGACATGGCTCCTCCAAGCTGATTTGGGTCTGGAAAGCAAGGGAAGAATGGAACCAGATGTGTGGTGGTTGGCACTAAGACTGGCCCTGGAAAGCTCCAGCAGAGCACCAAGTTTGGTGCCAGAATGTGCTCTAACAATACTTCCTGGGTTTGAATCTGAGTTCCAGCCTTTACTAGTTGTATGACCTTAAGCAAGAACTTATTCTTAGTGTTTCAGTTGTACCTCTAATATGGAGTAAAAGTAGTCACTACCTCATGATTTTATGAGAACTCAATAACTCACTGCATGGGAAGCACTTAGAGCAGCATCAGTCATGTAGGAAGTGCTGTGAAAGGGACATCTGTTGTTATGAGCAGCACCCTGGGCAGCCCTGCCTCAGTCTCTTAGCCTTCTGCTGCCTGGAGCATGCTTCTCATCTCCCCTACCAAGTGCTGTCTCTTTCCTTTTTTAAACCCTACTTTAAGTTCACCTCTTTCTAGGAGCTAAGGATCTCCAGCTGGCTTGGAAAACTCTTCCTTCCAGAATTCTCAGAGCTCAGGAGGTGTGCATGCTCACACAGTCACACATGTGTTGCCCTGTCTTCATTGGTACATACCCACTTGTTTTTGCAAACATTCCAAAAAAAAAAGTGTTTGAATTCCATTTGCCCCACAGGCTATGAGCATCCTGTGAGATTGAATTCTATCTTCTCTGCCTCCCTGGTGTCCTGGGCTTTCCCACCAGGGTAATGGTCCCAGGTACTGCATAATGGATCTGAATGATCTTCCATCTTCAAAATTGCCCTTAGCTCCACATATTTCTTTATCTAGCCCCCTATTTCTCTCCTCCCTGTCCAGTGAGAATCTGCAAAAGAATTGCCGATTCAAATTGTCTCTATTTCCTCTCTGTTACCTTATCAGTAGGAGCTTTCCCGTCAGATTTTAACACCAACTATGATGATGCCCATGTTGCTAAATCTGTCCCCCAGACTCCTTTTGCTGGCAGCAGTTGACGTAATCTTTCACTTTCTCTTTCTTGAAACACTTCTTTTTCTTGGCTTCTGGGTCATACTCCATCTTGGTTCTTTGCACTGCCTCTCACTGGTTACTTCTCCGTCTCCTTTGCTGGTTCCTCCTCATTTCTGTGAGCCCTGTGCCCCAGTGATGTCATTCACTCTCATGGCTTTATAAGCTTGTTCCTCTGGTGCCACCTCCAGCTCCGACCTGTCCCCATAACTCCAGACTCATACACACCTACTAGTCATCTCCACTTGGATGTCTAAGAGAAAGTCAAACTGGACATATCCAAAATCAAGCTGCTGATGTTCCTCTCCAGTCCTGCTTCTCCTGCTGTCACCCCTTTTCATAAATGGTGATGCCATTCTATATTTGGACCTAAGCGCCAACCCTGGGAGTTATGCTTGATCCTGTCTTTCTGGGAAATCCCATATCCTCTTCATCAGCAAATCCTGTTTGCTCTACCTTCCCAGTGTATCCAGAATTCACCTCACTGTTGCTTTCCTGTTCCAAGACAGTGTTATCTCTCACCAGCATTACTGCAAAGCTTTGCTACTAGTTTCTCTGCTGCTCTCTTGCCCTGCCATGTTGGATTCTCAAATTGTCAGCAAGAAGGATCTTTTAAAATGTAGTTGGATCATGTCAGTTCTTTGTGCAAGTCCTCTAATGCCTTCTCATCTCATCTCATATCAGAGTTACAGACAAACCTTTCCAATGACCTGCCCCCTGTCCTGTTACTTCCCTTTCTCCTCTTGCAACTTGGCCTCTTGCTCACTCCATACCACCTCACCACACCAGCTCCATTGCTTTTTTAAGCCACTCCAAGCATGTGCCTACTTCAGGGCTCTCAGTGGCTGTCCTCTTGTCCTAGAACCCTTTCCCTAGACCTCTGCCTGGCTGACTCTCCCTGCAGGCCGCTCCCTCCCCCATCCCCTTGCTTTATTTTTCTATAATACTGTCACCATCTGATAAACTGGTTCTGTTTGTTTTTTGTCTGAGTCTTCTCATCAGGAAAAACCTTTTTCTCTTTTTTGTTCTCTGCTGTTTTCCCAGCATATAAGACAGTGCCTGGTATAGAGTAGGTGCTTACTAAATATCTACTGAGTGAATGAATGATGCAGACCCAAGGGAAGTCCCAAAGGCACTTCAAATTTGAAAGGTATTGGAAAGCAGACAGTGATGGTCTCACCAAACACAAACACAGTTCTTTTTTTAAAATATTTTTATTGATTTCAGAGAGGAAGGAAGAAGGAGGGAGAGAGGTAGAAACACCAATGATGAGAGAGTCATCACTGATTGGCTGCCTTATGCGCGCCCCCGACTGGGGATCGAGACTGCAGCCTGGGCAAGTGCCCTGACCAGGAATCAAACCGTGATCTCCAGGATTCTAGGTTGATGCTCAACCGCTGTGCCATGCTTGGTCTGGCAACACAGTTCTTAACAAGTACTCCTTGCTGAGAGTCTCACTGGCTCCCTGTCCTCGTGTTCTCTCATCCCTGCAGCAAGCCCCACTCCCAGCAGAAAACCCTGGGGCTACTCTTGACCCTGTTCTGAGGGAGCCCATCCAGTAGTTTAATGACAGCATCAAAATGAGTGTTGGCTGTTGGTGTCACTTAGTCCCTCAGATCTGAACACTAGTCTAGCACCGCAACCTGTGTTGCCACTGTAGTGCTCAAGTATGTCTTGTCCCCGAGTCTGAAACCCCACTGATATTCTGACTGTTTCTAATATGTCAGGGCTCTAAAGCTGACTGTTTTCTGAACTTACAAGCTCAATGTTATCTGAGCTCCCCTGGGCCGGTGGTTAGGCCTTGCTTGTCTCAGTCTTCTGAGAGCCTGGGGACCTGAATCTGAACCCAGCTTCCCAGCTGGGACCCTGTCACCTGCTTCCAGCTCTTGCCTAAAGCTGCCAGTGTTGGCCAGGGCACTGCCTGTTGTCTGCCAACAGACTTTCCCTGTGCTGTTATCCTGCTGGTCTGCTGGTGCTTAGAGACATAAAATCCTGATGGTGTCAGGATAACCCATTCCACCTTGAATAACTCTGACCATTGGTTTTTCTTTCTATTGAGCCAAAATCTGTCTCTGTGCCTTTCTCCTACTGTCCTTGCTCTGCTTGTCCCTCGGAGCACATGGCCAGGTCTAGTGCTCCTCCCTGTGATGACAGCGTGTCTGAAGTCGGCAGCACGGTCATTTCAAGGCCACCAGCATCTTTTTTCTCCGAGATTCATTATTAGTGCTGTTTACTGCTCCTTCCTTCTCAGCATTTGTATTCTACGCATCATTCTGATCGCCTTTCACTGAATGGGTTTCTAACTTTTTTCTTTTTCAGTTAGGATTTGCCCACCCCTCCACCCCCCAAGTCAGAGGCAGGCACTTCCCTCATCTGCTTCCAATCCACCACAGCTACCTGCTGCAGCTGGTGGAGTCTGGTCTTTGACTTCAGAGCCTCTTGTCCGACCCATTCCCTCCAAGCTCCTGGATGACTGATCTTTGGGCTAAAGAAACCCCATCCAGGTCTCTGCCTTCCTGTAAAATATGCCCCCGGCTCTTCACTGGCTGGGCTCTGCTCTCAGCATCCAGAGCTGGTACCACTCATGAAAACCTGCAGCAGGTCGCCACAGCATCTAGCGACACCTGTGTTGGGAGGCTCCCTATTGTGGTTTCACCTAAGGCTTCTTCTAAGCTGTGCTTTTTTCTGCCCTTTATAGCACCTGGTCTTTGGAGCAGGGTCGACACAGGGAGGAGGGGAAATGCCACTTTGTTGGGAGCACTCATAAATTCCCCCCAGGGCCAAGGATCTAACAATAAGAAATTTGAGCTTTCAGCCCACAGATGGAAGATCAGGGAAGTTTCCCAGAGACGACAGAAAAGGAAGCATAGTCCCAGGGCCTCAGCAGGAAGCTCTGTTAAGGAGCTGATCTGGAGAGGCACCTCCACCAGCCTGTGTTGGAGTAGAATGTAGTGGGCGGCCCCAAACCTGGACTGCCACCGGGAAGTCTTGGACCTAGGCTGGGGAAGAGAGAGAACTTTCCAAAGGGGTTTCTGAAACTAAAGGGACCTTTACCTGGAAATGGTGTTTGGATGCTAATTTCTCCTTTAGAGAGTTTGGAAAATCTAGAATGCTAAAGGAATTCAGGTTGCTAAATGAAAATAAGTGAAGTTGGTGGAGATGGAATGGGTGTAAATGAGTGACAGTATCTGGGATTGCCTCCACTGGCGCTTTCCCTCTGTGTAGTCAACCTCTTCCTCATTGGCCCCAAGAATTATCTCCTAGAGAGAGGGCTGGTTCCTGGAGGGCTTTGGGTAGGGGCCAAGGATGCAGCTGTCGGTTGTGGTTGCAGTCTGAGGAAGGTCTCTTTTGGGTCTGGAGTGAGTGCCTATCTTACTATAAAGCCATGAGGATGGCTACCTGGGGGAGCTTGGAGTTCACATTCAAATCTTTATATTCTAGGCATTATGGAACAAGTTGGCCTTGGATTCAAAATGCATGGGTGTGAATCTCCCTTACTAGATAAGTTCCTTTAGGCAAATCCATTCAGCTTTTTTCACACTCAATTTCTCATCTACAAGCTGGAAATAACAGTTTATCATATGGCATTATTGTATTAATTGAGAGGAGATATATAAAGCACCATGCATAGTGTATGACATCTAGTAATATTTAATAAATATAAGTTCTCTTTTTTGTTTCTTTAAGAAAATAGTAGTTTGCTCAACTTTGATGGCAAGCATAATTCTGGATGGAATTATAAGGGAGTAAAATGGGGATGGTCTCTACTGACGTACAAGCTTGGAATTGAATTAGTTTCAGCATGTAACCTCAGGCAAGTTATCTGGTCTCTGTTTTCTAGTATAAAATGGGGGTGATAATGCTTGCCCTATATGACTATTGAGGTTTATGTGTGATTAATGTATATAAAATGGCCAGCACAGTGCCTGATGATTAGTAAGAGATCAATAAATAAGTTTTTATAGTAGTTCTACCATAATTATCATTACTATAGTTTTCTATTGCTACTCTAACAAATTATCACACTTAGCGACTTAAACAAGGCAGGCTTATCATCCTGCAGTTTGTAAGTCAGAAGTCCAACGCGAGTCTTGCTGGGCTAAAACTAAGATGTTCTCGGTGGGGCTATGAGCCTTTCTGGAGATTCTAGGGGAGAATCTGTTTTCTGCTCATTTGGGTTGTTGGCAGAATTAAATTCCTTGAAGCTATAAAATCAAAGTTCCTATCTTATTGCTGGCTGTCAGCTGAGGCCATTCCCAGCATCTAGAGTCTGCTGCACCCTTTGGCTCATGTCCTTCTTCCTCCATCATCAATGCTCAGGGTCAAATTCTTTTCACATAGCAGCTCCCTGACCTCAGACAGGAATGGTCCTCTGATTTTAAGAACTCAAGAGATTAGATTAAGCCTACTGGGGATGACCCAGGATCATCTCCTGATCTCAGATGTGTAGCCTTAATCACATCCTCAAAGTCCCTTTTGCTATAGAAGGTGACACATTCTCAGATTCTGGGGATGAGGACCTGGACACCTTTGGGGCCATTATTCTGCTTCTCAATTTGGATGGCCTCCAAGATGGGTATCTGAGCCACCTGAAGGCCTTCTCATGAGCAGTGCCTTGCAAGTGACCATGCATGCCCTTGGAAACTGTCCTCAGTCTGATCCTTGGTCTGAACTGCCTGATTTCTGTTATAACCATCCATTTTGCATGAGAACCAGGCAACCCAGAACACCAAAGCTGATACACTTGCTCAGTGGGTAGCTCAGCAGGATGGCCATATGCCTGTGATTGAGACTGTGCCATAGGGTAGAGTGCTGTATAACAGGAAGCACTTTATCATGTTGATTTAGCAATTTGGCCACTTATAGCATGCCAGGGCTCTAAAGCTGACTGTTTTCTGAACCTACAAGCTCAATATTATCTGTGGCTCTGTCACATGTGCTTTGCTGGGTGAGGCTTGGAGTGGTGTTTATTTACTGCCTTGGGTCTTAGAGAGAATAATGTCCCCCAGAATCCCAGCAGACTGTCTCTTACTCTGCCTGCCACCCTTTCAGAAAGGAATAGATCCTCTTGTGCTTTAAGAAACATGATGTGGGAAGGTACTGCTATGAGCAAGGAATTAGGAGACCTGATCTCTACAGCTGGTCCAACCTGGTCCTTTGTCACTTGGGACAATGATCTCCAGAGGTAGGTTTGATAATGATATCTAGGTAGGAAAACAAGGCTTGCTGTGGAACATGGAAGATCCTGGATTTGAACCCATATTTTTGGGACTCTGGTCCTATGCTCTGTCCCTCACACTAGGTGCCTCCCTTTTTGCTCTCTTCTGTGCTACCTTCTGTGGAGCTTCTGAGAGCAGTGGGGGAAGGTAAGCATGATTGAGGTCTGCCCCAGATCCCCAAGACACCTCACCTTCCATAGAGAAACAGAAGGTAGACGCCATATCTGAGCCCTCCTCATTGTCCCTGCCCTTGCAGGTTTCCTTTTCAGACATCTGAGAGAGAAATTGACTTAAAGTTGAACCACAGGCATAGGGCTGAAGGCAACTTTATGCTAGAAATAAGAACAGAGGCTGTGTCTCTCCAAAAGGACGAGTCTGTACACTGCTTTATAACTGCTTATTTATTAGATTCCAGATGATGTTTAACTAGGAATCATACCGCAGTGATCTTTGATTACTTAAGCAGTTAATGGCTAAACATATATTATTATTGATATTTATTCAGCCCTGTTAAATTTATCAGGTGCTTCTCTTCCAGGAAGGCAACAAGGAAAGGGGCCTAGAGAGTCCCTGCTTTCTCACATGAGCACAGGCCCCGGGAGATTGGGAAGAGAGCAGGTGGCTTGGCAGATGTCCTAAAAAACAGGTGAAGTAGTCCACCAGAAGTTTTGTTTTGTTGTTGTTTTTTTAACAATGGGTGATTCTTCTATATGGATTGGTGGTGAGAGTGGGAGAAGACACCCTAAAAAGGAAAGAAGAGTTTGAGGTAAGAATTAGGCTTTAGGAACCAGAAATATCTAGTCTTTTTCTTTTAATTCTCACCTGAGGATATTTTTTCATTGCTTTTCAGAGAGAGTGGAAGAGAGAGAGAGAGAGAGAGAGAAACATCGACGTGAGAGGGACACATCAACTGGTTGCCTCCCACACAAGCCCTGACCCTTTGGTATGAGCCCTTTGCCCGAATCAAACCTGGGACCCTTCAGTCTGCAGGCCGACACTCTAACCACTGAGAAACCCAGCCATGGCTATCTAGCATTTTAATAATAGCAACATTTATTAAGTATTTATTATGTGCCAGGGACTGTGTTGTTTAAAATTATTTGATACTACCATCGTGCCCATTTTATAGATGAGAAAGCTGAGGTTCAGAGAAGTTAAATAATGTACCCAAGGTCACACAACTGGCATTAAAATCCAAACCCTGTTTGCCCGACTTCAAAACCAGCACCCTCTCCTCTTTTCCTTAAGTTTAACTTTTTGAGTAAGCAGCCCAGGGAAAGGATGGACTATTTGTTTTCCCTGGAGCCCAGGAAAGAGTATGGAGACTAGAGTTCTTGGTTTCTGCTGTGCTTCCCCAGGTACTTTGCAGCCTGCTCAGGAGCTACCAGCAGTCTTGAGAGCACAGTCCACCCAGGGCCACCAGATTCAAACCTGAAGCAGGCCACTTGGGGTGAGGCAGGGAATGGGAGATTTGGGCTGTGAGTAAAGGTTTCTTGGACAACAGGATATTCCTGCCTAAGCCCCAGAGCATGGCAGCCAGGGCACCTGAATGTGGGAGGTGGTGGTAGAGCCTGGGTACCTCTAGGCCCTGGGGCATAAGAACCAGAAGCCGTGGCATCTTTACCCCCTGGACTTCTGAGGGGAGCGGGGCCCTTCCTCACAGGGAGAAGATGTCTCAGGGAAGTCCGCATGCCTGCGGCAGCCGCGTTGGCCCTTGGCCCTCTCTTTGACTTCTCACAGCCTCATGCCTGTTTTGTCCTCCTAGAGGAGAGTTCAGACTCCTTTCCAAAGCATCTGAAGCCTTCACAGGGAGGCTGCAGAATATCTAGATGGTGTCAATCTCTCAATATTACCCCCCTCTCCCATCCTGCCCCAGAAACACTCACTAGCATGCTTCCTGCCCTCCAGAGACACGGGGGCCCCCAGAACATCCTTGCCTCTCAGGTTTCTGGGTCTTTGCTCCATCTGCCTGGAGTCTCATCTCACCTTGCCTGACTAGCAGAATTTCATTCATTGTTCAAGGCCTTTTTGATATGCGACTTTTTCCTCTAAGAAAACTTCCTTGACCGTCCTTTCTATCCCCACTCATGAGGACTCTCTCTTCAGTGCTCCCACGCCAAGGTGTAAGCTAAGTTACACAACCTAAAACAGAACAGCAAAGAGCCTAGAACATTCTGGCTGGGGGAAGGCTGTTTGTCTCAGGGTTTGGAAGGCAGGAGAAAGTGACCTGGCCAGGCTACAGAAGGAGGATTTCCGGAGTGTCTCCAGTGGCTTCTCCTCATTGGAACACCGACATGCAGTCTCTGCTCTTCTCAGACATAGCAGAGTACACTGTGTGGAACATTTGACCTTTAGAAGGAAGACTGTACCAGCCTCACAGGGGCCCCCTGTCTGGCTCGGCTTTGATATCTGACTCTCACCCAGGGAAATGTCTTTGACAGTGGGGTGGGGTAGCCTCAGACCTTCTCACCTCCCACCTCACCCCTTGGTGCTTTTCCCTTCCTCTCTGCAGATACAGCCAGTGGCTGCCTGGGGTTGGGCCAGATGCCAGGAATCTTCAAGAGGATCTCAGAGTCACAGGAAGGGATTCAGCTGGAGGAAAAGTAGAGAGGAACTGAGGGGGAAAGCCAGGCAAGGGCAGGAACGGTGATCTGAGGAGCCGGGGCTCCAGGGAGAAGCCCAGGAGGAGGATGTGTCCCAGGCTAGAGAGCTGTTGAATTCTCAGGTGTTGTGTCATCTCTCTGACCTCGTTTCTTTCTTTTTTTTTTTTTTTAAATATATCTTTATTGATTTCAGGGAGAGGAAAGGAGAGGGAGACAGAGAGATAGAAACATCAATGATGAGAGAGTCATTGATCGAGCCCACAACCCGGGCATATGCCCTGACCGGGAATCGAACCCTGACCGCCTGGATCCTAGGTCGATGCTCAACTGCTGAGCCATGCCCGGCCAGGCTGACCTCATTTCTTATGCCATGGTCTTCCAGGTCCCATTCAGCCTGGTGTTCTGTGTTTCTGTGCAGTTTATCTCTCCTGAAGCTGTGGAAGGTGCATTTCTAGCCTCCCATTTTCCTCTGCTGTTCTTTCCCTTCATTTCATCCCTCTGCCCTTCTCAGTATTCACTGTCCACCTGGATCTAGATTATCTTCTGATTAACTGCCATTTAGCTTTTGGCTGCCTGCTCACTCAGTTTTATAGACCCATTCAGCGAGGCACAGAGGCCAAGGCCTGATTTTAGACAGGGAAGGTAATAAGAACAGAGAGCAGTGGTGGCCCACCTAGATTGGATTTTAATAATGTTTCCATTTCACCTAAATCAGCCCCATCACCGGCAGACCAGGAACTACTGAGTGTATCAGCCAGCTGAAGGTTGCCTCCCCAGGCTGGGGCAGGCAAGAAAACATGGCATTGGGGCTGGGGGACATGGAGGTGGGAGCCCTGATGAGAGGAAGTGCCCATCTCAAGCAAGGGCAGAGCTGTTATGAAGCTCTTCAGGTACAGGCTCTCCTAGGGGAAGCCTAATGCCTGCTGTTCCACAGCTGTTACTTAGTTGCTTGTGATGAGATAATTCATAAAAATTAACAGTGATTTCCTTCATTGTATTTGATATCACTGGGCAATGACACTGCTGTTAAGGATGACTCTTCTCTGCATGGAGGATGTCAAGGGAAAAACAGGTCTCCATGGGGGCAGAGGAGTAAAAGCAAACGCAACTGGGGAGAGAAATACAGGGGCAGTGGTTTCCCAGCTTGGCTGGAAGCACTGGGAAGAAGTCAAACTGGGGTGAGGTCTTGGTGCCTCTCAGAGCACCGGCTGTGGAAAATGCACTGCTGATGTCGCCTGGTTCCAGTGGGCAAGCACATGGGTGGCAGGGAGGGCTTCCCAGTGCTCAGTGGAAAAGAAGATAGTGACAGCCAGAGATCGTGGCTTTAGATCAGCCTTGATCAGGGAAGTGGCTTGGGCCCACAGGAAAATTCTCTGGAGAGGGTTCATACTTGCTTATGGGGTCTACGAAGCCCTAGATGATCTGGCCTTGAATTCCTCCATCTGCAGCCCCTAAAGCTTTGTCCTCTGTGATCAATCCCTACCCACAGTGGCTAATTCAATATACCAAAGCTCTTCAATATACCAAGAGCCTTCTTGTTTTAGGGCCTTCACACATACAGTTCTCTCTTGTTCTTGACCATGATTTGACCCCCCCCTTTTCTTTTCCATGTGGCCAACTCTTATGCATCCTTCAGGTAAAATGAAATTTCTGCAGATAAGCCTTCTTTGAACTGTATTCCTAGTGCCCAGTACAGTTTCCACATTGCATATGGGGAGCGAGGGATGGATGCACAGTTTTCCCTGCTTAAACCCTTCCCCAGTCACCATTGCTTCCAGGATAAGGTGTAGGCCGTTGCATGTAGTGCCTGTATGAGTTTTCTGGGACTGCCATAACAAAATACGACAGACTCCACAGCTTAAACAACAGGAATTTATTTTCTCATGGTTCTGGAGACTGGAAGTCTAAGGTCAAGATGCTAGAAGGTTTGGTTTCTCCTGAGCCCTTTTTCCTTGGTTTGTAGAAGGCTGCCTTCTGATCATTTCCTCACATGGTCACATGTGTTTCTCTGTGTGTTCAAATTTCCTTTTCTTATAAGGACAACAGTCAAATTGAATTATGACCTGGCCTAATGACCTCATTGTAGCTTAATCATCTCTTTAAAGGACCTATCTTCAAGTATAGTCATAATTTGAGATACAGGAGGTAAGGCTTTGACATGAATTTTTAGGGAACACAATTCAGCCCATATCAGTACCCCATATGATCTAGCCTATGACTACTTCGTCAGTAACATGTCTACCTACCCACCAAACTCTGTACTCTGCTTGACATCCCCTGAACATGACATACTTTTTGGTCACCATACCCAGAAGGCTTTTGTCCATGTGTCTGCCTGATGAGAATCCCTACTAATTCCCTAGGTCCCAGTTTAAATGTGAAGTTCCCCAAGAAATTTTCTCTGACACTGTTTTTCCCTCCCTGTTACTGTTCACACCCTTCCTCTGTGTCGTCATGCCTATAAACACCTTTGTTATAGCAGGTTTGCTTGTGGCCTTTTCTGAACTTGCTATGCTCTTTTGAGAGCATTGACTAACACAGCTTGGGTACTCCATTAATTACTGAGCGAATAAATGAATGAGTGAGTTGAAGGCTCAAAAAATGGTTTAGGATTTAATAATCCAGGCCAGAGATAATGTTGGCTTAGATTAGGAGGACAACAATGGATATGGCAAGAAGTAAATAGATATTTTTGAAGTTGAATTGACTGGTCTTGGTAGTAGATCAGATGGAGGATGAAGGAAACTCAAGAATGACAAGGTTCCTGGCTTGACCAGCTAGGTAGCCAGAGGTATCTTTTGTCAAGAAGAGGAAGAATGGATGAAGAGCAGCCTGGGGTTGGGGTATGGGGTGAGGGGACATCAAGAATTCCATTTGGTTTGAGATGCTTATAAGATATCCAAGTAGAGATGTCAGGCAGTCAAATGTGTAAAATATGGTAGATCTCAGGAGAGTAGTCTTGGACAAATACATAAATAGGGAAGTCATTGGAATGTAAGTAGTATTCAGAGCTATGGGATCAGGCAGTCTCTTAGGGAGAGAATGGTGTGGAGGGACGAGGACTGAGCAACCTAATGTGTTCACTCAAAAAAAGGAAGCTCCATTGTGCACAATAGACATAGTCTACTGAGTCCACAAAAAATTATAGAACTAAAGTATCTACAAGACTTAACCAGTCAACATATTTTAAATGGCAAGAAATTGTAGAAAGCTGTGAACTTTGTGTCTGAAGGGCATGTTGGCTGATTATGATAAGCTAGCCACAGAAAAGTAGAGAATGGTTTTGAGAATGTAGGATGTATTTGGTAGACCAACTGACACTGTCTTATGGCCTCACACCCTTCGCTAGATAAAGTAAACAGTACCCCTGAGTGTCCATTCACCAGGCCTGGAAAAATTTTCCCTAGAGATGTGTTGGAAGATTCCCAGGGGATAAATTATGAACACAGACTTGCAGATGAGTACAGAATTTCTCCAGACCATTAAAACCCTTTGGTAAGCCTTCTTTTCTTTTGGGAAGAAAGCAGAGTGAAAAAAATAGAATGTGCATTTAATTTAATTGATGGGTGATTGATCCTTTCACTCATTTATACTCAATATTATGAACAAACTGCTATAAGTCTAGGTTAAAAAGAAAAATAAGGATAGTATTTGATCCCTGGCCTCCCAGGACTTGTGGAGACAATACTAATATGTATGAAAAATTGAATGACAGTGTAAGACAATTTCATAACTATAGCAAGGCAAAACATATTTAAGTGCCCAATGAATGATACAGACAATGCATGGTGTAAGAGCTTAGTAGAGAAAGAATTCACTCTCTCTACATAGAATTAGTCAAAGAAAGCTATACTCATCTAATCCAACTATTTATTGTGGGGAAATGAATAAAGGGTGCTTTTTAAGGTATACAGGAAGTCAGATGGAATGGAAAAGGCTCTCCAACCCTGAAGTTCTGTGGAAGATTATGTTTAGATATGCTGCCATCTATTGGTGAGTGTGGAAAGGAGCCAGGAGCATGGTCCACAGGTGGTAAAAATGAAAGGTGCCAAGAGCCAGGTGTTGGCACCTATATCTGTGGGACAAGTAAGCTTTCATCTAGCCCACTGTCATTAAAAATACGGTCCTCAAACATCATTATAAAGAATAAAATGGCAATAATTAGGAACCTATCAATAACTGCTTTAAATGTAAATGGATTAAATAATCTAATCAAAAGACATAGGGTAGTTGAATGGATAAGAACACAAGATCCATATATATGGTGTCTACAAGAGACACACCTGAGAATAAAAGATACACTCAGATTGAAAGTAAAAGGATGAAAAAGATATTTCATGCAAATGGAAACCAAAAAAGAGCTGGGGTAGCAATACTTGGACAAAAGAGACTTTAAAGCAAAAGGTATAGTAAGAGACAAAGAAGGACACTACATAATGATAAAGGGATCAATCCAACAAGAGTATATAACCTTTCCAAACACTTATGCACCCAACATAGGAGCACCCAAATATATAAAGCAAATCTGGATGAACATAAAGGGAGAGACTGAGAGTAAAACAGGCATAGTAGGGGAGTTTAACACCCCATTGACATGAATGCATAGACCCTCCAGACAGAAAATCAACAAGGAAATGGTGGCCTTAAATGACACGCTAGATCAGATGTATTTAATTGATATCACCAGAGCATTTCACCCTGAAGCAGCAGAATATACATTCTTTTCAAGTGTGCATGAAACATTTTCTAGGATAGACCACATGTTAGGACAAAAAACAAGTGTCAATAAATTTAAGAAGTTTGAAATTATGTCAAACATCTTCAGCCACATGATATGCAATTAGAAATCAATTATAAGAAAAAAAAAAGGAAAACACACAAACACATGGAGGCTAAATAACATGTTACTAAACAATGAAGGAGTTGACAATGTGATCAAAGAAGAAATCAAAAGATACCTTGAGACAAATGAAAATGAAAACACAACAATCCCAAATCTAAGGAACACAGAGAAAGCAGTCTTAAGAGGGAAATTCACAGTAATACAGGCTTAATGTGAGGAACAAGAAAATCTCAAATAAACAATCTCACCTTACACCTAAAGGAACTAGAGAAAGAATAACAAAGCCCAAAAGAGCAGAAGAAAGGAAGTAATAACGATCAGAGTGAAATAAATAATAGTCTTAAAAAAGCAATACAAAAGATGAATGAAGCCAAAACTGGTTCTTTGAAAACATAAACAGCCCTGGTTGGTGTTGCTCAGTGGTTAGAGTGTCAGCCCATGAACCAAAAGGTTGTGGGTTTGATTCCTCGTCCAGGGCACATGCCTGGGTTGCAGGTTGGATCCCTGGCCCTGGTTCTCGCATATGCTGGAGGCAATCAATTGATGTTTCTCTCTCATATTGATGTTTCTCTCTCTCCCTCCCACTCTCTCTGAAAAGCAATAGAAAAAATATTCTCAAGTGAGGATTAACAATAACAACAAACAGATAAACAAGATTTATAAACTTTTAAACAGGCCCATCAATTAAAAAAAAAAGATAAGACACAAGTAAATAAAATCAGATATGAAAGAAGAGAAGTAACAACAGACACCACATAAATATAAAGGATTATAAGAAAATATTATGAAAAACCATAGGGTGTCCCCAAAAATGTATATACACCTTAATTATAAAAGCAGTGTTTATTAAAATACATTTTATTTTCAAATTGAGTGATCAGCTATTAAAGTGTGTATACATTTTGGGGAGACACCCTGTATATGCCAACAAATTAGACAATCTGGAAGAAATCAATAAATTTCTAGAAAAATACAGATCTTCCCAAACTGAACCAAGAAGAATCAGAAAATCTGAATGGACCAATTACAATGTATGAAATTGAAGCAGTAATTAAAAAACTCCCAACAAACAAAAGTCTTAGACTGGATGACTTCACATGTGAATTTTACCAAACATTCAAAGAAGAACTAACATCTGTCCTCCTCAGACTATTCCAAAAAATTCAAGAGGAGAGAAGACTCTCAAGCTTATTTTATGAGACCAGCATTAACCTAATTCTAAAACCAGAAAAAGACATTACAAAGAAAGGAAGTTATAAGCCAGTATCCCTGATGTACATAGATGCAAAAATCCTCAACAAAATAATAGCAAATTGCATCCAGCGATACATTAGAAAAGATTATACTTATAATAATCAAATGGGATTTATTACTGGTATGCAAGATTGGTACAATATTTGCAGATCACTTGAGATACACCACATAAATAAAATGAAGGATAAATTACAGGGTCATATCAATAGATGCAGAAAATTATTTGACAAAATCCAGTATCCATTTCTGATAAAAATTCTCAGCAAAATGGGACTAGAAGGAACATACCTCAACATAATAAAGGCCATATATGCCAATGACAACAAACCCACAACTCAGTGGGCAAAAAATAAAAGTGTTTCCCTTAAGATCAGGAACAAGACAGGGATGTCTGCTTTCACCACCCTTATTTAACATAGTACTGGAAGTCTAGCCACAGCAGTCAAAGAAGAGAGAAATAAAAAGCATCCAAATTGGAAAGGAAGAAGTAAAACTGCCATTATTTGCAGATGACATGATACTGTATATAGAGAACCCTAACGATTCCACCAAAAACTACTAGAACTGATAAATGAATTTAGTAAAGTAACAGGATTCAAAATTAATATTCAGAAATCTGTTACATTTTTATACACCAATAATGAACTATCAGAAAGGGACACTAAGAAAAGAATCCCATTTATAATCGCAAAAAATTATAAGTTTTTTTCAAACAAAATATTTATGAATAAATTTACAGGAAAGTAAAGGACTTGTACTTGGAAAATTATAAGATACTGAAGAAAGAAATAGAAGAAGATACAAATGAAGGCATATACCATGTTCATGGATAGGAAGAATTAACATTATTAAAATATTCATACTACCCAAAGCACTCTATAGGTTCAATGCAATTCCTTTCAAAATGCCAATGGCATATTTCACAGAACTAGGATAAATAATCCAGGACTTTATATGGAACCACAAAGACCCAAAATAGCCACAGCAATCTTGAGAAAGAAGAACAAAGTTGGAGGTATCACACTACCAGATATCAAACTATACTACAAAGCCATAGTAATCAAAACAGCATGTACTGGCATAAAAGCAGACATATAGATCAATGTAATAGAATAGAGAGCCCAGAAATAAACCCATCCCTTTATGGTTAATTAATATTTGACAAAGGAGGCAAGAACATACAATGGGATAAAAAAGCCTATTCAATAAATGGTGTTGGGAAAATTGGGCAAATACATGCAAAAAAATGAAACTCGAAATGAGTTAAAGACATAAGTGTAAGACTCAAAACATGAAACTCCTAGAAGAAAACATAGGCAGTGCAATTCTCACATTTCTCATAGCATACTTTTTGTAATGTATCTCCTTGGAAAAGGGAAACAAAAGAAAAAATAAACAAATGGGATTATATCAGACTAAAGAGTTTTTGCACAGCAAAGGAAACCACCAACAAAACCAAAAGGTAGCCTACTGACTGGGAGAAGATACTGGCCAATCACATATCTGATAAGGGATTAATATTCAAAATTTATGAGAACTCATACAACTCAACACCAAAAAACTCAGTCTAATTAAAAAATGGGCACAGCACCTGAATAGACTCCTCTTCAAAGAGGACATACAGATGTCCAATAGACATAAGAAGATGCTCAGCACGCTAATCATCAGAGAAATGAAAATTAAAATGACTGAGTTATCACCTCACACCTGTCAGAATGGCCATTATAAAAAAAATCAACAAACAACAAGTATTGGTGAAGGTGTGGGAAAAGGGGAACACTTGTGCACTGTTGGTGAGAATACAGATTGGTGCAGCCACTATGGAAAGCAGTGTGGAGGTTTCTCAAAAAATGAAAAATGGAACTGCCTTATGACCCAGGGATTACACTTATGGGAATATATCTGAAGAAACCCAAAACACTATTTCCAAAGAATATATGCGGCCCGGCCAGGCGTGGCTCAGCAGTTGAGCACTGACCTAAGATCCAGGAGATCGCGGTTTGATTCCCTATCAGGGCACATGCCTGGGTTGTAGGCTTGATCTCCAGTTGGGAGCGTGCAGGAGGCAGCTGGTAAATGACTTTCTCATCATTGATGTTTCTCTCTCTTTGAAATCAATAAAAAATATATGTATAAATATATAAATAAATTTATAAATATATAGATATAGATATAGATATAGATATAAAGAAGAAAGAATATATGCACCTCTACATTCATTGCAGTGTTATTTACAATAGCTAACATACGGAAGCAGCCCAAGTGCCCATCAATAAATGATTGGATACAAAGAAGTGGTGCATATATACAATGGAATACTACTTTGCTATAAAAAAAGAATGAAATCTTACCTTTTGCGACAGCGTGAAGGAACGTGGAGGGTATTATGCTAGGTGAAATAAGTCAGTCAGAAAACGAATACCATGTGATTTCACCTATATGTGGAATCTAAAGAACAAAATAAACCAACAAATGAAATTGCAACAGACTCAGACACATACAACAGACTGATGGTTGCCAGAGGGGAGGGGAGTTGGGAGACTGGGTGAAAAAGATGAAGGGATTAAGAAGTACAAATTGGTAGTTACAAAAAGCCCCAGGCGTGTCAGATGCAGCCTAGGAAATGGTATTCTCCTGGCCTTCGTCCTCTCATCCTCAGTTATCTCTTTGCAGCAGCTGCAGTTTTGACTGTTTCTTCCTTTTTAAAGCTCTCTTTAGGTCCTGGTTTCCATTAGATTAGGTTTCCATTATAGTCAATAATATTTAATAACTATATATTGGGTTAGCCGAGTACTGGAGATATTTGGGGCATACTTTGTAAAGCATATGATTGGTTGTCTAACCACTATGCTGTACACCTAACTGACACAAAATAACATTGAATGTAAAGGGTAATGGAAAGATTAAATTAAAGATGGTCTTCATACTAGCAGCATTGACATCGCCCAGGAATATGTTTAAATGCAGAATCCAAAGCCCTACCTCAGACCTACAAAGTCAGTGTCTAGTGTTTAGTCAGATCCCTAGGTGATTCTCATGTTCATTAAACTTTGAGAAATACTCACCTAGTCCTGGTGAGTTAAAAAATCTTCTGGGCTGCTTTCCAGGCTCTCCTTGTCCCTGGAGATTTTGATTGATAGGACTGGAATGAGACCTGGAAATTCAAATTTTTAATAAATACCCCAGATGATGACTTCCCTGCCATAGGGAAAAATTTTAAAGCTCTGCTTTGTCTATGGCCCGTGTTCCGGGGTCAAGCCACCTTCCTCATCATGCACACACCTGGCTGCAGGACCTCTTCTTTCCTTTGAATTTGTTTTTTTCAAGATCACCAACCAAATGGTATTCTCCTGGCCTTCGTGCTCTCATCCTCAGTTATCTCTTTGCAGCAGTTGCAGTTTTGACTGTTTTTCCTTTTTAAAGCTCTCTTTAAATCCTGGTTTCCATTAGATTAGGGTCTTCTTCCCCAGTCCTTCTACTCTTAACTACTTCATCTCTTCTGATTATTCTTGCTCCCTGATCCTTTTGCCCTTCCCTCACAGTTTTTGGGATATCTTGTCCACCTGTGGCCATAATTACTATCTCAGTGTAACCAACTCCCAAGTCATCTGCAACCCTACCCCTCTTCAGCTTCAGCTTCAGCTTCAGCTTCAGCTTCAGCTTCAGCTTCAGCTATCCAACACCTGTGACAGCGCTGCTCAGGCTGTGGGTCAGTGACGCGACCCTTAAAGGCAGCATTAGAGCCAAACCCACTTGGATCTGAATCTTGCTCCACCTGTTAGCAGAGAGCTCTTGGGTAAAATAATGAACTTCTGAGTCTAAGTTTATTTATAAAGAGAGGTTAATAATATCTTCTTCAGAGGGTTATTTTTAAACCAATTGGGGTAATATGTATAAACTAAATGCCACATAAGAAATGCTTGATAAATGTTAGTTTCTTTTCTAAAAAAATTTCTTTGTCATGATCCCTTTATCACACTGAAGTCAATTCCTTGTACCCATCCTACTTTTTTTTTTCTCTGTGTCTTTGCTCATACTTTTCCCTCTGCTTATTTCCAATTTTGCTGTCTTTCAAGGCCAAACTGTGTTGCACCTTGGCTATGAAGTCTATGAACAACTCAGTGCCAAATGAGTTTTCACACAAATTCCTGTACTTCTTTAACTGTCACTCTCACAGTACTTAAGCCACTTTATAGCTTGCCTTATAATTATTTAGGCACAAGACTAAAAGCTCCATTCAGGCTTGGCTTACTACCTTATAATAGTTGTGTTCTCCAAAAGGCCTAGCACACTTATCTTTTCTATGCCAGAGAAGCTCAAATGTTCTACTGGTAGTGGACGTGCTCTATCACCTTTACATGTGAAAGCTAGTCCATGACCCTCCTTGTTTGTGCCAAAAGAGGAGAACAGTGATGTGGGAGATCAGAATAACAGACTTCCCTGACATCATGGCTATTGGCATTGGAAAGCATAGGTATTTCTGCTTCATATTTACCTTGCTGGTGGTTTTATCAGGCAGACATTAATAAGAGTTTGCATTCCATGAGCATACACCATTTGAAACACTGAAGGGGAGGATCCGAAAGCATGTTGAGCTGTGAGGGATGCTTGTTTAGGATTTTCAGTTGCCCAGGAATAACCTGCAAGCTGAATAGCCAGCCCCCGCAGAACTTAGAGCTGGGTTTCTTTGTTGCTCCTCTCTCGTCTTTCTTTGGTCAGAAACCTTGGTTATAATATGAGTGTTAGTCAAGGGCATGGTAATCACCTGTCTTTCCCATAGCACACTGCTGGTGATGGAGTAGAAGTACTGTGTTTTGAATTGATGCCAGGCTATTTTAGTAATGATACCTTACATTTGTATGATGATTGGTAATTTATAAAGAATTTTCACATATGCTATTTAATTTTATGTGCTTGACACTCTAAAGCAGAGAGAGTGGGTCTTATTATTCTATTTGACAGATGTGGAAACCAACCTCAGAGAAGCTAAGTGACTTCCTCAGGCTCTCTTTGTTAGATATATGCAGATCCAGGGACCACACCCTTTGTCCTTTAATGCTTGGGTTCCAGCGCTTTTCCCACTTTACCAGGCTCCTTTAATGAACCTCCAGTTCTTTAAGATGTTTAGTTTTATTCACTTGTAGAAATTCCAAGTGATTGTTTATTAGAGTTTACACTTTTCTGAACAAGTTCTCTATTTCCATAATTTTGTACATGTTTTCCCATTTATTTGAACTAATTTATCACATGTAAAGCCCTTTTCTTTTAACTTTGAATTTGTATCACTTGTGGGTCTGTTTCTATTGTCTTTTTTTCCCCCTCTTGGATTTGGGTCATATGGTTTTATCTCTGTGTGTGCCTAATAATTTTTTTAATTGAATGCTACACATTGTATAGTCTGTACAGGGTGGGCAAAAGTAGATTTGCAGTTGTGAGTACCTGAAATTATTCTTGTATTAGTTATTAAGTATTATATTATTTACCATATGAACAACTGTAAACTTACTTTTGCCCACCAATGTAGATGCTATGATCTTCAAGCAAGGATTTACTCTTTTTGAGGCAGAGTGAAACAGATGGTCTTAATTCAATTAAAGACAGACGTGAATCCAAGCTGGGTTATGTTTTGATAAGGTTTGGCCTACCTCTGATTCTCCCCCCTCCCAGGGAATAGCCAGTATTACCTGAGAGTCTGGTGTGGTGTGTCTTGTCTTTTAAGTATCTTAAGATTGCAGAAAAACGTTCTGCTTTATAGAGGCTTTCTGCTTAAGGTTTTTTGTTGTTATTGTTTTTTGCCTTCTGCTCCATTTGGCTTCAGAGTTCTGTAAATAACCTCAGGGGAAAACTGGCCACGAATTTGAAACTCCTCAAGTCTCTAATTTTCTCTTTCTAGTCCTAAGACTGCCAGAATCTCTGCTGGTTTCTTTGCCCCCCAGCAGCAGCTCTATGCCAGTGCAAAGTGTGGATTCCTAGTCTCTCAACCTGTGCCCAGAAATGGCAAATCCCACCATGTTAGAAGAAACTACCAAACATCAGCTGACCTCTTCTCACTTTCCCCTCTCCATAATTATATCTTCTCTGAGCCTTGCTCCAGCAGGTCTATGATGTCTTAAAACAGATGAATATCTAGCATTTCTAGTTGTTTTCAGTGGAAGTATTCATCTGACACAAACTCTTCCATCCCAGCGGAAGATAGATGTTTATTATTAATACATAAAAGACAGAGATTTACAAAGCTACTTTTTAGGAGGGTGTCTTGGTAGGTGGCCCAGCCAATTGGGGGTGAACTCTCCTCAAGGCATTTACAGGAGTCTCTGGGCTGCCCAGCCAGGAATAAGACAGGGAAATAGATGGCTTATAACTAGTGCCTGGGAGGAAGGCATTTATTGGGCTGAGAAATGAGTGTTCAGCAAGCTCAGGAGGCCTGGATACTCCATCAGGTTTCTAATGGTTTTGTCAGAGTGTTAATCTCTTGGGTGACCAGCAGCATTTTGATATCAGCAAACAGATTATATTTCAGCCCAGATAACCCAACACAGAGTCTTTCATGAGAGCTGAAAATAATTTAGCATATTTTAATGGGATTGAAAGAGGCTAGTCAGGATAATTTACACTAGAAATAGGGTGACGGGGCTTGGAGTGAGAGTGGAATGGGGGAGAGGCATAGGACATGGGACTGTGCCATATATTTACCAAAATGGAGTGTGCTTATATGCGTGGGTATGAAAAAAAGAGAGAAACTATATGCACGGGGAGTACTTCAGGGACATTCCTTTCCATCACAGAACCCTTTCTGAATACCCAGCCTGGAGCAGGTCCTGCGAATACAGAGATAAAGAGGATACAAGTCCTACTCTTAAGGACGTTACAATCTGATGGTGGCGGCTAAGTACACAGGTGATGAATAACAGTTGTGCTAAGTATGGGACAGGAGAATGTCCCTGCTGTACTGGGGGCACAGAGTAAGGACAGGGTTTGAGTGGGCCAGGAAATGTTTTTAGAGATCACTCTGAAGTGAACCAGTTGGGGTGGATGGCATTCTGAGTAGAAGAAACAGATTAAGGAAATGTGCTGCTACAGGTATTGTGATAACATGCACATGATTCTACAGAAACAGGGAGTTTCCATTGCTCCTGCCACTGCCCTGGTTGTGTCTTCATGACCTCTCACCTGGCAAGAGCCTTCTGCCTGCCTCCCATCTCTCATTTCTTGAGTTTATTCTGCACGTTGACTTAGGCTTTCTTCCTAATATACTGACCTGGCCATTGTTGGTCACAATTCAAGAACCTCTTAGGGTTTCTCTTATTCATAAAGTAAAGTACACTACTCTCTAGGTCTCTCCATGCTGTCTCAAAGGGTAAGAGATCCAAGTATCACATGATCTCACTTATATGTGGAATCTAACAAACAAAAAAGACCCAGAGACATTGAAGCATGGAACATACCAATGAATCTCAGAGGGAAGGTGGGGGCACCTTCCCATGGGGACACATTTGCTAATTATAAGACCCACTTAAACTGTTGTGCTGGTCTTTATGCTGGGTATGGAGAGGCAGAGGTGAGTAAGAAATGGGACTTGTTTTCAAGGAGTGGGCAGTATAATGACACAGGGAGTGTGATAACTCAGGTGGCAACTGCAAGGATGGAGATTTGCAGTATGGAACCAGAGGCAAGGTGCCAACCAGCCTAGAACAGGGGGTGCAGAGGAAGGAATGGTTTTTAAGGTAGATATTACCTGAGCAGTGTTTAAAAGAAGAGTGAAAGGAGGCCACATGAAGGAGAAGGGTGCTCCAAAGGAGATTATAAGTGGGGCAGAGAAGGGAGTGCAAGAGATAAGACTGGAGAGGACCTAGGGCCATGACATGGAGACCCTGAGTGCCAGAATAGGGAGCTGGAACATTTTGGGAGCTCTAAGAAGTTAGGTAAGAAGAGTGCCTTGGAAATTTGCATTTTAGATAAGTCACCTTGTTGGTAAGATTGAGGAGGATCAGACTTTAAAAAGAGAGGCCAGTTGAGAGACTGTTGCAGTCATCCATCCATCCGTCTGTCCATTTATTCATTTATCCTTTCACTGAATACTTACTGAGCACCTAGAAGGCGTCCAGTACTTGGAGAGTGCTGGCTATACTGAGGTAGGTACAACAGACAGGGTCCCTGCTCTTCAGTGCGGACCTGGGAGAGGCGAGGAGGCTTGGACGTCTCTTAGAGAGTCGACAGGGGAAGGAAGTTGGAGAAAAATATTATTTAGGGGGTCAGTATAGTAGGATTTGGTCATTGGTGGGCTGGGGCAGGTGGATAATATGAAGGAGACAGTAAGGATGCCTCACATTTTCCACTTTGGGTGACTGCCCTGGCTGAGTCAGGAGCAGGTCTCCTGTTAGCATTTTCAGCCCCCAGTTAAGCACATCACCTAAGGAAAAGCAGACTCAGCCATAAGACAAGTTTCCTAGCACCATTCTCCCCTTCAGCCCAACTGTCATTCTCTCTTATAAAAATCCTGCAGCTGCCCCTGGGTGACTGGGAGACTGGACAGCCGCCCACTAAGGTGGACATCCAGCAGCGGCAGGTGGTGACTGGTAGATGTGACTGGCAGACTGCAGATGCCTGCGGACATCCACTACACAGCTGGATGTGCAGGTCTGAAGCAGGAGGGAAGGGTCTGACTAAAAGTACAACTTTGGCATTGTTAGCAAAGGAAATCCAGACAGCAGATAAAACAATTGGGGGGGCGCGGTAAGGAAAAGAACAGTGGACTAAATGTCTAGACACCTTGGCTCAAGTCTTAGATTTGTCAGTCATTTGTAGTGTAAACTAAGAAGTTATTTCCCCTCTGAGAGTCTTGGGGGCCCTCATCTTAAAATGAGATGATCAGACTACATCAGTGGTCTCCAAAGTTACTTTTAGTGGCTAAATCTTTTGTTCAAATAAAATAATTCACAGAATCCCATCAGGTAGAAATTGAGCTGCTCTGGTAGAAGCAGAACATCAGGGACTTGGAGGTCGGGCTCCTTTCCCCTCTACCGCCAAACCCAACTATGTCCTCTGAGGGTCATGTTCTGGGGAGCACAGTTTAAGAACTAGAAATTTATGGGGTTTTTGGCATCCCTTCCATACAGCACAAGCACCCTAGAGCCTGGTTCATGGCTTATGTGGGTACAGGAGTTAGAGACTGTGCCTTAGGCCTCCTGGAGATTGCAGTAGGGCTGATGGGACTCTGGGGAGAAAGAGGCACTCTAGAGTTCGCTCCCACCCACACAAACCCAGGATAACTTTTATTTTTCAGTGGCTTAATTAAATCTAAGTCCTTTGAAATATAAAAAAAGATGGAGAAAGAAAGAAAAGCACCACTGGCCATAAAGTAGCCCCCTGGCTGTTTCTGTATTCCTTTCTGCAGCTCCAGGCCTTCCTCCTTTTTCATCCTCAGGCTTGATCACAATAACTTTACTATTTCCTTTCCCTCTCCAGAACATTTAGGAGGATAAAAAAAAAGGCCTGAGCCTCAGCTGAAGTCAGTTCTGCTTCTCAGTCCTTTGAAAAGCCCCAAAGGTGGAGAACCAGAGGCCCCTGGCTAGAGGGCTCTCGGCCCAGCCCTCTTGCTCTTCAGGCCTAGGAGGGCGGGCATGGTGCTCACTCAGGGTGCTGAGCTGTGTTCCTAGCTGTGAGTTGGCCAGTTGGGATTTGGCCCAGAGGGGCTGTAAACAGGCAAGAGGCCTCCAGCTTGCTGTGGCACTGGGCTTGCCAGTGGAGCCATTTTGCCCCCTCTCTTCCAGCCCATTGGGACATCAGCTTTCTCTCCCCTTGAGGCCCTGGCCTTCCACAGGGGAATGTGGCTGCCATATCTCGCCATGAAGGGCCTATGTGACTCACCTAGGGTTTGTTTCCAAAACATATTTCACCAGGTACCCCTGGGAAAAACTCATTCTGCTCTAACTACAAAGAGAGAGAGAGGTTTCTTTAGCCATATCAAGACATAAGCTCCTCAGTGATGAATGCATTTGAAGCCACGCCTGTCAGAAATCTTATTTATGCAGGAGGAAAGGTTAGCCTGTGGGGCCTGGCCTTTCCACTGCCACCCAGGCCTGGAAGACAGCCAGAGTGAAAGGAGGAAACTGGCGGAGCTGTCCTGGCTCTTCAGTGCACAGCAGAGGCCTTGTCTGAGCTGAAGCAGCAGAGGCCAGTGCCCTGTGAGCAGGGTGAGAGGGTGAGAAGCAGTGTCCTTAGCAGGCAATGCTCCACGACCAAGGTGAGAGGCAATGTCATTAGCAGGCAGTGCCCTGTGACCAGGGTGAGGAGCAGTGTCACTAGCAGGTCAGTCTGGCTCACTATGGGTAGGCAGATGGAGCCACCACATATACCACTCACTAGCCAAGGATCCATCTGTGTACTGCTGTAGAAGTAGCAATTTGAGGTAATAACACCAAAATGGGCCAGAGTGACCTCACCCCATTCACAGAGCCCTGCTCCCTGGGACTGGCACAAGCAAAGCACAAGGCTTTCAGAGGCCTCCACACATGGCCCTGGAAGCTCTCTCTGATGGAACCTCCTTTGGGCTCTTCCAAGAGCCCTTCCCAATAGGAGGCCTCCAGCTCTCCCTCACCAGCAGAGGGATCTAGGCTGCCTGCTTCTGTAAGATGGGGCAGTGGCCCTGGGATGTGTCCTATAAATGACAATAGAGCTAATGAGGTCTAATTGGCTGTTGAGGAGAAACAACCCTATAGGTGCTGCAGGCTAGTTAACCCTGGGGTGCTGAGTGGGAGATGACCCTGCGAACACTATGTGGGAGGCATCTGTGAAGTGTGTCACTCCAGTGGCAACCACAGCAGAGTGCAGACCACCCACATGGAGTCCTGGAGCCCTGCTCAGTGTGCAGGGAGGGTCTACCCACCTCAGCTCAAATCCCAGAGCATCAGACCAGAAAGGATCCTGAGTCAGATCTATGCACTCATTTTACAGGTGAGGAAACTGAAGCTTAGAGAGGAAATAAGATTTACCTAAAACCTGAGAGGTGGTTGGTGGTGGAGCCAAGATTGAACATGGAATTACGGAAGGCCAGTCTTTCCTATGTTGTGTCTGGTACAGTGTGTGAGGCTCCCTCTCTGTCTTGAGGTGTTTAAGGTCTAATGGAGAGGATCTGTATAATGATTATAATGCAGTGTGCAGAGTACTCTAATATTAGAGTAGCAGTCTGAACTGAGGAGTGACCAGCAGTCAGGGACGGCTTTCCAGGGGAGGTGAAGTCTGAGCAAAGTTTTGAGCAAGATGGTTCCAGATGGACATGTCAGGGAGGGCATGTACCAGAGAAACCTCCTAAGCTAGGATTTGGTGAGGCCAGGGTGAGAGTGGGGACTGGCTGCAGGCCTGGAGCCCGGTGTCCCGCATGTTGGCATTTTCCCAGAAGCAGTGGTGAGGCAAGGTCGGTGGTGGCTTCCTCGTGTTCTCCTTTGGAATAGAACTGGCAACCACCAGATGGGCTTGGGGTGGGAGGAAGACCAATACAGGGAGAACTGGGAGGAAGCCAGGCACAGGCTAGGTGAGGGACAAAGGCTCTGTCAAGGCAGGGACAGCAGAGATGGACCAGGTGGGGGTGGGAGGCTGAGGGAGACTCCCAGGCCTTGGCATCTTTAACCATAACCTAGATGGTTACAGATGGGCTCTGTTCTTTGTGCTTTCTTGCCAA
Source organism: Miniopterus natalensis (assembly GCF_054644295.1). Classification (NCBI taxonomy): domain Eukaryota; kingdom Metazoa; phylum Chordata; class Mammalia; order Chiroptera; family Miniopteridae; genus Miniopterus; species Miniopterus natalensis. The sequence continues at coordinate 415,133 of NC_142100.1, forward strand.
TGACCCCCTAGCTCATAGACTGGCAGAGCTGAGAAGGGGCCTCTAGAGATGTCCTGTCCAAATTCCTTATTAACAGAAGAGAAAACCAAGACGGGGAACCGTGACCCGGTGCCCACGACGGGAGCCCCGATGCCCATCCTTGTCCAGTGTCCACACCACTGTACCCCCTGGTGCTTGTATGTCCCCTGTGAAAGAACCTGCCTGTCTCCACCGCCCCTGCTTGGCTCCCCTTCTCGCCATTGTCCTTTGCTGCTCTGATTGTGCCCTCCAGTCCTACCCAGGGCAGGCCTTACCTTGTGCTTCAACCTGGATTAAGTGCCTATCAGTTCTGTTCTTGAAGAAGGGACAGTTAGAGCCCTTGGTTGGCGGTACTGGTTGAGGGGGAAAACAGTGGACAACCCAAAGTATCAGCTAACTCCGAATCCTAAAACCTGAGGGCACGGTGTGTACACATTGGTCTCACTGCTGGACCTTTGTGAAAGTGCATGTTCCTTTAGATCCCATCATCTGCCGGAGAGTGAGGTAGCCCCAAGGTTCCAAGGGGGCTGGGAAAGAACCACAAAGCACACAAAAGCACATTTGCTCCATGCAGAGGGGCTTTGGTGAAGCTGTCAGCAGCATGGTGCGGCATGTTGGCCGTGCACGCTCCATGGTGCAGTTTATATTGGGGTGGTGAGTGGGATTGGGCTGTAGGGTCAAAGACAGACCTTGGAAAGGCTGGCAGTGGTGAATGAAAGCCCAGAGTGGTCTCAACAGGGGGTCTCAGCCCCTGCCCCTGCCCTGGCACCTTCCTGCACCAGTCTACACCCTAGCCATATGCCCCTCCTGCTCCAGGCCACCCTCTCTGCTTCCAGCCTCCCAGGGTCAAGGTGGTTTGGCCAGAGCTAATGTGACATCTCTCACCCTCCCTGGTTGTGTATGGTGCGGTGTTCCTCAACTCAGTCCAATCCATTTTATAACAAGTATTTTGAAAAAACCCACTAAAATGAAATTTAGAAAATCTATAACCTTTCTGAACACATGATTTAAAAACATAATATCCTAAATATAACATCAAGGTTAAATTAAAGTAAAATAACATAATAAAATATATTTCAATACATAAATGCCTGGGCATTACTATAAGTGGAGGGCAAAAATGCCCCCCAAATTTCCAGAAAGCCTCATGGGCTCCTGTGAATAGTCACTGGTGCTGGAGTTATAGAAACAGGGGTTCAAAGTCTGTCTGCAGCCTCTGCTGGCTGTGTGGCCTTGGTGGATGTTGTGAGCCTGTTTCAACCAGGGCTTTTCACCTGTACATTGCACAGGACTGTGACTGCCCTCGGGGGGATGGAGGCATTAATGAGGTGCACTTATGAAAGCTCTCTGCTCAGGGCTGACTTTTCCCCTCTTGCTTCTCTTGCTCTGGATATCCACCTCCTAGTAATATTCGTAATAGCCTTAACCTCGCCTTTGAAAAGTTTTGCCTCCATCACAGCATGGTGGCCTGCTGCTCCCCTTTCCACCTCTGCTGATCCCTGTGCTGCCAACTCAGCAGCCTGTCGCTGCGTATCACCTGCCTGCAGCCCCCATCCTCTCAGACTTCCTGCAGCTCTGACAACCCTTAGGCTTGTTTGGCTCCACCATCCTGGATCAGGAAAATGCAGCTATCAGGAGCCTCACCCTGCGTCCACACATTTTTCTATATTGTCAATGCATTAGAGCAGTCAGGGTAAGTGGGCTGTTGTGTTCACCTGTCCCCAGTGAGCCTAGCCCCAGATAAGGGTCTTTGATAAATACCTATCACCTTCCCTACCATACATAATGGAGAGAAATCCTGTCCAGCTCTGGAAAGACTTCCTATGTGTGTCTGTTTGCCTCATTGACAGCTGTAGGCACATACTGTATCTCACACACTATATTTCTCATTGCCACTAAATGCCAGTAAAAGTGGCTGCTTAGTCCACATAGTGGCCTGTGATCCTAGGACTGCAAGTGGTGAGGTACTGCCCAGCTGCCCTGACCCTCTCTTGGTACCTCAGGCTCCCCAGTGCCTTCTGCAAAGCCTGAGTCAGACTGTCTGCTCTAAGCAAAGATCGGACTGCCTCCTCCAGGGGTCCTTCCCTTGAGCACTGGGGACTGGTAGCCACTGCTCACAGACACCACAGCCCCATGAAAGGCAGGGTCTATGCCAGGGCTTCCAGCCCTTGGTTCATTCATTCATTGAACAAATATTTATTTAGTATCTGCTGTGGACAAGGCACTGTTCTAGGTACTGAACATAAAGTGGTGAACAAACAAGAATCCCTGCCTCTTGAAGAATATGAACAATAATCGTGTGTGTGTGTGTGTGGTATGCCAGGGATAAGTGTTAAGGAGAAAAATTAAGCAGGGAAAGGGATAGGAAAGTTCAAAGGAAAGGGGTGTTAATATGTTACACAGGGTGGCTGGGGAAAGTCTCAGTGAAAAAGTGACATTTGAGTAAAGACTTAAAGGAAGTGAGAGAAAGAGCCATGTGGATGTGAGGGAAGGACATGTCAGAGAGAAGTGACAGCAAGTGCACAGGTGCAGAGACCCAGAGGCAGGAGCGGGCCTGGCATGTTCAGGACACAACCGAGGGCTCGCATGGCTGGTTCACTGTGAGCAAAGGGGGAGAAGCAGGAGACAAGGTCTGAGGCTGGGTGTGCGGGTTGAGCCACAGGGCTTCTTTAGAGTACACGGGAAGGTTTGAGTAGAGCGAGGTTGTGATCTGACAGATTTTAAAGGGGTCGCTCTAGGTGCTGTATGGAGCCTAGACTGGAGAGTGCAGTGGAAGAAGCTGGGAGACTAGTTTAGGAGGCTTTGCCCTGATCCAGGTGCGATGAGAGTGGGACTGGCACCGGGATGGCAGCATAGGAAGGCAAACGTGGTGACATTCTGGGTGGATTTCGAAGGTAAAGCCAAGAGAAATTCCTCATGGTTTAGATATGAGATTTGAGAATCAAGCATGACTCCAGGGTTTTGGCTTGACCCTAGAAAGTTGGAGCTGACATTTGCTGCAACAGGCAAGGAGACTGGGCAAATTTTGACAGCAGAAGCCATGCAAGTTCAGTCTTGGAGTGTTAAGTCTGAGATGCCTGTCAGAGTACTGTCTGCTGGCAATTGGAGCGTAAGTCTGGAGCTCACGTGACTGGATTCTCCTGGAAATAGTGACCTGGAAGTCATCAGCACACAAGTAATGTGTGCAGCCATGAGTCTGGGTGTGGCGGATAGAGAAGAGGCCAAAGGCTAAGCCCAGCCCTTTAAGATTAAGAGACCAAAAAGAGAAGATGGAGCCAGCAAAGGAGGGTGAGGAGGAGAGGCCTGGCTGAGGGGGAACTCCTATTGGCTCCACCAATAGGCAAGCGTGGCCTTCTGGAAGCCAAGGAAAGCATGCTCTGCTTTGACAAATGCTCCTGGGGTCCAGGAAGATGAGGACTGAGAGGTGGACTCACTCCTGTGGGATTTTTTTTGTTTCACTCTGCTTCTTAATGCTCCACACTTTTTCCCACCAGGCATGGTCTGGGAAGAGCAGCGGAGCCAGTGGTGGGGACATTCCTGTCTGCATGGAGCTGGAGGCCCAGCTCTGAAAAGACAGGAGGAAAGATGCATTGTATCAAAAGGGAAAGAGGAAGATACCAGCACACTTTAAAGTTCATTAACTCATTTTATTTCCACAAGAAGTACTGTTAAGGAAGAATTTGTAGTGTTACTCCCATTTTAAAATGAAGAAAATGAGGCACAAAAAGGAAGCCTAGCCAACTTTAAGACAGGGGCTTTTTAATAACTGTTGGCCAACAGAACTCTCTGTGACGATGGAAATGTCCTATATCTGCTTTGTCTGATATTAGATCCATGGGCTGTAATGTCGCTATTGAACACTTGAAATGTGGCTGGTACAACTGAACTGACTTTTTAATTGTATGAAGCTTAAATTAATTTAAATTTAAAGAGCCACCTATTGCTAGTGGCCACCTTAGCAGACAGTGCAGTTTAAAGTGGCAAACCTGGATTTAAACTCAGGTCTTCTGACCCAAGGCCTAGCGTCTTCCCAGTCTACCCTCTGCTTCACAAGAAGATAGTAGAATGTTCCAAAGAAGACTAGACTGGCCTGGGCTGGTGCTTTTTGAGGAATAGAATTGGAGAAGGAGACAGTGTATATGACCTATGGGCTCATCTAAAGTTCTCAGGGCCCTTCCAGGTGTGGCTCAGCGGTTGAGCATCGACCTAGGATCCAAGAGATCAAGGTTTGATTCCTGGTCAGGGCACACGCCCGGGTTGCAAACTCAATCCCCAGTTGGGGGTGTGCAGGAGGCAGCTGATCAATGACTCTCATCATTGATGTTTCAACTCTCTCTCCCTCTCCCTTCCTCTCTCTGAAATCAATAAAAACACACACATATACATTTAAAGTTATCAGGTTTATGATCCAGATTACAGGTTCTCCAAGTGTCCTGTAGCCCCTTTTCCCTGTGGCTTAGCCTAAGCCAGGCTCTGTGTGATGGGTATATCTAAGAGGATGGCGTACCTAGTACATGTGGCCATTTATTAACCTACTATCTATCCATTCCCTCTCCTCTGTGAAGCTTCTCTGTCTATCTCATCCTTAAGACTGCTTTGATATGTCATTTGAATCTCTTTTGGAAGCTGAGAATGTATCTGGTATTACTGTCACTGCCTCATTTGTGTCTGTGTCCTCCTTTCTGAATTATTTACAAGAAGCCACAGCAGCCAGGTGCTTGTGCTGTGTCCTTTCTCCTGTTCCTGGTGGGTTCAGAATGGTATATTGTGAAGAAACTAGTTTCAATCATCTTGGTATCACTGGAGTCGAGAATGGTGGCTAGAAAATTGTGGGAGCTTCATAAATGTCTATTTAATAATTTAATAGCTAAACTGAGATATATTATAATCTTGGTTTAAATTTCTGGGTGTCCACCCACTGGTTCTGTGGACAAAGACAAAATACTAAGCTCTTTGAAACTTAGTTTCCTCATCATCAAATGTGATCCCAGTCTTTCTGGTGCTCTCCTGAGAATCAAATGAGACAATAACTATAGAAGTTTTGGCACAGTGCCTGGCACCTATCAGATGCTCATTAAGTGATAGTGTTTCTTTTCTTTATTTCTCTTATGATAGTGTGTATTTAGTTTATTCTCTACTCAACTGTGATCTTCTGCAATGTAGGGACTATTTTACTCACTATTGTCCTCTATAGCACTTACACAGTGCCCTTAGCATATTAGGTTCTCTGGAAGAGTTTTAGGATTCCTTACTTTCAGGATACCTCTGGCCCAACGCAGGAGATGCAGCTGAATGAAACATGACCCAAGGCCAACAGGGAACATTTGCATGTGCTCAAGCTTAGAGGACCCATGCCCTCTATCTCAGCTTAGAAACCCGATTGTAATCTGCAGACAGTCCCACTGCTTCTCCACTCCAAGGGGGCATTCAATTTCTTTAGATCAGAGGGCTGTCCTGGACAGTTCCCTGCTGAAATGTAAGCTCCATGAGGACAGGTGCTTTTTTTTTTCTGATTTGTTCACTGTTGTGTATAGAGAAATGCCTAGGACATGGTAGGTGCTCAATAAATGTTTGTTAAATACAGGAATGTCCACAGGTGGGCATAAAGAGTAATATTTTATGCAAGGTCTGCAACCTTTTTTTTTGTAAAGGGCCAAATAATAGATATTTTAGGCTTGTGAACTCTAGTCTAAAAAAGGTTGATTTCAAAACTAACTACAAAACTTCAGTAAGCATGAACAGCGTGGTTCCATCTCTGCTGTGATTACTCCGCTCTGTGTGGTGGCGCAAGGCAGCCACCAGCAGCGTGTGGACAAACAGCAGGCTCTGTTCCACAAAAGGTGTTGTGCACAGACAGGTGGCGGTGGCTTCCCGGCTATCCCAGCACCGTTTGTTGAAAAGACTGTTCTTTCCTCATTGAAAAGTCTTCACATCCTTGTAAAAATCATTTGGCCATAGGTTTGGGGTTTATTGTGAGCTCTCATTTCTGTTCCATTGGTCTGTATGTCTGCCTTTAGGCCAGCACCACACACTGTTTTTCTTACTGAAGCTTTGTAGTTAGTTTTGAAATCAACCTTTTTTTCCCCAAAATCGTTTTGGCTATTCAGAGTCCTCTGCAGTTCTACATGAATCTGAGGATGAGCCTTTCCATTTCCATAAAAACACCATTGGAACTTTGATAGGGATTGCATTTGAACTTGTGAATCATGTTGGGGAGTGCTGCCATCTTAACAATATTGAGTCTTCTAATCCATGAACATGGAATTTCTTTCCACCTAATTAGGGCAGCTTTAATTTCTTTCAGGAATGTTTTTTAGTGCATAGGCTTTCATTTCCTTAATTTATTCCTAAGCATTCTATGCTTTTTATTGCTATTGTAAATGGAAAGATTTTCTTAATTTCGTTTGATTATTCATTCCTGGTACCTAGAAACATAATTAGTTTTTGTATGTTAATCTTGCAGCCTGTATCTTTGCTGAATTTGTTTATTAGCTCTAGTAGTTTTTTGGTTTTTGTTTGTTTGTTGTTTTGTGTGTGTGTGTGTGTGTGTGTGTTCTTTGGGATTTTCTATATCTACAAAAGTGTCACCTGCAAAAGCATGAGGTTGGGCCTCTACCTCATTCCATGTGCAAAAATTAATTCAAAATTGATTGAAAGTCTAAATATAATAACTAAATCTATAAAACTATTAGAAGAAAACAGGGGTAAGTCTTCATGACCTTGGATGTGGTAGTGAATTCTTAGATATGACATCAAAAGCATAAGCAATACATGAAAAAGTATATAAATTGGAATTCATCAAAAGTAAAAACTTTTGTGAATCAAAGGGTATTACCAAGCAAATGAAAAGACAACCTACAGAATGGGAGAATATATTTGCAAAATAAGTATTTGATAAAGGTTTATAAATATATAAAGAGCTCATAACCCAACAGGTAAAAGACAAGCAACCTAATTAAAAATTGGCAGTGGGCTTGCATAGTCATTTCTCCAAAGTCCAAGTGTCCAACAAATGCATGAAAAAGATGTTAAACTTCATTGGTCATTAAGGAAATGCATATAAAAACCACAGTGAAATACTACTTCACATCCACTCTGATGGCTATATATTAAAAAATTTTTAAAACAGTATTGGCAAGGATGCAGAGAAATGGGAATCTTTGTATATTGCTGTGGGAATGTGAAATAGTGTGTAAAGCAGTCTGGCAGTTTTTCAAAAAGTTAAACATAGAATTCCATATGGCCCATTAATTCCACTCATAGGTATCTACTTAAGAGAAATGAAAACATATGTCCACACAGAGGCTTGTATACAAGTGTTTATAGCAACATTAAAAGGTGGAAACAACCCAAATGTTCATCAACAGTTGAAATGATAAACATGTTGTGTTATTTACATGCAATGGAATAGTATTCAACCATAAAAAGGAATGAAGTACTGATGCTACAACTTGAATTAACCTTTTAAACATATTATACTCAGTGAAAGAATCCAGATATCTTTAAATCAAATATCCAGAATAGGTAACTCCATAGAGATAGAAAGCAGAGTAGTGGTTGTGAAGGGGTGGAGGGATGAGGGAATGAGTGTGATTACTTAAAAAGTATGGGGTTTTCTTTTGGGTGATGAAAAAATTTTGCAAGTAGAGAGAGGCAATAGTTGCCAACATTGTGACTGCATGTACTAGATGACAGAGACTTGTGCACGTTTAACTATGTATATGAAATTGTATGAACTGCATGAATGTCAGGTCAGTATCACAGTTAAAGAATGGAATAGAACATATCAGGGGCATCATAGACAGTAAAGAGTTATCATTTCATGAAGTATTTGTTTCAGTGTACATGTGCATTTAGATATGTGGGTCTCAGTTAATGATGTGATATGTATTTCTGTTGGCCACAGTTAATATACAAGAAAAAAACAGTAGTCTTTTCCTCCTGGGCATCTCATTTACTATTTCACTTCTGGTCATCAAATGTGATGAGGTTTTTCCTCACACCAAGCAATTCTTTGTGACACCAGGTGAGTGTTCTACACTTAAACTCAGTTCTGACACCACCTGGAGATAGTGTTCGATGCACAGGTGAAGGGCTCATTCCCATAAGACTGCCCCTCTACCCTACTGCAGATGCCAGCTGCAAGCAGCAGGTCCCCAGGTTACCCCAACTTCTGTCTGATTTGACTACAAATCTGAGGTTTCCACAACCCCTTTCTCAGGTTCGATAAATTTGCTAGAGCAGCTCTCAGAATTCAGAAACACTTACTTACATATACCAGTTTATTAAAGGATAGAATAAATGCTAAGATGACACAGAGATCCATACAGTGAGGTCTGGGAGTGTCCTGAGTGCAGGAGCTCCTTTCCCCGTGGCACAGGGTGTGTCACCCTGCCAGTGTGAATGTGTTCACCAGCTTGGAAGTTCTCAGATCCCTGTACTTTGGGATTTTTATGGAGGCTTCATCACGTAGTCATGATCAATTTTTAATTTCACTTACAGCCCCTCTCCCTTCTCAGGAGAATGGGAATGAGACTGAAAATTCCAAGCTTCTAATTCTGCTTGGTCTTTCTAGTGACTGGTCTCCATCCTGGAGCTTCCAGGAGCCATCCAGTCACCTCACTAAAACAAAAGATGCTCCTATCACCCAGAAAATTACAAGAGTTTCAGGAGCCCTGTAACTTCAAAGACCAAAAGATGCTCCTAGTGTTCTTGTCACTTAGGAAATTCCAAGGGTTTTAGAAGCTCTATGACAGAAAAAGGAACAAAGACCAAATATGTATTTCTTATCATAAACGACAATATCACAGTTAATAAAATTTTAAAGCCACTTTTTCCATAGTCTGTGGCTTCTTTCTTGGGTCAAGTCCAGTACCCAAGTCTAAAGCCACTCTGCATTTTCCATTCACTTTCCCGGGGGATCAGAGTCTTAGGCTACTGCATGTTATCACCTTCTAGCCATAGTGAGGTCACAGGACACCCAACTCCCAGCATTGCTGCTGCCAGCATCCAGCCTGGTCTCAGCATTCCAGAGTTCTGTGGATGCTGAACAGCCACCACGACCAAGTCCATTTGGCATCCACTCAGGGGAGACACAGGAACCTCTTCTTGCCTGTTTGCAGAAGTTTGATAGTACACCCTGAAATCCATGCCTCTCCCAGGAAGGAGCTAAAGGCCTTAGCACAAACCCTGATTTCTGTATATAATCTTAATGTGTTTTACCACCAACACCACCCCTCTAGTTGTCTTTGTAGACAAGATTTCTTGTCAACATTCGGACCCAATTTCTGCCTGTCTCTTGGCTGATTCAGCCCCAGTGTTTTGTTCATAGCTCTCTTTTCCCAGCTCCCCTACCTCTTTCCTCACAGCTGTGTCAGCTTGCTGGAGCTCTGAGGCCCTGGGCATGGGTGTGGATTTGCACATGTGGGTATGCTCTTGTGTATGTATGGGAGCCTTTGTCCACATCTGCCCTGCTTCCTCCCTTTCTGTGGGACAGGAAAGCATAGAGGCCATGGAAAAGCCACCCAAAGAATGGGGTGGACAGCTGGACTGCAGGCTGTGTATTTGGTGTGTGCTCTGAGGTTTTAGGAGCACAGGGGAACCCTGAAAGGACCAGGGTTGATTTCCCAACCTGCGGGGATCTATATCACATAAAACATACAGGTAGTCTGTTCCATGTAGTGTCAAAGCAATATGGGAGGCTGAGAGGGACTCACGACCTGGACTCGGGAAGCTGTGGTTAAGTTGATGGCAGGTAGGCCCAACCCTCTGTGGCTGACTTCCCAGCAGATTCCTGCTTTTAGGTGCCTGGTCTACAGGTGTGTGCCACTCAGTGGCCTTGTGTCCCTACAAGAACCATTCTTGTTTGTTACAAACACCATGTTAACATACCAGGCTCTAATAGCTACATCACATTGCCCGGGCCTGACACTGTGTCAGGCACCATGAGAGAAATAAAGAGCCATAGATCCCCTCTGACTCTGGCAAAGATCCTGGAACACTTCAGAGCTCCTGTTACAACCCAGCAGAGTTTTTTTGTCTTCATCAGCACTGAACCCTCAGGCTTGGGTTAGCCTGCCAGATAGGGCTTCTCAGGAGGACACTGCAGTGTGATGCTCATTTATAGAGATTTGTAGACAAGGGGAAGGAGAAAGTAAGGAGACAAGAAACCCAGGGAAGGATGAGAGGGCTAAGAGCATGAGTCAGAACCTCATGCCCAGGAGCTGGTGCCAGCAGCTCTCATGTATCACTTCATTGGCGGAGACCCACAGCCTGGCTGCCAGGCCTAGCCACTCTGCTCAGGGCGGACCATCGAGGGAAAGCCTGAGGAGGAACCTGTCAGTGTGGGCTCTGTCTCCTGAAGGTGCCACGCATTTTTTTCTCTACATGAATCCACAGGGCTTTATAATCTCAGAGCCCTTTTTGTGACAGACTGGCAAAGGTTAGGAGGAGGTAGTCAAAAGGCTGGGCCACCACAGTGACTCAACACAATAATTGTCATTTATTTAGCTCACAGATCTTCAATTGGGCAAGGCTCAATGGGGAAGGTTCAGAAGGTTCATCTCTGTTCTGTGTAGTATCCATTGCAGAGGGGCGGGGGGTACTGGGGTTGGAGAAGGTAGAACTGGAGGATTTACTTCAAGGTGGCTCACATACAGGCTGGCAAACTGGTTACTTGAGCTTCCCCACAGTATGGTGGCTGGGTTCCAAGACTCAGCAACCCAGAAGAACTGTGCAGGAGCTGTGCTGCCTTTTTGACTGACCCAACCAGTTGTATAGCATCATTTACACTGTAGTCACTAGCCCACCTAGATTCCAGAGGAAGTGCCATAGACCCCACCTCTCCATGAGGAGGGGTAGTCCAAAGTCACCTCACTAAGAGAGCCTGTGGGATGGAAGAAATTGGTGTGACCATTTCTGGAAAATGCAATCTCCATATGAGCCATGGAGAAGGAAAGCGGTCTGTGGACATTGCGCCATGTTCAGAACTAAAGGGGCTTGTAGTGGTGATGGGTAGGAAGGCAGGCACTGGAAAGTGAGTCCTGCCACTGGCACAGGAACCTTGTTTCTGCTCTGGGTGTGGTGGGGGCAGGCGGGCCACAAAGCTTCGGATCTACTTCTTTGATAAATGTGAGAAACCTTTTGTGAGAAAAACACTAATGGGATTTGTGTGTGTTGAGTCTCCCCATCTCCCCCTTTACAGAAATCTCTGATGAATAATCAGAGAGAGACCAGAAATATCTCCCTACTTAACAGCCAGGCAGAGGCAGGATGAGCACAATCCTCAGAGGTACAGCTCAGCAGCAGGCAGATTGGCCAGTGCAGGGTTTTTTCTTATCAGTCTCTGGGCCCTGGAACAGAGCCACATCCAGGGAGATGTCCCCAGCTTGGTGCTCCTTGTGGGACCATGAACAGGATCTAGAAGACAAAGGGAGTTGCTTGTTCCAGAAATGAAGCTGCCCCTGTAAAGGTTAATTGCCCTCAGCTGTGTTGTACCCGAAAGCAGTTGCTCAGATCCACTGTCCTGACATTCCTCCAGCAGGCTGCACAACTGGACTCTCCTCTGCATCAGTTTGGTGCTCCTCCCCGCAAGGACTCTCCAGGACTGCTCTCCACAGGCTGCCCTGTCTCCCACATCCCACCCTCTCCACCGTGTTGGGGGTTGGTTTGTGTGTTGTTAGTGCTCCAGCAAGCCAGCTGGCTCCTGGCTTGTGGCCCCGAGCCTGAGCAAAGTCATGGCAATAGCCTTTATCTAGTTGGCTCGGAGATATTTATAAAACCCTAGAGCTTGAGGGCCGACTGTGTGGACATAAGATATATAAATGGGCCTCAGGAAGACCTGCCAGCTTGGAAATTCAGAGTTCTTTCTGAGGCATATTTTTCAAACAGTGGGCCAAGAATCACCTATTTAGAATCTTACCTGGACAAATTATTAAAAATGTAGATTTTAGACCTACTGAATCTAGAATCTCTGTTTTGGACATTTGCATTTTAACAAATATCCCAGTGCTTCAAAGGAATTCTGAAGTTTGACACCCAACTGTGTTTCCCACCTCTAATCTGGAACACCGCATGCAGCAGCTTGCTCACTTCCATCAAGCACCTGCCTGCGTCTGGCTGTGTTAGGTGCTGGAGGTAAGAGGATAAATAAGAGGACACCTACGAGAAATTCCTGGACTAAGTGTGTTATCATCCGAAAATGAGAACTCACTTCCCCAACCTCTCTCCTCACCTTCTACCAGGGCTTGGAATTACTTCCTAAGGGATTCTCTGCCGCTGCTGAGGGGTTTGCGGAAAGTAAAAGGTCAATTTGATAGGTGGTCTGAGGAATTGGCGCCATCTGGTTTTACAGTGTGGGAAATGCAAATGTTTTTAGCACCTTTGACTATCCCTGCAAATCTACAAGTGTTTGTTCCATACAGACAATGCTTTGGACAGCTGTTCACCCATTTCCCAAAGCCCCTTCTTTCCCTAGGTTCTTTTAGGTTTTCTGATTCTATCAAAGAGAGTCTCAGTTTCTGCAACAAAAAAAAGCAGAGTGGTGTAGAAGAAAGAGTCCTGGACAGAGAGTAGGATGGCCAGGCTCAAGTCCCCTCTTGGCCACTATGACCCATGAGACTTAGAGTACACCCTTCTGTCTGTGTTTTCCCGCCTGCCACGCTGATCCTCCCTGGGTAACTCACGGGGATCAGGTAGATAAAGCAAGTAAGGGTGCTTAGAAAACTGAGCAGCAACTGCACACATGAAAAGCACCATGATTGGTAACAAGAGCTCTGTGCGTTGATTTCAGAGTGCCTACAGGTCGCAGCTGAATAGTGGTCAGCAAGAAGCAAGGTGGACACAAATACAGGCGTCCTGCCTTCCAGTTAATCCTCATCGTGGCGTCAAAGTTATCTGTGCAGAGAGGAGATCAGACTCGACATTTTCTGGGGCCTCTTTGAGCTCTAAAGTAAATAATTCTATTATTTGTCAGAGGAGAAAACTGAGTTGAACTGAGCTGAAGGGAAGTGAAGAGGTCTAGCTGAGATCGCAGGGCTCATTAATGACAAAAGTCAAGATGCTCCCGGGCCTCCTAGGCTCCCACTCACACTTTTCTGATAGACTGCAGTGTTCACTCCAGCCCTGCGGGACCTTCTTACTGGGAAATTGGCCCCAACTCCAGCTATGTGGGCCTCTTTCTCCTCATCACTGTGACTCAGATTGGAAAGCACCTGGCCTTTCTTCAGCGGGGAGAGCACACCCCAGACTCTGCCCCAGTAGGTCTGATGCATGAAGAGGGAGCCCTACACATCTCACTTCTGGCTCCTCTTTCTGAGCTGCTTCAGCACCTCCTGCAAGAGAAGAATGAACCAATTGCCACTTAACCATTTTATTTTATTTTATTATTTTATTTTATTTTATTTTATTATTTTATTTTATTTTATTTTTTCAATGGGGCCACTAGTTAGTTTTATTTTATTATTATTATTATTATTATTTTGTTTATTTTTGTTTAAAATATTACAAATGTCACTTTTTCTCCCCAATGACCCATTCCACCACATCCCATCCCCCTCCTCAGTCCCTCTCCACACCATTGTCCGTGCCCTTGGGTTGTGCATATATGTGTACGAGCTCTTTGATTACTCTCTCCCTCTCCACCCACCTGCCCTCCTCCATCCCTCTGACATTCGTCAGTCTGATCTATGCTTCCATGTCATTGAATCTATTCTGTTCATCAGTTTATTAAGTTTGTTAGATTCCACATATAAGTGAGGTCATGGGATGTTTGTCTTTCTCTGCCTGGCTTATTTTATTAGCATAATACTCTCCAGGTCCCTCCATACTGTCCCAAAGGGAACGAGGTCCTTCTTCTTTACAGCTGTGTAGTATTCCATGGTGTGAATGTCCCACAGCTTTTTATCCACTCAGCTACTGATGGGCACTTGGGCTCTTCCCAGATCTTTGCTATTGTAAACAGTGCTGCTATGAAGATAGGGGTGCATATGTTCTTTCTGATTACTGTTTGAGGATTCTTAGGATATATTCCCAGAAGTGGGATCACTGGGTCAAAAGGCAGCTCCATTTCTAATTTTTTGAGGAACCTCCATACTGTTTTCCATAGTGGCTGCACCAGTCTGTATTCCCACCAGCAGTGCACTAGGGCTCCCCTTTCCCCACACCCTGGCCAGTAGGAGTCCTTTGTTGATTTGTTGATTGAGCCATTCTGACAGGTGTGAAGTGGTACCTCATTGTGGTTTTAATTTGCATCTCTATGATGATTAGCAACGAGCATTTTCTCCTGTGTCTCTTGGCCATCCGTATGTCCTCTTTGGAGAAGTGTCTATTCAGGTCCTTTGCCCATTTCTTAATTGGGTTGTTTGTCTTCCTCTTGCTGAGCAATATGAGTTCATTGTACACTTTGGAAATTAGCCCCTGATCAGATACATCCTTGGCAAATATGTTTTCCCAGACCGTGGGGTTACTTTGTATTTTGAGGCTCATTTCTTTTGCTGTGCAGAAGTTTTTTAGTTTGATGTAGTCCCATATGTTTATTTTTTCCTTTGTTTCTCTTGCCCTAGGAGATGGATCAGTGAAAAGTCCACTACGTGGGATGTCTGTGACTTTACTGCCTATGTTTTCTTCCAGGATTTTTATGGTTTTGTGACTTACATTTAAGTCTTTTATCCATTTTGAGTTTATTTTTGTGAATGGTGAAAGTTGGTGGTCTAGTTTCATTCTTTTGCATGTATCTGTCCAATTTTCCCAGCACCACTTATTGAAGAGACTGTCTTTACTCCACTGGATACTCTTGCCTCCTTTGTCAAATATTAACTGACCATAATGGCGTGGGTCTATTTCTGGGATCTCTGTTCTGTTCCATTGATCTATGTGCCTGTTGTACCAATACCAGGCCGTTTTGATTACAATGGCTTTGTCATACAGTTTGAAGTCCGGTAATGTGATCCCTCCCACTCCATTCTTTTTTCTCAAGATGGATGCAGCTATTCAGGGTCTTTTTTGGTTCCATATAAATTTTTGAAATGTGTGTTCTAGGTCTGCGAAATATGCTGTTGGAATTTTAATAGGAATTGCATTGAATTTATAGATTGCTTTGGGTAGTATGACATTTTAATGATATTAATTCTTCCAATCCATGAGCATGGTATCTTCTTCCACTTGTTTAAATCTTCTTCTATTTCTTTTTTCAGTGTCACGTAGTTTTCCGAGTACAGGTCTTTTACATCCTTGGTTAAGTTTATTCCTAGGTATCTTATTTTTTTAGTTGCAATGGTAAATGGTATTATTTTTTTAGTCTCTCTGTGTGAAAGTTGATTGTTGGTGTATAAGAATGCCATTGATTTCCGGATGTTGATTTGGTATCCAGCTACCTTGCCAAATTCATTTATCAAATCTAGTAGTACTTTGATGGAGTCTTTAGGGTTTTCTATGTACAATATCATGTCATCTGCAAATAATGACAGTTTTACTTCCTCCTTTCCAATTTGGATACCTTTGATGTTTTCCTCCTGTCTGATGACTGTGACAAGGACTTCCAGTACTATGTTGAATAAAAGGGTGAAAGTGGACGTCCCTGTCTTGTTCTGGTTTTTAATGGAAATGGTTTTAGTTTTTGCCCATTGAGTATGATGTTGGCTGTAGGTCTGTCGTATATGGCCTTTATTATGTTGAGGTATGATCCCTCTATTCCCACTTTGCTGAGAGTTTTTATCAGAAATGGGTGCTGGATTTTGTCGAATGCTTTTTCTGTGTCTATTGATATTACCATGTGATTTTTGTCCTTCATTTTGTTTATGTGATGTATCACATTTATTGATTTGAGGATCTTGTACCAGCCTTGCATCCCCAGAATAAACCCCACTTAGTCATGGTGTATGATCTTTTTAATGTATTGCTGGATCATGTTTGCTAGTATTTTAGTGAGGATTTTAGCATCTATGTTCATCAGGGATATTGGCCTGTAATTTTCTTTCTTTGTAGTATCTTTATCTGGTTTTGGGATTAGGATGATCTGGCTTCATAAAAAGAGTTTGGGAGTTTTCCCTCCTCTTGAATTTTCTGGAACAGTTTGAATAGGATAGGTGTTAATTCTTCTTTGACTGTTTGGTAAAACTCACCTGTAAATCCATCTGGTCCAGGACTTTTGTTTGCTGGGAGTTTTGGATTACTGCTTTAATTTCATTAGTTGTTATTGGCCTATTCAGGTTTTCTGCTTCTTTTTAAAAAAAAAAAAAAAAAAGTATATATATATAAAATCTTTATTGATTTCAGAGAGGAAGAAAGAGGGGGAGAGAAAGTTGAAACATCAGTGATGAGAGAGTCCTCATTGATTGGCTTCCTCCTGCACACCTCATCTGGAGATCGAGCCCACAACCCAGGCATGTGCCTTGACCAGGAATCTCCTGGATCATACTTCGATGCTCAACTACTGAGCCACGCCTGGCCAGACTTCTGCCTCTTCTTGATTCAACTTTGGAAGGTTGTATGCTTCTAGGAATTTGTCCATTTCACCCATGTTTTCCTGTTTGTTGGCATATAGTTGCCTGTAGTGTTTTCTTATAATCCTTTGTATTTCTGTTGGGTCTGTTATATCACCTCTTTCATTTCTGATTTTATTTATTTGGGTCCTCTCTCTTTGTTTCTTAGTGAGTCTGGCTAAAGATGCATCAATCTTATTTACATTTTCAAAGAACCAGCTCTTGGTTTCATTGATTTTTTGTATTGTTTTTTTTAGTCTCTATGTCATTAATCTCTGCTCTGATTTTTATTATTTCCTTCCTTCTACTTCCTCAGGGCTTTTCTTGCTGTTCTCATTCTAGTTCTTTTAGTTGTTGTGTTAGATGGTTCATTAGATCTTTTCCTTCTTTCTTGAGATAAGCCTGTAATGCTATGAATTTTCCTCTTGGGACTAATTTCGCTGTGTCCCATAGATTTTGGGTTGTTGTCTGTTCATTTTTGTTGCTTTCCATGAAGTTTTTGATTTCTTCCTTGATCTTCTTGGTAACCCATTCTTTGTTTAATAACATGCTATTTAGCTTCCATGTGTTTGAATATTTTTTATTTTTTTTATAGTGGCTGATTTCTAGTTTCATGGAATTGTGATCCAAGAAGATGCTTGATATGATTTCCATCTTCTTATATTTGTAGAGACTTGCCTTGTGCCCTAACATGTGGTCTATTTTTGAGAATGTTCCATGTGCACTTGAGAACAATGTGTATTCTTCTGTTTTGGGGTGAAATGTTCTGTAAATGTCAATTAAATCCATTAGGTCTAGTGAGTCATTTAAGGTCTGCATTTCCCTGTTGATTTTTTGTCTTGATGATCTGTCCAATGCTGACAGTGGGGTGTTAAAGTCCCCCACTATGATTGTGTTGCTGTCAATCTCCCCTTTAGGGTCCCCCAAGAAATTTTATATATATTTAGGTGCTCCTGTATTGGGTGCATAAATGTTTATAACGGTTATTTCCTCCTGTTGGATTGATCCCTTTAGTACTATGTAGTGACCATCTTTGTCTCTTGCTATGCTCTTTATTTTGAAGTCTGTTTTGTCAGAAATAAGAATTGCTACTCCAGCTTTCTTTTCCTTTCCATTTGCATGGAATATTTTACTCCATCCCTTCACTTTTAGTCTGTGTCAATATTTTACTCTCAGGTGGGTCTCTTGTAGATAGCATATATTTGGGTCCTGTTTTCTATCTATTCAGCTACTCTGTGTCTTTTGATTGGACCATTTATTCCGTTTACATTTAAGGTTACTATTGATATATATTTATTTAATGCCATTTTTCCTCTTTATGCTGATGCACCTTTCTCTCAATATTTCTTCTTTTTTAAATCAGTTCTCTTAGCATTTCTTGCAATGCTGGTTTGGTAGTATTGAACTCCTTTAGCCCTTTTTGTCTGGGAAGCTCTTTATTTCACCTTCAATTTTAAATGATTGCCTTGCTGGATAAAGCAGTCTTGGTTGCAGGTTTCTGCTTTTCATTACTTGGAGAACTTCATGCCACTCCCTTCTAGCCTGAAGAGTTTCTGTTGAGAGATCTGATGTCAGCCTCATGGGGGTTCCCTTGTAGGTCACTGCTTGTCTTTCTTGCAGCCCTTAATATTTTCTCTTTGTCCTTGACATTTGCCATTTTAATTATGATGTGTCTTGGAGGGGTTCTCTTTGGGTCCCTTTTGTTTGGAACCCTCTGTGCTTCCTGAACTTGTGTGGCTTTCTCCCTTGCCAGCCTAGGGAAGTTTTCTGTAATTATTTACTCCATCAAGTTCTCTATCCCTTGCTCTCTTTCTTCCCCCTCTGGTACTCCTATAATGTTAATGTTTTTTCTCTTCATGTTGTCCCAAAGCTCCCTTAGACTGTCCTCATGCTTTTTAAGTGTTTTTTTGTGTTTCTTCTTTGCTGCTCTGATTGAGTGATTTTTTTATATCTTGTCCTTTTTATATATATATATCTTTATTGATTTAAGAGAGAGGAAAGGAGAGGGGGAGAGAGAGATAGAAACATCAATGATGAGTCATTGATCAGCTGCCTCCTGCACACCCGTGACTGGGGATCGAGCCTGCAACCCAGGCATGTGCTCTGACTGGGAATCGAACCCCGATCGCCTGGATCCTAGGTCGACACTCAACTGCTAAGCCACTGCTGGCCGGGCTCTACCTTGTCTTCTAAGTCACTTATTCTGTCCTCTGCTTCATTGCGCCTGCTTTTAATTCCTTCCAGTGTATTCTTGGTATCATATACAGCATTCTTTATTTCTTATTTTTGTTTTTTTTTAATTTTATTTTTGTTTAAAATATTATAGATCTCCCTTTTTCTCCCCAATGACCTGCCCCACCCTGCCCTGCATTCTTTATTTCTAAGTTTTGTTTAGGTTATATATCTTTTTTCATGTTTTCACTAAGATTCTTAATCTTACCCTCTAGTACCCTGTGTTTCTCATTAATTTCCTTGAACATCTTTATAATCATTACTCTGAACTCTATTTTTCATAACTTGCTTAACTCCACCTCATCATAGTCTTTTTCTGGTGATTTTTCCTTTTAATTTGGGGGTTGTTTCTTTATCTCCCCATTTTGGTGGCTCTTAGTATTTGTATCTATATATTAAATATGTTTATTGTCTCCCAGCCTTATGGCAAGTGGTTTTGTATTGTGAGTCCAAAGGAGCCCAGAGCTGTGTTTTCCTTATACTTCTGAGCTCTTTTTTCTAGGCATGTCCCTTTTGTGGGTGCCCCTTTTGTGGGTTCTTTGGGCTCACCTGTTGTGGTTGGGTCTAGATTGTTGCTGACCAGTCCTTGGGAGGACTCTCCTCTCAGGTTGGTTAACTGTGTGTCTGAGTCCCAACCTCGTTGTGTGAGCTGTTGTACGGGTGCTGGCTAGGCAGGACAATGCCCAACTAAACTTCCAGGAAACAAGGGGTGTCTTACAAAATATCTTGATAGTCACAGTGAAAACAACCCAAGTGGAAATAGAACTGGGAGAGTGAAATGAGAACACAAATTCCAGAGGAGAAAAAAAGGTAAAAAAAAGAAAGAGAGAAAGAAAAGTAAAACTTAGAGAGAGAAAAGCGTATTGTTGTTAATAGTGATGAAAATGTAGAAAACAATAATAATAAACTAAACTTAAATGTAAAAAGTAGAGAAGCTATTGGGAGATAAAAGAGGCAAAGAAAAAATTCTGAAAGAAGGACCAGCAAAAAATTAAGGGAGAGAATAGGAACAGGATGATAGTTGAAAATGAAAAAAATTAAGATACAATAAAGAGAATAAGAGAAACTAACAATTGAGCCACAAGACAGGAAGACAGAAAGGAGGGAAATAAGAAAGAAGAAAGAAAGAAAGAAAGAAAGAAAGAAAGAAAGAAAGAAAGAAAGAAAGAAAGAAAGAAAGAAAGAAAGAAAGAAAGAAAGAAAGAAAGAAAGAGGAAGGAAGGAAGGAAGGAAGGAAGGAAGGAAGGAAGGAAGGAAGGAAGGAAGGAAGAAGAGAGAAATAAAAAAGTTACGCCAATGGATCAACAGGAGAGAGAGAGAGATAAAGCCCGGGCAGGGAGAGAGTCCAATAAGAGATTTGGGGGAAACTATAGAGAAAAGCAGTAAACTTGTTGGTTATAATGATAAAATCCCAACCATTAAGCAGGGAATATCAAGAAAGTCTTGATTTTAGAAGAAAAGATAAAACAAAACAAACAACAAAACAAAACAGAGCAACAAAACAAAAAACAAGCTAAGCAAAACAAAATTCTTTAAAAAAAATAAGAAAATGGAAAAAAAATTAAAAATTGTAAAAAATGTTTAGAAAATTATAAAATTTAAAAAGAAGAAAAAATAAATAAATTTTCCCCCTTTCTTGGGGAAAAAGAGAAAAAAAAAAGAAAAGGAAAAAAAAAAGACAGTCAATCAGGTGAGCTGCTTCTGGGCAACTTATGTCGTCTGCCCCTCCCTGTTTTGTGGGCTGATTTCAGGTCTCCTGGGAGGTATTTGTGTATCACCCAATGGGAGGAGCCATCTAGGTTTGGCTCTGGTGTCCTTAGGTAGATGGCTGACCTGAGGCTCTCCGTGGGCCACCTCCTCTTGTCAGCTATTTTATAACCTTGTAGTTTCCGGGTCTTACTCCAGAGTCTCCTGTAGAGTCTTTAGGGTGCAGGGTGGCTAGTGTAGCTCAGGGTGTCACTCCCTTTACTTAGAGGTGTCGCTGTCAGGCACTCACTCTGCAGGAGTTGGTCTCTGCTCCACTGCCAGCTCCTCAGTCCCTCCCCTGTCCTCTGATTCTAGCTCCCCAGGCTCTGGCCTGCTGGAGGTTTAGACTGATTTCAGCCTGTTCCCTTTTCTGTCTGGGTAGTTTCAGCAGCCTGGGCTCAGTGGGTTTGATTAAAAACATGTTCTGGTGAGCCCTTTGCCTGCCCAGCCCCCAGCAGGGTTTTCAGCATTTCCTCCAGTTGCCAAACAACAGTCCCAAAGAGTCTTATTCTTGTGATGTCCCCCTATGAGCAGCTCTCCCTTCCCCCTGAGGACTGTGCCCTGCGTGGGTGTCCGGGGCCTCAGTGACGGGACCCCCCCCTTTCCTGTTGGGGGTGTTGCTCCGGGCTGCTGGAGAGGCCAGCGGACTCCGCCCCTCCCTGCTCAGCTCTGGTTGGCTGGTGGCTCCAGGCCCTCCCCTCAGTCTACTGTGCAGACCCCACTCCCAGCCTCTGCTGGTCTGTCCCCCAGTACACACCCGGGAAGGTGGAGCCAGTTCAGTGATCAGAACTCAAAAACGCACAAAGCAACACACAAGTAGAGAGTCCACCCTGCAAGGTCCCATGACCCACACGCCAAGACACCAAGTGGGAGGGGACCCAAAGTCAGCTCCACACAGCTCCCTGCACCGCTGGTCTCAGCAAAGCTGGGGCGGATCGAAGCACCACCACGGTGACCCTCAGGCCTGGTCACAGATCCCAGCCTCTCCATACTGGGAACTCAGGGCAGGAGGGCCTCCTCCCCTCCCCCATGCCAGACAAATTCAGTGCTTTCTGGGGCTCAACCTAATGCCTTACAGGGAGGCAGAGAGTCCCTGTGTGCAGCTGCTCAGTGCAGACCTCTGGGCCCTTACTACTCAGGTGCAACAAGCTTTGGGACACCCTTTCCTATGGCCTGCACCCTGAGCATTAGATGCTGGTCGAGGCTGCCATTAGAAGCTTTGTTTCGCTAGGAAGGCGCCATCCCCTCTTCGTGGGCACACCGCTTCCCTGGATCCCTCTGCCCTCCGTGTGGGGCACACTGTTCCCCTCTCCTCTACTCCGGGTGTGAGATCCCCGCTTTTAGATGCTGGTCCACACTCCCAAGGGGTGGGAACTTCGAAGGCTCCAAACCTGGGGGCTCAGAGCCCAGCACAGGCTTCAGGGGGGACTCCCCCTTTCTATATCCCCCCCTTATTGGACTCTATGATGTCTCTTCAGTGCTCCCTACTCACACTATGTCCACTCAGGTATGTTTCTCTGGTTTTTCCAAGCTGGTCATACAGTATTTTAGGAGCAAACTGAGCCCGTAGGTGGGAGAGGGAATGCTCTGCAGCTTCTCATGTTATACCCAGTTTTCACGAGACTAATTCACACAGAGACTGAATTAAGTGTTTGGCATTTATTCAGCCAGGGGCTACGAGTGGGCTCATGCCCTAAACAGACTTGTAGCCCTGAACAGTCTTCACAGGGAGAATATAAAGACAAAAGCCACATTCTATTTGGCTGAGGGGGCAGGTGGGGGACTAGTGAAGCGGTATACAGAAGCTAAGATAAGCATTCATTAACTTTCTTGGTTCACTATTCCCTGGAGTTTATTCCAGGGAATTTTTACCGTTGGAAACCTTTTACAAAGTTTACAAAGAGCCAGGAGAAGGGGAAGAGGTCATTGTTACTAAATTTTTGTTGCTTATCTTCAAAGTAGGGGTTGTCAAGGCTGAAATGGGAGCGCTGTACTTCACTCACAGCGCCACCATCTTCCTCCTCACCACATTACCATTTTAAATGTTAATGTTTTGCATTATTTTAAAATCTGTTTGTGTGCCTAGAAGCCTCTTTGCCAGCAGCCCAGTGGCCCACTGGGTAAAGGAATGGGTAAGTAAATAATCTAGGAGCTTGAAGGCAGTGCAGAACCAGAGCATCCAGCTTGCCAGGAGGTGGGGAGGAAGAGTTGCCACCCCAGGGCCCTGCTCTCCAGCTCTGGCCTGAGGTAGGCCTTGCTGAGCTGCAGGAGGCAGTGGGCTCCAGGTTAGTCTCTGTGAAGAGCACTGCCCCAGACTTGTTATATTGGGAAGTGTGTGTCTTCAAGGACATTAAATATTAACAACACAATAGCAGCAGTAGAGGCAGAAAGTAAGCAAAGGAGAGTTGTAAAATATTCATTTTCAGGGCAACTGTGTTAAGGCCTGAGAGCAAAATGAACGTTTTAAGAGTAAGGCAAAAGCATTAACTCTTTGAGGTTTTACCTTCTCAATGGGATGGCCAAGTTGGGTAAAAGTTCTGCCCTTTATCTGCTGTCCCACGTCAGAGACCTCCTGGGGCCTCTCGCCCATCTCTGCCACAGGCCAAGGCTGCAGGGAGAAAGGGCAAGCTTGACTTGGTGTGCTTCACACCTCTGGGCTTGGGGCTGGGGGCTGTGGGTCATGATGGGACTCTTCTGAGTCATACCCTGGAATGAGGCCTATTTCTCTTCTAGGGACATCTCCTAGGGTGGTCTTCCATAATCCCAGAGCAGAGATCTCCAGGGCAGAGAGGGGCCTCAGAGACTACCTTTTCCAATCTCTAACCACATGGCAAAACCATATCAAACAAATAGATCCTTACTGTTTTCTAGAAAAGAACATCCCAAAATGTCCATTGCCGGAATGGGAAAGTGTAATAACATGCCTCGAAGCTGTGGAAGGCCCATTGGGATTAGAGAGGAAGGATTTCTTCTTCAGAGCCTGAGGCAGGGTAGAACAGCATCCAAGCTGACATGCAGCCCAGAGGAGACAGAAGGTGGGTTCTGCACGGATGAGAAGCTTGCAATTCCTAGCGACTGAACCTACCCACACTATAGTCTGGGTAGCTTCATTGGGAATCAGTTAGCTCACTCATTCATGCATTCAGACAAGGCCTGCCTTCATCTAACCTACATTCAGCAGGGACATCAGACACATAAATAAGCAGTAACTGTAAAGGGGTAATTACTCTGATACCAGAAGTACTGGATGCCAAGGGAGCTGGAGTGAAAGGGCGCCCAACCTGCTTTTGGGGGACAATGGAAGGTTTCTCAGAAGAGATGGTGGAGAAGCTGAGTTCTGATGTCCAGCTATGTGGTATGCTGGGCTGGGGGGTAGGCAGAGAGGGGCAAAAGTAGCAGGAAATGAGCCCAGAGAGGCAGGATTTTAGGAGAAGAGAAGGAACTAGGCTCTTGGACTCCTCAAGCACCTCAGCCAAAGCAGTCTTTAGCCATTTTTAGCTCAATAAGGAAAATCCCCTCCTCAGTAATTTGTGTGCTTTGCAGAGGTCACAGACTCTTCTGCTTTTATTTGCTCCTGAATTCATCCTCTGCTTAAATCCTGCCAAGGACAGGTTGCTCACTGCCTCTGGAGGCAGCAGCCCTGGTTGTTAGTAAGCTTTCCCTGATGTCCAAATCTGAGTCTGTCACTTCCTCAGCAAGCCCTTGTTTGGCCCTTAACACACTTGAAGGCAATAATCATGACTCTCCCTGGGATGACTATTTCCTGCTCCTTCAGCCACTTCTCATATGATTTGATTTCTATTTCTGTCACTGGCATAGACCCTCTCCTTTTCTAGTTTATCATTCATTGTCCTCTGAAAGTTGTGACCAAACTGTCTGTTGTGTTTGGCATAAGTCTGGCTAGATCTGAGATCAGAGAGACAAGTCCCTCCTTCATCCCAGACACTGCTATCATTAACACAACCAACAATTACACATTTTTTTATAAGCAGCAGTTGGTCACAGTTCTTTGAGATCAATTTTGTGGTTCAAAACAAATTGAACAAAGCTCATGTATTTTTCTTTTAATAAATGTGTCCAAGCCAACTGTCCCCTTTTATAGGTCTACTATTGCTTTCTTGAATCAAAGTGTTAAGACTTTGCGTTTTCTATCCAAGATTTCATTGCATTGGTTTTCATTGGTGTTCTATTCTGCTGGTCATTTTGAATTTGGATTCTGTTGCCTGACATGCTAAGTGCATGACTCCCAATTTTGTGCCCCCTGCCAATTTGATCAGCATGCGCTGTGTGTTGTCGTCCTTGGCATCTTCGAGCCCGCAGACCCCAGCTAGTGAACTCCACACTGGAGCAGGAGGCAGACCAGGGCCCGTGCATCACCGACACCAGGCTATTCCATCATCTTTTGTTGTCATTGGCAAATGCAAAAGCAGCAGCGTGTTTTGTGCTTCAAGTCCCTTCCTAGGCTAGGTTTGATTGCAATGGCACTTGTGACCGTAGCTGGTAGGAGATAGTAGATGCAGCTGTCTCTTTTATCACCTCTTGCTACAGAGGATTTCTGAAGGAGGAAAAACACATGGGACTGGAACTGAGAACTGCAAGGGGAGAGGTGGCCACGAGTGGCTGCTAAGGTCACCCTAAGAGATGCACCACTTGAATATTCATAGTTTTGTTCACTCAGGTAGTGCTTTTCTAGCCTTATCTCTTCATGGCAGCGTATGTAGCTAGGGAAAGGAGGACTCCACTTTTCATTTTACAGAGGGGGAAATGGAATGGAGGATGGGTTCACTGCCTGTGCAAGTCAGGAATAGAGTGGGGGCAGGAATCTGGGTGCTGGGCTCTGATTTTAGCACACTGCTCCTCCAGCATCATTCACAGGACTCCCTCTCTTCTGGTCACGCATCCCTGTCCAACCATTAGTGTCGATGAAGATGTGTGGCAGTTCTGTAAACCAAAGCCTGGCGGTGCTGCTCATAGTTTTGTTGTTATGACCGAGGACTTGCTGTGTGGAAGACACCATGCTGGGAACCATTGCGGATGCCAAGTGTGTGATATGCTGTCCCAGCTTTCCAGTAGGAAGATGTTTAATAACCTGAGGAATTCATCCAGCCTGGGGGCTCAGCTTTACTTACAATCCATAACTCAGGATTTAAAGGGAAGTACTAGTGCCTGTGTCTATTGCAAGCTAGCGTAAAGACAAGAGACTCTCAGAAGAAGACTAACCCCTCCCTCCCTCCCTCTCATTCTTCTTTGCCTCTTTTCCTTCCTCCTCTCTCCCTTCTTCCCTCCTTCCATTCATTCATTCTTCAGTTTATTTTTTCCTTTTTTAAAATATGTTTGTATTGACTTTTTTTAGAGAGATAAAAACATCGATGAGAAACATCATTGATCGACTGCCTCTTGCATGCCCCTTACTGGGGAATGAGGCTGAAACCCAGGCATGTGCCCTGACGGGGAATTGAACCAGTGACCTCTTGGTTCATGGGTAGACGCTCAACCACTGAGCAACACCAGCTGGGATCTATTTGTTTTTTCTGCCAGCAATTATTGAGCACCCACTGTATCCCAGGCAGTGACCTAAGTGCTGTGGATACAGTGGTGAACAGGCAGGCGCAGTGTCTGGCCTCTTGAAACCTAGTGGAAAACACAAAGGACTAAGTGCTTATTGAAAAGTGTCAAATACATCCTAAGGTGGCTCAAAAAGGGGAAGTATGGGGTGCTATATGGTCACTTAGCAAGGGCCTGTGCCCTGATATGGGTGTTAGGAAAGCCTTTCTAGAAGAAATCATGACTTGAACTGTGAACTGAAGTTCAAATTAAAAAAAGGAGCCCAGGTAAATAGAATGTGGAAGGGTGCTGTAGTTAGAGGAAAATGTATGTTCAGAGGTTTGAGGTAAGAGAGAACATGATATTTTTATGAGATGTGGGAGAGAGAAAAAGTGAGAAGAGATGAGCCTGGAGAGGTAGGTGTGGGACAGATCATAAAGGGCCTTAGGAACCCTGCTGAGAAGGGGTGAATATTAGCCCAGTGCAGGGAAAAGCTGCCCAAGAGTTATAAACAGGGAGGGTGAACATATTTCTGTGTCAGAGAGGCTGTGATGAGGAGAATGAATTAGAGGAAGTAGGTGTCCAGTTTGGATCCTGCTGATTCTGAAGTGCCTCTGGGCTTTCCACTGGAGATGTCCCTATTATAGGTCATGGTGTTGGACCTCAGGAGGGGTGCAGCTGGAAACAGGAAGGTACTATATTTCTGCTGGCACTTGGCACTAATGCCAGTCCTGGTCAGGTGCTGGGGTCAGCTCACCTAGCAGTAACCAGAGCCATGGATATGGGCACTAACAGTGGGAGGGGGAAGAGGGCCTAAGACAGAATTCTGAGCAGCACCAAATTATGAGGGCAAGCAAATAATCTAAGAAGAAGAAGTTCATTTTGGAGTCACAATGGAATCCAATGAAAGCTGTAAGTCTTCCTTCAAAAAAGCAAAAATAGAGATCAGAAGCTTCTAACCTACCTGCCCCCAGAGGCTGACCTGTGAGCTCAGGTGAAGGGGCTCTGCTAAGGCAGCTCCCTGAAGGGAGCAAAGGTCTCCACCCCTTCACATCCTCTCTCTTTCCTGTCTGATTCCTACTCTCTCCCTTACTCCCTTCCTCTCTCCCTCTCCTTTCCCTTCACATTTCCTTTCTTAGACATTAGTTTTCCCCACCAATGATTTCCCAATTTCCTGGTCAGGTATAGAGAAAGATATTTGCCAAGGGGGTTGGAAATTCTCAAGTCCTGATGGCCACAAACCACACTTTTATGGCATTATTTCACACCAGGCTATAGGAACACTTTGCCAGCTCCCTCTCCTGGGACCGGTGGGCTCAGGCAGATATTCCCATTTTTGAGAAAAAGCTGGGGAGACTGAGCAGGAAATAAGATGCAGCCTCCTCTGGGTTCCAACATTGGTTCCTGAGCCCCATTTTGGTGTTGAGCACATTGGCTTCCAAGTGGGAGAAATAACCCAAGCAAAGGCACACCGTCCTGAGCAGAGAAAGGGCTTCAGGTTGTTCAGGCACTTCGTACATGGGGAGTTGCCATGGGGAGAAGTGAGGTTAAAGGGCAGGCTGTTGCTGGATGGTGGTACCAAATGCAAGGAAGGTAAGGAGTCTGGGCGATTCTGTAGGTAGTATGGAGCTGGCAACAGTGTTTGAGATGGGAGTGACCATATCAGAACCAAAGTAAAGGAACCAGAGCCTGATTTGCAGGAGCCCAACCTGGATTTGTACAATTATAGAACTCATTAATTTACCCAATGTGAATCAAAGACCTATTTGCAGACTGAGAACTTGAACCCAAGAGCTTCAAAGATAAGGTGCAATTCCTGTCTTTGAAGAGTTGGCAGCCTGGCTAAACAGAAACAGTGTGAAAGTCGATGGAGAGGAAGCTCAGGCTTTGGCACCCCCATCCCAGGCATTCACTCACCCCGTCCAGGAGCTTTTCCAACAGTAAGAGGAGGAAAAGCAGTTCTCTCCCAGAGGCTTCTGGAGAGAGCACCTTCCCCAGCAGCCTCAGCCCTGACCAGAGAAACAACAGTTTCTGCTGCATTGCAGTTCTCGGAACTTCATTTAGCAGCCCTGGGCTAAGGTTTTAGCTCGGAGGATTAGAGAGGGCATGGACAGAGTAAGATGAGGATTTTAATCATTCAGATACTTGCTGTGCAGACCTCTTCATCTCCAAGTGGGGAGAGAACCAGTGCCAAGGCTCTCGGGCACTTAGATGGGCAGTTTTGAGTCCAGGCAGGTTTCTCCCGATGACTGAATGACCTTTTCAAATGGAGGCCAAATGCCCTGCACTCATTGCAGACCTTGTACCCTTAATGTGAGCCAGGGGCTGGGATGGCTAGCTGGGCTCATGCACATATAACAGGAATGAAACCGAGGAAACAACTGCAAACACATAGGTGGTGGGCAACATGCAAGAAGAGAGGCTTCCAGAAGGGTGACCTGTTGGAAATGTGTGCATTATTACCAAGTGGAGACCACCCCACCCCTTTGGGTGTCTTCCTGTCTGTGGAGCCTGCTCACAGATGTGGCCCACTTGTGAGGGACCCGGCAGTGCAGAGGCGGTAGAGAAAGACAGGCCCCCTTCTTTCTTTTGCTACCCCACCCCACCTCCTAGCCTGTTTAGGAAGGTGGTAGAGGGCCAGGAAATCTAAACCCCAAAAGCCAAAAAACTGGGTTCCAGAGTTTGATTTGTCAACTGACTTCTTCAGTCCCCATTTCTTTCCTTATAGATGGGAAAGTAAGAACCTTCTTGCTTCCTATCACCAAGATGATTGAGGAGGCTGAGTGAAGTTGGAAAAGAGAGTACAACCGCAGGGCAGACCCTCTGGGGTGTGGGTGCTAGTCAGGGAAACATAGCCAGGACATGACACTCTAGAGGGGGGTTTGGGAGCAGGAATGAGCTCTGTTCTGACTCCTTTCTTCCTCTCTCTCCTCACCGAGAACAAAGACAGGGCCCAGCCCTGTAGCTGTTACTGGAGTTTCTGAGATAGGCAGCTCCTGGCCGACGTGTGTGTGCCCCTGCCTGCTCCCCGGCATCTGTAAGCCAGCGGGGGGCCTCCCAGGCACTTAGTCCATTTACTCCTCTCCCAGTATTTACCCCAGAAACAGCCGAAAAACCTTCAACTCTCAGGAGACTGAGGAGTGATGTTAGGGCCTCTAAGGTGTAAAAGCATCCAAGGTCTCTAAGATGTAAAAGCATCCATATTCGGGAGAGGCCACTCACCAGTTTCCATTTCCCTGAGGACAGGGTGAGAAGTAGGCATGCAGATGTAGGCCAGGGTTAAGAACGAGCTTGGTGCTTCTGAACAGAGTGATTTCCTCTGCTCCTTGGTCCTCTGTTTCCAGCGTTCTAAGCCAGGACACTTAACCTCCAACGGTAAGTACAGCCTTGCCCCTGCATGGGGTGAATGCTGTCCCTGAGATGAAAGGAAGAAGGAAGAGTCTAGCACGTATAGAGCACTGTCTGTATGCTGAAGACGAGTCAGGGGCTTCCACCTCCAGTACTGCCCCCACCTCGAGAGGACAGATGGGTCTCTAAGGCTGCGGCCTGTTGCCTTGGGAGGGTCAACCTGGCTGCTCTTGACTCCCGCAGCCCAGCATCTGCCAGCACCCATATTGGTCCTGTCTTGACTTTGCCTCTTTGCCTGGGCCCTTCCTTCAAGGCTGCTGCAGGATCCTCCTCACCCTGTTTTCTGCCTGCTTTCTAAGCTGGCTACTTGGACCTTTGCCCCCTCCCCATTATCCTGCCTCTTTTCAGTTCCATGCTGCTCCATCTAAATGATTTCATGACTGGCTTGTCCTGGTTTTATCTATAGTTGTTTATCACAGAGATGATTTGCTAACAAAGAAGGTGGCCTCATCCAATTCTTTAAATAACAAGTTGGTAGTTGAAGTAAAACAATAGGTTTTTAAAATATAGAAAGACTATAACAACTTCTATGGACACCCATAAAGAGTATTTTTAATATTCTGTCTGGCTTAAGTGGACATAGGAGTGGGGGTGGGGTCAACCAGATGGCCTTCTCCCAAGACAGCATAGGGTTATGAAGGTTTTAGAGTCATGCAGGTCTAGACTCAAATCCCAGCTCTGTCACTTACTTCCTGTGTGACCTTGGGCCAGCTGCCTGACCTTGAATACTATCTCATTGGTAAATTCAGACTGATAATAATATCTGCCTCTTAGTTGTGAAGACGGGCTGAAATACGGTATGTAGAGTGAGTCTCCCAGAGGCCTGGCAAGCTCCTCGTACATATGATTACTCCTCCTGACTTGCCCTTCTCCTTTCCTTCAGGCCTCAGGAGGCCAGAGGTATTTGTAGACACTGCTTTCCATACCAAAAAGGCTTTCCATTTCAGATTGAGATTTATATGAAATGAAGGAGTTAGAAAAGCTTCCCTTCCACCTAATATTTTACAAAATAGAAAATTAGAGGACAAGGGCTAGACTTAATATGGAAGGTCTTTCCTTTTTGCATAACAGTATTTGCTACAGTGCTTCTACTACAGAGCATTTTTGTCTATGTTAGAAGCTATTATCCATTTGCCAAAGACACAAAAAAGACAGGCTGAAAGCCAAAGACTTAAATATTAGGGACCTTTGTCTAAAGTTCAATTAAAGAAAGGGATAAGATAGATCAAGAAAGTTAGATTTTGAGAAACTGGAATCTGATTTATAAAAATTCAAATTGTTTCAGGAAAACTTTTGCATAAAACAGAGGAGTAGTGCATTACCTTGTGCCTGAATGCAGAGCACATTAAATATCAGTGTGCAGGGGTAGGGGGAGGGAGGAGACGGTAGATCGAGAAGCAGGTTTCCACTGGCGAGACGATTAAAACCACTCCTGCCGCGCAGTCAGAGCGCAGCGAGGTCTGCTGAGGCAGGACTGGCCACAAAGTCAATCAGCTCTGCCTCTGTGTTTCAGTCGAGTTTATTGTAGACTGTTGTCCCCAGACGTCCTCTGATGTGTCTCTGGCTGTGAGCAAACTGATATAGATTTTTCTACCACACTTGAGATCTCAAGGTTGAATGCCCTGCAGTCCTACACCCATGTGGGATAAGGAGCTATTTGGGATGGTGCCGGGGCCCCCAGATCCCAGGCCTAGGCAGTGAAGGAGGAGGGAGTGGAGGGTGTTGATGTGTGTCCTGCTTTGGTCGAGACAGGTAGAAATAAGCTCCCAGGTGGGAGAGGATGATGCACAGCCGGGTGGATGGAGAGGAGGCAGAGGATATTGCACAGGGAGGAGGTGCTGACACCAGGATGAGCAATGGGGACGTTATTAAATGAGTGCGGAGGTTGAGGATGGGCAGGAAGGGAGGTAGTCTGAAGATTTCAGTTATGTTTTAAGATGTGGTTGTGGTGGTGGGTATAACATGGGCTGGAAGGGGAGATATTGGAATTAAAAACATGAATCAAGGGGCCATTGTTTTGCTACAGCTCGTGATGGAAAGGATAGAAGAGTAGTGGGTGATGGCAGAAAGGAAAGGGAAGAGAAAAGAATGAGGGGACAGAAGAGAGAGGGGTGAAGAGTTAAGGGTGATTCTAAGACACAAAACTTGGATGAGTTGATTTTTTCATGCAGTTATTCATTCTTTCAAGTAATAGTTATGGGGCAGCACCAAGCATTGTGCTCCACACTAGAGGGAAGACATGGCTCAAGCTTTCTTGAGCTATTTAATGAAGGGTTTATAGTCACAAGACATGGGCAATTATCATAGCTATGGGAGCACATGGGAGGGTACTAGTTGGGAGCTGGAGGGGTAGTTTGGGAAGACTTGGGAGCAAGTGACCTCTAAGCTATGAGCTAGTCAACAAAGTCAAATACTATGTAAGGCCAAAAGAAAAAAAATAGACATGAATGAGGCCACGTGGTTGACAATAAGACATCGCTGGGGGTTTTCAAGATAGTAGTTTAGGGAGAAGGAAAGCTGTAGCAAAGGAAATGTTTTCAAATATAATGTATTAATAGAAAATTGGAGGTACAGTAAGGCCAACAGACCTGGAGATGACTGCCATTGAAAGGTAGTTTTGCTTACAGCTCCCAAGGGGAGGCAGCATGCCATGCCACACGAGGCCCCACAGGGAAGCGCTGGGACTTGTCAGGAGGCAGAGGGAATGGGGGGGTTGTGGGCAAGAGCCTTTATTATGGTTTCTTCAGGGAGGAGATGAGCTAGCTTAAGTTTGGAGTTTGAATATTCTCAGTAGGCTCTAGGGCATAGGGGCTGTCTCTAGTTATCTGGTATCTGGTCCTGGGAGTGAACAGGGCAGGCAGACAGTGGGTGTAGGCTCTAAATTGGTTGCTTTATATTTGTTAGGTACCCTTGTGTGCAAATTGTTTACTATCTCTAGGAACTGAGTAACTCAGAGAGGGGCAATCCCTCCAGGGTCAGCAATGCCCCAGATGTCAAAGCATCAGAAAACAAAATAAAAAGCATGGTTAATGAAGGCAGTTAAGGGAATAATCACAAATAATATTTATTGGACAGTAACTGTGTCAGGCACTTTTCTTAGTAATTTATATGTTTAACACAATTCTCCCAGCATCTTTAGGAATGATACACTAGTTTACAGATGATGAAAGTAAATGCAGAGAAATTAAGTCACTTGAGCTGGGTCACACAGCTAGTAAGTGGCGGCCTGGAGTCCAGCCCGCATGCTGACTCCTGGTCTGGCGGTTTAGCTAGGGTGCTGTGCTGACTCTCCAGTGGGTGCTAGGCAAGTCACAGCGAAAGGCGTGAATCCTTCACTCAGCAGAGACCATTGTAATTAAGGCTGAGAATTTTTTGCATTTCTATGTGGCATTTTTCTTTGCTAAACTCTCTGTTTGATCCTACTGCTCCCACTAGGATGGAGATAATGGCATTTTGCAGTAAGATTAACTGAGGAGCAGAGATAATTTGAGGCTTCTCCAAAGAGATATCTTGATTCAGTCCAGGAGCCAGATTCCCAATATTGCTGGTGGAAGTGGGGTCCTTGTGGTGTCATGAGAAAAAGCATTTCGAGGGCCCACAAGGGTGAGGTCTGGCGGTAGTATTCATTTGGGTGAAAATAGAGGGTGGCCTCTGGGTCCCCAAGGTCCCATCTCTGTCCGTTCTGGGGAATCAGGGCCAGAAGTAGGGCCAGTGTCCAGCGAGTCTGCCCCACAGCCCAGCGAGTTCCCCCAGCCCTCCTCACCGTCCCCGAGGCCAGCTTGTGCCCCCCGCCACCCGCTGCTGTGCTCCCGGCCCGGCTCCACCCGAGCCTGCGTTTGGCGCGCGCAGGGCCGCGGGCCCTCGGCCGCTCGGGCCCCACGGCTGCTGCGGGCGCGGGCGCGGGCGCGCGGGTGCCCAGGAGAGGAAGGCGCGCTTTCTCGGCGGGATCCTGCGGTCTCGGGGGGCGGGGGCGGGGGCGGGGCCTTTTTCAAGATCTCCAGTCAGCTTCCAGGACTTCCAGGGCTCCTGAGGGCCCGCCTCCCAACCACCCCTCCTTTCCCGGGCGGGACTGGCCCGCGTCTAGGGCGCCGCCTCCCCCGCGCGTGCTCCCCTCCCCTGTCGTTCCGTCCCGGCCCCCAGCTGGCCCGCCCAGACAGGCCCGACCCCTTCGCTACCCCCGCCGGCGCCGAGCCCCCCGCCGGCGCGCCGGGGAGGAACTGCCGCTCCCCGCCCCGCGGCTCCGCGGGCTTCCCGCCCCCGCGCCGCCCCCGCCCCCCCCCCGCGCCCCCGCGCCGCCCCCGCGCCCGCCCGGCGCGCCGGGGAGGAACTGCCGCTCCCCGCCCCGCGGCTCCGCGGGCTTCCCGCCCCCGCGCCGCCCCCGCCCCCCCCCCCGCGCCGCCCCCGCCCCCCCCCCCGCGCCGCCCCCGCCCCCCCCCCCCGCGCCCCCGCGCCCCCGCTGCGTTCACCCCGTGTCTCGGGCTCCAAACACCGCAAACCCCTGCGCTGTTCTGCAAAGATGGGCTGAGGCCACGGGAGCGCTGGGCGAAGCCCGGTGAGATTTGCTGGGCAATTCTGTTTCCCTTCAAGAAGCGCGAGGGGCAGTAACTCCGAACGGTCCTCCCGGCGAAGGAGCTTCAGTCGCAGAACCCTAAAGAGTTTGAGGGTTCACATGCCAAAGGCTGGGAGAACGAGACGCAGCCCCCCACCTGCGGAGGGCAAGTCCCAAGGCCCGCAGTGGATGCCCGGAAAGACAGATGACACCGAACCCTATATTTCCTATTCGTGCATAGTTACCATAAAGTTTAACTTACGAATTAGGCACAGTAAGAGATTTACAACAATAACTAATAATAAAATAAAGCAGTTATAAAATTATACCATTATAAAAGTTATGTGAATATGGTTTCACTCTCTCTCAAAATACCTAGAATTTTCCTTCTAATATTTTCTGACCCCGGTAGACCGTGGTTACGAAAATGAAGAAAGCAAACAGATAAGGGAAGAACTGTACTAAGGTTGGGGGTGATGTCTTGACTTCTAATAATTGGCCTTCTCTCCTCTGTTCAGGTGGCTGTGGCTCCAGGCTGTGTACCAGAATTCATTTAGCACTAATTATTCTTAAAGGCACTGCAGGGCTTTTGCCCATCTTCTCAATTGGTATTCATTTTCATAAAAAATGATTTGTTAGAATTTTTGGTGCTCTGTGAAACTCAGATCTGTGATATGTTACAAACAGTTCCTCCAGTTTGGCAATTACCTTTTAATTTTGCTTACAATGTATTTTGATATTTGTGTAGAGTCAAGTTTATTGCATTTTCCCTTTATGGTCCTTGCATTTGCTTTTTCTGTAGTAGGGCCATGCGCTCGTCCAAGCAGGCTGTTTAATTTCACGCTGTCTGTGAGCAGGGCTAGCCTTTCCCTTCACACCACCATCCCTTCCTTTATGCGCTGTTACAAATGGTCACTAAAAATATGAAAATTTTCTATCCTTCCTACTAACCAAAGAATTGAATAAAATCAATGATGTCCATTTTTGACAAGAAAATGGGCATTTTATAAAGATATAAGATTATCCCCAATGTCGTCTGAGGATTGGAGACATTTGCCTGGAAGGCAAACTTTCATCCACCTTCAGAAGCCTCAGGGTGGGCATATCCTTTGATCCTTCAGTTCTCATGCAGGAATTTATCGTAAGGAAACAGGTGACTCAAACTTCACCTATGAGGATGCAAGCAAGGCATTGATACAAGGGGAGGGGGATGAAAGGAAGAAGAGAAGGAATAATGTAAATGTTCATTAATTATGTAAAATAAAACAGTACTGCAGGGTGTGGCTGGGAGATGGGGCTCGGCCTCCAGCCTGGGGAGGCTCTCTGGAGGCCTGAGGTACCAAGTGCCTCCCTTTACCCTTTAAAGAGAGGCAGCCTTCAGGAAAGACCGAGTCCAGGTACATTGTGAATGGGGCAGCAGAGGAAGGAAGGGAAGGAAGGGAAAAAATAACTGTTGTGAACACCTGTGCTGCTGGTCATTAAAAGAGGACCGTGTCAAGGTCAAGACAGTTCACAGTAAGAATGGCCTTGACTTCTGATTTGTCCCAAACTTATCTTGCCCAGGATTGCCACTTTCTGAACCATCTGCTGTAAGCACTTTCCTCCAGTCTCCATTCTCACGACTCTGCTGGGCCTTGTTCCCTACGCATGTCCTTTGTCCTGACCCAAGGGAGGAGGGCGAACAGCTAATGGGCCTTCCCGGTACATCACCTGTGAGAAGTGTATCCCACTGATCCGCCCAGTGAGGAGAGCAGTAATGGCCAGGACCCAGACACTCAACATTAACCAGCTCCATGGCCTCAGGCAAATAGTAGAATCAAGGAGGGCCAGGAGCAAATTTAGGAAACTGAAGTTGAGAGGAGGAAAGTTGCCCTTGGTCCCGTAAATGTACCCAAATGGGGAATGTCAGGCTTTGGAACCAGGCCTTCAACATAAGTGCTGGTTTTCCTCCATAAAGTGCCATATGACGCTTTCCGCACACCACACTGTTCTTTTTCAGAGCTAGGCATGTGAGTCTCGCCCAGCCTTCTTCCTGGTAGGTAAGACATCTGACAGTGCTTCATACCCTGGGAAGCTCTATACCAGTGATTCTCATGGAGGCAGTACTTATTTTTTTTAACACTTTTAAAGTTTGAGGTATAATTTACATACAGTAAAATTTACTTTTTATAGTCTACAATTCTGTGAGTTTTGACAAACACATACAAGCATATAACTACCACCACAATTGATATAGAACAGTTGTATCGCCCATGAAAATTCAGTAGTCAGCCCTTCTCCCTACCTCCAGCTCCTGGCAACCACTGATCTATTTTCTGGCCCTATAGATTTGTTTTTTCCAAAATATTGTATAAGTGGAATCATATAGTGCTATAAACTGAATGTTGGTGTTCCTCCCAAATTTATATGTTGAAATCTAATCCCCAATGTGAGGGCATTTGAGGTGGGGCCTTTGGGAGGTGATCAGGTCATCAAGGTAGAGCCTCCTGAATATGATCAGTTACCTTATAAAAGAGGTCCCAAGAGCTCCCTTGGCCATTCCACTATGTGAGGACACACAGAAGACGGCTGTCTGTGTGTCCAGAAGCAGGCCCTCACCATTGAATCTGCCGATGCCTTGATCTTGAACTTCCAGCCTCCAGAACTGTAAGAAATAAATTTATGTTGTTTATACACCACCTAGTCTATGGTATTCTAAGACATACAGCCTCTTTTGTCTGGCTTCTTTCACTCAGCATGATGCCTGTGAGAGCCATCAATGTGTTTGAGAGTGTCCTTGCCAGTGTCAGCAATGTGTTCCTTTTTGTTGCTGTGTAGCCCTCCACTGCATGGAGGGCCATAATGTGTCCATCCAGTCACCAGGTAAAGGACATTGGGTTGTTTCCAGTTTTTGGTAACTATCAGCAAGACTATTTCACAATAATATAAACTGAGGAAGTGTTTTGTAAATTTGTTTGGTCAATTTTGGTGTTCACAATGATTAAGGAAGTAGCACTACTGACATTTAATGGGCCAGTGACTTAATGTTCATGTGAGTCCAATAAGGAAATTTCCTCCTTCCTTCAAGACTTGTAGATATTCCATTGGACATTTATATAAGTCATAAATTTATATATATTTGAACCTAGAAACTAACTACACTTTATTTGGAAATGCAGAATATTTTTCAGAAATATTAAGTATGCATTGAGTATTCGATGAATGTAACTACTAAGTAAATTGGGAAGACTGTACTTTGTTTTGTTTTGAATTGTACCATAAGTTGTATAACATTTTGGAAAATCACATCACCCTTCATCACTCTTGCAACTCAGCTTGTGGTATCTGAGTTGCCAACACAACACTCCTGTATTAGGTATTAGTCTGAATTTATAGTTGTGTTCATGACGATTCTACAAAAACGTACAAACACCTGACCGCTTTTTTTGTCTGTACTTTAGTCATATTCAAGTATTTGCATAACAAAATAGTTATTTTATTATAAATTACTTTCTTTTTATTACTCCTTTATATTATAATTATGGAATTATGCAGATTTAAAAAACAATTAGGTACATAGTTATATATGAATTTTATTTCAGAATAGAAAAGGAGCAGTATAAAATACTTTTTTCTCAAAAGGGAATGTTTGTTCTAAGTGTTGAGAACCAGTGCTCTTTAGAAGAGTCAGGTGGTCAAGACATTGTCCAGAGGGACTATGTTGGAGTGACAGGTGCAGGTTAGCAGCTGGCGACCTCAGGGAGACTTTTCTGCTCCAGAGCTTGCTGTGGCATCATGGGTGTGTTGCCCTCAGCCATATCCAAAGGAAACTGGAAAAAGAATTGGCTGATAAATATAAATTGAGCACC
This sequence comes from Miniopterus natalensis, assembly GCF_054644295.1. Taxonomy (NCBI): domain Eukaryota; kingdom Metazoa; phylum Chordata; class Mammalia; order Chiroptera; family Miniopteridae; genus Miniopterus; species Miniopterus natalensis. The sequence continues at coordinate 452,956 of NC_142100.1, forward strand.
TATTATGTACCAGGTAGTATCACTGTCCACAAGGGAATTTTAGTGGTGGTGGGAAGGTATACATGCAGGCAATATTTATACATACAAATAAATGAATGGATAATTGCAGGAACTGATGCCGTGCTAAGAAGAAGACAAAGCTTCAGCTAGGGAGTAAAGGAAGGCCTCTCTGAGTTCAGACCTGAAGGATAACAAAGACGCAGTGTTGCAAAGATCTAGAGGAAAAGCATTCCAACCACAGGGAGAACAAGTGTCAAGGCCCTGAGATGAGAAGCACATGGGAAAGTTTGGGGGATAAAAAGAAGACCAGGTGTCTAGAACATACAGAATATAGGGAGATGGAGTCAGGACAGTATGGTCCAAATTATGCAGGGCCTCAGGCCATGGTGAGGTGTTAGAATTTTATTGTTTGCAGTGGAAGGCTTTGGGATGCGTTAAACATGGGAATGAATGCAATCGGAGTTATCTTTAGGAGACCACACTAGCTTCCCTTGGAAAGTGGAGGCAGAGAGACCAGGAAGTTGGTGCAGAACTCCCAAAAGAGGTGGGGGGGGGGGGGCTAGGCCAGGGTGAAAGCATGGGGATGCTAGTAAGTACTTGAATGAAGCATGTGTTTTGGAGGTAAGATGGCAAGAGTCTATAGATGTGATTAATTTTGGAGTGTGAGGGAAAGAGACTAACTCCTAGGTTTTTGACCTCAGCAACTGGGAGGGAAATTCTGAGATGGGAAATATTAATAGACAAGTTATGTTTGAGAGGGAATATTTGCTTCTTTTGACCAATTTAAGTTTGAGGCACCTATTAGGAATTCATGTGGAGATATCAATTAATAGTTGGGTATATAAGGTCAGGTGAGAGATGAAGTCTAGAGATAAAATTTGAAAGTTACTAGCAAGAGAGATTTTGGTAAGATAGTAGCAGTGTAGTTTTTAGATCTTCCCAAATCTCCACATAAAACAGAACAATGAAATAGCAAAATCAAAACCCCATAAGCAACATTTACAATAAAATTAGGTGACAGTGTATCCCCATGAACTCCACATACAATAAGGTGGGGAGAAGCCATCAACAAATACAAGACTTGTCTGTTGTTGGTGTCCACCCATGGAAAACAGAGAGAGACAGAGGAAAAATGGACCTGAGAACAGGAGAACCTAAAAATAGCAACAGAAATTCAATGTAAAAAATGATGAGCCAATCTGAGAGTAGCAGTTAAAATTGTAGTTAGGGGTGGTGATTCTGGTCACTACAATAGAAGGTGAGTGCAAAGAGACCTGTTGATGGGCTGAAAGGTCTAGACCAGTGTAGTTCCTGCATATTCCCAAAACTGACCTCCCAAGGCTTTCTGCCAAGATCCCCACTACAGAGAAACTGCTGAGAGTGGAGTCAAAACAGAGCAGGTCAGGACAATAAAAAGAACAGGAAGGGAAATAGAAAATGCAGATGAAAGTCAGGGAGGGGAACACAACCGGGAAACCTCAGAAAGCCAGCCAGAGTTTGAAAGGGTATCTGAATGAAGCTTCTGTCTTAGAGCTCAGGAAAACTCATTTCACATAAAAGTGGAAGGACTGTACCAAACTCCACGAAAGTTCCCGTGAAGGAGAGAATGAGGAGAGCAGCGCCCCTGCAGACATTCACAAGAAGGAGAGAGGAGCCTGTAACATGCTATTTCAAAATGAGCTGAAACGCATTTTAAAATGGCACAAGACATAAAATATAACAAATCAGAATTATAAAAATTTAGAAATGAGGTGAAAGAATTAGAAATTAAAAAAACATTTTATAAATGAGGATTCAACTATAAGGAATATGAATGCAAATAAGCACTATAAATAATGCATTATGAGAAATAAAGGGCATAAAGGAAGGAAAAATTTAAAACCAAAAAGAAATTAAGAAAGAGAGAAACATGATTTGGGAGAAAGTGACAAATATTGAAGAAAAGCAAAGAAGATTTAACATATGGGTAATAGACACCCCTGAGAAGTGGGTGTGGCCTGAAGCAAGAAGCAAACCAAACCTAAAAATATAATTCAAAAAACCCTCCTGAAATTATATATTTGTGTGTGTGTGTGTGTAAAGCTGCATATTAAAAAAAAACCACTATGTACCTGAAAATATTGACCCAGAAAGACCGAGATGTATGCTAGTAAAATTACCAAGCTTTAAAATGAAAGGAGAGCACCATCTGGGCGTCTAAACAAGAAGAGAAACCAGTAGTTGAGTGAGGGTGTGTTTTGGGGGTAGATGGACAGGGCCTGCAGATGTGATTAATTTTGGAGTGTGAGGGAAAGAGGCAAACTCCTAGGTTAGTTCCCCTCCCTGTCATATGTTATCCATATGCTAAATCTTGTATGTTAAATATGTTAAATCTTTGCCTTTCCTCAATATTTGTCACTTTCTCTCCAATCATGTTTATCTCTTTCTTAATTTCTTTTTGGTTTTAAATTTTCCCTTTATGCCCTTTATTTCTCATAAGGTATTATTTATGAAGAGACTAACTCCTGAATAATATATTAAAGGTGCTCAAAAAAGAAAACATGGACATGAGCCAAGGATTTTATACTCAGCAAAATGATTCTTCAAGTATTGAGAAAATAGACTACCATTGAAATAACATGTAAGTACTCAGAAAATATCACACCTGTGAGTACTTTCTCAGGAAGCGACTGAAGAATGAGTTTCAAACAACCGATGACCAGAAAGACAACGTGAGACTGGTGGTGAGCAAACATACCGTTACAGCGCTGAGACCCAGTGAGGGCTGAAGGCGCTATCGCGTCTGACGCAGTGACAACGTGACCTGACAGTGTATGTACAGTATTAATAACAGGAAGAGTGGAGATCCATATGCAAAAACATTTCAAACCTTTTTCGAATTATAGTAACTGGTAGTGGCTTTAGTATTGCCACTGCTATTCTGAGACTGTTTTATGTATGAGGTGGAATAAGGCAGATAATTGTGGGGGGGAGGGGGCATTTAATTTCTATGTGTTTGAGAACCAGGATTCTCAGGGCAGAAGAACAGAAATAAAGAGGTAGTGTAGAAGAGGCAAAGTAAAAATCCTGTAGACTTGAACTTGAGTTGGCTATTTTATATTATTAATTTTGTATATATTTCATGCTTATACATTATATATTTTATTTCATATATAATATATCTATCTTTCATCTATTTTATTTTGCCTCCTAGCTCTATCGACTAAAAATGGCCTGGAAACTATAACCAAAAGATGCAATCAGATTATGGTCATGCTATAACGATTCCCCACTGAAAGAAACCAGGGCTTCTTGGAGAAGGGGCCAATTCCAAGTCTGGGCAGCAAATGTACAAAATGAGCCTGGAACAGGTCATGAGCCAACTTAAAGAGACTCTCACTGGCCAAAGATGACAATTTGAGCTTTAGTAAGGATAATAATTGCAATGGATTGAAACCTGTGTTTAAACACAAGTTTAATATGTTTGTTCCCATGAGTTCATAATGACATTTCAGAAATTAATTGGTCATTATCTAAGGATGACAAAGAACTAATTAAAAACCAGGTAAATAAAAAGAAATTAGCATTTATCTTGTCATTCCTATATGAACTGTGCCCCAGGGTAACCAGATAATAGATGAGAGGCAGCAGCTCTGCATATAATTATTTAGGGTGATGTATGAAAACTAAATGCATTAATGGGTCTAGGGTCTAGATTTTAGACACTGAGCATCAGTAGTTGCTAATCCTAAATAAAGAGAGAAACAGAAGATAGACATTATGAACCTCCTGATGAAAGAGCATAGCATCCCTTCAACACTTACAGTGCTGGCTGAAGGTTAGAACCTGAGCTTGATCAAGCCTCTTGACCTAGCTACCAATTTATAAGACTATAGAGACAGAGGAACATGTTGAACTGCACCAGGAGAATCCAGACTGTGGTAAACCCCACAGGGCAAATGAACAGATAAATTTTAAAGAAAAGAAAGAGATGAAGGACAAATCTGTAACTTAAAAAAATTAAAAGAAAAAGTTTTTTAAAAATGGACAAGACTAAACTATTGTGTCTAGGAATGCACTTGGGTAATAAAACCATAAAAGAAAAAAACAGAAGAAGTGATTACTATACACATCAGGAAAGTGGTCACTTTTAAAGGGGAGGATGGGGCTGTGGCTGGGATGGGGAAAAGCAGGCCTTCTGGATGGCTGGCAAAGTTCTATATCTTAACCTGTGTAGTTATCATGAGGGTGTTCACCTTACAATAACTCACTGAGCTATTTATTTGTTTTGTGTGGTTTGCAGTATCTGTGTTTTATTTAACAAACAGGTTAAAGCATTTAAGTCATCAATATATAAGTAAAATTTAAAGCTATGGAATGGTGAAGCCACTTGAGAGACAGTATAGATAGGGAAGACAGCCCAAAGTTGAATCTTGAGGGCACCCCAACATTTGAAAGTCTGGTAAGAAGGAGAGATTGAGAAGGAGCAGCCATTGAGGCAGGAAGACAAAATGACAGATGTGAAAAAACAGATAAGAGAGAGCAAGGAAGTGGACAGAAGACAGCATTCCAAGCTGGAGTAAGAGGTTTCATTTGTCAGTGCTGAGAGGCTCCACAGCCGGCCTTCAGTGTGCTGGAGGGGACTGGTGAGTTCAGCCAGTATTATCTCAAGTGCTGGAAATGAAAATCCGATGGGGCCGGCTGAGGAGAGATGGAGACAGTGAGTGAAGGCAAAGTTGCACAGGTGCCTTGAGTGATACTAAAAAGACGCTGAGGGATGGGTCAAGAAAGCCCTTGAAATACCTTAGTGCCAGGCAGGAAGGGAGCCTTACTCATACTCAGGACACGGGCACTCCACTCTGCTGAAGCCCACCGCCTCCACTCCACCCCAGCCCCGCTCCCTGCCCTGCTCCAGCCAGTGCCTGGTACTGAAGTCACTAGACTTGCAGAAAGGCAGCTGGTGGTGGCCAGCTGGTATTTTCATGTGGGACAAGCAGGGCCTGAAGGGCAGGAGACACCACATTGTGGGCAACCACAGCCACTTGTTGAGAGAGGAGCAGTCAGATCAAAGAGCTGTCAGCCAGGATTTCTGTTCACCACCTGATTTGGTAAAGTGGAGAGGACCAGTTCTGCCTGGGCTTGGCCACATCTTCCCTCCAGAGCTCAGCCACGGCCATCACTCATCTCCATGAGACAGGGAGGCGCGGTGCCTGACAACAAGGCAGGCCAGTTTCCATTGTCAGACAGCCAGGGAGGAGCCGGCTCTGACATGTCCACATAGAGGACCAGAGCGAGCCCTTTGTTCATCGAAAGACTGGAGCCCAAAAGTTGGAGCAGAGAAACTTTAACAACAGGTTGGACACGCTCTTCACAGCAGCCTGACAACTTAAAAAGAGCATTGTAGTTCTTGATCCACACCTGCCTGGGTCCACCACCCCACCTTGGGTTACTGAGGCTGCAGACCTCCACACTGTAGCCACTCACCTTGCCCTTGGACAGAGGCATTATACCAGGACGGCATCGTGATGGAGAGCCTCACTTATATGGACATGGCCCACCTCACGGAATTGCTATAAGAATGAAATGGGTTACTGTGCTAAAAAGCAGAGCTTGCCATATAGGTGGGCCAGTTTTGGCTCCTCTGGCCTCTTAAGCTTCCCACAGGCTCTTCTTCACTCCCTCTGTCAGGAATTGGAGACATTTCTGCAAGTCTGAGCCTGAGTGCAGAGCTGCAAATGCCCAGGAGGTTGAGGTGCAAGGATCATGTAGATGAGCAAACAGACCCATGGAGGACAATTTGTTTTCTACTCGTTCTAGAGTTTTCTTTCTCATATTGTTTTTCTCTGAGACAACATGTTTATCATATATATATATATATATATATATATATATATATATATATATATATATATATATATATACCAAAGTTCTACATTGCTGTGTGGGCATCTTGGAGGACTGAATGGATTACGGATTGTGGCTATCTCTCTGTCCTTTCTATCCTCACATGGCAACGCTCAGCATCAGTTATACAAATGCCATTGTTTTCTAGCATTTGCGGTGAATTTACACTGAACTGGCCCAATCACATGCTTGTCTAATATCCAAGGGACAGGCCTAAACTAAAGGTGACTTTTGCAGCTATAACTAGAATCACTAACAGAATCACACACAGACCAAACCCATTACCTGTCGTAGGACTACCCTCCAGTCAACAGACCTCATATCTGCAACCTTGTCCACAGAGGAGCCTATGTGGTGGCCAGAGCCTACATTTGATAAATGCAGGTGGCTGGTTTGCATGACACTAAACAATTTGAGATCTGAATTACATGAACAATTGACTGAACTTGTGCAGATCCAGCCAAGTGTGTGGCATCCCAAAGGTGTAGCTTATCCTCTCCTCCCCTTTCTGAGCCCAATGTCAGCCTCAGGGAATTTTATGACAATTCCTGAGCCTGGCTGGCCTCTAGAATCTACAACCTATTATACCCGAGCGTAGCAGAGGGTTGTAGTCTGGCCACTGGGAAAGTCATATGCCATCCGTTCATCTGCTTTTGCTTTGAAGATCAAGGGGACCCAGGGCAATCACAGCCGGTCTCTCACAGTGGCAGTAGCTCTCAGCCTTTTTTCCACACTGAGGGACAGAGCCTACAGCTAGGGTAAGGGTAGGGACTAGGGCATTCCTACAGGAATATGCTGACCCCACATCATCCACAGTGGCCCTGTGCCCTTGTGTCAGCTGGAACTCTGAGCATCATGGCCCACAATGCACTCTACCTTCACAGAGCCCTCGCAGAGAGTGCAGGTGACCAGCCAGAGAAACGATCCAGCATTGCCCGGTGACCTGGGTAAATATCTTTGGGATCTGCCTAGGACTTTGGCCTCCCTGTGTTGGGGAGATTACCCCAGCCACTGTGTCCCAAGGAGCTGAGTGACGAATGGGGGAGGGAAGCACTGTGAGTTTCCCTTCTCTCATCAGTCAACCCCCTTACTGTGAGGCCTCAGTTGGTGCATTTGTAAAGCACAGTGAACTCTCTCACCCTTCTTCTGGCCACCTGCTTTCAAAATGCTTTGGTTCTGGGCCATCTTCTGTGTCACCCTCACCTTACCATGGAGATGTCATCTTTGTTTGGTTTTATATGAACCCAAGGGCTCAGGCTGATCTGAGGTTCCTGACCCTACCCCACCCCATATTTCTGAGTATTCCAGCCAGGACCTAAGGCAGGTGGGTCCTCAGAGAGCCGTGGGTTGTGTGTGAGGACGTGCCTGGCACACTCTCTGAGGAGGCCCGTGCTGCCGAGCCCCACTGCTGTGTCCTTCCGCTCTGGAATTTCTACCATTGAGCGTTTACCAGATGCCAGGTGTTATTCTCAGCATCTGCATGCATTAATTCACTACCCACAGCACCCCCATTTACAACTGAGGAATTAGGAGACACAGAGAAGTCAAGAACCTGGTCACAGGTTTCACAGCTAAAAGGTGGCAGAATGTGCAGTGTACTCTGAACCAAAGAACAGACATGTAGATATCCTTCCTCCGGCAACTTTTTGTTGCTGTGAATGCCGCAGAGGGGACCTTAACCTTGCAGGACAGATGAAAAATGCCTCTGTTCTCAGGGCTATCGGTATACATGTGTGTGCCCATGCAGGCTTGCCCATGAACATGCACACACACTCTAGCTTTAGTAGTTGGTCATTGCCAACTCTTCATTCATTCATTCAAACCACCAGAACCCAATGAGCCTCACTGACAAGTGTGGCGGATGCTGGGGCTTGAAAGAGAAGTAAGATGCAGTCCCTGCCTTGGGCGAGATCTTGGGCAAGAGGAGAGCAGACCTGTAATGTGCAATGGCCCTCGAGTAGGTGCAGCAGTAGAGGTGCGTGTGAACTACTGTGGGCACACGGAGGAATGAGTCTGATCTGGGAGCCTGGAGACGGGGATCTCATCACAGGAACTGAGCCACGTTTGGATATAATGGAGTCTTGCAGTTAGCCTGGGCTCAAATCCTAAATCTCCCAATTACTGACTGGGAGCAGAGGCAGGGAGGGGTTGATTTATTTATTTTTTACCAACTAGCTCTGCGACCTTGAACAAATCAGCCACCTCCTTAAGCCTCAACGTCCCACTTCTGAAACGGGAATATCTGCCTTGGCTGCCTTTAAAGACTGTGGTAGTGCACAGTGTTGTACTCCAGGTGCAGGGGCTTTCGAGTGTGCACTTGGCTCTTCAGTGCAATGCCAGCGCAGCAAGCCCAGCAGAGGTACGGAGCAGAGGGGAAATGGGGTCGCCAGTTGGAGGCACAGAATGACAGAATGGGGGGCTTTGAGGCACTCAGTGAAAACCCGATTCTCCCGGCACACTGGCCTTTCACATGAAATGACTATAAAAGCACTTTGCAGTGACAGAGTCTTGTAAACACTTTCTAACAACAACCTACATGATTTCCAGGGGACGGGGGCTGGCAGGAGTGTCAATGAGGCTGTTTGGTGTATGTTAGATCCCAGCTTCATCAGACTCTGCAGAGACTTGGGAATGGATGTTTAGGAAGCTGTGTGGGGCCCAGGCCTCTTCCTTTCCATTTCCTCTGGGCCTGGATGCTGGGCCCAGCAGGACCCAGGACATTACCGTCCCCAGCTCATGTCAATCAGCTTGGCTCTTTGTTGTTTATACGTTTTACTTTGGGGTTTTAATTAATACTAAATAGGAAAAGAAAATGCTGAAAGGCTTGTTCTCTGGTGGAGAGAGAGAGGACCTGCAAACAATGGTAAGAGCAGTGTCAGCAACCACAGGGTGAGGCTGAAGTGCTCTTTTTCTGGGATGAGGAGATGAGGAAGGAGTGGGGGGGGGCAGTGAAGGTGGAGAGATTTATGTGGAAGTTAGTGCTGGAAAGAGGAACGGTTTTAAGTGGAATATTAATGGGGTCCATTTTCTTGCCATCTCCTGCAGAAACGCTTTGGAAATGCAGGGAAAATTATCACTTTGCAAAAATAACTTATTTATATAGGAGGACAGCACTGGATAGCTCAAAATGTGAGGCTTCAAGGTAATAACTGGGCTCTCAGAATCATCATTATCTATTAAAAGGCAATTTCTGAGCTAGGAAATTGATAGGAAAAACAATGGTCCAGTCCTACCATTGTGGTACATAAATTTATGGTTTAGTTTTATCATTTCATTTTATTCTAAATCTGATGGGATTTGGAGACTGAAGGGAATTGAGAAGGGATGTGAATGGGAATGACCTTCCCTAGAGCATCTACATTAATGACCCAACATGACTGTTGGGGAAAAGCCCTGAGCTTCCACCCTTGTCACAGCTGCAAGGAGAACAATGCTGACAGAGGAGAAATTCCTGCTAGAGTCCACAGAGCATCTTCTGGAAATTTTACTCCCAGGTCCTGTAATTCCTCTCTCTCCCACCTGCCACATTAATAACCACAGCTGAGCATCCCTCTGGATTTTTTCTATTCATACTAAATCAATACTTTAAAAAAGAAGGGATCATTTAATACATGTTGTATTGCAATTGGCCTTTTTTGCTATATTGTGAACAGCTTTCCATGTCAGTTTATATAAATCAACCTACTTCTTTTTAAAAGCTGCATGCTCTTTCCTTATAGGAATGTTCCATCATTTAGGCAGGTGTCCCCTTCATGTGGGTTGTTTCCTTCTTATACCTGAGACTGTACATTTCAGGAGTGCTTATGGAGTGAAAGATCTGGGCCAGAGGGTATGAACATTTTAAATTAGAATCAACTGAAAATTGCTCACCTTGAAAATTGAGATCTGACAACTCATAATGTCAGACAGGGAGGCAAAATTATGAAAGATCTTTCTAGAAATTGGTGCTTTTGCATCTTTAGGGGCCAGAGCAAGTATTGAAAAGGAGGCAGAGCTGGTTTTGGAATATGGAAGGTTGAGCCTGTCCCCACTGATGATGTCAGTGATGTGACCTGGGGTGGATTCAGAAGGGTAATTATGACTCTTGGCTCCCTCAGCTGGTGATAATAACAGCTACCTGGGTGCTGACACTGAGTGAGGCACGCGGGACTTGCTGTCCAAAACAAGCACTGGGATTCCAGCTGGGCCTAATGAACTAGGGACTTAGGTGTACTCTCTAACCTCTTCCTGGATGAAATGGGGACCATCACATACACGTCACAGAGTTAATCTAAAGATTAGATGCTATAATTTTTAAACATTGCTTTCTAAAGTAGAAAGTGCTATTTAAATGGCAGTGTCATTATTTATACTGAGGTTTATTTAAAGCTGACTAAAATGTTCCCCCACTTCTCCCAATCTCCACTGCAGTGCTCAGAATCCTAGGACCTAAAGAACAGAAGTAGGTTTTTTACTTTTTGCTCTTTGACCTGAGAAAAATTATTAAATCTTCTAAACCAGAATTTCCCCTTCCGAAAACTTGGAGACACAATTGTATAAGATGCTCAATCTCCTTCACCAGAGAACATCCCTCTATTTTGCTGTACCTTAGCAGATGTGCTCTGATGATTTCTAGGTAGAGTGTAGGACAGATAGGTAAGTAGGAAGGACAGGTAGGTGCAGTGCATAGATAGGTAGGACAGGCAGATGGGTGGGTAGGAGAGGTAGATATGTAGGTAGATAGGTAGGTAGGACATATAGGTAGGACAGATAAGTAAGACAGGCAGAAAGGTAGGTAGATAAGGCACGTAGGACAATTAGGTAGGTAGGTAGGTACACAGGTCATGGGAGCAAAATGAGAAAAGCCATGTGCTCCTTCCTCTAAATGCCTCTTCTGTCCTGTCCAGGAGAGGAGGGGCTCTGTGCTTTCAGAGTCCAAGGACGTAGCACATGGAGTACTGACACAGGAAATAGCCTTAGGAACCTAGAGAGCAGATGGGGAGGAATTTGCTCTTATTCCAGAGGTGGAATAAAGTTTCCATTTTTATTCAGGCACACTATAGAGAAATCAAGAAATATTCAGGAATGGCAAGCATCAGACAAATAGGTCTCTCTGACATCATCAGGAATCTCAGGTTCTTTAGAAGAGAGACAGGCAGAGCAGAGGCTCTCACCTTCTCTTAGTACATCACTCAAGCGGAATTTCAAACAGACATCTCTTGAATTAATGAAGTCATTAGGTATGAAGGCAGGTGTTGGAGGAGGGGGACAGTTCAGTAGAGCAGTTAAGAGGTGGACTTGGAATCTCGCTTCACCGCCAATAAGCTGTGTGACCTTCTGTAAATTACCTAACCTTTCAGAGTCAGGGCTGCCCCATTTCTAAAAGAGAGCTAACAATACCTTCCTTTCAGGCTTGCTGTGAGAATTGCATGAGGTAGAATGCCTGGAACATAGTACTCTCAGTGCCCGGTGCTCCACGCGGCCCAGCAGCCTGAAGAGCGGCTGTGTATGCTCCCGCTCACCTCTCAACAGCCAGTTAAGGTCCACAAACTCAGGCCTTTCCCAGTATCGGAGACACTGTCTTATGTGCTAACAGCTCCTAATGAGGACCACGACAACCAGTTACATGGACAGGCAGTTCTTCCTCAGCACATCCTATTGATCTGCTGGTTGTTAGTTCACATTAATTGGAAACTGAAATACTACATGTCCTAATGGGCACTGGACAAACTTAATTCTGAGCCAAACGTGTGTCTCCAGCCTGTCTCCTCCTCTCCAAGAGTTTGTGAGAAACCCAGTCATTGTTAGGAGATACCTGGAAAGAAGCCAGGAAGTTATGAAAAAAGTCGAAAGCCCCGTAAAAGGATTGCCCTAGATGTCAAGTCAGAAGTGTTAAGGTGGTTTGAGGCTCATAAGAATCTTAGGCAGATACGTAAGGCTTTAGAAATTGCTTTGGAAGTATTCTAAACAGTACGGGGAAGGGGTGAAGGGGAGTACAAACTGCCAAGATCCCTGTTCTATATGCCATTCCCATTTGTGATAAATTTGCTTAGTGATTTATTTTGAGCATAGTCCAGTATTACTGTTAATTTTTAGTATTGTGGTTAATATTGTGAATATTATTGTCAGATAATTTAATCAGAATTTTATCCCAGTTTCTAGAAGTGACACGGGGCCTGGCACAAGATCTGTATGCAAGCATGCAGGAGTGCATGGGCGCACAGACACAGGTACACACACACTAACCATTTCTCAAAGCTCACCCTCTCCAGTGTACTTTCCAAATAAGACCCAGGGAGAGGGACATGTGGAGTGGAATCCTTGACACGAGGAGCAAACTTGACTGTAATCCAAGTCCATGATTCAGTAACTAAATGGTTTAAAGTTATCACTGCTACATCGAGCCAGGTGCCTCTGTGTATTAACACAGCTAATTCAGTATCCTCCCTAAGAAGCACCGTCGGGGAATCCAGTTCTGCTCTGAGGACCAGCCTTCAGCCTCTCCACTCACCACCAACCCCTGGCTGGGGTGTTTGTGTTTGTCTCCTGAGCAGCCACCCTAGAGGTTAATCCCTCCTCCCTCACCACCCCTCAAGCCTTTGGCTGTTGCATCGCTGGAGACCTCCACCTCCTCCCCACCCTCTACCCTCTCTTCCCACCCCTGCCTCCCACTTTAATGTGCTTGGAATAATTGATTCTGTCTTCTTTTTGCATCTCATTTTCTCCTTGCTTTTACTTACCACCTTTAAACCTCTTGACACAAGCAGGCCCTAGTGTCTGCAGGCAGAAGGGAGAGTTGGGTAAATGCATAGGCCACTGTGTGGCAAGAGATGCAGGGGGCTCCTCTGGCACTGGAATCCAGTTTCCATTTCCCCTATTAACCTCCATGCACTGGTGACCTCGTTGCTGTGACCCCAGTGTCTAGAAAGCACTGGGCACACAAGAGTTAATGAACAGATGTAGAAGAGGTGAGAAATGAATGGAATGTGGTGATCTTTTCCTGGGGGATCTTTTCCTGGTGCTGGGGTTTGCACCTCCCTACATCTCACTCCCGCTCATCACTCGCCATAGGCTCCATTTCAGTTTTCTCTGTAAAGCCCTCTCATGGTCATTAGAAATCATTTGGTCACAAAGTTTCATTTCATAACAGAGGAACCTGCTCCCAGAGAGTCACCTTTACAAGTCTGTCCAGCAGCACACTCAGTACTAGAATTCAAATCTTGGGGCACTTCTGGAGGCCCCTGTTCCTCTCTCCTGGACACTTTTCATTTGGTTTTTATTTTGTTCTTTCCCTCCACTATTTAATGAGCTGCTGGGGGGATTGGCATCATGGGTTATTATTCTCTGAGATCCCCCACAATGGATGGCACAGTGTCCACTTCCCAGTATTGACCCCTCCATTAATATCTGTCACTTATGATGATAGTAATGCCTTGCATCTGGGAATTTCAGCATCTCATAGACATCCTGTGGCTCTTCCCGTGTAAAAGAAGCTCTCTCTATTGAAGCTGCTGGACAGTGAGTCACTTCGGGGTTTGGGGAGCAGGCGAGGTTGGACAGGCTGCAGCCTTCCATGTCCCCAGGGTTATTGGACATCTGCCTTCCTTCCCAGCACTTACGAAGCATCCTTATCTTTCTCACAGAAATGTGAATACCCTTTCACCAAATTCTGAGCAGTCCATATCATTGGCTGTCCATTGGGAGTGGGGTATGGAATTGAGACCAAAAGAACTTGAGAACCTCTTGTTCACACCAATCCACCACCTGGGTTGAAAACAATGAGTTTCTGTTTCTAAGTCACTTGCCTTGGCTCTGTGGCTTTTCCAAGTGTTTTAAACTTCCATCTCCTCCTCTGTCTACTGACCCCTGAGGAATAGAAATCACCCCAACATGAGGAGGGTATATATAAGCAGAAAGGAGGGGTTTTGTAGGCAAAGTCATATCTGCACTCAACTCCCTCGTTCTTTTTTGCTCCAGGGGAGTTCCTGCCAATACTTTCTCACCCCTGCCCCATCATCATCAGTTTTCTGCTGAAGTGATGTGTCTGGGGAAGACACAGACCACTCCAGGACACTGGAGCAGCTTGCCTCTGGACCCTGCTAGCTGTGGTGCTAGGCTAGAAAGGAGCCCCCCTTCTTTCCTGGTGCTGTGGGCATGACTTGGGGGAGGGGAGGGGCTCCAGGACCAGCTTTTGCCTAGCTCACAGGGTGACAAGGAGCTACAGAGAAGCAAGCAGTCTTGTCATTGTCCCAGTGGCACCCACATTTGTGGAAACCATGCCACTGCTTGTATCAGGCTGAAAGGGTGCAACCCAGAGCAGAGGAGCCCCCCCAGAAGAGGCCAGATCCAAAAAGCTTAGGTTTGCCCAGCTGAGAATCAGGGGCTTAGCTGAGTACAACGAGCACATCCCTAGAGAGGAGAGACAGCAGGAAGAGGGAAATACCTTCCTACCATTACTTGACAGAAAAGTGTTTTCATGAAGGTTACCTTGCCATGACTCAATGAAGAGCTGATGCTCTCCAGTGGGGTGGTAAAAGTTCAGATTCATTTTAAAATTAACTTTTATTAACTTGTTGCTGACAGATGAGAAAGAGAAATCAATCTGGCAGTGGGTCCCACGTTTAGGGTTGTTGTACTGTGACTGCGAGAGCCATTTGGTCATGTGCTTTCTAGGCAGAGCTGGGGGAGGGAAAGGAAGACAAAGCCTCTGGTAGAGCATCTCATGGTATTCTTGCCTGTGGAAATCATGTTGTTTCACGTAATCACAAGGATAGCATTCTGAGAAACCCACTTGTGGGAGGTCGTGGCATGGTAAGATTTTTTTAGGTGGAAATAGATGGCTGTCCCCAGGTTTCCAATGCCTCATCTCCATCCATTCCACTGGGGAAAAAGCCCAATCTTATTTTTATCAAGCCCAAAAATAGGGCCAATGTCCAGAAATTATGTGTCATGCCAAAGTCTAGTACATATCAAAGCTTAGTGTAGTCCTGGCTGTGCTCCGGCTGGCTAGCACTGCTGAGTCCAGTATCCAGGCTCGGCTGGGAGCCTACTTGAAGTACAGTGGCTACTGGTCTGTGGCTACTAGGGCCACATGGCTGCTGCCGAGAGAGCAGAGAACCTGTGAAAGAACAGGGCGAGCGTGTTATTGGGAGAGAGAGAGAGCTCTTTGTTAGTTGGGACTACATTACCTCGGGCTTGGGAAGAACTGGGTACTTTTTCAAAATAGCCAATCAACTTCCCAAGCTTTCATGGGCTTCTGTTGGATCCTCCCCCTAGCCAGTTCCTTTCCTAGTCTTTCAGGGTCTTGTGTCCCTTATCCAATCCGATCCCTTTCCAGGCTAGGCTGGCGGCATCTATCGTCACCATCTTGGCTCCTATTGTACCCGTGCTTATCTCTCGCCATAGTCTGGGTGAGTGGACCAGTTGTACCCTGGGAATGTTGGAGAGCTCATCCTTCCTTACTACAGGGGGGGAGGGAGGGGTGTTATCTCCTTTGCTGGACAAAGCTGTGATCCCCTGGGATGCCTATGAATGCTCCTGGCAAAGCAGGCTTATGCTCCCTAGTTGATTCTGCTTAATAATGTCCGATTCCCTTTGCTCCCTCCCCTCATTAATATCTAGCAACCTACATTAACAGTATAGCACTGTACGGAGCCTCAGAGCCCTGGCATGATCTCATTTTACCAGTGGGGAAACTGAGGCAGAGATGGAAAGTGACTTGCTGGAGTGACATGGCTACCTGGGGCAGTCAAGACCAGGACTGATACCATTGTGAACAAAAGAGGGGATAAGCTACTGAGCACCAGGACAGAGCCTCTTTTTCTGCATATGGTTGTTTACACCAGTAATCATTAAAATCATGTTTATTGTCTGATTGGCGTGGCTCAGTGGTTGAGTGCCCTCCTGTGCACCAGGTCTCGGTTCAATTCCCAGTCAGGGCACATGACTGGGTTGCAGGCTCAGTTCCCAGGAGGGGGTGTGCAGGAGGCAGCCAATTGATGTTTTTCTCTCTCCCTCTCCCTTCCTCTCTCTGAAATCAATAAAAGTATATATTTTTTAGAAATATGGTTATTGACTTGAATAAAAACATTTGTTGAGACGTGGTCTTGGTACACTCTGACCCTCCCCTGGTTGTGAAAAGGAATTTTTGGATTGGAAATCTCTCTTTTTATCATTCTTACTCCCCCTCATTTAGAGCACAAGCTCCTGAAAGTGAGATACTCTATGTGCCCCTTTATTAAAATGATATAATAATCTACTGATTAGCTATTCTGTACTGACACTGTAAGCAAATTATTCCATGCAATTTCACCAAGTGAGGAAGCAGGCCTTGTTATCCTCATCATGGATGAGGGAAAGGACACTTGGAGGAATTAAGTGATCTGCCAGTCCTGCAGCTGGTTGGTGGTGGTTTCAGGATTTGAACCCAGATCTGTAGTGCTCCAAAGAGACACATATGCAGTCAAGGCTTTAGCAACGTAAAAGTGAAGCAATATATCTGCATCGACTTTGACCTGTGTGCAGAAGAGGTGGGGTGGGAAGACTCCAGTGCAAGAATCTCAGCAGAGAGGGAGCAACCCATTTTCACCTCAGCAGGCCCCCCCTACTTGCTCACCATGCAGGCTCCTACTTGAGCACAGTTAACCAGCTCTTCATGGCCAGCTCAGAAACCCTGCCTGCCAGGAGCTAGCAGAGCCCTGCCAGTGGCTGCCAGCAGGAAGCACGTGCTAAGGGAGCTACTGAGCAGAGGACAGAGAACCAGGCAGAAGGTGCTGCAGTACTATTATGATTTTTACAAAACCCACAGTGATTATGGAGTCCGAATCCCAATTTGCATCTCATGTGGGAGTCATTTGCATAGGAAGTCTTATCATTAGCTTATGAAATTAAAAATAAAGTGAATAGGGTAGTGAAGCTTCCAGGTGGACTATCAAAGCCCGTGCTCTGAGGGGCCATTGTTGCTTTGTTGGGTTCTCCTTAGAGCCTCCTGAAGCCCTCATGGCAAGACTCCCTGTGGGGTGCAGTGGTAGGGGCAGGGCAGGTTTCAGGGTACAGCCCTGGAGGAAGCAGGCAGATCAGGGACACAGCAGGGCAGCTGTCTGGACTCAATAAAAGCAGCCCCTGTCTGCCACCAGAGCAACAATACTGCAGGTTTCTCCTGTCTTCCCTGGCAATCCCTCCTACCCCACCCCAACCTTCCCTAGCCTGGCTGGGCTTCAGGGCAAGGTTCTGAGCTTCTGAACGGGAAGTCTCCATGCCCAGTGAGCAGGTAATCTTTGGTTTGAAAGGTTGTCACAACAAAGGTCCTGCGTCAAGTCTCAGAGACTGATGTGGTGTGTCAGGAGTAGGGCCCAGGAATTTGGACCTCCAGCTGGCAGGTGGGAGGTCACATTTTGAGGACCCCTGCTCCAAGGTGATGGTCTGAAAGCTGATAATATGCCAAGTATTCCCTGCAGGGTGACAGCATCCTCTCCCAGGGCAGCTGCATGCTCTACCAGGGCCTGGCCTTCACAGTGAGGTCTCCCCTCAGCCTGTGAGGTAGAGATGATCACATTCCTGTGACAAATGAGAAAAAGACCCTCAGACCTGCCAAGATCTGCCCAAGGTCATTCCACCATGAAGCAGGAGAGTCTGATTTAAAGTCTAACCTGATAGACTCAAAACCCTGCTGCGTTTTGTAGGTGGTCCTTGAAAATGAAGTAACAGTTCTACTGGGGAGTTCCATGGTAATTAGTGGGGACCTCAAACCTTTCAAGGGAAAGTGATCCTCGGCAGACCCTGCCCACATTGTGTGACATCAGAGGGAGGGATGGGGCTAGTCTGTGATCAAAGAGCTGTTGCAAAGGCCAAAATAATTCCAGCATTAGGGGAAAGTAGGGAGATCTGCTCCTTTCCTGAGCCCATAGGATCTTCTCAGACTCAAGAATAGTTTAATGAAGTTAAAGGTCATCCAGCTTAAATTTGTTTTTGTTTCTGTTGTTTTTTTTCCCTTTTTCTTAATTGATTATGCCTCTGCCCCCTCTGTGGCAGTCATCCGAGGCAGGGAGCACATAGCCTGCAGAGAGGACAGGACTGGGACCAGTCTCCTGACCCTCAGTCCAGAGCTCTTTTTCCAGGTCCCAGTTCTCCTTGTTTCTGCTCTCTGGTGCAGTAAGGGGGAGAAGGGCCACTTGTTTTCACTGTTCTGTGAAGTCAGAGGCTGTCCTGCCCAATCCTGGTCAGAGGCAGGAGAGCTGTGGTCTCTGCAGGAAGATGTCCTGGGGTCACCTCCCAGGTCCCACCTGCCCTCCTCACCTTGCTCCGTCTTGCAGCCTCCAGAAAAGTCACCCTGAGAGTAGTGGGCACTGGACAGGAAGAGGTGCTCTGGGGTGCTCAGAGTGTCACTGCATAGCTCACCCTGTACTGGGGGGGAGAGGTTAAGCGCAGGGTGATGATTTGGAGAAGACAAGGGAGCTCTGGGGCTTTGCCCAGCTTTCCCCAGAGCAGAACAGAAGCCTGTGGCTGGCCCCCTGCTTGGCGTTCCATCCATTCATACAGCAGCAAGGTGTGTGAGAGGGGAGAGGTGGAAGCAGAGAGGGAAAGCTAGAGTGGCTTTGCTCAGGGAGGTAGGTCATGAAGACTGTAATCTATTTGTACTGCAGCCTCAGACCGGCCAGTTCACTTCACTGCCTCAGTTTCCTCTTCAGCAACACAGGGGCCCCAACCAGCTGTAGGTAGACACAAATAGCGTGGGTAAGCAGTTCCTCTTCAGGTGTCAGGAATCACTGTCCTGATGAGACTGCAGTTCAACTAGAGGCTACATAGCCTACTTTCATTTTTGGCTAGTCATCATTTGCAACTCAACAAATATTTATTGAGTAGTCATTCCTCATACAGCTCTTTTTTCCGTGTAGTAGGGGATTCGATAGGTAAGGTACAATTCAGACTCTTGTTTCCAAAGTTAGAAGCTTGAGAGTTAGGTCAGTGTTAGTCAGAAAAATGTACACGTTGAAATCTGTTTTTGTTTGTTCGTTTTGTCTTATCTTCAACAGCTTTGTTAAGATGTGCTTCACATATCATACAATTCACCCACTTAAAGTATATAATTCAATGAATGACTTTTCGTATACTCAGGGCTGTGTAAGTATCACCATCATCACTTTAAAAACAGTTTCGTCACCTCAAAAAACAGACCCCGTACCTTACAGCGATCACTCCTCCATCCCCTCATCCCTCCCAGCTTCTGACAACCAGTGACCTATTTTCTGTTTCTGGATGGCTTGAGTGGCATCATACAATATGTGGCCTTCTGTGCCTGGCTTCTTTCACACCATAGCACATCGTTTTCAAGGTTAATTCTTATTGTAGCAGGCGTCAGTACTTCATTCCTTTTTATGAATGATTAATACTCCATTGTATGGATATGCCATGTTTTATTTATTCATTCATCAGTTAATGGACAGTTGAGTTTTTTTTCACTTTTTGGCTTTTGTGGATAATGGTGCTCTGAATATTAGTGTGTGTGTTTTTGTGTGGACATGTGGTTTTATTTCTCTCCGCTATATTCCTAGGAGTGAAATTTCTGGGTTACATGGCAGCTCTCTGTTTAACTTTTTGAGGAATTGCCAAACTGTTTTTTCAAAGGGACTATTTTACATTCCCTCCAGGAGTGTATTTCTTCACGTCCTCTCTTGCGTGTCTTTGATTTGCTTTTCTCTAACAGCTACTGATGTTGAGCATCTTTTCATGTGCTGATTGGTTGTTTGTATATCTTCTTTGGAAAAATACCTATTCAGATCTTTGGCCTATTTTTAATTGGGTTATTTGATTTTTTACTAAGTTGTAAGAGTTATTTTCATATTTTAGAAGCAAGCCCTTTATCATATATATGATTTGTGAATATTAGCTCCTATTGTGTGGATTGTCTTTTCACTTTCTTGGTGGTGTTCTTTTGGAACAAGACTTCTGAATCTGAATTTCAAAGAACTATCAGTGTTGATTACATGGAAACCTCATTAATTTGGACTGAGGTAAATTTGAATTGGTCAGGGCAAAGGTTCAAAGTCTTTTCATTTAACAAACAGTTTTTGAGGCTATTTGCCCTCAATATGGAGGCACAAATAGGGGAGACCTGCCTTTGCAACCCACAGTCTGCAGTGGGGAAACCCAATGGCATTTGCTAGCCAATGGGCTGAGCACTGACAGCAAGAACCCTGGGGAAAGAAGAGCTAACTGCTATTTAAAAAGGGTTTACTGAGAAAATGAGCAGTGACAACTCTTTAGGGAACTAAAGTGCTTTTGAAGGTTCCAAAGGCCCATGAAAGCTTTCGTTTCTATGCTGACAGAAGATGCAGGCTCTTGCCCACTCCCTTTGACACCCCCCCTCCACCCCCCACATACACACAGGACACTTGGCTCGGAAGCTTCTGCTGCTTCTCATGGGGCCCAGGATATTTTATTATCTTCAATAATCTGGTGGGTAAATCATTAATGTCACTTTTTTTCAGATGAGGAAACTGTACTTGGGGAGGTTGAGTGACTTGTCCAAGGTGACAGTCATTGATCATTGGGACTGGATGCTAGAGGACAGAGGTGCACCTCCTCTAGCATCGTGGAGCACTATCCCAGGTACTGGGCTGCAGACCTGACCTGCCCCCACCAAGTGTAAACTTAGTGTTTGCTCTGAGACAGGATGATTATTCCTGCCTGGGGGTAAAGCACATGTCACCTGCACCACCCAAAACAGTACACGGCATTGCTCTTGCAACATTGGGCTCTCCAGGCCACACTAGTCGGAGGAATACTAGTTTACAGTATAATTTCATTTGCAAACATTTGTTGTCTGCCTACTCTATATGTTATACCCTATCCTCCAGCAAAATGCGTGGGACCACTTGCCCCCACCTGCCCTCGGACCCTCTGTGGGTCCCAGTGGTTCCTGACCTCTCTGACTCCTCACCCCGAAGTCCTCTGTGGCATCTTGATGTGGATAAAATACTCCCCATGCCTCCTGTGCCACCTCCACTGCACAGGGAAAGAAATGGAGCTGCCTTATATGCCCAGTGTCCTAAAGAAAAGCGCTCTCATTTTTGCTTGGCCTTAATTGCATACTCTCTAGGATTTGTCTCAAAAGGCTCTGTGAGGTCCGTGCATCATGATGACTGAAAATAATTTCTCTCCCTGCCAGTTGTTCTTAAGCTCCTAAACTAGGTTTATTGTCACTCCATTTTCTCTCAGGGTGAATTTTATCTCTCATGCTTCCTATTCCCTCATGCAAATGGACCCCAATAGTCCCACCCCATGGGCTTTGTAGATTTTCCGTTGGTCTGTAGTGGGCACACGGCTCAGATTCTGACTCCAAGGCTCCTAGATATTTTTATTACTTAAGGAGCTGGAGGAAAGATCAGCGGAGCATTCAAGCCTGTCACACCCTGAGGATGGGACCCAGGCAGGGCTGCCCTGGCAGCTCCTCTGCAGGCCGTGCAACCTGAACAACTCAGCTCCTTTTCCAGTTTTGCCCCCACTGCACCAAGCACCTGCAGCCAGACACTCCAGCTGTGCTCAACTTATTTCCTGCCCGAAGGTCACCACTGAGTGGAGCTGATGTTTCTGCTCTTGGAGAAGGTGCAGGATTCTGTCCCTGGGTGAACTCAGTGTGCTCGCTCGTCATTTCAATGGCCCATGAGTGTCTTGTCTCATTGGTGGCATAGCCACAACATCAGGTAGAGCTGCCTCTTCTTCCAAAAGAGCCATCCTGAGGAGCCGTTGAAGGCATGCCCCTGGCTATCAGGAACCACTAGCCCTGTAGAGATACAAACAGGTTTCCTAAAAGCAGCCTCTGGGGGTCAGAATGGAGAGGCAGGGCAGGATACAGCCGGTTTTGTCTGTGGCCACACCTGCCTTGGACTTTCTGGAAGGTGGTGTGGCTTATGGGAGATAATGAGCTTCTTGCCAAATCCCAGCTTTCCTTCTCTCTGGCTGTGTAGTTGGGTCAGTCCTCTAACTTCTTCAAGCCTCAAGTAGCTTATCTGTGAAATATGAATAGTAGTATTCCTGTTCTCACAAGGGTTTGGGAGACAAAACTACTTAATGTATGGAAAATATCAATGATGGTGTGTGGCCCAGGGAGGCATCAGTAATGATTAGTCTCTATTTCTCCAGAATATGTCCACCTCTACAGCTGTAAAAGAGAGAAGAGCTCCCATGGTCAGGGGAAAGCAATGAAATCTCAACCTCCCAGCTCTATTTTATTTGGGGGGGTACCAAAATAAGACAGTCTCTAGAAAGGAGAGCTGCATTTAAACACTGGTTTTCCCTCTTGGGCATGAAGCAAGCAGTCCTCCTCCCTCTGCAGTCATCAGAGGACTGTTACCAAGTCTCACCTATTTGTGGAGGAGAGTTTGGGGGAAAATGTGGATTCCATGGGAGTCCTTCCCTCTGGACTTGTGGGGGCAGGGTTCCTCCCCTACCACCCTCACCTACTGCATCCAGAATACATGGAGGAACCCTGAAGCCTTGAGCCCCTCCACTGGAGCTCTTTCCTTGGCAACACCTGAATAAAAGACTTGGAAATTTTTATAGTTTATGAAGTTAACAGCATGGAGACTGATATCAGTCAACAGGGGGGAGCCAAGCAGAATAAATGGCATTCCCTGTGGTGCCCACCTCACCAGCCGAATTGTCTCCAGAACCATTCATCCAAGCTCCTGGGGATGATTTTAGCTCCCAGCCTAGGAGTAAAGGCTGAGCTGATGCCAGCTGGGGACTGACTTTGACTTCCAGGGAACCCCTCCAGGTCCGAGACAGACAGTGGGTAAAGACCCCACCTTCATGCCACCCCCACTCTTGGCTTTCTGCCTCACTTTCCTCATCCTGAGGACCTCGGGCCCCATGCTTAACATCTGTGTTTCTGGAACGCTTTGACAAACTAGTTGCTTTATGCTGGAAGCTTCTGAGGACCTTTAATGGTTTGCCTTTGCATTTGATTTTTCCCAAAGTCTCTAAGTCAGCATTTCACAAGTTTTTAAAAAAACCTATAGAGCTACTAAGATACTACTTGGCTTAGAAAAAAGGGTACCATTGTCAAAGAAGTTTGGGAAATGCTGCATGTTACACTGCCCTCTTAGGAACACAGAATGAGGGCCTCCGACTGCCTAGCACGTAACAAGGTCTGAGAAATCCTGTGGTAAGAACTACTTAGCTTTGTTTTTTGAGGACTAGTTAAATATTGGCCTGGAATGCTTAATGACAATTGAGTCTCCATTGAACATACATACAGTCCATCGAGGACCCTGGAGTGAAACGTTTCAGAAGAAAAAGGGGGCAGTTAAAAGTCACCATCCAATGTTATCTGGTCTACAACAGGAGTAAATAAATGAGAATGTCTTGGGTGTCTGACCCGATAACATCTTATGGGACACTGGTATTCCACAGAACAGGCTGGGAAGTGCTGGGGGGTTTGCAGTTCCATTAGCGGTGAACTGCCAGACACTGGTTCAGGTGCTTCGGTTGCAGTGGAGGACACAGACGTGGTCTTGCCTGTAACGAAGCAGGGCGACCGCAAGGAGGCAGGGCAGACACAGTGACAGGCACTCTATGTGTGTCACAAAAGAGCAGGCCCGAGGCACTAGGGGTGGGGACAGTGTTTAGCCCAAGGACTCTGCTTAGTGTGGGAGGTCACAGATGGCCTTCCTAGGACATTGCTTTTCATTAGGAAGTGTGAAAGATGAGTAGAGCCAGCTGGACAAGGAATGGGGAGAGGAAAACTTTTGGGGCAGAAGGAATAGTATGTGCAAATGGCCAGATTTAAGAGATGCTTTGTGCTGCAAGTAACAAAACCAAATGCAAAGCAGCTTAATCAATAAGAAAATTAGTTGGTTTTCACAGCGGGAAATGTGCAGGTGGGTGGACCTCATGGTTGGTTGTTTCTGGTGTCTCACTGACGGCAGCAGGGACCCAGGTTCTCCCATCTCCTCACACCTCTACCATGATCAGCTTTATCCTGAGATTGGTTCCTTCTCAATTATGGACTATCAGTAGCAAATTTTTTTGAAGCCTAGCAGGAAAGAGAGAGCCAGACAAAGTCCTCTCTTTGCAAGTTTTGTTGGGCCTATTTGGAACACCTGACCACCTTGAACTGGTTACTGTTGCTGAGGGTGACTGGCTCTGATCAGCTTAGTTTGGGTTCTTATAAGGAAAACACGGGTAAGAGAAATGGGATTACTATGATTGATGTAGAGGAGGAGTTGCCAAACTTTTTCAATAAAGGGACAGATAGTAAATATTTTAGGCTTTGTGGTCCATATGGTCTTTGCTGCAACTTCTTTTGTAGCACAAAAGCAGCCACAGATAAGACATAAGCAAATAGGCATGGCTATGTTTCAATAAAACTTAATTTATGGCTATTAATAATTTCATATAATTTTCACATGTCACAAAATATTCTTCTTTTGATTTTCCCCCCAACAATTTAAAAATGTCGAAACCAAGCTTAGCTATGGACCCTACAACCACACACACACACACACACACACACACACACACACACACACACACCCCAGGTGGCAGGCTAGATTTGGCTCATGGACTGTAGTATGCTGACCTCTGGCTTAGACTAATCAGAGCTTGTTCCTGGAGCAGCGCTTAGTTCCATGTCATATGATGCAGGAGGTGGAGCAGCGGGGAACCAGCCTCAGTGTTCTCCACAGAAAGCCTGGCACCCTTGAGAGTCTGCAGGAAGCGCAGTGGCTGGGCTGTGGACAGGGAGCAGCGCAATATCTGTATGATGCTTCGTGGTGCACAGAACCTCTGCCAACAGCTCATGAGCAGCTCTTCCCTTCTCCCTGCCTGGATACTACCACAACACCATCCCAGCTTAATCAATATACCACCTAAAGAATTGATCCTGTAAAACTGTGGCTTAGTAAATCTCCCTCTCACTTCCAGGTAACATCAAAACCATGCACGTTAGCAGGCTCGTTCTGAAGACTGGGCTCCCACATTTGTTGCTATGCCCAAAGGAGTGTCAGCAGTTAGTAAGGAGACACTGAAACACTCACCAAGGTTGCAACCCCCTGCATGCAATAGTGAAGCTTTAACTAACAAAAAAATACACAGGGTTGGCCGGATAGTTCGGCTGGTTAGGGTATCATCACAATACACCAAGGTTGAGGGTTCAGTCTCGGTCAGGACACAAACAATAATTAACCAATGACTGCATAAATAAGTGGAACAATGAATCAGTGTTTCTCTCTCTTTCCCTTCCTTTTTTTCTCTCTAAAATCAATAAAAATAAATACACAGATCTTTCCAAATTCTGTGGCACAGAGCCACTCTGGTGACAGTGGCCTGATAAAATGACCTCAACTACCAGCATCTGTTTATGCCACACAGTGAAAGTTAATGAAGGCTGACCTTCAGCAAAAGTGGGAAGGCAACCAAAGTTCAGCTTCTGGCTCTAGCCATCTTTTCTGAAGCTGTGTTATTTTAGTGGCAATTCTTTCCCAGTCCCATCACTGGGTCAGGCTGTCTCCTCTCTGACCTTGCTCCATTGTTGTAAAAAAAACCCAAAGATTTGCCATTTGCCAGTCCTACTGGAGACTGGCTGACAGGGTGTACTTTTTAAAAAAAAAATGAATTTCAGGATTTTGTTTTTCACACTGAGTATGCATTTTAGTATTTTATGTTTAATTTTATACTTTATGCAATGAGACTTTTTTCTCTGCAGCAGATAATTTCAGGACAAGGCAGTATGTGGTAAAGTTTAATATGGAGCTGGAAGAGAGAGAGGGAAGAAATCACAGAGATATTAAACAATGTTTGGGTTTTACTTTGCCATTTATAGAGCACACATGCACACAAAGTTTCTCACAAAACCTGGTGATATAGTAGAGCTTTGACAATGCTATCACCATTATATCCATACCCATTTTATAGGTGAAGAAATTGAGGCTCAGAAACACCTGCTGGCCCAGATTTACTCCATAGCTAATATTGGTAGGACAGAGAGTTGAGCCTCAAAGTTTTGACTCTGTCAAAATGTTCTTTTCATTGAGCCATGCAGCTCCTTCCCCAGTCCGTGACCCTTCTACTTTTCTCTAGGCCTGTGTATCAGGGCAGCCATGAAGATCAATCTAATTAGGAACTTGGACAACTAGCTGATTGGGCTATAACTGTTGGAGGTTTTCTTTCTTTTTCTTTCCTTCTTTCTTTTTTATTTTGAAAAAACTATTTACTTTTTTCCAAATATTATTCCAAATATGTGTTTTACAGACAATGGTCAATATGGATTATAAACGTTCTGTAGAAGAAAGCATTTTTATAGACATTGGAAATAATTTTAATAAAAGAAAACACTCATATTTATCTAGATGTGGCTGTTACCCAGGAGGATATCAGCATCCAAGGTGCAAAGACAAAACGGCTGTGGTTTTTCTTGCCACACAAAATATTGACAATCTCCCCTATAGCCTACTCTTAATTGTTAGTTGGGATGCAAAATAGACAGCATACTGACCTCTAGGGCGCCAATGGAGCATCAGAATGAATTCAACTTATGAATAAATGGCTTTGACCCAAACCAAACCCAAAGTCCAGCTAGAGGCCTATCAGAGATAAATGCAGTTGTCACTTTTACAAGGTTGTGCCACTTAACATTATTAAACCTAATCAATCAAACTAAAGGTAAGCATATTCCCATCTCTAGTTCTGTCTTCACCTTATCTCACATTTAAGAAGGCTCCATGTTAGAACTTTCTTCCTCTCCTCTTTCTTTCTTTCCTTTAGCTCTTGGGGGTGGGGATAATAAATATTGTGAGTAGTATATTATCACTGGCATCTATTCATTCATTTATTTAATCGGCATTTGTTGAGCTCATTCTTCGCTCATGTGGGCTCTGTGTTAGGTACTGAGGATGCCAAGAGGAGAGCTATATTTCCCATCCTCTGGTAAATGGACAGTTACCATGTAATGCTTAAGGGTAAGGATGGAAATTAGAGCAGGAAACAGTGGTTCATGGGGCAGGGCCTTTAACCCAGGGGTGGGAGGTCAAGAAAAGAGTTGATTCAGAAGCTAAACTTGGTTGAAAGGCCAGGATATGCAATCAAGGAAAGAATGTGTGTGGAGTGGGGTGGTGTGTGTGTGTGTGTGTGTGTGTGTGTGCGTGTGTGTGCGCTTTGCATGGAAGAAATGAGAACGTGTTATATTCTGGGGAGAAGGAGGGAGAGGAAGGTGGAGATTTAAGGGAAAAGGCATGGGAAGAGCAGCAAAGAGTGGTATCTAGAATGTTGCTAGAAGTATTGGCTTTATACAGATGAAGATTATCTCTTCCTCAGACAGGAGGGAAAATGGGTAGAACTGTTGGTGCATTTAATTACTTATGTAGACATCTAGTCATATGAACTTATTAAATATGTGTTGAATGTTGTGATGTGCTAGCATTACAATGCTTGGTAATGAAGATATAAAATTGAAAATAATGAATTCAACACATATATGCTGCGCACCTATCTGCTGTGTACTGTCCTAACAATAATAGCAAGATGTATGAGTGTTTATTATGTGCTTTTTGTTTGAAGATTTTTGTATATATTATTTCATTTAATCATCATAATAGTAAATGCTAATGTTCCCACTATTTTTAGATTAGTAAACTGAAACAGAGATTAGGCAACTTGCCCAGGGTTACATAGCTAGTAAGTGGCAGAGACAGACCTTGAATTCAGTCAGTCTGTGCTCTGAGGCTCATGTTACCACTGAGTATAATATCTCACAAAGCTCATAGGCCCAGAAGGGATAGACAGATCTTCAGACAAAAAAATTAAAATACAGCATATTTATATTTATGATTGACTAGATAAACTGAAAACTCTCCTAGAAAATACCAAGAAATGTGGTAAGTAAGAAAAACCAGGGACCATGAAGAGAAAGCTGAAAGCCAAAGTGGTAGCAGCTGGATGGTAAGATGCTGTGGTAGCCTGAATGGGGAAGAGGGGTAGAGCTACTTTTGGATTTCATTGACCATCAAGAGGTAGAAGGCAAGACTTTGGAACTGTGTAAGGTGGAGAGTTAGGATTGAGACCTCCAAGTAAAAAGGGTGCCCTCAGTGAAATGGAGACCTGTAAAATAGCCCACTTATAGGCATAGGATGATAACTTGGGCTTCAAGTAAGAAAAAATAGTCTCTCTGAAACTTTATAACAGTTTAGTACCCTTAATGGGTTTGACATTTGAATTTATACTCCCTGCTGGTCCAAGAATTACCAAGTTGAAACATCAATATAAAAAGTGGTAACAGAATAGTAATGCTCCTGAAGTTTCTGACCGAAGCAAAATGCAACCCCTCAAATGGACAAATTCTGAACCCTGGCTGCAAAGGATTACCACAGATAAAGCCCCATGAATGACAGCAGTTGCAATAGACAACTCAAGGAGTGCATCTCAGAAACACTAGACTTAAACAATGCCTTAGAAAAGATGTACTTAACAGACATTTATAGAACAATCCATCCAGCAGCAGCATAATACACATTCTTCTCAAGCACACATGAAACATTCCCTAGAACAGACCATATGTTTGGCCACAAAACAAATCTTAATAAATTTGAGAAGATTGGAATTATATCAAACATCTTTTCTGACCACAGTGATGTGAAACTAGAAATCAACTTTGTTTAGCTGGCTCTCCCTTTCCCACCTGCATGACTTGGGCAGAACTGGAGCAGAAAGCATCTGCCCCTCAGTCCTCACCAGGTTATCTAAGGAATTAATGAGTTCATGAGTGTGAGATACTTAATACATGCACAGAGCACAGAGAAGGGAATTTCCAGTGTGCTGGTTAGAGTGGGATGGAGTAAGACAAGACTTTTCCATATCTTATTGGAGGAATACCTTTACCAATTACCTGTTATGGTCCAGACCCAGTGGTGGGCACTTGACATACAGCTGCTTATTTAGACACGTGGCAACCTCAATGATAGCACTTGGGTCAAACAAACCAAGTAACTTGTTCAAGGGCAAAAGCCAAATAAAAGAACAGGACAAAACTCCAGAAAAAGAACTAAACGAAATAGAGGCAAGCAATCAACCAGACACAGAGTTCAAAACACAGGGTATAATTATACTCAATGAATTTAGTGGAAGAATAGATGAGCTCAGTGAGAACTTACACAAAGAGATAGAAATCATGAAAAAGAACCAATCAGAAATAAAGACTACAATAACTGAAATGAAGAATACATTAGATGGAATCAACAGCTGATTAGATGAAGCAGAGGATCAAATAATCAATTTGGAAGACAAGATAGCAGAAAACACTCAGTTGAAACAGCAAAAAGAAAATATAATATTTTTAAAAATGAGGATAGTTTAAGGAATCTCTGAGACTATATAAATCATAATAACATTACATCAAAGGGGCACCAAAAGGAGAAGAGGGAAAGCAAAGGATTAAAACTTATTTGAAGAAATAATGACTGAAAAAAATCCCTAATCTGGTGAAGGAAAAAGATACAAAAGTCCAGGAAGTACAGAGAGTCTGAAACAAGATGAACCCAAAGAGATACATCATAATTAAAATGCCAAAGCTGAGGATCTTTAAAAAAGCAAGAGAAAAGCAGTTAGCTACCTAGAAAGGAGCTCCCATAAGACTGTTGCCTGATTTCTCAACAGAAACTGCAAAACCCTGTCACCCCCTTCCCAGCTGGTCCATGAGCCTTTGAGAGCAGAGCCAGAGCTGCTTCATTTCTCCAAGTCTTGTATTCTCAACTGCTTCTACACCACTCATGCTTGGTGTTAGGTAGGTGCTCAGTAACTGCTCATCAAAATGAATTCCCCTAAACTGTGAAGCTGACCTTGGCTCTGACTCCTCAGAGTGAAGGCAGAACTTGCCCAGCACTCTTGTCCATGCTGGGCCCTTTAAGGCTCCCAGCAGCCTTCATTCTGCTCTCCCATAACTGGGCCAGAAGGCTGTTGCCAGCAGCCATTAGACAAGACAAACAGGCAACTCCAGCCCACTATTTCTCTTCCCTTCCTGGCTCTGGGCAGAGTGAGTGTTGAGTGTGGATATGCTGGACACTACCCTGCCACAGTCTGGTCCAGCCAGAGCTGGCCAGGGGAGCTGCCACAGACATAGTTAGGGGCTCCCTCTATGACCATGAGAGCACATGGGGACTATTCTTCCTCAGAGAAAACCTAGAGGTAGGTGGCAAGAGCAGAAAGAAAGGAACAGCTTCAGGTTAACTGGAAATATCAATCAGGTACACAGAGACCTTACAGAGAGGCCAAATGATATGGTACTAAGTGCAATGTAATTGCTGGTTATGGGACTTTATTCATAATTCTCCCCAGTGTTGTCCTTTTGCTCACTGTTGGAGTAAGAAAGAATGGACCAAAGGTGAACCATGTTGTGAAAGTCCAGCAGTTAATACACATCAGGATCAAATCTTTAAACAACTTTGAAGGCATGTGTGCCTAACATTTGCCTGGATGTTTGCTGAGCTGCATGGAGGACTTCAGAAAAGGTGAGAAAGGTGTTTGCGTTCAGAGAGCAGCCCTGTGGCACCAAGAAACAGTATTCCCGTATCTCGTAAGCAGGCCCCATCTTCCATCCTCCCCTCACAGTTGTGTGCTTTCTCTCCAGCTTATACTCCTCCTGACCTCCCTCCAGGCCCCTTTCAACTTCATAGGGAGCCTCCATTCTGCTGACACTTGAAGACTATCACAGACTACCCTCCTCCCGTTTGTCGCCAGAACCAGAGCCTGTCAAGTGGAGTGCTCCCTTCCACCCATCTTCAGAGGCCCTGCTCACTCAAAAGATTGGCAGCTGCTGCACTATGTGTGGGACTTACAAACACCCTTGCCCTTCACTGTTCACCAGGACAAGCCTTTGCTCACCTCATGCCTGACATTCTCCTGCAAGGCTCCTGACGGAGATTCCTGGTCCTTCTTTACTTGACTTCTGCCCTCCTTTCATCAGCTGACCTAACCCTCCAGTCTCTTGCATCGGCTTTTCTTCTCTCCCTCTCCCTAGATGTTGAGTCCCCAGGGCCATAGCCTTGTTTCTCTTCTCTCCTTACTCTCCAACCTATGCCATTGCCACCCTAAGCCCCAGGTCTCCCAGTCCTGTGTCTCCAGCCTGGAAGGCTTGCTGGAGTGCCAGATCAGTAACTGCTCCCAAACAGCGTGCCCCGAACTTAATGAATACTATCCCATACTCATCATCGCCACTCTTCTCCAAAACCAAAAAAAAACAACAGCCTTCATCCCCCCATGTTCTTTATCCTAATCAGTGATATCAGCACCTAAACAGTGAGGCCAGTAGCCCTTCTCATTTCCCCCCACCTGTCCATAGCTGGCCACCTTCTTTGATTCTACCTCATAAATCTTACTTGAGTCTGCCCCCTCTCTTTGATCCTCATTGCCCTGCTCCTTAGAATTTGCCTTAGCTTTTCTTGGGCTATTAAAATTAGCCCCAAACTATCTGGCCAGTGTAGCTCAGTTGTTGAGCATTGACTCATGTACCAAGAGATTGCCAGTTCAATTCCTGATCAGGGCACATGCCCAGGGTTATGGGCTTGATTGCCAGTAGGGGATCATGCAGGAGGCAGCCAAATGATGTTTCTCTCTCATTGATATTTCTCTCTCCTTCTCTCCTCTCTAAAATCAATAAAAAAATATTAAAATTAGCCCCAAACTGGTCTACCCAGTTCATTCAACTCTCTCCAGTCTATCTGCAGTGCAATGAGAGTAGTAGCCCTAAAATGCACATCTTGTGATGTCACTTTCTGTTGAAAGCCCTCCTGTTGCTCCTCAGCACCTACAGGATACTGCCCAAATTCCCCAGCATGGCTCAGAAGGGTGTTTATGCTCAGGCTCTGGCCTCCCATCCAGCCTCCTTGCCGGAGCTCTGACCCCTCTGGCTGACCGAACCAGTCACCCCAGGCTTTCTCATGTCTTTGGTGACTCCCACCCTGGAACACATTTTGTTTCCCTGCCTCCCTGGGAAACTTCACATGCCAGTTTCAAGGTTGCCTCTTCTGCGAAGCAGTGCCTGATAGGTAGCAGACACTCACCACATGTGTGTGAGACAAATGCATGAGGGCTTCCTGAAAACTTCCTCTGCCACCTGGAAGGTTTTGGTTTTCCTTATCTATGCTTCCTTGGAAATTTGTGACTCTCTATAAAACCACTTCCTTCACTGTACAGTAAAGGTCTGTATAATCCCTCATCCCCATCTCCACAGATGCCTTTCATAGCCAACTGCTTAGTCTTAGTTGTTTGTGATTTCCCACCACAGTGAGCACTGCTGGTTTATGGCTGGAGCATAAGATTTTGTCTTATCACTTACCTTATTGTGGCTATTTGCTCCTATGGCCATATCTTCTTCTGGACACTTTGAAAGCAGGGACACATCTTTTGCTTATCTATGTACATAGTACCTTGCTTAAGATAAATATTTAAGTAAGTATTTTATGAATGAGTAAATAAAGTAATGTTTGAATGAATCAATGCATTACCTATACCAACTACCAAGCATAAGGTTAAGCTTTAAATGAATGGCGCAGACAATAAGTGCTTTGGGGATCTGAAGAGGGCAAAATCGTCGTGGGCTGGATCAGTCCAGCCGTGGCCTGAGGCAGTGTGGGAGTGCTCATGAGGATGAGGCGTAATGTAGGTGAGATCTGGGTATGGATAAAGAAAACCTGAGAGCTCTGCGGGAAGAAGAGACCACCTGGAAAAAGGACAGGCAGCAAAGTGACATGCTTCATTCAGTCTTCAGCAATGACTGCCCAGAGAATTTAGTAGAATGTGAACTTGGAAAGGCATGTGGGGGCCAGATTGTGAAGGGTGTGGGGGCCAGGAAGGTGAATCTGCAGTGAGGAGGTGCAGGAGTGAATCCAGAGTGGTAGAGACAGGAAACAGGTCAAGGGTATCGCGGGAGAGAGGCAAGGGTGACGGCAAGGGGAACAAGAAGAGAACAGCGGACAGGAGGGAATTCCTTAGTGGTCCTCGATGATGGAGCAGATAGAGTGGCTGAGGGATGGGGAAGGTGCAAGGCAGTTCTGACTTGGATTGCATGTGGGGAGACTGGTGCTATTAATTAAAACTAGAAAGTCAAAGTTCCCCATTCTATGGAAAGATAATGGGTTACGTGGAGGACATGGAGTTTGGCAAGACCTTTAAGGGGATCTTTCCCTTTAGCAGTCATAAATAGGAGTCTGATGCATGGATGATAATTTTTTGGAGTTGTCTGCATAGATATGATAGTTGAGAATTAATTCTGCAAGGAGAAAGTGCACCATGAAGAGAAAGTGGACTGAGGACTTAATCCAAAGTGTGAGGTTTAGAGAACACTGACAATTAGGGTCATAAGAAGATGGAAGGGATTTAGGGAAGGGGGTTTGGGTGAAGGCAATAAGAATGAAAGTCAGCATAGGGTCATATCATGGGTGTCAAAAGATGGTGCCAAGAAAAGGGCCCTAGTCAAAAGTGCCTCAGAGAGCTTCAAAAACCTGGAAACCAAGAAAAGACCTTTGGATTTGTACGGAAGAACTTTGGTGATTTTAGGGAGCGAATCCAGAGATGGTGGAGGCTCAGGATGGAGAGATGCAGAGGAACTGGAGGCAGTGGATGTAAACCACAGAGTTCAAGGTGTTTTACTAGCTGAAAGTGAGGGGTGAGAGTACAGAGAAGGTAAGAAGGACCCAGAGGAATAGTAATTTTTTTCTAACTAAAGTATGTTTTAAAAATCAAGGTATAATTTACATGCAATAAATTGCATAAATTTTAAAGTGTACAACTTGATGTTTTACCATGCATACACCCATAATACCATCAGCACAATGAATTTTTTTTTATTACCCAAAAAGAGTTCCCTGGTGCCATTTTGTTATTCCTTACTCCTGCTCCTTCCTACCCTACCTCCAACCCCATCCCCAGGCAACTACTGATACACTTTCTGTCATTATAGATTAGTTTCTGTTTTCTAGAAATGTATATACATGAAATCATTCAGTATGTATTCTTTTTTCTTTTTGGTCTGGCTCCTTTAATTCCATTTTATTGCTGAGTAGTATTTCATTTTATGGATATTCTGCACTTTGTCTATTCATTCACCTGTTGATGGTGGTTTCCAATCTTTGTCTATTACAGATCAAGTTACTATGAACATTTTTGTACCAATTTTTCTGTAGACATAAGCTTTCTTTTCTTTTCTTTTTGGATAATACCCAGGAGTAGAATGGCTGAATCATATGGTTGGTGTATTTTAACTTCTTAAGAAACTGCCAGACCGTTTTGCACATGGTGACAGCATATCACAGTCCCACCAGCGGCATATGAGAGTCCAGCTCCTTCTCCTCCTGTATCTGGGTTGCTTGAGCTTTTGAATTTTAGTCATTTTTATAGGTTTACGGCAATATCTCATTGTTGCTTTATTTTCTATTTCTGCAGTGGCTAATGATGTTGAGAGTATTTCCACCTGCTTATTTTCCAACCATATAATTTCTTTGGTGGAGTAACTATTCAAATAATTTGCTCATTAAAAAAAAATGAGTTGTTTGGGGTTTTTAATGAGTTTTGAGAGTTCTTTGTATATTCTGGATATGAGTTATTTAAGGTACATGCTTTGCACGTGACATTCTCTCCCAGTTTGGGGCTTGGCTCTTCATTCTGTTAACAGTGTCTTTTGAAGAACAGATTTTTTTTTTTTTAATGAAGTTCAGTTTGTCAGTTTTTTATTTTATGTTGCTTTTGGTATCATCTAAGAAATCCTTTTTCTAGCTTGAAGTAACAAAGATTTTCGTCTAGAAAAAAAGTCCATTTTGTGTTAATTTTTGTATATATAGGATAAGGCAGAGTTTGAAGTTCTTTTTTCTTTTTTTTAAATTTAAACACATGGATATCCAATTATTCCAGCACAGTCTCTTTAAAAAAACAATTTTCACTCCACATTTGTCAAAATCAGTTGTCCATATATGTATTTGACCATATTTGGAAATAGGGTCTTTAAAGAGGTAATTATGTCAAAGTGAGGCCATTAAGGTACACCCTAACCCAAGATGGCTAGTGTCATTATATTTAGAAGAGATTAGGACACAAACACACACACACAGAGGGGAGACACAAGAAAAAGATGGCCATCGGCCAAGGAAGGAAGCTTCAGAATGAAGCCAGACCTGCTGGTACCTTCGTCTTTCACGTCCAGCCTCCAGAATTGTGAGAAAATAGATTTCTGTTGTTAAGGTCCCTGATCTATAGTATTTTGTTATGGCAGCCCCAGCAAATGAATACAGTCTGTAATGTGAGAGGGAGGTGGCTAAGGGCTGGTGGTGGCCCCATGTCCGCAGGCGAAGAGGACAGACTGGTTCCCTGAGGCCCAATCAATCTAGTCTCGTCAGCACAGGGCTCTGACCCACTGAGCCGAACAGTAGGAGCCAGAGTTACAGACGCAGCCTTTAAACTCTCGAGTAAAAACCTCCTTACTCCCCCATTTGAAGAGGCAACAGTTATGAAGGTGTTTAGAAATCTTCAACAGAGAAAATCTGGAAGAACCCAGAGATTAGGAGGCTGATTTTCCAAGCTGAGGAGTCACATAGGGGCTGTTGAGAATTTGTGGGCAGAGGGCAAGCCCTGTTCCAGTTTACACAGGTGAGCAGAGAGCAGGGCAATTGCCAGCTCTGGGTGCCCTGGAGGTCTCCACATAGGTCCTCCACCCTTGGGCCCCACTAGAGAGTGGCTGCCCTCGGTCCACACATCACTTAATGCTGACTGTACTGTCACATTGTCTAATGCTGACTGCAAGCCCAGTACCTGCTACTTGATGCAGGACATGAAAAGACAAGTGGCTTCCCAGTATTCTTTCACTGAGCACCTACTATGTGTCCAGAATGGTGCAGGTACAGAGGTGAATCAAGAATGGCCCTTGCCCTCAAGAGCTGCCTGTCTAAGGTAAAATGATGGCACAATAAAAAAATGTCAGGAGTGATTAGTGTCTAAGGAAAGGTACAAAGACATTTCTGTGGGAGTTCTAACGAAGGGGGCGTTAGTTTGGGATGAGGAGCCTGGAGAGTTTCAAAAGAAGGGGGCATCACTCTGGGCTTTTAAGGTACAAACTAGTTAAGGAAACTGTTATAT
This sequence comes from Miniopterus natalensis, assembly GCF_054644295.1. Taxonomy (NCBI): domain Eukaryota; kingdom Metazoa; phylum Chordata; class Mammalia; order Chiroptera; family Miniopteridae; genus Miniopterus; species Miniopterus natalensis. Next base: position 488,929 of record NC_142100.1, read on the forward strand.
ACAGACAGAAAGGTAAGTACCCCTCCAAGGTAGTGTGGAGTCTCTCAACAATCCAAAGAGGGTATGGTGCGTTCACGGGGGTTCTTGGAAGAGGTGAGTCTGAAGGAAAGAAGAAGAGTTCTGGTAGGGAAAGGGGAGCAAGGGGTAGGGTTACTGTCAACGGAAGCATGCAAAAGGGAACATAGAGCCAGCCCAGGTCCCAACATGGAGGTGCTGTCACAGTGAGGTGGCAGAGGGTGCTATGGCTAGAAGGGTGTGAGGAAGTCAGACTGGAAGGCCCAATGCCATCCCAGAGACTCCACAGGGACCAACCCTTTAGATAATGGGGAGGTCTGAGGACTCTGAGCAGGTCATTGATCATATGCCCTCCTCAGGGTAATTTCAGCCACACCCATTAGGGCTGAGCCAGGAAGTACTGCAGTGGGCAGAGCCAGGCCTGCCAGTCCCAAGGTAGGCCTGTCTCCAGAGTGGACACAGGCATAGGACAAGGACAAGGAGAGGAGGGTGGGGTAGAGGTGGGCACAAAGTTAAGAGGATGCCCTTCACTTAGCATGAGTCTTAGATCTCAGAGAACTGGGCACAGGGTACAGGTCTTGCCTTGTAGGGGGGGAAAGGCTAACGTAAATGTAAGGACTCGCCACTTTCCTGGCTTGGAGGAGGCATATTGGAAACATGTGGTTGGAAGAGTCACTGGATGGAGTCTTCATGGCTGAAGAAGGGGCAGACCCTGGTCTTTGTATGTTCTTATCTCAGACCTCCCTTTGCTGCAGCCCAGACCTCACAGCCTTCTGGTGGCTGCTGATTCACTCCTCTGCAGAGCAGTCTCCAGGAGTGCAGGATATGCCAGAAGATATTATTCCTCATTACGCAGTGGCCGGGAACTCTGAGCATCCTGGCCCAGCCAGACACAGCAAAGGCCAGGAGTATCTGCACATTCAGTCCCAGGCACACAACTCTACTGTTCTCCCCCTCCATGAGACCCTTCACTGGGGACTTGGTGACACATGGGGAGGACATGTTCCTCGGTGTTCTGAGAGAGCCTGCACCTGCACCTGCACCTGCACCTAGTCCTTATTGTCCATAGACACAAAATCCAGGCTCCTATGATCATCCTAGCTATGCTGATGCCTGTATGTTTGATGCTAATCAGCCGCTTAGTTGAAGTTATCCCAGCCAGAAATTAGCCATCACCTAAAACCTAATGAAGAGTGGTGCTGGAATGGCACAGGGGTTGGGTGGAAGGAAGGGCAGGACTGTGGAGCTTAATGACTTGGCAGATACCCCCCAAGTGCGTTTGAGTGTAGAGTCCTGCCTTGGACTCTGCAGGGAGGGAAGGAGGAGAGGAGTCCTGAGGGGACCTTATATGTCCCTTAATATAAAATTCCCACACGTCCCATTCCCCACCTGGCCATGATCCCTGTCTCAGTGTGTCCAGGGACACTCTGTGAGTTGATTGCACAGCTGGCTGTGTCTTGCACACTGTCTTTGTCAGCTCAGGCTGCCACAACAAAATACCACAGACTGAGGTGCCAACAACAGACATTTATTTCTTATAGTTCTGGAGGCTAGAAGTCCAAGAGGAAGGTGCCAGCAATGTTGGCTTCTGGTGAGAGCCCATTTCCTGGCTGGCTGACAGCCCCTTCTCACTGTCCTTGCATGGTAGAGAGAGAAAGAGAGAGCACTCTCTGGCGTCTTTTCTTATAAGGGCACTAATCCTATCAGATCAGGACCCCACCAGTATGGTGTCATTTAATCTTAATAACCTCTTAAAGGCCCTATCTCTGAATTTGGGGAACATAACTCAGTCCACAGTACACATCTTGAATTTGTACTATGTAAAAAGAAGGGAACAGACTGGTGCCTCCTATGAGGTGGTGCCATTGTGCCCCTTCTGCACTGAAGGGGCAAAGCCAACTTGCTGTGGTTACTGCCTGAAGTCATTCCTCTCCTACCTTAGAAGCCCAAGTTACCAGACTCACAGAGGAACTGGGAATTTTCTAAAAGGTTATTTTATTTGTTTTCTTACAAGTGATTAATTAAATATTTAATAGATTTTAGATGGAAAATTTAGTAATAGTGAGGTCACATGGCCCAAAGATAAAAGTAGCTGCCCCCAGTATTGCAATCTCATAGGGATTGGGCATTACCTAGGGAAATGTCCAGAGGCCCAGGGTTCAGCCTGGCAGGGTTTTGGAGTTAGTTTGCCTTGGTGAGACTTCCTTTGTGGTGACTGCAAGTCTTGTGCACCTACTACTATGGACTGAATGTTTGTGTCCCCTAAAATTCATATGTTGAAACTCAAAAATCCCTGACGTGATGGTATTAGGAAGTAAGGCCTTTGGGAGGTGATTAAGTTTGAATGAAGCCATAAAGGTGGGACCCATGATGGGATTAGTACCCTTTTAAAAGTAAGCAGAGAGCTCTTCTCCCTCTCTCTCCACCACATGAAGACACAGTAGGAAGGCAGCCATCTGCAGACCAGGAAGAAAGCCCTCACTGGAACCCACCATGCCAGCACCCTGACCTCAGGCTCTCACCCCCAGAACTATGAGACATAAATGCCTGTTGCTTAAACCACCCAGTCTATGATATCTTGTTATAGTAGCCAGAGCTAAGACACACCTACCTGGTACACTCCCTTTTCAGCAGCAAATCCCTGAAAAGATAATTAAAAGGAAGACGAGCCCTGAGGAGCGCAGTCTATCTCCCAGGATCACCTCCCTCCTCTGCTACTCACCAGCCCTGTGAATGTGGGCAGGTAGCTTGACCTCTCTGATCTCTGTTCCCTCATCTCCAAGTGAGGATGACACAGATGACACACTCATCTCAAAGGGCTGTTGCAGAGGCTAAGTGAGGTCATGCTCATGAAGCGCCTACACCACGTTGGCCGTGGTCACTGAAGGGTGTGCACCTGTTAACAAGCTCAGACACCATGGATCCAGTGCCACTTTCCCATGACTTGTGTGGGATGGCTCTGCCAACTCCTGACATTTTATTTTACTTTTTAAATTTATTTTTCAATTATAGTTGACCTATATATTATATTAGTTTTAGTGTACAACATATTGATTAGATATTTATATACCTTATGAAATTATCACCTAGTAAGTGTAGCACCTTTCCGACCCCATATATAGTTTTACAGTATTATTGACTAAAACTACAATGAGATATCACCTCATACCTGTCAGAGTAGCTATCACAAATAAATCCACAAACAACAAGTGTTGACAAAGATATGGAGAAAAGGACACTGCTGGTGGTATTGTAAGATGGTGCAGCCACTATGAAAACAGTATGGAAGTTCCTCAAAAAATTAAATGTAAAACTACCATATTCCACTTCTGCGTATTTATTCAAAGAAATCCAAAACACGAATTCCAAAGATATGTGCACCCCTATGTTTATTGCAGCGTTATTTACAATAGCCAAGATGTGGACGCACAACCTAAGTATCCATTGATAGATGAATGGATAAAGAAGATTTGGCACATATATACAATGGAATATTACTCAGCCATAAAAAAGAATGAAATCTTACCATTTGCAACAACATAGATGGACCGAGAGGGTATTATACTAAGTGAAATAAGTCAGATAGAGAAAGACTAAGACTAATATGAGTTCACTTATATGTGGAATCTAAAAAAAACACAAAATAAACAAAACAGAAACAAACTTATAGACACAGAGAACAAATTGATGGTTGCCATATGGTCAAGGGGCTTGGGGACTGGTGAAAGAGGTGAAAGGGATTAAAAAGCACAAATTGCCAGTTATAAAAATAGTCACAGAGAAGTAAAGTACAGCATAGGGAATAAAGGCAATTCCTGACATTTGAGATGTCTCTGTTCTATGCTCGAGGGCTGGGTTACATTTTTAACAGTAAAACATTTTCTTCCATGTCAGGTCTTATGTGGAATCCTGATATCTAAACCTGACGGGTGTTCAGCTGTGCTGGTTGAAGCTGGTGCAGGACAAGAGGCCCCGTGTGCCCTCCCCCTCTGCTTCTTGAAGGAGCCCATTTGAGAATCACTCCTCTAGGCTGTCCCTCTCTCTTTCTGTTCCCAGAGTCTTCCTCCTAGGAGAACACAACGTGATTGTTTAAGTTTCTGCTTCCTAAGTAACAATCTCACTCTGGTCTTGCTTTTCTAAGGTCAGCAGGGTGGGAGTTTTAAGTCTCCCCTATTTCTTCAGTCATACATATATTTACTGTCTTTTGGCCACTTTGCAGGTAGCTAATCCCCTCAGGTGTGTATGAACTTTGCCTCTTAACTCACAGAAGCCCACTTTAGTTCCTAGATTTTGGGATGCTATATATTGTTGCCCAATATATAGCCAACCTCTGGAAATGAAATCAAATTTTTATTGCTCAATAAGGCTGCACATATAAATAAATCCACAAACTGGAAGAAAATTATTTGTGATATTTTCTGTCTTAGTTTTTGGTTTGGAAATGGGTGACGGTAGCTATGGGAGCAATGCACAGAAAGGACAGTGAGCATGTCCATCCACACCAGCTGCACAGAATCAAGGGCTGCGTGTTGGTAAAATCCATCTGGCTCGATTCCCCATATTGATTTTCTGAGTGTTCAACTTTTGAATGATAAGCTTGATATTTCTTTTTTTCTTGTGATAGCTTTATTGAGATGTAGTTCAGATACCACACAATTCATTCCTTTAAATATATAATTTAGTAGTTTTTAATGTATTCAGAGTTGTGCATCCCTCACTGCAATCAATTTTAAAACATTTTTATCACCCCAAAGAGAAATACTGTGTGTGCGAGCCCCCACTCTCCACTCCTCCCAATTTAATCCCCCACCCCTGCCACCCCTCCAGCAGGCAGCCACTAATCTACCTTCTGTATCTATGGATTTGCCTATTTTGAACAGTTCATATAAGTGGAATGATCCAACATGTGGCCTTTTGTGACTGATTTGTTTCACTTAATACCATGTTTTCAAGGCTTATCCATGTTGTGGCATGTATCAGGACTTCCTTTCTTTTTATTGTCAAATAATACTCCACTGTATGGATATGCCCCATTATGTTTGTCCACTCACCAGTTGAGGGGCTTTGGGCTTTTCCATTGTAAGGTTATTATGAATAATGCTACTATGAACATATGTTTACAAGTTTTTGTACAGAGATTTTCAATTCTATAACTTCTACCAAGAGAATGAACGATATCAATGGTTAGATTTGATTATTGGTGCCAGGTACTGTGCTGAGCACTTCACACATACTATTCATGTAATCTTCACAATAGCCCCCCAAATAGGCTTTCTCCCCATTTTATAAATAAGGAAACTGAGGAAGCAAGTCCCATAGCTAATGTGGGGTGGAGCTGGGATTTAAACCCAGGTCCTTGTGACACCATAACACTTGTCTTTAATAGTACTTACAGAAGTTGGGCAGCAATTGGGACCACACCAACCCCATGAGTTTGTCTTACTATTCCTAATGTCCACTGAGGAAAAGTTCAGAGAAACACCATAGCTGCCTGGGTGGGTGACATGGCTTGTCAGAGTCAGAGCCTGGAGACCCAGCACTAAGCAGTGTCCTAGAGCTGCTCCTTATGTCGCAACTCTCCAACCTGCCCTCAGGGAGAGGTTCTCATGTGCAAAAAATACCCTTTCCGGAGGACAGTTACTGCCTCCCTTCCTTTGCACACATGTACCTGTGTGTGCACATAGAGATATAACCAAGGGTATCACCATGCTTGGGCCTGGGGACCTCATACAGATAGAGTCCCAGTGGCCTGCCATGAGATTACCAGGCTCCTGAGGCAGATCCACATTAGAATTCACTGCTACCCCTGGCTGCAAACCAAGACCCTTAGGATGCAGAGGACTTGTCTAAGGGATGGTTCTGAGGATGGCTGGTGGACAGCGACGTGGGGGCCTCCTGGCAGTAGGTGGAAGTGGTGGGAGACTGGAGAAGGAGGAAGAGTGTGGGAGAGGTACCAACTGTCTGCATGTGGTTGCCTGCCCACAGCTGCTATCTTGGATGACCCCATGGAGTGCAGCAGAGGGGAGCGGCTCTCCATCACCCTGGCCAAGAACCGCATCAACCGTGCTCCTGAGAGGCTGGGCAAGGCCAAGGTCGAAGTGGACATCTTTGAGCTCTTAAGAGACAGCGAATATGAGACTGCAGAAACCAGTACGTAGAATGGGCAGAGCTGCCCTTTGCTTTTCTTGCTATCAGAGGGGCTGGTGGTGTAAATGATTTGAACCCATCACCAGGCCTATGATGTAGATATGTCCAAAGGAGGGAAAGAAACATACCAGGAGGCCCTATACTTAGTCTGGATGAGATTCCCAGGTTTTGTGGTGACTCATGGTTGGAGTAGAATTAAGACAGGATACTCATTCATTCATTCATTCATTTACCCATTCATTAATTTCTTCCTATGTTGATTCATTCATCCTCCTGGACATTTTGTACTCAAATCCCTGAATAAAACGCTGTGTGTAATTAAGATATGTGGCCAGCCATGGGTAGCTGAGTCATTGCACACTTGACTTCCTGTCTTGCTTTCTTGTGATGAGGGCAGTGTTGTGGGAATAACTTGGGCCTTGGCATGGAGTTTGGTTATTCATTCTGTGGGTAACCTTGGACAACTCACTTATCCTATTTAACCTCAGTTTCTTCATCTGTAAAATGGGAAGTCTAGGATCTACTCTGCGAATTGTGAGATTGAAATGACTTAAAATAAAGGAAAATCCTTTGTGAGTTGCAATGCTTTCAAACACACATAGTAGGCCACTCAAGTCACACATCTAGAACACCTACTGTGTTCTGGGCCCTGCTTTTAATTTTCCCAACAATCCAAGATTTAGGTGTTATTATCCCCATTTTACAAAAGAAACTGAGGCTGAAAGACATTGGACAACTTTCTCAACAACAGAGCTAGTCAATGACTGAGTGAGTTTTGGACCCTGAACTCGCATCATTAATCTGAGAGTCCAATGCTCAATCCACGACACCTGCCCTGGAATTCTCTGGCATGTTGCTGGTGTTACCTTGACAGCTTTATAGTATGAGCTTCCGAGTTAGTGGGCTGGTAGCTTGTAGCTCAGCTGGAGATGAACAACTCCAGTTTAGAAGGAGCCCCTTAGCCCAGAGAGATGATAGCATCTATTTCCTAAGACTGTACAGTCCCCATCTCCTCCCTTGCTAGCCCAATTGAACCTTTAACAACATGCAATGGCAAAACAAAACAAAAGAACAACTTGCTCGAGTACACATATCAGACAAGTACCCCTCCCATAATGGCCATCCAGGTCCGATTGACTCTTTGTTTATTCAGGAAACTTTTGTGGAACATATACTCTATTTCAGACATGACTCAGGATATCATTCTTTGAGAACAATGCAGAAAGCAGGACAGACACAGTCCCTGCCCTCAGGCTGCCTGCATCTCTGTGTTGTGCACATCAGTGGCGGCTTCCCTCAGTGCCTCTTGGTTTGGATTCCCAAGGTAAAAGATTGGATTGGTTCAGCTCATCTTGCCTTGGCTGGTCTCACAACTCACAGGTGTTGGCCAGATGGTCTAATAATTCCCCTTGCAGAGAGTGCCTACCTCTAGAGACTGAGGGTAGGCTCTTACCATACAGAAGGGAGCAGTTGAGACCAGCAGGATCTATGGACACAGATTCTCCAGAATAGCACTTGAGGGAATGGGTACCTGAAATTGTTAATCATTTATTAACTTGGGCAGTCAATAAATATTTAGTGAATATTTCTTATACACAGTTCTAGGCAGTGGGGATTCAGCAGGGAACAGACAGAAATCCTAGTTGTCATAGAGGTTAAATTCTAGTACGCTGAAAGAGAGATTTAACTTTCCTAATGAAATCAGAAATGCTAGCAATGACTTTGTGGATCTCCTAGTCAAGTCTGTAGTGCTTCTGTGTGCCAGAGGGCAGGTCTCAGACAAGGGTCTGGCTTGAAAAACCAGCTCCCCTTCCTTTTCTTTGGTTCTTCCAGGCTTTCCTGGCAGAACCGAGACAACAGTTTGCCCACTGCTGATGGGGATCATTAGCAGATATAAACTTTCTCTTCCATGACCCACGCACTCTTGCTCAGTAGAGTCAATGCACCTACGATATTTAGCCAGATGAGTCAAGGGTATAAAGGAAACTGATGTTTTTACTCTACTTTAAAGAGCTCTGGGGAATCTTTCTAATGTCCTTCTTTTAGGCACCAAATATTTTATTAGCAAGTGGCACTTGGTTCAACTTTCATATCTCAATGCATTTGAGGCACGAGTAGCATTTGTTAGAAAAGAGGCCTCTATCGTTTTACCTCCAAGGCCTTTTAGCTGAAGCCAGAGCTGCTCCCTAACAATGGATTTTAAACACTACTCAGATAGTTCTTAGAAAGGTTCCAGCCCAGTCCTTTCCCTCCCAAAGTAAGGAGAAAGATGAGTGATGGATTAGTGCTCTGAGCAGTGTTGGGGAGGAGGGAGGCAGGATGCCTGGGAGGAGGAACTATAGCTCTGTGATCCTTACTTTGAGGAGACTGTGTATTATAAAGAGTGGGAGCATGGATTTTAGAATCAGACTAAACTGATTTAAATCTTTGCTCTACTGTTTACCAGCTGTGTGACTATAGATGGTTAAATCACCTCCTAGGTTCATCAGGAGCATGCCCGCCCGAGACAGCCTAGGGAGGTGCTCAGCACCATGCACACAACAGGTATTTTCTCAGTAAGGGGAGCTGTAGAGTTTGTCATTGGCTTTATTCTCTTACCCTCACCTTGGGGCAGGCTTCATCCCACCTCCTATCATCATCTCTTTCTCTCCTCTCTTTCAAAGCTCAGCCAACTCTACTTGGCAGCATCCTTTATTTCCCAGACTCCTCTCAAATGGCATGTCTTCATGTCAGCATCCCTCCTGGAGCATATTTGTAATTGGATATTCCACTCTTTCCAGTTTTCTGGACTTGATACATCTGACAGCTTTGAGCTGTTGGAAGCTGTGGTGAGCCACCCAAAGCCAGCTACTGTACAATGTTATGGGTTATGTCTTCCCTGGGCTGGTGACCCAGGGCTAATTTGCATTGTTAACATAAAACTATTTAAGTAGCCTTGAGGCCCTGAACAGCAACCCCAACCTCACACCTGTCCCCCTGTGACCAGGGATTCTGCTTCAAGAAGATGAAAGCCTAATGATAATGTTCTTTGTTATGGAAAGTAAAGCTCAGATCTAAGTGGGGCAGTAACAACCCTACAGTGTACAGTTGTGCCTTCTTTTAGCAATAGGTGAGCTTCAAAAAGCTCTGCACAAATCACATTTAATGAACCATATTCAGGGAGGGTGTGTCTGCCCAGAGGAGCCCTGGCAACATCAGGGTCAAAGATTACGAGGTGTAAAGAAAGTAAAGATTCTGGAGTCTAGATTTTAACCTCATTTAATGGTTCAAAGTGAGGCTAGGAGATGGGAAGTATCACATGGGACATTAATTAATAACAAACCTAGACACTGGGGAGATATGGTAGAAAGTCACTGCGCTTCTATCTGGTCCACACAGAAAATCACATACATTTTCATTGAGCGAGCTTATTTAGAGTGAGCATCCTTCATAGTGCTTCCTCAAACCCACACCTGATTCCTTCCACCCTGGACCCTTCACCATCATTGCCTCAGGCTTCTTGTTTGATTTCACAATTCCCTCTACACAGCCTACAGATCTGAAATAAGAAGAGTAGACAAGACCTATCAGGTCATCTCCCCTCCAGCCTGGCCCTTCCCTCCTTATCTTCCATGTCTTGTCTCCATCTCAGCTTTTCCTGTGCAGGAGCTCCCACAGGCCTTGCCCTCCTCCGTTTCTATAGATCAGTGTGTCTTCTGAGGCTAATGTATTAAAGCTCTGACCTTCTTATCACCCAAACACCTGGAGGCACTCTCCCTGCTGCTGCCAGAGCCAGTTTGAGGTTTAACCCCTTCCTTCACTTAGGTTCATTTCTGAGAGACCAGACATGCTACCAGCCACCCGCACTGTTTCCCTGGAAACCCAGAGGCATGCTGGCTGTCTCGCTGTGGACTGGAGAGGGGAAGGCATGTCATGTTTTGGTTGCATGACTGTTCCCCTTCACCAGCTCCCAAGCTTCTTGCAGGCTCCTTGGGCATGACTTCTGGTGATTCAGAGCTGCCTCTAGTGAGGGCTTGTCTCCTTCCATCAGTTCAACATGAATCCAAGTCAGCATATGGGAATAAAAGAGGAAAACAAGAAGAGAAAGACATAGGAATAGTGATGAATCATTCAACAAATGTGCTGAGTTACCAGCATTGGGTCCAGTGTGCCTCATATGGACTCAGAAATGCATTGAATCAGTGCTTAGAATCCATCTGGTTCAATCTCCTCATTTTACAGATGGGGAAACTGAAACCGGAGATCTCTCCAGGAGGCAGTTAAAACCACACGTCTGAAAATGACTTAAATCACAGTAACTGTGCTGTGGGCTTGCCAGTGAGCAGCTCAGGCAAGGGCAGAGGGAGGTCAGACTAGGTCAGAGGTGTAGTTAGGTGGTCAGGTAAGACCTCTAGGCTAGACCTGGAATGTTGGATAGGTGACAAGAAGGAAAGAAGGCATTCATGCAGAAGGCTAATAGCATGAGCAAAGGCTTGAGGCAAGAACAAAAAGAGAGTACCGGGGCACAATGACAGATGGGTGTGGCTAAAACAAGGAGTTTGGGGGCAGCGATGAGGGCCAGGGGGGGAGAAGCATAGAACAGCATCAGAGTTCAGGTGCAGGAGTCAGATACTTCAGGAGCCTAATCCTGGCTCCATCAGTACCTTGAACATATCTCCTATGCCTCAGACTCATCTTAATCTGTAAAATAGGAATAACAAGAGTTCTCGTTTCATGAAGCTATTGTGAGGATTAAATGAGATGATGTATTTAGAAGACCTAAGTAGTGCTTGCCATAGGGTGAACTCTCAATCAGTGTTACGTATTGTTAGTAGTAGTGAAACCCAACAACAATGAATCCAGGCTGCCTGTTACCACTTGAGCCAGTTAAGCAGAGACAGGGTTGAATTGCATATGAGTGTTTATTCCAATATTGCCAGCAGTATGGCAGAGTAGTAGGTCATCTTGAGAAAAATCTGCTTTTTTGCCCCCCATAAGCCGCTTGGATTGGGTAGAAGGACAAAAATTACATGGGAAAGTGGGAATTATAGGCATGGGGAAGTAGACAAGGAATAATGCTAATCAGGTTACAAGCAGTGTGGGTTGGGGGTTGCAAAGGGCGGGAGCCTCCAGGATTCCATTGTGATAAAGGGCAGGCCAAAGTTAACTCCCTTGTCCTGGGGCATACAACTCTCAGCCAGGTTAGAATGTGCTTTCTCTAATCAGAACAGAACAATCATGGTTAACACAGCATGATTAATATTTCTTATAACTATAGCTAAAAAGCATGTTTGACAGAGCATGATTAATAGTTCTGCCCCTAACAGTAGCACAATTAGTACAATAACTCCTCCCTGATGGGGTGATTGTAAGGATTTAGGTGGCAGCATGTCTCCTACCCAGTGCCTACAGGTGGAAAGCTCCCTCTCCCCCTGTAAATGGTGTTGCTGCTCGTAGGGCGATGTGGGACCAGGCTGAGGGCTTTGAATAATATGCTGTTAGTGACAGGCGGTCAGGGGGGAACGGTGTAGCAACCTGGCAGTACCACCTTCACACACTCCCTTCTTGGCTCAGACACCAGCAAGTCCAATCCACTCAGCTCTCCACTCATGGGGAGTCAAGAATGGAATGCCCTCCTGCAGGCTTGGGCACTGGGAGGAGAAGGTTCTTGGGCACTGATTGAGGCCATTGTTTGCCTTACTTGGGACATTCAGGGCTTCGCTTTATGCTCAGTGTACAGCATCACCAGGCACAAAAAGAGAACTTGCCCCCCATCCCACTGCCCTCCTCCTGTCTGGCTTCAACACCCTGAAGTGCTCTGATGGGAAGGACTCTGAGTTCTCCCAGCCCCTCTGCTCCACAGAGTGGCCAGCTCCTGATGCGGACACTGTTGACCACAAAGGGCTCAGAGCAGCTGAGTGACTGTCTAGTGGCGCTCTGAAAGGGAGGAGGCCTGGCCTCCTTGTCCCCTTCCCTGGAGGGCCTGCAATCAGTGGTGCCTATGATGAACCTCTCTGGACCATCTGCATCACAGGCAGACTTTTGCCCTCCCTGTAAAGAATCAGAAAGGGAATAAGTTTCCATGAGTCCTTCCTGTCCAGCCAGGCTTCTGAGGGGACTTGGAGCCCAGGCCAGGGGTGACAGCTTGAGGGGAAGAAGTCTTGCGTCTCACAATACCTGATCATGGCCTTTTATTCCAGCAGCTGCTCTGACAGTTCCCCTCCAATTCCTCTGCTGGCTGGGAAATTCTGTCGTCATGCCATTGTCACTCATGTTTCCCGTTTCCTCCCTTCTCCCTGGGAGGCAGAGGCACCCCCCTCACTCAGAGTCCTCACAGGATAGATGGCCAGCCTGCAGAACCATCCAAGGGGTCCTTTATAAACTGTTTCCATTTCCTTGAATGAAAGAGAAATCCCCAGATCCCAGCAGATCGGCAAGGGCTGCTGGGAAGGTAATAACTCAGTTTCACTGAACTCGTTGGATTATTTCAGTCAAATAACATCTAGTGAGCAGTTTCTTTTAGCCAGGACAGAATAGATGTGAGCCCTACCCTCGAGGAGTTCTGATCCAATGTGGGAAATGGGAGGTAGACACTCAGAATGGCAGGCATAGGTCCACTGAGAGTCCGTGAGGCCAGATATTTTTAGAATCCAGAAGTTTCTATGTATTGGAAAAGTCATGTTGTGCCTGTGCCACACATTACATGACCTCTCCAGGGGGGTTCGGGGCAGTACCCCATACTCAAACAAATGCATGCTTATATTCAAACATTCACACACTCTAAATAGCTTCACATCTGTCTTTGTAGATCAGATTTTGCCACCAAATGAGTTTAATGAAAATCATCCAGTTTCAGAGCCTTTTGGATTTGGGTGTTGGGAATAAGGGATTGTGGCCTTCTATAAGAATTTATTTTTAGGAGAAAATTCTCTGTTGAGACCCAACATAATGAACTAGCTTGGGGCAGAAACTGGCCAGGAATTCAGATTTAGATTTTACTTGCTCATCAAAAGAAAATTTTTATAATGACATTTTATTTTTTTATAATGGCATGCTATAAAAGGAATACATGCTCATTATATAAAGTAAAGAAAAATAGGGAAGAGAATCATTGTGTTCCATTGGTCACGTCGCAGTTAAGCACTATTAACCAGTGAAGGCTGAGTGATGCAGTTCTAGGGAGCTCACCTTGAATCCTGCTCTACCCTTTCACTTTTCTGTCCCATTTTCTCATTAGTGAAATGAAGGTGACAGTAATAGGACCTAGCTCATCAGGTTGTTTTGAGAAATAAGTCAATTCATAGAAGTGCTTACAATGGGCCATAATTAGCACTGAAAAAATGGAGGCTTTCGTCACATCTTCTTCCAATCATTTCTCAGTGCATTAGTATATTCTGTACTTGCTTAGCTGTAGCCTTCACATAGATATACATATAATTTTATGCTCTGCTTTTTCTCTTAATTTTATTACATAAATATTTAAGTACTATTATAAACTGTTTAAAAGCATTTTAAATGCCTAAATAATATCCCATTTGTGTCTGTGACCCAAACTTTAGATAACTGTTCCCTTATGACTAGGCATTTAGTTTATTTCCAGTTTCCCATGGAGGAGTTGGATAGGCCTCAGTGTTGCACAGGTTCAACAGCTATGGGCTGAGCACAGAACTCTGAACCGGGCTCTGCTCTAGGTATACAGGATGCAGAGGTAAACATGACAAGTGTTCTGCCCACCAGGAGCACACAGATTTATGTTTTAGGATTATAATGTGCTCCACAGTTTTGAGAACAGATTGGAAGTGAAGAATCCTACAGACAGAGAGACCTGTTAGGAGGCCGGTAGTAAAAGGGGCTGACCTGTAAAAATGACAGTGGGAGTGGGAAGGAAGGTGAGAAGGTCAGATGGCCAAAACCTGGCCCCTGATTGGTGTAACAAGTGAATAGATTCACTGAGCAAAGGCCATGAAGAGTCAAGGGTGACCGAGGCTTTAAGCTTGAGGAGCTAAGGGGAGTGAAGGGCAGTGGAAGCACCTGGGCTTTGGTGCCAGATGGATCTCCAAGTTCAAGCCCAGCTCTACCATATTACCTATGTGATCTTGAACAAGTTACTGAAATTTTGTAAGCCTCAGTTTTTCCATCTGTAAAGTGGGGATAACAATGAATCCTCTTCCTAAAAGTATGAAGATCAAATCAGATGATGTATGGGAAGTACATAGCAAATATTATGCAGTGGGCATAAAAAGAGCTGCGTAGCATGTCAGTACCATCCTAAGCACTTTGTATGTACTAACTCATTTTAATTCTCACAGCAAGCCTATGAGAGAGGAGCTGCTAGTATTCCAGTTCTAGAGAAAAGGAAGTAGGCCCAGAGAGGTTCAGCAACTTGCTCAAGGTCTCACAGCTTGTTAGTGACAGAGGAAAGACTCAAAACCCAGACAGTCTTGCCTCAGAGTTCATGCTCTTAATGACTGTGCTTTCCGCCTCTCTGCCCTAACATACTGAGTGACATCCCTCTGGTGACATCCAGCAGGCAGTTGGAACTTGATTTTGTAACCCAGGACACAGGTCAGAGTGCAGGATCACTGGGCAGAGATAAGAGTGGAGGCTATAGGCAAGGATGAGATTGCCCAGGGAGAGTGAGACCTGGAAAAACTCTGAATTTAGCAGGTGGCAGAAGGGAAAAGAGCCAGTAAAGAAAGTGGAAAAGGGTGATCAGAGAAGTGGGTGAGAGTGAGGACTGAAGGTGTTATAAATTTATGAAGCACAGTGCAGTCGGCAGCATCAAGTGCTACAAATGAGTAGGGTGAGAACCGACAAAAGATCATTGGTGACCTTGGAAAAGTAGATTTAGTAGAATGAGATGGGACAGGGACTTCAGCTGTAGGGTCATGAAGAGATGGGTGAAGTGGCTGCAAGGAGTAGGGCAGACAAAACAGGTGGCTGTGGGAGGGTAGAACGAACACTGGGTGGGTTCAACAGGCTTGAACCCCAATGCCAGCTCTGACCTTTAGGGGAGTCACTGAGCATCTCTAGGATGCTGTTTCCTAACTGGTAAGGAACTAAGACCCACTCTGAGGCTGCTGTAGGGACTTGATGGCTGATGAACATCGAGTATCCAGCAGGCGTAAGAGTTGGGTTGACTGAGATCACATGAGATCACTTACATGGAAATAGCTTGAACTTTGCAGCCCATTCGTCAAAGGCCATGTCCCTGGGGATGATTCAGACACAGTGCTGACGGGTCCCCCTCAGGCACCACTGTCCCCAGCCTCTTGGCTGAGATCTGTAATGTTGCAGGATCCCTGCCTGAGCCGCACGCTGAAAGAAAACCTTGCAGATCTATCTTTCATATGGTGAACTGCAGTGCTGAGATTTGAACCCTGGTGCTCCACCTCAGCACCTGCGCCCCATTTAAGGCCATCTCTTGGCTGTGTGGCCATCCCTTGGCTGTGTGGCCAATGGTTAGGACTATACCCTAAGAGGAAGAGATCCAGGTTGCAGGTGTGGCTTTACAGCTGATGCAGCAAGAACAGCCTTGCACTTCTCCCTCGATCTCAGTGTCTTGCTTGGGAAATGGCTCTGCCTGGCATGGATGTGAGTCAGAGGGAAATGTACCCAGGCTAAAGCTGTGAGTCTTAAGGGGAAGGACGTATTGTAGCACCACAGGGAACCTCAGTGCATGTTCTGAGGGGTGGCTCTTTAGCTTATTCATACTGTGTGTCCTGAGAATTATCTCATGTTTTCTCTCTGTCTGTTTCCCCCTTTATCTTCCATCCTTCCATCCTCAGTCTATAGCATTTAAAATCTTAGGTTCTCTCCTCCTCCTTTGACTGCATGTCCCATCCATTCATTCATTCACTCAATGAATATGAACTGGACACCTGCTAGTGCTAGAAAACATTGCGATTGACACCAAGGAAATGAAATGTGGTGATTTGGAGATAATATGGCTCAGCTCTTGCCCTTAAGGGGTTTGAAATCTGATGAGAGCAGAAAGATATCTAAACAACAACTCAAACTGCAGGACACGCTGAGGATGGGATCTGTAGGTTTTCACCATTAGCCTATGACCTTTGGTGGCAGCCAGACAATGTACACACCCTGTTGGTTGTGGCCATATGTTGTCATCACCTGGGTCATTTCCTCATTTAATACCATCCATAAACTCCAATAAAACTGTCCTGGAGCTCAGTAGTCCAGGGGAGGGGAGGCAGAGGTTTGGAAGTGTGCGAGGGGATGGAGAGAGGGGTGGGTGGAAGGTGAGGGACAGTGGATAAAGTTGGAGGGCTCAGAGGTTGAAGCCCAGGCAGGATGGCTGGCCCACACCCACCTGACCAGTGCCTTATTTCTTTCCTGCTCCTCATGCTCTTCCCCTGCTGCTGGCTTCAGTGTGTCAAATCCTCCCCAAGGGCGTGGTCGCTGTCCTGGGACCAGCCTCCAGCCCAGCCTCCAGTTCCATCATTAGCAACATCTGTGGGGAAAAGGAGGTGAGTGCTAGGCCCCACTGGGGGACAATCCACAGGCTGGCAGCCTGTGCCCAAAAATGCCACCAACTCTTAAGGGCTAGAAGAGCCCATTAGTGCCTAATTTGTGTCACTAATAACAAGAATGTAAATACAAATCAAAGAAGTGGTCCTTCGCTGGACACGAGCATTTTCCAGGTTGTTTGGATGGAGGGGACTCAGAGGAGAGGCTTCACAACAGGATTTTCAAGCTGAGCTCCTTTGAGTCTTATGGTCTTTTGGGGGAGGGGTGGGGCTTGGTGGAGGTGGGCAGAGGGGGAGGCTGGGGATAGCGGTGGTCTGGGGGAGGCCAAGAGGGCAGAGGTCTGAGCTCCTCATGACCAGATCTATGGTCATGTATTTAGATACTGGGATTCTGAGAAGAAGGCATTGCTACATTTGATTGGTAAAATAAAGTTTGAAAACCTCTGTTTTATAAGTTCTCTAGAAAGGAGATTTTATTTTGCTTTCTATCTCATTCATCCATTCAGTGGATACTCATCCAGTCAGTAAGTCCCTCTTCAGGTGCCTCCTCTAACTGGAATCTCTCTCCTTTCAAAGCGTTGAGTCCATTTCCTCCAGGCCTAGGTCCTTGGAGAGAAAGGTGGTAGGGCGAGTTCTGAGTAACAGCCTACTCCCTGTTTCATCAACTCCCTCCCTCCTTTGCCCCTAGAGAAAACAAACTAGGAAATTCAGCAATTCTGCCTATTGCTGGAATCTTTCCTAGTCCTTCCACGAATCAGTCAGGTCTTCCCCTTCAAGTGTATCCCTAGGGGACAGTAGTTAAGTGACCATTCATCCTCCCTCTGCCCAGGGGCCTCTAGCCAGATCCTTCAGGACCAGATGGAGCTAGGTGGGGAGGGGTAGAGAGGAGGGACAGGGAAAGGAAGGATCACTTTCCCCTGTCCCAGGCACCTGGCGGCTCAGCCTTGGGAGAACCATAGGACACGCGCTGCAGAGCAGAAACCTCCTCAGCCAGCTGCCTCCGCAGTGGCAGTGGGGCCGCAGCAGGCCCCTGCCTACTCCAGGCCCTTTAGAGCTGACTCCCTTTGATGCCACCACTTCTATTACGATCAGGAGGCTGAGTGAGTCTCTGAGGCTTTGGGCAAAATGTTTATCTTCTCTATTTCATGAGCCCACTCAGAACTGTTACTCACATGTTAACGTGCCCTGTAGTCCTGGCTGCCATCCCCTGGTGGGTCTTGCTCTCCCAGGAGCTGCCCTGCAGGCTGACCCCGTGCACTTTCTGGCTCTAGGCCAAGTCCATGTGGCCCTCCCCAGCTCGTATCCTCTCAGATGTCCTGAAAGATGACTCTTGAGCCAGCCCAGGCCACAAAAGGAGCTTCTGTCCCACGCAGTTGCGTCCAGCATCGCACAGTCCTTGGCCCCAGGAAGTTGGACCTGAAGTTTAATTTACATTTTTCTTGTAATAGCTCAAATCTGTGGCAGGTTGTTGGCCCAGCGATTGTGATCGTCACCAGATGAGACTGCCAGGACTTCAGCAACCCGTTTCCTCTCTTCTGTTCTCGCCCTTTCTTCCCTTTACTCCTCTCTCTCTCCTCCCCATCATATTTCCCTCTATGCCCCATACAGCCCTTCCCCTTCCCCCAACCCCCACTCCAGAATGGCTTCCTCCTGGGCTCAGTGGGTATGTTATCGCTGCTAACCCCTGGCAGCTGTTTGGCATTCAGACCTGAAGTGGAGACTCCTCCTTGCAACCACGTTCCTCACCCTGCACCTTGATTGGTGCCTATGCTGTTGACCAGCCAGACAGGTTGCACTGCCCAGGGATTGGTCAGACAGTTACCCCTCCTTTGTCTGGTCCTGTTCCTTCCAGAGCCACTTTGCTCTCTGTTCAGATTATGCATTTCTTTTAATATTTTATGAGGCAGAACTGCCTTACGTTGAATCCCCTCAGCTCCAGGGAAAAGAAATGGAGTTCTCGCCAAGGAGTCCATTTCTTCAAATGCTGCTAACATCTCCGCAGCTCTGCGACAGCTCTCTGTCTCGCCGCCCTCCCTCCTCCCTCCATTCTGCTCACCTCTCCTTAGCCCTCACATCTCCACAAGGACTTCCTGGGACTCATTTGCAATTGCAAATAGATAATGGATGCTCTTGGTCCTAGAGAGAATATCAGTAGGCCTGGCCTGGGCCATCTCTGTCTGGCTCATTAGAGTAGCCAGAAGCTTCCCCAGCAGCCTTCAGAAGGGCAGAACACGCTGACACTTCCCGCCAGCTTTGCTCCTGGGGAAGCCCCTCAGCCTCACCTCCTGCACATACAGCCCCCACGAGTGTTTTCTCGAGCTCCTCATTTTGGGAGAAAGGGGAAAGAGAAGGAGAAAAGGCATTGCTGCATGTTGGTACTGAGCCATTCATCCTTCACACACAGGGTCTCATTCTACCCTCCTAAAGCTTCAAAAAGCACCTACTGTCATCCCCATTTGATGAAGCCAGCTAGGCTAAGCAGTTTGCCCCAAATCACACAGAACCTGGATGCAAACCAGATCTTTAGAGTCTAAAACCACTTGTCCTTCACTTTCCTGAGTCCATGGATTTAAGGGTATTTCTAAGGATACAATTAGTGGAAGGTGAGTTCCCTGCTAATGGAACCCTGTAGGCTGGATGTCCATATAGTGAGGGCCTTGACCAGAGATGCTCAAATGTGTATGCCAGCCAGCCTGGCTCCCAGCCCTGCCCAGCCTTTGTCTCCATCCTGCCCCTTTGTGACCATTTATCCTTACAGGGCTCGTTCATTTTAGACAAACCACATGGGATGCAAAATACAGGCTGGGAAGAAATATTCTTCATGACACAACTTTGCGTTTTCGAGTCTTGTCTCATAACTCACTGCTCTCCCAAGTCTACGCTTCTCAGTCTCTGCTGGAAATATTGGCTGCCCTCTCTCTATGGTTCAAGGGCTGATCCTAGTTGAATTCAGAGAATTTCTCCCTAGTTTCTGCTAAATCTTTACTCTCCACTCAGCCAGCCTCAGAGGAGATGTGGTCTCTGATGGACTTTCCTCAGAAGCTTAGAGTGGTGAGGGAGCCGATTCCTGCAGAGGCCATCTCAATACCATCTCCAGCCAGCCCACACAGAGGTCACTGCTGCAGGCATTTTTGAATAACCCATTCCAGGAGCCAATGAACTCGCCATCGGGAAGTTCTTCCTGCTATTTACCCTCAGTCTTATTGCTCTAATATCAGTCTAAACCCATGCTTTCTGTAATTCAGCCCTCGCACAGGGCACTGGTCCTCAGTGACAATGAGTGTTGAGGGTGCAGGCCCACTGCACATAGAGGCACCAAGCAGCCTCCAGCTCTCCTAGCTCTGGGGACCAAGGATGAGGGAGGCACAACAAAATCAAGGCGGATGGCAGCTTATTACATTTTAACTTTCCTGTTACCTACCCAGTAGCCTGAGCTTCCGACAAAGCAGCCATCACAGCCTGTTAATATCTCTTCCCAGGAGAAACGAGGCAGAAGTCAGGGGCAGTGCCTCTTGAAAATGTGAGTAATAGATGCAGAGGGAAGCTGACACTGTCCTGGTGAAGCCAAAGCAGGTGTTTACTTACCTGGCTCCATTCAGAGGCTCTCTAGACTGTTTCTCAGCCCGCGACGCTTCCTTCTCCATATGCATGTTCAAGGAGGACCCCACCCAGGCTTTCCCCTGGAAGGTGTTGGGAGCTGGCTGGTACACCTGTTGGGGAGGCCGGGCTGATGTCCTCTTCTCTTGGTCCCCAGGGCAGTGTTTTTCTCTCTCTGTCGTCTCTGCTCTGGTTTATTAACTACAAATAAAGCATTATAAAGATTATGCCTTCAAGAGCCACTTGTCTAGCTGCTCAACCGCAGGCAGTTTCTCTGAGAAACTATTCTTTTACCTCCTCGGGGCCACAGACCCCAGTTCCAAGGTCCACAGTACATTTACACAGGCCTCCTTCTGAAGGGTTTCCCATCCTGGGCCTTCCCATCTTAATTGTTGTCTGAGATGCCATCCTGTGGATGCCCTGTGTTCTGCAAGCTGTTTCCCACCAGTGTGTGGCAAAGGTCTTACATAAAAAAGTTCTCCCTCCACAGCCTATCTAACTTCTTGCTTTCTTTCTTTCTCACTCTTTCTGGATTCTCCCTGCTGCTCCTTTTTGCGCCTCCTCTCAGGTCCCTCATTTCCAAGTGGCCCCAGAAGAGTTTATCAAGTTCCAGTTCCAGAGATTCACCACCCTGAACCTCCACCCCAGCAACACCGACATCAGTGTGGCTGTAGCTGGGATCCTGAACTTCTTCAACTGCACCACTGCCTGCCTCATCTGTGCCAAAGCAGAATGTAAGTGTCCCCAGGCTGGCTCCACCCAGACAGTTAATTTCAACCTGATTGATTTGCTCCTGGCTGGAGATGCACAAAGAAGGGAGGTAACTAGGGGGTTCTGGCATACCCATCCATGTGTGCTTGGCTGTCTGTCCGTGTGTGTGTGTATGCATGTGGGGGTGGCGGTGGGGAGAGCAGTCTGTTTGACAGAATTTCCTAGGCACAGGCAGAACAGAGAGAACTGGGTTACAAGGAGACTGGCCAACCTCTAGGCCTTTTTGCATCTGCAAACTCAATTCCCACATTTTCAACCTCATTGTTAAGGAGCTACAAAAGAGAGGGAGAGGGAAAATATAAAACAATGCATTTGTACTTGATGTATTGAAGAGCATCTTCTTCTGGAGAGCAGGTTTTCCTGATGGAACAAGGTCCGAGGTCAGTTCTGGATTAAGCACGTTTTTGCAAATGCGTGTTTTGGAAATGCATTTCTCTAACTCTGACGATTTGTAACATAAATTTAGTGTTTATGAGGATGTAGCTAATTTAAGCAGCACTTTCCAGAAAATATGTGCATCTTTGTACACCCAGTGGCAGCTGCACACCCACATGCAGTTGGGCAGGTGCTGACCACTGGCTGTCATTGGGCCCAGCACCCAAACTCCAGGCATCTGTGTCCTGAGAGGAGCCCGTGCAGGTATCACCCTCTGAGTACAGGTGGGCTGCACTGGCAAGGCTGTGCCATTCCCCCAGGGCTTCTCCGAGTGACTGCTCAGAACTGCTTGGTATGCATATGTCTTCCTTCCATCTGGAATCCTGGCAGCATCTGCAGACATGCACCCTCTGCCGGGCCAGAGCCACCTTCCTCACCAGGCCATTGCTGCTGCCAACCTCCACGTGTGCATTCACTCACTTGTTCAACACAGACTGATGATCTCCTCTGTACTACAAGAGAAGCAAAAGTAACTGAGTTCCAACTGTGTGTGTTTCCCCCAGTCCACAGACTTTATTCAGGTTTCACCCACTGTCCTCTGCAGTGAGGATTCTTTAGGTCCAGGATCCAATCCAAGATCATGGTTGCATTTCAGTTGTCATTTCTCTTCAGCCTTCCTTCAACTGAATCAGTCTTTGTCTTGTCCTCTCAACTTTTCCATTTTGAAGAGTTAGGGCCAGTTATTTTGTAGAATGTTCCTTGATTTGGGTTTGTCATTAAATTCAGGTTATGCATGGGTGGCAGGAATGCCCCAAGAATGACGCTGTGTTCTCATTGGCCCTGCCATGCAGCAGGAGACTGTGACTCGTTCCCATGTTGATGACGTTAACTTCAATCACCAAGCCTGGACATATCCTCAAGTTTCTCTACTGTAAAGCTACTACTTTCCCCTTTGTAATAAATACCTAACCTGTGGGGAGATTATCTAAAGTTATGTGAATACCCTGTTCCTTATAACACATTGATGGCCCTTGCCTGAATCAGATTACTATAATGATTGCCAGATAGTGATTTTCAAGCTTTACCATTCCTTCTGCATTTGTCAGTTAACATTTTACTGTAAGGGTCCTTCCTTTTCTCTGCTTATTTACTTCTGTCAGTATGGATCCATGGATCCTGATTTTATGCATTCCTGTCATTACTTATTTTGATGCTAAGTGTCCCAGATGTGGCCGTGGGAGCTGGTTAAGGTGGCCTCTGTGCCTGTTGTTCTGTGAACACATCCTCACTTCTGGCATGTGGGGTCCAGTCTCACTCTCCCAGCCCCAGTCCTGGACTCAGCCATTTGTTGTTTTTGTTGTTGTTGTTTAGTAGTAATAGAACCCTAGATCTGGAAGCTAGGTGCGATCACTGCCACTGAAGGGTTCATTGTGCAGCTCCTTTCAGAGGACAGGCTGGGGAAATAGCCATTTCTTATCATTCTTGCTGGTCACCAGTTTATATTTGTAGCTCCTTTATCTCATTGTGAGAAGCCTGGCTCCCAACAAAATAAATATATTTACTCCTTTGCTCAATTCTACAATATACGTAAACTTTTTTTAGAATGACTACACCCACACCACTGTTAATAAACCTACTAACCTATTAAGTCATTTAAGTTTCTTTGCAGTTCTTTCAGTCCTTTTATCTTCAGAATAAGGGAGTAAAAGTATTCTAGTTAAAAGTTACTTGGATTCTATCTTTTCCATTTTTCTTTAACATGGTTATCCATTTGGTATAGTGTTAAGTTTGTTTGTTTCTGTTTATTTCCATCTTTGAAGTAAAAAAATCCTTGTTGATTTAACTTCTGGCATTCTAATTATGATGTGTTTGGTGTGGCCTCTTTGGGTTCATCTTGTTTGGGAGTCTGTACTTTGTAGTCTTATGTGTCTTTTACTTTACCATATTGGGGAAGTTTTCACCATTATTTTTTGAAAAGGTTTTCTGTCCCTCTCTCTCTCTCCTTCTTCTGGGACCACTATGATGCAAATGTTGGTATGCTTGATGTTGTCCCAGAGGTCCCTTGAACTACACTTATTTTTTTTAATTCCTTTTTCTTTTTGCTGTTTTGATTGGGTGTTCTGCTACCTTGTCTTCCCAACCACTGATTAGACTCTTTGCTTCCTCTAATGTGCTGTTGATTCCATTTGATGTACTCTTCATTTCAGTTATTGCATTTTTTATTTCTGACTGGTTTTTTATGCATTCTATCTCCTTTTTTATGCTCGCTCTCTCTTTGTTGAGATCATTCAGCATCATAACAACCAATGTTTTGAACTGCTTACCTGATAGATTACTTGTCTTTGTTTCATTTAGTTCTTCTTCTGGAATTTTGTCCTGATTTTTGTTGGCACATATTTCCCTGTCTTTTCATTTTGGCTGCCTCTGTGTGTTTGTTTCCATGACTTAGGTGAAACAGCCATCTCTCCTGGTCTTGAAGGAGTGAACTTGTGTAGGAGATACTCCTTCGTAGACTGCATGTGCCCAGTGTCTTTGGAAGGCCAGCTGGAGCTGGAGCCTGCATGGGTACAGGGAGTCCCTGGGGTACAAGTCTTACTGAGGCCTGGAGCTATAAAGTTAGGGTGGGAAGGGCCAAGGGAAGTCCTGGGGGCAAGATCCACTGGGACCACCTTGGAGTTGTGCTCACGCCTCCCATAGTTCCTGAGGCAAGCCACACCAGGACTGAAGCTGAAGCTAGAGGTGGTGTGAGCTATAGGGATTCCTGGAGGTAAGCCACTGTGGCTGTAGCCGAAGTAAGTGTGGTCTGCAGGAAATTCTGGGGGCAAACCAAACCTGGGCAGGAGCTATAGCTAGGGTGAATGTAACTTGAGGAGAGTCTGGGGGCAAGTCATGAGGCTGGAGGCTGGAGCTGGAGCTGGAGCTGGAGCAAGCTGTAGGGAGACCTGTTTCTCTGTGGCCTTGGCCTCTCTCTCTCTCTCTGTGTGTCTCTCTCTTTCTCTCCCCCTCTCTCATTTGTTGTGCAAAAGCTGTTCAGTCATCCCTCAGTTCTTCTTCAAGGGGAATTGCTCTGTCTGCAGGCATAAATTCTATGTGCTGCTGGGAGGAGGTGAGTTCTATGCTGCTATCTTGGACTGAAAGCCTATGTGTGCTTTTTATATAGCTTATTTATTATGACCCAGGGTTTGGAGGTATTAGAATTCCCTATTTTAAAGTTAAATAAAATTTAAAATTCAGTT
This sequence comes from Miniopterus natalensis, assembly GCF_054644295.1. NCBI lineage: Eukaryota > Metazoa > Chordata > Mammalia > Chiroptera > Miniopteridae > Miniopterus > Miniopterus natalensis. The sequence goes on from NC_142100.1 coordinate 513,536, forward strand.
CCTCAGTCTCACCAGCCACATTTCCAGTATTCAGTGGCCACATAGATAGAGCAGATATAGAACAGTTCCATCAAAAGTTCTGTTGAACAGCACTACTTTAGATGATCAGTGTTTTGTGAATAAAGAGTTTTGTAGCCCTCCCCCCAAACCCCAGAAATGTTGGATAACACCTTGTTCTATTCCCCGTTGAGAGAGCCCCAGCACACACTGGCATAGACATTGAAGAACTACTTTACCTCATCATCTTCCAAAGCAGTTTGACCTTGAGCCCAAAGGATGCTGAGCTGAAAGCCCATAGGACGTTAGTCTTTCATAGAATGAAGCTGAGAAACCTGCATTCTCCCAGATGGCCTCCTTGTGTGGGATCCTCACATACTGAATGGTGTAACAGAGTCAGGGATTCTCCCTTAGAAGTTTCTGCCACAAGCCCATTCAGGCAGGACCAAACTGGCGCACCCCATTCACACAGCAGGAATGCTTAGAGACAAAGGACAAGCTGTCAGTATCTCCAGGCAAAGATTCTCCTGCAGTTTTCCTTGGTGTTAGGCACAAAGTCTCACCAACCTCATAGGAATTTCTTTCTTGTGTCTAGCCGCAGTCCCTCTTGCTCTCAGTCTGCTAGGCCCTGGTAGCTGAGGCCTAAGCTGGAAACACACACCATGAAGTTAGGAGACTGACGGGAGTGCAGAGGCCATATTCTTCCCATGCCCATCTTTTCCATCAGATAAGGGGACAATCTCAATAGCCAAGAAAGGTACAGACTGCCCTATTGTGAGGGAGAAGCCTCAACATGCTCCCTCACCCCCTCTCTTTCTCCTCCTCTGGACCCCATGTTCTGGCCTTCCCTGCCTGTTCTTGGGGTTGAGCCTAAGCATGGGATGGGACAAAACTGAATGAAATATGTTGTTCAAGAATTTGAACTTATTCTGTGCTCCTTCCCAGCAACACATTGAAGCTTCATCTTGCTCTCTCATGTGCTGTGTGGAACAGGCCTGAAAACCACACTCCCTGGGGCATGTGTACCTGGTAGGCAGGAGGGGGATGGAGACTTTCCAGATTTAAGGCACCGTGCAAGATGGCAAACTCTCCGTCACCTCCCTAAACCCTCACCACAGGCCTCTGAGGTCAGTATTACGTCAGCTGCCTCCTCGGAACATTAACATTTGCAGAAGCAAAGCCTGCACCCAAAGGCATCAGTTGGAGGAGAGGAAGTGATGCCAGTTGAAATGGGTGCTTATTCTTATTTTTTGGGTCCTCTGTGTCCCCCGAAGGTCCTTCACGTAGGTATTCGTGTCCTTGTGCTATGGATCTGTCCAGCCCTGGCTGTGCCTTACGCCGCCTCCCCACCTTTCTCCTACTCGTGCGTCTCATGGCAGCCCTTCCCACAGTTCCTAAACCAGGCACCTCCCTCCTTCTGCTGCCCCTCATGTGGCACGGTGTTTGTTCCCCACTAGACAGTGCTGCTCCCTGGTCTGCTAGGGTGTAGGGTTACTTTCTCTGCCTCACAGTCTCTAGTTTCATCGGTCAGCAAGCACCCGGAGCTTTGCCTTACACTGGGGGGTGTGCAGAGAAGTTTGAATGGGACCCCTACCCAACATGGTGAAATAATTAGTGTATGGGTGTACATATTGTAATATGTATACATATATACTTATGTATGCTTATGCTATGAAATATTTTACATGGTTTATTCAGCTGTGAACTCTGAAAGAAAAAAAAGGTACCTACTAAGAAGGGCTCAAATAAAAAAAATTTAAAAAGAGTAGAGCTCAGCACCCATTTCTGCACAGGGGCCTCTCATGCAAACTGCACTTCCCAGGAGAAGCTGCACTTCTTGCAGTCACTGTGTTCCTGCTGGCTGAGCCAGCCCTTAAGAAGGTTTCCTGGAGTCCTAGTTCAACCAGTAGGACCGAGGCTTTCCCCATCCAATTGGAGCTGGGCAGCTCTGACCAATCAGAACAGCTCTATTCTGACCAATTAAAACAGTGCCTTTGGACCAATCAAACTGGAGGATTTAACATCCTCATTTGCATAAAGAGAGACCTATCAGGGATCAGGGGCAGGGACTTCTGTCTGTATAAGCCAGCTCCCTTCTGCTTTCCTGAGTGCGCTTTCGTGGGAGACTGGAGGTTGCACGTGGGCCGGAGCTGAAACATTGAAGCCATGGCCAGTGGTCTCCCTGGAGCAGAGCGCAGAGCAGACTGGCACAGACTGGGCTGGGGCGGGGCAGAGCAGAGCCGCCTAGCTGAAGAAGGACGTGGTTGGGAAAGGCTCGCAGGGTAGCCTTACTGCTGCTGTAGTGCTGTACTGCCATTCAGCTTTTTGCACTAAATAAAGTTTTCCTCTTCATCACACCCCAAAATGGGGATTCCTGTTGGCGTAGGATTGGCAGCATTGGCCACTGGTTGACATAGCCAAGGGTTGTATTTTGTGGATTGGGTACTAAGTTTTGTAAGAGTTGGGAAATGGCGTAAATAAAGGATGGTTAGGATATGAACGTGTGGAGGAAGGAGATGAATGGAAACTAGATTTGTGCAGCACCTTGTAGGTGACACTGTTCTGCTTACTTGATCCTCTTAGTAACCCTGTAAGGGAGTTGTTGTGCTTATTTTCCATTGAGAACACTGAGGTGCAGAGGGTAGAGGAAATTACCCACACTAACCACCCGGCAGCACTGGGGCTGGGATTCACCACCACGCCTTGTGCTCTTTGTGCCGCTTGGCTGGGGTCCAGGCTGGAGAAAGGGTTAACCGACAGGAGATCATGGGTGGGGATGCAGGCCTCCCAGGCTCACTGCCCTCTCGCAGTCTGTCCTTACCTTGTGTGTCAGCTGGATGAGATGGCAGATGGTGGGATGATGCAACTTCTTTGTTTAAAGTGCAGCAGAGCACCCTGAGGGGCAGCAGGCCGGGCATGCTGAGTGTTGGGTGGAGCAAGGTCCTCGGTTTATGTGGCATCTGGGAGGCTCTTTTCCCTAGGAACTCAGAATACCAGCCAATTTTAAAGAGATGAAGTATCCCTGGGCTGCCTCCACCAGGTATCTCTGTGCTGAGCATAATCCTAGTGTCATCCCCGAGGCCTTCCTGTCTCATCCTACTGAACTTCATTGCTAAGACTGAAGGATCCCAGGGGATTTGGCCTCTCTCCCAACCACGCTCCAAAGATTATCCCTGCTACATTCCAGAACCCATGGGATTCCCCCACTGCCACCCCTCTCTTACCCCTCTAGCTGCAGTGCTCCCTCCCCCATACATGCCCAAACAGATCTTTCCTTGAGCCAAGAAGATCACTGAGATTCCAGAAGCTCTCCCCTGTGGCCTCCTCAGGAAGGTTGGCTCCTGGTTATAGTGTTTCTTGGGTCAGGCTCAGACCTTCATGTAGGTGATATTGTGCTTTTTTCACTAACAATGAGGAAGGTGTGAATATTATCTCCATTTGACATATAGGACAAAATGTGGCTGCCCCCTAGAAAACCCGGTTATTTAGAAAGAAAATAGGGACATGAGTTGGACTTTTCTATATACTCAGACTCTAAGCTCCTAGGGGCAGGGTCTGTATCCGATCCATCTGTTCTGGTGTTTTGTCGGCCCAGTGCGTGGCACTTAGGGTGCACATGGTGAGTACTGGTTGAACGGACTTTTACCCTCTGCCCTCTTCATTCTGCCTCACTGAGCTGCGCCTGCCCTTTGAGCTCTTGTTCAGATGAGTAAATTCGAGAAGTAACATCGATACTACATATTCCAGTTCCCATCATGCGCACATAGGATCTCACTGAGTTCTGGCCTGTTATATCCATTTCAGAGATATAGATGGAGCCTCAAAGAGATTAGATGACTTCTCAAAGTCACAGAGCCAGTGAAGTCTGGCCTTGAGTTTGAATCCAGATCTTCTGCATCAGAGATTGGCAGGAAGTGCCCCAGCAACATCATTGCCGTTCTGATGGAGGCCAGTGGAGGGGGCCTGCAGGGGCGTAGACAGCAGTAGATCCTTACGAGTCCTCTGGGGAAGGAAGGAAAGGCCAACCCCTTCTGTGGCTTGCCCTCCCAAGGCTTACCCCTCACCCGCGATCCCTGCAGCCTCCAGCTTCCTGGAGTGCTTCTCAGGCCCTATGACTGGCCTGTGACCTTAGAGGCTGGCACCACCTTTCTAGAGCTCCTGTCCCCATCATGCCAGGCCCTTGGGCTCCACCCTGCTATTTTTTCCTTGTTAAAAAAATAATAAGCACACCAGTGTAGGCTTTCCTGCCTAGGTGGATGGAAAATGTCCCTGGGCCTCCCTGGGTTCTATGCCTGCTGCCTATTTGTGTTTTTTGTCCTAAGAAGCAGCCTGGTCTCATGGGAAGAGGGCTGGGTGGAGATGAGAAAGTGGGAATTCTGACCCCAGCTGTGTTCCTGTGTAACCAGGCCAGGCCTGTCACCTGTCTTACAGTTCCCTCTTTTTCTTAACCTTTGGATCCTCAAGAGTCAAGAGGATTAGTTACCTGAACAGGGAGCACGTTCAGGACATTCCTGCATTTAATATCCCTTTAGCCAGTACAGAAACTGGAGCATGGGCCTTTGACTGGTTAGAAAGGCAGCCTTCCCTCTCTATTCAGTGTTAGAGCTCATGTTCGGGAGAGTCACTCATCTCCATACCTGATGTGCTCCTCTGTGCTGTGGAATTGTGATACTGTAATGCCTTGCTGTGAGTACTTAAATGAGACGAACCAGGTAAAATGTTCAGCCCATTACCTGGAACATAATAAGGATTTAATAAATGTTACTTTTGAACTTGCTTTTAAGAGTAAATGCCTGTAGGTCTATTTCCATTGGACTTGGCCACTATATTCTCAGGAGACCCCCAGAAACCCTCTTTCTGGCCTCCCTTTTTAGAGACAAAGCAGACTTAAGTCCCTTTTGTATCACTGACATCCTTCAGGAACCTGTCCTTCCACCACAGCCCCTAGGCAGCAGGTGGCAGGGGAAGGTGTGGAGAGTCCTTAGCTCAGTCCATTTTCCTGTTTTGTTCTGGCCCATGTGATTACCTGCTGGAGTGCAGTTCAAAGCCTGTTCTTTTATAATTATAATACTTTGTCTTAATGCAGCTACTGTGCTCTGAGAAGTTCTAGTTTTGCTAGATCTGTTTTCTGGGCCTTGTGACCTCCAGGGAACTGCTCCCTGATTTCTGCGATGCAAATGAAGGTTGCTGTAGAGCTAGATGTAACGTTTATGATGCTTTACAATGTGTGAGGCTTGGCCTTACATGTTTCATGCATTACCTCATTTAATCCTCGCTAGCCCTGCCAGCTGGCCGCTGTCACTATTCTCATTTCTTAGAGAAGACACTGAGACCAAGAGACCCGGCCACATGAAAAGGTCACACAGTGAGTAAGTGGTTAAATCTTGGTCTCTGACCCAGGTCTGCCCACTTGCAGTGCTGCCCCTGAACACTGAGAAAGGGTGGGGACTATGTGTGCCTGCAGGGAGTGCATTCTCTACTCTAAAGGGGCATTCCCAAGGCTGTCAAGGGAAGCCGTGGACGCTTAGGAGCATCCTTTTTATTGAAACCCAAAAAGGTGAAGAAGCTTGTTCAGATGAAGATGCACTTGCTGAGCATGAACAGTGGGGCTGCCCACGCCCTGCCTCCAGGCCAGGTCCTCGCTGCACTGCCTTTGCACCGAGGCCACCCATGGACCTCAGGGCCTCCATCCTCTCTTCCCCTCCAGGCCTTTTAAACCTGGAGAAGCTGCTCCGGCAATTCCTTATCTCCAAGGACGCACTCTCAGTCCGGATGCTGGATGATACCAGGGACCCCACCCCACTCCTCAAAGAGATCCGGGATGACAAGACAGCCACCATCATCATCCATGCCAACGCCTCCATGTCTCACACCATTCTCCTGAAGGTGGGAGCCGGGCTGGGTGGGTGCTGGTGGGCACGGAGCGCCCTGTTCCCCTCTCCCTCCCTCGGAGCTCGCACTCTGCTCCCTCCTTGCTGTGGGTGTCCTCCTGGGACATGGCTCAAGGAGCTCTGGACTGGACCTCTGAACCCTGGCAAGCCTCTGTGTGCTTCAGTTTTAGCAGATAGCTCATGAAAGCTGAAGGGAGAAAGCTGGGTGATTGTGACATCATAAAAACACATAACTGCTGGTACAGTAAGCAGCCATCAACTAAGACACTGGTCAAACCTAGACCCTGCCAGGGCTCTGAGGTGAAGTCCATGGGTTTCTAGGAGGTTCTAGGGTGGTGGGGGAGGGATATTTGCCAAGCGATATAGAAGTATTTCCATCTTTGGACACATGTGCCACCATGTGACTTCCCGGTGCAGTCCTCTCAGCAACTGCGTGAGGTAGGTGCAATATGCTCACTCCACAGATGAAGAAACTGAGACTACAGAGGAGTAACAGCTTGGTCCCAGGCCCAGCCCTGTGAGGAGCAGAGCAAGGCCTGCACCAGTTGTCTCCTGCCACACCCTCCAGAACACAGAGGGGCCTCACTCAGAACATACATGCATGGAAGCTGGAATCTGTCTGACCAGTTCAAGAGAGACCAAAATAGACCCAGAGAGAGAAGTCAGCTGCCTGGGCATCCATGCTGGAGAAACAGCTGGAAACACCTGGGCCGCCTTAGGGCCTCCTGGCACCAGTTCCCAGGCTGTTGGCTGGGCTGGGCTTGCAACCCCAGCTAAAGTGGACCGGCTTCCAAGCTCCTCCATGATTCACAGCAGCTTCCCCAGCCTCTCCAGGCACATTGACCTCTTCTAATGCCATTTTAAAAGCAACCTGCTCATTTAAAAGCAACCTGCCATCTATCCCTGGGGGAGCGAGGCTCCTCTTCACCTCTGACAAGCTCGGAGGAGCGGACAGACACTCGGATGCTTATTTCTCCCCCCTCCCTCTCTCCTAGCCTTCCCTCCCTGGCTAGTTTTTGTCTCAGAGTTAAGAGATTTGAAGAAGTTCTCTGAGTACTGAGGGTTATCCCTTCTGCCCATTGCTATAGTAATTTTTCACAGCTGCAGACCCATGTCCGTCTGTGTGCATATACCTAATTCACACACACACAGACACACACAGACACACACACAGAATTTTTCTCTTTTCCCCCTTATGTCTGAGGCTAAGATCAATGAAGTCATCAGGACAGAAAAGCTCCTCTAAGTGTTAGGACTCAAGAAATGCAGACTGAGGAGTTCTCAGGAAAGGTGGGCAGTAGGGAGTGAGATAGGTGCCCCTAGCCCCTTACAGAGTGCATATCCCCTGCAGTAGCAGAGCCTGTATGAGCAGTCCCTGGGGGATGCCTTCAAAGGGCAGCGCTTTCCCAGGAATAGCTCATGGTTTCCAGCACATGCAATTGGTCTAGATCTCTCTCTCTCTTAAATAAATCTAGTTTATTGTTGAAATTTCGGAAAGTACAGAAAAGCACATAGAAGAAAATAAAACTTATTCACAATTTCATTACCCAGAGATTACCACTATTAAATTTATTTATTTAAATTTATCTTTATTCTTGAAGGTATTAAAGGTGCCCCTTTTTCCCCGATTGATCCCCTCCACACAGCATCCACCCCACCCCCTTCCCAGGCCTTCTCCACACTATTGTCTGTGTCCATAGGCCATGCATATATGCATCCAAGTTCTTTGATTAATCTCTACTCCCCCACTCCCCACCCTGCTTTCCCTCTGAGATTCGTCTGACTGCTCCGTGGTTCTGTCTCTGCATTATTAAGTTTCAGTGTCTCTTCTTTCGCCTCATAGACACATTTTTCCCCCAAATTATCACCTTGCACGTACTCTTCTGTGACCTGCTTTTTTTCACTTAATTATATGCATTTTCCCCATGTCATGACATATTTTCTATGAATATTTTAATGGCTGCATCATTTCCTATTGTGAGGTACCATAATTTATTTAATTATTGCTTTATTATTGGGTATACAGGTTATTTTTAATATTTTGCTATAATAGGTAATGCTAGAATGCACATCTTTATACATAAATTGCTATGCACATTCACGAATATTTCCTAGTACAGATTTCTAGAAGAGGAATTATTGAGGGAAAGGTATGCACATTTGAATGATTTTGATATGATTTTCCAGATTGCCTTTTAGAAAGTCCATAAAAATTTACACTCCTACCAGCCATGTATGGGTGTCTTATAGCAAATACACTTGCCAATACCGGGTATTCTCATTAAAAATGTCTTTTATGCTTGTGCTTTTGCAAGAAACTTAGCCTGTAATGATCATTATTAGCTGATGGTTCTGCAGGGTGGCCAGTGGCAGACTTTCCTGAGATCACATATTGGCCTCAGTCCTTGTGACCTTGGAATCACACTGATCAATAATGACCAGCGAGGCACCCCAAAACCCTGTCCCCTTTATTCCCATTTGACTTCCTAGTGGCCCCGGCAGACAGGCCCTGCATCAAGTCTGGATCAGTCCTCCTGCTTCCCTGGGGCCCTATATGCCTCCTGCATGGAGATTAAAACCCAGACTTGAGGGACCTCAGGAAGGGTGGGCTCAGGGTCGGAGGCAGCTTGAGCAGACAGCACACGGAGTTCTGGGACACTCTGCTTGCACATGTGAGCTTGGCCTGGAGAGTCGCTGCACTCTGCTGTCCCTTGACTTCAGGAGGATTTGCAGTGTAATCCCTACTTTTATTGAGTGGCTGTTTTGGCAATGAACTTTAATATCTACACAGCATTCACATCCTAAAAACCAAGGGTCTCTTGTCTTTTATCAGGAGGACAGCAGATTTCACAAAATGGGTTTTAACCATCTAATGTTGCTCTCTCCCAAACTCCTGCCCCCAGCCCAGCCCTGTAACCAGGGGGCTCCCATCAGAGGGAGCAGCACTTCGTGTGGACAGCATGCATGTGGGAAGAGGGGATGGGGCAGATGTCCTGACGCATCACCCTCTCAGAAGAGGGGGAGCAAACTTAGCTTTGCTGGGGGAAGAGGGAACCTCCTCTAGGAGACCTTGAGCTCCATGGTGACCCCCACATGGCCTTGCCCAGTCACTGAGGCCCTCTGCACTGCAATTCCCATTTGAGTGAGGTGATATCCTTACCCCAGCTTGTTCTTCAAGGAGACTGGAGTGCTCCTGTAAGAATGCCTACAAAGTTATTGGAGTTCCTTGGGAGATAAACAGAGGAAAGTGGGTTCATCCCTGGTTTGTTTCTCCCCCCTGCACCTCACTAGTCATGACAAAAATGGTTTCACAGTGGCCCAGAGCTGATGGATACATTATGAAAATCTAAGTGTCTGTCGGGAGCGATGAGGGCTCTGGGGAGCTGGGCTTATTTACTTGATCTGCTTGTTGGTTTCTGTAGCACATGTCACCTCAAAGCTGGGTACACTAACAGGGGAGGCTGGTTAGGAGTGTTTATGAGGCTACAAGGATAAGACTGAAGGGAGGCGCTCTGAATTAGAGTCCTCACTTGCAAGATGAGGCACAGCACATGCAAATGGTTTCCTACCACTACTAAAGAACCAAAGTTTGCAAGTGATTCACTTGTTTCCTACGCGGCTGCTGATCGTGCATCTCACTCGCTCGCATTCGGCCGGGCGGGGTTAATTTGGGACTTGCTTGCAGCCAGCATATTGTCCCGGCTATGCCTGGGCTCCTGAGAGAACTGCTTCAGTGTTTCTATTAATACCACAGTCCTCTAGGAGTATGGGCTGCCCGCTTTAATTTCAGCTTTTCCATTTATGAGATGTGTGATCTTCGACAAATTATAGAGCCTTTTGGTGTTTCAGTTCCCTCAGCTGTCAAATGGGGGGTCGAGGTGGTACCTACCATATCAGTTAGTTGAAGTGAAATGCATTCCAGAGCCCGGCACACACTAAATGGTGGGCGTCAGCCTCTGTCACTGTTGACAGCTCTGGAGATAATCGTCATGGCCTGGTTGCTGTTTGCTCCCTTCTCCTTACAGTCATTTTCATATCCATGGGAAATGTGTTGTGCATGAGAACATCGGCTGCTATGTGAGGCACTGTGAGGTAGGGAGCAGGGTGGAGGTGGGCAGACCCTGCTCTCGAAGCCAGTGATTTTGTGCTTCATCCTTCAAGGTCAAGGGCAAAATAAGAACAAATCACAGTGTTCTACTCTGCCTAGAGCCGAGGCTAGTGAGCTAGACAAATGACAGACATGTGGAGCCCTCACTGCTCATTCACTTCAAGTGGCTATTTCCTCTCTAATCTCCTTCTCTTCCTTTCGCAGGCGGCTGAGCTAGGGATGGTGTCAGCCTATTACACGTACATCTTCACTAATCTGGTAAGTCACTTTCACAGCTCACTTCCTCAGCATAGAGAATATCATTAGGGTCCATGGGGTGTGACAGAGGAAGCCCAGGAGGTGAGGATGGGAAACACGCAGAGGCCAACAGGTAGGCAGGGTCCTGGAAACGGACACTCATGAGCTACCCAGTGAGTCTCCTCGGGAGGCCCAGCGACTGGCCGACAGCTCTGCCTTGTCAGAACACAGGCTGACTCAGAAACCAGACTGAGGGCACAAGAAGCGCACGTGTCCTGTGGTGTCACAGCTGGATGCACCTTCAGAGGCTGCATCTGCCCAGACCTCCATTTTGCAGGTGAGAAAGGTGTCTGTAGAAATTGTATTGCATCAAGTTGGAGTATTAGCTTTGCCACCTGCCAACATGTGCCCTTCAGCAAGCGCTGAGCCTCGGTGTCCTTGTCTGTAAAGCAGGGATGAGAGTGGCTACATCATGCAGTTGCTGCATTTTAAAGGGATGTGATTTAATCTGTGTGGAAGCATTTTTAAATTGTAAATCAGTAAGAAATGGGAAAGGTTTTCATGAAGTATAAGCACTCAATCAGAGAGTAGAAATAACCTCGGAGAACAGGTTTTTAGATGAATTTTATAACTTTTTATTTTGAAATAAAAGATCCACAGGAAGTCACAAAGAAAATACAGAGAGGTACCATGTACCCTTCATTCAGTTTCCTCCATAATTACAATAATGTCAGAACCAGGATCTCAAAATAGCACATCTCTCAAAATTCTAGCTTTGTGTAACTCCTGCCACAAAATACAAAACGATTTCTTTGCCACAAAGATCTCCCTCTTGCTACTATTTTATACCCTCATTCACCACCTTAATCCCCACCATTCCTAACCTGTTCTCTATTTCTATAATTTTATAGCTTCAAGAATGTTATTTAATGCAATCGTACAGTTAACCTTTGAGATTAACTTTTGTCACCCCCAGAGTCACGCCCTGGAGAGTCATCCAGGCTGTTACATGAATCCAGTTGGTTCCTTATTGACGCTGAGTTGTACTTTTCCATGTGGATGTATCACAGTATGCTCAACCGTCCAGCTATTGAGAGACATTTTGGTTGTTTCCAGTTCCTGCCTTTTACAAATAGAGCTGTTATAAACAGTCATTCAGAGAAGTTTATTTTATTTTATAAATGCATGATATATTGAGATCACTTAAGTGGCCCTTTCATCCAGATGTGCTTTTGATGTAACAAGCATGGGGTCAAGAATTAAGGATTAAAATGGGAATAAGAAACTAATTTTGCCTCTGAAAACTCAAAGTACCTATTGTGCAAAGTGGTAAATTCTATTAGATATGTATACAAAGTGTTCTACACCCTAGAGCAAGGGCTACTTGATCAACTTGGGGCAGGCTTTGGAGGAGGCGGGGTGGGGGGGGGAGCATTAGCATGTGGAAGGGACACCGGATTAGACCATGCCCAGGGCATCACAAAAGCTTTTGCTTAAGTAAGGAGGCACTAGGGGGAGCCCTGGAAAGTTGGCAGAAGAGTAAAGAGATATTAAAATACAGTTGTGTTCCATTTTGGGAGCCTGGGAAAGAGGGGAGAGGGAAAAGGAGACCTGGGGCTGTTGCCTTGTGCCAGTCTGCCAACGATGCTCCCCAGAAAGCAGCGAGGCTGCTTCAGGACGCTGGGAAGGAGGGTGTCACGGGATGACCTAGAAGATGGGAGGAGGCCAGGCATCTGGAGTGAGTCTCCATCACAGTAACTAGAATGAGGTGGAGTTGCTTGCCTTTAGATTTTTAAGAAGATAGCATCACCCACACTGCACACTACCATCCCTCTTCTCAGAAATGATGCTGCTGCTGATTGTGATAATTTTTCTAGTGGAAAAAGCACTGGCCTGTGAAGTCAGGAGACCAGGATGAGTCCCCATTCTGCCTCTGGGAGAGTCACACTCACTATCTCAGCCCCAACATTCCCATGTGTAAAATTGGGGTAATAAACTCTTACAGGGTTGTTGAGAGAACAAGTGTGGATGCATTATAAATCTTTCTGGTTTCAAAGAACTCTTCTCCTTTTTTGGTGGGCACAGACTAGAGGAACTTGGGGAGCATGCCTCAGAGAATTCTTTGAACCTGGAGTTAACAAGACTCACAGTCTGAGTTTGCAAGGGGAAGTCAGAAAAGAACTGCAGCAATGATGATGGCTGAATAGTAGTCAAGAAAATTGAAGCAGTGCTGTTGCAAAGCCCATTGTGAGAGGGCCTGGAGCTCTCAGCGCCTTGGCTTTTGGGAATGGACAAGCCTCTACTAGCAGTAAGGAAACTATTTTGAAGTCCATTCTTTCTGCCCCATTGCAGTTGGAGTCTTGTGCCAGAGCGGGACAGGCTTCATAAAAAGGGTAAGAGTTATCTTCTGTACTTCTTCAGTCCCTTCCCCACAAATACAGATGTTACCCGGACTTTAATGCTTACTTATTCCTTCTCTGAACTTCTCAGGAACCCCATCACGTTCCGTCCTCTTATATTCTGCCTTAGGATGCAACAGGCACTCAGATGAGCTTCCTCAGAGCCAGCATGGTGAACCAAAAGGCATAGGCCTTGGCATTAGGCAGATATGACTGAGAATTATAGTTTGACTGGCTACCAGCTGTGTGACCCTGTGCAATTTACTTAACCTCTCTAAGCCTCAATGACCTCAGCTGTAAGTGGACACTACTAATACTTGCCTCAGGAGATACTATCCATACAAGCAGCTAGCTTACAATATGAGTATCATATTCTTAAATAATAGTTCATAATACCTCAAAAAGGTATTCTTAAAATAATACCTCCACTTTACTAAACTTCTGTGAACCAACTGCTGTATGGATATTATCTCCTAAGGCAGGTATTGTTAGTGTCTGCTTATAGATGAGGTTCTAAAATGGGCATAAAACTGTGCCTTCTGCTAGAATTGTTGTGAGGTTTAAATGAAAAAATAACAGGAACACGTTACAGAGCCTTGCATGCAGAAGGTATTCGGTAAATACCAGCTATCATCACTAGGTTCCTCAGCAGCTGTGTCGCTTCTCCCTTTTGGCCACTGTGAATAGTGCTGCAGTGAACAGAAGTGTACAAATATCTGCTCGAGCCCCTGCTTTCAGTTATTTTGGACAGGTACCTAGAAGTGGACTTGCTGGACCACAGGGTAATTCTATGTTTAGTTTTTGAGGGATGGCCAAACTGTTTTCCAGAGGGACCATATTTTATTACCGCCAGTAATTTTTGAGGGTGTGAGTTCCTCCACATCCTCACCAATACTTGTCATTTTTTGGTTTTATGGCAATAGCCATCTTAGTGTGTATGAGGTGTTCAGGTGTGCTTCTCATTTCTATTAAGACTTTGCAAATTGAAAGAAGCAAGAACACATGGCTAAAGTTGAGAATCCTGATTAGGAAGCTTAATAATGAGAGAAAAAAAGCCAGTATGTAAAATCCCAGCCCTTCAGTCAATCAGACCTCATTAAAAAAAACCCAGTTCAGGAGCTTACTAGCTGTGGGCCAAAGCTCTTGAGGGTCTCGGGTCCCTCATATGTACAATGTGAATGATATCCATCTCTAAAATCTTGGTAAAATTAAAAATTAGCTATTGGTAGCACTTTGTATCTGATAGGTAATACCAACTACTATAACAGATAAACTCCCAAATCTCATGGCTTCACACAGTAGAAATATATTTCTGACTCCACTGAAGTTTCAAAAGAGAGCACCTGATCAGTGGGCTGGCTTCTTTCTATAAGGTCCTTCAGGGGACCAGGCTTCTCCCAGCTTATAAATGTGTCCTCTGAGAAGCCAGTGATGGGGGAAACATAGAGGATCAGACACAGGAAGGTTTTATGGGCCAGGCTGGAAATGGCACATAGTATTTCTCCTTCCAATTCCATTAGCTAGTACTCAGTCGTATGCCCCAACTACCTGTAAGGGAGATTGGGAAATTTCATCTGTCTGCCCAGGTAGAAGATCGCTAGCAATATCTGCCACATTATTAAATAATTAATCATCATCGCACATCTCTTTCATATATGCTGGAAAAGCAATTAGCATCCTAAACCCCGGCATGCCTGTTTAGAGGACAACCGATCTTATGTGTGGAGATTAGCAGTTCCTTAAATGGCGTCAGCTCCCTTACACCTAAAAGGGTCTGCCCTGGGGTGCTTTTGTCCAGGTGGGCTGGCAGCCTGACAGTCCTGTCTGGTATTTCCAGGTGCGGCATGCACAGGACAGTTACTGATTTGCTATGCTTGTCCCACTCTTTAATCTGGAAGGAGTCTCTGTCCTCCAGTCAGTCTCTGGACTTGGCTAGGGAATCTTGTTCTCTGAGACTGACAGAAGTTTGGATAGAAGACGTGAGGAATTACGAGCCTTTGGGCAAATCCCATCAGCCACTGAGACACCAGAGATACCACCTGAAGCTCAGAAGAACAGGAGGAAGTGCAATGTGAAATAATAAATCTGGAAAGATTTTCCAGCTACTAATGAACCCAGAGAGATTTGCAATCACTGCCGATAGAAAAGACAAAATCACCCTAATCCATGTCAGAGAGCACAGATGGGCCCTGTGCCAAAGGAGGGAGATGCCTCCTTGGCAGGGAGAAGTATGGAGATTTAAGGGTAAGGGTCAAAAGTCATATGTCAACCTAGAGGCAGGAAATATTTGGGCACCAGAAGCAGGAGGCTGTGTGGTCTGCGGGGCACCTGGGCTACTACTAGCATTGGAGGTGACATGGCTAGCTGGATGCCATGACTACCACTTTATTACCATGTGCCAGGCGGGCCAGGGCTTTGATCTCTTGGCACCATTTTAAAGATAAGCAAGCTGAGGCTCATAAAGTTTGTTATCTTGCTCAAGGCAGTGCAGCCAGATCATGAATCCAGGCAGTAGCTCTTAACCACTTCCCTCCACTGCCTTTGTCCAGTCAAGCTGTTTCTCTTCACGGAGCCTCAGTTTCTTTATCTTAAAATTATGAGGCTGTATTAGGTGATCTTAGAGAGTCTTTTCAGTCCTGGACTAGTTCTGTCCTACACAGCGTTGGGAGCATTTCAAGTCACAACACCCTCAGGATGGCATTTTGAGGAGAATGATTGATTGGATTAGAGGACCCATGTGGCTCACAGAAGCAAGTTTTGTTCAGCTAACAGCTGCTTGGATTCCTAAACTGCAGCCAGATCCCAGTGAATCCTGCTGGAAGAACTGTTCCGTGCTCCAGTCTCTGTTTTCTTTGGGCAGAATGAATATATGCAAACAATTATTATCTTTTGGGTCCATGTTATTGTCAAGCAGGTGGAGCCTGTGTTTATTTTTTTTAAAGATTTATCAGAGAGATTGGCCTTAAGTCATTGATATTGCTAAAATTATTACAAAGGGGACTGGGGGCAGACATGAAGGGAAAGAAGGACGTGAGTGTGCTCACCATCCCAGTCTTCTACGCCTTCCTTTGGGAAGCCAACCCTGCTCATCTTTCGGGTCTTACTTTAAGGTGACTTCTTCAAGGAAGTCTGCCCTGACAGCCCCCTAGACTGAGTTCACTGTTAGACTCTCTCACAGAGCCCTCTGTTCTGTATTTTGTAGTCTTCATCTCAAGTGGTAATTCCTTCTATAGCTGACCCCTTTGCCAGACTTTGAGCTTCATAAAGGCAGGTCTGTCTTATTTGTCACTGTAACCCTAGTGGCCCACTGGCACATAGTAAGTGCTCAGTAAATATATGTTGAGTGCATGAATGGAGCAGTTCATAACACGATATAGTTCTTGGACTAGGAGGAATGTGAGATAGTTCACCTCTTTGCATCCAACAAGAATTCAGCTCATCCCCACTAAGCCCAAAAGCACAAAGGTCTGCAGCTCAGCCAAGAGAACCACACAGCAACTACTCAGTCTAGAATGCCCTTCCTCTACTTTGGGCTGGACAGATTTATAATTAAGGGTGTGCAGGACCATGAAGGGCATGAGGGATTCAAGAGATGTTTCAAAGGGTTCTGATGAGTGAGGGCGATGTCAAAACCTGAAGCCAGGGTTGGCACTAAGAATGACAATGAGGTAGAAAGAGGCGGAGGAGACCAAAGAGAGTCTAATTGTACTTAGTGGCCTGTCACCTGGGGCTGCTTACTCCACTGGTCACAATATGCTCAGGTTGGCCTTGGTCAAGTGGCCTCTTTAGATCAGTATCTGGTACCTGACTCATGAAGCCAGAACCCAAAGGTCTGTGAAACAAAACCTCCCCTTCAAGTTTTAAAGGTCATTATGAAATTATCTCATGGCTTGGCACATGAGGTGGTGTGAGCCTCGTGACTGGATTGACACAGAGATAGAAACATAGTTTAATGGAGGCAGCCAGAGCCTCAGATCAGAGACGACTTGAGTTTGAATCGACCCTGCCATGTATCAGGTGTATATGTGACACATTGCTTAGCCTATTGGAGTCTCAGTTTTCCCTTTTGTAAAAGGGAAATAATAATTCTTACAACATCATTTTGTGAAGAACATGGGGAGTTGCTAAACCTCAGTGGGCTGCTAGTAAACATTATTTCTCTCTCATCTCTCTTTGCCCATTTTCATGTTGAGTATTTCCACCCTTACACTTCAGTTTTCTAATCTGCTGCCTGCTTCTAGCTTTCTAAAACTCCAAAACTATCAGGAGCCTTTCAAAACTGGCTTCTCACCCAGTCGGAACTGCAGTTGCCAGGATGCTTGAGCCTCTTTCCTAGCTTGTCATCATTCACTGAAAGCGTACACACCAGACACACACACACACACAAACACACACACTCTTGCATACACCCCACACTCACTGCTACACTCACAGAGCCAGCCAAGAGCTACAATCCATCAGTTGGACAACTTTCTAGAGCAGTTGATTCTAAAGTGTAGTTTATTGTAAAATTATTAAGACTATCCACATATTTCACCTTTATTGTGCCTCTTAGGAGAACCACATTGCATAATACAGTTCACTTTGTGAATAAATATGTTTTTAGTGCAAGTAAGGAAGAGTATGAAGTGAGTGCTCCTCATGTGTCTGACTGTGCTCCCAAGGTACCACCCTAACAAATGCAGACCCTGAGAGGTGACAGATCCGGCAGTGACAAATGTCTCCTGGACGTACATGGGTACAACGGCATCTTAAAGAGAAACTATTACTCCAAAATTGTGCTCTCTCTTGCTGCTAAACCTTCTGTACGTGTTCTCTGAACTTGGCCACTGGTAGAGGGGTATACTCGGATAAATGGCAGGGAGGGTTGGAAGGAGATTTGGGAGGCATTGATGGAAGTTAGTCTTTGTATTTGCATTTGATTGATAGCTAGAAGCTCCTTGGTCCAGGTTATAGGATTATAAGATGATTAGTCAGACATGATTAATCAACTTACCTATGGAAAATGTTAAAATAAAATATACTTTTTCAGAAAACATTTATTAAATGCCTACTGTGTGCTGGGGAATACAAGCAGCATAGCAACACGGCTTACAGAGCTCTCAGTCTGTAAATGGGAGATACAGGCGCCAAGAGGAAGTAGCGTTTAGTGCTTTGAGGGAGCTTAAAGAAAGATTTACAGATATGACTTTCTTTGAATTGTTTATTAAAAGCTGGTTAGAAATGAGAATGGGAGAGTGACACGTAGGCAGAGGCAAGAGCATGGTGCCTGCTGTGGTTGGAGCAAGGGGGTGTGATGAAGAGAGAGGGAGACAGAGCCACTAAAGGAAGCTTCCAGTCAGATAAAACCCAACCTGTCTTGCAAAGTTGCCGGACATTTTTAGCACTGGAGTTGGCATTGGCAGGCCCAAGGTCTAGTTTTCCTGTCCCAGGAACTGACCGTGTGTCACCTGGGACAAGTCCTTCTCTGAGGAAAAACTAGGGGTTCTCCATAGACCTTTCAGCTCTGACAGTCTGCTGACTTCATGATAAATGGCTGGATGAATTCTCTCGGCCACCCTGTTTTCCATGTGAAGTACGTGAGCTTCCTCTTCATGGTTTTTCATTGTCCTTGTCTGGGCTACTTATCTTCCCATTGCCCTCTGAGGTTCAGGTCGCCTGGGTAGGGCAACTATCTGGGTCTCTCACTCCCTCTTGCCCAGAAGCACTGTTCTGTGACTCATGTCCAGCCCACCTCCTAAGAGCCCTGATGGATGGAGGGCCTTCCTAATCTCAAAATTCAATGTGTGCCAAGATGGTAATGGCTGATGACAGCATTGAATTTTGAGGAAACTTTTAGAGCATCTACCTAAACCGTGTCATTTTACAGCTGAGGAAAAATAACTGAAGGGGGAAAGTAACTTGCCTAAACTCCTACAGTGAGTTACAAGTGGAGGGAGGTAGCCTCCTGACCCATGGACCAGGCAATCACTGGATAAACACTGAGAACTTACTGTGCTGTCTTTCAGGGATTTGAGGATGAATCAGGTCCAATCTTTGAGGAGGTCAGATTAGAGGGAAAGACAAACCCAAGCAGAGTATTATAAATCGTGGGTTAAAATGGTATAGATCCCCACAGGGTATTATGGGAACATCAAAGAAGTTGCCTTTGGCCTAGTCTGGTAAGCCTGTGGAAAGCCTCCTGAAGGAGCCATACCCATTGGGCTTACAGAGTCAGTAGGAGTTAGCCAAGTGGACGAGGGAGTGGGCAGGATATTCTAAGTGGAGGACACACATAGTTTGATGACTTACACAATACTTGCTTTTTAACCGAAGCCTTTACCAAGGAAGTAGATAATATGGGAGACTGTGGAGTTGGTGAGGAAAGTATTTCTGGTGGGGAGAACCTTTCAGAGCCTTTGCATTACTCCATGCAGGCAGCCAACTGCCAGCTTCCTTGTTCTGTGTAAGGCAGGTGAAGAGGGAAGATGTGAGTCCCAAGTGAACCTGAGTCAACACCTTGAGCAAATGCTCAGGACACTCCAGACTCACTTGGATAGCTGTCAATAGTTGTCCCCCTTCAAGTGATGGGCACCACTGGCCTAAAGAGAGAGTCTGAGCTGGGCTTCCCTAGGGAGAAGCAGGGAGATCTGGCCAGTTCTATATATGAGATGGCTCCGATGTGCTCCTGGGGCCAGTTCCTAGCCAGTGTCTGCAAGGCAAACTGCATTCTACCAACCCAGGACCCTTCCCACCCCTCATTGTGAAGTAGGCTCAGCCAGGACTGGTAGACTGGCCCCTTCTTTGCTCAAGCTCTGCTGGTAGGGCCTTCCAACCCTGAGAACTGAGGAAGGAGCAACTCCTTCCTGGAGAAGGGGTGCTGTGGGGAGTTGCTGTGGGGCAGAGGATAGCATAAGCGTAAGTATAGACCCAACTCTATGAAACTAGGTGGTGTAAGTTAACTTCATCTGGAATGCCAGTCAACCCTGGGCTGGCAGGGCTCATTTCTAATACTCTGTCTGCTTATTTTATTGTCAGCATCTACAGATGGCCATTCCTTTTTCAGAGCTTCTGAAATTCTCCTCCCCTTACTCTGATAGTACCTGGTACAGGGCTCTGGACCAGGGGGCATTTGAGTCAAGCCAGTGCTTGTCTTGGCTCCAGATGTGTGGCTGCTGACCAACTCATGTTGGGCAAGGAAAGAGGAAACGGCCTCAGAGGCGGACCCTCCCCTTGGCAAGCCCAGATGACCATAAGAATCATCCCAAGCTCTGGGGCATCTTCTCCAAGAATTACCGTATTTGAGATCTTCCGTTTGGGTCTCCTTATCTGCTTTCTGGCCACAGCAAGAGTTCTTCTCAGCTGGGACTGATTAATCAGTATATCTGGGGCGGGGGAATGGGCATTGTTGTCAGTTAACCTATAGGAGGAAACAAGCCCCAGTCCGGGACGCAAGGTTATTGAAAGTTGAAATGACCAATTTAGGCCTCTGTCTCTCCTAGGGCTTGGGTTGGGACAGAGGAGCCCAGCACTGGGGCTCACAGTGAAGTGAGATCTGGTTATTAAAGGTGAGGCAGAGTTTCCAAATACACTTGATTTCTAACTGCATGGGGCAGCAGGTATAAGAGCAGAAGATGTATTGCCAGGAAGGTCAATAGGAACTGAAGAAGCACTGGACAGGGGTGCTGAGACCCTGGTGGAAGAGAAGAGACACTGCTCTCCTTTGGAGGAACCAGTTACCAGACAAACCCTTTCCTAGTGCCTGACAAATGACATGGAACTGAACACAGGTCCTATGGGCTCCCAGAACCAAACGTGAGATATTTGTATATCATACATTTAATAGTAATTGAAACTCATTTCTTCTATCTGCCCTGACACACATACACACTCACGCACTCTCACATCTGTGCTGTGTGCGCTGCTGACTGGGTACACCAACTCTGCATAGAAAATAAATCAAGTTGAAATAAGAATTAGACTCTGGGGACTCCTCTGGTTCATATTTTTCTAAAAATAACAAATGCCCCCTCTGACTGCCCAGGATGTTGTCTAATAGAGCTTTGGGAGAAGGGGAGATTGGCCTTGATCTCTGTCATAAATTTGTTAAAGATTCACAAGTCCCATTAATTTAATGAGAGATGCCTCAGCTTCCCCATATGCTTAGTGATCCAGCAATCCCCAATACTAATCCCACAATCAAGGAAGTCTAATAATGGAAATTCCCAGGTTCACAGGCTTGTTCTGTAATGATAGTCGCTCCTTGGTTCTGAGTGCAGTAACGGTCCAGACACCGTATTCAAGAACTTTCACCCTCAAAATATCCCCACAAGGCAGGTGCTCTAATTCTGCAAAGAAAGGTTGTGAGGGCCAGAGAATTTTGAGAGCCATGTTTAAGATTTTTAAATGAGCAGGTGTTAGAGCTGAGAATTTGCTCTTGACCTTCCAGTTCACATCTTTATCCTATCAAACTGATCTTACTGCTTTTCTTTGCTGTATTAGTTTTCTCTTGCTGTGTAACAAGTTACGACGAAATGAGCAGCTTTACACAACACCAGCTAGTAGATCACAGTTCTGTAGGTCAGAAGTCCCACACACATGACTGGACTCTGCTCAGGTTGAAATCAAGGTGTCCAGGGCTGCGCTCTCATCCAGAGTTCAGGGGCTTCTTCTGGCCCCATTCTAGTTGTTGGCAGAATTCACATCCTTGCAATTATAGGACTAAAGTCTCTGTTTTCTGCCTCGCTCTCAGCTAGGGACTGCTGTGAGCATCTAGAAGCCACTCTCAGGTCCTTACCCATGACCCCTCCTTCCACTCTATCTGACTTTGTCCCTCCCATGACTAGCTCCGTGATATCTCCATTTCATCAACAGAGACCCTTCCTCTGGTGGAGCCCTTCTCACACTTTGGATCTCTTTGACTTCCTCTTCTGCAACCAGCCAGAGAAAACTGTTTTTAAAGGGCTCACGTGCTTATGCCAGGCCCACCAGATCAAGTGCCTTGTGGTATGACCTAACCTAATTCCAGAGGTAAATTCACCTTAGTCACAGTCTTGGGGATTAAGTCGGGGGAAGGGGGCCGGAGAGGAGGGGTCTTGGGCAGAATTCTGCCTACATGTGGGTGTGTCAACTGTGTAAATTAGTTTATTTCTTTTACTCCCCAACCCCATTACCTGGTGAAAAGATAGACAAGGAAAGACCTAACCAAAGAACCAGGAAGAAGACACTGGAACCTTTTGGGGCAGGTAATTGTCACATCCTAATAATGCCAATTATAGCCCCATGTTCTTCTCTCTGCTGACCCCTGTGTGCCTCTGGGCAGGATGTACCCTTCAGCTCCTGATGGTGGTCTATAAACAAGCCCCTGAGAGAAGACAGAGCCAGAGTGAAGGGGAACACGGAGGCCACTTGGGACTGCTGTAGCTACAAAAGAGCCTCCTGACCTGAGAGACTTGAGCCATGTTGAGAAGAGTGTGTGGTATTTAACAAATGTTTGAAAAGCAAAGAGAAACAGAATAAAGACATTATGGTAAATCATATTATTATTATGCCGTGAGTGCTGTTGTATTACAGCAGCATTAGGAGTAGCGAGTGTTGCTGTTATTAAGCAATCCAGCCTCTCTGTCCCAGCATCAGGCTCCACTCAGTGTCACAGGCATCAGTAGCTCAGTCCATCACCATCTGGGGCTCCGCAGCCCTGTCTTTGTGGTACTGACAGCTCACATTCACACCCCTGTGGAAAACATGACACCTGCCCATCCCACGAAGCCTCTAGCCATAACCCACATGGTGGATGCCTCTGCTGTGAGCTTCAAATCTGGATTTTTATCTTGGCTGAGAGTTAAGATCTTCCTAAAACTCTTCCTGATCATCTCTCTCTCTTGCTTAAAAGCCTGCAATAGCTCCCCGTTATGCTCAGCCTCTTATGAGCTTCACTATGGCTTTAATTCTGCACCCCCCCACCACAGACAGAGTAGCTTGCAGTCTCCTGAACTGGTCCCATGCCCTCGATCCTCTGGGGCTCTGCATGTTTCACTATTTCTTTTTCTGACAGTCTTCTCTTCCTACCTCTTCCTCTGGCTGACTGACTCCTGCTCATCTTTCAGACCTCAGCTTACAATCAGCTCTCAGCTTAGGAAAATCAACAGAAATTCTGAAAGAAGGGGCCACCTTTGCCCGCCTTCCTGACACTTGTACTGACCACTGTGTGGAACTTGTCCCCTGCTGGCCTCTAAGAATCAACACCTGTGAGTAGGGACAGGCCTTGTTCACTGTTGTGCTTCTAGTTCCTAACACGCAATTGGTGTCCTAGAGGAGATACTTGTGGATTTGTGAAATGAATGAGGCAAAAATGGTCAAGATCTGAAAACTGTCCTGTTATGTACATTTCCCTCCTGCTGTGGGAAGCCATCTGAGAGCCCAGTGTCCTGGATCCTGGCCCTGCCCTACTCAAATACCTCCTGAGTGACCTTGAGTATGTTGGAGACAGTGAGAGCCAGCCCATGGGAGCCCGTCATTTGGTTCTGCTGCAGAGATGGGGCAGGCTGAGACTGCTGGCTGACAGCATCACTCATCTTCCTCAACAACCCTCCACACTGCTGGTGAGATGGGAGGAGGTGCCTTGGCCTCCACGTTCCTGAGGCTAATGAGTTGGGACCTGGAAAGGGGGGCTTAGCACCTGCTGGATAGAAAGGAGGCCTGACAGTGGATGCAGAGTGCAGGGGACCTCAGAGAGGAGGGGCCGGTGCCTGTAGAGAAGCAGACATGCGCCCCAGCCTGAAGGAGAGCACAAAATGCCTGCTGTTTCTCATGTCAGTTTGACCACTGAGGTCTCTGTTTCACAGTTAATAACTATTATTTAGTCCCGGAGGCACAGGATGATCTTCTAAGTACAAAATGAAGATAGTCACAGCTGCTGGGGTGGAAGCAGGAAGGTTCTGCCTTCCTCTTCCAGGGAGCAGATGACTGAAGTCTTTGTAAGGTTGGTCCCACCCTTGTGGGCATTAGCAGGTGAACATTTATTTAATGAATGTACGTGGAGCACTTGCTGAGCACTGGTGCAGGGTAAGGTACAGGGAGCAGAGCAATGAACAAGACAAGATGGTCTGCTTTTGAAGCCCTGTTTCTGGATTCACAATGGGATAGAAAACTACAAAAGGGGCAGAGTTCCAGGGAGGAATACGGTTATCCCCATGAACAGGAAACAGGTAGGGAGGAGAATCTGGGGGAGCTGGGGGCCCAGAGGCTTAAGACCAAATCTCCCGTTGAATGGAATTCACTGACAGGTATGAATTAGCTTCCCAGCTGCTACTTTCTTCAAAGGCCTATTACACAAAACCAATATCCCAGCCTGCAGGGAGCACAGCTTTAATGCAGATAAATAGACAGGTACCTAGAGGATGGGAAAGGGTGTAAGGGTACCCAGGAGATGCTGGACTCCTGGTGGCTCCAGCACTTTCATGACAAAGACAAAGAAGACGCTTGTTAGACAAGGTCCTGGGCACTGGCCTCCGCCATGCCTTTGGTCCCAAGGAAACCTCAATGGGCACAGCCATGAAGAAGAGCCCTGGAAAGTTGAGGGGTCGAGACCGTCCATGTGGTAAGATGGGGGACAGCCTGACAGCTGCTCCCTTCCTAAATTTATTTAGTCAACAGTGTTGGCTTTTTAAAATTGGTTTTTAGAGAGAGAAAGAGAGAGATATATCAGCTTGTTGTCCCACTTATTTATGCATCATTGGTTACTTCTTATATGTGCCCTGACTAGGGATCAAACCTGAAACCTTGATGTCTCAAGACAACGCTCTAACTGAGCTACTTTGTCAGTGCCCAGTGTTGACTTTGTTCTATATGCTGTGCACCAGGGTGGACACTGGTAACATAAGTGTGCTTGCCTTCATTAGCACTCACTTTTCTGATAGCTTTGAACAAACTTGTGATGAAAAGCTTTCAGTGGTGATGCGTATACCTGTGAGGTACAGTGGTAGCCCAGTGGAGATAGCAGTCAGTTCTACCTGGCCTGGGTGATGGAAGAAGTCAAGGTAAATAATGAGTGGAGAGGTGGACAAGAGCCATAGCATGAAAAGACGTCTGATTTTAGCTAAGGAGTTTGCTCTTGTCCTGTTTGTAGTAAGGAGAATTGGGAGTTAGAGAGGGGTTTATGGTCAAATGTATAGTTCAGAAAGATCCCTCCAGCAATAGCAAGAAATAGGAACCTGGAGAAATACCAGACTGGAGAAGAGGAAACCAATTAATTCATAGTCCAGGAACAAACTGGTGAAGAGCTGAATTGAGGTAGAGGCTATGGGGATGGAGAGTAGGGAAGAAAGTCAGAGATATGAAGGAAGCGAAATGCTCTCCAACAACAGTAAAAGTGCATACGTGCATGACTGAGATGGGGAGTATGAGGATGGATGGAGTGGATGAGTGCATGCGTGCATGACTGGGATGGAGAGTGTGAGGATGGACGGGGTGGACGAGTGCATGCATGCATGACTGGGATGGAGAGTGTGAGGATGGATGGGGTGGGTGAGTGCATGCATGCATGACTGGGATGGAGAGTGTGAGGATAGACGGGGTGGATGAGTGCATGCGTGCATGAATGGGATGGAGAGTGTGAGGATAGACGGGGTGGACAAGTGCATGCGTGCATGACTGGGATGGAGAGTGTGAGGATAGACGGGGTGGATGAGTGCATGCGTGCATGACTGGGATGGAGAGTGTGAGGATAGACGGGGTGGATGAGTGCATGCGTGCATGACTGGGATGGAGAGTGTGAGGATAGACAGGATGGACGAATGCATGCATGCATGACTGGGATGGAGAGTGAGGATGGACAGGGCGGATGAGTGCATGCGTGCATGACTGGGTTGGAGAGTGTGAGGATGGATGGGGTGGGTGAGTGCATGCATGCATGACTGGGATGGAGAGTGTGAGGGCAGATGGGGTGGACGAGTGCATGCGTGCATGACTGGGATGGAGAGTGTAAGGATAGATGGGGTGGACGAGTGCTTGCGTGCATGAATGGGATGGAGAGTGTGAAGATGGATGGGGTGGATGAGTGCATGCATGCATGACTGGGTTGGAGAGTGTGAAAATGGGGTGGATGAGTGCATGCCTGCATGACTGGGATGGAGAGTGTGAGGATAGATGGGGTGGACGAGTGCATGCGTGCATAACTCATTGGAGAGTGTGAGGATGGACAGGGTGGATAGTGCATGCGTGCATGATTGATGGAGAGTTCCAAATTTTATCTTGAATGATGGGTGGATAATGGTCACATTCTCTGATAGGTGACCAAGAGAGGGGATCAGGTTGGGGTGGAAATATAAGGAGTTCAAGTTTGGGGTGATGAGGTGCTAACAATACCTTCCCTCATTCTGGCTACATAACAATGGCCTAAGAATTGGGAGACTTTTGATGTTCTCAGTATTCCTGGGGTAAGAGCCTTGAAAGTTGTTAGTCATTAACAAGCTCAGGGAAGGGTGCATGCATTTTTGTTTGTGCTGTCTCCTGGTGACCTAGTTACTGAGCACACAGTAGGAAAGAATGGAATAATAAGCACGGATCTTATTGTCGGGTACCTGGATCTTAATCTCATCTCTTTCTTTTGGGCAAGACACTTAACTCCTAGGCAGCAAATGGGATTGTGAGTAACACCTATCTTGTGTATTCCAAATGTGCTTTTGAGAACCAAAAATGATATATGACAGTGCCTTGTAAGCTATGCATGGCTATGTGGATGGAAGTAGCTAATGTTATTATGCTCAATAATAAATTGATGTTTAATAAATGACTTGTGATTTGGGTGATATAAGGCTGCTGGCCTCCCCTTCTAGGCAGTGAGCAACCAGGGCGAAGAATGGAGCAGAGGGGGGTGTCAAAGACTGAATCTTGGGTGAAAGCAGGCAAACAGCAGAAGTTGGCCAAGTTCATGAAGGTGCATTTGACCAACTGCCTACTTCTCTATGGATGGTTACCAAACATCTTCAATTATGCTGCACTTTTTTCTAATTCCTCTCCACCTGCTGCACTCTGGTGTTTTCTCAGATTCCTTCTCTCTGGTCTTTATGCTGAGCAGACATGGTGTGGGGTGAAGCTCAGTACTCCCCTGTTCTCAAGGTCATTCATTCAGTTGCTAGGTCTGGAGCTCACTCCCCTTTAAACTTAAAATCCTTCTCATGCAAAGATTTAGTTGATGCCTGGTAATCCCTTTACTTACTTAGACGACCAGTGTTCATTTTGAAGCTACAAATCTCACTGGTCTTAAAGTCCAGTTGTGTATTCTGAATTCAGTTTTAACACAATTTTATCAGTTATTTTACAGCACAATCGCAGTGAGCTCGTAGTGCCCCTGACCCTGAGCGCCCCTTGCAGGTGCTGCAGGAACATAGGATGCTGGCTTTGAAGTCAGCCGGCTCTGGGCTTGTTTGCAGCTGTGTGGCCTTGGGAAAACTATTTCACTACTATGGGCCTCAGTTCCTTCAGCTATAACGGGGATGATGGCTCCCTGCCGCCTGGCTGCTCTGGGGTGGATCGAGATCACGCATGTGAAGTGCTTGGTTCTCCCAAGCACAAAGTTGGTGGTCAATACATTATAGCAGTTATTATTATAATTATTGCTTTGTTGTAACTATTTATGCTTGGAAGATCTGGAACTTCAACTCAAGCCTTCTGTCTAGACACAAATAGCCACATTGAAGAATTAATTGTATGGAAAATTTCAGGCACCACCATGCTGAGCACTCCCCATGTGGAAGATGTGATGCTCAGCCTTGAGTGTGCATCTCACACGCTCCTCGAAACAGTCTCTGTTCTGAAGCCTAGAGAGGTTAAAGACCTTCCTCAAGGTTGTGCATTCAGTATGGTGTGACCCTGGATGAGAACACCAGAGCCCTTATCTTCTATACCCCCAGCTGCCACTGTGAGTCTGTGGACATCCAAGACATCAGAGCTCTATTGAAATAGGCCTCCTCCATCAGGCCGTGGGCAGGATAGAGGTGAGGTGATGAGCTGCCCACATAGACAGGAAGGCAAAGGAGAAGGGACATCTCTCTGCTCCCCCCATACCAACCATAGCCAGTGAGGCCCTGGCTGCCTGACAGCAGCCCAGCTTGTGCTCCTGCCACCTCTCCCTTGCCAGATGCATCTCTTCTCATTAGCCATCTGCCTCCTTGTGCCAGCTGATAACCCACAGGATGTGGGCAGCTACCCTGTTAGAGAGACAGGATGTAAGATCAGCTTATGAATCAGTATGTTCTTTGTCACGTTCCTGTTCCCCCTAACAAGAATGTGGCAGGATTCAAAATACAATTAATCATCATCCAACTTCAGAGTGTCAGGGGTTGGTGTCTCCTAAGGAATCTTGACAGCCTCAGTCTGCAAGCTGGAGCTGAGGAGGTTGGAGTCCGCACAGGGGAGCTCAGGGTGCAGCCTGGCCCGCCAGTGCTGGCATAAACGTGAGTGGGGAGGTGAGGATGTGCCAGGGCCTGGGAGAGCTAAGTGTTAAGAAAAGAGGCCACCAAAGGAAAGTGATGCTTCTGGCCAGACAGGAAGTAAGCCGAGGTGCCTGCCGCCTGTCTGTCAGGCTGAGTGGCAATGGGTCAGTCCTGGGGTCTGGAACTACCATGTGCCCGCTGGTGCGAGCTCTGAGGGAGGCACTGGGAACGAATATGCAAGGAACAGGACTTCAGTGTACGAAGATGACCTGGCCCACATTTGAAAGCGTTATTCTAGGAGCAGGGATTAGTGAACTGACCATGCCGTGCCTTTCCACTTGGTCTCCCTGGAGAGGGCCAAGGGAGACCTTGAAGGTCCAGGGCTCTGAGCTCAGCCCCACCTGAGGAGGCTACTCTTCTCCTTATGGCATGGACTGGCTTCATGGGACTCGTGCCTGCAGGTTTTAGCTGGCTGACACAAAGCCTGGCGGGGCCAAGGGATTGGATTGGGACCATTTGTTTCTGGGGAAATTCCCTTGAGCTTCTTCTAAATGTCACTGTCCCAGATGGAGTTTCTCTGGCTGCCTCTTCTGAGGTAGCAGCCCCGCTCTTACCCACCACAGAATCTGAAAGGGCATGTGTTTACTCATGTACTTGCAGTCTCCTCAAAAGCAGGAGCTGTCTCTTGCTCACATCTTCTGTGCTGGCCCCTCTGTGCCTGCATCTGGCACACAGCAAGCACCTATGTATTTGTAAATGAGAGGAAAATAATAGCACTAAATGAACCCTATCTTCAGACTTCCAGGCTGAGAGTCTTCAAAAGAAAACTCGATCTTGTCACTTTTCCGCTGACAGTCCCTCAGGTCCCATCACATACCTGATATAGTGCAAGCTCCCTCGGCTAGCATCCAGCCCCTAGGCTCCTGCCCTGCCAACCTCCCCAGTTTCATTTCTCACCATTCCCCACCCCAGGCACCTTACGTGATAACCCAGTGAATCCCAAACTTTGGTGTACATAACACCTTGGGACCTGCTGAAAATGCAGACTCCTGGCTTCAGGTGACATCAGATAGGGTACAGGAGCTATCACTCTTTTTAGAGGTACTGGTGAGTCTGACGGCAGGTATTCTGTGGACCACACTTTGAGAAGTGATGCTTCTATCCTTGTGCACTGTAGGCAACTAGCTGAAAGCTGCACACTTCCTCCCCCTGTGCCTTTGTGTCCATGGTGACTTCTGCCTGCAATAGCCTTTGCCATTCACATATTTTGCCCAGAAAATGCCTATGCATCCTTCAAGACAGCTCAGTGGTCACCTCTTGTGGACATTTCTACCTCCACCAGGCACATGAGTGTTCCCTTTCTCTCTTCATCTACAAAATCTTACACATACCTTTCTTGGGGACCGTTCTGCTTATTTCTTTTTCTCCCTCCTTTCTCCCAACACCGTGTGCGCTCAGAAGAACAACTCTTAGTTATCTCAGGACCCTTGGCGCTCATCAGAGTACCTGGCAGTAAGTGTTCATCTGAGACAGCTAGATGTGTGCTGGGAAGTCCAGCTGGCACACATCTTTTCTTCCTAACTCTGTTTTGTTTCTGACTGTGGGTCTTTCCAGGAGTTCTCACTCCAGAGAATGGACAGCCTAGTGGATGATCGTGTCAACATCCTGGGATTTTCCATTTTCAATCAATCACATGCTTTCTTCCAAGAGTTTGCCCAGAGCCTCAACCAGTCCTGGCAGGAGAACTGTGACCATGTGCCCTTCCCTGGGCCTGCGGTAAGTACCCACCAAAACTCCCCCTTCCCCCGCTGTCCCTTCGCCTCCATATTCACTCTCTCTCTGTGAGCCAGCCGCCAGGACATAAATCTTCCTGGAAACCACTCTTCTCCAAGCCCACCTCAAAAAGAGGTGTGTAGAGTGCTGGGATGTAGTTCCAAGGAAGAGTGTGTCCACTACTGTGAGTGTGAACAGCACACTTGGTGGAGAAGACAGCAGGGAGAGCTATGTGGAGCACTGTGTCATCAGTTAGTGATGTCTGGCAGCCTCCTATGGCCACACTCCTGACAACACTGTTGCTGAGAACTGTCCAAGTTCAGAATCCAAGAATATCACTATTGGAAATGACTTTAGCTGTTCTGCTACCTCATTTTTCAGACAGGGAAACTGAAGCCCAGGCTGGGAATGGGAGGTGTAGGATCTTGTTCAAGGGCAAACACTGAGCCTTTTGCAGGTAAAACTAGATTCTGAGACTCTGGCTCTTGGTGCAGTGCTCTTTCCGTACTCTGGACCAGCGCCCTGAGGAGGAGCCCATCCAGAGACCTCTCTGTGCCCTCACCCATGTTCTCCTCCTCACCTTTCCGTTCCCTCTTTGTGTGTGATGGAAGCAAAGATTCCTTTGCTATTCTCCATCGGGTTTGATGTCCTTACTTGTGGGGCAAGTCTAATATGTTTGCTTGTGTCCACTTGCAAAAGACAGGTTCTAACAGGTGGGAATTGCATGGCTTTCTAGGTCCTGTCCCAGCCATGCTACAGTTAAGCTCTTAAGCCCCATAAGGCAGCTATGTGATGTTCATGACAACTTTTGGAGGTAACGACTATCAGTATCTCCATTTTAAAGATGATGGGACTGAGGCCAGAAAGGTTAAGGAAGCAGCCCAGGGCCACAGAGCTGATGAGCAGAGGAACTAGAATCAGACCTAGGCCAGGTGGGTTTACAGTTCAGTTTTAAGCACTATGCATTTGACCTTTCTCTAGGACTGCCATTCCTTTGCCACACCGCACTGCACATTGGCCTGGCAAAATGAAAGTAGCTAGTGAGTATTTGTCAAGTGAATGGTTGAGTGAGTGAGGCAGGTGGAATAATGAGTTAAAGATGTAAAGAAATGGAAAAGAATTAGGTTTTGGAGACAGCAGTGGAACTGGGTACCTTCTTGGAGTGGATGTTCTCTGCTGGGTTTTAAAACAGAAGTGAGATTGTCTTTGATAAGACATGTCCAGGGGCAAGGACAATTCTGGGCATGGGCACACATGGGCACTGATTGATCTAGCAGTGGGCCTGCTGAAGGACAAAATGACCTTCCACCGAACTCTGTGCCTTTTTGATTGTGTAGTCTGGTGGACTTCTTAGGAAAGAGGAAGGAGCTAGAGGGTCAGAGCTCATGCAAAGCTCAGAGAGCTTGACCAGAAGAACAGCAGGAAAAAGAGACTTGAGAACTGAGCTGATAGGAGTTTACAGAGTGTGTCCCAACAAGGTATTTTTTACCTGAAAGAGGTAAGAATCCATAGGAAGGGTTTGGAAGCCCCATTAGGGGCTGAGGGACTGTGAGGGACATGCTCAAGCACAGTCTCATGGATGGACCAGACTCCTCTCTCCCAGCAGGAGTAGAAGCACCCTGGTCTTCTCTGCC
This sequence comes from Miniopterus natalensis, assembly GCF_054644295.1. Lineage (NCBI taxonomy): Eukaryota > Metazoa > Chordata > Mammalia > Chiroptera > Miniopteridae > Miniopterus > Miniopterus natalensis. Next base: position 544,988 of record NC_142100.1, read on the forward strand.
ACTCTTGTAGCCATCACTCCAGGATTCTAATGAGGTGCTGATGGCCTTAAGGCTCCCAGCACAATGTTGGGAAAGGAAACAAAACCACTGCCTCCTCTCCAGCTCAAACCATTCCATACCTAGCACCTGGCCTAGTGCAACTAAAGGTCCCTGCTCCACTTTTCCAATTTCTCTCCAAGGGTTATAGCCCCTGTGTTAGTGCCCACACTGACCACAAGAAGGCAGATGAGAGACCTCCATACTTAGTGTGATGGCATGTAAGGACCCAGCACAGAGGCCTGGCAGTGCCCTTTTCAGGCTGTGGGGCCAGCTCTGGCCACACTCATGTGCTGAAAAGAGCTCTGGCCTACCTGGACTCAAATACTGGCTGTGTGATTTTAGGTAGCTATGTAACCCTCTGGACCTCAGACTTTTTATCTGTAATTTTGAGCTGATTATACTTGACCATCTTAGAGGATTGTTATGGAGATAAAATGGGATATAATTCTATCTTCAAGGTACAGTCATGCATTGAATGAGTTTGTTTAACATTCTATATGCCAGCCACTGGGATAGGCATTAGAAATTTATCAGGAAGGTTTACAACAGAAATGCTGTGTAAACACCACCCCCAATCTCACTAGCACACAGCAATAGACATTTATGTAGCTCATGCATTTCATGTCAGCTGGGGTCAGTTCATCCCAACTGGTTCAGCTGGGCCACTCGGGATCTGACTGAGTTCAATCAACAGTGGGGGTCAGCTGGTTGAAATAGGCTAGGCCTGACTAGGGATGCTCAGTCCCACATACCTCTCATCCTTGCCCTGGCCAAGCAGGCTGCCCTGTCATAGTCTCATGGTAGTGGCAGAAGGGTGGCAAAGCAAGTGGAAACACACAAGACCTCTCAGTCCTAGGCTCCCAGAATGGGCACATTGTGACTGCCACTTCACTGTGTTGGCCTAAGAAAGCCACACACACAAACTCCAAGTCAGGTAATGAGGAAGTGTACTCTGCCCTTTTAGAGGAAACAGAATGTGGTCGCACAGCAAAGGGCCTGAGTACGGAGAGGGTGAAGGATTGGGGCCCATTATGTGATCTGTCACAAAAAAGATTCAAAGTCACTATCCTCTGGGGTCCCCAGCATGGAGAGCAGGCTCTACTCCCACCTCTAGGACAATGGTCCCTAGAGGCGTGCTGCTCCTACAGGAGCCAAGGGAGACCCCTCACTACTGCCTGGAGAGATCAGGGGAGGCTTTCTAGAGGAGGGAAGCAATACCTTGCTGGTGCTCATTTACTGTGTGGGGCATCAAACATCCAGACACTGGCTTGCTCCTTGACAGGGTACCAGTCATGTGAAACAGCCCAGATGTGTGAAAGAAAACCCTGGCCTTGCTCTTCCTCTTCCCAGTCCAGCCTCAGACCTCCCAAGACCTTGGCATCTTATGCTCCCCGAGAATGGTTGGGGGCATTTGGGGAGTGGATGTATTCTCTGGAGACTCCCTCTGTGCTGGGGACAGAGAGCAGGAGTACAACAGGCTGTGCCCTGTCTGCTCCAGGCCGCCTCAGAGGGTGAGAGGGGAGTAAGTGCGAGCCTTAGACCTAGAACTGGTCACTGGGAGGGGACAGCCAGTCCTGGGTCACATTCTGTTTCTACTTCACTCAGCTTCCTCTTGGCCAAGCCCCTTCGGTTTTCTTGCCAGTGGAGTGGGACCTGTGGTTTTTCTAGCGTAGGAGACAAGGGTGCTCTTCCATTTGCTGTGACAGAGCTGAAGATGCTGTTGCGTTTCCCATGAAATCTCCACCTTCACCTCCTTTTCCTCCTCAGGGCATCCCAATAACAGATAAAAATGGCCATGCACTCCTTCTTTTGCAAATGGGAAAACTGAGTCACGGGAGAGCTAGATGGTATGCTGAGGTTCTCAAGGGGTGGCTGCTCTAGTGCACCTGGATTGCAGCTCAAATCTGCTTCTCATAATGGAGAACCTTCCAGCATGGCCTCTGTGGCCTCCAAGGAGGAACGGAAGGGTTTATAGGAGCCCCTCACATCAAAGAATGTGGATAGGAAGCTCACAGCCTCAAACAGCAGCAAGTCCTTCTCAAGGCTTCTCACTCTAGCGACAGCCTTTCAAAAGGCTGTGCCTCTTCTTGTCCCCCCGGGGCTGGGATTCCCAGCACCAGCAGCCCAGCTCTCCCATTGGCTGGGGAGCTGGGAAGCAAGAAATCAGCTCCAGGAAAGCACAGTCCAATCTCGTTCCCCATCCAGCTTTTCAAACAGCTGGACCCGCTCCCATCTCAGTGGGGCCGACTTCCCCCCCTCTCCCCTTGCCGTCATCGCCCTGCTCCCTGTTTCTCTCCATCTCGGCTCCAGGCTCTGTCTCCCTCCTCTCGTCTCCTTTTCTCATGCTTCCCAGTGTCCCGTTTCATAACCTCCCCTTTCTCTTCTGTTCCTTTTTCTCCCCTCGCGCTGATGGCCCCTCTTCGCTCTTGGCATTTTCTTCTCTCCCATTTCTTTTCCTCCTGACTTGTGTGCGAGCCCCCTCTCTTCCTCACCTTCACCTGTGCAGCTGGCTGGGAAGGGGGCCAGCTCTAGGGCACGGAGAGGCAGCGGCCGAACTGAGAAGCAGCAGAAAAGGTTCAGTGCTGCCCATCCTGGCTGGACCCCCTGGCTGGCGGCAAGCTGCAAATGTGCTTTTTGCTGAGACAATGCAAGGAATGAGTGTCATGCATGGAGATAATACCCCCTGGGCTCACACACCATTCCTATTAATTATGCTTCAAAGAATAAAAGTAGTGGAAAGTCATTTAAATAACAGATGGTTACCTTAAGTAATTAGAATTTATACTAAAACAGATGTTTGTAAGTAAGTGTTTATTTCACTGAATAAAACACGGGTTGTAAGAACTATTCCATGAGATTTTAATGATCCCTGCCCTGGTATTATATTGGGTGTGGAATTCAAGCTGCAACGGTTCTGAGACAAATGGGCTTCCAAGAGGAGCCTGGAAAGCCATGCAGCTGAGGTGCATGATTAGAAGATATTTTTATTTCTATTTCAGGGGAGGGAGAATAAACTGGGCCACAATTCCCTGAGTCAGATGGACTCATCTTCTTTCATACAGAGTCTTTCACTCCCCTAAACAATTTACAAACAGCTCAAAAGAACATAACAATGAAGAACCAAATGGAAATATAAAACAAGAGAAACATTGTTATGCTTCTTGCCAAGCAATATTTGGTGCCAAAAGAAGAGGAGAGGATTTTAAATGAGGATTGAGGCATTTGGGGGATTGGATATTTAGGAGACAGTGATAGGAGAAGTAGAGACAAGGCCAAGAGGCAGGCACGCACAGGTGGGAAATGGAAGCCACAGAAAGATGAGGGGTCTTGACAGAGAATGGAAATGGGAGGAAAAACTGGCGGGAGATGGCAGGGAGGGGCCCAGCAATGGGAGCAAGATGGGGTGCAGTTTTGAACCAGAACTGCTTTACCCAACTGTAGTCCCAAGTGCTTTCTAGAAGTAAATTAGTAAATAATGTCAGAGGCAGAAAGCAATTAGGAGAACAGACTTCGGGATGGAGATTTAGCGTGAGATGGGAAAGTCAATGAGACAAAGATTACAGGTTCTCACTCCATTGGAGGTAAGGTTGGGCGAGGAGAGGAGATTGGGACTTCGGGGAGATAAGCTTGAGGTGCATGGGAGGGCAGCAAGGTCTCTCAGAGAAGCAGGTGGAGGACCAGGTTAGAGTCCTGGGCAGGTTGGCAGGAGCCTGCGAGAAGGCTGTCTGGGAGGAGAAGATGCCTGGGGCTTCGGGAGTGTTCAGTTTAAATCAGACCAGGTTGAACTGCAGAAGGAATCTGTGAAGCCCAGGGCATACTGGGGACATGTCGCCTGTGTCAACATGTCACCTGTCTGAAGGCAATACACAGATGGAGAAGAGACAGGTACCTTGAGGATGTTCCTTCCATCTACTCCCTGCCTCCAGCATCCCTAGCTGGAGTTGTAATTCCTAGAAGCGCTCAAAGAATCTTGAAGGCCCTGAAGTTTGAGATACCATAGAACACTGGAAACAGGCACACACTGATCTCCCAGCACCTGGACCGTTTGCTAATACGAGAGCATCAGCCAAGAAAACCTTGTCCAGATGGACTGGGGATAGCAGTAACCATGTGTCAGGAAAGCTCTTGGGGTCTGGTGGGAGAATGTGGCCAATGGCATGGCATGCTGTGCCTGCAAGTCTACAGTGGTAAGGGTCTCTCTGGGACCAGCATGCAGCCTTGTGAGAAGAACAGGGGTCCCAGGACTTCACGACTAGTTAGGGTGCTTTCGGTTTTCAGTAACAGAAATCCTGAGTTAGATTACCTCATGTAAAAAGAGGAAGTGTGTTATTTCATATCAGGGCAAGTGGGGAAGCAGGGCAGGTTCCAGAGTGAGTCACGGGAAACCTAGGTCCTTGTGTCTCCTGTGTGTCACCCTGCATGTCCACTTCATCCTCAGGCTGGGGCCAAGATGACTACTGCTGGTCCAGGAATAATGTCTAGACACAGGAGTGTCCAGAGGAGGAAGGAGTGCCTCTGTTAGAGTCAGGAAGCTCTTCTGAGAAGCCATCTCTCCCTCCAGGCTTTAGTTCAGGTCTCATTAGATTGGGCCACATGCCGAGTCCTGAATTACATATTGTTAAGGGGACGAGATGACTCTTGAACCACTCAGGCTCACTTGGGAGCTGGGGCTGAATCAGCCTCCTCTGAAGCATGTGGCTGCTTGGGGGAATGGGAGGACATGAATGAAATAGGGCTTATATTAGAAAGGAAGAAAGGAGAATGGGTACTAGGTACCCTTCCACTGCCCCTTCTGTCCTGCCCTTGTAAGTTCTGTCCTAGAAAAAGTTCCAAGTGACTCTTAACTGAGGAGTTAACATGAGAACAATTAGATCAGTAGGCAAGAGAGAAGCCCCTAGCCACCAGCCGTCCCTTTGCCTAGCTCTGGCTTGAGAGCCTCATGCTCCTGTCTGCTGTTGAGAAGGTAACCACAACTAGAAAGGTTGTTTATGTCATCCTGGGAGGGTAGGCACAAGAATCAGCATGATGGAGCAATGACATACCTGGGCTTCTGGAGAGGTGCCTTGTTGGGAGTGAGGTGGAAAGACAATGCTGCAGAGATGGATGGAAGCCGGACTGGGGGGAGTGGTGCTGGGCTTCCATCCCAGCTCTACCGCTGTCTTGTTTGGTGACACTGGGCAAGAGGAGAACTCTTTGAACCTCAGTTTCTTCATTTGTAAAATGAGAGAATTGGACTTCTTGATTTCTAGGATCCCTTCCAGTTCTAACACTTGGTGATTTTGAGGGTCTCAGAATGGTGGGACTAACTGGGAGGTAAGGGAGAAGGTAGGATAGAAATGAGTTTAAAGTATCATTTTAATAGCCAGACCGAAAGATCTAGAAGCCAGTGTCAATAGGGGTCACTAACTCTCTTTGAAGAAGAAGCTTGTCTAAGCTGGAAAGGAAGAGTCTGTAGCATTCATAATTTCCGTATGTCCTGTTGGCAAGAAAACACGTGAGACCCATTAATAAAGGAGCCACATGGGCTCAGGGGAAAATGACTTTGTGCAAAGGAGAAGAACAGTTGTAAACTGGCCAAGAAGCATCAGGTACCACGCAGGTGAGCCTTGAATCAAATGAAGGAGCTAAGCTGCAAAGGGAAAGGGCAGTGGGATGGAGAGGACAGGATGGAGGGTGATGGATGGGAGGGACTCAGAGGAGCCTGGCTGGCCAGCACAGCTCAGCAGGACTGCAAAGGGTTCTGCTGATCTTGATCGTGCAGTGTAGGTGCTCCTACTGGCTTGGTCTGCAGGTCACATGTGGCTTCAGGACCAGGCTTTGGGAAAAGGGAGGTGCTGGACCTGGGAGGGCAGAAGACCCAGTGCAGGCAATGGCTCACTCTGGCTGTAAGGCCTTCGTAGAAGATGAAGGGTGTTGTGGTCTACAGTTGCTGCCAGATCATAGGGGCTGAATAAGTGTGGGGAGGAAGGTAAAAAGGGACAAGAGAGGAAGAGAGAGGGTGAGAGAGAGAAAGAAAGAACACGCTGGCCAGGCAGTTTTGCAATGCAGCTGAACCTGGATTGGGTACAGAACTTTATTTGGCTGGGTTTCCCTGTAACTGCCTTTTAGGAATTTTGTCCAGTCAGCCCACCCAGTTCCCATTACAGGCCTCCTTGCCCAACATGTAGCAACACTCTGAATGAAATAAGTCATTCTTCCCAGCCTGTTTCTGGCCCTGTAGCTCTGTTCTTACTGCTCCCCAGGACCTTAGTTCAGCCAACACCTGCTTCCGGAGCACCTGCTGGCACTCATCTGCACCTGGGTGCACAGCCCTTTCCTCAAGAATGATGAACCCGGCACTAATAGTTTGCAGAACACTTTAACAGGCCTGTGAGGCAGGGGCAGCAGCCTCTCCTGTACAGGAAACTTGCTCATGCTGAGGTCCAGCAGCCCTCTCAGATCACTCAGTGCATAGCGAGGGCTGGGCTCTGGGCTCTGGGCTCTGGTGTCAGTGCCCCTGGTTTCAAGCTCTTTCCTTGTACCGCGTTGTCTCAAGTTGCTTACACTCTGTCTGCAAAGCTTAAAAAAGCTAAGAGATCATGAAATGATCTTCCTGCCTCCAACCTTGGAGGCGCCAGTGTTTAAGGGCCCAGCCAGGTAAGAAGAAGGTTGGGAGAAGTCACATGGAAAGTGCCTTCAACTCTTCTTTTGTTGAGAGAAGTGACTTAGAAGGGACTGTGGCATTGCCCATGATACAATGTCACAGTTCAGGGAAGGAACCCGCTTTGTAATGGGGTTGTGTATGGACATCACTCCTTCCAGGAGGCCTCCTGTCTTCCTGGGCCTCCGCTCAGGGCCCCTGTACAGTGTTGACCCTAGAGTTGTTTACATTCTGTGTATTCCTGTTGTCAGGGACCTATGAACACAGCCCGGTGTCATTGCCTCCTTGGATGGCACATTCCCCAAGGACAAGTGTCTTCTGTTTTTCTGCTTCCAGCACCTTCATCCACACCCCTCAGCTTTCCCCTCCCCAGGGATACTAACATCCACTTAACTTGATGTGATGTTCACCAAGATTTCACCCAAATTAATTTGATTCAATAAATATGTTGGAGGCCTACCATCCAGGTCCTGGTGCTGTATGCTATGCAGGATGTAGAGATTAGTCCCTGCATGTTCATGCCCTAAGAGTTTGAACTGAACTGACCTCTTCCCTGGTCTTAAGTCCCTCCAAAGCATGACCCCTGCCTCATGCCTGGTTTCTTGCTCTGCCCTCTCCCACACCCCTCCAGGTGTGTTCTGCACACCCCACCTCTTTGCTCATGCAGCTCCATTTTTGGAATGCCTTCGCCCTTTCTTAGCTGTTCCCCACTCTCAGATTCGATCATTTTTCTACCAAAATCCTTTAGTGCTCAGTTCCAACACTGCACCCTCCAAGAAACATTTTCTTGATCACCCAACCAAATAAGCTGTTATCTTCTTTGCAACCCCCACAGACCTTTGTGGATCCATCAGACTCAGTTTCATGTTAATCTTAGTTGTGTCCTGTCTCCCCGTGCCCAATCCCCTATTTCACTATAGTCTACCACAGAAATAGGGTCTTACTCATACCTGGGCTTTGAACTTATCATGTATTTCATACATATTCATCAAATTAATAGTACGGAGTGGACTGTAATAGTATGTACAGCTAGGAAAAACAATAGCATGGAGGGTCTTCCCAGAGGAAGTAGCCTTCACTCGAGTCTTGTAGAGTGGGTTCCTGTCTCTCCCTGAGATAGGCAGCCCCATCGCCTTCTGGGGGATTCCTGAGAGCAATAAAAGTGTGTACTTCCCTGGAGCAAAGAGAGGAAAGGATATCCTTGAAATCATTTTAGGTTCAAAAGGGTAGCTTGTTGGTCCAATCCCAGAAAATTCTTTGCCACCATTGTCTGCTTTGGGTGAGCACCCGGACTGTTAGGGGAAGTGGAGCTAGTCCAGAGGCAGGAGGCAGGCCACAGGCAGCCAAGATGCACCCTTATCTCTTCTGTTTTGCTTTTCTTTTTTGTTCCTCCTGTTTGTTCTCTCTTTTCTCCCTTTTCCCCTCCCTTCCTTTACACCTGACACTTCCTCCCCTGCCCCGACCACATGCCTCCTCTCGAGTGGACGGCCCTCCTGCTCTCTGCCCTCTCCAGCTCTCCTCGGCCCTGCTCTTTGATGCCCTCCATGCTGTGGTGACCGCGGTGCAGGAGCTGAACCGGAGCCAGGAGATTGGTGTGAAGCCCCTGTCCTGCGGCTCAGCCCAGATCTGGCAGCACGGCACCAGCCTCATGAACTACCTGCGCATGGTGAGGGTGGCCGGGCTCTGTGGGACCCTGCCGGTCTGCCAGGGGGAGAATCACCTCAAAGTCAATCACTTGCAGGCCTCAGTTATCTCAGCCCAGATGAAACAGTGATCTGAGGCAACCCCATTCCGTGGATCATGGGTCACATTTGTACCCTGATCCCTAAAATCACTGGGAATACATGGCAAGTTTGTTACAAGACAATGGCCCTTGAGAGCTTTAGACAGTTCAGGGCTTCTTGGATGCCAGGCTTGGATCCTGAGCCCTCACAGGTGGTCCCTTGGGGATGGATGCTGCTGCTGTAGACCAGAACCCCTCAGGCCAGCACTTCTGACTCAGTGCCGGTTCCCCATGTTCTCTCAGCACATGTCCTCCAGTGGACAGACGTGGGTCCCTAGCCCATGAAGAAGACATCACCTGTCAGAGAAGCCTAGAGCAGAGTGGCTTGGATTTTGCATTTGAGTTAGGTTGTCCTGACTTCTTGCAGTCTGTGGGTGGGTGAGAAGAGACCCTATTAACATCCAAGGGCCTGGAGGAGGTGCTCAGGGGAATTGGAGCTCAAGCAAGTATCTTGGTGTTGCTTTGCTTTAGGCAGCAGATTTGAGGTCATTAGGTGTGGGGCATCCTTCTTCCCCTCTAGCACCAGCCAATTCTGAATTGGTTCCAGAGACATCACATTTGTAGTTTCAAGAGCCTGTGGCTGAGAACACAGGAGAATGGATCATGATTATGTCCCCTTTCGTGGGCATGCTATTTAGGCATCCTTAAATAGCACATCTGTGGAATGCTTGCTCAGTCCTGGTGGAACATGGGACCTATTTGGTGCTGTAACTTACTCTCTCTTGGACAGGTAGAATTGGAAGGTCTCACCGGCCACATTGAATTCAACAGCAAAGGCCAGAGGTCCAACTATGCCTTGAAAATCTTACAGTTTGCGAGGAATGGTTTTCGACAGGTAAGCCTGGCTATGATGCCATAGTGGCAGACCTCCTCTTTGTTCCTCTCTCTGTCCTCAGTCCATTTCTTCTTGACACTCAGGACAGCAGGCTGTACGTCATGCAAGGCTCCTGGCATGCACTGGCTCTCCCTCCTGCCACCTGGTTCAGCCAGTGTGGGTCACAGGACTGTAGCCCCAGCAAGATACCAAGAAGAAAGCAGCTATGCTTTGTTGTGGGGCAAGGGGAGGCAAGGGGCTATCACATAAGGAAAGGATTCCCAAGCCTTGTCCACTATTTTGGATTATTCTACTCCCTGAATCTTGCCCTAACCTTGGAACCAGTGCTAGACTCCAGGTTGCTTGCTGGTTAGAAACAGGTCAGACGCCATGGAGGCTGAGGAATTTCTTTAGTATTGGAATGGAAGCAAGTTCTCTCCTGTCAGTTCTTTCCCGACCAACCCACGCGCACCCCTACCCCACCAGGCCAATTATGCCCCTCCGCTCCAGTCTGCTACCTGCCCCTCCCACAGCTAAGGGTGTTTGTCCTTTGTAGCTTCTTTCAACTCCCTGCTCTCCTTACCCTCCTCCACCCACCTGCTCCTTTTTTCTGATTCTGTTATATCAGAAGAAACAGATTCCGACAGCCACTCCAAGTGCCTTCTGAAGGTTTTCCAACCTCCTGTCGCCCTTATAATCAACCTCTATTCTTAGCCTAGCCCTTCAGCAACCTTAAAACCACTTGAGAAGTAGGGAGCAGTGCACTAGTACAGCAGGAAGCAGACACACTGAAGAGCTTCCTGACTCTCAGGGGAGCTGAACAAGGGAGCACACCACTGCAGGCCGCCCTCCAGGAGAGGGTTAAGATTCGCCATCTTTGTCATCGTCATCATCTTCATCATCATAGTAGTTTTTATTTATTAGGTTCTTACCATGGGCCATATAAGTGTGTCCTATGTATTTTTTCATGGGACCCTTACAAAGTTGGGACTCTTTATTGACCCCTATTTCATAAGTGGGGAAGCTGAGGAGATTGACTGACATGGTCTTGAGCAATTAGAAATGACAACTAGTTTTGAACCCAAATAACTCTGAAGTCCAGGTTCTTAACTATTATAGTAAATCATGCATTAAAATTACCTTGGTAATTTGGTAAAAATGCAGATTTTTAGACTCTACCTACAAGAGTCTGACTGGGCAGCCCGAGGATAGAGCTAAGGAAGCAATGCAGTCAAGCACTCAAGATGATTCTGACGACACCGGGCCAACGCGGTAGGGCCATCATACTGTGTCCGGCCACTCTGCTCCCATTCGGAGAGGCTCACAGACCCAGTTGAGTTCCTTCTAGGACATTGATTGCACTGGGCCATGAGGCCGAGTCACCCTTCTCAGATCACAAAATGTAAATGGAAAGAGTCAAGAGTTTCAAAGAGGGAGAGAGCATGAGCCCTGGGGCCAGCTGTGTAAACAGCTCCTCGAAGCTCTGGGCAGACTTCAGTGATCTTTAAGCAACGGCAACTGTTACTACTGTCCATAACTCCCCAGGTGGGGCCAGGGGTAGCAGGCAGCCTGACACTATGGGCTGAGTCTCACAAAGTGGTCCTTTTGTTTACCTGGCAATCATTTATTGAGCCCATGCTATGCGTCAGGCACTGTGCCCCCATGGAGGGAACAAAGCTGAAAGGCACAGTCCCTGCACTAAAAGAGAGCTCACAGCCTGAAGGGGTGAGACTGATAAAAAATTAAGTTAAATTTGGGGTCATTAAACTCAAATCGTGCCCTCAGGTTCATACTTCCCTGAACAAATGAAGCAGTCAGCCTGTAGGGAAATTACCAGGCAGACTTTTCCCTGGGCTCCGATATGCTTGGAGGATATCAAGTAGAGATACTCATTCCCTCAGTAAATGTCTGCTGAGTGCCTTGCCTCCTGTGTTCTTAGGCAAAGGTTAATAAAATGGGCAAAGTGTCTACTTTTGTGGAGATTATTCTAGAGACATACAATAGACAAACAAATACAAATATAATGTCAGTAGTGATTAGTGTTATAGGAAAAAATAAAACAGGGTAAGGAAATGAGCATGTGGAGACTAGTCATGGTGGAGAAGCAGTAGTTAGAACGTGATGCTTTCACCAAGCCCCAGGCCCGTCCCATGGAAAGCCCATCTCAGGCTTTGAAAACTCCTTTTGGTTCTCACCCCTGCTCTCTGAGTGTATCCTGGGAAGAGCCCACTTCTAGTGCCCCTTCCATCAAGCAGCTCCTATGGTGGCAGAGTTGGCTGGTGGTCCCGATCCCACCCTGCACTTGAAGGACAGCTGATTAACCTTTTCACCACAACTGCTGCTCCAGCAGCTGCCACCAGGCTGGCTTTTCTCAGACTGCTGGCTGCAGGATTAATTCATGGAGAAGCACCACCAGCAGCTGCTGTTCCTTCAGCAGCACACACTGTGGCATAGGTAGGGCTACTCAAGCCTAAGTGTGCACAAGAGTGACCAGGGGTGTTTATCTTTAAATTGTGGGGCATCCACAGGCCCCACAATTCTGAGTTAGAATCTGCATATTCTTAACTCCCAGCTGGATGGATCAAAATAATGCAGGTGGTCCACAGATTACGTGTGACAAATACTGCCCTGGTAAAAGAGTGTCACCTGCAGCCTCTGTGCACAGAAGTCCTTCCCACCCTGTCTTGAATGGAATCCACTGCATAAGTGACCATTATAGAGAATGGTGCTTTTGAACTTCAGCTACACTAAGGGGGGGACACACTCCTGATTGAACTTATAAAGTGGATTATGATAACCCACTTTTAAAAGTATATTGCCCACTTTTCTTCAACAAATCTGGTGACTGTCCTGCTGCTTTCCTGTCTGGCTCAGATTCTGTAAGTACCAATGACAACTCTGCAGGGTGCCCATGGACACAGCTTCAGCTTCACAGCAGTGCTCCCAGGTCCCATCCCAATCACCAGCCCAGTCTTTGCCTCCTGACATGTCCTTCCCCTGCTGATTATGGGGTGAGGAGATGTTTTGATGGGTGATAATTAGTCGCGCTTCTCTTCCACAGAGGGAGGAATGTCAGGATCTCTGCCCTAATATTCTCCCTATTACAGCCACAGTGATGCTGGCAGGGGAAGGAAGAGTTACTGGGAGCAGGGAAATGACATTTCTCAAATACCTCTTGTGTACCGGACACCACATGGTCACTTTGCACAGATCACATCTGATTTGGAGAACAGCCCTTCAAGGTGGATAAACCCATTTCACAAATGAGGAAACTGAAGCTCAGGGAGGGAAGGAACTCAGCCCAACTAACTATTAGTAAGGACTCTGGGCAGAGCTGGAACTCATGTTCAGTTCATGCTCTGTGTCTCCCTCTTTTGGCCTTGCCTCATTTTCCCAGAATCCCTAAGACACATCAAACATTTTACTAAGTTCTCTTGCTTTGCTGCTACCTGCTGCAGACCAGAACTCCTGACTCCCAGTGATCTGCTGGGCTGCGCTTTCTCTAGCCATGGTGTCTTCTCATTGGGATTTAGTTTTGTTTTTTTCTTTCTATCTGGACTACTGACTATTAAGAGCTAGTTTTTATTACTTAGAGAGCACCATGCAGGGACTCAGTGGGTTATAATTGGTAAAATGTCTGAACCAAATACCATATTACCTGCTAGTGGCTGATTAAAGGAATATTAAAATTTTTAAAATAGTCTTTCAGAATTCAGGATTATTTTATACCATTTAAAGATTACTATTTTGATTGTTTGGAGGAGATTTTCCGTCATGGGACTGTGCAAAGCTCCCACCAAAGCCTGTTTGGGGAGATGTTCCTTAGTGTCCAGGAAGTGACTTCTGACCCTGAATCAGCCCCCATTGCCTATCAATTGGTGTAGAAGTCAATGCTATTTTTTCCAGTTTTTCTGGCTCCATCCCCTAGTTTTTGCCTGCATGAGATATCCCATCTCCCTCCCATATTCTCCCTTCCCATCCCCCAGATGTCCTGGGTGGTATTGGAATAGTATAATCTCCCTTCCTGATATGGGAGAAATCATATTTGAAAGAGGCAAGGCAAAAAAAAAAAAAGAAAGCACAGCATAAAGGACCCTTTATTTCCTTCATTTAACTTGGTTGAAGATTGGAGACTTTGAGCAGCCCCCAAGCGACTTTGTTAGGGCTATAATGAGATGAGCACATCTTTCATCTGAGGATCTGAAACGGCTTAACAGGCCCTAATTAAGCCTTTGAGAGAGGGAAGATGAAGGAACAGGGGTCTGAGGTCCCTGGCTACAGATGCAGATCTCAGTTTTTTCACTGGCTGACTGTGTATCACAATGGGGGCATCTCAACTGTCTTTCTCTGTGCAGTGAAGGTGATAGCCTTTCAACATGTGGCCTGGCTAAACCCAAGGATTATTGAAACTGGATTTGCAGGGCACTCTTTTCTGCTTGCCTGTGATTAGCTAGAAAATTGTCTCTACTGACTTAATAATAAGAATAGATAACATTTATCATGTGTCTCCTACACGATGCGCTGTGCTGAGAGTGTGTATATGTATTTAAAATTTCTCGTATTTTTATCAGCCATGCAAAAAAGCTTTTCCCTCCATCGTGCAGGTAAAGAAACGGAAACAGAGAGAGATAATGTGCCCATATCCACATAGCTGGTTAGTTACAGACTTAAGAACTGGGTCCGGATCTAGCTGTTTTCAAATTCTGTGGTCTCTTCACCTGCAGCATGACCCTAGAACACACTGGAGGAGAACTTTGAGGCCTCTAGTCTAATCTTCCAACACAATGCAAGAATGTCCTCCACAGGGTCCCTAAGAGAAACAGCCATTTGGCCTCTTCTTGAGCATATCCTAGGCTGGGGAGTTCACCATCTTCCAAGGGGCATTCTGAGTCTTGTAGGCACTGGGTCAAAATCTGCCTCCTAATCCTACCCCTTGAAGCAACCCAGAAGATCCTTCTTTCTGTTTTTTTCCCAGCTTTTCAAATATTTGAAAATAGTTTGATATTACCTCATTCATTCATTCCTGAAATTTAGCATAAAAATGTTGAGTACCTACTCCATGTCAAGGGCTGGGAATGCAAGATAAATGAGTCATGGTCCCTTCAAGACCTCATCATCTTTTGGGAAAGGCAAAAGTTGCAGCCAGCAGTGCTCGGCTTGTTCTGTCCTCTGATCCCCCCCCCCCCCCCCCGCCCCCATAGCTGTTCTCAAAGTGCAACATGTTCTCCAAATCTTTTACCATTAATGCTTTTTGGTTTGTCTAGATCTCTATTAAAACACGAGGCCAAAATTGGGGACCACACTCCGGATGGAGCTAAATGGCACAGAACTGAGAGCCCCGGGAGACTATCAATTCCTAGTGCAACACTGAATGTCTTACCCACACTGATCTGCTTCCTGGGATTAGTCTCCACATTTTTATTCCTTCTAAACTCTGGGCCTTGGAGTCAATTAATTTCTGCACTTTCTTTCCTCCCAAAATGCACAAGGTTATTTTCACATGAACTTTTCATAGAAACCAGCCCTGTGTCACCTTTTCCTTGGAGCTCTGATACATTTAAGTCTATTCCTAGGGAGATGGAGAGTTTGGCAGAGCCAGCCAAGCGGCAGAGTAGAAAGTGTTATGGACTGAGAGCCATATTTCATTTTCCAAAGCTGACAACTCAGCTTTCCAAAGGGCTGGTTTTCTGGAGTGACTTGAGTGCAGTTCTTGCCAGAGGCAGGAAGATGCTTTTTCTGAGTCACCCTTGCAAACCAAGAACTCAGGCATCCAGTGTCCTCTAGAAGTTCCAGGGAATCCAGTTCTGGTTTTCTGAAGTTCTGGCAGGTACCACCAGTTGCTGGGAAGACAGGATGCCTCTCTTTCCTCTCCCCCACATCTCCCCAGACAGAAGCCTCCATGCAGGCACGCCTGCCCCTCTCGGGGAAGTCTGGGACCATCAGTGTCTGTGGCAGCAGGGCTTGCCTGGTGGCCCTTCTGAGGAGCCGAAGGCAGCTACTCTTCTTGTCATGGTCTCCGCATCTGCTGTTACTTGGATAGAAATTTTAGTGGATTTGCTGGTGGGATTCCTCCTGTTCCCACCTCCAGACATCTTGCCCCACTTCAAAAACAAAAACAACCAAAGAACGGCGGAAAACCCAAAACACGCCCTGTCAGAGACCACGCTGCCATCGCCGGCGTACGACATCGGGGACCGCGAGGAGGGTGTCCTCCCCGCACGGCGAGGCCCCACTGGGCGCTCAGGCCCCTCCCCAGGCCCCTCCGTGACCGCGCAGGTCCCACCCGCGCTAACGAGGAGCCAGGGAGTCAGAAAGGCTGCCGAAGGAGGAAGCTGCTCTGAGAGCGCCATGATTGCTACTGTCCAACACATTTTCCTTGTTTTCTTTTTCCAGTTACATTTTACATTCAGTATCATTTTGTATTAGTTTTAGGTGTACAGCAGAGTGGCTAGACAATAATATACTTTACAGAGTGTTCCCCTTATATTTAAAGCACCCACCGGGTACCACACACAGTTATTACAATATTATTGACGATATTCCTTTTGCATCCCCAGGACTATTTTGTAACTACCAATTTGTACTTCTTAATTCCTTTACCTTTTTCACGCAGCCCCCCAGCCTCCCTCCCCTCTGGAAACCATCAGCCTGTTGTCTGTTTCTATTTTGTTTGTTTGTTTGTCTGTTTTGCTCTTTATATTTCACATATAAGTGAAATCATGTGGTATTTGACTTCTTTTAACTGGCTTATTTCACTTAGCATAATAACCTCCAGATCCATCCATGTTGTCACAAATGATAGGATTTAATTCTCTTTTTCATGGCCTAGTAATATGCCATTGTATATATGTACCACTGTTTTTATATCCACCTGCCTTTTGACGGGCACTTGGGCTGCTTCCATATCTTGGCTACTGTAAATAATGCTGCTATGAACAGAGGGGTACATATATTCTTCCGAATTAGTGTTTTGGTTTTCTTTGGATATATAACAAGAACTGGAATCACTGGGTCATAAGGCAGCTCCATTTTTTAATTTTTTTATTTTTTGAAGACCCTCCATACTGTTTTCCACAGCACAAATTTACAATCCTGCCAACAGTGCACGAGGGCTCCCTTTTCTCCACACCCTCACCAACACTTAATTGTGGGTTTATTGATGGAGCCATTCTGACAGGTGTGAGGTGATACCTCATTGTGGTTTTAATTTGCATTTCTCTGATGATTAGTGGTGTTGAGCATCTTTTCATATGTCTCTTGGCCATCTGTATGTCTTCTTTGGAGAAGTGTCTATTCAGGTCCTCTGCCCATTTTTTAACTGAATTGTTTGGTATTTTGGTGTTGAGTTGTATGGCTTCTTTATAAATTTTGGATTTTAACCCCTTATTGGATATATTGTTGGCGATTATCTTTTTTCATTCAGTAGGTTGTCTTTCCATTTTGTTGATGTGCAAAAACTTTCGAGTTTGATGTAGTCCCATTTGTTTATTTTTTCTTTTGTTTCCCTTGCCTAAGGAAATATATCAGAAGAAAACATTGTTAAGAGATTTTATTGCCTATGTTTTCTTCTAGAAGTTTTATGGTTTCAAGTCTTTAATCCATTTTGAGTTTATTCTTGTGTATGGTGTAAGAAGGTGGTCTAGTTTCATTTTTTTCCATGTATCATTACAATTTTCCCAACACCATTTGTTGGATAGACTATCTTTACTTCATTGTATGTTTTTGCCTCCATGTCAAATATTAATTAACCATAAAGACGTGGGTTTATTTGTGGGCTCTCTCTTCTGTTCCATTGAACTGTGTCTATTTTGATTACTGTAGCCTTGTAGTTTAGTTTGATACCAGGTAGTGTGATGCCTTCAACTTTGTTCTTCTTTCTCAAGACTGCTGAGGCTATTCAGGGTCTTTTGTGGTCTCATATAAATTTTTGGATTATTTGTTTTAGTTCTCTGAAAAATGCCATTGGTTTTTGATAGGAATTGCATTGAATCTATAGATTGCTTTGAATGATGTTAATTCTTTCTATCCAAGAACTCAGTATATGCTTCCATTTATTTGTATGTTCAATTTTTTTCTTGAGTGTCTTACAAGTTTCCAAGTACAGCTCGTTTACCTCCTTGGTTAAATTTATCCTTAGGTATTATATTTTTTTATGCATTTGTAAATGGGATTCTTTTCTTAGCTTACCTAATACATTTTCAATTTGAGGAAGGAGTTTACCATAAATATGCAGATCCTTTGAAGCTGCTTTGCAGACCTGGCTCAGAGTGGGGGGTAGGAGAGATGTCAGCCGTCAGGAGCTTCAAGGGCATCTAGGGGCTGGGTGACCTGATGAGAGTTGGTAGGCGGGTTGGGGGGGGGGGCTGCTTGGTGGGCCATTTCTCTGAGAACAAGTGCAGCAACTTTGCCTTTAATGAGGAAATTCTGAGGTGGCAGATTCTTGAATAGAGGCAGTGAAAAAGAGATGGGTTGTTTGGAGGTTGCTTGAAGGTTTACTGAGAAGTCACTTATATATTTCTTTTCATTAAGGAGCCAGGTGAAGTAGAATCATCATTAGATTTTAAATAGTTGACAACATCTCAGAGAATATCATAAATTCTTAGAGCTGAAGGCCTAATGAGCTCAGGTGCAGCATGACACCAGAGCCCTAGACTTTTGTCGTGAGACTTCTCTAAGCCACTGCTCCCCGATTTGTTCAACGGGGATTTCACAAAACAAGTCTCCCCATTGACAACTGGAATTTGAAAATTCGAGTGGAAGGGCCTCTCAGATCATTGATTCATTTCTCCCTTAACGTTTTCCTTCCTTTCTCTAAGAGCAACACTCCTCTGGTTAATTAAGTCTACTAAGTACCTCCTCCTGTGAGAGGCTCTGGCTCACCTGGCCACCCCAAGATGACCGCAAGGGCAGAGGAGCTGACTTGGGGTGTAACTGGGTCTTTCTTTCCTCCTGCCTCCCTGGCCCACATGTGCCTGGTTCTTTCTCCCAAAGCACAGGTTCTTCCTGCTTATCAGCTTCAATGGCAAATTCACTGACTATCAAAGCTTATTCACACATCAGCCTGCAAACAAATTGTAGCTACTTACATTTTCAATGCAGGGCTGCTCTGGGCAGAGGAGCAGGGCTTTTATGTGCTGCATTTTAAATACATTTCTTGTAATATCAGGGCACACCCTGCCTGAGCCTCGCTGGGGGAGTTTGCCAGTTCTTAGTGACTCCTTTTTGCACCTTTCTGGCCAGCTCATGGCTCATGCCTGGGAGAGCTGGAATAGGCTGAGCTACTAATTCAGTCTCCTAAAGCAGCCTGCATCAGTCAGCTCCGATGAGCCGTGGGGAAGGCCACAGGCCTGAGGTGGGAGTGAAGGCAGGCAGGCCACGGGGAGAGGGAAAGCCAGGGAGTGAGTGGGGCTGTGTGCAGAAGCAGGCACGCCACAGTGGAAGACTCAGGGGCAAGGCCCCACTCCCACAGCTCTTAGCATTTGTTCCTCAATTGCTTCTTCAGTAAAAATGGGATGGTTGTCATATCTGCTTTATGTGCACTGTAAAATTATTGTGAGAAGAAAAGAAAATATTGTTTATAGATGTGCTTTGAGGATTCTACTATATTGTGGAAATTTTAGTTATGTCATCTCTCATGGAGATGCCCATAAGTATATTTCTCTATCTTTGTATGCAGTGGTCCTGGAATCTTGTGGGTTCAAGGCAGGGTAAAGACAGTAAAGACAGCTCTGGGCTGAGTCATCTGCTCACATCACTCCTGCTGCAACCCCAGAGCCTGCAGGAGGGCCAGAGGCCAGCCCAGGAAAGACACTGTCAGCTGGCCCCTCCCTGCCTCCTGATGGTTCCTCAGGCCTTCCCTTCCCCACCTCTCCTCTCCCTCCTTTCCCAACTTCTGTCCTTCCTCCACTCCCTAACACGGCAGCAACAGTGTCACCAGTTTTGCTTTGCAGTGGCTCTGGGTGGGTGTGAAGATGAGACCAGAAGTCATGGCTACTCCTGGGAGAGTCTACAGCCTGTCTAGGGCCTGCCTGACAAGTCACTACTCAGACAAGGGTGCTAACACCTGAAACTAAAACTCCCCAATTTCCTAAAGCACATGAAGTCCAGCCTCTCCACCAGCAAGCCTGCATTCATCTAGGGCAGCAAAGAGCCTCTCTGTGCTTGCCCTGAAAGCTCTGCTGGCTCCTGCAGGAGGGGAGTAGCCAGCTTCCTTCAGCCTGGATGCCTCATTAGAACCAGCAATTACATTGGCCTCTGCTGCTCAGAGCTTAAAGTTGTATTATTAGTACAACTGCTCTCCCAAAATATTTCTCTACCTGGTGAGTTTAACAAATGAGGCCCAGCACTCTTCATCTTCATTAGCAGTAATTTTCTTGTAAGATGAAAACTTTTGAGCATGCCTGAGCTCTCTGATAAACCCTCTTGGAAGCTAATTGGAAATAGTGCCTGTCTTCTGGGAGGTGAGGGGGATATGCCACTGGGTCCTTAGTCCCGCCCAGTTCCATCACTCCCCCAAAAGGCTTAGAGGAGAGTCTGGGAGACTTTTGACCAAACAAGAAAAGAAAAAAAGAGGGAGTTGAGACATAGATAAAAGAAATCATTAAAATCAGTGCTTCTGTCCAAAAAGAAAGGTGATCTGAGCCTCTTTACTGCCCTACTACCCTTCTGAAACCCTGAGCTATTTGGAGAGCCCATTAAATCCCTGAGAGCATCATTTGGGGGTGGCATATTTTGTAGGAGCTGACTGGGGTGAAACTGAACACCAGTCCTGCCCTAGACAGTGTTTACCTTTCACTAGAGTACCTGGAAACAACCACTGTAAGTTTGTTCTCTTTGGAAAGGCATGTGGCGAAGGTGAGACCAAATTGTACCTCACATTCCAGAGGTCGGGGTTCAGGATGGAAGTCTGGGTGCATCTAGGCCAAGGCCCAACATTCAAGCACAGGGTGCAACTGATCCTCCTTACTTGTGGATCCCATACTTGCAGACTTGTCTCTTCACTAATATCTCTGTGTAACCCCCAGAACAATACTCACGCACTTTCTTAGACATGTTGGCAGAAGGCATGTTCCCACCCAGGTGGAACAAGTGAGCCCCTTGGATCAACTCACACTGTCATCAGTGTGAGTTGGTCTGTTTAGTGTTCCACCTTGCACATATTTTTGCGTTCTCTGGGTGATTTTGCTGTTTAAAACGACCCCCAAACTTAGTGCTGCAGTGTCGTCCAGTGTTTCTAAGTGCAAGAAAGTTGTGATGCGCTTTAGAGAAAATGCAGGTATTAGAAAAGCACCATGAAGGCATGAGTTGCAGTGCTCTCATTCAATATTAATGAATCGACAATCTACATTAAACAAGGTGTCTATAAACAGAAACACATTACAACGAGGTTGAATGTTGGCGGGTTGATGAAAATGTTGTGATCAGAGCCGCACAGGAATCTAACCCTGTTTTACCTTAGGAGCAAGGGGTCAGTATCTCCCAACTCAGTGTTTGTGGCAACTTAAGGAACAGAACTACTGTAAGAGAATCAACCGTAGTGAGTTGCAGCCAGGAGAAAAGGCCAGGAATGAACAGCCTTATGGGTAGCTGAAGCTTTCCTAGAGTGGTCCTCTCTCTACACTCACTACCTTATACTCCTACTCTCTTGCTTTCTCACAATGCCCAAGGACCTCATCTGCCTTTATGCCCTGGCCTTCCTTTTGCTCCCCCTGATGTCAAAGTAGAATCTAGATCCTACACTCCTGGGCCTGAAAGGAATAGTAAAAGTCCTCTAGACAAGTGTTCTGCTCACATGAGTGGATGCTTGCAAAGGCTTTCTCTTGAAGTTCTTGAATGCCTCCAGTGTTGGGGAATTCATTACTGATTGGGGCAGCATATTCCATCTTGGAAAGCTCTCGTTGGAAGTCTTTCCACCTATTGGGCTGGACTCTTTCTTTCTTGAAAAAGCCTCTTCCTCTTGGTCCTCAGTTGTTTCTTGGGCCCACACTTCCCATGACTGCCTTTACCTTTTCCCTCTAAAATGCAGCTTAGTCTCTTTACCTTCCTGGTCAGTATCCTTGCAGCACACTCCAGTTTGCTGATGCTCCACTGAAAGAGTTGTGCCTGGAGCAACATGGACTCTTTCAGGTGTGGTCTGAGGACCTCTCTTCCTTTGCATTGAAACTGCCCCACCTTTGTCAATCACTGTGTGCAACTAAGAAGACTACAATGTGTTAATACTTTTAGATTTATTTCCATAACAACCAAACACAATGTCTGCTCCAAGACAAGACTCCTAGCAGAAAAATGCCAGGCATCAGCAGCAGGGCTCCAGGAGAGCTGTTTTGTGGCAGGTGGGAAAGGGCCCTTCCTTGCATCTCCCCAGCAGGTGGCCCTTTGTTTCAGCTCTATGTCTGCTTTCAGTGCCCTCCTGCCTGTCCGTACAGCCACCTGCCTGAGGCCTCTGTATGTTGCTCCTCCCAGTCTCTGCTCTAAGACACTTTGAAAAATGATACCACGTTATAAACATTCCTGGCATTTTCAGGAATTCATGTTTGAGCTGAAAGGGGCTCTACTATATGCTTCTTTCATAGGTAAGGTAACTGAATCTTAAAAAGAAGTCACTTACCTAAAGGAATTTCATAATTCAATTCAGCAGGTATGTATGGAGCACCTACTGTAAACCTGGCACTGTTCTGAGAGCTTGAGGCACAAAGGAGCATTTGCTAAAGCAATCACCATACAAGTGGCAATGCCATGCTTGGCGTTGGGGACATAGTGGGAACGAGACAGAGTCTCATCACTATTGAATGTACTGTCCAGTGGGGGGTAGGCTCGAAACAAATGATTACCTGAATAATTACGGTGTGATGAATGCTGCAAAGGGGAAGTCCCAGGCACGATGCATGAGTACCTGTGAGGGGGGATTTTGCTGAAACAGAGGACTTGGGAAGGGCCTCCCCAGGAAGGACCTTCTGGATGATACCTGATGGATACGGTGCGTCCCTGGTTGAAGGGGAGCATGATGAGGCTGGTGTGGGACTCAGAGACCAGAGCTGGTTGATGGCAGAGGCAGGTCCAGAAGCTAGAGCCCACTGTCCTCTTCTTTGAACTGTACTTAAACATCCCCTTCTAAATACATACGTCAGGCCCGGCTGGGCTTGGCTCAGAGGTTGAGCGTCAACCTAGGATCCAGGCGATTAGGGTTCGATTCCTGGTCAGGGCACATGCCCGGGTTGTGGGCTAGGCAGCCGATCAGTGACTCTCTCATCATTGATGTTTCTGCCTTTCTCTCTCCCTCTCCTTTCCTCTCTCCGAAATCAATAAAGATATATTTAAATAAATAAATAAATAAATAAATAAATAAATAAATAAATACATCAGATCAAAGGCTGGCCTCAGGAACGTGGAAGCAGGGCCCTCACGGCATATCCCAATGGGTAAGCAATAACAATCCAAATGTTTACTAAATGTTTACCTACCTATCCACAATCCAGTAAAATGAATATCTTGGGGGCAGTGTAGCAGAGTGGACTTGACTGTGTTTGAATCTGTATTAACTAAGGAATTTGGGGCAAGAAACCTAATCTTCCCCAGCCTCAGTTTTATAATAGATAAACGGGGTGATAGCAATAACCACCTTTCAGTATGGTTGGGAAGATTAACTGAGATAATAAAGGCAAGGCATTTAGTCCAGTATCTGGCACACATATAAATGTTCAAAAGTATTAGCCTGTGAAATTTTCTTGTAGTTACAACAGTAAAGGTATGGGGCTAGTTGTTAATTGATGCCAAAATGTATTTATTGAGCAGCAGTTATGTTCCAGGTACTCTGTTAGGGGCTGATTATAGAATAGTGACAGCTAAGGTGTCCAAATCCTTATGCCAGGCACTTTGATACTTTTTGAGTATGACCTGCATTTAGGTACCATCTAGGACACACATAAACACCAACCTACACATAACTGAACCCAAACCTTATGAAAAGTAGTTACCCTGTTGTGTGCACTGCACTCTGATCTACTCTTGGTATATATTTCATTTTCAAAATGAAGGTCTTGACCCACTAAATTGATTTCATAACCTACTAATGGACTGTAATCACAGTGGAACAAAACACTGTCTTAGACCAACTGAGTTGAAGGTTAATAAGCCCAGGTAGAATTCATTTGATAAGGAGTCTTCTCAGCTTTCTCTGGGCTTCGTTTTGATCCCTCACCTTTGGCATTTGACAAAATTGTTGTCCTTTGATCCAGAATTTTCATAGCATTCTGCATGTAAGCACATAGGTTGTGCTAATAGAATATTTTGACAAAGAAAATGAGGCCTCTAGCCAACATCAGCAACTCTCTTTGTTCCCCAAATCAGCCCCTCAAGCACTTAGTTGGGCCCTTACTCATGACTTAGTCTTCCACGGAAACTAAACTTTGATGATTGGAGATATTGGATTTAGATTCAATAAACATTTGCTCCTTCCTGCCAGGGGTGATCATTATGGAGGCTCACATTACAAGCTTTTTTAGCTAGTCTTTACATCAAGGTACACATCTATGCTATAGACTCTGAGACTGTCCCTCAGGCTCAGTTCATCCCTGGGGTCTCTAGCCATAGTTTTTTCTACTTGTCACTGCATAGATGTGAAATCAGTTCTGTGCAATCAAGGATACACTAACATATTATATGCATGCTCCCTATAAGAACTTCAACTTCTAACCTGAATCCGAGGTAAAAAAAAAACAAAAAACAAAAAAACTCATTGGTTATTTTTTGTCCAGCTTTATATGGTCCTAGAGAAGAAGATCTGGAATAAAAAGAGCTTGCATCATTTGGCTAGGCCTTTACATTTTTGTCACCTCTGTGATTGTCTTAGATCACCCCAATAAGGGGGAAAACAAAAGAAGACCACCCTTACCTTACAGGCAGAAAAACTGACTTTCCAAAGGCCACACAACAGTAGCAAGGTGGGACCTGAAGCCAAACCTCCTGACTTCTAGTCAGCTGCATTCCCACCAGGGAGATCTCATATTCTCATGGCTGATTGTCGCTCATCTAAAGTCACCAAACACATTGTTTCATGAGCAGGCCATGTATGCAAAGTGGCCCCCAAGTGCAGAAAGAGCCAAGAGGCCAAAGAATGTGGTAGATAAGACCAGCTTGTCACCTTAAAGAATTTAACAGGAAACCTACTTACAGAAAGCAGCCTGAATCACCATACCTTCAATGCCTATCTCCCAGACTCTGTTTTACAGCTAAAAGTAGTGAGAACATGTGGGTGACCACCAAAGGGATCGGGTGGCAGGGAGCTCTGGTGCCAGGGTGAATTAAAAGAATTAATCGGAGTCTTGTTATCAGCCCAGAGCTCACCTGAGGGAAGGAGAGAGGTCAAGGCTCTGGTTTCACCCAGATGTCAAGATAGTGGCTTAGTTTTAAGATGGAGTCAATGTCCTTCACACACATTATCTCAGCTAATTATCAACAGGCATGCTAAACTCTCAGCAGACAGGCTCATTTATTTCATTTATTCCATTTTACAGATAAGATTCAGAGGTTAAGTGACTTACCCAAGGTCACACAGCTTACTCATGGCAAAGAGGAAAGAAAACATGGGACTTCTGGTGCCCCTCCCCCCCGCTGCATCCCCTTGTGCTAAGCCCCTAAGCAACCACCCCGGCCTTGGCCAGGAACACTCTTGGTGGCTCTTGTATCTGACTCCCTTCAGGACTGGATTCTCCAATAATCATGTTCACTGGGATCAGAGAGATGTGTGGGAAGGCCCAGACTGGGGTAGCCTACACCTGCCCTAAACTCAACCAGATGGTACAGTAGTCAACAGATCTTGAGTTCACATCCAGCTTTAATCCCCTATCAACTGTGACACTCAGCAAGGTGCTTAATATCTCTGAGTCTAAATTTCATTCATTCGTCATTCATTCATTCAATCAACAAAACCTTGTCTGAAGCGCCTACCTTCACAGCAGGTTTGTTATTTGCAGAATCAGGGAAACTTTGGCAAGAAAGCGACGTGCTGAGTGCCCAGCAGGTACAGGAGATCAATAAGTGTTTCAGACTGACTCTGGGGCAGAAGGACCTACTTGGCCTTGGCGTTATGTCAGTGTCTGTAGAAGAAGCTGGATCCTGGCAGGGCCACATTCAAAGAACAATCATGTAAACATTCAGGAAATAGTAAATGTTTTTGAGCCGTGTGCCCCACAGATGCAAGCGAGAATGCGAGGAAACCCCTCCTGGGTTTAAGCATGCACTCCTTTTACTTCCTTGGGGGAGAACAAGGTGGCAGAATGGCAGGTGTGAGTGATTCCAGGGAGATAAGAGCTGAGGAGCATGTGGGCTGGCAGAACCATCAGCCTCAGGCACAGTGGAGGCCTCTTCTGCAGCTGCATAGTAATAAAGACAGAGCAGCAATGGCCTCATTAGTGAATGTAAGCTGGAGAGAAGTGCTCTGAAGGCAAATAATCTGTTTCTGGGAGAATTTGACTTTGGGAGATAAAGGAAAGGCTTCCTGGAGGGAATGATTTTTAAACTGAGGCCTGAGGATTCACAGATATAAACTAGATCAGGGTTTGGAAAACTTTTATAAATGTTCAGATAGTAAATATTTAGACTTTGCAACTCTACTGTTGCAGATGAACAGTCACAGACAATACATAAATGCATGGGCGTGGCTGTGTTCCAAGAACATTTTACTTCCTGAAAGAGGCCAACTTGTGAATTAGCTGAAAGAGAGCTAGGAGTGGGATGTGGGGTCATGCAGCAAGAATAGCTCCAGACAGGGATCGTCTTGCACAACAACCCTGACAGGAAGGAGTTTGTTGCACCTGAACACTTGGTGTGACTCAAGCACAGATAAAGCTGGAAAAACAGGGTGAGGTGATGTGGAGAGTGGGCAGAGGGCAGGCCTTTCAGGCTGTCTTAGGGATTTTGGTCTCTATCCTTAAACCAAAATGGTAAGGAATTGAAGGGTTTTAAGCAGGGGCTAACATGATCATATTTCAGATTTTAGAGACAACTACCTACTGTTGTATATAGAACAGAACAGGGAGAGGTCCATAGTAGATTCTAGTCCAGGAAGTTAGTTGGGAACTTGGGCTAGAGTGGAGGTCAGGGAAGGGTGAGACTCAGAGAAATTAACTGTATTTCGCAGGACCACTCAGTCCTGTGGTCATGGGGCAAGGTGCTAATCTGCGTCTCCAGACTCCGGGTTGCTCACTGCCAGCTCTCTCAGGAAGCAGCAGAGGACCTCTGTGGATATGGGCATGGGTGAGCATTTCCCAGGGTGTGTTGCTTAGGGTGACTCAGGGTCCCACAAAGACCTAATGCAGGTCTCTGACACTTATTCAGTTGTAGTCACCTTTTTAAATAACCATGGGTAGCCCATATCCATTCACTAGAGCCCCTAGGCTCCATCAGGTCTTACCTATGTTTTCCTTGCAAAAATTCTTTCAAGTTTGGTACCTTGGTTGCTGACCCAGCTCCTCAAACACAGCTACTGGAAGGCAGGGGCCATTAGAGACAGCTATCCTGACAGCAGTGGGTAGTGACAATTCATGAGAAAGCGATACTATGAAAAGTAGGCAAATCAGCTTATGAAAGCACAGAAATGAAGGCAAGTGGGTTCCTCCCCATTATACACACACAGCACAGTGTAACAGCTGGCTTCCTAACGACGCACTGTGTATTTAGTTAAAGATGCTCATGCTGTTTGAGAGGACAGTGGAAAATATAATTTCCCTACAAAGAATTTTTTTAAATAATGCTTTCAAATACATAATTTAAATCTCCAAAATTTTAGTGCTTAAAGGAGCAAGATTATTATTAATTTATATGGAGTCTGTATCCTTTGGGTATGTTGGATAAATTATACTTTCTGTGCTGTGCAAATATATTCCATATCAATTATATTTACCTAAATTTTCATATCTGACTAAGCACTCCTATCATCACAGGTTTCTTCTAAGAGCATTAGGATCAGGGTGAGGAGGAGCATACCTTTGTTTTAAATATTGTTATCCAAATTAAGTGGCACTTGGATTTGTTCTGAATCCTTTATTTTCCATTTATCAGCTCTGTTATTAGGGTAAATTATTAAGTTATGTGGACCTCCCTGTCCTCACCAATACAGTGGAGTGGCAATGAGCTATGTATGCGTAAACTTCTAGCCTCCGCCACAGAGCCTGTGTGGGTGTGGCTGGCGCTGGTGGAGCGCCGGAGCCGGCTTGCCCAAGTACCGGGAGCCCATTATACAGGGTGGCAAAAGTAGGTTTACAGTTGTTTGTATGGAAAATAACACAATAATTAATAAGTAATAACAAGAATAAACTGTTTTGCTTACTCACAACTGTAAACCTACTTTTGCCCCACTCTGTATTCTTCCCAGCTCTGTTCAGTGTCATCAGGTTGGTAGCTTGAAATCAGCCCAGGGGAAGTGTTTATACCACAGAAACCAGCAAATGCTACAGATCAGGGAATTTTTTCCTGGAGAGCCACTTTTTAAACATTTCCTAGCTCACCACAGGTAGGCGCCCCGTCACTGCTCATCTCCACAACCTTGGCTTCCCCTCTCAGCCTGGCCTGTTGTCTGAGTTGCTCTTCCTGCTATACCCTGATCCTTCTGGCATCAGAACCATAGGAGTACTTGCTCTAACACATAGCTGGGCCCTACTCTTAGAGTTTGTAATTAGGTCAGTCTGAAATGGGACCTGAGAACTTGCATTTCTAGCATTGATACTGCTGGTCCCGGAACTAGACTCTGAGGCACTGGTTTAATCAGTGTAATAAACTGAAGTCTACAGAGCAAAGACCTCTGTAGGGCTTAGAAGAGACCCCACCCATCTCAGATGATGGCACAAAAAATTAACAAATGCTTACCTCTTACTTAGCACATACACCATCTGACTGAATCTCGCTAAGGACCCTATGAGGTAATTAGTATGTCATAGATGAGGGAAAATGAAGCTCAGAGGAATCAATTAACTTACCCAAAGTCAAATAGCTCATAAGCACAGAAGCTAGGTTAAGCCCAGGTCCTCCAACTCTGGGGCCATTACATTCACGGTGCAAATGGTACAATGCTCAAAGGCAAGTCGAGGCTGAAATCCAGCACACTGCATGCTCCACATGCACCCTTGGGGCCGCATCAGCCTTTTCCTATGTGCATCAAAGTGCTGCGCAGTCTAGCAGGGCTAGTCTCCAAATCCATACTCTTCTCCTCCCTTCACCGCAACCCTTGGGGTTACGAGGACAACCGGTAGAAAGGCAGAGAAGTTTGGAGGGACAGGAAATACAGTGAGAGGGCCAAGGGATGACATTCCTTGGAGTGTAATCAAGCCCACACAAGTGGACATGTGGAAGATGCTTATGATACAGCTGTTCCTGCAGGAGGCTGCGGGGCAAGTGTCAGTGAGGTGGAGCGAAGGAATTTGGCTGGAGACAGAGTCACACATTGTCCGTGACAGCAGCTGTATCTGCTGCCCACCATAGCATGTGCATTGCCTGGTAGGTGCCCAGTGGGTGGGGCAATTAGCTTGTACCCCAAGGCACCTGGCTGCTTCCTCAATTTCCTTCCCATGGACTGTCAGCAATTAGGTTGCATGGATAAAAGCTGCCCCACTGCTGTGTTGAATCTGATGAGTTTATTAATTTCTTGGGGCTAATGGAAGGATGGGTGGGAGATTAATTTTCTGGTTGGAGTTTAGGAGCTAACTAGTCTCTTTGCCATGTTCCCAAAGGTGGGGGATGGGTAAATTGTTCAGACTGTCGGATCTGGTTCTGGGTAAATCATTTTATCCCTGGCTTCTGTGGGTATCTATCTTGTGGCTCAGGTAAGACCAGGTAGTCGGGGCCTGGGGCAGACAATTAGTGAGAATTGTGTCTCCTGAGAACAGTGGCGTGGAAAGTGGGCTGGGCTGGGCTGGGACTGAGGTCTCGCTGGCCCTGTCAGTGAAACGCACTTTTAGGATGACAAATAGGGCCCTAAGAAGTTCAGTCTTATCCAAAACATCCACATGCTAACAGCAGCCCAATTGCTCTTTATGTCCTTCTGTCCAGATCTGTCCCTTCTCACCACCATAGGAGACTGCCAGGGGCCAATTCTGGCCCTTTTGGTGCCTCTGAGAGGGCAATCATTTCACCTGATTTTGTGGTGTCAGAACCGCAGGAAGAGCTCTGTGTCCAGGTTCATGCTGGATTTCTGAGGCCTCTGCAGGCCTCTCTCCGGTCAACCAGGCCAGTTCATGTGGAGGGGCAGGTTCATGTCCCAACCCAAGAGAAAGCCACAGAGACGGGGAAGACCTTGGACTTAGGACTCAGTCAAGTTGTGCCACACTTACTAACTGGGTGAGCTTAGACAAGCCAGTAAGCCTCCCTGAGCCTCAGTTTTCTCATCCATAAAATAGAGTATTCTCTAGGGTGGTGGGAGAGTTCAGAGATGACATCTAGCATAACAGGCATCCAATAACTATTGTTACCCTTTCTCCTGTCCCATGAAAATCCAGCAGCTCACCCCTCATCCTCCCCACCTTTTTCCCCTGCAGAAAGAAAGGAGATGGGGGAAGCCTGGCTGTAACCTGACCTGACTGGTCCCTTTTAGGGACAATAGGCTCTCCAGAGAGCCAGAGGCTACCTGCTTTTTGTTCCTGTCCCACTGGCAGCAGTGTTCTGCCTATATGAAATGATGGCTTCCCCCGCTTCCCAGTGCCAGTCCCTGAGCCAGGTGCTGGGTGCAAGCACAAACAGGCTAGTGGGGAGGCAGATACGTGAACAAAAAGATGCAGTAGAAAATTAGAGGAGCGGGTCAGGGTGGCGATGAAGCCTTCCTTGGGAAGAGCTGTCTGGGGTCCAGAACACGGGTTAATGCCCAAGCCCCTTGAGGTGACCTCAGGAAAGCTGGGTGGGCTCTTTTAGTTTTGTGTCAGTTTCTTTATCTATAATGGGGCCCCCTGTGCAGATATGCATAAGACACTGCTTGTGAAGTAAAAGTGAGTGTGCGTGTGTAGAGGACCATCAGCCCTTTTTCCAGGTGACATCCTCGCAGAGGCCTGGAAAGGAGTTTTTGGCCATCTCTCCATTGGCAGATAAAAGTATCACCTATAAAGACGATCAGGCTCCTGCCTGAAATGGAGGCCTGCAAGAGGTCCCAGCTGATGGTCCAGGGAGGTCCTAGCTTATTGCTCCCCTGCCCCCGCCCCAGTCTCCAGACTGTGGTGTCAGGGAGATGATTCCTGCTCACTAACCACTGACTCCTTGGGGTGGAGGTGGGGACCAAGGGTAAGACATGTCTCTCCTGATGTTGAAGTTTTTACAAGAGGGACTCAGAGCCCAGCTCTGGCAACTAGAGCCACATGCCACCCATGGAAATTGTAAGGGGTTTTTCAGGAAAAGTTCTTCTAGTGCCTAGAAATGCCTGGCAAGGCAGATGTGTGCATTTTGCTGGGTTCTAGCCAGCTGTCAACTGTCTCTCCTGGCTGCCCACCTCAAACACTCAGCCACAGAAATGATTTGTCAGGGGCTCCAGCTAGTAGGAATGTGTTAGTAACACATGTGCACACACACACACACACACACACACATACACACACACACTTATAAAAAGGGTTCCACTGGGAAAACAAACCTTCTAAAAACCCAAAGTTGTTGAGTTTAGTCTCAGTGACTTTCTAGAGTGGAGAACTAAGTTGTGGGTTTTTTTCCCTAGAAGTTAAAACAATGTGGAAGAGAAAAGAAAATTGCATTTATTGATGTTGGGTTAAATGCATTCTCAGTACCACTCAAGAAGTTGCTCTCATTAGTCCCATTTTACAGGTGAGGAAGCATGCTCAGAGAGGGCCAGTTACTCTCCTGAGGTTGCATAGTTGAGATCCACGATCCTGGGTCTGGCTGAATAACTTACGTCAAAGTGATGCATCCATGATCTCAGCGGTCTCTGAGAAGACAAAGCAAACATTCCCATCTCCATTTGTAGACAGAGAAACCGAGACTCAGAAAGATTTAAGTGACTTGCCTAAGTTCTCACAGCCAGCAAGTGAGTCAAACAGGCTAGAACCTGGGGCTTCCCTCTCCTGCTTCATTCATTCATTGACCCATTCAGCAAACACTAATTAAAGGCCTGGTGTACACCAGTTCTCTACAGTACACCATTCTAATTCTTATTTAGATGAGCAGAATGACTGAAGGCAGGACAAAGCAAAAGAGCTCTGGGCCCATTCCTGCCTCGAGATAAAGGGAATCCACAAGTTCCACCCCTTTTCTGTGAACTTCCCTGAACTCCATCCATTCCCGATTTATTTTCCATTTTCTTCTTCCACCTCTCCTAAGTCTTTGCCCCTTCTACCTTCCTCTCACAGGTTTCCTCACCCTTCTCTGACCCCTGCAATCCCTTTTAACAGGTAACAGTACCCCTGCCCTGGTTTAGCCCCTTTGCTCTGTAGGCCGTATCTCTCCCTGCTTCTATGGCCTACATGCAGCCGTGGGAACTGGCCTCGCAGGGCCTTCCAACCCTGAAGACCTGCAGAACCTCAGCAACCCAGCTCCCCAGCCTCCTCCTTCCCCCATTTCTTCCCAGTCCTTTCTCCTTGGTCTCCTCAGATTGGCCAGTGGCATGTGGCGGATGGCCTCAGCATGGACAGCCGCCTCTACACCTCCAACATATCCAACAGTCTCTTCAACACCACCCTGGTCGTCACCACCATCCTGGTAAGCAAGGTGTCCCCCAGACCTCCCAGCTGCAGCCCCCCAGGGTGCCTCCTCCAGCTCCAGGCTAGTCACAGGCTTCCCAGTGAACAGAGGATGGGAACTCTAATCACAGTACCAAGACCAACTATGGCAGTGTAATTAAACTCAAGTAGCTGTTTCACAGGGAAATGACATCTAATGAGTTCCAGAGGAGCTGGGGAAGCAAGACTGGATGGAGACCCACAGTCTGTGGATGCCTCTTCCAGGCAGTCGGGGAGCTGTGCATGGCCAAAGGAAGGGGACTTATGAAACAGGTGGGAGAGGTCCACCAGGTCGCCTCCTCCTCTGTCATAACAGCTCACCTCACTTGGTTCCTGCAGTGTACAAATGCCCCTGCAGTGGACACCTGAATTTCAGTGGATGTTCATGGCTTATTTCTTCATTTTCAGCTGGCAAAGAGAAAATTCTCAATCTATAGTGCCAGGGACCATCTGCTTTTCTATTTTATTCAGTTTTCTTCCAGAATCACCAAGCCCTTCTCCCCACGTGCCAGGCACTGGGTTCATTCCTGAGGACATGGAGATGAGTAAGACTCAGTCTCCATCTTCAAAGGTTATAATTTAGTAGGTGGCATCAGTCGTATTCATTCATGGCCAAGGTCTTCTTCCCCCTGAAGACTTCACATTTTAAAAGACTTGTCAGTTCAACCAACTGCATGTATTAAGCAATAATTACTTTGTTCCTCTTCCCACCCCACCCCTTTAACTAAACAAAAGCATATTTCCCTGAATGACACATCTTAGCAGCAGCAGATAACCAACCACAACACTGATAGAATTCTAGCCCAGAGCAGAGGCTTGGCATGGTGTTAGCCTGCTCAGCCTTATCACTGCTAAATGCACAAGGTCTGCAAATGCATCTGTTTCTCTTAGGCTTTTTGAGATCACAAAAAGACCTCGGGGACCTCCATCACCACCTTCATGAACTGCTGGGGCCAGGCCCTGGACTAGACTTGTTGATGTCCTATAGCAGAGTGGGACAGAAGCCAGGAAGGAGGTGCACACTTAGAACCTAAGGATTGAAGGAGAGAGGGTCCCCTGCATTGGGAGGTCAGCAAAGCCTTAAAGAAGAAGGGACATGGAAGTTGAGTTCCAGGAGACAGGGAGAGACAGAGAACTGAATCAAAGAGAGTACTGTCAGGTGTTGGGCCGGAAATGCTGAAAAGTGCATGTTTTCCCAGGAACTGAGCACTGTTAGTGAGAGGTGAGCTATGAGGCCAGAGGGTGGGCTGGGTCCGCACTGCCTAGGGACTTGAATGCCAGGCTGTTGAGCTTTCCCTTCACTTGGTAGAAGACAGCACTCACTGAATATTTTTGTTCATTCGCTGAATGAACATTTCTTGGGCACTACTGTGTGCTGGGCACTGTTCTGGGTGCTCAGGAATAGATAGAACTGGGGAAGGGGAGTTGCGGGACTGAGAGCACAAGCAGTATAAACCCCCAGGTGGTCAGAGCCTCACTGAGAAGGGAAGATCTGAGCAGAGACCTCACAAAGGTGACGTTGACAGCCAAGTGCCGTCTGGAAAGAAATATTCTGGGCAGAGGGAGCAGTAGAAGCAAAGGGCAGAGAGAGCAGTTCCAGGTCCCAGTTACTTCCCATCTCAGCTCCCACTCTAGCTGATCTGAGCCAAGGTG
The DNA here is from genome assembly GCF_054644295.1 of Miniopterus natalensis. Classification (NCBI taxonomy): domain Eukaryota; kingdom Metazoa; phylum Chordata; class Mammalia; order Chiroptera; family Miniopteridae; genus Miniopterus; species Miniopterus natalensis. The sequence goes on from NC_142100.1 coordinate 578,620, forward strand.
AAAAAGATATTAAAGGGCGGAGGTGTCCCCACTCTGACTGCGATCTGGAGAGCCTGGCTGAGCTGGGGCAATAGTGAGCTGCAGCGTGGCCCAGCGGGGAGGGCAGCACACAGTGTGATCGCCGGGACCTCCCTCCCACTGTCTTCTCTCCCTCTGAAGCACTTCTCAACTCTGTCTCCTACTAGCTCTTTTCAAAGTCCATGCTTGAACTTAAACCTGTCAAACTCTCTCCCCTGAGCTGCTGCATTCCCTCATCGGCTCCCTTCACGCTTGCTCAGACCCTGGCTTCTTGTCAGCATGGCCATTCTGAAATCAGAATTGTCCCTTAATTTTCTTACTTAAAATCCCTCAGTGCTGCCCAGGACCCACCACCCTGAGCTTGAGATATAAACACTTCATAATCAGGCTGGGCCCGCTGGCCCTGCTTCCCCTCCAGCAACTTGGGGTCTAGCAGTACTGTCCAACATTTCCTCACTGTATCCTGCCATTGCCTGCCCTGCACATGCTGTTCCTGCTGCCATGAATACCCTTCCCCCTAATTCCTATTTCCATCTGGAAGTGCCTGTGTGTCCTTCACAGTTGTGCTTATGCAGCTTCCAGAATCTGACTCGGCCCTCTTCCTGTCCAGGATGTGCAGGAACATCCCTGTGGCAGCTCTACTAGAGGCTGTTTATAGCTCTCCCTCTGCTGGAATGAGACCTCCTCAAAGATAGGGGTGCCTGGTACAAGTAGGAGCTCAATGGTTGGAATTTGAATGGAGTTCTTTCCTACAGGATAAGAAAGGTCCCCTAAAAGCCAACAAGTGTTGGGAAGAAGAGGGGACATCCTACCTCTCAGGGTCTAGAATCAGACAGTGCTCAGAGCCTTGACACAGACCCACAGTGACACTGAGACCATGGGGTCATGTGCCTAGACCAGAAATGTCTATCTGACTTTGTGTGAATTTTAAATTAGCTTGCGAGTAGAGGGTAATTAGGGAGGCTAATTTGTGGTGCTCCTTGGGGTAACAAAAGATAGCCTGCATACTGCTATCCCAGGGATAAAAACTACCAGCTGAGACCTGTGCACGGTGCCAGCTCAGTGCCCTTCACTGGCACAATCCATGAGCGCTTCTTTCTGGAGCCAGGTTGGGCACCAAAGGAGGGAAAGAGTCAGCCCCAGGTCCACTTACGCTCCACCTGGGAGCAGGCACAAAAAGGAAGACTGGAGGAGGGCTGTGAGGGGCCCTGGCTGGAAGTACAGGAGTCCTTAGAAGTGAATTGGCACCACAGGAGGAGATGGGATACCAGGGACAGAGATGAGTTGTTTATACAGAAGAGGGGAGGGAAAGCAGTTGGGGCAGAGAGGAGCCCTCAAGCTGAGGACAGCGTGTGTGAAAGGCAGGGAGGCTTGCCCCACATCATTGACGTGACAGTGGGCTTGATCATGAAGCATAACCTTTAACTTGGAGCTTCCTCTCCCTGACACACAACTTCCTGCCTTCTCCTCTCCCACTTCAGATGCTCACAAAACTGGTCCCCCGTCTTCCCCTCGCGACCTCTGGTCTGTCTGGTTCTCCATCTTGCCCATCCCAGGTGTTCCTTTCAATACGAGCTCAACAAACCAGCCCTTCAGCACTTCCCTCTCAGCTTCTAAACTGCCTCCGCCAGAGTGCTCAGCCGTCTCACCTCACGCTCGTCCTCAGATCCAGCTGCCCTTTGCAATCAGTGCTCTCAGCAGCCAGTCTGCATTCAGCCTCCTGACTCCCCTGAGCCTCAGCAGTCCCTGTGCTCATCCCTCGCTCACCCCCTAAGCAGTCCTTACCAAACCTTTTCACACACCAAGCCTTCAATCCTACCTGTCTCCCACACAACTCGGAGGGCTGGCATGGGTTCCCTCTCCTTTGGCCTCCTTGCTCCCCCTCCATATCCACATCCATGCTCCCCAGCTTACCTCCAGGTCCACTCCCCAACCTCACACTCACCTTGACCCCTTCTCCTCCCATCAGGCCCTGTGCCCTGCAGCACCAACTAGCACATCTTTCTCTTCTTCTCTAATCTCTCCTTTTTGAAGGATTCCTCCCTTTCTACCTACAAATATACCCTGGTCCCTCCCATCCCAAGATGCTATCACCACCACCTTACCTCCATCCTACTGCCCCTTCAGCTACCCACTACTTTAGTGAACTATAAAGCATGGGTTTGGTGGACCCTTGGGCACCCTCCAACCCAGTCATTTGCAGATGACGCACTAAAGCTCAGAGAGACGTGACTTGTAGCTGTTGGTGGAGAGATGGCCACCTGCCTGCTCCACGCTCACTGGTGCGCATGGTATCCCCCAGCCCTTGCGAGTGCTGCCACCCCACTGAATCTTCCTTGAAAGGCTGCCAGGGACAGCTCACCCAGGTGCCCTTTCAGAGCCTGCCTCACGCCTGTGGGGGAATGTCTGCCTTCTTGAAACGTTTCCTTCTGACTGCCAGGGCCTTGTTGTTCTGACCTTCAGCTTTTCTTCTTCTGTGGTTGCTCCTCGTTTTCCGAAGGTCAGGGTCTCCCCAAGGGCCTCTTCCTACCCCTCTCTGTCCTTCCTCAGTTCTTCCTCTCAGTGGCTCAGTGGCCTCACGTACTCGGGACCCTCGGCCATTGCCTCTCTACAGAAGTCCCCCACCGCTGCCCTCCGTCTTGCCCTCAGTCCACACTTTAAAGATTCAATCAGACATTTCCTCCTGGATGACTTACCGGCACCTCAGGTTCAACATGTTCCAAATCCTCTCCCCTTCCACGCCGTCCATGGCAGCGAGACCATGTCCTCAGCCATCTGCCCCGCTCCGTGCCCCACACCCAAGCTGTCATCAAGCCTGTCCCGCTCTGTCCTTCCAGCTCTCTAGTCCAACCCGAATCAAACTACGGCTCAGGACTCAGTGTCTCACGCCAGGGAGGGCCTGTCCTCAAGCCCAACGTCTGTCCCTTGCTACTTAATATTCTTTACTCACATCCTTACATCTTTAAAACTGTTCATGCTTCCCTGAAACACGTGTGATGTGCAGACACCTCGTCCTGCCACCCAAGGCTCATACCCTAATTCGTCTTTCTACTTACTCCCCTCCCCCAGCCTCCACACAACCCATACTCCACTACATGAGGACCCATTGTCCCCTGAAGAGCTCATGCTTGACCTCAGTTGGGATTATGCCCCCGATCATGCCTTTTCCCTGCCCATGGGGCCCTCCATTCACGCCATTTCCACCTGTCAGTGTTCTGTCATCTTCCAGAGCTCAGCTCAGATCCCGCCTGCTCCACGGAAACTTCCCAGGACATTGCACCAGAGAGACCCAACCCTCTTCCCAACACTCCTGGAGGGATGAGCTCTATTTTGGGCTGCAGTTGTTCAGTACAGGTTCTTACTTAGCCTGCTATATCCTCAGCATCCTTGTATCTCATAAAGCTCAGTAATGGGTCTGTGTGGAGTAGACAAACAAAGTGGATGGAATGGGGTGGGCTCAGGTGATGACTCTAAACTAGGCAGAGAGCCTTCAGCTTGACACTCTGTGCCTTGAGGTCGGAGGAGGGGAGCTGATCACCACCTCCAAAGTTGCCCATTATCTAAGCCACTTCCTTTCTGGTACCCCATTGTCTCTCTAACCCCCTGTGCTCTGGGTCCCCATCACATGTGGCTGAGACCCCAGGGCTAAGATGAGAATGACAGCTGCCCAGTTCTGCTGCAGGAAAACCCATATTTGATGCTGAAGGGGAACCATCAGGAGATGGAAGGCAATGACCGCTACGAGGGCTTCTGCGTGGACATGCTCAAGGAGCTGGCGGAGATCCTCCGGTTCAACTACAAGATCCACCTGGTTGGGGATGGTGTGTATGGTGTTCCTGAAGCCAATGGCACCTGGACAGGAATGGTTGGGGAGCTGATCGCTAGGGTAAGGAACAAACAGGTGATTTGGACTTGGGGGTGGGCTGGGAGGGAGAAGGAAGGACATAAGGTTGTGCTGTATGCTTACAAGCCCTCCATCCATCCAGTTAGTTATTCATTCATTCCTCATGGACTTGTCTGTTCATTGCACACGTCTTTACCGAGCCAGCACTGAGTTGGCACTGGTGATGATCATTGGTAAGTATTTTACACCATGATACTCTCCTAGGCCAGCACCTGTAACAGGTAAGGGAGGCTTTGACCAATTCACATGAATTAGAGAGTTGGGGTCCCATTTCTGGATAATCCAGGTGCTCTTTTTTTTGTTCTGGTTATTTTATTGCTCTTTAGCACCCCCTGGCAGGCTTGGACAGGCCCCAAGAAAGTGAAACACACCTTCACCCACTGACTTTCACAGAGAGGTGCTGTCAGGGAGACATGGTTAAGCCACAGGGGAAGGATCAACTGTCATGGTTGGCCACAGGTGCAGTTACTGTTACTTCTTGTATCCTTTTTTTTGCTATCCCCAATGTGCTTTTACAGACCTAGGGCCGAGGTGCACTTGGACAGGCTGTAGGTTTTCAGAGTGAATGTGGATTAAAATTCAGGTGAGCGTCACAGAGCATCGGCCATCTGTTAGGTTAGAACAAGGGTACATGGACTTCAGGCACCTGGCTGGGTGGCTCAGTTGGGTGGAGTGTCATCCCCTACACCAAAAGGTGGCAGGTTCAGTTCCCCACCAGGGCACACACCCAGGTTGCCAGTTCAATCCCCGGTCTGGCCACGTGGGAGGCAGCCCTTCGATGTTTCTCTATCATGTCGATGTTTCTCTCTCTTCCTACATCTCACTAAAATCAATACAAAATAAAGTTTTTAAAAAGTTCTTCCACAGGGAAATCTCTAGTTTTCTTGGTACACACTGTTAACATCTGTAAAAATTAATTAAGTCATTATTAACTCACGACCCATGTTTTCATAACTGAGTTTTATGGTCAGAATAGGTGCAGAGAGCACAGACCAGGATTCTTCGGGCGTCTTGGACCAACCCCTTTCCCTCTCTGTGCCTCCCAAGAGCGAGAGGACCCCCTGCAGCTCTCCTGCAGTTTCCCAGCTAATGTCACCACGCAGCGTGCTTTACATACATTGTCTCCAACCCTCTTTAAACATACCTTTTAGCTACTTGTTATGCCCACTTTAAAAATGAGCCGTTGGAGTTCAGAGCTTGAATGGCTTGTCTGAGCCCGCACAGTTAGCATGAGTCTGGGCTGGGATCTGAGCCCAGGCCTGTGTCATCCAGAGCCCACGTTCCCTCCGTGCAGCCCCTCAGCTGCACTGATGTCACCAAGACATCGGCCCCCCTTCCTTCCCGTCTGCCCTGCTTTCATTTTTCTTTTCTTCTTTCTTTACTTCCTTTCCTTTATCTATTGAATTAATATGATTTTAAGCCTTTACCTGTACCAAACTTGGAATATGAGATACATTTTTTAAATCCTGGTCTTCAAGGTTTAAATATTAGTTGGGGTGTTAAATGGGTTATCCTTGGCAAAGCACTGTGGAGGTTCAGTGCCGACTGGAGAGTGGGGTGGGGATGGAGCGCTGGGGAGGGTGCTGAGGGGCTCGTCTGGCAGTAATGACCCAGCCAGGCTTGTTGAGAGAACTGTGAACTGTCCCCTGCACTGGGGTCCAGTGAGCTGGTTCAGAAGGGGGCCTTGTTCCTTGGGAGAGGCTTGCAAAGGGAGGGCTGACTCTTCAACAGAAGGCAACAGAAGGCCTAGGGAGGAGTCCACAGCATCACAGGGGCAGGGGCAGAGGTGAGGGAGAGGGCAAGAGGAGGCAGACTTCTGCAGGGAGCCTTCGCTGCGTGTAGACTCAGGCCTGCCCTCCTGACAGCGCCCTGCTTCAGCAGCAGAGGGAGGGGCCTTGCTGCTGGACCCAGCCTTTCCTGCCCACTCACTGATGTGCCCAGTCTCCTGGAGCCCTTTCTTCAGCCCTCCCACTGTCTGGAGACTGGTAGGGTGAGTTCCAGGATGTCGGCACACAGCCCCTGGATCTGTGACATGGACGGGCACGGGGAGGAGAGGGATCTGGGAAGCGGGGAAAGCAGCCACACACTGAATGACGTGGGTGATCCGTAAAGAATCTACCACCCACCCAGACCAACTTTCAAGCCAAAATTCTGCTGCTTTGTTCTCATCAAAACCTGGCAACATAGTTAATGAAATATGTCGATTTAATAAATATTTAATGAACACCTACCGTGATTCTAAACCTTGGAGACAAATAGGGGAGAAAACAAACAAGGATGCTAAGGGCAGTGCCCTGTGAGTCTCACCAGAGAGGAGATGCTAACCAATGGTCATGTTAATGTGTAATTTTAGTCTGATAAGTGCAGGAGAGGCACAGTAGGAGGAACTGCAGGAGCAGCAGGAGGGAGGGGTCCTGTCTTGAGAGGACAGTGGGTAGGGGAGGGAAGGCTTTCTTTGGGAAATGATGTTTGAGCCGACTTCTGAAGACTAAAAAGAGCATTCCAGCCAGAAGGCTGCCTGAATGCCCCTGGGCAAGAGTGGGTGACCCTGGGACCCCACCTTCCCCAGGTTCGATGCTTTGATATGGTCACCAAGATGTTCTCCTAGGATGGCAGGAGTCCTAAGTCCTGCTCCTCCTGTGTGACTCCTTTCCCAGCTGCATGTGAACATCTCAGAGACGAAAGTGGCAGAGCCTTGGGGTTACTGAATGTCCCACCTGGAAGAGACCTCAGAGTCGCTCACTGTCCCTAAATCTGCCATGTACACAGATAAGGAAACAGAGGTTCAGGGAGGTTAGTAAACTGTCAGAGACCACACACAGCCAGTAAGTGCAGAGCCGCGCTTAAGCCGCAGCCTGTCTGACTTCAGGCTCATGGTATGAGAGAGCAGAAATCTTGCTGTTAGATGGACCTACGCTAACATTTCAGTTCATTCACTTACACGTCTGTGTTTTAGGGAAATTTATTTTTCCCTTTCTGTCACTTCCCCAAGGCTTCAGTTTTCACCTGCAAAGAATTTCTGTAAAGATTTGAAATATCATATGCTTACATACAGAGTGACATGCAAGAAGTAGGAGAATTTTCTTAGGCTGGGCTCCCTAAAGAACAGAGCCCAAGGAAAAAGTGTATATGCTAATTCAAAGAGTGCCATTCCAGTGAGGGCGCTGGGAGGAGGCGGGTGAGGCAGAAGGGCCCCCTCAGGGAGTGTGCAGCACAGCTTTGCTCTAGGCACAGCCGGTTGTCGGTCTGCAGAGGGGCCTGTGAAACTGCTGCCTCACTGAACAGCCCAGAGTAGGGGGAGAAAGATGGATCTACTGAGTTCCATCTCTCAGTGCTGAAATGAAGTTCATTCCACAGGACACCTGGCCACCTTCAAAGAAGTCAGATCTCAAGGCAACGGTGAGCACACTGTCAGTCCTAGCGACATCAGGTGTGCCGGTCGAGTGTGTGTGTGTGTGTGGGGGGGTGATCTGGGACCCACCTCCCTGCAGGGGTAGGAGCCAGTGTGTGCCTGGCTGCCAAGAGATCTGCACATCCTCACACCTCAGCAGCCTGAGGACACTGCCTGGCTGGAGGAACATGGAGCAGTGATGATGTGAGGCATATGAAGGGTTAGGAAGAGCAGGCACAGTGAGCCAGGCCCAACAAGAGGGTGGCACACCATGATGACATTCCCCAGCCACCAGGGCAGTGAGAGAACCCGTGGAGCCTTCCTCCCTCATAAAGCCATCTCAAACCTGATTCCTCCGGGGGGTGAGGCCCAGCTGTCAGCCTCAGGCTCAAGAAAAGATCTCAAGGCTTTGTCTGCCATCCCAAGATCCCTTTATGATCTTTTCCACCAAAAGGGTTAATGTGGGAATCTGGGATGTGGGGCAGGGGGTAGGGTTCAATTATGTTCAGAGCAACCTCAGCAGCCTCAGATCAGATTCTTCTCCAACCCCATGAGCATCTAGAAGCAGCTGGGAAATTTGTCAGAAGGCTCACTTCTTGGGAATTATTTCTACCTTTCCCACCTAGTGCCAGCTTACTAAGGGGAGGAAGCAGAGAAAATGGAAATGTATTAACTTAGACATCTGAAAACCTTCTAAGGGACTGTCTTGCTTTAAACAGAAGAGACGGGCAGAAAGGAATTGATTTGGGGAAGGGTGGGAAAGGAAGCTATGAAAAGTAACATCTTAGTATCTTCTGAGAATGTTCTGGTCCCGATTGCCCACTGTACCTGGCAGAGGTGGAACGCTGCCTGCAGCTCAGCCATGCATAAGCTCCAGTCTGAAGTCAGGGGAGCTTTCAAGAGCTCCAGTTCAGTGTGTGGCACTTAGCCTCTGTCTCCTTCCCCAGAGCACATGCTCGTTCACTGCCCAGTTTTAGCAATTCAGCTCCTGGTTATCCCCAAGCTTGGATCTTTGATGTAGCTAACCTCAGTCCTCGCCCTCCCCTCACCCCAGGAGGAAGGGTCCTATCCCAAATCAGAAGCTAGGGCCCTACTAACCCTGCTGATGTATTTTCTATCCTTGGCCCATGTTACCTGCCCCTGGATGCATTGATTCAGCATCATTGTAGCTTAAAGTTGTTAAGATATAGCTCTTACTTTCATTGACCACACATTCTATATACGCAGAACCTCCAAGTACTGTTGTGCAGACTGCATATTGGACAAGGGGTGATGGGGCCTGGAACCAGCTTTCACTCTGCTCGCCACGCATGTGGTCCGCTGTGAGGCTGTGGCCACCTGTGGATTTTCTGCCTACAGAGATGCCTTTAGTTTGCCAAGCCATGTGCCCACTAAGTCTCCTGGGAGAATTAATTTTTATAATTCACATAATGGCTCCAACTATACTTTAAATGAGGCCCAGTGTATAAAAATAATGAAGCCATAGCATGTAATATATGCAAAATGAAATTGTTTACAAAAGTTTATGGGAATATAGAGGAAAAAAGAAATAGTTCAACTCCAGGGAGGCAGGCATAACTTTGGAGCAAAGCTAATGATACTAACAACTCTTGCCTACGGAGGCTCTACTGAGGGCCACGTATTTACCATGCATCATTTCTTCTCCCATCTTATGAGATAAACATTGTTATTCACATTTTTATAATGAAGAAGCTGAGGTTAACTTCAGCCTGACAGAGAGGCTAACTCGGTCACACAACTAACAAGTGATCGATCTGAAATTCAAAACCAGTCTGTCTGACATCAAGTCCAAGGTCATTCTAATCCACTGGGATGCCTCTAAGGAATTAACAGTCCAGCTGGACCTTGTTGGACATGGAGGAATTCGATAAGCAGCAAGGAGGAAAGAGTTACAGGTAGAGAGAACTGTGTGGACAAGACACAGAGTCTGGAATATGCAGAGTGCAATGTGGCCACATCACAGGAAGGAAAGGCAGGAGCTTGAGGGGATGCTGAAAAGGCAGTTAGAGACCAGGTTGTGAAGGTCACTGTGAGGAGTTTGGACTGTATTTTAAAGGTAGTAGGGAGTTGCCGGTGTTCTTAAGCAGGGGAATGATATGGTTAGGTCTTTGGTATAGAAATAGACTCAAGAGTAGCAGTTCTCAAAGTGTGGTCCTCGAACCAGCAGCAGTAGCAACAGCCCTAGGACTGGTCAGAATTCCCCATCCTGGATCCCTTCCAGACCCACTGAATCAGAAACTCTGGAGTGGGGGGCAGCAATGTGCATTTTAACAGGCCTTCCTGGTGATTCTGATGCGTGTTTAAATTTGAGAAACCCTGGTGCCCATGAAATTTAATGGATGGATGGAGTGGGGAGAAACAGGAAGCAGCAAGACCAGCACAGGGACTATGGAATAATTAAAGTGAAGACGTGAGTGATGGTCACAGCATTAAGATTCAAGTGGCAGTAATGGACTCAACAGGCTTTTCATGGATGGGCCTTAGTTATTAAAGGAGAGAACAGGACAGGAAGGGAGAGGGCAGGTCCAGCTAACTCCTGGCTTTGGTTTTGGCGACAGGTGGCTGGTAAACTCATGACCTGAGAAACAGTACATGGAGAAGAGTAGCTATAGGTGGCAAGTATGAGGAGTTACATGGCTTGGACCTGAAGCTCCGGCAGGACGTTGAGGTGGAGAGAAGTACAGGGAGTCAGGGTAAGGAAGGCCTGAGCTTTGTTTGGGAGTCAGCAGGGTACCGGTGCTGATGAAGTGGGAGGACTAGTTGTGCTCACCCTGGCCTCACACCCCTTCTCTCCCTGCTCTGCCGGGTAGCAGCTGTATGAACTTGGACAAGTCACCCAATGTTTCTGATACCTGCCCCAAGGTTGTTGAGAGAAATAGATGAACTATAGTGAATCTCTGAAGTGTGCCTGGCATGTAGTAACTCTCAGCAGGTGTTGTCCTCTCCTCCCTCCCGGTTATCTATTACCTGCCTCTCAATGTTAGGCTCCGCTTGCACTTCCTCTCTGGGCCTCAAGCTCAGATCCTCATGCTTCCCACCATCTGTCTTCAAACCATGCCCAGGTGCATGCATGTCCATCTGCTCCTGAGACACACTCACCCAGGGCCCCAGCCTTCCCTCCCCCAGGCATCTCTGGGTTCATTCCTCGCCACATCATGTCTGGAGACTACAAAAGCATGGCTGATCAATGCAAAACCGAAGTCCCTGTGTCCAGCTGTGCCCCAGCGCATTCTGAAGGTTCTGTGCAGGGGTGGTGGCCTATGTGCTGCTCTAACCCCATCTTTTCTTCCCTCTGCAGGAAAGGGGCACAAGGAGCAGAAATTGACTCCAGAGGGAGGAGTCTCTGACTCTCTCCTGGGGAAGGAGGCACCTCTATTAGGTGACAGGGCGGTGGTAGTGGTGTCAAGTCCATTTGTCCTCTTGGGCTTAGAGAAAAATACCCTGAATTGAAAGACAGCATCTGTTCCTGAACCTTAAATTAGTAGCTGAATCTTCCTGGGATACCACTTGCTCAATTGTTAAGTGAGCTTAACCATTTCCCTCATGCTCTGCCTTGCATCAGCCACAATTTCACCAGTATCCCTGAAGAACTAAACAAGAGCCCACAAATCCCTGCACTTGACCCTCACTCTCTGCATCCCCACTGCCCTTCTTGGGGTTTTTTGAACACATTGTGCTCAGTCCCCGCCTGAGGCCATTACGTTTGCTCTTCCTCCTGTCTAACACCTGCACCCCAAGTCTCCAATCTACTGTCCCATCTCATCCTCTAATCTAAGCCAGGTGTCACCTCTTCTGAGAAGCATTTTTTCTCTTCCATCTTAAGGGACCCTCCACCTCTCCTAGTCACTCTCTACCACATTATTTTGTTGCATTGTCTTCAAAGAAATTGTCACCATCTATAATCATTTTTCTTACTATGGGACTATTTGTTTATTGCCTGTCTCTCTTTACTGTAATATAGATTCTCTGAGATTAGAAACTGGATGGCTCTTGTTTATCCCTATACTGGAAGCACCTGGAACAGTCCCCAGCATACAAAAGCACTCAGTAATTATGGGATGGATGGATGGATGGATGGATGGATGGATGGATGGATGGATGAGTGGGATGCTGTGAAGGCTCATGTAAAAGAATTACTTACCTTTATAGCCCTTGACTCCAAGGAACTTAGAGTCTGGACAGAAAAGCCCAATGCTGAGAATTAGCTGTAGGCTTTCAGATGTTCCTTTTGACTGGTGAGAGGGAAAGCACGCCAGTGACATTTAGCAGGCTGGGGCTGCGAGAAACGGTGTTTCCCCTGGGGCTGGCCTTCTACTGCAGCCATGCCTTCTACTGTACACATGCTTCCTGCACACCCCTGCCTTCCCTCCCTGGGCTCTGCCTTCCCCAGCAACCCACAGTGGGGCCTTCAGCTCACCCCACTGTGTGCTCAGTTCCACCCCACCTCCCATGCCAATATTGCCTTGAGAAAGAACTTAAGCAACTTAACCTCTCTTTCCTTTCCCCATGAGTTGGAAATGTCCAGGATTAGTTGTCTGATGCTAAAATTGACTTTCAGTCTTCTAATTCATTGCCAAGCCACAGCTGTACCTCTCTCCACTCTTCAGCTAGTTGACCCCACTGGGTATCTGCTTAGCCCCCACCACATTTATTCTCCAGCTGCTTTTGGAATAAAACCCTCTCCCATTGTGCTTTGTGCTTGCTGCTTTATTTTCTTGAGTATGTGTGTTGGTGGGGAGGGGCAAAAGCATCCTGAACATCATGGAACAGGTACCCAGACGACCTATCTGGACTTCTGAGTAACCTCACCTGAAACTCCCATGTACTGTGCTCAACTCCTTGTGGCTCCCTATGCTACCTTTTGCTTGTCTTGGCTGTAAATTGCCCTAAAGATAGTAATGGGCACTGATTGTTGAGCACTTACTACATGCCAGATACTCTGCTAATAATTGCTTTGCAAATATTATCTCATTTACTCTTTAAAGAACCTTACAAGGAAAAGTATTATTACCCTCATTTTATAGATCAGCAAACTGAGGCTCTGAGGTTAAGTTGTCCAAGTTCACGTGGTTGAGAAGTGGTAGCATCAGGCTCCAAATTCAGGTGGGTTCATAGTGTTTTCTTAATTACCGTGCAGAGACTTCCTGAACATATACCATGCTTTGCTTTCCTAGCAGTACCTCCATCATCAAATCCTGCTGCTGTGGTCTCCCTGCCCTGCCCCAGCAGGTAGACCCTGCCCATCCCTTGCCTTCCTATGAAGAAATAGCCTTGCTTCAAAGAACCCAAATGTGACAGTTCTGTTTGTCTTCTGGCTATCTCTCATTCACAAAAATGAATTGCACCAAAAGGTCTGTGGTGTTCAGTGTGCCTATCGCCATGGCTTGGCCTGGCTATGTCACAGCGCCTGGCCAGAATCATCATATACTTAGTCACAAATTCTTTTCCATGCCTTCCCATAGCTTGTCAGGAGCAATGGGCATCCCACCATTTGTCGGCATGAGAGCCAGGCCTGGTTCAGTCATGCCAATGGCCGTGTTGGCGCTACGAGACCGCCATCTGGGAGCCCTGTTCTGCTCCACCCTTTCCAGAACCTATGGAATTATTTCTTATCTTCTGAAGCCCTCAGATATGCTCCCTTGATTGATAACAGACTCCTGCTCCAGCTGTGTCTACATTTGCAATTTAGGCAACAAAACAAAAGCCTAGATCCTTTTAAATGTCAGCATTTGGTCCATTTAGTCCATTTGGACTGTTCCAAAGGACACTGTCAGCTCTTGCAAAATGGATCACTCACCCCGATCCAGGAGACCTGTGAGCTGAACTTCCACTTCTTGGTAGCAGAGGAAAGGTGAACTGGGCCTGGCTGGCTCCCACGGAATGGTAGATAATGGGACACAGGCAAGAAATCAGAACAGAGGGTAGGCATGATCAGTAGGCACAGAACATGGGTAATCTGATGTCAATCTGGCCAACGGGAGGAGAGTCCGAAGGAGCAAATCAGGTAGAAGGGCTCGGCCTTCAGAAAACCCACCAGGCAGATGGTGCAGTCCAAAGCAGAGGCCATGTCGCAGAGGCTTCAAGGAAATGGAACGAGGATAGAAGCAGGATACCAGAATCAGGAGCAACATCATAATAGCAATAGCAGTCAGGCCTTTACATTAACTCAATCCCTAGAACAACTTATGAAACTGTTACCGTTCATACTTTACTCATGAGAAAACAAGTTCAGAGAAGCTAAGTAACTTGTCCAAGGCCACACAGCTAGCAAGAGACTGACTTAAGCCCAGGACCTTCTGACAGTTCTCTGTCACCAAACACTGTGAGAACATCTCTGTTGAACCTGGGACAGGCTCATCTCCCTCCTCTGGGTTTTTAGACCCATCTTAGGTGGGGCTGGCCAGCACTGGGGGATGACTGCAGCTCCCAGCAGGGAGACCAGCCCTCCAGAGACTGCCCAATGTTCACAGCAGACAGAGTGGACTCTTCCAGGAGTTCCACAGTCTGTTCAGCTGTTTAACCAGAAGAGGAATCTGGACTTTGCTTGTCCAGATGCAAATCCAGATAAAACATCCAGATGTTCTGTTTAGCCCTTCTTGAATTAGAAGCCACCAGATGTTTAAACAAAGATACTCAGAGGACTCTCCATGCCTGAGTTTACGTGTCTTGCATGGGTGAAATGACCAGACAGGGGCACAGTTAATGCTGCTGCCCTTTGTGTATCTTCTAGGCCATATATATATATGGCTTTGTTGATTTCAGAGAGAAGAAAAGAGAGAGAGAGAGTCATCATTGATCAGCTGCCTCCTCACACCCACGACTGCGAATCGAGCCCGCAACCCGGGCATGTGCCCTGACTGGGAATTGAACCGCTCTCTCCTGGATCCTAGGTCAATGCTCAACTGCTGAGCCACGCCCGGCCGGGCTTAACCCTTGGAGTCAACAAGGTGCTTAGTGTCAGGCTTAAGGGTGGCCATTCTCTATTCTACTTGGGCAAATCATGTAACTTTTTTAAAAAAACATTTTTATGGAATCATCCATATGTAATCATTAGTGTCAGCTTGATGAATTATTACAAAGGGGATATACCCATGTAATCACCATCCAGGTCAAGAAATACATCATTACTAACACCCTGAAGACCTCTTGTTCTGTCCCCTCAATATGCCCCCTTTGACTCTACACACACCGTCTTCCTCAAAGGTAACCATTCTCCTGAATTTAACACCATGTAACTTTGCTTCATTCTCCTGTCTCTGAGTTGGCTACTGCTGATCTTAAGTTGTTGTGAGGCTCAAATGAAGTCTTTGAAAAAGAACTTTGGGGATGTTATTATTGGTGAGCACATGAGCGAGAGAGATGGGACACCTCTCTAAAGTAGACCAAATATACTTCATCACCCAGGAAGAGTGGCCAAAGGTTTATGACAACATCTCTAACTCTCCTCCTCAAAAGCCTGCAGGGGTCCCTGAGAAAATGCTCTACTGTCCTTTGCAATGATTTTGACTTGTGCATAAACTAATAAGAAATGAGGAAGATGCTGTCCCATCCATGGGTATAATTGTTCAGATCATTTCTCACCCTTCCTGTAAATCTCAAGGGGTGGGGAAGCAGAGGAGGGGAGTTATTGGCTTTGAGTAGAGAAGAGTCAAGGGAAAGACTGTGGAAGTTCTCTATGTCTGTCAGCAATGGTCCCAGCAACTGGTGGTACTTTATTTCACCCAGCAGAAACAGTCCTAAGAGCATTCCTTATAACAGGGCTGACAAGTGGGAAGGGGAATAAAAGAAAGCACTGTGAGTTGGTGGTGCTCTCAGATTCCTCCAGCAGCAGGAGCTGCTCACCTGAGCCTCCCTGGGCTCGCTTCACACAGCTTCCTGCACAGGCCTGGGGCCCACAGGCCCTGACAAGTATGCAGTTGGCTTGATCAGTGCAGTCCCTCTGCTTGTAAGATTGGGGATGTAAGTCTAATACCCACAGGAGCCAGTTAACCTTACTGAAATCAGGGCCCCACCCTGTGTCCCATTCCTTAACCAACTTCTTGGGCAGCCAGCAGGTATGGGAGACTGGCAGAAATGTGTGAACTCACTAGTAGAAATTCAGTTGCCTTTTATCACGTGGCCTACGGATGACTTAATTGTCCTGTGGGTTGGAGGTTTTATCAATTTCATTGGGGAAAAGGGACATTTGAATTAGAAATGACCATATTCTTCTGAAATTTTATCTAAATTTTTCTTTCTTTTTTTATTTGATATTTAAAATGTTGATCGATCTTCAAAAAATCAGGTGAGGACGATGGTGAAGGCAGTGGTGGTGAAATGCGAGGGAGCAGAGCCCAAGCTGTAGGGCTTCACTGTGTAAATGCTGTATAACATACATAATACACATATGCGACTTCTTTGCATTCTCTTCAAAACCTAAATTGATGTTTTTTAACAATAACTTTTAAAAATAAAATTGAAGTTGATTTTTTAACTTGCAACAACAACAAAATAATAGCGTATACTCCTGTAGTACTTCCTGTTCCAGATACTATTATAGGTGTTTTTCATCTATTAATTCATTAGTCTTCACAGCATTCCTATGAAGTGTATATTATTTCTTTCTCCATTTTCCATACGAGGAAACTGATGTACAGAGAAGTCAGGTAGCTTTCCTAAAATTACACGGCTGGCGAGTGGCAAAGTCGACTCTAGAGTGTGTGCTCGTAGTTGAATCACTACTATAAAACTGCTCCCCAACTCAGCGTCAAAGTGACAATAGCATGCACTGAGCTCCTACTTTCTTTGATTCATTTAGTCATTCCTTTGCTTATGCCTGCATTCAACAAATATTTATCTGGTGCCCACCATGAGCAGGCATTGTTCTAGGTTCTGGAGGTACATGTGGGTACAGCAAACAGGAGGTTCATGCCCTCTTGCAGCATGTATTCCAGATAGACAACAAACAGCTAAATGAATGAATAAACAAGATGATTTCAGATTGTGACTTTTGCTGTGAAGAGAATAAGCCAGGGTGATAAGACAGAGAGTGTCAGGGAGAAAGGTTCTTCAGATGGGCACCCGAGGAAGGGCCCCAGACCTGAGCAGGGTGAAGAAGCCACCCACCCCAGGCCAGGGCAGAGCACTGCAGGAGGAGGAGAGTCCATGCAAAGATCCCAAGGTGCAAATGAACTCACCGTGCTCGAGAAACAGAATGAAGGCCGGGGCAGCGAGTGTGAGGTGGGTAGTGTGGGGCAGCCTCATGGGCTGTGGTAAAGAATTACTTTCTTTGCCTGGGATCCAAGCACACCCAAGAGTCTGAAGGTAGCATTAAGAGAGTTCTCAAACTTAGAAGGGAAAGATTTACATCTATGTTTTTTTCTAAATTCAATCTGAAATGTAGTAGTTCCTTCAGTTATGAATGTGGGCCACGAACTATAGTGGTATTAGCCACACCTGTAACTTTGTCACCGATGGTGTCATTGCAGGATTACTGTTAGACCTACCCTAGCTCCTAAGTCATATATCACAAAACATAAACATTTTTATAACTGTATTTCTATATAACATAGTAGTGTGATACAGTAAATGTTATAAACATTTTAAAAGAAGGGGTAACAGACATCACCAGACTGTGAAAGGCATAAAAAAAGATTAAGAACCAATACAGAGAAAAATGGTATAATCTGCTTTGGCCTTTAAAAGACCCCCATGGCTACAGTTGGAAGAAGGGCTCTTCCTGAGCTTCATTTACACAGGTTATTGGATCTGACCCTCTTGGCAATTATTAAACACACAATATTCCTTCCATTTAAGAGATGAGGAAACTGAAGCCCAGGCTTCAGGTGATTTGCTCAGCTGGTGAACGGTGGAGCTGGGAGAGCCCATGGTTAGTGAATGGAAGCATGTGACAAGAGGTCAGAGGTAATCAATATCGGCTTGGCCTGACCCAGCTTGGACCCCTGTGCCACACCACTTCACCCATGAATGAGCTGCTAACCCTTTCTTACCTTTTTAAGCTCATCCTCAGCTTTAATAATTATGGCAGGAGCCGGGGTTCCTGAGGGACTTGAAGGGTGGACAGGACTTGGATAGACGGTGAAAGCTGAGATACATGCTGTAACGGGAGAAACTTAAGTGGAACAGAGATGGCCAAGCCTAAGTAGGAAGGATTCTAGCGAGCCCAGTATAACTGGAGTAGGGCTTATGTCTGTCTAAGGTTGATTTGGGTCAGATTGGGAGAGGCTTTAAATTTCAGATTAAGAAAGACTGGTTTTAGAGCATAGGCCGTGGGAAGCTGCTGCAGGCTCCAATAAACCTGTACACGTCCAGTATCTGCTAAATGGGTGAGACTGAAAACTGCAATACCACTTAAAAGACATTACCTAATATAAAATTCAAAGTATTTAACAACTTTTTGTAATCAAAATATTTAGCGATCAGCTCACCTGGGGCATTCAGATGAACACACCTCTAACTCAGAGAGGTACGCTGATGGCCTGCTCGTCACCACGAGGACACCTAATAGACACCTTCTCCACGTGTTTGACACTATTTCCCGACTCTCTCCAAAGTGTGTCTTCTGCATCAGTCAGTGACAACTTTCACGTCTAGATAAAAAACCTTGGAGTCACCTTGACTCCTCTTTCTCCTGCAACCTGTACCAGATCTACCTGGATATTTCGTAGGCTCTTTGAAAACACCTCTAGAAAGGAGAGCAGCACGTCGCTGCAAGAGCCTAGGGATTTCCCAGTTTAACGGGAGTGGCTAGGTGAAATAAACCTTCCTTTTTATAACTTTTCAAAATAGGAACTTTAATGTTTGCTTCCTGATTTTATTCACATGAAAATTCTTTTTTATTTTTCAATTATTGTTGACATACAATATTATATTAGTTTCGGGTGTACAACATAGTGCTTAGACATGTATGTATTTTATGCACCAATCACCCTGATGAGTCTAGTACCATACTTAGTTATTTCAATATTATTGACTGTATTCCCGATGCTGTACTTTTCATCCCCATAACTATTTTTTAACTACCAGTTTGTACACCTATAATCCCTTTTGTCTTTTTCACCCATCCCTTCAATCTCCTTCCATTTGGTGACCATCAATTTTTTCTATGTATCTATGAGTTTGTTTCTGTATTGTTTGTTCATTTATGTTCATTTTTAGATCCCTCATGTAATCAAAATTATGTAGTATTTCTCCTTCTCTCTCTCTGACATACTTCAATTAGCATAACACCCTCTAGGTCCATCGATGTTGTCGCAAATGGTAAGATTTCATTTTCTTTATGCCTCAATAATATTCCATTGTATATATCAACCACTTCTTTATCCATCTATTGATGGACCCTTAGGTTGCTTCCATATCTTGGCTATTGTATTTAGTTCTGCAATGAAAACAGGTACATATATCTTTTCAAATTAGTGTTTCAGATATTTTTGAATAAATACCCAGAAGTAAAATTGCTGGGTCATATGGTGTTCTGTTTTTAATTTTTTGAAGTAACTTTGTACTGCTTTCCACAGTGGCTGCAACAATTTACAATCCCACCTACACTGCAGGAGGGCTCCCTTTTCTCCACACCCTTGCCAACACTGTTGTTTAATGATTTATTGATGGAGCCATTCTAACAGGTGTGAGGTGATGCCTCATTATGGTTTTAATTTGCATCTCTGATGATTAGTGATGATGGGCATCTTATCATATGTTTATTGGCCATCAGTCTGTCCTCTCCGGAGAAATGTCTATTCATATCTTCTGCCCATTTTTAATCAGGTTGAGGGGTTTTGGTGTTAAGTTGTATGAGTTTTTTATAGGCTATTTTGGATAACACCTTGTCAGATGTATCATTGGTAAATTTCTTCTTCCATGCAGTAGGTTGTCTTTTCGTTTTGTTGATGTTCCTTTGCTGTGCAAAAACTTTTTTAGTTTGATGTAATCCCATTTGTTTATTTTTATTTATTTTCATTTCCCTTGCCTAGGAAGACATCTTCAAAAAAAGGTATTGAGAAGAGCAAGGTGAGAGTTTACTGCCTATGTTTTCTTCTAGGAGCTTTGTGGTTTAAGGTATTACATGTAATTATTTAATCCATTTTGAGTTTATTTTTATGTCAGTATCATGTGTTTTGATTACTATGGCCTTATAGTATAGTTTGAGATCAGGGAGTGTGACATGTCCAACTTTGTTCTTCTTTCTCAATATTGCTTTGGCTATTCAGGGTCTTTTATGTTTCCATATACATTTAAAGTTATTTGTTCTAATTCCATGAAAAATGCGATTGGTACTTTGACAGGAATTGCATTAAAATCTACAGATTGCTTTGGTTGGTCTGGACATTTTAACAATGTTAATTCTTCCTACCCATGATTATAGTATAGCCTTCAATTCATTTGTATCTTTTTCAGTTTCTTTCTTTAATGTCTTATACTTTTCAGAGTACAGGTCTTTTACCTCCTTGGTTAAATTTATTCTTAGGTGTTGTTTTTTTTTATGCAATTGTAAATTGAATTTCTAAAAAATTTTTCTTTCTGATAGTTCGTATTCATGTATAAAATTTCAACCAATTTCTTGCCCAGCCGGGTGTGGCTCAGTGGTTAAAGCGTCGACCTAGGATCCAGGTGATCAGGGTTCGATTCCCGGTCAGGGCACATGCCCAGGTTGCGGGCTGCAGCCGATCAATGACTCTCTCATCATTGATGTTTCTCTCTCTCTCCCCCTCTCCTTTCCTCTCTCTGAAATCAATAAAGATATATTAAAAAAAAAATTTCAACCAATTTCTGAATATTAATTCTGTGTTCTGCTGTTTTATTGAATTCATCTATCAGTTCTAACAGATTTTTGGTGGAATTCTTAGGGTTCTCTATATTATAGTGTCATGTCATCTGCAAATGACAGTTTTACTTCTCCCTTTCCAATTTGGATGCCTTTTATTTCTTTTTCTTATCTGATTGCTGTGGCCAGGGCTTCCAATACTGTGTTGAATAAAAGTGGTGAAAGTGGACATCCTTGCTTTGTTCCTGATCTTAAAGAAAAAGTTTTTAGCTTTTAACCATTGAGTATGATGTTAGCTGTGGGCTTGTCATTTATGGCCTTTAGTATATTGAGATATGTTCCCCCATCTCCACTTTGCTGAGATTTTTAATCGTAAATGGATGTTGGATTTTATAATATGGTCTTTACCTTTAACTTTGTTTATATGGTGTATCATGTTAATTGATTTGTGGATATTGAATCAACCTTGCATCCCAGGAATAAATTCTACTGTATCATGGTGTATGACCTTTCTAATATAGTGCTGAATTTGATTTGCTAATATTTTTTGAGGATTTTTGTCTATGTTCAGCAGGTATATTGACTTGTGATTTTCTTTTTGGCAATGTATTTTTCTGGTTTGGGGTTTAGGTAATGCTGGCCTCATAAAATGAGTTGGGGAGCCTTCCTTTCTCTTCAGTTTTTTGGAATACTTTGAGAAGGATAGGTATTAATTTTTTTTAATTTTTGGTAAAAAATTTTCTATGAGACCATCTGGCCCAAGATTCTGTTTGTTGGGGATTATTATTGTTATTATTATTATTATTACTGATTTGATTTTGTTAGAAGTTATCAGTCTGTTCAGAATTTTTTTTCTTGATTCTGTCTTGGAAGATTGTATGTGTTTAAGAATGTATTCATTTCTTCCAGGTTATTTAATTTCCTGGCATAAATTTGTTCCTAGTATTTTCTTATAATCCTTTGTATTTCTTGTAATTGATTTGTAGTTTTATAACATTGTGATCAGAGGAGATACTTGATATGATTTCAGTCTTCTTAAATTTATTCAGACTTATTTTGTGGCCTAATATGTGGTCTATCCTGGAAAATGTCCCATGTGCTCTTGAAAAGAATATAGAATCTGTTTTGGGGGGAGTAAACTGTTCTAAAAATATTGATTAAGTCCATCTGGTTTAATGTATCACTTAAGGCAATAGTTTTCTTGTTTTTCTGTCTGGAAGAATTATCCATTGATGTCAATGGAGTGTTAAAGTCTCCTACTATTGTCTTACTGTTCATCTCTCCCTTTATTTTTAGCAATATTTGCTGTATATACTTAGGTCCTCCTACATTAGGTGCACAGATGTTTACAAGTTTTATCTTCTTGTTGGATTGATCCCTTTATCATTATGAAATGCCCTTTTTAGAGCCTTTGTTTTAAAATCTATTTTGTTTGGCATAAGTATTCCTACCCCAGCTTTTATTCATTTTCATTTGCATGAAATATCTTTTTTCATCCCTTTATTTTCAGTCTGTTTGTGTCCTTTAGTCTGAAGTAGGTCTCCTGTAGTCAGCATCTATATATGGTTTTTAAAAATCCATTCAGCTACCCTACATCTTTTGGAGAACTTAGTCCATTTACAGTTAAAGTAGTTATTGATACATATGTAGGTACCGACAATTAGTCATCTTCTGATTCTTTTGTAGTTCTTGGTTCTTTTCTTATTCTCTTGCTCTCTTCTCTTGTATGTTGATGACTTTCTATAGTATTGTGTTTGGATTTATTTTCTTTGTTTCTTTTATATCTCTTATAGAATTTTGGTTTGTGGTTACCATGCACTTCGTATATGCCAAGCTATGTTTATAAAAGTCTATTTTGAGTTGATGGTCACTTAGGTTCAAACATATTCTAAAGTCACTACAACTTTTACTCACCTTCTCCATATTTATGTTTTTGTCATTCTTTTTCACTTCTTTTGTGTGCGTGTGTGTGTGTCTCCCTTAATTTATTGTTGTATACACATGATCTTCCTACATTTGCCTTTTAACCTTTGTACTAGCTCCATAATTGATGCACTACTTTTATTAAGTGTTTGCCATGGTCAATGAGAACTTCTTTCTTTCCCATATATTCTTTTTTTAAATTTTATTTTTGTTTGAAATATTACAGATGTCCCTTTTTTTCTCCAATGACCCATCCCACCCCATCACATGCCTCTCTTGAGTCCCTCTCCTCACCATTGTCTGTGTCCTTGGGTTGTGCATATTTGCATATAAATTCTTCAGTTACTCTCTCCCCCTCCACCCACCTGCCCTCCTCCATCCCTCTGACATTCGTCAGTCTCATCTGTGCTTCCATGTCATTGAATCTATTCTGTTCATCAGTTTATTAAGTTCTTTAGATTCCACATATAAGCGAGATCATGTGATATTTGTCTTTCGCTGCCTATTTCACTTAGCATAATATTCCTCAGGTCCATCCATACTGTCCCAAAGGGCAGGAGATTCTTCTTCTTTACAGCTGCGTAGTATTCCATGGTGTAAATGTCCTACAGCTTTTTTATCCACTCATCTACTGATGGGCACTTGGGCTGTTTCCTGATTTTAGCTATTGTAAGCTGTGCTGCTATGAACATAGGGGTACATATATCCTTTCTGATGAGTGTTTCAGGATTCTTAGGATACATTCCTAGGAGTGAAATCACTGGGTCAAAAAGCAGGTTCATTTCTAATTTTTTCTTTTAAATATATCTTTATTGATTTCAGAGAGAGGAAAGCAGAGAGAGAGAGACAGACAGACAGAAACGTCAATGATGAGAGAGTCATTGGGTATTGAGCCTGCAACCCGGGCATGTGCCCTGACCTGGAATCGAACCCAATCACCTGGATCCTAGGTAGAAGCTCAACCACTGAGCCACACCGGCTGGGCCATTTCTGATTTGAGGAACCTCCATACTGTTTTCCATAGTGGCTGCACCAGTCTGCATTCCCACCAACAGTGTACTAGGGCTCCCCTTTCTCCACACCCTCACCAGCACATATCGTTTTTTCATTTGTTGATGTAGCCATTCTGACAAGTTTGAAGTGGTACCTCATTGTGGTTTTAATTTGCATCTGTCTGATGATTAGCAATGTTGAGCATTTTCTCATGTGTCTCTTGGCCATCCGTATGTCCTCTTTGGAGAAGTGTCTATTCAGGTCCTTTGCCCATTTCTTAATGGGGTTGTTTGTCTTTCTCTTGCTGAATAGTATGAGTTCTTTGTACACTTTGGAAATTAGCCCCTTATCAGACACATCCTTGGCAAATATGTTTTCCCAGACCGTGGGGTTCCTTTGTATTTTGAGGCTGTTTTCTTTTGCTGTGCAGAAGCTTTTTAGTTTGATGTAGTCCCATATGTTTATTTTTTCCTTTGTTTCTCTTGCCCTAGGAGATGGATCAGTGAAAATTCCACTACATGGAACGTCTGTGGCTTTACTGCCTATGTTTTCTTCCAGGATTTTTATGATTTTGTGACTTACACTTAAGTCTTTTATCCATTTTGAGTTTATTTTTGTGTATGGTGAAAGTTGGTGGTCTAGTTTCATTTTTTGCATGTATCTGTCCAATTTTCCCAGCACCACTTATTGAAGAGACTGTCTTTACTCCATTGGGTACTCTTGCCTCCTTTGTCAAATATTAACTGACCATAATGTTGTGGGTCTATTCCTGGGGTCTCTGTTCTGTTCCATTGATCTATGTGCCTGTTGTACCAATACCAGGCTGTTGTGATTACAATGGCTTTGTCATACAGTTTGAAGTCCGGTAATGTGATCCCTCCCACTCTGTTCTTTTTTCTCAAGATGGATGCAGCTATTCGAGGTCTTTTTTGGTTCCATATAAATTTTCGAAATGTTTGTTCTAGGTTTGTGAAATATGCTGTTGGAATTTTAATAGGAATTGCATTGAATTTATAAATTGCTTTGGGTAGTATGACATTTTAATGATATTAATTCTTCCAGTCCATGAGCATGGTATATTCTCCCACTTGTTTAAATCTTCCTCTATTTCTTTTTTCAGTGTCACGTAGTTTTCCGAGTACAGGTTTTTTACATCCTTGGTTAAGTTTATTCCTAGGTACCTTATTCTTTTAGTTCCAATGGTAAATGGTATTGCTTTTTTAGTCTCTCTCTGTGAAAGTTGATTGTTGGTGTATAAGAATGCCATTGATTTCTGGATGTTGATTTTGTATCCAGCTACCTTGCCAGATTCATTTATCAAATCTAGTAGTACTTTGATGGAGCCTTTAGGGATTTCTATGTACAATGTCATGTCATCTGCAAATAAGGACAGTTTTATTTCCAATTTGGATACCTTTGATGTTTTCTTCCTGTCTGATGGCTATGGCGAGGACTTCCAGTACTATGTTGAATAAGAGTGGTGAAAGTGGACATCCCTGTCTTGTTCCGGTTTTTAATGGAAATGGCTTTAGTTTTTGCCCATTGAGTATGATGATGGCTGTAGGTCTGTCATATATGGCCTTTATTATGTTGAGGTATGATCCCTCTATTCCCACTTTGCTGAGAGTTTTTATCAGAAATGGGTGCTGGATTTTGTCAAATGCTTTTTCTGCATCTATTGATATGATCATATGATTTTTGTCCTTCATTTTGTTTATGTGATGTATCACATTTATTGATTTGTGGATGCTGTACCAGCCTTGCATCCCCAGAATAAAGCCCACTTGGTCATGGTGTATGATCTTTTTAATGTCTTGCTGGATCCGGTTTGCTAGTATTTTAGTGAGGATTTTAGCATCTATGTTCATCAGGGATATTCGCCTGTAATTTTCTTTCTTTGTAGTGTCTTTATCTGGTTTAAAGATTAGGATGATGCTGGCCTCATAAAAGATTTTGGGAGTTTTCCCTCCTCTTGAATTTTCTGGAATAGTTTGAATAGAATAGGTGTTAATTCTTCTTTGAATGTTTGGTAAAACTCGCCTGTAAATCCATCTGGTCCAGGAATTTTGTTTGCCGGGAGTTTTTGGATTACTGTTTCAATTTCATTAATTGTTATTGGCCTATTCAGGTTTTCTGCCTCTTCTTGATTCAGCTTTGGATGGTTGTATGGTTCTAGGAATTTGTCCATTTCCCCCATGTTGTCCAATTTGTTGGCATATAGTTGCTCATAATATTTTCTTACAATCCTTTGTATTTCTGTTGGGTCAGTTGTTATATCGCCTCTTTCATTTCTGATTTTATTTATTTGGGTCCTCTCTCTTTGTTTCTTGGTGAGTCTGGCTGAAGGCGCATCAATTTTATTTACCTTTTCAAAGAACCAGCTCTTGGTTTCATTGATTTTTTGTACTTTTTTTTAGTCTCTATGTCATTAATTTCTGTCTGATATTTATTATTTCCTTCCTTCTACTTTTTCGGGGCTTTTCTTGTTCTCATTCTAGTTCTTTTAGTTGTTCCGTTAGATGGTTCATTAGATCTTTTTCTTGTTTCTTAGATAGGCCTGTAATGCTATGAATTTTCCTCTCAGGACTGCTTTCACTGTGTACCATAGGTTTTGGGTTGTTGTCTGTTCATTTTCTTTGCTTTCCATGAAGTTTTTGATTTCTTCCTTGACCTCATTGGTAACCCATTCATTATTTAATAACATGCTATTTATCCTACATGTATTTGAATATTTTTGAATTTTTTATAGTGGCTGATTTCTAGTTTCATGGAATTGTGATCCGAGAAGATGCTTGATATGATTTCAATCTTCTTATATTTGTAGAGACTTGCCTTGTGCCCTAACATGTGGTCTATTTTTTAGAATGTTCCATGTGCACTTGAGAACAATGTGTATTCTGCTGCTTTGGGGTGAAATGTTCTGTAAATGTCAATTAAATCCATTAGGTCTAGTGAGTCATTTAAGGTCTGCATTTCCCTGTTGATTTTTTGTCTTGATGATCTGTCCAGTGCTGACAGTGGGGTGTTAAAGTCCCCCACTATGATTGTGTTGCTGTCAATCTCCCCTTTAAGGTCCCCCAAGAAATTTTGTATATATTTAGGTGCTCCTGTATTGGGAACATAAATGTTCATAAGGGTTATTTCCTCCTGTTGGATTGATCCCTTTAGTAATATGTAGTGACCATCTTTGTCTCTTTCTATGATCTTTATTTTGAAGTCTGTTTTGTCAGAAATAAGAATTGCTACTCCAGCTTTCTTTTCCTTTCCATTTGCATGGAATATTTTACTCCATCCTTTCCCTTTTAGCCTGTGTGAGGTTTTTGCTCTCAGGTGGGTCTCTCGTAGACAGCATATATTTGGGTCCTGTCTTCTTATCCATTCATCTTCTCTATGTCTTTTGATTGAACCATTTATTCTGTTTACATTTAAGCTTACTATTGATATCAACTTATTTAATGCCATTTTCCCCTTTATCCTGATGTACCTTTCTCTCACTATTCCTTCTTTTTCTTAGAGCAGTCCTTTTAGCATTTCTTGCAGTGCTGGTTTGGTGGTACTGAATTCCTTTAGCCTTTTTTTTTTTGTCTGGGAAGCTCTTTATTTCACCTTCAATTTTAAATGATAGCCTTGCTGGATAAAGCAATCTTGGTTGCATGCTCTTGTTTTCATTACTTGGAGAACTTCATGCCGCTCCCTTCTTGCCGGAACAGTCTCTGTTAAGAAATCAGCTGTCAGCCTTATGGGGGTTCCCTTGTAGGTCACTGCTTGTCTCCCTCTTGCAGCCCTTAATATTTTCTCTTTGTCCTTGACATTTGCCATTTTAATTATGATGTGTCTTGGAGTGGGTCTCTTTGGGTCCCTCTTGTTTGGAACCCTCTGTGCTTCCTGAACTTGTGTGGCTTTCTCCTTCACCAGCCTTGGGAAGTTTTCTATCATTATTTCCTCCACCAAGTTCTCTATCCCAAGTTTCCTCCCCCTCTGGCACTCCTATAATGCGAATGTTGTTTCGCTTCACGTTGTCTCAAAGCTCCCTTAGACTGTCCTCGTGCTTTTTAAGTGTTTTTTCTTTTTGCTGCTCTGAGTGTGTGATTTTCTCTACCTTGTCTTCTAAGTCACTTATTCTATCCTCTGCTTCATTGAGCCTGCTTTTAATTCCTTCCAGTGCATTCTTGATATCAGTTACAGCATTCTTTATCTCTGTCTGATTTTTGTTTATGGTATGTATCTTTTTTTCATGTTTTCACTAAGGTCCTCGATCTTATCATCTAGAGTCTTCTCAAGTTCCTTGAACATCTTCATCATCCATACTCTGAACTCCATTTCTGATAACTTGCTTAACTTCATCTCATCAACGTCTTTTTCTGGCGATGTTTCCTTTTCTTTAATTTGGGGGCTTCTTTGTCTCCCCATTTTGGTGGGTCTTAGTGTTTGTATCTATATATTAAATATATTTGCTGACCCCCAGTCTTGTGGGATGGGATTTTGTCTCGTGGGTCCAGTGGAGCCCAGAGGTGTGTTTTCCTTATACCTCTGAGCTCTTTGCTCTAGGCATGTCCTTCTTTGGGTGTCCTTTTTGTGGTTTCTTTATGTTCTGTTGTGGTTGGGTCTAGATTGTCGTTGATCAGTCCTTGGGAAGACCCTCCTCTCAGGTTGGCTAACTGTGTCTCAGCCCCAACCTTATCATGTAAGCTGTTGTACGGGTGCTGGCAAGGCAGGCCAATACACAACTAAACTTCCAGGAAACAAGAGGTATCTTACAAAATCTCTTGACAGTCACAATGAAAACAACCCACATGAAAATAGAACTGGGAGAGTGAAGGGAGGACACACACACACACACACAAATGCTTAAAAAAAAGAGAGAAAGAAAAGTAACACTTAGAGAGAGAGATGTATACTGTTGTTAATGCTGGTGAAAATTTAGAAAATAATAATAAACTAAAATGTAAAAATAGAGAAGCTACTGGGAGATAACGGAAGCAGAGAAAAGATTCTGAAAGAAGGGCCAGCAAAAAATTAAGGGAGAGAATAGGAATAGGATAACAGTTGAAAATGAGAAAACAAAAGTACAATAAAGAGAATAAGAGAAACTAACAATTGAACAAAAAGACAGGAAGACAAGGGAGGATAACAAAAGAATGAAAGAAAAGTAGAAAAAGAAAAAAGAAAAAGAAAAAAAAGTTATGCCAATGGATTAACAGGAGAGAAAGAGAGATAAAGCCCAGGCAGGGGGGGAGTCCAGTAAAAGATTTGGGGGAAACTATAGAGGAAAGCAGTAACTTTGGTTATAATGATAAAGTCCCAGTTGTTAAGCAGGGATATCAAGAAAGTCTTGATATTAGAAGCAAGGATAAAACAAAACAAAGCAAATAACCAAAAGAAAATTAAAAACAAGCTAAGCAAGGCAAAATTCTTTTATAAAAAAAAAAGGGGGGGGAATTTAGTTAAAAAGATGTTTAAAAAATTTTTTTAATTATTATAAAATTTTAAAAAGAAGAAAAAAACAAATTTTCTCCCCTTTCTCTTCTTCCTAAGGAAAAAAGAGAAAAAATAAACAAACCCACAAACAAAAAACAAAAACCTAAACCAAACCAAACAAAAAACAGAAGAAAAAAAGACAGTCAATCAGATGGGTTTCTTCTGGGCAGCTTATGTTGTCTGAGGCTCTCTGTTTTGTGGGCTGATTTCAGGCCTCCTGGGAGGTGCTTGTGTATCAGCCAATGTGAGGAGCCATCTAGGTTTGGCTCTGGTGTCCTTAGATAGATGGTTGATCTGAGGCTCTCCGTGGGCCACCTCCTCTTGTCAACTATTTTGCAACCTTGTAGTTGTTTGGTCTTACTCCAGAGTCTCCTGTAGAGTCTTTAGGGTGCAGGGTGGCTAGTGTAGCTCAGGGTATCACTCCCCTTAGAGGTGTCGCTGTCAGGCGCTCACTCTGCGGGAGTTAGTCTCTGCTTCACAGCCAGCTCCTCGGTCCCTCCCCTGTCCTCTGAGTCTAGCTCCCCAGGCTCTATCCTGCTGCAGGTTCAGATTGACTTCAGCCTGCTGCCTTTTCTGTGTGGGCCGTTTCAGCAGCCTGGGCTCAGTGGGTTCAATTAAAAACACATTCTGGTGAGCCCTTTGCCTGCCCAGCCCCCGGCAGGGTTTTTCTGCGTTTCCTCCAGTTCCCAAACAACAGTCCCTGAGAGTCTTATTCTTGCAAAGTCCTCCTGTGAGCTGCTCTCCCTTCCCCCTCAGGAGTGTGCCCTGCGGGGTATCTGAGGCCTCAGTGAGCGGGACCAGCCCCCTTTCCTGTTGGAGGCAGTGCTCCTGGCTGCAGGAGAGACTGGTGGGCTCCACCCCTCCCTGCTCAGCTCTGGTTGGCTGGTCGCACCAGGCCCGCCCCTCAGATAGTCTACTGCGCAGACCCCAATCCCAGCCTCCGCTGGCCTGTCCCCCAGTGCTAGCCAGGAAGGTGGGAACCAGTTCCACAATCAAACTTGAAAACGCACAAAGCAACATACAGGCAGAAAGTCCGCCCTGCAAGGTCCCACTTCCTGCTCACCAAGGCACCCAGTGGGAGGGGACCCAAAGTCAGCTCCACGCAGCTCCTGGCACTGCTGGTCTCAGCAAAGCTGAGGTGGCTCCACTGTGCCCCTCAGGGCTGGTCGCAGATCCCAGCCTCTCGGCACCGGGAGCTCAGGGCAGGGAGGGCTCCTCCCCTCCCCCACGCCAGGCAGATTCAGCACTTTCTGGGGCTCAACACAATGCCCCACAGGGGGGCAGAGGGTCCCTGTGTGCGGCTGCTCAGCACAGACCTCTGGTCCTTTACCACTTGGGTGCCACAGACCTTGGGACAGCCTTCCCTGTGGTCGGCACCCAGAGCACTAGACGAGGGTCGCAGCCTCCACTAGAGGCTTTGTTTTGCTAGGAAGGCCCCGAGCCCTTAGGGGCTCACTGCTCCCATGGGTCCCTCTGCCCTGTGCACTGGGCACTCCTTCTGTTCTCGGCACTCCTTCTGCTCTCGGCGCTCCC
The DNA here is from genome assembly GCF_054644295.1 of Miniopterus natalensis. NCBI lineage: Eukaryota > Metazoa > Chordata > Mammalia > Chiroptera > Miniopteridae > Miniopterus > Miniopterus natalensis. Next base: position 608,644 of record NC_142100.1, read on the forward strand.
GGAGTGAGATCCCTGCTTTTGGATGCTGTCCACACTCCCGAGGGGAGAAAGCTTTGCAGCCTCCAAGCCTCTGGGCTCAGAGCCCAGCACAGGCTTCAGGGGGGACTCCCCGTTTCTATGCCCCCCCTCTCTTACCAGACTTAATGATGTTTCTTCAGTGCTCCCCACTCACACTCCGTCCACTCAGGTATGTTTCTCTGTTTTTTTTTTCAAGCTGGTTACGTAAGATTTTAGAAGTAAATCGAGTCCATGGCTGGGAGCGGGGTGTTCTGCTGCTTCTCACAGTGCCACCATCTTCCCTCCTCCTCCCATATATTCTTATTTGTATTTTTGATAATTTCATCTTAAAGAAGTCCCTTTAACATTTCTTGTAATACTGGTTTAGTGGTAATGAACTCCTTTAGTTTTTCTTGACTGGGAAAGTATTTCTCCTTCAATTCTAAATAGTAGCCTTGCTGTGTAGAGTAATCTTGGTTGTCAGTCTTTGCCTTTCATGACTTTGAATATTTTGTTCCAATTCCTTCTGCCCTCCAATGTTCCTGTTGAGAATTCAGGTGATAATCTTATGGGAGCTTCCTTATACATAACTCACTGTTTTTCACTTGCTGCTTTTAAGATTTTCTCTTTGTCTTTAACCTTTTCCTTTTAATTATGATGTGTCTTGTTGTGGGTCTCTTTGGGTTCATCTTGTTTGAGAACACTTTGTGTTTTCTGGACTTGTATGTTTGTTTCCTTCACCAGGTGAGGAAAGAATTTAGTCATTATTTTTTCAAGTAAGTTTTAAATCCCTTCCCCTTTCTCTCTTTTTGATACCTCTGTTATGCAAAAATTAGTATGCTTGATGTTGTCCCAGAGATCCCTTAAACTATCTTTACTTTTTAAAATCATTTCTTTCTTTTGGCTGTTCCTACTGGGTGTTTTCTGCTACCTTATCTTCCAGATTACTTATTCAATCCTCTGCTTCATCCAATCTGCTGTTGAGTTCCTCTTGTTTTTGTTATTTTCCTTTATTTTAGTTATTGTATTCCTCATTTCTGACCAGGTTATTTTTATGTTTTCTATATCTTTGTTGAAGTCCTCAGTTCATTTTTCTCCCCTAAGTTTTTTGAGCATCCTTATAGCCAGTATTTTGAACAAAGAATCTGGTAGCTTTTCTTCATTTTGTTTACTTCTTTTTCTGAAGTTTTGTCATCCTCTTTTATTTGTGAAACATTTCTTTCTTCATTTTCACTGACTCCCTGTGTTTGTTTCTATGTATTAGGTAGATTTGCTACATCTCCTGGTCTTGATAGCCTTATATAGAAGCTGTCCTGTGGGGCCCAGTGGCATAGTCTCCATGTTCACCTGAACCAGGTGCTCCAGGAGTATCCATCCCCTGTGTAGGCTGAGTGGGCCCTCTTGTTGTAGTTTAGCCTCAATTGCTATTGGCACATCAGTGGGTGGGATTGATCCTCAGGCTGACTGGCTGTGAGGACTGGTGATTTTATTGAGTGCAAGCTGTTTTAAGGGGGCTGACCCCACAGAGAAGGAATCATTTTAGTGGGTCTCTGGTACAAGTGAAATCTACCCTTCTAGTGTATTGTTTGTGGAGCTAGTTGGATGGTGCTCTGGTGGGTTTTGAAGCAGGCCACTGGGTATATTGGTTCTGGAGCCTCTGGAGAGGTGCCCTGGTGCAAGCCAAGGTCAACTGCTCCTTGTTCCTGGCTTGGGTCCTCTTGGTAGGAGCTATGAAGTTATCTGCAATTGGTTGCCAATTGTACTGGGTTTAAAGGCTTTTGAGAGAAGCTATGCTGTGAACTGAAACCAGCTGCCACTTGTGACAGGTTTGAGATGCTTTGGTGGCCACCATGATGTGAGCTGAGGCCAGCCTCTACATGTGTTGGGCTTGTGGCCACTGAGTTGAAGCTGTGTTCCAGTCTCAGACTGGGGAGAGAGAGAGAGAGAGAGAGAGAGAGAGAGAGAGAGAGAGAGAGAGAGAGAGAGATGATTAATTTGGCACTAATCATTATTCTCTAATCCTTGTTCTTATATGTTGGCCTGAAAGAAGGGAAAAGTGGTGAGGTTGACAGTCTCACTAGTGGACAAGTACACCAAACATTTTGCAGATGTCATTGACCTCTAAGTTATTTTCTTGGCCCCAGCCGGTGTCAGGCGAGGTGGGAAAACAGCCTGTCTTGTGTGGTAACAGCACATATGTGCCCATTCCTGAGGCATGTTATTAGGAAATCTAAATGATGACTCCTGCTCATGAATGGGCCAGGAGTAGGAGTGAGCTTCTTTACTGCTTCAGATCCCATTGCTGCTAAGTTTGGTGACACAATTCATGGCATGGTCCGTGGGCATCTCACTAGGTAGGGGTAGAGGGGGAGGAAAGCAAATAAATCAAACAAAACCAAGAAGTGAACAGATCACCTAATTTATTTTTTTAAATATTATTTTTCTCTTGTTTATTCATTTAAAAAAATTAAATCATTTTTTAATTTTTCAATTACAGATGTCATACAATATTATATTAGTTTCAGGTGTACATCTCAGTGATTAGACATTATGTAACTTACTAAATGATCATCCTGATAAATCTCATACCCATCAGACTGTATACATAGTTATTAGAATATTATTGACTATATTCCTTAGGCTGTACTTAACATCCCCATGACAATTCTATAACAACCAGTTTTCTTTTTTAATTTCTTTAAATTTTTTATCTTCATTGTTGAAAGTATTACAGATATTACAGATATCCCCCCTTTTTTCCCCATTAATCCCCTCCACCCTGCATCTGCCTCCCACACTATTGTCTGTGTACATGGGTTATGAATATATGCATAAAAGTTCTTTGATTAATCTCTCCCCGCCCACTCACCCACTCCTACCTTCCCACTGAGATTCATCAGTCTATCCAATGCTTCTATATCTCTGGATCTATTTTGTTCCTCAGTTTATTTTGTTTATTAGATTCCACATATGAGTGAGATTATGTAAAACTGATTCAAGAAGAATCAGAAAACCTGAATAGGCCAATAACAACTGGTGAAATCGAAGCAGTAATAAAAAAACTCCCAGAAAACAAAAACCCTGATCCAACAGCTTCATAGGGGAGCTTTCTAATTCTTGAAGTTGTAGGGTTAGATAGTTTATTAAAAATTTTTCTTACTTTTTGATGTAAGCCTGTAGTGCCATGAATTTCCCTCTTAGGACTGCTTTTGCTGTGTCCCATAAATTTTGGGTTGTTGTGTGTTCATTTTCATTTGTTTCCAGGAAGTTTTTTTTCTTCCTTGATCTCATTGGTAACTCCATTGTTTAATAATGTGCTATTTAGCCTCTATGTATCTGAATGGTTTTGAGTGTTTTTCTGTAGTTGATTTCTGATTTCATGCCATTGTGATCTGAGATGCTTGATATAATTTCACTCTACTTGAACTTGTAGAGACTAGTTTTGTGTCCTAACATGTGGTCTATCTTTGAGAATGACCATTGTGAGGAATGTATATTCTGCAGCTTTGGGGTGAAATGTTCTGTAAATATTAATTAAATCCATCTGATCTAGTGTGCCATTTAGAGTCACTGTTTCTTCATTGACTTTTGTCTGGCAGATCTATCCAGTGAAGTCAGTGAGATGTTGAAGTCCGCAATTATGACTGTATTGCTGTTGATTTCTCCCTTAAAGTCCTTAAGGTTATTTTTGATTGATCCTTATTTATTGCCATTTTAATTCTTTATGCCTATGTTTCTCTTTCTATTTCTTCTTATAATTACAGCAGTCCCTTTAACATTTCTTGCAATGCATCTATTTCTACTTCTAATTACAGCAGTTCCTTTAACATTTCCTGCCATGCTGGTTTGGTGGTGATAAACTCCTTTAGCCTTGTTTTGTCTGGGAAGCTCTTTATTTCACCATCTACCTTGAATGATAATCTTGCTGGGTAGAGTAGTCTTGGTTCAGGTCCTTGTTTTGCATTACCTTGAAGACTTCATGCCATTCCCTTCTGGCCTATAGAATTTCTGATGAGAAGTCAGCTGACAACCTAATGGGAGCTCCTTTGTAGGTAACAGCTTGATTTTCCTCTTACTGCCTTTAGTATTCTCTTTGTCTTGAATTTTTAGCATTTTAATTATGATGTATCTGGGCGTGGGCCTCTTTGGATTCTTCTTGTTTGGGACTCTCTGTGCCTCCTGAATTCATGTGACTTTTTCTTTGACTATGTTAGGGAAGTTTTCTGTCATTATTTCATCAAACAGGTTCTCTAACCCTTGCTTACTTTCGACCTCTGGCATTCGTATGATGTGAATATTGTTACGTTTCATATTGTCCCACAGCTCCCTTAAACTGTCCTCCTGTTTTTTCATTGTTTTTTCTTTTTTAATCTCTGGTTGAGTGATTTTTTCTACCCTGCCTTCTAATTCACTGATCTGATCTCAGCTTCCTCTAATCTGCTGTTTTTTCCTTCCAATGTATCTTTAATTTCTGCTATGTCATTCTTCATTTCTGACTGGTCATTTTTCATAGTTTCTATATATTTTTTCATGCTGTTGAGCATCCTTACAATCAGTATTCTGAACTTTATACCTGATAGATTACTGATCTCCATTGCATTTAGCTCTTTTTCTGGAGACTTTTCTTGTTCTTTCATTTGGGATTTGTTTTGTTGTCTCTCCATTTTGGCTGCCTATTTGGGTTTGTTTCTAGGACTCTCAGTCTTTTTGGAAGGTCTCTGGTGCAGACCAGTATCAGACACTGTTTGTGACTGGCCTTGAGTACACTGTTTTGAGCTATGAACAACCTACGGCTTGAGGTCCCTGTGTTGGGACTGGGTGCATTTGGACAGGACCAAGATGCACACCAAAGTTTGCTTTTCCAAGGCCTGGGTCCAGAAGCAGATCAGGCAGAGACTCAAATCACTCTGAGGTCTGCCTCTGCCTGCAGGCTGATTAATCTGATTCTCTTAATGAGCCTCAGGCTGTAGAAACCCCACAGGGTAGGACGAGAGGGTTTGCAGCTAGGCAGGGCAATTGATTGCCCCTCAGGCAAAAACTGCTTGGAAGGTAAATGTCTGTGAAAGGCGCCCTCTGCAGTATGGGGGAATGACTAAGCACAGGAATCTGGAGGGGTGCTTTCTGAGCTCTATATCCAAAGCCCACAACTCTAGATTCTCCTCACACAGCTACAGTCCACTCTGCCTCCCCCCTGCTGGAGCCTAAGGTGAGTGGCTGCACACGAAACTTTGTGGGTTGACTCTTTAAGTGGGTGTCTATATTTCCAGCCCTCTTTCCCTGGTTGCTTTTCACAACCAGATGTTATATGGGCACCTTTCTCACTTCTGGTGCTCTTGGCTGGGAAGCGCAGCCTGTGGTTAGGCCCCAGAGTCCTCAATGGGAACCCCCACAGCTTAGATATTCCTCCGGACCTTCAGCTGCTGCCTGTGGGAGCCCAGCCAGGCTTCTTGCAGCTCTGCACTTCCTACCAGTCTCTATGTGGTCTCTGTTTTAGGTCCTTGGTTATGAGGGTGCTCTCCGGCTCATCTTACGTTGATTATTCAGGATGCTTTTTCTATATTTTAATTGTAATTCCAGTTTGGTCCTGGGAGTGTCAGTGTAGCTTCCACTCAGTCCACAGCCATCTTTAATCTCCCTCCAGATGATCTAACTTAAATGGGCTGAGCTGAAGATGTTAACCTGCTCCATTCAGAACAAGGTCTGAGGGCAAGGGAGAACTTGGAAGCAGCTCCTGGAGCTGGTCCTCCTCTTTTGGCTACCTGGCTCATGCTGGGCTTGTCTTGTTTTCTCCATTCCTTCCTGGGGTTTAATTAACACCCTTCCACTGATAGCCCACTTTAAGCACTGAGTATGAGACCCCTTCCTCTTCTGCTTAGGTTCCCTAGTAACACTCTTCAAAGTGTGACAGAGAACTGGGCCTGGAGAAGGGTCAAGCAGGAAAGGGAGTCCTCTTCATGGGGATCAAGGGCTTCAAGTCTTCCTTAGGTGGGAGGATCAGGAATCATATCTGACCTTGTCCTGAGCATGACCTGAATGTAATGTTTCTGGATCCATAACACAACCTCTCCTGCATACAGGCATGTGTCAGAAACCAGCCTGATTCCACTGTCAGTGAGAAGGGACTTGAAGGGAGGCCTTGTGAGGGGGTTGTTCTCCTGTACCCTGTACTGCACTGTTAGCTTACTGTACACCCACTTTGGGAAAGTCACTGTGAACAGTGCAGCCATGAGAAAACAAAATGCACAGTCCTGAGCATCTTTTCATCCAAAGCTGGCTTTCCATAGCCTGGCTGCATGTGCTTGAGCAAATTCCTAACCTTTCTGTGTCTCAGTTTCTTTGTCTGTAATGGGCAATGGCAGCTTTGAAATACTTTATATGTTAAGTGTTTTAAAGACCTGGTTCCTACTTCTTAAATCTGATGGAGAGCTAAGATACATGCCTGAATGTCCACAAGAACAATGATAATAGTAAGAGCTAACATTTATTGAGAGTTATTCTGTGCCAGGCATTGGCTTTGCATGGGTTGCTCACTTAATTCCCATGAGGCTCAATGAGAGTGGGAACTGTTATTATGCCCCTTTTATGGATGAAGAAACTGTGGCACAGAGAAGGAAGTTCTTCCTGAGGTCATACAGCTAATAAGTGCAGAGTTAGCATGTGATCCCAGACCCTTGTAATACAGGGAAATTTGTGGCATATGCTGCATGAGTGGTAGAAGCAGTGTCTTATTTCTTTTGGCGATTGAGAGGGGCAGGCTTAAACCTGCGACAATGATAAGGAAGCTTTTGCAGAGGATGTAAACTTTGAATGGACCTTTATGAACAGGTGGAATTGCTGGTTGGACATTCCAGGTAGAGGAAATGGCATGGTGGAGTTATAGCTGTAGGAAAGTACAGGTGAGCTTGAGAGTCAGCTAAGCTGGAATGGCTGAGGGACCTGCAGGGGGAGTGCTGGGAAGTGAGGCTGAACTCCCTCGAGGGGGCAGACCCTGGGGCCTGACTCCCAGGCTGGGCTTTAGAGAAGTGGGAACCTGGATAATTTTTAAGGGGGAGGACAGGTATAGGTGTTGTGGTATAAGAACTAATTTTGTTAGATGAAGAGTATTAAGAACCACCATTGATTGAGCATCTGTATATTACCGGGCACTGTGCTGTGTGTTACGTGTATTATCTCATTGGTTCTCAGAACAGCCCAAGGTCATCACCACTTTATCTCCATTGCATTGCTATCTCCATTTTACTATGAGAAAAGTGACCTTGGAGAGGATGTGAAACCTGCCCACAGTCACACAGTTACCAGTGAGGTGGGGCAGTGTAGTCATGAGACAGCTGTAGGGAGGGAGAACTGTGTCCTCGACTTTGGCCTCACTCCGGAGGGCCAGGTAGGGGCTGGGGAGAGTGGTCAGCTGGGAAGTTCAGCAAGATAAGGGCTAGAAAGCATCCCTTAGACACTGTATCACGGAGCTCACTGCTGACCAGCTAGGTGACATTGTCGGAGTGGTGGCATAGCTACCACATTGTCCTGAGTTCAGTGGTATAAATGGCGCAGCAATGAAGGTGACAGTGAGGATGTCTCTCTTTTGCCTGTCTCCAATCTTTTTTCTTCACTAGAGACAATTGAATTTGTTGCAGGCTCAGGAGGCAGACTCTGAACCAAACTGCCCAGGTTTGAATCCAGGTCTGCCACTTACTTTATGTGCAACCTTGGGCAAGTTCCTTAACCTCTTTGTGCCTCATCTTCCTTATCTGTAAAATGGGGGTAATAATAGTAACTTAGCTCATATGAGTGTTGTGATCACTGAGTAAGGCAATACATATAAAGTGCTTACTTAGTTTGAAACCGGACACTATTTGAGCCAAATTAAGCAGAGACAGGGTTGCATCATATGTGAGCATTTATTCCATTATCACCGGCAAATAATGGGAGAGCAGTGGGTCACCCTGGAAATTCTGCTCTGACCCCTCTCTCCAGTTGGCTGATTATATACCAGTGAGGAGAAGATAACTTGTGCAGCTTCGAGCTGCAAGTGTAACAATGAAAAGGGAGGGGAGGGTCTGCATTCGGCCTTCAGGAACCAAAGTCCAATACCCAGGTAGCTAATCTATGATGTTACAAACAGCTCAGCCATTTCTTGGGGCCGAAGAGTGGTCAGCGTTCCTGAGGCAAGCTCCTGGAGGGGGTCAGGGTCCCAGTACAGCAACCAAGTCAAAGCATGTCCTGTCCTTGGTCTGTTCTCAAAATGTATTTCTCTCCTAAGTAATGGATCCACTGAGGCATCTTATCTTTTTCCAGCCTTGTTTCATCCCCCAGTTTCCCAGGGTCCATAAGAAAACCTCTTATCTATAGTTAGTAAGGCAATTGTGGCTCTATCCTTATTACATGCCCTTCACCACTATCAAGTTCAGTGCCTGTAGGTGTTGTGTTAGCATCACGCATCTGATCTTGTTGGCCATCCATAGCTGAAAATACTTCAGGGCCTTCTCATTGCTCTCCAGGTGTTGAATCTTCTGCTTGCCTCTCCCAGCCTCATCCTATAGCACACCTCCTGGCCCTGTCTGTTCTGCCCTTTGGCCTTTGGCCTTCGTCCAACCCCTGGAAGGCACTGAGCTCCTTCCTGCCTAGGGTCTTGGCATATGCGTTCCCTTCCACTGGAAATGCTCATCCCAGGCCTTCTCACAGGTAAATCCTAGTCAGGTACCTGAGTTTCATCCTGGGAAATCCCTATGAGTTTCTTAGACTCTGTCAACCTCTGCTCTACCTTCTAATGGTGCCATATATGACTCCCTTATATCATTTATTATAGTTGTAATTTTACAAAGTTTTTCTTAACAATCTGATGACTGTATGCCTCCCCCACTAGACTGTGAGCTCTTTGCCTATAGGGACCATGCCTGTGTTTGTGCACCTCTGAAACCTTGCACACCGCCTGGAGCAGGGCAGAGAATCAGTGAAAAGCATTGAGGAATACTGAGAATTAAAGAGGAGAGGAGAACAGGGAAGGGGTAGTACATTCTGCAGACAGTCCCTGCCTATCTCAAGATCCCACACTCAAGGAAGGGCAGAACCCAAGACACAGTGCTTCTGGGGGTCCCAGATGAGCTCAGTGTCCCTGTGTCACCCTCAGCCAGATATTCAGCCAGAGCCTAATGTGTGCTGCCCCTCCATGGAGAGCCAAGTTTGCTGGACTCAGAGTTCCTTCCTATCTGATGTTATGGATAATGCCAGCCCCCATTCTTACAGCCTTGGGCCTGGCCTTGTTTGGAATTCCATGAGCCTTTTCAATATTTAGGGGAACTCCAGAGATAATTATATTGGAAAGAAGGTTTCCAGGAATGCTCAGTACAACCTTTTCTGTGTAGCACTCTCTATTTCACTGTAGCCTCCCAAAGCTTTCCAGAGGTGACACAATTACAGAGTTAAATAAACATGTAGCACTGGGGACTGAGTAGCAGATGAAACAGATATGTGTCGATGTGACTTGCAAAGCAGTGGGATGCTGCTGGCATGGGGGAGCACCTGGCCTCCACGGAGGACAGAAAGCAGGGCACGGGGCACGGGGTGGACAGTGTGAAAAAGTCAGAGAATAAAGATCTAGAGGCTGACCACCAATAGTGAAGTGGGTCTGAGAAATCAAAGGAAGTTGGGGTGTCATTTAATACACTGTCCCCAAAGGTGAATCATATAACAAGGAAGAAACTGTAGGAAATGACTGGGTTTGGTGTCCAAGCTGGCGTCAGTTTTCTCCTTGAGTTTTCCAAGTGATGGGACAGAGGCCCAAGAGGGTTCTTATGTGGGGCTACAGACAGGCAGTCATAGTGGAGAAGCGCACTGTGTCTGAAGCAGAACAGGCCTGGCTGTGCACCGCCCCCCAGGCATCCCTACAATTCATGCTGGGTGAAGGTGCTGTCTCCAGAGGCCTTTGTTGAGATTATTATCATCAAGTTCATCATCATCATCATCATCACCATTGTCATGATCTTACAGCAAATATTTATTGGGTACTTACTTTGACACAGGCTCCATTTACAACCATTGTCTCATTCACTCTCTCAGCAATTCTAGGAAGTAAGTAGTAGTATTATCCCCACTTTTTATTTGAGGAAACTGAGACAGAGAGGTTGAATGACTTGCCTAAGGTCATACAGCAAATGAGTATGTAACAGAGTCCAGACAAGTCTGTCCCCCACTGGAGGCTAATTTTCAGTGACAGCCCCTAATTGGTGCAGCAGGATCTTACCATGTGCACAGTTTATAAAGCCCTTTCACATCCACCCTCTCTCTTGACTCTCACATAGTATTGATAGGCAGGCATTGCTTCATTATGTAGCCCAGTAAGATGAGTCCCAGAGAGCATGAGTGAGTTGACATGCACATATATGGTTGGCAAGAGGCAGAGACAGGTCTTCTGACCCATCCCATCCTCTCATCTGCTAAAAGGGGGCAGGGTGTAGGCACTGGAGGTATGCACAGTGGTGCTAGGCACTGCTGATGGAAAGGAATAGAGTGTTGTCTGAAAGGGAGCAACAGGTGTCTAAAAGCGGCGGAAAGGAAAACAGAGAGCTTTGTCCACATCGGATCACCCAGGATCTGGTGCTGCAATCAGACACCTAACTGCGCAGGTGGTGCTCTCAGGGAGGCGCAGAATGGGAGTAGTAAGCTCAAGCAGGTGCAGACCTGAGCCCTGCTGTGAAGCTGTCTTCCTCCAGGCCATGGCTGACCCTGGGAGAAGAGCAGCAGCCACACCGAGCCTTCAGGCATTGATAGCCACGGGGGCAGTGACATGCCCCCTGTTAAACTCTAGAGGCAAAGGGTAATATGTGTTGGAAGTTACCTTCAGGCTGGCTCCAGCCTGCTTTCCTTTTGTAAGTTCCACAAACATCCAGGAGAGGCCTTTCTCTCAGAGGGAATGTATTATACACCCTGTGAGTACACACACACACATACACTTGCCCAAGGTCTCCATGAGTTTGTGGCCCAGCTGTGAGGAGAGCCAGGTCTTGGATGTTCACTGGAGGCACGGCCTCCCCAGCAGGTGGCCTGAGAGGGAAGGGCTTGGGTGAGCTGTCCCTGTGCCCATAGGCCCTCACTGCCCACACCAGCGTCATTAGCATTTCACACTTCTAGCCCCTTTCTGTTGTTAGTTTGGCTTCATGGCACATTATCTTCTCATAGAGACTCCACATCTTTTTATCTAAAGTAAAATAAGAGGAATGCACGGCCTTTGGAATAGCCTGATCCCATGAGGCTGTTGCTGACACCCTGGGGTGCACTAAAGCAAGGTAGATGATTACTGTTCTATACCCAGTCAATTAAACATAAAATAACAGCTACAAAACCTCCATGGTTTCTCTTAGCTTGTCACCTCATCCCTGCCTCCCCTGCCCCCAGCTTACTGTTGACTAGCGACAAAGGAGAGAGTGTCCACTGGGCAGTGGCCCAGCAGTGTGTGCATGAGGCAGCTTTCCTGTTAGCTCAGTTTGGGGAGGCGTCTGTGAGCACAGAAGTGCCCTGTCCATGCCTGGGGCAAACTCTCCCTGGGTGCCAGTCACTCTGCATGAACCCAGCAAAGGTCCTTCTGGGCTGTTGCTCATTTCCAGCTTTTTCTCCTTATGGAATTGTTTTCCCATAATATCAATGCTGGCCAACTTTTATAAATTTGTGAACATATTTCCAAACTTCAGTTGAAAGTTTGCCTTTATGGAGGAAAGCTGAGTATAGGAAAAGAAACTTGAAGATAGAGTTGTTGATTTGGGTTAATTGATTTGACCTATATATTTTTAAATAATCAGAGAAAGGACTGGATGCAGTGTTTACCTCTTATCCATCTTATCAGTTTTGGCTTTTCTCACATTTTCTTCAATTCCTTCATTCCAACCAATTTTCTTTTTGTCTCTTCTTCCTCCCAAGGTTTGGGCTGCTGATTTGGCGTCTACCGCACATGGGACTGGCACTGCCCCTGCTGGGCTTCTGTGCTTGACTGAACTCAATTCAAGGCCACTGTCATTAAGGGGCTGAGGTTCTAAAAGGCCTAAGCAACCCTCTAAAGAATCCCCAAGTGAAGATGCTAACAGTCTTCTAATCAAACCTCACCCCCTGACCCAAGGGTTGGTTCACTTGATAGTAGTAATCAACGCTGTCTTGAAGAAATACAGAGTGGACACAATGAATTATCCTCATTTTAAATTTTTTATTAAAAATCTCTTACATCTACACTCTAGTTTCTTTTCAGTCTGACCTCATTTTATAAGCCCTGAGCTTGTTAACCTATGTTAAATCACCTGAATTAACCTATGTTAATTCACCAGGTGGAACACGAATTGGGAGTGGAGGATTGGGAGAGATATAGAGGAAAATGACATTTGCCAATTAATTTATTCTTCTGATACATCATAAATTCCCTTATGTGTAAAATGAGGGCCAGCATGTCTATCTCCCCACTTTCTTTTAGTGATTTGGGAAGAATTGTGTGTAAGTACAGTCTACGATGCATGCCAAGGTTTTAAAGCATGGTTCCCAAATAGTGCATCAGAATCATGGGGCAACTTGTTACAGATACAGATTCCTGGGTGCTACCAACAGAGTTTGCAGGGTCTGGGGTGAGACTCAGGCATTCACATTTTAATTAAGCCCTTCAGGTGACTGGATGCCAGTGGTCACAGACTACCTTTGAGAATCACTGAGAATTGCTGAGAAGGATCTTAGCACTCTCTTAAGCCTGCATCCTTGGGTTAGGAACAAGGTTACAAAAGCTTAGAGAAGTGAAGTGACTAGACTAAGTTCGTTCGTTAGTTAGTTTTAGTTAGTTAGTGCCGAGCATGGACTAGAACCATCAGCTCTGGGCTTTTCCACCACTCTATAGGGGAGCAGACCAATAGGAAGAGGGTTTGCTTTGCAGTAGGATGGAGTTAAATTAGATACAAGAAGGAACTTCCTGACAGAGGGGAGTTTTGAGGAAGCCTATATCATCTCCTTTCCCAGAGGGCCTTAACTCAGGACACACTCATCTGATGTGGGCACTTAAGGTGTAACGTGGAAGCAAAGAAAGAAAGGAAGCATCTTGAGAACAAATTCTGCTGATTGTGTATGAAAGGGACCAGAGACCTTTATTTTAGTTCTGTTGTGGCAGCTGAATTTTAACCTCAACAACAACATAAGTGGTCAATGGTCCAGAAGGCCTGAGGTTCAGTCCCAGCTCTGACAAGGACAAGCTTTGTGACATTGGGCCACCTGCTCGGTTTCTCGGTCTCCATTTCCTCAACATGAAATGAATGGGTTGCTTTAAATCGTTTTCAATTTCTGTGGTTTCATTGACTGAACAACTTAATAAGTTGACTAAAAAAATGACTCAATGTTGAGATTCCAGGAAACCTATTTACCATTTTTCCCATTTGAAACCTCTACTCTAGGGCATTTAAGTCTATCTCTGAGCAGTCTGTAGTGGTCCTTCCTGCTTTTTATTCTTATTTAGTATTGAGAGAGGTCTAACCTCAAATGATCATTAGTGATCATTCAGACCTCAGATGTGCTGTAACTCCTTAGAGTCACTCCCACTGCAGATAAGCGAGGCCAGGGCACCATCTCCCAGTAGTGATGGCCTCTGTTATGGTCCAGTGCCCCCAAGTCACCTGATCACCCCACTGATTGGCTCTCTCTATCCCTTCCAGAAAGCAGATCTGGCCGTGGCTGGCCTCACTATTACTGCTGAACGGGAGAAGGTGATTGATTTCTCCAAGCCATTCATGACTCTGGGAATTAGCATTCTTTACCGAGTTCATATGGTAAGCATTTCTGTCATTAATCTTATTTGCATGCAAACACAAAGTTATATAGTAATTAAGAATGACTTGTGGAAATATTTAGATTTCAAGACTTAAATGCAAATGTGCTGGGCTATTATATTACCCCATTAGCTTCACAGACTTGCAAACAAAAAAATGGAAAAGTCACACTTGTGGGCTTTCCTGTGAAAACTGCTTCTGCTTCACTGAGTAGGTGTGGTCAGGAGTGACTGTCCAACCCTTAGGGTAGTATTGTGTAGTAGGTGATCGGCTCTGTTGGTCACTCTGCTTCCTCTTAGGGAACAGGGCTTGCAACACAGGTAGGTCATCCAGCATTCTCCAAGACTTCAAGGGCTCAATTCCACTCTGTTCACTCTGAGCTTCCTATCTGGTGAGGGAATACAGACTCCTCCCACTCTGATTATCTGTACTAGTGAGTAAAGAGCAGATAATTTAATGTCACTTATTCCTGACATGTGTCCTCTTCTGTATACTTTTTAAAAAATTGATTTTAGAGGGGAAGGGAGAAGAGAGAGAGAAAAAAAAACATCAATACCAGAGAGAAACATCCATTGGTTGCCTCCTGCACACACCCTGACTGAGGCTCAAACCCGCAACCTGGGAATGTGCCCTGACCAGGAATCGAACTGGCGACCTTTTGCTGCATGGGGTGACGCTCAGCCAACTGAGCCCCACTGACCAAGGCTATGCATACTTTAAAACAAAAGAAGGATGCCTCTGGTTAGGTTGGCTAAAGTGAGTAGAGTTAGCGTCAAAATGAGTTTGTGAAAGCACAGCAATGGGCAGCAGAGGATGGGCATGACATCAAAGTGTACCCGCTGGTGGGGTTGGGCCATGGAAGAGGAGCTATGGCTGTGCCTCAGACACAAAATGGACAATCATTACATTGCTGGCACAGAGTAGTTTACTTAGTTTTTCTCCTGAACCATAAGAACCTTCCATTCAGCTTTTTATCAAACTAGATCTAAGCACACAGGTATTAATAGATTTCCCAACACTGTAGTCACTGTACATGTCCAAGGTCAGGTGGCAGATTCCAATATAAAAGCTTATCCCACATGTCTGCTGAAGAAGTAGCCCTCCAGCTTCTGATCCTCCCCAGGCCTCAAATTCCAATTCTAGAAAAAGGAGATTCTCTGTATTCACAGGCCAGCTGAGCTCACATAGTTGAGGGCGGCCAGGGCTCCAGAAACTGTGGCCTATTTCTCCAGGAAGGGGTCTCCTTGTCCCAGCCACTAGGCGGCTCAGGGAGCACTGTGTGGACTAGGCCTTTGTGTCTCAAGATCACTGCTGGCTTGGGAAAGGCCAGATCCTCTGGAAGAAGAGAACATCAAAACCCCAAGCGTTCCAGGCTAAGACAGAAGTGTGAGGACTGGTCGGAGCCCACTGTTGACGATGTTGTTGGTGTGTCTGTCCAGTGGATTAAGGAGGATTTCCTTTCTCCTCTTTTCACAATGGCTGTAGCTTCCATTCATGGGGTGCCTCCTCCATGCCAGACACTTTCAAGCTTCTGTGATGTTGGCTGTTGTTATGGGTTGAATTGGGTCTCCTCAAAAGTTATGTTCAAGTTCTAACTTCCAAGACCTGTGAGCATTATCTTATTTGGAAATAGGGTCTTTGCAGATATAATCAAGATAAAATGAGGTCATGTTGGATTAGGGTGGGTCCTAAACCCAACAACTGGTATCTTTATAAAAAGAGGGAAATTTGGACACAGACACACAAGGGAGAAGATATGTGAATTTGGAGACAGAGATTGGAGTGATGCATCTATAAGTCAAGAAATGCAGGGATTGTCAGCAAACACCATGAGCTAGAACAGACAAGGGAGGATTCTCCCCTAAAGACTTCAGAGACAGCATGGCCCTACTAACATCTTGATTTTGGGCTTCTATCTCAGAACTATGAGACGATACGTTTCTGTTATTTTACGCCACTCGATTTGTGGTATTTTGCTGTAGCAGCCCTGGGAAACTAATATAGCTGTTCTTGCATTAGAAACGAGGAAGCAGGTGCAATCAGTTTTAAAAACTGGAACAAGACTACTTACCCAGGAGTGAAAGGGTTCCAGCCCAGGAGCGGTGTGATTCGAGCCTACGTCCTCCGTACGACACCAGGCCTCCATCCTCATTGGTGGGATTTTTCAGTAATTGTTCTGTGTGCTCTTTCTCATTTGGTCCTCTGGACTGTTTTCTGAGGGAAGAGCAAGGATTATAATTCCCATCTTAGACATAAGGAATCAAAGTCACACATGGAGCTAATACAGGGCTAGGCCTGGGATGCAGGTTTCCTAACTCTGAGAACAGTGATCTTGTCATAGTTAGACCTGGCAGTACTCCTAGGCAGTTTTCTAGCTAGCACTGTTTCTCGAGCCCACCTAACCCATTCCAGCAACTGGGCCCTGAGGAAGCACCCAAAAACAAATGGAAACACATAGCCTTTGTGCCCAGACCACACAACTAAGCTCTGGTCTGATTTCTTGATTAGCACCAAGGGAACTAAAGCTCTGCTCATGATCCAATGGACCATGAGGAACCATGTGGGTGAAGGTACCTGATGCCATGTATTTCCATCTCCTGGGGACATCTGCTGCTAGGCCACCCTCACCCCCTAAGACACCACTGCATCAATTCTGACCAGAACTAAACTTTAATTGACCAACCCTCTGGACCTTCTCTATTGTATTGACCAAATGTTTTCTACCACCTGCAAACCTACCACTATATTAGTCCCTACATTAATTCCTGGGATGTGAAGTGTTGTGTTAGCATGGAGAGGCAGTGGTGCCCAGATATTTGGTCAACTACTAATCTAGATGCTGCTGTGAAGATACTTTGTAGATGTGATTAACATTTATGATCAGTTGACTTTAAGTAAAGGAGATTACCTTGATAACATGGATGGGCCTCATCCAATCAGTTGAAGGCTTTCAGAGCAAAAGCAGGTTTCCTGAAGGAGAAGCCAATTCTACCTCAAGAGCATCACATAGAAACCTGCCTGGCTTTCCAGCCTTCTAACCTGCCATACAGAGTTTGGATTTACCAGCAACCACAATTACATGAGCCAATTCCTTAAAATAAATCTCTTCACACACACACACACACACACACACACACACACACACACACACACACCCCCTACTGGTGCTTTCTTTCTGGGGAATCCTAACGGATACAGTTTCCTTATCTGGTGAGGACTCCTCGCCTCTTCTAGCCTCCACACAGAGGCATGCGTGTGCCACACAGTAACTCAGGTCTGATTTATAACAGGGGCCAAGATGAGTAAAAATTGAGCGCTGGCATGAACACCTTACACTAAGCAGAACTGACAGTTTATGCATTTACTCAACAAATATTTATTGAGGGCATTTTTCTGCATATGAGGCAGTGTGCTTAGGAAATTCCCAGAAGGCAACTGGGGAGAGAACAATTCTGAACTAACTAGACCAGGGCAGCCGGTGAGAACAAGTTTGAGATGAACTCTGTTGCATCTAAAACCAGAGGCATTAGCAGAAAGAGCTAACAGTCTGGCGGGCAGCCTGGCAGAGTCCACCATAAGAGCCTAAATATAAACTTACAGAGAGGAGCTCTCTCTAATACAATAGTGTTAAGTTAATGAAATTAAAAGTTGAATATTGGGTATTCATTATTTTGTGAATTTTCTCTAGCCGATAGTTATCTGTGAACAAAAACATACTTAATTTTATTTATAATCTTTAAGGACCCAGAATCACTATCTTAATTCTGATAACCTATCTCATGAGTGATTCTCACCAAAAAGTAATCAAACCTATGGGCAAAAATAAAAATAATCACCCCAAGTGTAAATGTCTAGTGAAAGTTTACTACAAAACCCTCTAAAATAATAAGTGGTGACAGGTATGTCTCTGAAGTTTACAGATAACCAGAAATCATTCATGAATTTCTAGCAATCCAAGACTTTTTAGGCTTTTTCACGAACATGGATCATCCAGAGTTTATTATGGAATATTTTCCTTTTTCCCAGCCTTGGGGTATAAACTGTTTCTGCTCAGGCAGAAATCAGGACCAAAATCAGAAGACTGCTTTTCTCTTTTTACCACTTACTCCCTGCCACTCAGAGCTGGCTAAGGATTCTGGTTTTGGAGTTTGTTACTGCTGATCCCTCCACTTTTTAAAACTTTCTCCGTTCCTAGTGTTCAAATCATCATTTTCTTCTGCCATTCCTCTTGCTTCTCTGATAATTGCTTTCTCCATCATTTATGTTGACCCCTCTCCTCCCTCCCCCCCCCCCCCCCCCTTTCTCTCTCTCAGATGTCTGTGGCTCTTTCTGTTTTACTCTACTGTCTGGGTAATCTCCCCCACTCCCAATTCTGTAAATTTAAAGTTGGCTGCTCCCTTGAATTCTGGTAGCATATTTCTAACACCTCACTAGATCTGCCTACCTGAATATCTCACAGGCACCTCAAGTACAGTGTCTCAAGTGCATTCAGTAAATTTCTCCTTCCTCCCCTCTGCCCCACCTCAGATAACAGTATCTCCCATCAGTCACCTGAGCTGTCCTTCACTTTTATTACTTTGCATGTTCAACTGGTCAGCTTCCTCCTAAATAATTCTCAAATATACAGGGGAGGGCAAAAGGAGGTTTACAGTTCATATAGAAAAATACATGCAAGCTATGATTCTTACAAAGAAGAATAAACTCTGTGCTGCATGTACTCACAACTGAAAGCCTACTTTTGCCCACCACTGTACTGTGCCCACATAATCTGCCTTGGTTCAGGCTCTCCTTAACTCTACCCTGAACTGTTGCCATTCCAGTGGCCTGTACCCTCCTTGAAGACAGGGTGGTTCTTATTCATACTGCATCTCCATCAGAGGGCCACCACCACCTGCATCACTGGGAAGCAGCAGAGTGAAAACCATGGACTCTGGAGCCAGACTGCTGGGGTTTACTCCCATATCTGACACTTACTAATTGCATGCTACATGTGTCTAAGTTTCTCCATCTGTAAAAATAGGTTGTCATGCAAATTTAATGTAGATACATATGATGTATGCATATATAACAGTGCCTTACATATGCACAATAACAGTATTATATTTAATAAATATATGTGAGTTGCTCCCCACTGTATCTATCCTCAATTCATACTGCTGCTTGAGAGTTGTTTTTAAATTTATTTTTATTTATTTATTTTTTATAAATGTAATCATATCAACCTCTTACTTAAAATCATTCCCTGGATGCCCATCACTTACAAGAAAAAGTACAACCTTATCAGCATGGAGAATGAAGCCCATCTCTCCCGTCCCATTTCCAGTTCTTCACCTGCAGGCACCGTCACCCATAGTGCTCACTGCATGTCAGTCTCTCGTGCCCCTAGTCTAGGTTCATGCTTATCTTCTTGCCTCTCAACCATCTAACAAATTCTTTCCTAGTGTTTTAATATCCAGCTCAAATGGCACTTGCTCTTCAATGTAACTCCACTAGATGGAGTTGATAGCTTTTTCCTCTGAGCTCCTGCCCTCTGCTGTACCTCTATTATAGCATTTGCATGTTGCATTATATTACACTCTCTCTCTCTCTGTAAGTCCTAGTGGGAGATACATTAAGAAAAAGGTATCCTCTTGCCAGACCATACATTTTTATGCTGTGACTTCTGGTACGGAAAATGTGGTCATTCTAACATGCAGCATTTACTTGTAAGTCTGGAAGAAAGAGAGAGAGGGAGGTGCCCTGTGATCCTGTGGGCAGTGAGCACTTCTTTCCTTTGTGGCTTGTGGCTGGACAGCACTGAATCCCATAAGCTTGGCTTCTGTCAGGACAAGTGACCTAAATACTTTTTTCCTGCACTTTACTACATTAGTCTTGAGAACAAAAAGAGATGGGAGGCAAATATTTCAGGCAGCCCACATACACCTTCTGCTCAGGCCTGACCATGGCGGCCACCTGAACTGGCTGCTCTCTCCCTCTCTGATGCCTGCATATGCCACACAACATAACACCCACACGAGAAGGCACCAGATTCCATGGCTGGGGCCAGATGAGCTTCCAGGCACACACAGAGAGCCCAGCCTTTAGAATCCGGGGTGTCTCCTGGTGCTCCAAGTATGGAAGTCAAATGACAGGACATCTGAAGTTCAAGGCTTTTTTTATTTCTTTGGCATATGAGCTCATTTCTTATTGAGCAGTTCAATATTTAGTGCTGCAGTATAACCCTATGGACATTTTGCAGCCCAAGGCTTTCTGGTAGTGGCGCATCATATAAGCTCCCAAGTAGCTGTGTGAATGGAAGGGAGAAAGAGCATAGAAAGACAAAAAAAAATTTGTGTTTGACACTGGAGTATATAACTTAATTTTCTCTCTTTTAGCTGCAATAGCAATTTGCCTAATGATGTTTTGCTCAAACTAATGTTAGAGTAAGTTTGTATTCCTCAGGCACACACTGACTGTTGTAGCAAGGCACCATGAGTGCTGGAAACCAACCTGGGCATCAGCATTTGGCACATATGATCCCCACATGGATAATCATGTTTTTAAAAAATCAGTATTGACATATTTAAGGAGGTTGGGTACATGTCCAGGATAGTTGTATGTTGACTAACATCTTTCAGGCATCTCTATTTATGAAGCACTTTTGCATATAGTCTCTAGCTTATCAGCAGTTCCCCAATGCAGTAGTATGATTCCCATTCTACATGGAAGAATTCTGAGGCTAGTGGTGGCCAGTGGTGCAGTGGAAACAAGAAAAGTAGTGCAATGGTGGAGGTCCCACTGAACCCAGATTTTCTGTCTATAAGTCCATACGCTCCCAACTACCTACGTTTATGGTATAGCAGATGTATTTTTCTGTATCAAGGCCTTGTATTAGGTGATCTTTCAAGATGTTTTCTAATCTAAGGATACTGCATCTAAGGATACTGCTCTGTATGACAGAGCATCTAAGCCAGCAGAGCATCTAAGATTCTGTTTAAAATGTGAGTTTCCTAATTCCCCCTATAGTGAGCTGCTCTGTCTTTGATGAACAAATGGGAAACGTTCATACTCTCTTCTTTTTCTCCTCTTAGCTCTTGGCTAAGTTATCCCTCTCAAGAAAAGTAAAAAACAAACAGTGATTAAAAACTGAGAAAGAAAGAAAGAAATGCCAACATTAAATTATCGCTAAGCAGTTTTGCTGGATGTATTACCCCTTTTTCGAGGTCTTTTCATTTCAGAAAGACTGTCTCAAACAATGAAGAACAATGTGAATCCTTTCTAATGCTGCTTAATAGTCTATTACAAGAAGATAGAAAATAAATCATTTTATTTCTTAAAACTAAATAACATAGAGCCCATATAATGGAAATATGGCTTCCCAAATCATTTTAATGTTGATTATTTGAGTGCTCCTCTCTCAAGAAGCTGAAAATATTTTATTGACATTATTTTAGTAATTCTCAGATCCCCTTTCATGTTGATTGTGGTGTACCATTTTATGGAAAAAGGAAATGGAACGTGGAGAAGTTGAGTGGTTTGCCTAGGATCACTCAACAAGACGAAGTCAGTGCCAGGGTTAGAACTTAGGTGTACTCATACCAGATTTCCAACAAGCAAAGTGAAAATAGATATGCTGCATCTGGGTTATATATAGGCAACAACCCCAGCTGGGTGTTTTATGTAAGAGGAATTAATTGCTTACTTTGCTCCCCTCTTGGAGTCACAGGTGAGAAATGCATGTTAAACCAAAATCTCAACAAGACAACGCATTGCAGACACACTGAGGGGGGCTGTCCTTGGTTACTGGGTTGAGACTGGAGGAAATCCTGTTCTGCCTCCCCCGGAAGGAGTGATAGAGATGGTCGTCTCATCTCCTCATCTCAAGTGTACTCTGTTGACCACTGGCCACTGCTGGGAGTGGAAGGAAACTTCTCTATAAATTGCCCTTAGTTCCAAAAACTGGAAAAACCACATGAAGGACATGCTGAACCTTTGTCATTGGCTGTACTGGGGAGGGGATGGAAAGCAGGGAAGGGAGAAAATTCATATCACTAGGTTGTATGTAGGGAAATGGTGACTGGGGTGCACAGCTTTACACCTGCACAAAAGAACCCACCATAATTTGACCCACTCTGTCTGGAAAGGCTGAGGTGGTACTGAGTTCCAATGATTGGAATCACTGGCTTCTAAGAGCCATCCTTCCAGAAGAGAGCGGGTATTGCCCTAATGGCTTCCCTGGGGAGCCCTGAAAAACCCTCATGATTCATATTTTATAACCCACAGAAACTCCAAGAGTTATGGAAAGGGACTGTAACCAGACAGCATTCTCCCCCCAAGCATCTTTAGCATGTGTCACTGTAGGATAGAAAATAGCATTTCTTGTCCATTGAGGAAGTCTCAATATAAAGGTAAGCTTCCTTTTGTCACATACCACCCCCTCCTCCACGTTCATTCCTGATTGCCATTAGGTGGAGAGAGGCAAGTGCAAACACAGCCCTTAGTGTCGCTGAGCCCTCAAAACAACCCCATGAGATAGATACTATTATTATTACCCCATGCTACAAAAGGAAACAGAGGCTCAGAGAAGTTAAGTAACTTGCCCAATACCACTCAGTTTGTAAGGGGGAGGCTTCAGTCCAGAGCCTGTGTTTCAATTCACTACTTGTCCCACATTACCTGGCTCTTATGCATTTGCCTCCAGACTCTGAGAAAGCAACTGCGTTCTCCCTATAATGTCATTTCCTCCAGTACACACAGAATTAAGTATCAGGGAGTTAAAAGATTTTTTAAGGATAAGAGGAATTTTCTACATGCAAGGGGAGTTTAGTGCCACTTCATGGTCCATGGGCAGCTCCACTGCTGACATTCAAAGAATCTCACCATGCTGGGACTGGGCCATTGGCAAACAGCCATTTGGGCCTCTCCCACCATCAGATAACATCAAGGATGCTGGCTTTGATGTGGTCAGTCTGAAGCACAGTACAAAAGTCAAGGGAACCATTTCTAATTTTGGTGCCATCTAATGTTCAATCCCATCTGCAGGGTTGACTTGCCTTAGACAATTGGGACATAGACTATATATAACCAATTACTTACCTTCAAAGTGGTTGTATTCACCAGACAGAACTGGCCCAACTTACAGTCAACAGAGAGGTGTACAATCCACGTGCAGGCCTATAGTACAGCATCTGTTGTATCAGGGCATTATTTATCATGACCCAATGTCATACAGTTTATAAGTGGTAAAGCCAGGATTCCGTTCTGGACAGTCTGGCTAACTGATAACTAGTGGTGGCTACAAGTACATAATGTTTAGGGCACTTTCAGGGGCTAACATTGGGGAGAAGGTGTGGAATTAATTAGAGACATTTTTAGAGCAAGTTGCAAAGATAGAAAGGAGAGGATGCAGTGCAGCTGCCACCGGAACCAAGGGGAGCGTGGCATCCCTTCGCTCGGCGCAGGTGGCAAGTCAACACCAGAGGTATCAGAGCCATCACCGACTTCAGCAAGACACTTACATCTGCGGGTCAGGACCCTCCCAGGGCCTCCACCTGTCAGTGTGGAGACCTGGGAGTTGAAGCCCAGGGAGCAGAGTGAAGCACTTATAGTTACTCAGAGGAAAAGTGTCACCATTGTGTATCTTTTGGGTTAAGAAAAATCTATTATTTGGAAGGAATGCCTGTGGCATATGACATCCGATTTGCCCCAAGCACCAGTAACTCAGATGTCTTGGGAAGGAAGCCACCTAACGCATCCCCATAGAAAAAACGGTAGGCGATCGTAGCCTTGCAAGCAACACACTTCTCTCTGGCATCATATAAACTGCTTGGGCTCTGCCCAAGCCAAGGCAGTATGAGCCCAGACCCAAATCTCAAATTACTGCTTGTTCTCTGCCCTCCCGGGGTGTCGCTCAGTCACAAGTAGAATCAGATGCTGTCCTGCCAAGTGCCTGAGGAGTTTCAGCGGAGCTGTGTTTATGTCTTGATCGCTCTTCCTTGTGTGATGCCCTGTGTTTTATAAGTAGAGTCTCTAGGAATTTTCCCCATGGTTGTGCTTCACGCCTTACCACCCATTTCATGTATGGCAGCTTTACACAGTGCTGTCATTTTCCTCGGTTTCCCTCGTTGTGATATGATCAGGTATAGATTTCTGACATTGAGCATATAATGGGGTTTCAGATCCAGAAGGCAACAGTAAAATTTTTTTTTCGTAGATCTCTCTCTGAGAGACGCAGAGTAAAGCAGTCAGGACGGAGCAGGCGCCCGTCTGTTCGCGCGGAGCTCGGGGCCCAGGCCCAGGCCCTGCGGGGCTCGGGCGCCGGGCGACGGTGCAGACGCCGCCAGCCGCGGCAAAGGGACGCTTTTCTTTATAACTAGACATGTGCTCATCAGTTTTACCTGTTCATAGAACCCTGAGCTTAATACTGGTTTTCTGTCCCATCATGGACCTCCCAGATTCCTGCCATCATAAAATCACATTATTTCCCGTGTAGGGTGGTTGGGGAGCGCCTGGTCCAGTGACTGCAGGCTGGTGCCACCAGGGCAGCGGGCGCGGGGCGCAGGGCAGCGGGCGCGGGGCGCAGGGCAGCGGGCGCGGGGCGCAGGGCAGCGGGCGCGGGGCGCAGGGCAGCGGGCGCGGGGCGCAGGGCAGCGGGCGCGGGGCGCGGGCCGGCGCTGGGGTCACCGTCAAAGACAAGGAGCCTGCGATCTGGGTTCTTAACGAAACCTCCCAATCTTTAATGTTGGCAACTAAACACGGGGGCGTGCAGCTCCGCGAGGGGGCTCGCGGGGGCTGAGGAGGAGCCCAAGCCTGTGGCCCTGGCCCCCTCGGGAAAGGCACGGGCACCCGAGGGCGAGGCCGCCGGCCTGAGCGCACCGCTCCCCCGGGCGTGGGGTGGGGGGCCCGGCTCCCCCGGGCGCGGGGTGGAGGGGCCCGGCTCCCCCGGGCGCGGGGTGGAGGGGCCCGGCTCCCCCGGGCGCGGGGATGGGGGCCCGGCTCCCCCGGGCGCGGGGATGGGGGGCCCGGCTCCCCCGGGCGCGGGGTGGAGGGGCCCGGCTCCCCCGGGCGCGGGGTGGGGCGCCGGCCTTCCCCTCCCAGCCGCACCCTCCACGCGGCCCCCGCCCCCCCGCAGCGCCGCCCTGCCGGCCGCACAGTGAACCTTCTCTTGTCTCCATCCCCAGGGGCGCAGACCCGGCTACTTCTCCTTCCTGGACCCCTTCTCCCCGGGCGTCTGGCTCTTCACGCTCCTCGCCTACCTGGCGGTCAGCTGCGTGCTCTTCCTGGTGGCCCGGTACCGTGCCCGCCCCGCCGCACCCGCCCGCCTCGGCCTCGGCCTGGGGGCTGCCCGGGAGGGAGCAGGGGAGGCCTCGGTGCCAAACGGGGAGGGCCGGGAGTCGGGACCTGAACCTCTCTGCCAGCGGGCAGCCTGGCACTGTCTCCCCACCCACGCACACACACACACTCCCCGGCGTGCACAGCGCCCACAGGTGAGCGTGTCCAAATTTGCTTATGCGCCCCTGTCAATTCCCCCTCCCACGCCCCAGTCTCCAGCCCCTGCTTGTGCAGGAGCCTTGGGAGAAGGGGGGGGGGGGGGGCAAGAAGATCACTCTTATTAAGCACTGTGCATTCCACTGCTCTGGTATCAGTTTGCCAGGATCTGCCGCCCAGTGTTGAGTGATAAGAAATAGAAATTGGGAGACCAGAGCCCTAGGTGCCAAGGCCTCCCCTGCAGCAGGCCTGGCCCTTCCCCAGCCTGGATCTGTCTATGACAACACAGCTGCCTTGTTGAATGGGAGCCATGAGGATGGCAGACAGCAGGGAGGAAGGATAGAGAGGGCATTTGCCAGTAGTGTTAAAACAAATGGCCCAGATCAGGGGCTGGGAAGAATAAGCCCTCCCTTCTCCCCAGAAACCCAAGACTGTCCATGGGCCTGTGGGAGAACCTGAGGAGCCTCCCGCGGCTGAGGCCTCCCTAGGATGTGTGCAGAGAAGGGCTGTTCTCTCTGAGGCTGAGGGCAATTGGACCAGCCTGGCCAGCTCGCTGTCCAGGAGCAGGACAAGTACTAGGGGCTCATGGGTCACTCTCCCTCAGAATCCCTGTGCCCTGCCCAGACCTCAGGCTGCCACACTGGACGACCAGCAAAGGCTGTGGTGCGGGAGGAGAGAACTGCTCAGAAGGAGCCTCCACAGAGCTGGCAGTGGCCCTGTCCCTGCTGCCTCTCAGCCTGCTTTGCCTCAGGGCCACAGTGACAGGCCAGATTTTAAAGTGTGTGCTCCTCTTCTGTGGGGTGGGGATTTCCCTAAAGCATGTCTTCAGTGGCCCTAGGGGAATGTATGCTTTCTCCGGTTATAAGACCCAAAAGACCACAGAGCGCCTAACCCGGGGGCAGTTCCCAGCCTCCCCTGGGGGTGTTGTGTCATCCAGTGTCCACTTCTTCCAGTGGAGCTCAAAGCCAAGTTCAGGGAGCCATTGGGCCCACAGAGAAGACCTTACTTACAGCCTGGTTGTCTTCAAAGGCTGCCGGTGTGCTGTAGTCATGGTCAGTGTCAAGTACCTGTGGTCAGGGACTTCAGGAGAGTCCTGTGGGAACTGGCCTGCTGTCTGGCACCCACTCCACTATATTGCACTATCTGCCACTGCCTTTAGGACGCTGCCCCCCAGGAGCCTGGCTCTGCTGCATCTTGATTCACTCTTGCCCCCTTTGACTGAGCCCTTTCCTGTACCTAGCAACCCACAGCTTTCAGGTGACCTTGAGGGTCCTGGAAATGGTCTTCTGTCTTGGTTGCCACAAACATGCACACACACACACGCACACGCACGCAGGCACACATGCCTGCTTCCCCATGCTTACCAGCCCTGGGGGTTAAAAAGCCCCATCTTTGTCCTCTGCACATACATACATCATGCCCTCGCCCCGATCCAGCATTAACAAGGAGATTAATCAAAAATGTACTAAAGGTCTGATCATACATCATATACATATCATACCTACTGTATATATAACACCATGTTATATACACACATATATGTAATATATAATATATAGGATAATCTGACCTAAGGAGGTACCAAAGACTTCGGGGGGAGAGTGAGAAGAAGCTGGGCAGTCAGAGCTCTGGATCCCTGACCCATCTTCATTCAGACCAGCTCCACTTTTATCTCATATATTGTACTTTTGGGTAAGATTTTAGAAGGAAAAAAATGTTTGAAAACCACTGGTTTAAGGCAGCCACTCCTAAGCCATCTGATACCAGAGTCACTCAGGGAGCTTTTAAAACTTGAATTTCCAGGTCTAACCCTCTCAGAATCTCTGAGGGTGGGGCCCGGGAATTTGTGTGTTCGAAGCCCACTTCCAGTGGCCTGTAGGTTTGGGATCCACCAAGGATGAGTGTAAGCCAGCTCCGTAGGCCACAGGGGGAAGGAGCCGCCTCAGGACACGGCCAAAAGACGCTGGCCCCGACTTCAGGAGCGAGCAGCAGCGATGGGAACACGGGCAGTCCTCGGAGGCACCAAGCGAGAGCCGCTGCGCAGAGGATGGAGAAGGCATCCTGCCACCGCCCGGCCAGCCCACAGCACCGCCCTGCCGGGCACAGGCCCATACAGGCCTCTCTCGCCAAAGCTGGGGGGCTGCTGAACAGGAGCATGTCTGTCTGCAGGCAGGGAGGACGGGCTTTACTCAGAGAGGCAGTGGGAAGGCTGAGAGGGATGGGCTGTGGTGCGGCCACCTCACAGCAGGCAGAGCTCCGAGGAACCCTTCTCAGCCCTGTGTGCTCATTATATTTACCTTGGAGCCCTAGAAACACTGATGCCCAGGCCCTACATGGACACATTAAAGCAGAGCCTCTGGGGGCAGGATCTAGTCATTGGCATTTTTTATAAGTCCCCAGGTGACAGGAACGCGGAAGTGTTGAAAACCATGGCCTGAGCAACTGTCTAGGCCAGTGATCAGTGGTGTCTACACCACCTAGGAACTTGAGGATTCTGAGGCCTCACCCAGACTTACTGGATCAGAAGCTCTGGGAGTGAGGCCCAGCAGTGTACGTTTTAACAAATCTTCTTGGCGACTCTGATGTAGGCTAAAGTGTGAGAATCGTTGCGTAGGCTGAGGGTTTCAGACTGTGGCTCCTAATGACCTCAGGGAGCTGGGGTGTCAGGACAGTCACCTCCCTCCTATCCACCTGCTTCACACTCCAGCTTCCAGTCACAGGTCCCCACTTTCATCTGTTTTGTACTTTAGAGTTCTGCATCAGAATTTATTTTGAAATAATAAAAATGTTTCTATGATGATTAAAGAAAAACAGTTTGAAAACTGCCAATATAGTCCAACCCCTCATTTTTCAGTTAGGAAAATCCAAATCCAATAAAAGGAAGTGGCTAGACCAAGGCCAGGAGGCCAGTGACCAATACAGACCTGAGGCCAGGAAGGAGAGCCCCCAACTCTTCCCAGCACTTTCCCCTTCACGCCCCCTCCATGGCACTGGTACATGTCCTTTTTGTCCCACAGGTTGACCCCTTATGAGTGGTACAGCCCCCACTCGTGTGCCCAGGGCCAGTGCAGCCTGCTGGTGAACCAGTACTCCCTTGGCAACAGCCTCTGGTTTCCGGTTGGAGGCTTCATGCAGCAGGGCTCCACCATCGCCCCTCGAGCCTTATCTACTCGCTGTGTCAGTGGTGTCTGGTAAGATTGGGGCAGAGAAGGGCCACATGGGGAAGGGACACAGAGGGTGCCCTCAGATAAGCCCTGCTCTGCCACCCTGAGGGGTGCCCGTAGCCTCTGCCTTTCAAAGTAGACTAGCTGGGAGCTGAGATGCAGTATGCCACCTCAGAAGGTTTGGAGGCAGTGGATGGGCACGCTTTGTGCCATCTTATCCCCTTCTCCCCTTTCTGTGCCCCACAAGTCTGGATACAGAGGGGAGCCAAGGCAGGAAAGGAGATGGATTGAGAAAACAGCTTTAAAGGCCCACAGCAAAGCAATAACTTTCAGACTTGAAAGTGAACTGAGGTTGAGGCTGGGCTGCAAAGGCATATGCAGATGCATGCCAATATGAGCTTGTGGCAGGGATTCCCTAAGGAGGCATCCAGCCCAGCTGCCACATCACACTCCTCTACCCGCTGTCTCTCCCTCTGCACCTGGCCCTGGGGGCTTTCCGGACCTCTCCACCTCAGCAGGGGTGGGAAATGCAAATTCTTAGGCGGGGCCTCTGGGAGCAAGCTGACAGCACAAAGTCCAGCCTCTACCTGAAACTCCCTTTTCCTCCCGGCTTACCCAGAGCAAAAGAACACGGTCAGCTGACTCAGTGTGTGGCAAAGCTCTCCCGAGAACTTGAAAGTGCTGTGTAGATGTACAGACAAGTAATTCCTATTATTCCATGACGGGAGGAAATGAATGTACACATACCTAGAAAGGCAAGAGTGCAGAGCACGAGCTCCTAGCTCCCTCTAGAAGCCCACTCTTGGGTTTTGGCTGTCACAGCCTATAGGACTTGCAGCCTTGGCTCTCTCTTCCTCACCAGTCTGTGTAAGACTAAGAAAAGGACAAGTGTATTTCTACTATTGGACGCCCATGCCGGCAACAGCAGGTCATCTGCACAGGTATCTGAGGGCTGATGGGGATGTGAAAATACAGCTGGAACAGCGACCCCTTCCCAGCAGTGGTTTTGGTTTTCCCTAATAAATGACAAGTACACTAGGGTTTAAAACATTTGAACAAAGTGCTCACCTAGAAATCAAGTGGATCAACAGAGAGAACTGGGTTTCACATTGCCTGAAACAAGGAATGACCTCGGTAGGGAGAGTCACAGAGCACCTTGAAAATTCAGGAAATCTGAGTGGAAGCCATGGAGACACGTAGAAGTCAGCTGCAGATTCTGATCTTTTTCTACCTGGGGCTTCTCCTTACAGAAGGTGCTTGTTCCCGTGTGCTGTGCATCGGGCCCCATGGCCTGCCTGCAGCCCGCTTTGCGGGACACTGCTTTGTGGTGCTTTCAATACCTGGCCCCAGGTGGCTCAGCTGCAATGCTCCAGACATGTATGGGAGGGCCCAGCCCCAGCTCTGAGCTGGTTATTAAATCAGGGCCTAGGTTTGGTAGCTCCCTGGGGGCTGGGAGGCCATCGTAGCCTACCTTAGCTTCCTCACCCAGAGCAAGTGACAGGAATGCCAGCTTTACAATGGTTAACACCTTTCCAGTCAGGACCAGGTCTCCACAGCCCTGCGGAGAGAAGGTGGGCACGGTTCGCTTCCTCAGCAGAGGCAACAGGCCTGCACTGAACTACTTCCACTCTCTGACCCCATCTGGTCTGTGGTGATGTGGTGATGGTGGCGGTGACGTGGTGACGGTGGCATGAACAGCCACATGCCCCCCAGGCTGGAGCAGAGGGAACCTCCATAGCCAACTCTGAGGTGATGTCATACCCAGGGCTCTTTAACCCAGAGCACTAGCCAATGTTGCTGAGCACAGCCACTTTCACCTGAGTGTCACCCTCTCCCCTCCCCAGCAAGGTCATGAGAAGCAACTTCCAATAGACAGAGCATAAGAGCTCAGACATGAGCAGGGGAAGAAGGTTTGAGTAGAGATGGACACTGGTGCTCACAGATCACACACAGGGAAGGTGGCCAATGACTTTCATCCCATATCAACGTGAAGGGCTAGTTCTGCATTTCTTTATATCTCACATTCATCTAGTTATTTACAGAGTATCAGTCCCACTGAGGGCTCATTTGATCTCACAGATCTGGAAGACAGACAGAGTAGGTGTTACCATCCCCTTTACTAGACATGCAAATAAGGTCAGAGGACACACGGTTCTTCTCAGGGTCTCACAGTGGAGCAGGACGAAGCCATCACTAAACTCAGGTCACCTTACTGGTGGTCTGGCACAAGTAACTGGTGGTCTGGCACATGAACACACCAATTGAGTCCTTGGGTGCCCCTGTCTACTTCTGGGAGGTAGCCCCCAGGAGCCTTGGACATCATGGCAAAGGGTTCAGCAAGACTTCCTGCTCTTGCAAATCCACCTGGAAGCTGCCAGCTGCTGAATCCTGTGGTAAACCCTATGCCTTAGTGGCAACATCTTCACAATGCATAAAGCCTCAATAATTCAGACTCCACTAACTCAGAATGTGTGATTATCCTACCTCAACTGTGCTTAGATACACCTTTGAACCCCTAAAGCAAATGGGTGAGGGTGCAAATCCATACTGCTTGTCTAAACTATGCAAGTGGACAAAGTGGTTTTAAAGGCTTTTGTATGTACTCTGCCTGAGTTGCAAAATTACTGTAATTTCAAATCAGTTCCATCTATGCAATAAAACACACTTCTATTTTGAAATAACATGAGCATTGTGAGTGTTTTCTAATTTCAACTTCTGAGCAAAGGTGCTTTTCAACAATCTTAAAGAATTTCTGCTGTTACAATTCATAGAACTGGTTTTAAAATATTAATTTATCAATGTGTTACTTGACAAGTTACTTTGCTTCTCTGAGCCTCATCTTCTTCAACTATAAAACTGGGGTAAGAATTTTACCTCTCTGAGCTGTACAGAGAGTGTGAGGTGGTCTCTGCGGCTATGGGAGGTCGTCAGTAAGTGGCAATGCTCATTTGAAAGTTGGCTGCATTGTGAAGGGACAGCCCAGCTCTGAATACAGCCCCAGAGCTTGCACCTTCAGCTCATCCCAAGCTCATTCCTTACTGTCTCTCAAACTATCTCATGTGTGTGGACACACCTCTGTTGAGTAACAACCCAAAAATCACCTCCTTTAGGACATAAGAAAAAAACTGTCTTCTTCTAGGCAGCCCTCACAGTTTACTGACATTGTGTCATTTCTCTTCCCCCACTAAGCTGAGAGCTGCTTTCAAAGAGGGACCGCTGGTCTCTCCTGAGTTGCAGCAGGACTAGGGATGGGGGCCAGGACTCCTGGGAGTGCCCCTGGTCATGATGACTCCCTGGTCTTTTCCTACATAGGTGGGCATTCACGCTGATCATCATATCATCCTACACGGCCAACCTGGCAGCCTTCCTGACTGTGCAGCGCATGGATGTGCCCATTGAGTCAGTGGATGACCTAGCTGACCAGACCACCATTGAGTACGGCACAATTCACGGAGGATCCAGCATGACCTTCTTCCAAGTAAGCATATTTGGTTGCTCACCAACATCAGGAATTGGGCACAATAAAGTTGAGATATCTTTCCACTGGAGATAAAAACATCTCTCCTCATCCCATTATCTCTTTTGAACATCTAGTTTGGAGGCTCACATGAGGTTTATTTTTTTCCTGCTCCACAAAATACCCCTGGAATGAGGCCTCCAAAGCACTTTGGGTTAATGTCAGCCTGTCCCAAAGTGTTGTACATGGACAATTAGTGGTCATTGAGATGATTTTAGGTAGTATTTGGGAGAAATATTTTTTATTGCAGTAGTTTCATTTATATTTTTTAATGAGTATTAGAAAAATACATGCAGTGGATCTAATCTATACTTTTATTTATATTACTGCATAGGATGAGGCTAATGTATACATTTAAATATTTTCTAAACTACTTAAATTTTATAGGTAGCACTTAGACAAAACAAGATTAGAAAAGTGACTAAAGTGTAAGGAAAGCTAGATTTAAATAGGCTGGTTTTATTGATCCCAGACTAGATGGGTTTCAGATAGGAACTCTAATGGCTTCTTTGAGGTACCCTGGCAAGGCCCAGGAGAAACCCTGCCATGGGGCTGTGCTAGCTGAGGGGTGGGATGACTGCGCCCCAAGGCTGACAGAGATGGATCAGACAGAGGGATGTCACCACAGGCCTCAGGATCCCCAGGGAAGCAGATTTCCCTGGGAGTTAATAGGCGTCTAACCGGTCACATTCATTTTCACATGAAACAAGTTCAAGGCCTTCAGTTTTCTGTTTTCCATACAAGCCTCAGTGCCTGCTGACAAACACAGGATTTGGGTAGAGCCCAGAATGCTCTCAGTCTTGTTACTATTATTATCTGGCTGATCATTAGTTTAAGGTTGGTGAAAGAGCAGCCACTATTCCTGAAGGTGGTCTCTGTTGAAGTCCCAATGCTGCTGAAAGACAACAAAGAACACAGCCAGAGTCTCCTTTCATATCTACCAGAACCCAGGCTGCGCCAGGGCAATCTCTCCAGGGTAGATTAGGCTGCCAGTCACCAAACCACCAGGCAGAGGTCACAGTGCCTCCTGACCCTGCTCCTTCTGAGAGGCACCAGAGGCCCCACTCCCTCCTCCTGCCACTGTGAGTGGCCGTTGAGAGATGACAGGAAGGGGGAAAAGGCTGACTATAATGAGGGGGTTGAGTAGCTGAAGGGCCAGAATTTTAAGGTCCACTTTGATTCCTTCACTTTTTAAACTAACATTTTCTTTTTCTTTTCCTAATCCTGTTTCCTTGCATTCTTTTCCCAGAATTCCCGCTATCAGACCTACCAACGCATGTGGAATTACATGTATTCCAAGCAGCCAAGTGTGTTTGTAAAGAGCACGGAAGAGGGGATCGCCAGGGTGTTGAATTCCAACTATGCTTTCCTTCTGGAGTCCACCATGAATGAGTACTATCGGCAGCGAAACTGCAACCTCACTCAGATTGGGGGCCTGCTGGACACCAAGGGCTATGGGATTGGCATGCCAGTCGGTATGCAGGAGAGGAGCCTCCTGGGGTAGCTTCATCCAGGCAGAGTCAGAGTAGCTAGAGCCACTGAACGCAGCACTGAATTCAGCAGCCCTGTTCCTAAGAAACAGTTTAACAGTGACTTTAGGTGGGCACTGTTGAGATTTTTAAGAAGAGCAAACTCACATGCTTCAACTAATCAGTGATCAGTTCTCAATCAATTATTGAAGGCTCATTGATTAGTTATTAATTAATTAATTAATTATTAAATGGCATGTTGATGCCTTGGGTGGATTCTTTAGCCTTTGTTTCCCCTCTCCTGCTTCCTGCCCTTTGACCATTTCTCCATGATTAACATCTCTACTAGCAGTGGGAAGAAGGGAAAGATGGTAAAACTCAAATGAGTTAATTTTGCTATTAGTGTCTCTGGTGAAAGTTTTACTGCAAAAGAAGACTGGCATAATTAGATAAGATGGCTTTCAAGTCATCTGTGGGTCTCTGATGCCCCAGCTCTGAGTCAGCACACCTGAGGTTGGGGGTGAAGCTCTAGTACTCAGCTTGCTGACTGTGTGCCACCTGGTTTGTTATAAGTGGGTAGATGTTTGGCTTCCAGAAAGTGGTCCCAGCTATGCTTTCTAAAGGATACTTGTGCTTTGGGTATTCCTCTAGCTCTAACGGAAGGTGAGGGGAGCACTTTTAGCCGCTTGTTGTGATTTTGGAGGGGATCTGAAATGTTTCCCAGGTGATTTGGACATGCACCCTTCTCCACACACCACTGAGAGCCACGCTGTGTAGGGCTGACCTCATCCAAGGCTGTTCTTCCACAAGGCAGCAGGGGAAGAAGCAGGAATTGAGGTTATCGGACCATGTGGGGAAGTTGATATATAGTATGTGCATCTTTGCTGTCATCTTACACATCCCTTCTCTTGATCTCTACCTAACTCAGAACTCTACAAATTACAGGCTTCGCGTAGACCTGTGCAGTGTGAAGAGCACTAGAGTGAAGTCAGGCAGATCTGGGAATGCACCCTGGTTATTGGCTGTGGGACCTGGTTTAGGTTATTTAGCTTCTCTGAGTCTGTTATCTCATTTGTAAAATTAGGTTTCTAATACCTACCTGATAGGATTATTATGAGGGTTAAATCTAATAATCTAATCAGGTGCCTACCATAGTGTCTCACATTTAGCCTGTTTGGTGCCCTCCCCATCTTTTCCATAGTTCCCTATATTATTTGGTAACAGCAGATAACTTTTTAAAGAGTGATCAGAAACCACGCCAGTGAACATAGGTAGCCATATGCTTCATTCTTGAACTCTGTAAATTCTGACACTAGCAGTTCTATAAATAGGAGGTCTCCCTCAGGGTGCTCACAAACTGCATGCCCTCTGTGTGCCAGCATATGTTATTGATGCCCATTAATATGACAGACTATAGGTCCCTTGGAGAAACTTACTGGCTGACATTTTGTTTCAAGATCCTGTAGTGAACCACAAAATGAACTTAAGGTGTACCTTGATAATACTCTAGCAATAAAACAAATTAAACTCAAATGTTCAATGCTTCAAAAATTTTCATGGACCAAACTGATAGAGAGTTGACATAAAGCAGACTGACTCTATAAATGTTCATCAATAACCAAGGAAACAGGAGGAGAAATGTATTTGTTCTGTATCTGACAGGCTGCTATTTCCACATGTGTTGTCTTATTTAATCTTCCCACTTTTGAGGTAGATGTGGCCCTTCCCTCTGGAGGATAGGACTGAGATTCAGAGCTGTTGGGCTACTTGTCCAAGGTCCCAGAACAAGTAGAGAAGCAAGTTAGACTTGAGCCTAGACCATGTTACCAGTGGGTCCTACCAGCTGGAAAGGAGGAGGGAGGGGCAAGCAGGAGGGTGCTGTGGGCTAGCCTAGGTTCTGAGATCAGGTTGATAGGATGGAATTTAGGTCCAGCTCAGGTTATGTCCAGGAAAGACAAACCTGTGTGTCATTCTTAAGCTGGAGGTAAGGGCATAACTACTGAATAAGCAATGTGGTTGAACCCAGGAAAACAAAGGGAAACAGAACAAGGAGTGCAGTGGAAAATTAGTCAGGTGTTTAGGAGCTAAGTAGGCAAACACAGAGTTGGTGGGGTGTCCCCTCATGGGGCCCCGTGTGCTGTGGAGGTTTGGTTGAAAATGCCTCGGAAACTACCTGAAATGCCTTGCTGGGCTGGATAGTTGTCTTCCAACTTGGAATGTTCTTTAGTCCATCCCTAACACTGTCCATTAGTTCAAGTGGCTATTCACCACAGACGTGAATTAAGTATACTATTCATGAGGGTCTGTTGCTATGCACCCAAATCAGTTGCAAAGACACATTGGGGGCTGCAGGCTTGGGGCTTGCATGCCCAAGCCCAGTCTTGCCTGTAGTGGGGAAGGTTCTATTTGTAAAGTCAGGGCTGTCAGAGCCCAGAGAGATCTGGGAGCTGACCTGGTTCCTTGCCTGTCAAAGTGCAGCCGTTGGCTCCGCGGCAGGGCGTCACCTTGGAGCTTATAGAAATGCAGACCCCCGGAGCCAGAGTCTGCGGTCCACACGATCCTCAGGTAACTCCTGTGTACACTGAAGTTTGAGAGCACTAATCTACTTGTTCCAACCTTTGCCTGAGTTCTTCACCAGAGCCTGTTTCCTGGGATATCTGTTCACATCAGGCCTTCACAGAGCTTGGGCAAGAACCCTGGGCAGCTTAGTTGATTTCCAGCCTCTTGGTAGTTTTTCCCTAATGATATCAGGCCTCAGCATGTGCCGGGGCATTGAGCACTCCACAATTTTATTTAAGTTTGTTTTTGTTTTTGTGATTACATCTAAATTTTAGAATCAAAGCTCCTTCACCAATATGGTCAAGAAAATTTTAAAAAGAGTCGTGCTGAACAGAAGCCATCTGAGTGAGGAGGGAGGGAGGGAGGAGCAATGTGAGCAGGTCTGGGGCACAGGGCAGGCAGCTGTGACGGTGTGGCCTGCCTGGTAACTGCATTCTCTGCACAGATGTAGAAGAGGAGCTAAACAGTTGTCAGGTGTGGTGTAGAAAGAGTTATAAATGCCTGAGAAATTAATTTAAATAAAGTAGAAAATAGACAACTGCCCACCTGAGAGGTTATGTCGCAGATTTCCCTCCTTGGCCTCCTGGAGGCAGAGGCGAAGCTTTGCAATCAGCTTCCCGCCTGTCAGTTGACCTGGACAAAGAAGGGTAGCACTTGGTGCGGAGGAAGGGGCCACACTGCCTAGGAAGCTGTCCCTTGACCCACACTGGGGTCTTGGCCAGGGGGCCTGCCAGTCAGTGGGAAGAGAAGGAGGGTAGAAATTCCTGAGTGCCCAGCATGAAGCCAGAGTTCCTCTTTTCCACAAAGTACTCAGACTTAGCCCAGAGGGGAGCGCAGAGGGGAGGTAGCAGAGGAGAGAGCAGAGGGGAGGCCAGAGGGGATAGAGCA
Source organism: Miniopterus natalensis (assembly GCF_054644295.1). Taxonomy (NCBI): domain Eukaryota; kingdom Metazoa; phylum Chordata; class Mammalia; order Chiroptera; family Miniopteridae; genus Miniopterus; species Miniopterus natalensis. The sequence goes on from NC_142100.1 coordinate 645,482, forward strand.
GAGGGGGGAGAGCAGAGGGAAGCCATGCTCCTGGGGTGGGGCATCCATCGCTTCATCCCCTCCCCCCCAAGGTTAAGCAGGCAGATTGGCCGGGGGTTTCCCTAGAAAGTGGCAAAGTGCTCCACAGAAGGACACTTACGTCCTGTCCTGTGTTCTGGGCCCTCCTGTGCGCAGGTTCGGGGTTCCGGGACGAGTTCGACCTGGCCATCCTCCAGCTGCAGGAGAACAACCGCCTGGAAATCCTGAAGCGCAGGTGGTGGGAAGGGGGCAAGTGCCCCAAGGAGGAGGACCACAGAGCCAAAGGTAAGGGCGCTGCTCCTGGTGCACCCGCTCCCCACGGCGCCCAGGGCACTCTGACAACATGTCTTGGGAGGAACCTAGGGCTAAGCTGGGGCTGCCTGGGGTCAGTCTTTTCTCAGGGTCCTGGCACATCGTAGAGACTGCTTCCACCACACCTCCCGCATCCCCCACCTCTGACCCCTGGCACCAGGCTCCTGCCCTGGCTCCTGCGGTCACCTCAGGACTGTGACTGAAACAGGCTGTTCCCCTCCCATCCTTGTCCCTCACAGTGTTCTCCGCCAGCAGCCACAGTGATTCTTTTAAAGACACGAATAAGATGGCAGCATGAGTCTGCACAAACCTTCCCGTGGTTTCCCATGTCACTCAGAATTAAATTCAGGCTTCCTGTAACCGCAAGTCCCTACTGATCTGTTCTTCCCTCAACTGTCTGCTTTTCTTTCTGTTCCCCAAGCCTCCCAGTTGCTGCCACCTCAGTCTGCACTTGTTTCCTCCTTCTGGCCTCCCTCAGAGAGATCGTCCTCTGCACCTACACACACCTCTCCCCTTCACCTGAACCCTTCATCAGACTTCATCACTATCTGATACTATATTTTCCATTCACTCATTGTTTACTCCCACCTCCTCTGGCATAATGCCAGTGTTCTTGAGGGCGCTGGTCTTCACAGAGCTGTCCATAGGGTTTGACACGTGGATATTTTATTTGAAGGAATGAACTAATATCAAATCAGGCTGAATAAAGAGCAGACACTGAACTAATGTGCAGCCGAGGGTCCCTGAGCACCCAGGATTTCTTTAGGGGACACATATACTGGTTTGCCCAGAAGAGTCCCAGATCACACCCGCTGTCAATCAGTTAATGCCTGTTAGTTACTTTTAGAACCACCCTCATACTCAGAATGTCCTAGTTTGCACAATAAATCATATAGCTCACCCTAGTAACCTATTGCAGCCTTGCCAAAATATGCAACAAATTTACCGACATGCTCCCTCCCTTGGGAGGGCACAGAGGAGTGAACTGAGTCACAGCACCATGTGCTTCCCCTTCCCTCAACATGATGAAACAGTGAATGAGTGCCTCTGGGTTTCTTGGCTTCTCTAGGTGGCTCTCTATCCTGAGAGGAGAGACCCCAGGAACATATACCTACATGGGCAAGCCCTTTGCAGTTTTGAGGAAACGCTGCCCCTTCCATCACAGGAACCTAGTGAGGCCACACCTTTCCTGCTGTCCCCTCCCGAAGGTCAGGTGTGAAGCGAAGGTTAGGAATGAACAGGAACTCTGCGCATTCAGAGAAAAGAGAAGTGGGGGAGGTACAGAAACAAACGTCAGGGACCTTTGTGGATTGGATAGAATGAACCAGGTGTTGAAGGTGCCCAACCTGAATAGATGCGGGGGGACTACAGGCAACTGGCCCCTGAGGAAAGGCATGGAGGGGGCATTATGCAGTGGGCAGGGCTGTGAGCAGAGACTAGATGTTGCAGGTGGTGCCGAGAAAGATCCCCACAGAAAGAGGTGGGCTGCCTGCAGGGTTTACACCAGGGAAAGTGTGGGCAGCCCTTCCCAGTAAAAAGACACATGACTGAAAGCAATCTACACCTGACCGGGCCTGGAATAGTCAAAATAAAATGAGAGTATTATTAGGGTTAATATGTGTTAGTGTTCTGTGATATCAGTGATAACATGGGAGTGGTGGGAAAGAAGGCCATTTTAACTATTGATCTGAAGCCTTCTAAAATAGAAGTGGAGATGTAGGCCTGGGACCAGAGTGAAAGACCTGACGGATTAGCGAAGCAGGAAAAATGTCCCAATACACCCCTCCCTGGAAGCCATTGGTCCCTCTCTCTACCCACGTCCCGACCTGTGCCTGTGGATGGAGCACTCAGCATAGGACCTTGCACTTCTTGGTCTCCCATGCATGGATGATGGCACCTTAGACAGGGACCCAGTCCTATTGGCTTCTGTGTCCCTAGCCTCCCCCACAGAGCCTTGCACACGGCAGGTATTCAATAAGTGTTTGTGGGTTGTGTGATTATACCAACCGATAGCTAGCAAAAGCAACCAATTACTGAGTTCTCCTGGGCCACACTAGAGGGCTTAATGAAACTGTGCTTGCAAGTACTTTTCTCAGCCTTTATACCCAGAGTTTTCTACACAGTCCAGTTGTTCCTGCCTCTGAATAGCTGAACATATGAAGATGAAGGAGGCCAGAGGAGACAGGCCATGGCCTCTGAGCCTCCAAGCCTCTGAGTGGTGCAGGGAATGCCACTGGCCCCTGCTGGTAGCCACCAGGCTGCAGCTCCAGATGGCTTTCAGGGCTTGCTTCTCTCCTCCTTCCCACTGGTTGTGGATTTCCCCAGCTTTCCTTTCTGTTATAAATCTGATCCCATTTCATCACTTGGAGCTGGTTTTCCTTGAGTCACTCCTGAGTTAATCCCACTGTCCAGTTTCCCCTTTCATCCCTGACCCCTAAACCTAGCCACAGGCCCTTCCCTTTTGTGCACTCGTTTACTTATTTATATTTGTTTATATATGATTTCAATCCTACAGAGAAACAGCAGTGGGCAGTAAAATTGGCAGACACATGGGTATCTGGGTACCTTAGAGTTTTCACTCAGGGACCTTGATTTAGATCCTCTCTCTCCCCTTTAGATGTACCCCAAAGTCCAATGAACTTTTTTTATTTTCGTATCCCTAACCCCCACAAATGAAGCTCTTCAAACGTTTGCCTTCCTGTATACCTGTTTGTTCTGTTCACAGCCACTAGGACAGTTCTCTTCCCTGAGACAGCTTTGATAAGATTCGAGATGGTGGGCAGTGGGTGAAATGGACTCCACTCCATAGATGGTCTTGTTATAGACACTACGAAAGGCCACTGAGTCTCCGTTTCCCTCTGTGGGAAGCAGAAATAATAATAATTCCACCTTCAGGGCTGTTATAGAGATTGAAGGAGTTAAACCATGTTAAACAGCACAAAGGAAGTGAGTACACATTTTATTCTAAATTCTTCGCATTGAGGAGCACTAAAGAGAATGGGGGTCTAAATAGTGTCCACAGCACAGCGCGCCTGCCCTCTGCATGCTCCTTACAGCTAGACAGCGCTTCTAAAATCAACACGTAGGACATTTATTTTGTGTCTGTTGATATTCAAGGTCAGGGACTATCTTTCATAGACTGTGAGAAGCTCAAGGTCAGGGACTGTCTCTTCCTTATTTTTGTATCCCAGTGACCAGCATGTTACCTGTCATCAGTATTTGATGAAAGATAAACAACGAATGAATGAATGAATGAATGAATGAGCAAACCTCAAGGAGCTTCCTCCAGCCTGGTACCATTTCCACCCTCATCCTATGTCTGTTTCCTCCCCAACAGGAGCACCAACACCCGGTGTTGGCTTGAAAATGTACACAGAGTCCCCACTGTACCCACAAACACTGCAACCACTGCCCATCAGGCACCGTGCTAAAAAGGAGATATGGCCCTACTCTCAAGGGGGTTAGGACCTAGGGAGAGGCACAGATAGTCTAGCGTGGTCGCACTGTGGGAAGTGTTATGAACCCAGTGGAAGAAGTGATTAATTCTGAGTGAAGGTCAGGGGATGCTCTGCAGAGATATTTGGCCTGGACCTCGAAGCACTCATTAGGAGTCACCATTTCAGGAATGCTGGGGGCACAGTTTTTGCACTCAGAAATTGCTTTGAGGGAATTGAAAACTGATAAAGGCATTTGGACTTCAAACCAGTATGTCCCGGACTTTTCCACAGAGAAAATTAATAGCAGAGGAAACTGAGTGTACATACACTCTTGGGATGTGGGGACATGGTCCCAAGCGTCTCTCCTACCATGCTTGGAATTTCCTTAAAGTGCTCTGTTTTGTCCTACAAGCACATGTGAATTTTGTATCTGACAACATAATGTAGGCATGTTTATTTAATGTAAATTGACATTCCAGGAAGATGCCCCAATGACATCCCAGAGCTTTGCTTGTGCCTTGGCACATTAGTATCACACCAAACTGGTTTGAGGGTATCGGCTGCAGGCCTCACAGGTCTGGGTGAGGTGTGGCATGATGAATGCAGGCCTGTGGGGTAGAATTCTGAACTCTTAGTGGCATTCATGGTCCCCGGAAACAGTCATTGCCTCAGGAAGAACACAGTCAAATTGGCTTTCAGTTCCAAAAGAAACCCTTACAATTCATAGCAGAAAAATGTTCTTAGGAGCCATGGTGTTTGGCTTGCTACAAAATATTTTGGAATACAAAAGACTAACACCTGAAGGAAGCTTAGCAGGAAGTTGACACTAGAAGTTAGAGAGTGAAAAAGAATAGCAGAGCCAGGCCGCCTCAGCTGCAAAGGATTCCCTGTTCAGGACAGGGAACTTCTGAGCAGCAGAGGACATGTTTGAATGTGGCAGGTCCCCAAGAAGGAGCCTTGTGTCCTGCTGGGAGGTGGAGAGTGGCAGATAAAACTCCTAGATTAGCTGGGGATCCCAAGAGATAAACAGATTTTTGCTGGAGTTTGGCAAGCCCCAGAAATATATGTCATGCCTCAGTGCATCGAGGACATGAGAGATGGCACACGGGGACCCAGGCAGGGAGGGCCGAGTGGCAGGTCTGCGCTTTCCTGGACCCCTGACGAGAATATTGGAAATCTAAGTGGAATCCAGCATAGGGTCAGGTGCTGAACACCACTCCCAGCCATTACACATCATCTCCTTTCCAGTCTTAGACCTGAAAAACATCCTTGGTGAAGGGGGAACAGAGAAAACACTGCATTTAACTGAATTTAAAACTGAAACGCATGGGAAGTTTGTGCATTTTTGGCAATCAAGTGGAAATGGGAATTTGCAGTAGAAATTAGGCACATTTATAGAAAAATTGTTCTTGTTTTTGTAGAGTGGTTGGTTTAGAAAGACTGACCTGACAACAGAGTTCAGGGTGGTTGGGAAAGGGGGACGCAGGTCAGGCCCCAGGGAGGATGGGGGGCAGGAGGCTTCTCTCTTCTCCTCGCCCGGAGACCAGGGGTTCCCTGGCATGGAGAAAGGACTGAGTAGATGGAAAGGGTTTGGAATAAGCCATGGAAGTCACCCTGCTCAGGTCCCCGTGCTTTGGAAGATGCCTGCGCTCTATCCATCAGCCTCTAGGAACTTGCCCTCTGGACTTGTTCTTTGAAACAAGAGGGTGGGCAGCATTGATGAGTGGTGATGTCCAAGGGGAGCTGGGGGGAGCTGTGCAACTCACCATAAGAGCCAGGACGTCCACTCCCACCCCAGCCACAGCAGCCAGTGCCAGGTGAATGCCCTAGCCCCGTGTCTGCCATGGCCGAAGCCCAAGCAAACGTTCCTGAGAGGCCAAAGGCTTCCTGGCCAAGGGGAAGTCCACTTGACCTCCAAGCTGAGGAGCAGCACCAGCCAGAAACGAGGAGCCATTGCTTGGTCAAAAGAGCCATCAGGCTTAGGGAATACAAATCAGTGCTCAGGACACCCCTCCTGTGCCAAAAGAACAGGGTCGACAGGACCCAAAAGGTACCTTCTTCAGGTCCTTAAGTGGTCACCAGGAACGGAGCCACAGGGACACTTTTCTCCTTGTGACTCACATGAACAAAGAGAAGCTATGTTAAAATGCTTTCTAAAACAGATCCCAGGTGATCTTTCTCTTCGTGATTTAAAACAGCTTTCATATGTGCCCAAAGAACTGCAAGAACCATAGAATAGGCAGAGAGACGAAGGTGAAGGGAACCAGGAAAAGGTCCTGAAACTGGGAGCAGCTGGCTATAGGCACTTGGTTTTAATCAGACAGGACCAGACAATGTGTGGTGCCTCACAGAATCCCTTTCTACTTTGTTGTCCTATTAAAATGCAAGAAATTTCAAAGAAAGAGCCCGGTGCTGTCCAGCTTCCAATCCAATATCACAGCTCAAACGTCATTGCCAAATTCCAGAGAAGAATCCTAACCTCAGGATGCCACCAATCCTGAGTCCTCTTGCCAGCTCTTACCTGGCTCTGGTGAGAACCACACATCACCTTCTTGCTTCCCCCTCTGCCTGTTTCTTTCCCTGTCTACAGCTCAGTGGCCATCGACCTTCATGCACAACTAAAAAAGGAAGTGGCAGATTATGTGGAAGACGGGAGAAGTACAAAAAGAAGCAGGCTTCATCCCAAAATGTTTCCTTTTCTTCTGCTTTTTCTTTTCCAAAACACTTATTTTATTTATTTTCTCACTCAACTCCTATAAAAAGAAGTATCGTTGGCCACTCACAGATGTCAGCATCCAGATTCAAGGGGCTTGGGCTGCTGAAGGCTTGCAGAACAATTGCTAGACAACAAGGTAGTAGGGGAATTCTAAGGAAATTAAATGCCTTTATCTTGAGAAACACAAGCTCACTATCAAGCTTCAAAGAAACATAAATACATCACCAGGCTGTGAAAATCAGGGTCCCCTTTCAAGGATGGAAAAGAGGCCAGTGATATTGCCTCACAAAATCCTTGGAAAGCAGGAAGTTTGCTGACTGGCACAGCTTGGGAATGAAAGTGTGAGACATCTTAGCAAGAGTGGGGGTAAGTGATAGGGGTGGGAAGGGAATTCAAGGGACATTTTCCTCTGCCTTCTCAGGTGGCTGAGCCTGATTATCCTGGTTTTCTGGTTTCTCTGGACAGAGCCAAGACTGGAGTGGGAGTTTAGATAGTGTCTCAGAGATGCTTGCAGAGGAAGCTTCTCTCTAATAAAATCAAATTTATTATCAAGAGACAGGGGGCGGGGCAGAAAGCATAATCAGGAATCAAGGCAAATGGTGGTCCAGTGTGTGGGCATCAAAGGTGGTTCAGCAATTATAAAGACTGTAGCCCAACTCTGTCTGGAAACTGAGCCAAGATTAAGTCAATAAATCATTGATTCAAACACTTGATATAATGTTCTCAAGAAGAGAAAGGAGTTTTATGAGTGGAACTAATAGCCCATACACAGGACCCTCTTCCCGGCATCAGGGTACCAGGCTGAGTTCTGGAATCATGCCCCTGTGCCGTGAGGAACCCAAGCTTGGAGTGGCCGTGTGAGGTAGGGTCAGGGCTCAGGCTCTGGCTTCAGTTTGAATGTGGCACTTCCTTTCATGGACCTGGGCAAGTTGCTTGAATCTAGGACCTGGGTTTCCTTGTCAGGAAAATGGAAGTAAGAGTAGTGCTGCCCTGGCCAGTGTGGCTCAGATGGTTGGGTGTTGTCCCATACACCAAAGGTTGCCAGTTTGGTTCTTGGTCAGGGCACATGCCCCGGTTTCAGGATCCATCCTGGTAGGAGACATGCTGGAGGCAGCTGATCAGTTTTTTTGCTCTCACTCAATATTTCTCTCTCTCTCTCTCTCCCTCTCCCTTTCTCTCTCTCTAAAAGTCAATTTAAAAATTTTTTTTTAATTGAATAATGCTGGTTTCATAGGGCAACTGTTAGGATTGAATCTAAATGTTTGGCATGGTGGCTTTGCTCATAGTAAACACTTATAAAGGACAACCTGCTTTTTATAAAGAACATTAGCCAGGCAGGAAGATTTATGTAGAATTCACATCTTAGGTGTGAAACTTGGGCAACTTAAGTACCCTGAATTTCCATTTCTTTAACTGTAAAATTTGGGCAGTGGGCCTTCTTTACAGTGTTTTTAATGATAATTGAATGAGGTAAGAACTGTTTTTAAAATGAAATGAAGTGCTTGAGCTCAGGTTTTGATAAATTGTAAAGTGCCTCTCCCATAATTTGTGATTTGATAAACTGCAAAATTTATCAATGACTTTCCCATCCGTTTTCTATTTCATGTCCCTTTCCCCACTTTCTCCAGCACTATTTCCATAAGCTGCTAGGTCTAGTCAACAGATGTCACAGTGAATGTAAGAAGAAACGGCCAGCATACCATTGTACAGTCCTCAGCATATGTTCTGGGCCAGCTCACACATGGGCATATGAAGTTGCTATTTACAACAAATAATTCTGTGAAGATGGGGCCATTTCACATGTTTGCATGGATGTAGGGGAATGTGATTCTGAAACAGAAAGTACTTGGAAGTCATATTGGTCAAAAAATTCATGTTCCAACCAAATGTTTTCCATGGGGAACATTGCACAGAGCTTCAGCATCTCGCATAGTGTTCAGCTCCTGGAAGCTCCTCAAAAAATATTTGTTGCCCAATGTCAGAGAACAAATATGCTGTCCCTTGGTGAGACTGTCTCTCCAGTCTCTGCACCTGCCTCAGTGGCTCGTGTGGCCTCTCTCTGTTTCTCTGCCTCCCAGGTACAGCTATTTCTTTTTCAAAAATAACTTCCCTGCATCTCAGTCACACATTTCTGTAGTGCTACCTGCAGATACGCAAGGATTTTTAGGATGAGACACACATGCACCTGAATCCAAGAAGTGATTATTCACCAGTCAGCGCTGAAGGCAGGGTAGGTGGTGGGCGGGTGGAGAGCCCAATCTACTCAGAGGTACTCCCTTCCAGGCTGCCATTCCACTCTGCAGTTTTAGAGACAAATTTATTCATTTGTACGTACTGTGACACCAAAGTCAGTATTTAACCAACCATGAGTTTGCAGGGAGAGTCTGATTCTGTTTCACTTAATATGAGCTTACTGCTGGGGCACAGCTGAGGCTCAGAGGCTGAAGAGTCAGGAGAAAATCTCAGCTTGAGAACCATCTGTTTAGATGGCTTCTGTGTGCTCCCATCTGAATAAAGGAAGGGAGGGGGTGATTAGATGGCTCCCCTTACAGGTGCATCTGTGAGTGCCGTGGGGGCCTGTGGTCAGGCCGGAAGGAGTCCCATCAGAGGCTCATCTGAGCTGTGGCTGGGTGCTGTGGGAGGCATTCTGACTTCTGGGGAGTGAGTGATGACAGTGTGAAATAGAAGTGCTGCACTCTCTTAACACTTGCTTCCCGCTCCCCGCTCCGTTTCTCAAATCTGACTCTGCCGGCAATCTGTTCTTTCTTCTACTTTCCAATACATTCCTAAAGCCGTGAACGGCCTACAAGGCTCACTACAGGGGGAGGAGACCACTCAGCCAAGAATCACACTGCAGCCAGTGCCCATGGCTGACGTGCTGGCCCTGAACCGTGAGAAGCTGGGAAGGAAAGACTGTGGGTGTTTCAGTGACTCACAGTTTCCACCAGCATCCTGTTAAAAGCTCAGGTCCTCCGAGAAGTGTCCCCTGGTCTAATCAAAATTATCCCAGCACAGATAACCTGCCTGCTTATAACCCTCCCCGTGCCTCACGCCCGTGATAATTCAGGTTTCCGCATCCGGGATGTCTTTATCCTCTGTCTTTCTGCTCATCCTTTCAACAAACACTTACTGGGCTCCCGCCACCGTGGCTGCGGAGTTGCAGAGCTGAGCAAGACATGGGCCTTCCCTCGCGGAGCGCGGCCTGAGGGAAAGTCCAGACGCGCGTAACTGAACTCGGGCCCTGCCCCGCGACAGCAGAGTGGCGCAGGGCGCAGCATCAGTCAGACGCAAAGCATGCGCCTGACAGTCAGGTAACAGCAGAAAGCTCGGCCTGGAGACAGTGACCCCTGAGCTAAATCTTAAAGGAGCGGCTGGTGTTGGCCAGGCGGGGCGCGGGGCGCGGGGCGCGGGGAGCGCGGAGCAGGGAGGGCAGAGGCGCCGCAGAGCCACACTGCAGTATGCGGGCATCTCGCCGCAGCTCTGTGCCACCAGAGCGCGTGTCACAGGCAGGCTCTGCTTTTCAGGAGGACCCGGGCAGCTGTGGGGCCAGAGCTGGGGAGGGCACGGCTACAAGCAGGGAAATCATTTTGTCCAAGCGAGAGACGGTGGGGGCTGAACTAGGGAAGTGTAGGAGAGATAGAGAGGATAAGAAATTGAAAGGTGTTTCAGAGATAAAACCGGCAGGATTTGGTAATAGCCTAGTGCATGAAGAAGAGGCAAGGACCAAATGCAGAGCAGGGGGAGGAAGGGCCGCAGCAAGCCAAGGTGAGACGGCGGAGAGCACTGGTTCATTAAAAGCCGAGAAGGGGTGTGATTATTAATGTCAAGTGCTACAAGAGGTCGCAAAGATTAGGACTAGACATTTTCCAACAACTTAGAAATAAAATGTTCACTGGTAAATTTGGCGAGGGTGGTTTGATTGCAAGACACGGTTGCATGGGTTGAGGGGTGTCCAGGACGACAAAAGTGAACTCGGAACACGTTCAGATCCACAGACAAGCTTCCCTAGGGCCCAAACGTTTTCTCCAGCATCTAAAATTATGTTTGAGGCCTGAAGAAAATTACTAGTTTCAAAATGCAAAAAAAAAAATTCCAAAATGAAATTAAATACCTCCGAAATGTGACATTGTTTTGGCTTTATTAATTTTTAAATTTAATATTCATAAAAACTTCATTACATATAGAAACAATTTTTTGTTATATTTTTTCATTTTGTATGATTGCTGAGAAATCACAGCCAATTATAAAATTAACCTTTTTAGTGACATCCAGTCATTTCAGAAGGAAAAATTTTTAAAATGCATTTAACGTAAGATATGGGTGCATTTTCTTCTACTTGCTTTTATGTGAAATGGGGTCTCCAATTGTAAGCATTTTATGGGCTTCAAAATGTCTTTAATAAGTCTGATATAAATAACTATTTCAAAAAGCTTGTCCAGGGAAGAAGGGAAAGAGAAAGGGTCTTCCTAGACAGAGCTGGAGGGCAAAGAAGGATTTTTTACTTTTCTCTGAGGAGAAACGTGAGTGTGTGTCTGCACTGAGGGAAGGAGCAGTGGGGAGGACAAGGCTGAGGAGGCCGGGTGAGTAGGGGAGGCGGGAAGCAGCTCGCGCCACACAGCAGAGCTGTACTGGAGACAGCAGGGCCCACCCCTGCAGAGCACAGGGGAGCTGGAGGCCCTTGGAGGGGACCCTAGCCTTTATTTCTAGATAGGGCAATACTATCCCAAAGTGGTAGGAGAGGCATACAGAAAGTACCTCCGCAGCCACTGGAGAACTATTTACCTGAACAGGTGGGCATCCTTGGTCGCGAAGCCATCACCAGTAACATTCCTCTAGCCTTTCTCCACAGGGGTCCGCTGGAGAAAACCAGTTTGTCCGTGACACTCAGGTGCACATCCCAGCACCTCAGTTCTCACCCTTAACCCTGTGGCTGGAGCACTGCCCGCCCGCCCGAGCCAGGCCCTTGGTGCCTTCTCTCGTGTCCCCACTCACCCATGGATCCTGATGTTTCTATGGTCAAAAACCTTCCGCCCTAATGGTCCTAGGTTAGATGTGCAGCTATTCAAATAAACTCCAAGTACCTTTCTTCTCAAAGGTAGAAATCTACTTCATATCCTCTCTGCCTTCCCTTAGAATTGAGTTTTTAAATAATCGCATCTGTGATTATGCAAAAGAGAGGACCTGCTTCACATACGCCGTCCGGAGCTGACTGTGCACTTGACGAGCAGAGCATACAGTGCATTCAACACCCTTACTGTGGCAGCACATTAGTAGTGTAGCAGGCACTGCAACGCTCTATGATATTTTACAACCAAAGCAAACAAACCGCAGACACCCACTTGAGGCTTTGTGAGAGGAAACCCAGGGCATCTTGATACGGCTATGTAGGGCTCTTTTTCCAGCTTTCCAAGGTGCAGAGAGTAGTGTCAGATCTCCGCTCCAGAACCAGGTCTCATCCCTAGTGCTGTGAGGAGCTGGCTCTCCCTGCAGCTCTGTGTCCTGTGAGGACACTACGGGCTGAGCACGCAAATGTGTAAGCATCTGGAGCAGCACAGGACAGCAGCCACCCTCTTGGCATTTTTCTGGATGAAAGATGCTTTTTGTTGGGTTTCTTTAATACCAAAACAGCATCCAGTTACATAGCTACACTCAATGTTTGACACTGTGAAAATGAAACAGCTGTATAATTCTACAGATATTTATTGAGTGTATACTATATGTCAGGTATCATGCTAGATGAGGGTCCAACCAGAAACTGTGCCTGGCTTCAAGGAACTTACAGTCATGTACAGCTTCTAACAATGCCAATTTGAAAACTAATTTTGGGCCTGGCTGGAAAAAGGTTACCTATTTAATATGTTTTAAAATACAGATTCCTGGGCTCAATCTCCAGAGATGTGGGTTCAATAGGTCTGGGGGGAACAACTAGGAAACAATATCTTACCAAGCTTCTCAGGAGGTTCTTCGGGTAGGTAAGTTTGGGAACCACTGGTCTGATAAGATAAAAAGTAAGATAAAAAGTTTTCTTTCCCAAATTAGTATTTTAGTAGACATATATTTTTTTTCTAACTATAGTTTGGTTAAAACACTTACTTTATATCACACAAACACATGAGTAAGATTGCCTACATTTTTTTAATGCAAATACTAGAATGCACAGGTATTTTGATATCACAGGCTAAATCAAATTTTCTTGAGCTTTTTTCTTAAAATGACTCCACCTCCCAGTCTCAGAGACCCTTTTGGAATCTCTTCTCCAGTCTCCTCCATTTGCAACTAGGTCTTTCCCCCTTTTGACTCCTGCTGCATTTCCCCAGAAGAATGGCTGTAACTCCCGAGGAGTGTGTGTGTTTGGGTGGAATGACTGGGCCTCCAGCTCGTTTACACTGTTTCCTATTATCTCTTTCTTACAGGCCTAGGAATGGAGAATATTGGTGGAATCTTTGTGGTTCTAATTTGTGGCTTAATCGTGGCCATTTTTATGGCTATGTTGGAGTTTTTATGGACTCTCCGACACTCAGAAGCTACTGAGGTAAACCTCCAAGGGGTATGACCTATGTTTTGAAAGAAGGGGCAAAGCTCACAGGCTCGTGTACAGACAAAAGTAACTTCAGACGCATCCTGTGAAATCCCGTGGGACAGACCAAGGGCAGGAGATCCTCATCAATGCTCCATCCCTCACACAGCCACAGAAAGGCCATTTAACGTCCAGTGTCAGATTCTTCTATGAAATAGTCCAGGAAATAAATATGGGACAGTTTTTATGAACAACAAAGTCCTATACAACTATATCCCAAGCTGTATCATTGCAAAGGAAAACAGGCAAAAGTACCAGCTTCCTAGTGGGAACCGTGGCCTTATCCCTTCCCTCTTTACAAGTAAAGACGCTCAGATGGGAGCCCAAGAGTTACATCTTCCTTCTCAGGGATTTTGAATAAGTTTAATTCCCAAACCTGATGTTTACAAACTATACTAATATAAGTTTCACACAGATGGAAATGTCTGAGAAGAAAACTGTATCCTATCCCACCTCCGTGAACCTCAGAGAAGGGCCAGACACCCTTCCCTGCTAACTGTGCTCTTAGCCTCTATCTCAATCTCCCAGCCCCAACTCTGGAACTTCTGAAATCTCCTTCACTAAGCGACACTGGATAACAGCTCCTAACAGTACATAAGTGTACAGTGCCCCCATCCATTTGTGGAGTCCAGCCTCTTATAAGGCTTCGCTCTCGCACTGCCTTCAGCCCTCTGACTGTGCTCAGCCTCTTCCGTTTTCCAGCAAGACTGCATGCCCACTCCTCACACCCCTTTGTTCCTTCGTGCACAGGGAGAGATTGTATCTCCCACCTCACCAAGAAGTCAGGCATGACCAGCCCCAAATGAAAACCCCTGCCTAAAAATGTACCCACTAAAGCCACCTGCCGCAGCAGATGATCCAGTTGTCCTTCCATCTCGATCTTAATCCATCTTTCCTCAGCTACTCCAGGATTATCTTTTCTCCCCGTCAATTTTTATCCCTGCTCTCTCCCCAAAATCTAAAAATATGCTCAAGTTTATTCTCTATTTTAAAAATGCTATCAATGTTACTATTGCTCTCGCCCTGTCTTCCCCTCTCCCACACCAAGGTGATCCAACTGCTTCAGTCTCCACTTCCTGGCCTCCCATTCAGCCCCTAATCCAGGGCACTGTGGCTTTGAAAGGTCATTGCTAAGAGGTCTGACCCCTCCCAATGGACAAAACCAGAGAGAACCCTTTGGGCCCTGTTGAAACTCAATGTGCCCCTTGACAAAGTGAACAGTTTTCCCCAGAAGTTCTCTCTTTACGGGCCTTGCCTGGCGCCAAGGTCTCTCGGTTTCTCTTCTACTTCTCTCTATAGCTCTACCGGTTTTTCAGCTTTGTCCATTCCTTAGATGAATTCTACTTACTTATTACTTATAGAAAGAAAGACCTATAGGTCAGGTGTTCCTTTTCCTGTGAAACCTTCCCTAATTCTCCTGCCTTCTTCCCTGGACCAGAAGAGTTGACCCTTCCTCAGCCTTCCCAGCATCGCTGTAACCGATGCACAGGGCACTCACACAGTGCGCTGCAGCTAGGACTTCTCTCTCTTTATTTCCATGAAAAGCACAGCTGGCAGTCAATGAATTCATGTTGTTACATTCTTGTCACATGTAACAGATTAGGCAGGTGGTATTATTTCACCTGTTATAGTTATTATTAGAAGCACAGAGAAGTCAAGTACCTTGCCTAAGAGTCTCAGCTCTTTAGTAATAACACTTTGTTTAGAGTCCAGGTCTCAATTCTTGGCTCAGGCCATATTCTTTTAGGTGATACTACTTCTCTGTAGTTGCTTAAGGAGAGGATCTGTACACATTTGGCTACTCCCCCCAAGAGCTTGCCCATGCCCTGGACATACCCTGAAAACTGCAGCGAGGATTCCAGATAGCGAAAGTGAAAGTGAAAAGTAAGAGCTACATTAGCTATTTGGCTACAGCAGAAAGCAGTCCGGTTAACAGACCTGGAAGACGGGGGAAAAGAACATGAACAGGCAGGAGGCTTCTTCTGTGATGGCCTGGGGACATGTCCTTCTTTATGCATGCTGTTTGGAGTAGAGAAGTTTAGGTTCTAACTCTGGGTCAGCTATTTATTAGTCAAGTAATTTTTAGCAAGATATATAACTTCTGAGCCTCCATTTCCACATCTCTGAAGTGGGCATAATACTAGTAGCAGTGCAGGTTCATGATCCTTCATCCACAATTCTGAAACTTAAGAAGTAGGGAAAGTTCCAAGTTATTTATAAGTTTGTCAAACAAATGCATTTGGTGACAAGGCTTGACTTGAATTGGTATGAAACTAGTGTGTCTTTATCTCATTCGGTGTGAAGGTGCATAGTTTGTTACAGAAATATCAATGTGTTTGAATATAGAGTCTGCCCTAGACCCTCACTGGGTGTGGTACACAATCGTAGGTGTATTGTCTTATCTTCCTAGAATCCAAAACATTCTGAAACACAGCTGGGCCCAAGGGTTTCATATCAGGAGATGGTGACCTGCAGGAGAATGCTGCTCTGGTTTCTTTTTTCTAGTTATTAGAATGCATCCTCTGCAGCTCTGTCTAACCAGTCGACCAAAGGAAATGAGAACAGAATGTTCCCGGAGACATGGCAACTTTTTTAAATACTTGAAAAACTGACATGGAGTAGAAAGGTTATTTATTTGGTAGGCTTCTTGGTCCAAACTTAAGTGGTATCAATGGAAATTTTCAGGGAGAGGAACTGTTAACTTAGTAGCCGAAGCCGCATTTCACAGACATGCAAAAGACGAATAAACAAACCAGCAAATCCTGGGGGCTCTTTCCCACCACAGGAAGGTCACTGTCTTTGAAGGTGTTCAAACAAAAGCCGGCAGCGCGCCGGCGGGCCGTCCCACAGCCCAGCACCCTGGCGTCCGCGCGGGGCGGGGCGGGGCGGGCGAAGCCCGGGGCCGGGCGCCTGTGCCTCTGCGGCGCGCCCCGCCCGCCCGCCCGCCCGCTGCGGGGCGCGGGGCTGGCTCGGGGCGGGCGGTGACCCCGGTGTCTTCCAGGTGTCCGTCTGCCGGGAGATGGCGGCCGAGCTGCGCGGCATCATCCTGTGTCGGGACGGCGGCCGCCCCCGCCGGCGGCGCGCGGGGGGCGCGCGGGCCCGGAGCCCCGTCCCGCAGGAGCGTCCGCCCCGGGGCAGCGCGGCGCTCAGCAACGGCCAGCTGTGCGGGGCCGCGGCCGGGGAGCCCGAGCAGCTGGCGCGGAGGCTGGCGCGGGAGGCCGCCCTGGCGGCGCGCGGCTGCACGCACGTGCGGGTCTGCCCCGAGTGCCGCCGCTTCCAGGGCCCGCGCGCGCGCCCGCCGCCCGCGCGCCGCGAGGACAGCCCGGCGTGGGAACGGGCCGCGCGCCGCGAGGACAGCCCGGCGTGGGAACGGGCCGCGCGCCGCGAGGACAGCCCGGCGTGGGGCCAGGACGCGCGCCGCGAGGACAGCCCGGCGTGGGAACGGGCCGCGCGCCGCGAGGACAGCCCGGCGTGGGAACGGGCCGCGCGCCGCGAGGACAGCCCGGCGTGGGAACGGGCCGCGCGCCCCGAGGACAGCCCGGCGTGGGGCCAGGACGCGCGCCGCGAGGACAGCCCGGCGTGGGAACGGGCCGCGCGCCGCGAGCCCGAGTAGCCCTCGCGGGGGGCTCGGCCCCGGGCGGCGGGTGGGTGGCGCCGCGCCCCCTGGAGCTCGCCGCATTTGCCGAGCAGGACCCAGGAGCCCCGCGCCCCGCTCGGGTCCGGGGGCTGGGCCCCAGAGCCGGGGAGCCGGGCGGGACGGCGCCCCCTCGGGCCGAAAGCAGCCCTTCCCGCCGGACAGTGCGCGCGCCCCGCTCGGACCAGCCCCCGGGGCGGGATCTCCGCTGGCCCCCTGGGGAGGGGCCTTTGCGCTCTGTCTGGTTCTTACAAGAAAAAGTAATAAACTCCACGGGGAAGTTTTTCTTTTCCGGATTTGCATAGTGTTGTTAATGCGCCCCCCTTCTTTGTTTTCTTCTCCATTCTATTCATGGTTTTGTTCGCTTGCTCATTTGGAGGGACAGGCTGGGTTAGGAAATGGAGGTCTGTATAACCCCCGGATTTCTCCCGCACTGTAGGACGTGGAGCGGCCCGAGCATCGGGTTCAGGGGTGAACCGTCCCTGCGCGGTGGCGGCGGCTCAGGAGCAGGGCTCGGGAAGGACACGGCGGAGAGGCTCAGATCAAAGTCCATTAAAGTAACTTTTAAAACACCCCAAACCAGTTCACTCACGGCTTACTCCGCGGAGCCGCGGGTGACTGTCCCTGCCCCCTTCTGATTCCTGTCCTTGGGCCCGGGCGTTCCTGAGCGTGAGCGTGAGCGCTCCGGAGGCGGGGGAAGGGCAGGCGCGGCTCCCCGAGGGGGCCCGGGGAAGGCGGCTCCCCGAGCGAACCCCGGGCCCCCCTGGAGCCTGCTGCTCACAGAGGAGGGAGCAGGCGCCGCCCCGGTGTGATGGCGGTTGGCCAACTGCATCTCTGTTTAACCAAATTCAGTGGCTGTCTGTGAAGCTGGTCCCCAAGGCTATCATGGGTTGGGTGATTTCTTGCTACTAGACATGAGATCTGGCTGCAAATGTGAGTGTGCAGTGTGTGTGTGTGTGTGTGTGTATGGGTGGGTGGGTGCATGTGTGTGTTTATTAAATGAATAGACCTGAAGTAATCAAAAGTTTGGCATGTTCCTGGGAGAGAGGTGGGTCTGTAGCCAATACACAGGCCTGGGAACTAGTAACTCCTCAGTCCTAACCTCAGCGTGACCTTAGGAAAGCACCCAACTTCTCTTCCAGCTGCAAAATCAGTACAATGCCTCCAGGCTCTCAGATGGCTCCTTGTGACCATTCTGCATGTTGGTGTTTCAGGACCTGGAGCTCATTTGATGGAAGGGGTGCGGCTTCCAACAGCTGCTTGACCTTTGCTTCTTTTCACCAATTGGGAGTCTCATGCAGAGAGCTTTCATTTTCTGATGGAAATTCTATGCAATTTCTGATTGTAAACTTAAAAAAATTAGAGGGAGCAGGAAACAAATAGCCACTACCACCACTTTCACCACCACCACCACCACCACCACCTTCAATCAGACTGTCCTCACATTGCTTCTGTTCTGAATGTACTAAAATAAAGACATCTTTGGAAGATGATGAGCTTATTTCCATGATTTTGCTGTTTGGGTAGGTCAACATCCTCTTTGTGCCAGGACAATTAGTTAGAGCTGCCATTCTGGGGACCAGATGGTACCCCTGATTATTCCTAGAAAGGATGCCAGTTCTGTCCTAGGCTGACCTCCTCTCACATGAATTTGAATTCTTTTTTCTTTTTTCTTTTTAAGAACTGAATGACAGCAAACTGTGCAGGACATGAGTATTTTTTAAACTTTGCCGTAATTCTCATGGAGAAACGTGGATTTGGTGGGAAGGGCACCGGGAGGGAGCCTGAGCACAGACCCCAGTGGAGCTCCAACCCCAGCTCCAACTCCTGCTCCACCCCTTGCTTCTGGCAATGTGTTTCCTACTGTGAGATCACACTTGGGGTGGGAAGGGGTGTTTTTAAAACTCACTTTTGTAAGCAGGATATCTTGATCAATAGCAAACTTTTTTGTTGGGTTAGTCACATAAATGTTCCCATGAATCATTTATGAAGTCTGTTCCTTTCACCACGTGGAATAAAGGTAAGACTGGCAGTGCTGGGCAGCGTCTGTCAGCTGCTGAGACTTCCCTGCACCTCCCTCAAGCCGATGAGGGACTTTGCAAGCAGCTGGTTCTCTTCCTTGGTTGGGCTCCACTTTTTATCTGGTTGGCTGTTGGCTTTCTTTTCCATTCTGTATTTTCTATCTGATTCTGTATACTGTATAAACAGTTTTTTTCTTGTCTGTTTATTTTTCTTTGAATATTTATAATAAAACAGAAATAAACCCAGAAATGTTAGTGATGGATGAAAGCTGTTTTGGTTTGGAAAGAGTGGTCTGGTGTGTCTAATATCCAGGCACTCTAAAAGCAAATAAAAATATAAACCTACTTTGTGTCTCCCCCTCCACTTGCCCTTCTCTCTCTGTCATCTCCCCACTGCCTTCTCCCCCCCCCCCCCGCCCCCCCCGCTTTGGCTCTTTGTTCAGATCCCAGAAAAGTCTAGGTGGCTTCTTTCAATTTGTAGTCCTGGGAGTCTGAACCAGTCCCCCCATACAGATACACATGTTAATGAAGTTCAGGAATTGTAGGGTTTTGTCTTCCTAAATGCACTTTCACAGAATAGTCATCTATTGATACTCAGGGTAACTCTAGCCAGATATCACCCCAGATTCCACTGGGAGCTTGAAGATTACATCAATTAAAATATAATACTTTGCTTTATTTCTTTTAATTGCTTTGCAAAGCCCCAACCGTCACAAGATCTCTACCTCAGAACTCAGGTAGGGTGTAAATTGAGCATGTAGATGGCCAACTCTTTTGGCTTTCTCTAATTCAATGCTCATATGAGAATATTCATCCTGGAAACTTGCCAACTGGCCCTCTTATTGGTTAGGTGAGACTAAAATATCATGATAACCAATCCACTTGGGGCCACTCTGTGAAAGTTTATTAGTTTTGGATTCCAAGGAGTTTAATTTTCTTTTGGAATCCAAGGGGACTTCCCCATGGTGTAGGAGTCAAATACACAAGGCCAGAAAGGGCGGGGGCAGATTGGTTTGAGTGAAGCTTGAGAGAACCATTTGTGGCCCTCCTGCCAATGGGGTGTGCACAGCCAGGTAAAATAGTCTGGAAATGATAAGGGAGATTTGATTCCCTGACTGGTTGTCAGTTCCCTTGGGGTAATAACAAAGAGGCCTATTTGGAAAATTCAGAGAAGGAATCCTTTCATAAAGATTTTGCTTAAAGCTAGTGCTTCCTATGGGACCTTCTCAAAGAGAGAATTAAACCTTCAGTTGCCTTGAGCTGTGAGTTATTCCCATGCCTCTCTGTGAAAGGTGGCTTTCTCCCCACAGGCAAGTCCCCACCACTACCCAGCCAGAATGCCCTCTGAGCTGACAACCTGGTCATCCTACAGTGTATTACTCAAAGATTGGTGATATCATGCCTTCGGAAAATTCTTCCCATAGGAAAAAACCCCAACATGTATAAACTGGGTGTGGCTTCCAGAGGGAAAGTCTCCAAGTTTTCGAACTGAAGGGATCAACAACCCCATTGTAATTTATTTTATTTTTTAAATATTTTTTTATTATTAATTTCAGAGAGAGGAAGGGAGAGAGAGAGATAGAAACATCAATGATGAGTCATTAATTGGCTGCCTCCTGTACGCCCCCTATTGGTGATCAAGCCCACAACCCGGGTATGTGCCCAGACCCAGAACCAAGTGTGACCTCCTGGTTCATAGGTCAACATTCAACCACTGAGCCATGCTGGCCAGGCCCCCATTGCAATTTAAAGACAACCAGGCAAGATAAATTCTGTCACTATTGATAGAACATCATTGTTTAAATTTTAACTTCATACTAATTTCAAAATGTGAAGAATAAAAGAATACTAATATTACCATTACACAAAGAGCAGGGCTGAGATCAAGAAAGAAAGAAGTCTATGAAGGCAATAATGTAGAAAATAACCTCTCTAATCACAAATGGCAGGAAAGTTGAGGCCCTAAGAGGCATAAAGAAATTAAGCATGCAATCAGCCCGTAAATTAAGAGCATGTGTAGAAACATTCCACTGGGTGGGACTTACATGCCAGGGAACCAGCACATTGTGCTGATGCTGTGTCTGGAGACTTGGCCCTGTTACCACGTGAGGCATGCAGAGTCCACATTGTAGAGGATGGGGCCAAACCGTTAAGTGCAGTGATCCTCCCGCTAGAAAATCAGCAGAAGAATTCTGTCCACTTCAGTATTCCCTGTACCCAGTCTAACTTCTCTCTTCACTTTGTCAAAGAACTCAAGGGAAACGGGCCAAAGGACCTCTCTTCCCATTGGCACTTTTTCATGGATTGGTGAGTGGCCTTGGAGGATATTTCTTTAGCACACAGTACACATTAGAGTCTACGGAAAATGATGAAATAGAATAAACTGCACTCTGTCTGGGAAGATAAAACTTACCTGTAAGAGGCAGTGAAAGTGAAGCACAAACTATCCAGGTGCTGGAGTGTTTGATCTGGACTATAAACCAGGTGAAAGCTCAGAGGCAGCAGGGTCCAGGTGGTTTAGACAGGCGTTAGTGGAGGAAGCGGCGATGCGTCTTGAGGTTGTTAAAAAAATTGCGGAGGTGGTCAACACACAATGCAATATACAGATGATGTATTATATAATTGGACACACACCCGCACACACACACACATTTATTTTTTTTATGTTTAGAAAAAGGAGATTTTGCTTCATCTACCTTGGAATGAAAGATGGTTAATTCATGTTGATGAATTCAGTGCTCTGCTGAGGAGAGGTAGCTTATTGCTGTTTTGGTTTCACTCACAGCAGGGGGTGAGGGTCGGATTCTGGCTCTCCTATTATGCTGCTTCCTCTTTGCTGTCAACAATAATTAGAGATTGTCACCGCTATCTCAGTTCCAGGCTTCTTTAAATTGCATTTGTGGGATTAGCTACAGAGACAAAGAGCCTTTGCCCAAAAGAATACAAAAAGACTAAGTGAAATAGCGATGAAATGGTCTGAAGTGGATTATAAACTCTTTAAAAAAATCACATACTTCTTTTTAAAATCATTTTTTAGGGAGAGAGAGAAAAACAGAAACATCCTGTGAGAGGAAACATCAGTCTGTTGCCTCCCACAGACGCCCTGACCGGGATCAAACCTGCAGCCCTTTTGGTGTACGTGAGGGCGCTCCAACCAGCAGAGCCACCTGGCCGGGGCTTGCATAATGTTTTTTAAAGGGAGCTTGGCTTTTATTTTAAGTACAATGGGAATCTACCAAAGGGTATTAAGCAGTGAAAGTGACCTAATGCCATTTATTTATTTATTTATTTATTTATTTATTTTTATTTTTTACATTCTTTTACTTTTTAAATTTTTTTCAATTACAGTTTACATTCACCATTATTTTATATTAGTTTCAGGTGTACAGCAGAGTGGATAGACAATCATATACTTTAAAAAGTGGTCCCCCAAAATTTCCAGTGCCCATCTGGCACCATGCATACTTATTACAATATCATTGACTATTTTTCCTGTGACTGTTTTGTAACTACCAATCTGTACTTCTTAATCCCTTCACCCTTTGCACCCAGTCCCCCAACACCCTCCCCTCTGTCAGCCATCAGTCTGTTCTCTATATCTATGAGTCTCTTTCTGTTTTGTTTGTTTATATTGTTCTTTAGATTCCACATATAAGTGAAATCAGGTGGATTTGTCTTTCTCTGACTGAATTATTTCATTTAGCATATGGTAAGATTTCACTCTTTTTTATGGCTGAATAATATTGCATTGTATAGATGCACCACAGCTTTTTTATCCACTCGCCTACTGATGGGGACTTGGGTTGCTTCCATATCTTGGCTGTTATAAATTATGCTGGAATGAACATAAGGGTGCATATATTCTTTTGAATTAGTGTTTGGGCTTCTTCAGATAAATACCCAGAAGTGGAATCGCTGTGTCATAAGAAAGTTCCATTTTTAATTTTTTGAGGAAAAATTCCACACTGCTTTCCAGTGTCTGCACCAGTCTGCATTCCCACCAGCAGTGCACAAGGCTCCCTTTTCTCCACACCCTCGCAGCACTCGTTTGTTAATTTATTCATGATAGTCATTCTAACAGGTGGGAGGTGATACCTCATTGTGGTTTAGTTTATATCTCTCTGATGTTGAGCACCTTTGCACATGCCTCTTGGCCGTCTGTATGTCCTCTTTGGAGGAATGTCTATTCAGGTCCTTTGCCCATTTTTTTTACATAATTTTTAAATTGGGAGGAAGGAGTGTGAATACAGAATGAAGGTGTGAAACAAATGTAAAAAATTAATACAGACTCAAACCCCCAAATTTCTGATGTACAGGAACATTTAGAAAGATTTCAGCTCATTAAACCACCTGCTCTCCATATCACATAGAGTCAGCCTGGAAAGTTATTCTACTTGGATTGTTCTGATTAGATTTTTAGTAGCTTTTCCATTAAAAATAACAGTATGAAATTTCCTTTTCTACATCATCTATGATTCTGTAGCACAAGTGAGCATAGAAATGCATTTTATTTAATTAATTAATTAATTTATTTTTCAGTTAATGGCTTTTTTTATTGTTCAAAATATTACAGATGTCCCCTTTTCTCCCTATTGACCCCTTCCACCCTCCGCTTCAACCCCCCCTCCTGATCCCTCACCACCCTGTTGTCTGTGTCCTTGGGCTATGCATATATGCATACAGATTCTTTTGTTAAACTCTCCTCGCCCACCCACCCCTTTAAATCATCAAAACCTGGTCAGAGGAGGGAGGTCAGGAGCAGGTAGACACACAGGGCGGCATTGCCGGAAGCCTGCGTACCACCCCCACATCCCCGCTCAAATGTGCCAGGACTTTAAAAACTAGTCCAAAGAGGATCAGGTGAAAAGTAGTTCTGTGCAGGGAGACAAAGTTGTTTCCTTTGCTGCCCTCCTTTTATAAAAGCTAAACCGGTGTGTGTGTTTGGGGGAGGCACTTGAGCATAGACCTGCAGGTTCCGGTCTGGTTCAAGAGAGAGAAGACACTTGTCTTTATCACTTCAGCCTTTCTCTCTGCTTCTAGATAACACTGATGGGTTTAATATTCTGGCTCTTAGTGGCTTAGTTCTCATGGAGTGGTCTTCAATGTAATTCATTTATAATCCTAACATATGTGTAGATGCATGAAATAAAGGTGTGATTTTTTTCCCATTCCCAGTTGAGTGATAAGATGCCTAAGCTAACTTTTTTTTTTTTTTTTAAATATATTTTTATTGATTTCAGAGAGAGGAAAGGAGAGGGAGAGAGAGAGAGAAACATCAATGATGAGAGTCATTGATCGGCCACCTCTCACACACCCCCAACTGGGGATGGAGCCCACAACCGGGGCATGTGTCCTGACCGGGAATCGAACCCCGATGGCCTGGATCCTAGGTCGATGCTCAACCGCTGAGCCACGCCTGGCCGGGCAAAGCTAATTTCTTAAAACCTCTCTCCCCACCCCCGTGAGCTGTAAAATAAAGCTCCTCTAGCATTTTAGTGCTGTTGAACACACTCTGTAAGATAAGAGCAATGCAGCCGACTTGTCCATTTAGGCAGAAAATAATTTTCAGAAAGGTCAGACAATAAAATTGTTAAAGTGTGAGTGGTCAGGTTGGCCAATAAAGTACAGATTTCAGAAACAACAGTTTTATTCAGCTACCATATATTTTGTTTCAAATAAAACAATAGATTTGTTCAGAGTACCATTGCTTCCAGAAAATTTAAGGCCCTCCATGATCCAGGCCCTGCTGATTTTCCCACATTTCTCCTAACACTTTTTTCACCCATGGTCCATCTTACCCTGAAGTCAAACTACACTGCTCACCACTCTGTATTTATCCTATGATTCCCATGCTTTTATTTCTCTCTGCCTTTGCTTTGGCAGTTCCCATTACCTGCAGTGCCCTTCCTGTTCACATCTACAGGGCCAAAGCCTACCCATATTTATGATCCAGTTTAAATATCATCTCCCCTGTGAGGTCTTTGATGATCCCTTTCCCCAAGGGAGTAAGAAAATAACCTCCCCCTTTCCTGAACATCCTTGCCCTCTCTTTAAGGCCCTCATCACTTTCTACATTGAACTGTAGGCACTTCACACATCTGCCGTTCCTCCCCCCCCCCTCATCTGAGTAAGGCCCTTAAAGTGCAGAGAAAATGCCTTTTTTATTATTTCACAGCATGTAGGACTCCTTGCGCATTCTTGGTTCCCAAAACTGAGTGAGGCAAATTCAATTGAGGGCAAATGCACATTAAAAAGCCACAGGTGTGAAACTGAGAGGCAGGAATATGCTAATACACCCTTGATATAAAGCAGCTGTGCATAGAGTAACACAGTAATTTATACCAGACAAAAATATGAGTCCATTTATTCTCCTGGGTGTGAACCTGGTGGCGAGAGCAGGTTGATAATATTTGCAGTCTGGTGGAGAGTTGGCTGGATTCCGCTGTCATGAGAGATATTTCCTTCCAGCCGTCTGCATCCTTCTGTGTAGGTCACAGGAATTCAGCCTCCTGACCCCAGGCCAGTTTTGAAAAAACTCAATCAGCTTCTCCCTTCTCTCCTCATTATGCTAAAAAAGTGATTTCTATTCCAAAATAAAATCAACAGAACATGGTTTATGGGCTATAGATTTCAACAGAAGTCCATCAAGGTGGTACTTGTTCAAAAAAAATGTGATCTTTTTTACCAAAATAATCAAAATCAACTTCAATTTCCTTCTTACTCTCCAAGAAAATGGAAACAAAGTTTTCGCTTGGTATGGCTTGTTTTTAAAATGTGGAAACATTCCCAGCCAGGCATGGCTCAGTGGTTGAGCATCTACCTAGGATCCAGGCGATCAGGGTTCGATTCCCGGTCAGGGCACATGCCCGGGTTGCGGGCTGCAGCCGATTGATGACTCTCTCATCATTGATGTTTCTATTTCTCTCTCTCCCTCTCCTTTCCTCTTTCTGAAGTCAATAAAGATATAAAAAAACAAACAAAAATGTGAAATCATAACAGTTTAAAGGTCAACAAATTATAGCTCTAACATGTAGACTGATTACCACACTGGGAAGTCTGGCCAGTTTTGATGAGTTTAGAAAAAAGCTACTATTTTTCTATGCGATACTATTTAGATAAAGAAAAAGGAAGGGAGCAGAGAGAAGGAACCAGCATTTCTTCAGTATCAGCTACATGCCAACACTATAAACATGTGCTTATTTAATCCTCATGATAGTCCTTCTACCATTTTCAGGAGAGAAAACAAAACCTTCTAGAGGTTAAATGACATTCAGAATTCCACAGCTCATGAAAGATACAGCTGCAAAAGCAGAGGCCACGGACTCAGACTCTGCTGTCTGCGTGTCCCTGGCCAGGACATCTTCCTCTGTGTCACGCACCTACTCTGCTGGGGGGTTCGCAGCTGTTTGATTTTTATTAGTTAGAAGACTTGCTTTTTGTTTCTGAATCAGACAAATCATTTTGATTCTGTAACTTTGTTCACTGCTAATATCTTGCATTAGATTTGAAGCAACCTGCTTCCATAAATGTTCAGATACCACCAGAAATGCTAAATCTATTACTTGAGAGATGGAATTTTACTATAAGAAGTTTTTATGAGGTTTTCTGACAGTGTTTATTAACAGCAGCAAGGCTGGTGGCTCTAACAGGGCACACCTTGGTGAACCAGGGCAGTCACTTCGTTGATGTAAGCGTCCAGTGGCTCTGCATTTTCTTTCAGGGAAAGAGTCCATTCAGTGGTCAGAGAAAACAATCTAAATGAGGAAAATTATATACAAGTCCCCCATGCAGAAGCTTGCTACCTGGATTGTAAATCTGGAAGGAGCCTCCCGTGGTCAGTCTTCCATCTTAGTCCATTTCCCTACTGACCAAAGAGGAAACTACACTTTGAACCAATAACCCTGTGTTAATGCCACGTTGGCACTGGTGGGGAGGGAGGAAGGTTTGTAGGTACAGCTGAGGACAGGGGTCCATTCTAAGATACAGAATACAGACCAATAAAAGGAAGAAATTTTCAACAAAGCAATGACTTCCCTGTCATTCTAAGTTTGCAAGTTAATGACAGATCAGAGAAGGGTGTCAGAGAAGATACTGATATCTGACTAGATGACCTGTTATGATGATGATTACATAAAAGTAATAATAATAGCTATCACTTAATAATCACGAGATAATGTACTCTGTTTCATATATGCTATTTTTATATTCACAACAGGTACATTTTATTTCCCTCATGTTACAGAAAAGGAAACTATTGTACTCATCCAGCACCAGTTTAGAAGTCAACGGTGGAACTAGGACTTGAACACAGCTGCCTGGCTCCAAAGTCTTTGCTATTAAGGACACAAGTGTACATACCTATAATGTAAGACAGAAACAATATAGAACACAAAACATGATTATCTTGTGGAAGAGATATGAAACATATAGTTACAAAATAATAGAAAAATATATTCAATAATGAAAGACATTACAAAAGATGTAAAAAGGAATCATGTAATCAACTAATAAAATTTATATTAAACAGCATTTATTATTATATTGTCAAAAAAAGTTCCTTCGACATCTGTTATGTGCACATTTCTGTCTAAGATACTGAAGGACATGGAAAACCAGACACTGAGAGCTGAAGGAACTCATTTTCTGGACCACTTGGTTAGCCCTGACTCTTAATTTGGTTTTATCATATTGCCATTTAACTCATATTTAAAGGTTTATTTTTATAAAGTAATGAATATATATTATAGAAAATTTAGAAAATATGAAAAGTGGAAGAAAAATAAAACACGCCAAATGTCAGTACCTAAAGACATTCATTATTAAAATTTTATCTTATAGTCATTTTTATGTGGTTTTTGAATCATTGTGATCTTCTGAATTCTACCACATTCTTATCTAACTTTCTCTCCATACACATTGAGCTTGTCCAACAAGATTTTGATCTACTGGAAGACAGAAATTAGGTACTACACTTCTCATTTGTGAGTCCCTACAGTGCCCACAAATAAGCCTCCACAGTGCTCTCAGCACAGTAGGTACTAGAATGAGTGCAGTGCATTAATTGCTGATCCAATCAAAAAATGAATGAACAAAAAATATAAAACAAGGTTCTTGTTCTGGAAGTACTTACAATCAATGTTTAAAATCACGTCTAATTGCACAAAGTATTCTAAGTCAATATATGATGAAAGCTAAATGAGCAATTGTAGGATAGATACTTCTTAGAAAGAAGTGATATGTGGTGAGGAAAGATGGCCTGGGTCATACCTGAAGGACAGTCACTACTGTGGAAGAATCTGAGATTACTTTTTTCTAACCATCCAATAAGATCCCAATAGAAATGGGTCAGTCCCTCTCTAGGCAGTTGCTATCAGTGCCAAGTCGCCTCTCCATCGGCTGAGATGACCCACTCTATCCTTCACAAGAAACCAGAGCTCCTCTCTCTGCACAAGAGGAATTACCTAGTGAGAGCTTTTTCTCAACGCTGGTATAAGGAGGGAATTCTAGGCTCCAAGGCCATGCTGTGGATACCTTTCTCCAGTGGTAAGCAGGAGAAAGGGTTTAAAATGTTTTATAGTTCTCTGTTTTAAGCTGGTCTGCTCAGGTGAAGGTGCTGAAACAGTACTCTCTGCTGCCTAGTTATCTGATCATTGTGGTCTCAGGGTCCCCATTACACAGCTTGTGTTGACGCACATTGGAACTGGTAACGTGCCTTGGCTCCAATGGGCAGCATGTAAAGGACACTCTGGGGACCTGGGGACTTTGTCAGGTGGCCTGAATTCGTTTAATAGTTTGCAACTAATCAACAGGGTCATAGCCATCAGGCAGGGTCAGTAGGGCTGGATTTAAAGGATTTTCAAGTAGTGGTACTGGAGGATTACCCTGAGAATAGGTATGTGTATGTCAGGCCTTGGCCAGCAGGCCAGGTAAGGCAGCTTGTCTGACAGGATACCGCCCCGATAAGAGCTCTTTTAATTCCAGATGAAATGAAAATTCCCTCCTTAGCAGTCATTAGGTTCCAATTTTATTTCTCATTATTAAACCATGAAATTGGCCAAAAAACTTAAATTAAGCAAAATGAAGAGATTTATGGGCAAATTGGAGTCTAGGTGAAAAACTGAAGCCTAATCTTCAAAGATTAAGAAAGACAATAACCTCACTATTGAAAAGTGCAAATCGCAGAGTAAACAGTAGGAAACGTTCTTATTTTTTCCAAAGAACCAACTCATTAAAACTGAGTTTTCAGATGATTGCGAGCTTGGTGATACCCATGTGCTCTGAGAAGTGTGTCAGACTGATAGCCCCCAGCAGGCTGCAGACCCCTGTGGAGAAAGAACACAGTGCTGAGAGCAATAGGAATTCTTTCAGATGATCTGGCCCCAGAAACAGGATCCTGCTGGGTGGGCAGCGTGGGGTCAGAGACTACACTTGATTTTTCAGTTTCTCCACTGAGATTGTCAGTAGCGGTCATTGTGCCAGAGGGAAGGATGTGTCCAGCCAGCTGAGTGTCCCTGGGTGAGTGACATGGCTGAGACTCCATTCTAACTCCTTCTCAGAGTCTGCCTTCCTGAAGGAGGATGCTGGTGGGGGCAAATCTGAAATGGTAACTGAGAGATGAAAGGTTCCATAGGCCAGCCAGCAACCATTGAAAACATTTTAATTCAAGATCAAAGGGTGTCACGATAATCATAATTCCAGCTATTGGTTCAAAATCTCTTCCTACAATGAAGAGAAGCAGTTACCTTAAGGGCAGTAAAAACAAAGATTGTTCCCTGGGGGCTTTCAGAGAAAAATCCACTCCCTTCAAAACTGAACACCAAGGCTTGCCCTAAAGGTAAGTGGTATGATTTGGAGGTTAATGTTAATTACTGCAAGATTCCAACTGTCTCCAATTACTGCATCTCCCCCATAAACCTGCTGTGGTACCTGAAATTGTCAACTGAGAGATTTCTTTGTGTTAAAAAAGTATAGTACTGAGTTAATCATCACAAGTCAATTGTTAATAGCAGAGACAAGGTCTGGGAGAGGGGAACTTTGATGAAGGTTATGGAGGTTCACGTACAGTCTAGTGCCAGCAGGCCTGCCTCCAAAGATCCTGCCAGGGGTACTGGGTCTGTGGGAAAGCTGATCTTAGAGACAAAGGGGTGAAGGTGGAGGCAGGGAAGGAAGGGAACTAATGTTTCTTTCATGTCTATTGTGTTCCAGGCATTACACCAAGTGCTTTTACAGAAAATATCATATTTAATCCTCACAGTAACTCTGTAAGGTAGTCATTCTGCTGCCAGCGGAAATCGTGTTCTTTCACAGAGTCCCAAGGAAAGCGTTTCAGGAGAGGACACAGAGGGCGTGAGGGTCAGTGGTAAGACGCATCCAGGTGGAAATGGAGGCTGTCCCTGGGTTCCCAGCGTCTCGCCTCCATCCTTTCGCCATAGAAAAAGTCCAGCCTCATCTTCACCAAGCCCAAAACAAAGGCCAGTGTCCAAGGATTCTGTGCCACTGGTCCCGCATCAGCAGCCTCAGTCCCTCCAGGCACTTCAGTGCTGTTCCCAGCTGCAATCCACTCACTCCATTGAGGCACTGCTGTGTCCAGTCCCACTTGGAGCCTGCATTTGAAGTCCTGGGCCTGCTAGGGCCACATGGTTGCTATGGAGAGAGAACTCAGGAGCAAACAAGCCAGCACTTGTTACCAGGCAAGAGAGAAAGGAGAGAGAAAGCCGCTTTTTTCAAGCTGATTATATTATCTCAGGCTTGGGAAGGGCCAGGCGCTTTCATGCTCACCAACCAACTTCCCAGCTTTCTCAGCTTCTGTTGGATCTTCCTCCTAATCAATTCATTTCCTAGATCTTCCAGGGTTGTCTCCCTTACCCAATCCAATCTTTTCCCAGGCTGGACTGACAGGCCTCCACGTGAGCATTTTGGCTCCTATTCGCGTGTGCTTGCCTCCCCCTGCTCCTCCTGAGAATCCAGTACCTGAGGGCGGGCTGCTCCCTGATGAAGAAAGGGAGGGGCGTTAATCCCCGTGGCCGGGCAAAGCTGGGATCCCCTGGGCTGGGTGGAGCTGCAGCTGCCTGGCTCAGCGAGCTTGTGCTCCCTCGTTGACTATGCCTAATATTGTCTGATTCCCTTTGCTCCCTTCCTGTGTTGATATGTAGCTACCTACGCTAACAATTACTACTCTCATTTTAGAGCTGAAGAATTGGAGGCTCAGGGAGATGAAGAAATTTGCTCAAGTTCACAAACCTCTCCCAGGACGGCAGTGAACTCGTTTTTCAGCTTCAAAGATCATGCTCTTTCTTCGACATCACCCCAAGTCCCTGGAAATTAAGGAATAGGGGTTTTATTTCACAGCTGGGTCAAGAATTCACCTGCCCCAGCAGCCTATGTGGGAAATTGTAAGAAATCCCACAGTCTCTCTTAAAGCTTCCAAGATTAGAATGGAGGTAGAATTTCTACGTGAGAACAGGAGACTAGGTTGATTAACCAGATTCTGTCCCCCCAAGATTCACCATCACCTTGGGGTGCTGTCAGAAACCAGTTGCTGCCACCTTTATCTCCAGCTCCACTCTGCTCCGTCAAAACCAGACTCAAGTGGACTTAGTGCTCTTCCCTTAATGTCCTGGAACAGAATAGCAGCAAGTCTACAGTGATGAAACCACTTAACTAAAGGCTTGGAGAAAACAAAGCCAAAATAGACAAAGATTAAGTGTCAGCCAACGGTGGTTGGTGCCAATTCAACACCAACTAGGGTGAGATGAAAAAGGAAATTTTATTCAGTGCAAAACAGCTCAACTGGGATACAGCCCAGGGGTAAACATGACATGGCCGTGAAGTAGCCCTGAGGCCAGTCCCCTTCCGACTAGACAGCAGCTCTGCTCCGCCTGCTCGGCGCTGCTCGGACCACTGCAGCCCGCGCTCCGCCTGCTCCGGCCACTGCAGCCCGCGCTCCGCCTGCTCCGGCCACTGCAGCCCGCGCCCCGGCGCTCCGCCCGCTCCGGCCACTGCAGCCCGCGCCCCACTGCAGCCCGCGCCCGGGCGCTCCGCCTGCTCCGGCCACTGCAGCCCGCGCCCCGGCGCTCCGCCTGCTCGGACCACTGCAGCCTGCGCTCCGCCTGCTCCGCCTGCTCCGGCCACTGCAGCCCGCGCCCCGGCGCTCCGCCCGCTCCGGCCACTGCAGCCCGCGCCCCGGCGCTCCGCCCGCTCCGGCCACTGCAGCCCGCGCCCCACTGCAGCCCGCGCCCCGGCGCTCCGCCCGCTCCGGCCACTGCAGCCCGCGCCCCGGCGCTCCGCCCGCTCCGGCCACTGCAGCCCGCGCCCGGGCGCTCCGCCCGCTCCGGCCACTGCAGCCCGCGCCCCGGCGATCCGCCTGCTCGGACCACTGCAGCCTGCGCTCCGCCTGCTCCACCTGCTCCGGCCACTGCAGCCCGCGCCCCGGCGCTCCGCCCGCTCCGGCCACTGCAGCCCGCGCCCGGGCGCTCCGCCCGCTCCGGCCACTGCAGCCCGCGCCCCACTGCAGCCCGCGCCCCACTGCAGCCCGCGCCCCGGCGCTCCGCCCGCTCCGGCCACTGCAGCCCGCGCCCGGGCGCTCCGCCCGCTCCGGCCACTGCAGCCCGCGCCCCGGCGATCCGCCTGCTCGGACCACTGCAGCCTGCGCTCCGCCTGCTCCGCCTGCTCCGGCCACTGCAGCCCGCGCCCCGGCGCTCCGCCCGCTCCGGCCACTGCAGCCCGCGCCCGGGCGCTCCGCCCGCTCCGGCCACTGCAGCCCGCGCCCCACTGCAGCCCGCGCCCCACTGCAGCCCGCGCCCCGGCGCTCCGCCCGCTCCGGCCACTGCAGCCCGCGCCCGGGCGCTCCGCCCGCTCCGGCCACTGCAGCCCGCGCCCCGGCGATCCGCCTGCTCGGACCACTGCAGCCTGCGCTCCGCCTGCTCCGCCCGCTCCGGCCACTGCAGCCCGCGCCCCGGCGCTCCGCCCGCTCCGGCCACTGCAGCCCGCGCCCCGGCGCTCCGCCCGCTCCGGCCACTGCAGCCCGCGCCCCGGCGCTCCGCCCTGCTCGGCGCCGCCTGGAGAGGTGGTCAGCCTTCCCGCTCCCCCAGGGAACCAGTCTCAGTCCCTGGCGGAAAGGGAACGCATGCTCCCAACTCAGACAGGAGTTGGCTTCTGGGCGGAAGTCCCTGTCCTGGTCCCTGATTGGTCTGTCCTTATGCAAATGAGGACTCCAAATACTCCTGGTTTGATTGGTCCTAAAGGCACTGTCCTGATTGGTAAGAATTAAGCCGCTCTGGCTGGTCAGAGCTGCCCAGCTCCAATTGGATGGGGAAGCCTCAGTCCTGTTGCCGGAACGGGCTCCAGGAAGCCTTCAGCGAGGGCTGCTCGGCGGGCGGGCGGGCCGCGGGGCGGGGCTGCTCCCTGAAGGGCGGTGTGTGTGAGAGGCCCCTGTGGGGAAACGGCTGCGAGGCTCTCTCTCTCTTTTTTAATTTGAGCCCAATTAGCCACCTGGAGCCTTTCTTAGTCGGCGTCTTCTTTCTCAGGGTTCACAGGGGCAGTAATTAATCCAGCTCAGGAGTTGTGGCTGCTCCCCGGCACATGGTTCATTCTCACAGGGCACCAAGATTCCAGATTACTTCTGTGAGGCAGAATCCAAATCCTCCATCCCACGCCAAGTAACTGCGAACACCTTCAGGTATGTCTGAAAAAGCTCAGCCCACTGTCAGCTTTCAAATTTCTAAGCAACCACTTTCCCCACGCAGACAGGTGCCCATCAGTCTTCCCTTATTTATTTACTGGTAGCACCATTCATAATCCATCTGAATAGAAAAGATAACTGGCACAGGAAACAAGGAGAAGCTTTTACAATTTCAAAATATGAGTACGGTCCACTGCCCTTTGCACCGGCGGCAGCTGATGTCCTTGAGCACTGTCATTGGGACCTTATGCATTAGCTACCTCGTTTAGGACAAGGCTACCAAGTCAGCTGTTTTTCAAACACCTGAAGGCTTTTAAACAGCAATGAAATGTTTCCCACCAATCAGGTAGGCAAAATAAATAAATAAAAATTGGATAATACCGAGGTCTGGTGAAGTAGTGGGGTAAAAAGAAATTCCCATACACTCACTGCTGGTAGGAGTGTAAACTGGGAAACAATTTGGTACTCTCGGGTAAAAGTAGGATGAGGAACACCTTCTGATTCATCAATTCCATATCTTGGCATACACTTTAGAAAATGTTTTGCAATTGTTCACAAGTCAACAGAAGAATATTCACTACAACAGTTTGTAATAGCAAAACAAACTTTTTTTTTTAACTTGGGAGAAATTTCTATTTCCAGCAATAAAGGGATAGATTTTAAAATTATGATTTAATCAATACAATAGAACAATTCACAATCATAAAAATGAATGAGTCATTTCCACATATTTCCATATGGTAAATCTTTACAATATAATATTCAGTGAAAACCCCACATCACAGGTGAACTATGCTCTCTCTCAAGTTTAATAAATGACCATGAAAAACACTTGTTCAACCATTCTTTCAAAACAGTATTCTTGATTATATAGACATGGCCTCAGTTTGAAAGGCTGGAACTACTAATCTTTTTTTTTAATATATCTTTATTGATTTCAGAGAGAGGAAGGGAGAAGGAGAGAGAGATGTAGAAACATCAATGATGAGAGAGTCATTGATGGGCTGTAGCCCACAACCGAGGCATGTGCCCTGACCGGGAATCGAACCCCGAACTTCAAGTGGGCTAATGAAACAAAGCAAATGCCAGGGGCAAGACCTTGTTAAAGGAATGCAGATAAGTGGCTTTTCATGAGAATGTGTTAGTCAACAGCAATGTGTACTAGCTTATTCAGGAACTCAGACTGCATGTTATTATGAACAGAGTAAAAGGATTGAGAACTGCTTCTCCCCCTCCTCTCCCGGAATAGAGAATCTACTCAAAAGATCAACAGAGCGATTTCTTTTTTCAAATGATTTTTAGTCCTATGTGTAAGAAAGTCTTACAAAATAGAAAGGGCTTACAGGAAATCAGAGGAAACTCTTAATTAAATGCTGGAAATACAGAGGCAGCATGTACAACAGTCAGAACTAGAGTGAGACTTGGCTCCACCTACGAGCTGGGGGCACCTGGACAGTTCATTTGTGGTTATTATATTTCAACGTGGTTGTTTTTTTAAAAAAAATTTTTAGTTACAGTTTACTTTCAATATTATTTTGTATTGGTAATATCTGGTAAAGGTAGAGAGGAGGAATACCTTTCAGGCATACAGCGTAGTGGTTAGATAATCATGTGCTATACAAAGTGTGCCCCACGATATTTCTAGTAACCCCCTAACATAGTTATTAAAATATTAATAAGTAGGTCCATTCATACTGTTATAAATGGTAAAGTTTCATTCTTTCCTATGGCTGAGTAGTATTCTGTTGTACCACAAGCTCTTTATCCACTGTTCTATTGATGGGCACT
This sequence comes from Miniopterus natalensis, assembly GCF_054644295.1. Classification (NCBI taxonomy): domain Eukaryota; kingdom Metazoa; phylum Chordata; class Mammalia; order Chiroptera; family Miniopteridae; genus Miniopterus; species Miniopterus natalensis. The sequence goes on from NC_142100.1 coordinate 680,665, forward strand.
TGGGTTGCTTCCATAGCCTGGCTATTGTAAATAATTCTGCAATGAACATAGGGCTATCAATAATCACCTTAAATGTAAATGGACTAAATGCTCCAATCAAAAGACGTAGGGTAGCTGAATGGAGAAGAAAACAAGACCCGTATATATGTTGTCTATAAGAGACCCACCTCAGAATAAAAGATATACACACACTGAAAGTAAAGGGATGGAAAAATATTTCATGCAAATGGAAATAAACCCAAAAAAGCTGGAATAACAATACTTATATCAGACAAAATAGACATTAAAACAAAGGCTTATAACGAGAGACAAGGAGGACTCAGCAATTTCTCCTCTGGTTATTTATCCAAAGAAACATGAAAACACTAAATCAAACAGACATATACATCTATATGTTCATTGCAGCAGTATTTACAATAGCCAAGATATGGAAGCAGCCTAAGTGTCCAAGGATAGATGAGTGGATAAAGAAGAAGTGGTGCATCTATAAAATAAAATATAACTCAACCATTAAAAAAATGAAATCTTGCTATCTGCAATAACATGGATGGACCTAGAAGACAGAAAGATAAATGCCATAATATTTCACTTATATGTGGAATCTAAAAAACAATATAAATTGAAAAACAAAACAAACAAACTCATAAAGAGATTAATCAAAGAATTTATATGCTTATATGCATAACCTATGGACACAGACATTGGTATGGAGAAGGTCTGGGGGTGGGGTTGATGCAGGGTGGAGGGGATCAATGGGGTAGAAAGGGGGACATCTGTAATATTTTCAACAATAGCCTGGCCAGGCGTGGCTCAGCAGTTGGGCGTCAACCTAGGATCCAGGCGATCGGGGTTCGATTCCCGGTCAGGGCACATGCCCAGGTTGTGGGCTTGATCAATGACTCTGTCATCATCGATGTCTCTATCTCTCTCTCTCCCTCTCCTTTCCTCTCTCTGAAATCAATAAAGATATATTTTTTTAAAAATAAAAATATTTTCAACAATAAATTTTTAAAAATATATAAAGGCAAAAAAAAAAAACCACAACAAACTCATATATACGGAGAACATTTTGATGGTTGCCAGATGGGCGGGGGCGTTGGGGGAACAGGTGAAAAATGAAAAGGGATAAGAAGTGCAAATTGGTAGTTACAAATAGCCATGGGGATGTAAAGTATTGCGTAAGAAATGTAGTAAAAATATTGTAATAACTATGTATAGTGTCAGGTACTTGATTTATCAGGGCAATCATTTTGTAAGTTATATAAATGTTGAATCACTAAGTTGTACACCTGAAACTAATATAATATTGTATATCAACTATAAAATTATATAAAAGAAATTAAAAAATGAAACAAGCTGAAAAAACTTTTAAAAGCTTTGAAATCAAATTAAGAAAAAGTCATCTTTGCACTGGCCAGTGTGGCTCAATGGTTAGAGCATTGACCAGCCCACCTAAGAGTCACAGATTCAATTCCCAGTCAAGGGGATGCACCTGGGTTGCGGGTCCATTCCCCACCCCAGGGGGGTGAGACACAGCCAATACATGTGTCTCTCTCACATCCATGTTTCTCTCTCTCTCTCCCTCTCCAACTTTCCTTCCCTTTCGCTCTCTCTCAAAACCAATGGAAAAAATATATATCCTCCTCAGGTGAGGATTAAAAATAAAAACTTTTTAAAATAACATAAAAAAACATCTTTTTTACAACTGTGTAGTAGTTCATTGTATAAATGTACCACAGGTTATTTTATCCACTCATCTACTGATGGGCACTTGGGCTGTTTCCAGATCTGAGCTATTGTAAATAATGCTGCTACGAACACAGAGGTGCATATATTCTTTCTGATTGGTGTTTCAGGATTCTTAGGATATGTACCCAGAAGTGAGAGCACTGGGTTGAAAGGCAGATCCATTTTTAATTTTTTGAGGAAACTCCATACTATTTTCCCCAGTGGCTGCATGAGTCTGCATTCCCACCAGCAGTGCACAAGTTTCCCTTTCTCCACACCCTCGCCAGCACTTGTTTGTTGATTTATTGATAGTTGCCACTCTGGCAGGTGTGAGGTGATACCTCATTGTGGTTTTAATTTGCATTTCTCAATGTTGAGCATTTTTTCATATGTCTCTTGGCCATCTGTATGTCCTCTTTGGAGAAGTGTCTATTGCCCAGGTCTTTTGCCCATTTTTTTATAGGGTTGTTTGTCTTCCTGGTATTGAGTTGTATAAGTTTTTATATATTTTGGAGATTAACCCCTTACCTGATGAATCATTGGCAAATAACTCTTACCCTTTGAGACAGCATGGATGGACCTGGAGACTATTGTGCTAAGTGAAATAAGCTAGTCAGGGAAAGACAAATATCACTTAATCTCACTTATGTGTGAATCTAAAGAACAAAATAAACCTATGTACAAAATAGAACCAGAGGCATGGATAAATGGAACAGACTGACAGATCTAAGAAGAGAGGAGGGTGGGGGGGGCAGACAGAGGACAGGAAGAAATTAACCAAAGAATGAATATATATATAATCTCCATAGCCCATGAACAGAGACAATAATGTGGGGAAGGCCTAGGAGGGGTGGGGGCAAGGTGGAGGGAGGAGGGAAATGGGGACATCTGTAATAGAGTCAACAGTAAAAAATATGTATATAATACTTGTCAATAAAAAATAATCCCCAATCCTACAAAAAGAAAAGAGAAAATAAAAGAAAAAGGGAAAGAAAGGGAAAGGGAAGGGGAAGGGGAAGAGAAAGAAGAGAGAGAAGAGAAGAGAGGAGAGGAGAGGGGAGGGGAGGGGAGGGGAGAGGAGAGGAGGGGAGAGGAGAGGAGGGGAGAGGGAGAGGAGAAGCCAATTTCAAAACTTCAGGTAAGCTTTGCATTGACATTACTCATCCTTGCCACACCACCTCCCTGATGCAGGGGTAACAGTCTAGATCTTTAACATCAGCAATCCAGTTTCCAATTCCCTGACTTGAACCAAAGGGAGCAGAACAGAACTTACGTGAACATCATTGTGTACCTAGTTTTGATGTGTGTGACTCACTTGTCTCTGTTTTGCAGGGAAAATGATAAGTGTTTCTGGCACAAGCTGTAAGGGGGCTACAAACACACAGACCCCCATAGACAAGAGATTCCTGGCAGAGATATACAATAAATCATCTAAAGCACATTGGAAAATCTCAGGTGACACTCTTTTGGAAATTATAACATCCAAAAGCAACCATATACATGGGGAAAGTAAAAAGCCACAAGATCAGATAAGACCTGTTCTCAGAAAAGTCTTAAAAGACCTTAAGCTTCACCTCAGGCTTATCCCTAGGCTCAAAGCAAGCACACTGAATCTGTGGAGGACTGCCTCAGCACAGAGCCAGTCTGAGATGACTGTGAAATGTGGTTGTGTGTTGTGTCCTCTCTCTGTCTCTCTCTGTCTCTCTGCCTCTCTTGTCCTCCCTGCCTCTTTCACTTACTTCCAAACTTTGTGCATTTTTGTTTCTTTATTTGCACCTGACATTCAAGGCCAAAACATTAGCTGAATATGAGTTAAAAGAACAGAGACTTAAATGAGCACATGACAAGAAATAGTCTTTCCAAAAATAATCTGTAAATGTCTCAAAACAAACGGACTACTATAGCCTTCAACAATTAAAAAACAAAACAAAACAAAATGGCAAATCCTGGGGAAAGGAGAAAGAACTGATTTCTTCAATTATCACATTATAATAACCACATGTTCAATTTCAACAACAAAAAAATCACAAGGCATATAAAAAAAATACAGCAAAAAGGAATAAAATAAATTGACAAAATCATCCCCCAAATTGCCATACATCAGAATTACCAAAAAAGGACTTTAAAACAACTATCTTAAATATGCTGAAAGACCTAAGGGAAAGCATGTACAAAGAACTAAGGAAATGATATATGAACAAAATAAGAATATCAACAACGACATATAAAATATAAAAAGGCACTAAACAGAATTTCTGGAGCTGAAAAGAACAATAACTAAAATGAAATATTCACTGCAAATTTCAATATCAAATATGAGCAGAAGAAAAAAATCAGTGAACTTCAGTTTAGGACAATTGAATTTCTTCACTATGAGGAGCAGATAAAAAAAAAGAATAAAGAAAATTGAACAGAGTCTTGTGGGGCAACATACATGGGCCAACATATGCATTACAGGAGTCCCATAAAGAGAAGTTGAAAAATTTTTTTGAAGAAAAACCTTGGCCCCAAGCTCACCAAATATGATGAAAGATATGAACCTATAAATCCAAGAATCTCAACAAACTCCAACTAAAATAAACAGGAAAAGACCCAGAGCAAGACATAGTGTAACTAAACTTGCAAAGGCAAAAGACAGAGATTCTTGAAAGCAGAGAGAAAGAAATGAATCGTCACATGCAAGTGAACCTCAACATGATTACCAGTCTGTTTCTCGTCAGAAATCTTGAAGGGCAGAAGGTAGTGGGATAATATATTTTTTAAATGTGCTCAAAGAAAAAATACTGTCAATAAAAAATTATATGTTGCCAAAACTGTCCTTCAAAAATCAGGAAAAAATTAAGATATAAATAAAATCTGAAGAGTTCATTACCACTAAAACTGTCCTAAAAATGCTAAAGATGGTTCTTCAGTTTGAAATGAAAGGATGCTTCACAGCAAATTGAAGCCATATGAAGATATAAAGATCTCTAGAAAAGGTAAATACAGGGGCAAATATAAGAGCTAGTATCATTGTTATCTTGGTTTGTAACTCCACTTTCTATTTTCTACAAGATGTAAAAGACAAATGCATAAAAATAAGTATAAATCAATGTGAATGGTACATAATATATAAAATGTCATTTGTGACATAAATAACATAGAGCAGGGGGTGGCAGAGCTGTAAAAAATGTCGAGTTTCTGTTTATAATTGAAGTTAAGTTGGTACAAATTCAAAATAGATTGCTATAATTGTAGGATGTTATATGTAACCCCATTTAACTTAAAAAAAATCTATGGAATATAGACAAAAGGACATGGGAAGGATATCAAAATATGTCACCACCAAATATCAACTAAACACAAAAGAAGGCAGTAATGGAGGAAATGGGAAACAAAAAATCTATAAGACATATAGAACACAAATAAAATGGCAAATTTAAGTTCTTAGCAGAAAGTACTTTAATGTAAGTGAGTTAAACTTTCCAATAAAAAGACATAGATTGGCAGAATAGGTAAAAAACAAATAAAAATAGAGTCCAACTATACTCTCTTCAAGCGACTCACTTTATATCTAAGGACACATGTAGGGTGAAAGTGATAGGATGGGTAAAAAATCTGTGCAAATGGGAAAAAAAAGAGCAAAGGTGACTACAGTAGTATCAGGCAAAATAGATATTAAGTTCAAAACTTTTACAGGAGTCAAAAATATTATATATTGATAAAATGGTCAATTCATCAAGATATGTCAATTACACACATGTATGCACTAAATAGCAGAGCTCTGAAATATATGAAAGAAATACAGAATTGGAGGGAGAAATAGACAGCTCTACAGTAATAGTAGGAGACTTCAATAACCTATTTTCAATAATAGATCAACAGAAGATAAAAAAGAAAACTGCCTTAGTCCTTTCACGCTGCTATAACAAAATACAATAGACTGGACAGCTTATAAACAACGGAAATTTATTCCTCACGATTTTAGAAGCCACCAGAAAGTCCAACAACAAGGCACTGGCAGATGTGGTGCCTGGTGAGGTTCTTTGTTATCCATAGATGTCCATTTCCCCCTGTGTCCGTGCATGGTGGAAAGAGAAAGGGAGCTATCTGGAGTCTCTGTTATAAGAGAACTAATCCCACTAATGAGGGCTCCAGCCTCATGACCTAATCACCTCCCAAAGGCCCTACCTCCTATTACCATCACACTGGAAGGTAGGATTTCAACATATAAATTTTGGAGAAACATCGACGTTCATTCCATTACAGAATCAAAAGCCTTAAACCACAACATAGACGGAGCCAGCCAGCACCAGCTGAACACATTTTCCTCAAGTACGCATGTATTATTCTTCAGGACAGATCATGTCTTAGGCCACAAAACAAGTCTCAGTAGACTTAAAAAGATTAAAATCGTACAAAGTATCTATTCTTGTCATCATGGAATAAAACTAGAGACCAACAGCATTAAGAACACTGGAAAATTTACAAATACGTAAAAATTAACATATGAAATAATCGATGAGTTGAAGAAATCACAAGAGAAATTAGAAAATGTGCTGGGACAAAGGAAAACAAAAATCACAGCACACCAAAAATCATGAGATGCAGTGACAGTGGTGCTGCAGAGAAACATATCAGTAAATGCTTACATTTAAAAAAAAACTCTCAAATCAACAACCTAACACCTTAAGGAACCAGAAAAAAATAGAACTAAATCCAAATCTACCAAAAGGAAAAAAATTATAAAGGTGACAGCAAAGTAAGTAAAATGGAAAATATAAAAGCAATAGGAAAAATAGTGAGATCAAGAGGTGGTACTTCAAAAAGATTAACAAAATTTACAGTCTTTTAGCAATTTGGACTAAGGAAAAATGAGTGAAGACTCAAGTAACTAAAATAAGAAATGAAAAAGTAGACACTACGACTGGTATGACAGAAATACACAGTCTCACAAGAACTACTAGGAACGGCTGTATGCCAACACATTGGACAATCCCAACGAAATGGAGAAATTCATAGAAATTTAGAACCTGCCAAGACTAAACAGCAAAGAAATAAAAAAATCTGAAGGGGCTCAAAACTAGTAATGAGACTAAATGAATAATCAAAAACCTAACAAGAAAAAACAGACAAAATCATCTTTAAAGCAATAAGGATTACTAGAGAAGAGTAGAATATTTTACAAGTGAAAGCTAAATTACCAGAAGATAACACCATTTTAAATTGAAATGTATCTAGTAACACAGCATCAAAATACACAAATCCAAAATGTAGTTTTTCCCCCTAGGATCACCAAATTGTTTATTTTAGAAATAAAAACATGGGGTGGGGGAGACACATTTTACATTTTTTTGGGTAAAATATGGAGCAGCAATGATTCGAACATACGAGTTTCTGCTTTATAATCCTAGCTAGAGCACAAAGTGATTACATATTCTCATCAACACCAGGCTTAAAAAAACAGCATGAAGAGAATGCCACATTAAAACCTCTTTCTCTTGATAATTTCTGGCTTCCAGCTGACTGGATGAGTTTCTTCTGTCTCTGTATCATCCTCTCTGTACGTTTTAATGGTTTTAACAGCTTCAGGCATTAGTAAACAACTTTCAGATATATTTCCTAGAACAAGGGAAACAAAGGAGAAAATAAACAAGTGGGATTACATCAAAACAAAAAGATTCTGCACAGCAAAAGAAACCATTAACAAAATAAAAAAGGGAGCCCACGGTGTGGGAGAACTTATTTTCCAATGATACATCTGATAAGGGGTCAATATCCAAAATATATAAGGAACTCATACAACTTAACAAAAGGAAGACAAAAAATCCAATTTAAAAAACGGACGGCAGATCTAAATACCCATAGACACTTCCCCAAAGTGGACATACAGGTGGCCAAGAGACATAGAAAAAATGCTCAAAGTCACTCATCAGGGAGATGCAAATTGAAACCACAATGATGTATCACCTCACACCTGTCAGAATGGCTCCATCAATACATCAACAAACAACAGGTTTGGGGAGGGTGAGGAGAAAAGGGAGCCCTGGTACACTGCTGGTGGGAATGCAGACTGGTGCAGCCACTGTGGGAAACAGTGTGGAGTTTCCTCAAAAAATTAAATATGGAACTGCCACTTGATCTAGTGATCCCACTTCTAGGAATATATCCTAAGAAACCCGAAACACTAATCAGAAAGAATGTATGCTCCCCGATGTTCATAGCAGCACAATTTACAACAGCTAACATCTGGAAGCAGCCCAAGTGCCCATCAGTAGATGAGTGGATAAAAAAGCTGCGGTACATTTACACCATGGAACGCTACGGATCTCTTACCCTTTGGGACAGTATGGAGGGACCTGGAGAGAATTATGCTAAGTGAAATAAATCAGAGAAAGACAAGTATCACATGATCTCACTCATATGTGGAATCTAATAAAATAAACTGATGAACAAAATAGATCCAGAGATATAGAAGTATGGAACAGACTGATGAATCTCAGAGGGAAAGTGGGGATGGGTGGGGAGAGATTAACCAAAGATTATATATATATATATATACCTTACCCTTGGACACAGACAATAGTGTGGTGAAGGCCTGGGGTGGGGTAGGGTGGAGGGGGTCAGTGGGGGGAAAAAGGAGGACATCTGTAATACTTTCAACAATAAAGATAAAGTTAAATAATTATACAAAAAAATTTACAAAGCTACAAGGAAAAACAGATTGATCCATACTCATAGACAGAAATTTTAACATACCTTTCTAAGTACTACAAGCAATAAATCTGCTTGTAACAATAATTACATATATAATTTGCAACAAAAAATCAAATAGGATATAGGAAGATTGAACAAAACAACCATTTTGGTTTAATTGCTTATACAGAAAGAACTTTGAACTCAAGAACATTAGTAAACAAAGTTTTTTCAAATAGAAACAAAAACATTATTCCAAATTTACCATTTTTTAAGACAAAAAGAAAGCAAAGCTTGATAATTTCCAAAGTATTGATACCCTATAGTGTGGGTTCTCTAAACACAATTTAATTAAACTAGAAATTGATTTTAAAATCTATTAAAAATCTCCATACATTTAGATTTTTGCATCAATGTTCACCAAGAATATTGGCCTACAATTTTCTTTCTATGTACTGGTTTTATCCAGTTTTGGAATTAGGATAATGCAGGCCTCATACACTGAGCTTGGAAGTCTTCTCTCCTCTTGAATTTTCTGGAATAGTTTGAGAAGAAGAGGTGTTATTTCTTCTTTGAATGCTTGGTAAAATTCACCTCTAAAGCCATGGGGTCCAAACACTGTTCATTGTAAGTTCTTAAATTACTGCTCTGATTTCATTAGTTGTAATCAATCTGTTCAGATTTCCTGTTTCTTTTTAATTCAGTTTTGGAAAATTGTGTGTTTCTAGGAATTTATACATTTCTTCCAGATTGTACAGTTTGTTGGCATGTAGTAGTTATAATATTTTCTTATAATCCTTTGTATTTCTGTGGTGTCCGTTGCTACTTTTCCTCTTTCACTTGTTATTGTATTTATTTGGATTCCTCTATCTACTTTTATAAGTCTGGTTAGAGGTTTATCAATCTTCTTTATCTGTTCAAAGAACCAGCTCTTGGTTTCCCTGATCTTTTGTATTGCTCTTTTAGACTATTTCATTTATTTCAGCTCTGAATGTTATTACTTTTCTTTTACTCACTTTGGTTTTATTTGTTGTTCTTTCTCGAGTTACTTTAGTTGTAAGGTTAGATTGTTTATTTGAGATTTTTCTTGATTCTTGAGGTTGGCCTGTTATGCTGTGAATTTCCCTCTTAGGACAGCTTTAGCTGTACCCCATAGATTTTGGGTTGTTGTGTTCCCATTTCCACTTGACCTCGTTCTTAACCCTTTTCTTCTTTAGTAACGTGCTATTTAACCTCCATGTGTTTGTTTTTCAGTTTTTATCTTGTAATTGATTTCTAGTTTCATACCATTGTAGTAGAAGAAAATGCTTGATATGATTTCAGTCTTCCTAAATTACTGAGTCTTGTTTTGTGTCCTAACATGTGGTCTGTTCTAAAAAATGTTCCATGTCCACTTGAATGTTTATTCTGCTGCTTTGGGGGTAAAATGCTCTGAAAATGTCAATTAAATCCATCTGGTATAGTGTATCATTTAAGGCTGCTGTTTCTGTGTTGATTTTTGTCTGGAAGATCTAACCATTGATGTCAATAGGGTGTTAAATGCCCCACTATGACAGTATTACTGTCAATCTTTCCCATTATGTCTGTCAAGATATGCATTAATCATTCAGGTGCTCCTATGTTGAATGTGTAAATGTTTACAAGAATTATATATATATTTTTTATTGATCCCTTTATAATTATATAGGCTCCTAATTTGTCTCTTACTAGAACCTTTATTTTAAAGTCAATCTCCCCCTTAACGTCCACCAGGTAATTTTTTATATATTTAGGTGCTCCTGTATTGGTGCATATATATTTATAAAGGTTATTTCCTCCTGTTGGATTCACTCCTTTAGTATTATGTAGTGACCTTCTTTGTCTCTTGTTATGGTCTTTATTTTGAAGTGTATTTTGTCAGAAATAAGGATTGCTACTCCAGCTTCTCATTCTTATGATTTTCATGGACTATTTTTTCCCATCCCTTCACTTTCAGCCTGTATGAATGTTTTGCTCTCAGGTGAGTCTCTTGTAGATAGCATATATATGGGTCATGGTTTCTTATCCATTCAGCTACTTTATGTCTTTTGATTGGAGAATTTAACACATTTACACTTAAGGTTACTATTGCTATCTACTTATTTAATGCCATTTTCCCTTTTATGCTGAAGTAACTTTCAATATTCTTCTTAAAGCAGACCTTTAAGCATTTCTTGCAATGCTGGTTTGGTGGTACTGAACTCCTTCAGCCTTCTTTTGTCTAAGAAGCACTTTATTTCTTCAATTTTAAATGATAGCCTTGCTGGATAAAGCAGTCTTGGTTGCAGGTTCTTGCTTTTCATTACTTTGAGAACTTCATGCCACTCCCACCTGTCCTGACATGTTTCTGTTGAGAAATCTGCTGTCAGCCTTATGGGTGTTCCCTTGAAGGTCACTGCTTGTCTCTCTTGCAGCCCTTAATATTCTTTGTCTTTAACATTTGCTATTTTAAATATGATGTGTCTTGGAGTGGGTCTCTTTGGGTTTCTCTTGTTTGGAACCCTCTGTGCTTCCTGAACTTGTGTGGCTTTCAAATTCACTAGCTTAGGGATTTTTTTGGTCATTATTTCCTCCACCAAGTTCTCTATCCCTTGCTGACTTTCTCCCTCTCTGGTACCCCTATGATGCAAATGTTGTTTCACATAATGTTGTACCAAATTTCCCTTAAACTATCCTCATGGTTTTTAAGTGTTTTTTCTTTATCTGCTCTGATTGATTTTTTCCTACCTTATCTTCTAATTCACTTATTCTATCCTCTGCTTCATTGAGCCTACTTTTAATTCCTTCCAGTGCATTCTCTATATCAGATATTGTTCATTTCTGCCTGGTTCTTATTTACCATAGCTATATCTTTTTTCATTCTAATGAAGCTTTCACTAAATTCCTGGACCTTCCAATTAAGTGTCTTGTGGATCTCAATAATTTCCTTGGGCATCTTTATAACCATTACTCTGAACTCTATTTCTGATAACTTGCTTAACTCCATCTCATCAAGGTATTTTTCTGGCAATTTTTCCTTTTCTTTAGTTAGGGGGTTGTTTCTTTGTCTCCCCATTTTAGTGACTCTTAGTGTTTGTATCTGTATATTAAATATACTTGCTATCTCCCAGTCTTGTGGGGTGGGATTTTGTAGTTTGTGTCCAGTAGAGCCCAGAGGTGTGTTTTCCTTACACTTTTGGGTATATGCTCTAGGTGTATCCCTTTTGTGGGTGTCCTTTTTGTGTGTTCTTTGGGCTCTCCTGTTGTGACTGGGTCTAGATTGTTGTTGACCAGTTCATGGGAAGACTCTCTTCTCAGGTTGGCTAACTGTGAGGCTCAGCCACAACCACATCATGTGAGCTGTTGTCCAGGTGCTGACAGGTCAAAACAAAGCACAAACTGCCAGGAAACAAGTAAGAGCTTACAAAATTTCCTGACAATCACAATGAAAGTCACCCAAGAGAAAGCAGAATTGGGAGAGCAAAACAAGAACACAAATACTAAAGCAAAAAAGAGAGAAAATGATATTATTGCTACTAGTAAAAAAAAACAAAATAAAAATTTAAAAAATAATGAAGCTACTGGGAGATAAAAGGGTCAGAAAAGATTCTGAAAGGAAAGAAGGCAAGTAAAAAAATAAGGCTAGAGAGTAGAAATTGGAAAATGGTTGAAAAAGAGGAAGATAACAATAGATAGACAAAACAAAGAAAGAAACAGAAAGACAGAGACTAAAAGGGGGAGAAAAAAAAAGTTATGCCAATGGAACAAGAAGAGAAAGAGAGGTAAAGCAAGGGTAGGGAAGGAGGCCAATAAGAGATATGGAGGAATAGAGAAAAGCAATAAACTTATTGATTACAATGATAATATCCCAGTAATAAAGCAGACAATATCAAGAAAACCTTGATAATTGTACATAAAAACAAAACAAGCAAAGCCAGACAAAACATTTCCTAAAAAATTAATTTAAAATTTTAAATCAATTAAAAATTAAAAGAAATTCTTTTTTTTCTAAAAATAAAATTTTAAAAAGATAAAAGATAAAAAATTTTAAAAGTCAAATAGGTGAGTTTCATCTGGGCAGCTTATGTTGTCTGAGGCTCACTGTTTTGTAGGCTGATCTCAGGTCTCCTGAGAAGTGCTTGTGTGTGAACCAATGTCAGGAGCTGTCTAGGCTTGGCTTTGGTGTCCTTATGTAGCTGGTTGGTCTGAGGCTCTCTGTGGACCACCTCCACCTGTCAACTATTTTGCCATCTCCTTGTGGTTGCCTGGTCTTTCTCCAGAGTCTTCTGAAGAGAGCCTTTAGGGCACAGGCTGGCTAGTGTAGCTTGCTCCCCTTATTTAGAGGCTTTGCTGTCAGGCACTCTCTGTGGGGAAGTTAGTCTCTGCTTCAAAGCCACCTTTGCTGTTTCTATCAAATCCTCCAATTCTAGTCCCCATACAGGGGCCTGCTGCAGTTTCAGATTGACATCAGTCTGTTGCCTTTTCTGTGTGGGCAGTTTCAGCAGCCTGGGCTCAGTGGGTTTGACCAAAAGAGACTCAGGTGAGCATGTTGCCTGCCCATCCCCCAGCAAGGGTTTTAAGCTTTTCCTCTAGTTCCCAAACAATAGTCCCTGAGAATCTTACTCTTGTCCTATATTAGTCCAGTGAGCTGTTCTCTCTTTCCCTTCAGAACTGTGCCTTGTGGGGCATATCTGGGACTTCAGTGAGCTGAACCAGCCCTTTTCCTGTTGGGGGTGGTGCTCCTAGCCTGAGGGAGAGGTAGGCATGATCTGCCCCTCCTTTCCCTGTTCTGGTTGGCTGATGTCACAGGATGCTCAATTCAAATTCTCCAAAATGCAGGCACATATCCCAGCTTTCGCTGGCCTTTCTCTCCAATGCAAGCCAGGAAGGTGGACTCTTGTTCAGCAATCAAAAATGATCAAAGCAACAAACAGGCAGAGAACCCGCCCTGTGAGGTCCCAGCACCTTGCTCCTTGGAATCAAGCAGGAGGGGTCACAAAGTCAGGCCCATGCAGGTCTCTTGCACAGCTGACCTCAGAAAAGCTGGGGCAGCTCCATGCATGCTATCCCGGCTCTCTTTAGAGCAGGTTAAAATTCCCCAGTTCGCCGCACCAGCAGCTCTGGTCCCTCTCTCTGGCAGCCAGGGGGGCTCTCTTCTTCTTCCCCACACCACATGGTTCAAATGCTTTCTGGGGTTCTATACAATGCCTTAATGGAAAACAGAGGGTCCCTTTAGGTTGCTGCTGAGCACAGCCCTGTGGCCCCTTTCTATTGTGGAGCCAATCTCTGTGGGACAGCCTTTCCTGCAGTCAGCACCTGGGGTGAATTTCTCCTGCCCCGACTGCGACCATTAGGTGTATTGTTTCACTCGGAAGGTACAGTCCCCTCCTTGCAGGCACACTGTACCCCTGGCTCCCTCTGCCCACCATGCACGGGCTCTCCTTCCCTTCTCCCCCAATCTGGATTTAAGGTCCCAGCTTTCAGATGCCAGTCCACAATCCCAAGGGGAGGGAGCTTTGCAGCCTCTAACCCTTGGGCCTTGCAGCCCAGCACTGGCTTCAGGGGCACGCCCTCTTTCTACACCCCCCTCTCTTACCAGACTCTATGATGTTTCTTCAGTGCTCCTTACTCAAATTATATCCAATCATGTATATTTTCCTTATTTTTCCAATCTGGTTATGCAGTATTTTAGCTGTAAATCCAGACCGTGGCTGGGAGCAAGGGCACACCACTTCTTGTTAGAGTGCTGTTATCTTCCTTTCTCATCTTCAATTTTAAATGATAACCTTTCTGGGTTGAATAATCTTGGTTGAAGGTCCTTGCTTTTCATCACTTTAAATATTTCATGCCACTCCCTTATGGCCTGAAATGTTTCCACTGAGAAATCAGTTGGAAGTTTTAAGGGAGCTCTCTTGTAGGTAATTAACTGTCTTTCTCTGACTGCTTTTAAAGTTCCCTCTACATCTTTAGCCTCTGGCATTTTAATTGTGATGCATCTTCATGTGGGCTCTTGGGCTTCATCTTGTTGTGACTCTCTGGACTTCCTGGACTTGTGTCTTTTTCTTCACCAGGTTAGAAAAGTTTTCAGTCATTATTTCTTTAGATAGATTTTCATCTCTTGTTCTCTCTTTTCTTCTTCTGGTACCACTGTGATGCTAATGTTGTTATGTATTATGTGTCCCAAGTATCCATAGCTTATTTTTATTTTCTATTTTCTTTTTGCTCCTCTGATTGGATGTTTTCTTCTACCTTGTCTTCCAATCACCAATTCAATCCTCTGGTTCATCTAACCTAACTATGATTTCTTCTAGTGAATTTTTCATTTTAGGAATTGTATTCATTTCTGAATGGCTGTCTTTTATCATTCCTATATCCTGTTTTATGCTATTGAAGTTCTCACTAAGTTTCTTAAGCATCCTTATAACTACTGTTTTGAACTATATATCCGGTAGATTGCTTGCCTCCATTTCATGTAGTTATTTTTCTGGAGATTTCTGCTGTTCTTATATTTGGGGTTTGCGTCTTTGTCTTCCCATTTTGGCCTCTGTGTTGTAGTTTGTGTGTGTGTGTGTGTGTGTGTGTGTGTGTGTGTGTGTGTGTGTGTGTGTGTGTGTGTATTAGGTACATCTGCTATTTCTCACAGTCTTGGTAGGGTGGCCTATGCAGTAAGTGTTCTGTGGGACTCAGTGATGCAGTCTTCCTAATCACCTGACCTGGGTATTCCAAGAATGTCCATCCTGTGGGTTATGTGAGCACTTCCTGTTGTAGCTGAGTCTTGATTTCTATGAGCCCATTTGTGCATAGGATAGACACTCAGGCTGGCTGAATGTGAGGATCAACCTCAACCACAGTGTATGAGCTGCTGTGTGCTGACCAAACAAATTGAAATTTGCCTCAGTAGGGTTTGGTGCCTGCCAAGATCTATCTTTGTATGCATCACTTGTAGAGCTAATTGGGTTCTGCTCTGATGGTATCTGAAGCCCAATAGTGTGTGTGTTGGTTCTTGGGTCTCTTGGGAGAGACTCTGGTACAGGTCAGTTTCAGATGCTGCCAGTGACTGGCCCTGAGCAACCTGTTTGGAGCTACAAAATGACCCACAGTTTATGGCTACATCTGCTGGGCCTGGGTGTATGTGAAAAAATTCAAGCTGTACACCAAGGCGAGCTTCTATCAGCATTAGGAGTTGCATGAGGTAGGTTCTCAGACAGTCACCAGGTAAGGACGAGTGTTGTTCACCAGCTTGATACAAACTCAGTGCCAGTGCTGAATCTGAGGTCACTCAGCTAAAGTATCAGAGTACACCAAGACCAACTGCCACTTGCAGGTGACCACAGATTTTTGTTCTGGGTTAGAGTCACAGGGAGTCATCGGGGTGATAAAAGCACAGGTTATCAGTCCCAAACAGACTAAGATTTGGCTGTGTGAAGGGAGGGCTCTACACTGCTCAGGTGTGTGAGAAAAAAATGGAACGTGCCCTACAGCAACAAAACTCAGTCTGTCCTGAATTCTGCCCAGACCTCCTTGAGAGCTCCCTAGCTTGGCAGAAGAGGGTTGCTGGAAGTTGGGAGGGTGGTGCTAGTGGATCTCCTGTTGGGGGACAGTACCAGTCAGGCTCCTGAGGAGGGGAAATTTCCCCAGCTCCAGAGCCACACAACTCAGTTTCTAACACTGCCTGACTTAGCCCACACCTCTATACCAGAAGCCTATACAACTGACTCCTCCACATATCATGAGCTCTGCAGGGCAGGTTGATGGGGAGTTGGGAGTGTGGAGCTATTACATTCCCCCAGGCTGTGCCACAAGGAGGGGAGTGTTTGACCCAAGAAAGACGGCATCTGTGGGCAACTCAGCACAGGGGCACTCACAGCTGTCCCTTCAGCTCTCCCCAAAGCCCAGTCTCTCCTTGCAGAAGTCTAATTTGCCCCAAGCTGCCCTGCCTTTGCTGGAGCCCAGGGTGTGTGGCTGCAAATGAGATTTTGTGCACTGGTCCTTTAAGAGAGATCCTGGGTTTCTAGCAGACTCCCCTTTCCCTGGCAGACAGAATTCTCACTGATTTTCATAGCCAGATGTTATTTGGCTCCTCTTCCCAGCCCTGGTGCTCTGGGATGGGAAGCCCAGCATGGGGTTGAGACCCTTGCTTTTCAGGAGGAACCTTTGCAGCTGAGATATTCCTCTGGATTTCAGTGCCACAGATGTGTGCAGGACCAGCTCTTTTTGCACCTCTGCCCTTCCTACCAGTCTCAATGTGGCTTCTTCTGTAAACCCTTGGTTATAAGACTTCTGTTCAGCTAGTCTTCAGTTGGATGTTCAGGTTGATTGTCCTATATCTGAGTTGTAATTCTAGTTTGGTCCTGGAAGGAAGGGAGTAACTTCCACCTACTCTGCCACCATCCAAAATCTCCATACATGTTGAAATTAAGAAATATAGTTCTAATTAACCCATAGGTCACAGAAATTACAAGTCCCCTCAAAATTTGTATGTTTAGACTCTAACACCCAGTGGAATGGTATTTGGATATGGGGCTTTTGAGTGGTAATCAACTTTAGATAGGGTCATGAGGGTGGAAACCATATAATAGGATTAGTGTCCTTATACAGAAAGGGGCTAGAGCTTGCTATTTCTGCCATGTGATGATACAACAAGAAGGTAGCTATCTATAAGCCAGGGCTCTCTCCAGACACTAGACCTGTTGGTGCCTTGACCTTGAGCTTTCAGAAGGGTGAGAAATAAATGTTTGTTGCTTAAGCCACTCAGATTATGGTATTTTTGTTATAGTAGTTTGAACTAAGACAACAAGTGAAACAGAAACTAAATAAAAATAAAAATATCAAAATTTGTGGGATACAGTGAACGCAGCGCTCAGAGAAATTTACAGCATTGAATGCCTGTATTAGAAGAGAAAAGTCCAAGGTGGTAGCAGTGTGCATGAGTTAGTCACATCCTCCCAAGACCAACCCACAATTATAACTAAATTGTAGATCAACCTGAATAAACAATTGAAGACTAGCTGAACAGAAGTCTTATAACCAAATATTTACAGAAGCTACTCTGAGATGGGTAGAAAGAGCAGAGACCCCAAAAATACTGGCCCCACACTCACATGCAGCAGTTGAGAATCTGCAGAAGCATCTCAGCTACAAAAGGTCACCCCAGAGGAATGAGGGCTCTTAACCCCATGCCAGGCACCGTAGCCTAGAACACCAAAGCCAGAAAGAGGAGCCCACATAACATCTGGCTGTAAAAATCAGCAGGAATTTTATCCACCAGGGAGATATGGGAGTCTGCTAGAAAGCCAGGCACCCTCTTAAAGGGACAGGGCAAAAAATTTTTTTTGCAGTGATACACCCTGGGTTCTGACGGACAAAAGGCAAATCAGAGCAGACTCAAGTCATGCAGGAAGAATCTGGGTGGTGGGGCTTCAGGGAGAGGGCTGAAGGGACAGCCACCAAGGTCCCTGTGCTGAGTCCCTCTCCCACTTTGCCCACAGATTCCATCCTTCCTGAGTCTAGCACTCTCCATATATCAGCATCAGCCTGAACAAATGTACTAGCCTAACCCCCCAAATTCCCTGTGGCCCTCCCAAGACAAGCTTGCACCCTGCAGAGGAGCCTGCTGATTGTAGCCAGCCTGGGCCCATGATACAGACTTTATTGGAGGGCTCTTGAAAAGGTCCAGGCAAACTCAAGGGGTGTCAGAGGTGCACAAAAAAGACTCAGTTGTATAGCTTTAGGGTGAGGTACATTTTTCACCCTGCATGCCTGACCAGCACTGTCCCACCATGGGAGATTCACTAACCCCACTCTTCAGACTCCTGTGGCCCAGTCCTGCCAAGAAAGTGCCCTGTGGAGGAGTTAGCTGGCTGTGACCAGCCTGGGCCCACAGTGCAGACTTTCTTGGAAGGCTCTTGAGAAGTTCCAGGCTGACTCAGGGGGTGACAAAGATGGAGAGGGAGAGTCTGAGTGGTGTGGCTTTAGACTAAGGGTCAGTTTTCTTCTCTCACATCTGAACAGTGCCACCCTTCCTGTGCAGAGCCCTCCCTCCAAATGGCCATAACTTGGTTTGTTTTAGTCTGATAAACTCTGCTGGCCTCACCCTGATTATTCCCTGAGGTCCCGCCCCAAGATAAAAATCCACAGGCCCCAGGCGGCTGGCTGCTGGTGTTGATGTACAGGGACTTTTGCTGAGTTGCTTTAGACCCAGCACTAGTGCTGAGTTTGAATCTCTATCAACCTAGTAAATACCCGTACCTGGTGACTCACTGAGAACCAGCTTCATGTAATTCATGACCTGCAAGAGGCTCCTTCACTGACTGAGCCTAACAGACAACTGGCAAACAGAGGTGAATAGTCAGGGTGCCTTGGGCTTTCACTGATGTGCCTCCAGGCTCAGTGCTGGTTGAAGTTGGCCTTGGTATGCAGCTTGGCCCCTACCATGCACATCCAGGCCCAGCAGAGGCACATCAGTGAATCACAGCAGCACCAAACAGGGAGGGTAGGTTTGGTCACAGGCAGCATCTGATATTGACTTGCACCTAAGTCCCTCCCAAGAGACCCCAGAACCAACACCCTTGGTGGCAAGCTGCAAACCAAATCACAGGAGGACCCAGTTAGCTCCACAAGTGCCACACCCAAAGAAAGACTTCAGCAGGCACTAGACCTTTCTGGGGCAAATTCCACATTTAGGATCTGCTCCAGCATGGCACCTTGTACACTGTGGTGAGGGTCAATCCTCATGGTCAACTAGCCTATGGGTCAATACCACCCACAGATGGGCCAACAACAATCAAGACTCAACTACAGTAGGAGGGTTCACATAACCCACATAAGGCACATTCCTAAAGCACCTAACTCAGGTGATCAGAGAGACTACATCATGGAATCCCACCGAACACCTACTATATAAGGCTACCATACCAAGACTAAAAGACATAGCAGATCTACCTAATACACACACAAAAAAACAACAACAAAAAAACAAAACAGAAGCAGCCAAAATGGGGAAACAAAGAAGCATTCCTCAAATGAAAGAACAAGAAAAGTCCCATGGAAAAATAACTAAATGAAATGAAGGCAACTCATCTACCAGATACAGAGTTCAAAATAACAGTTATAAGGATGCTCAAGAAACTTAGGAGAAGAATGGATGAGGTCAGTGAGAACCTCAACAAAGAGACAGTAAGCACTTATTTTATTTTATTTTATTTATTATTTATTTATTTATTTATTTATTTATTTATTTATTATTTATTTATTTATTTATTATTAAATGTATTGGGGTGACAATGGTTAATAAGAACATATAGGTTTCAGGTGTGAGTTTCTATGTTATAAGATCTGTATACTGCTCTGTGTGTCCACCACTCTAGTAAGCATTTAAAGGACATAAAAACCATAAAAAAGAACCAGTCAGAAATGAAGAACGCAGAGCTCCCTGCTGGCTGGAGTGTACCACCCCTACAGCAGCAGCAGCAGAGCCCCCCCACCTGCAGTCCAGAATGTCCCACAGCAGAACCACCAGCGTGTTCCTCCCATGGGAGACTTACTGGGCCCATCATGGGAGAACAATTAGTACCAACCTCCTGACTTTTGGAGGCTCCACCCACTGAGCTTGTGATACTCAGTAGTGCCTGCTAGGATCCCCACTACAGAGGATTCTCCAAGACACCTGTGAAAAACTGAGTTATGTGGCTCTTGCAAGGAGGACATTTATTTTCTTCCACACACCCCAGACCAGTGACACCATTCCTGTGCACAGCCCTCTCTTCCCAAAGGCAAGCTCTGGCTGGAGTGGGCTTGATGAACACTGTTGGCCTTACCCTGATGAATTCTTGAGACCTGGCCCTACCACAAAGGTCCACAGGCACACAGCAGGTGACAGCAGACCTTGGTGTACCCTGAGGTTGTTGCTGACTGGCCTCAAACCCAGCACTGGCACCAAGTCTTAATCTGTATCAATCTGGTAAACATCAATCACCCCTACCCACTGACTCCCTAAAAGCCTCCCTCAAGCAACTCTTGTACTGCCAGAGACACTTCAGTAAATGAGTCTAACAGCCAACAAGTAAAGTCAGATCTTAGGGAGCCTTGGGCCTTTGGATGCCCTGCCGCCTCCCCCAAGCTAGGGGCTGGTGAAAACCAGCCTTGGTGCAGAGCTGGGCCCCTCCCATGAACACCCAGGCCCAGCAGAAACAGCCACAAACTGTAGATCGTTTTGTAGCTCCAAACAAATAGCCCAGGGTCTTTCACTGGAGTTCCTGGCATCAACTAGCAGTGGATCCCCTCCCAAGGGGCCACAAAACCAATACAATTAGGGGTTCAGACCATACTAGAGCATGATTCAAATTAGCTCCACAACCCACACAAAGGGAAATCTCAACAGACACCAGGTGCTGTTGGGGTGAATTCAGGTTTGTGGAGCCAGCTCCCACACAGCAGCTCATACGCTGTGCTCAGGGTCAATGCTCATAGCAAGTACAGGGGAAATAACACCCAAGGATAGGCCAACAGCAATCAAGACTCAACTACAAGAGGATTCACTTAAACCACACAGGGGCAGTTCCTGGTACACCTAGCTCAGGCAATTAGGGAGAAGCACCTCTGAGCCTCACAAGACACCTACTACATAAGGCCATCATACCAAAGCATAGCAGAGCCACCGAATTAAAAAAAAAAAAAAAAAAAAAAAAGCAGAGACAGCCAAAATAGGGAGACAAAGAAGCATGGCCCAAATAAAAGAAGAGAAGAAATGCACAGAAAAAGAACTAAATAAAATTGAGGCAGGGTATCAGATACAGAGTTCAAAACAATGGTTATGAGGATGCTCATGGAACTAAGCAAGAACTTCGAACTTCAACAGCATGTAAAAAAACATAGAAACCATAAGAAAGAATGATCAGAAATGAAGAATACAATATCAGAAATAAATAATACATGAGAAGTAATTAGCAGCAACTAGGTAAAACAGAGGAATGAATTAGTGATTTGGAAAAAGAGGTAGCAGAAAACCCCAATCATAGCAACAAAAAGAAAAAAAAATTAAGGGTAGTCTTAAGATACCTCTGGGACAAAATGAAGCTTAACAACATCCAAATCATAGGGGTACCACAAAAACAAAAACAAACAAACAAACAAACAGAGAGAGAAAGACCAAAGAATCAAGTCCTTATTTGTAGAAATAATAGCTGAAAACTTCACTAACCTGGTGAAATAAACACACTGGGCCAGAAAGAACAGAGAGTAGAAAACAAGATGAACCCAAAGAAGCTCACACCAAGACACGTCATAAACAAAATGGCAAAGATTAAAGACAGAGAGAGAACCAAAAGCAGCACGAGAAAGACAGTCAGCTAGAAGGGAGCTCCCATAAGACTCCCATATACATTCTATGGTATAAGTGATAAGCATGAAATATTCAAGGTGATAAAAAGCAAGGACCTGCAACCAAGACTACTCTACCCAGCAAGGCTATCATTTATAATGGAAGGTGAAATAAAGAGCTTCCCAAACAAGAAAAAGACAAAGGAGTTCATTATCACCAAACCAGTATTACAAGAATGTTAAAGGGTCTTCTTTAAGAAGGCAAAGGAAAAAAAGAGAAGAACATAATTCTAAAGAATAAAATGGTAATAAATATCTATTATCAATAATCACTTTAATGGTAAGTGAAGTAAATGCTCCAATCAAAAGATATAGTGTAGTCCAGCCGGGCATGGCTTAGTGGTTGAGCATCAACCTAGGATCTAGGAGATCAAGGTTCGATTCCCGGTCAGGGCACATGCAGGGTTGCGGGCTCGATCCCCAGTCGGGGACATGCAGGAGGCAGCCAATCAATGACTCTCTCATCATTGATGTTTCTCTCTTTCTCTCTCCTCTCTCTGAAATAAAGATACATTTTTAAAAAAGACACAGGGTAGCTGAATGGATATGAAAACAAGACCAATATATATAATATGTATAAGAAACCAACCTCAGAATGAAAAACACACACAGATTGACAGTAAAATGCTGGAAAAATATGTTTTATAAAAAAATTAAATAAAAAACTGGGGTTGCAATACATGTACCAGACAAAATAGACTTTAAAATAAAGGTTCTAGTAAGAGACAAATTAGGAGCCTATATAATTATAAAGGGATCAATAAAAAAATATATATAATTCTTGTAAACATTTACACATTCAACATAGGAGCACCTGAATGATTAATGCATATCTTGACAGACATAATGGGAAAGATTGACAGTAATACTGTCATAGTGGGGCATTTAACACCCTATTGACATCAATGGTTAGATCTTCCAGACAAAAATCAACACAGAAACAGCAGCCTTAAATGATACACTATACCAGATGGATTTAATTGACATTTTCAGAGCATTTTACCCCCAAAGCAGCAGAATAAACATTCAAGTGGACATGGAACATTTTTTAGAACAGACCACATGTTAGGACACAAAACAAGACTCAGTAATTTAGGAAGACTGAAATCATATCAAGCATTTTCTTCTACTACAATGGTATGAAACTAGAAATCAATTACAAGATAAAAACTGAAAAACAAACACATGGAGGTTAAATAGCACGTTACTAAAGAAGAAAAGGGTTAAGAACGAGGTCAAGTGGAAATGGGAACACAACAACCCAAAATCTATGGGGTACAGCTAAAGCTGTCCTAAGAGGGAAATTCACAGCATAACAGGCCAACCTCAAGAATCAAGAAAAATCTCAAATAAACAATCTAACCTTACAACTAAAGTAACTCGAGAAAGAACAACAAATAAAACCAAAGTGAGTAAAAGAAAAGTAATAACATTCAGAGCTGAAATAAATGAAATAGTCTAAAAGAGCAATACAAAAGATCAGGGAAACCAAGAGCTGGTTCTTTGAACAGATAAAGAAGATTGATAAACCTCTAACCAGACTTATAAAAGTAGATAGAGGAATCCAAATAAATACAATAACAAGTGAAAGAGGAAAAGTAGCAACGGACACCACAGAAATACAAAGGATTATAAGAAAATATTATAACTACTACATGCCAACAAACTGTACAATCTGGAAGAAATGTATAAATTCCTAGAAACACACAATTTTCCAAAACTGAATTAAAAAGAAACAGGAAATCTGAACAGATTGATTACAACTAATGAAATCAGAGCAGTAATTTAAGAACTTACAATGAACAGTGTTTGGACCCCATGGCTTTAGAGGTGAATTTTACCAAGCATTCAAAGAAGAAATAACACCTCTTCTTCTCAAACTATTCCAGAAAATTCAAGAGGAGAGAAGACTTCCAAGCTCAGTGTATGAGGCCTGCATTATCCTAATTCCAAAACTGGATAAAACCAGTACATAGAAAGAAAATTGTAGGCCAATATTCTTGGTGAACATTGATGCAAAAATCTAAATGTATGGAGATTTTTAATAGATTTTAAAATCAATTTCTAGTTTAATTAAATTGTGTTTAGAGAACCCACACTATAGGGTATCAATACTTTGGAAATTATCAAGCTTTGCTTTCTTTTTGTCTTAAAAAATGGTAAATTTGGAATAATGTTTTTGTTTCTATTTGAAAAAACTTTGTTTACTAATGTTCTTGAGTTCAAAGTTCTTTCTGTATAAGCAATTAAACCAAAATGGTTGTTTTGTTCAATCTTCCTATATCCTATTTGATTTTTTGTTGCAAATTATATATGTAATTATTGTTACAAGCAGATTTATTGCTTGTAGTACTTAGAAAGGTATGTTAAAATTTCTGTCTATGAGTATGGATCAATCTGTTTTTCCTTGTAGCTTTGTAAATTTTTTTGTATAATTATTTAACTTTATCTTTACTGTTGAAAGTATTACAGATGTCCTCCTTTTTCCCCCCACTGACCCCCTCCACCCTACCCCACCCCAGGCCTTCACCACACTATTGTCTGTGTCCAAGGGTAAGGTATATATATATATATATAATCTTTGGTTAATCTCTCCCCACCCATCCCCACTTTCCCTCTGAGATTCATCAGTCTGTTCCATACTTCTATATCTCTGGATCTATTTTGTTCATCAGTTTATTTTATTAGATTCCACATATGAGTGAGATCATGTGATACTTGTCTTTCTCTGATTTATTTCACTTAGCATAATTCTCTCCAGGTCCCTCCATACTGTCCCAAAGGGTAAGAGATCCGTAGCGTTCCATGGTGTAAATGTACCGCAGCTTTTTTATCCACTCATCTACTGATGGGCACTTGGGCTGCTTCCAGATGTTAGCTGTTGTAAATTGTGCTGCTATGAACATCGGGGAGCATACATTCTTTCTGATTAGTGTTTCGGGTTTCTTAGGATATATTCCTAGAAGTGGGATCACTAGATCAAGTGGCAGTTCCATATTTAATTTTTTGAGGAAACTCCACACTGTTTCCCACAGTGGCTGCACCAGTCTGCATTCCCACCAGCAGTGTACCAGGGCTCCCTTTTCTCCTCACCCTCCCCAAACCTGTTGTTTGTTGATGTATTGATGGAGCCATTCTGACAGGTGTGAGGTGATACATCATTGTGGTTTCAATTTGCATCTCCCTGATGAGTGACTTTGAGCATTTTTTCTATGTCTCTTGGCCACCTGTATGTCCACTTTGGGGAAGTGTCTATGGGTATTTAGATCTGCCGTCCGTTTTTTAAATTGGATTTTTTGTCTTCCTTTTGTTAAGTTGTATGAGTTCCTTATATATTTTGGATATTGACCCCTTATCAGATGTATCATTGGAAAATAAGTTCTCCCACACCGTGGGCTCCCTTTTTTATTTTGTTAATGGTTTCTTTTGCTGTGCAGAATCTTTTTGTTTTGATGTAATCCCACTTGTTTATTTTCTCCTTTGTTTCCCTTGTTCTAGGAAATATATCTGAAAGTTGTTTACTAATGCCTGAAGCTGTTAAAACCATTAAAACGTACAGAGAGGATGATACAGAGACAGAAGAAACTCATCCAGTCAGCTGGAAGCCAGAAATTATCAAGAGAAAGAGGTTTTAATGTGGCATTCTCTTCATGCTGTTTTTTTAAGCCTGGTGTTGATGAGAATATGTAATCACTTTGTGCTCTAGCTAGGATTATAAAGCAGAAACTCGTATGTTCGAATCACTGCTGCTCCATATTTTACCCAAAAAAATGTAAAATGTGTCTCCCCCACCCCATGTTTTTATTTCTAAAATAAACAATTTGGTGATCCTAGGGGGAAAAACTACATTTTGGATTTGTGTATTTTGATGCTGTGTTACTAGATACATTTCAATTTAAAATGGTGTTATCTTCTGGTAATTTAGCTTTCACTTGTAAAATATTCTACTCTTCTCTAGTAATCCTTATTGCTTTAAAGATGATTTTGTCTGTTTTTTCTTGTTAGGTTTTTGATTATTCATTTAGTCTCATTACTAGTTTTGAGCCCCTTCAGATTTTTTTATTTCTTTGCTGTTTAGTCTTGGCAGGTTCTAAATTTCTATGAATTTCTCCATTTCGTTGGGATTGTCCAATGTGTTGGCATACAGCCGTTCCTAGTAGTTCTTGTGAGACTGTGTATTTCTGTCATACCAGTCGTAGTGTCTACTTTTTCATTTCTTATTTTAGTTACTTGAGTCTTCACTCATTTTTCCTTAGTCCAAATTGCTAAAAGACTGTAAATTTTGTTAATCTTTTTGAAGTACCACCTCTTGATCTCACTATTTTTCCTATTGCTTTTATATTTTCCATTTTACTTACTTTGCTGTCACCTTTATAATTTTTTTCCTTTTGGTAGATTTGGATTTAGTTCTATTTTTTTCTGGTTCCTTAAGGTGTTAGGTTGTTGATTTGAGAGTTTTTTTTTAAATGTAAGCATTTACTGATATGTTTCTCTGCAGCACCACTGTCACTGCATCTCATGATTTTTGGTGTGCTGTGATTTTTGTTTTCCTTTGTCCCAGCACATTTTCTAATTTCTCTTGTGATTTCTTCAACTCATCGATTATTTCATATGTTAATTTTTACGTATTTGTAAATTTTCCAGTGTTCTTAATGCTGTTGGTCTCTAGTTTTATTCCATGATGACAAGAATAGATACTTTGTACGATTTTAATCTTTTTAAGTCTACTGAGACTTGTTTTGTGGCCTAAGACATGATCTGTCCTGAAGAATAATACATGCGTACTTGAGGAAAATGTGTTCAGCTGGTGCTGGCTGGCTCCGTCTATGTTGTGGTTTAAGGCTTTTGATTCTGTAATGGAATGAACGTCGATGTTTCTCCAAAATTTATATGTTGAAATCCTACCTTCCAGTGTGATGGTAATAGGAGGTAGGGCCTTTGGGAGGTGATTAGGTCATGAGGCTGGAGCCCTCATTAGTGGGATTAGTTCTCTTATAACAGAGACTCCAGATAGCTCCCTTTCTCTTTCCACCATGCACGGACACAGGGGGAAATGGACATCTATGGATAACAAAGAACCTCACCAGGCACCACATCTGCCAGTGCCTTGTTGTTGGACTTTCTGGTGGCTTCTAAAATCGTGAGGAATAAATTTCCGTTGTTTATAAGCTGTCCAGTCTATTGTATTTTGTTATAGCAGCGTGAAAGGACTAAGGCAGTTTTCTTTTTTATCTTCTGTTGATCTATTATTGAAAATAGGTTATTGAAGTCTCCTACTATTACTGTAGAGCTGTCTATTTCTCCCTCCAATTCTGTATTTCTTTCATATATTTCAGAGCTCTGCTATTTAGTGCATACATGTGTGTAATTGACATATCTTGATGAATTGACCATTTTATCAATATATAATATTTTTGACTCCTGTAAAAGTTTTGAACTTAATATCTATTTTGCCTGATACTACTGTAGTCACCTTTGCTCTTTTTTTTCCCATTTGCACAGATTTTTTACCCATCCTATCACTTTCACCCTACATGTGTCCTTAGATATAAAGTGAGTCGCTTGAAGAGAGTATAGTTGGACTCTATTTTTATTTGTTTTTTACCTATTCTGCCAATCTATGTCTTTTTATTGGAAAGTTTAACTCACTTACATTAAAGTACTTTCTGCTAAGAACTTAAATTTGCCATTTTATTTGTGTTCTATATGTCTTATAGATTTTTTGTTTCCCATTTCCTCCATTACTGCCTTCTTTTGTGTTTAGTTGATATTTGGTGGTGACATATTTTGATATCCTTCCCATGTCCTTTTGTCTATATTCCATAGATTTTTTTTAAGTTAAATGGGGTTACATATAACATCCTACAATTATAGCAATCTATTTTGAATTTGTACCAACTTAACTTCAATTATAAACAGAAACTCGACATTTTTTACAGCTCTGCCACCCCCTGCTCTATGTTATTTATGTCACAAATGACATTTTATATATTATGTACCATTCACATTGATTTATACTTATTTTTATGCATTTGTCTTTTACATCTTGTAGAAAATAGAAAGTGGAGTTACAAACCAAGATAACAATGATACTAGCTCTTATATTTGCCCCTGTATTTACCTTTTCTAGAGATCTTTATATCTTCATATGGCTTCAATTTGCTGTGAAGCATCCTTTCATTTCAAACTGAAGAACCATCTTTAGCATTTTTAGGACAGTTTTAGTGGTAATGAACTCTTCAGATTTTATTTATATCTTAATTTTTTCCTGATTTTTGAAGGACAGTTTTGGCAACATATAATTTTTTATTGACAGTATTTTTTCTTTGAGCACATTTAAAAAATATATTATCCCACTACCTTCTGCCCTTCAAGATTTCTGACGAGAAACAGACTGGTAATCATGTTGAGGTTCACTTGCATGTTATCATAGGGAGGAATTAACATCATTAAAATGTCTGTCCTACATAAAGCAATCTATAGGTTCAATTCAATTTCTGTAGATACCAATGGCGTATTTCGCATAACTAGAACAAATAATCCAAAAATTTATATGCAACCATGAAAAATCCCAATAGCCACAGCAATCTTGCAAAAGAACAAAGTTGGAAGAATCACTGTATCAACCTATACTACCAGGATATAGTAAATAAAACAGCATTGTACTGGCATAAAAACAGACATACAGACAATGGAACAGAATAGAGAGACAAGAAATAAACCCATGTCTTTATGGTCAAGTCATCTTTGCCAAAGGTGACAAGAACATACAATGTGGTAAAGATAGTCTATATAATATATGGTATGAAAAAACTGGCCAGATATATGCAAAAGAAATGAAACCAGACCGTCTTACATCATATACAAAAATAAACTCAAAATGGTTCAAATGTAAGACTCAAAAGCATAAAACTCCTACAAGAAAACATAGCAGTAAAATCTCTGACATTTCTTTTACCAATATTTTTTTCTGATATATCTCTTTGAGCAAGAGAATCAAAAGAAAATATAAACAAATGGGATATCAAACTACAAAGTATTCTCACAACAAAGGGTACCATCAGGGTAATGAAAAGACAACCTTCAAAAAGTGGTTAATATCCCAAATTTATAAAATGCACATATGACTCAACCCCAAAAAAACAAACAATCCAATTGAAAATCAGACAAAGGACCTGAACAGACACTTCTCCAAAGAGGACATACAGATGGCCAATAGACAACATATGAAAAGATGTGCAATGTCACTAATCATCAGAGAAATGCAAATTAAAACCAAACTGAGATATTACCTCACACCTGTCAGAATGAGCACCACGAATAAATCACCAAACAACAAGTGTTGGTCAGGATGTGGATAAAAGGGAACCCTCATGCACTGTTGGTGGGAATGCGATAGGAGCAGCCACTATGGAAACACTGCGAGAGTTCTCAAAAAATTTAAAGTGGAACTGCCCTATGACCCACCAATTCCACTTCTGAGTATATATACAAAGAAACCCAAAACACTAATTTGAAAGAATATATGCACCCCTATGTTCTTTGCAGCATTACCTGCAATAACCAAGATACGGAAGCAACCAAAGTACCCATCAATAGACGAGTGGATATAAAAGTGGTACATATATACAATGGAATATTACTCGGCCATAAAATGAGTGAAATCGAAAGACAAATACCATATGATTTCATTTATATGTGGACTCTAAAGAGCAAAATAAAAGAACAAACAGAATAGAAACAGACTCAGACTGACAGTTACCAGATGGGAGGGGAAGGGATTAAGAAGTGCAGATTAGGCCCAGCCAGGTGTGGCTCAGCAGTTGAGCATCGACCTAGGATCCAGGCGATCGGGGTTCGATTCCTGGTCAGGGCACATGCCCAGGATGTGGGCTCGATCCCCAGTTGGGGGCCTGCAGAAGGCAGCCGATCAATGACTCTCTCATCATTGATGTTTCTATCTCTCTCCCCCTCTCCCTTCCTCTTTCTGAAATCAATAAAGATATATTAAAAAAAAAAGTACAGATTGGTAGTTACAGAATAGTCACGGGGATGTAATGTACAGCCTAGGGAATACAGTGAACAATATTGTAATAACTGTGTATGGTGGGTGATAGGTGGGTAATGAAAATATAGGGGGAAAGCTTTTTTAAAGTGTATAATTGTCTAACCACTGTGCTGTACACCTGAAACTAACAGAAAATAATATTGAATGTAATCTGTAATGAAAAATAAAATTTCAACATATTCCTCCCCGTAAGGATATCCTGTTACTTTCTAAACAGTTCTAGATATGACTCTCCAGTTTAAAATAAAAATATATCTGCTTTTTGCTTGGTCACTAAGCTTGGCATGACAGACCATTTCTTGACATATCAGTAATGTTGATAAAAATAAAATATAGAACCTCAGGATTACAGTATTTAATGTCATAATGTAGCCTAAAAGATCTCTGAGGTGTAATTTCTTTGTGAAGCTGATAGAACGTATGGCACTTCCTCTTGAAAATACATGATGCATGGTATATGTATAAACATAACATATTACACATAATTTCAGTGGGTTCACCAGGGTTGTTTTACCAGTTCAGGTTATTTGGCAGATAAAGCTCTAAGGCAGAAAGAGATCAATGCCATGGCTGCTTAGCAGGAAACCAGGACTAGTACTGCAGACTCTTAATTCTAAACCGGTCACTCTTCTTTCAAGCAAAGCACCTGGCTCTCTCCCGGTGCTCTCATCTGTGCACCCTCCTGTTCACACTGGATTCTCAGGTGAATCTGACCTTATCCTCTTGCCTGCTTTGGGGACAACTTCCGCCAAGAAGATGACTTCTTTATCCCCTTTTAAAATAACCAACCTTTAATTGCCCTGTATCACAGCTACTTGAATATACAGGGTGTCCCTAAAACATGTATACACACATTTGAGCCGATGACTCAATTGATGATTCTTTCTTTTCAGATTTAACCCACTGGAATTAATAATTACTCAAAGTGTGTATACATTTTGGGGAACACCCTGTATGCATTATCTTTCCAACTACATTTTAGGGACAATGCCTTATCCATTTTTGCTTTCTCCAAACCACCTAGCTAAATGCAAGGAACTACATCCCTTATAAAATAACCATTTGTTGAATTAAAAAGACAAATACATGTCTGGAATTACAGACAGAGCTGTATCCCATCATCATAGTGTTACTATAAACTCAGATTCTGGTGTTAGACTGACCTAAATTTCAATTCAGCCTCTGCCATTTACTAGCTGTATTTTGCAGGGAGTGTATTACTTAACCTATGTCTCACTTGGTAAATCAGATGGTACCAAACATATATCATAAGATTATTGTGAGGATTAAAGGCAATAAGTTATGTGAAATATATCAAGCATTATCTGGCACATGGTAAAACTCAGAAAGTAGTTATGACTGTTGTTATAGCATAATCAACTTTGAATTAACAACTCAGTTGGAAGAACATAGACTTAGAATCTTAGAATCAGACTGGTCAACCAGTCTAACCTATCCAGGAATTTTTTATATATTATTCTAACAGATTTAGCCTTTGCTTACCAAGTCGTAAAGACAGGGAACTCATTAGATCTGACTAAAGCACCTCCAAGTCTTTTAAAGCTCTTCCTGCCTACTGGGCATGGCTCAGCGGCTGAGCGTTGACCTAGGATCCAGGTGATTGGGGTTCAATTCCCAGCCAGGGCACATGCCCGGGTTGCGGGCTTGAGCTCCAGTCCGGGGCGTGCAGGAGGCAGCCCATCAATGACTCTCTCATCATTGATGTTTCTCTCTCTCTCTCCCTCTCCTTTCCTCTCTCTGAAATCAATAAAGATATATAAAAAATTTAAAACAATAAAATAAAAAAATAAAGCTCTTCCTTACTATTAGGTTGAACCATATGAAATTGCTGTTTGTAGGTTAAAATAACCGAATTATCAACAAGTTCTAATAAAATGACCAGAAATTTGCCTTTCTGTTACTTTTTTTTCACTTTAGTTCACTGTCTACTCTCCTTCTATGTCCTTTAGACATAATGGGGAATCAGTGGTGTATAAGATAGACTCAGTTCCTGCCTTCATAGAGGTTTACGTGCTTGTCAGAGCCAATAAGAAAATAAGCAAGTATGTAAAATTTTCAGTCTCAAGGAGATAGAAGAATGTTTCCAGCAAAGAGCTTAGCAAAACAAATTTCCAAAGAAGAGAAACATGAGGAATTGAGAGTATAGAGCAGCACTGCCCAATAACTTTCTGTGATGATAAAAATACTCTGTATGGACACTGTCCAATATGATAGCACCAGCCACATATGGTTATTGAGCACTTGAAATATGGCTAGTGTCATACATCTCAGGAAATACAGTTTTAATTTAACTCAATTTTAATTAATTTAATTTTAAATAGCCACATGTAGATAGTGGCTACCAGACTGAACAGGACAGGTACAGAATAAGAGGAGACAGGGAATAACATGATCAGATATGAGTTCTAGAAAGATAATTCTGGTTGTCTTTTTGGGATAGATCGGAGATAGGTAAAGACACTGATCTTGCCTTTAGGAATTTATTCTATAAGGGGAGAGAAGGGAAGAGAAAAGTGACTCAATAATATCTCAAAGAAATAAAGAAGTATATAACTAACCACACCCAGTCATATACAATCCTCACATATACATTTATATACTTGTACACGGTATTTGTTAACAGTAATGACCCACATATCTTGCCTTTTTTCCTAGCTGCTCAGAATACATTTAACTTCCCTAAGTATTTCTGGGTGTCCCCAGGGGTACTCACAAGTAAGTGTATCATTTGAGTTTCCACGCAGCATTTACCCTATTCTTCCTCCTCTGTGCATATTTCATTCTGCTCTTCTCATGATTCTTGCTACTGAGGCTATTTTTGACTGTGATCATGGCAATGACCGGGACACTCCCAAATACATTAATCCTAAGGTGCCAGAAAGACTCTCTGTTCTCTGCAGCAGGAGAGGGAAGCCCCATCTCAGCAAACTAAGCCACACTGCTTTGGCTCACCCTCCCCTTGACCCTCAGAGCACTTTCTTTAACCAGCTCTTTCATGCCCCCTCCCCTTTAACTCCATTAAGCCCTACCTATGGGAGAGAGAAAACAGAACAAAATGAGAGAAGTCAGTCCCCAGGAACTGCCATTGGGTCCTTCCTAAAGAATTCTGTCTCCCCGTCTCCAGGAACCAATAAATACACATGCATGCATATGCGTGTGTGCCACACACAGCGAAGTACACACAGCTTATGCAGCAGACCTCAACCCCTAACCCTTCAGCTAACACATCACACACGGCCGCATTAGCCTCAGGATCAGCCAGCACCATCCTATTCCATGCACGTTCCTGCAGAAGAAATGGACAAAGAAGTACATAAGCGTCACCATCCAAGTCAGGCGCAGTGCGGGCTGGAGCAACAGCACGGCGCAATGTGGAGCGCATGCGCGGGCCCGGGTTCAAATCAGCCCGGCCACTCCTCCTAACTGGGTGGTCTGGGGCGGATCACTTAACCTCTGTGAACTTCCGTTTTCAAATCTATAAAACACTTATTTGTGGAAGATTATAAAATCTGAAGTGGCCCAAGCACAGGGCCCGGCACCTGGGGGGCGCGGCACCCGGAAGCCGCTACCGCCCCGTCGGCCCTGGAGCGCGGGCGCCCGGGACGCCCCGGCCCCGCGCGACCCCGCCTCGCGCCTCGGGCGGGCACCGGTTCCGCCTCGAGCGAGGACGCCGACCCGCACAGGAAGCGAGCGGATGGGGTCACCCTGCAACTAGGGACAACCGGGCAACCGCCACGTCGGTCGGTGAAGGTTCGCCCAGGCCCTCCTGTGCGGCCGCCCCGCGCGGCCCCCGAGCCCGACGCGGCCGACAGCCCGCGCTCCTCCCCGCGCCCCGGGCGGCCCTCGCGCGGCGCAGGGCAGGGCAGGGCCGGCCCGGCCCGCGGCCCCCAGGCTCGGCCCCGCCGCGCCAACGCCCGCCGCCCGCGCCCCCGGCCCGCGCCCGGGACCCGCTCCGCCGGCGCCCCGCCCACGCACGCAGCCGACGTGAGCGCGCGGCCGGGTCACGTGGGGCTGTTGGGCCTGACAGCTGCTTCCGGGTCAGGCCGGGACGCTGGGCTCCTGCGGCCCGCGGTGGGGACGAGGCGAGCGGAGCGGGTCGGGGTGGCCGGGACCGGGCCGAGGCGGAGCGGCTCCCGCGGCGGCCGGGAGGGGGGAGGACGGCGCAGCAGCTCCCGCCTCCCGGGCTGAGGGGTGAGTGGAGCCCCGCGCGCCGCCTCCTTGGGCTCCCGCGGCCCAGGCGCCCCTCCGGAGCCGAGGCGGGGGCCGCTCCTGCGGGCGCGGCTGAGCGAGCACCCGAGGCCCCGGGCGGGACGAGGCCCGTGTGGGAGAAGGGCCGGGTCGGCGGCTGCCCGGGGCCCCGGGAGGCAGGCCTGCCTGGCCCGGGCAGGGCGCCGGGAGAGGGTCCGGGCGGGAGAGGGCGGCCGGTCCTGGACCGGGGGCGGGGGCGGGGGGCGGCGGAGGTGCGGCGTCTCCCGCGCCCGGGCGTGGTGCATGGGAGAGGCCCCGGGGCTCGCGGGAGGCCGGGGTCCCTGGGAGCTGGGCGGGCACCTGGGCACTGGTCTCTGAACCACTGAACCAAAGCAGAACAGTAGAGGACTCGCCTCTAGGAGGTCCTGGGGCGCCGGGCCTGGCCCTCCCTGGGCTGATGCAGGGCGCGGAGCTTACGGAGGGCTTCGGGGAGTCGTTCTGCCCTCGGCGGGGGATGCGGAGGGGAGGGACTGGAGCCGGGCGGGGCCTGGGACGGGCAGGTGGCGGCCGGCTCTGCTGCGGGTGGCGAGGGCGGAGCTCGGGCTTCTCGGGGGAGACGGGCTGGGAAGTGGTGCAGCGCAGGCTTTACGCTGCCTTCTCGGGGCACTGGTGCTGGCGGCTGTAGTTGAGGAAAGTTAACTGCAAGAGTTGAGTGTTCACTAAAGTGGAGGAAGGAGGAGTTCTACTCTGAAGGTTGCTGACCTACAAGGAGTTTGTAGGCACCGCCTAAGGCTGCTTGGGGAAGTTAAGAATCCTAGTCCAAGCACAGGTTTAGCTGAGGCCTGTGCCAGCTCTTTCTGTGCTGCCCTGGAGCTCTTTAAATCGGTTTCGGAGAGTCCATCTTGAGCAAAGAGGTTTTGTGTAGGTGCTGAGGACTGTTGAAAGCATTCAGCCTCTGGGTCCTGAGCCGTTACACCCAGATCTCTAGAGCAGGAGCTTTCAAACTTCATCTTTTTAAAAACCATGTTCCATAGAGAGAAGTACATTTAATATCACGATCTAGTACATAAGGATCACAAGGCAATGTTTATCCTTATTACATGTGATGCAGTCTAATAATTTCTATTATATTTTATTCTATTTCATTAAAAAATGCTGACTAAATCCACTATGTTGATTTACGGGTCACAAATTGCCGTTTGAAAAAGACTCCAAGGCACATTTCTTTGGCTTCAATTAATGTCCTCATACTGTATGCCTCTAGAGAGCAAGGATGATTACAGGACATGGATTGTGAGGGTGTTGGGGAGAGGACCAGCTTCATTTGTTTAAATATTAATAACATACCATATTTGACTGCTGTTTTGTACCATAATCTTAATCTTTGATATCTTAATTTGCTTGATCATTTGATGAAAATTTTGAAATAAGCATGTTCTTTAACTTTCTCTGTCCTTCACTGTGTCTGAGAAATACGAGAGATCTAGTTCCATTTAGTTGATTTATCCCTACAACATATTTAAGGTAATTTTATTTCAGTGTTACAGTGCTGTAAATATACATTGATTTGCTTTTCTGCTATTTAAAAAAATATCAAGTTGAAACCTAAACTATTCTTACTCTAATAATGTATGGTATACTTCTAAATAATTAAAGGCTTTGGTGTATATTTTAAACTTAATCATAAACTTAAGTATAAATTTGACTCGGTTAACATTGTTATTCCCCTAGGAAAATGTTGTTTTCATCTGTTATAAATTAGTGAGGTGCTTATATGATAGTATTATAATAAACAGTA
The DNA here is from genome assembly GCF_054644295.1 of Miniopterus natalensis. Classification (NCBI taxonomy): domain Eukaryota; kingdom Metazoa; phylum Chordata; class Mammalia; order Chiroptera; family Miniopteridae; genus Miniopterus; species Miniopterus natalensis. Next base: position 716,517 of record NC_142100.1, read on the forward strand.
AGAGTGTTGGTGACCAAGTGAGAAGCCTACATATGTTGCTATGTTTAAAGCTCTTTTAAAAGTTGTCACGTAGCCTATTGCTACAGGATGTTGAGTGTCAAATGGTGTTAGCTGATTTCAGTAGGTAAATTTATAGGGTATATATTTAAGACCAGCTTAATAGTGTTAATTTTTGTTGAGGATGGCTCCATATTATTTGGAACATGGAATTCAAAGGCACAGCAGACATCAGGGAAGAATTACTGAAATTAAACTTCATCAGTGGAGCCACATTCTTGACTAGATGCCTTAAGAAAGCATTCTTACAATCTTTAAACCTTTGTGTGTTGTAAAATACAGTTTTCTTACCTTTAACTGTTTATTGACTATATCTTGGTTATTGATGAGCAGACTGTGTTGGCATGTATAAGTCCTCCTTTAAATTTTAATCGGTAAATAGTTGTTTTAAAATATTTAGCTTTAAAGAATGTTTAAAAGGTTTTTTTGTGTATGGGGGGTAGGTATTTGAAACATTAAGGAAGATTCTCATTACTTTTTTTTTTCTGGTAACTGTGTACCTATCAATAAACAGTTGTGGAGAATTTAACCTGAGTGATTGTGTGTGCTTTTTTATAGTTTTCATTTCTTTTGAACCTCAGACTTTTAAATGAATGTGCACCTATAGCAGGATCTTTTCCCCTTCTAATTTTTGCTTCCAAACTGCTGTGAGTTTGGAAATTAGATGCTTACATTTGTTAGAACTTTGTGTAAAATGAGATTGTATAGCTCTGAATAATGTTCTTTCATTTATATATATTATAATATGAAAATTAGTATATTTTTTAGCACCTGAACTTCGTGATACATATTTTGGCTACTCAGAGGCCTATTAACCACCTCTTAGACACATACTGTGTTTTAAATAAGTGAACTTTATATATTTTGAGCCAGGTTAGCTGTGTAAGAAAAAGTTCTTAAAAAGTAACATGAACCTGACAGTGATACAAGTTGGGTTTAAGGGGTGAAATCATTTAGCTGTGAGAGTTGCCTTTGCCCTACATGCAGTTAGTCATTAAGGATTACCATTCCTCCCTTTTTCAACTTTTTCACTACCCTATTCTGACTCGTATTTCTTTGAGATTAGAAAGAAATTGTCTGTTGTTCTAGTTCTGCATGATCTTGTATAGCTTCAAAGAATATTGTTGTCCTTTATCATTTCCTTCCTCAAAACCACTAGCAGCTTCCCAGTGCCAGCATTAAGAGCCCATACTGTGTAGGTTGACCTTGAGGTCATTCCACAGCCTCTATTCTTTCTGACGTTATTTTTCCATTCCTAAATGCAGATCCCCCATTTCTACCAAGTGGTCTACTCATCATACCTTCCTTTGTATGTAACATCATCCCTGAAAGTCTGTAGGAAATGTATCCTTTCCTAATGAAATCCATCTTATTTCCATTTCATTACAGATGACCCTTCTTCCTTTAAGTCTTTGTTTTCTGTATTGTCTGTATTGCTTTTCCTGAATTGCTTTGTGTTGTTTGTGTACCTTCTTTTTACCCCTTTTAGACTGTAAACTTATAGAAGACAGGAAGCTCAAATATCCTTGAATCTCTAGGACACCTAGCACAAGTTTTATGAGAGTATGGTTCCTGGACCCTTGAATCAGAATTAACTGGATTTGTGGTTAAAACTGCAGATCTCTGAAAATTGTGCCCTGGACTTACTGAATCAAAATCTAGGTATCTGCCTTTGTGATTCTTCTATACAGTAAAATTTGAGAATCACTGACCTAGCGTGATGCTTTAAATTACAGTAGGTACCTACTTATAGTATGTACCTTTTTGTTCGAGTGATGTAAATGAATAGCAGTCAGTAGGCTGGTTTAATTTTAGGGCTTTGGAGTCAGGTGGTCCACATTTGAATCCTGTCTCTTCTACTCACTAGCCATCTGACTAACATTTCTGCCTTAGTTTTTCAGTGCGTTATATGGGATTAATAATAGTACTCTGCATAGGGTATTGTAATAATTGGATGAGAGAACATATGTAAAACAACATAATACAAGGCATAAAGTGAAACTCAAAAGGTCTTATCTGCCGTCAAAAGGATGATCAGCATGACAAGAGTGGTGCTAATAGATTCCCGGTCAGTCATAGTTAACTTCTCAGGTTTAGCAGATAGAGGGCCTATATGATATTTAAAGTCATAAAGGTGTTTTGCTTTAGAATTTTTGTGTCAAATTAGCACATTAAATTTTTTTCCCCCTTCATCTCCCCATTGCCTGAAGAATAAAGTGCAAACTTTGAACGGAGGGCTGCCCTTACCATGTGGTCCTGCCAGCCCGTCTTCACCTTCCAGCCCTCTTCCCACACAGTCCACGGCAGCAACTCAACACTTGTCACCCTTATTTTGGCCTTTACATGTTCTGTATTTTTCATCTGGGGAGTTCCTGTGGCTCTCTTTTAAGACTCAGTTTTGGTGTTCTCAAAGTGCTTTGGACATTCTTTTGTATCACCTTTCTGTACATTTGCCTTCTTTTGGAAGGAAAGGCATTTAGTCCTGGTATGTATTCCCCGTACATTTTAAAAGTTAGTCTACCTCTGCTAGTGACAGAAGATGTTTAGTTGTTATCTGACTCAGATAAGCTTTCCTGCTTGTCTGGATTTTCCTACTCATAGTTTTCATCATAATAACTACAACGTATTGACTACTTACCACATGCCAGACACCACTAGATATTTTAAAAATTTTATTTAATCTCTACTATGACTTTGAAGTAGCTATTAATAGATCCGTTTTACAAATGAGAAAATAGGATTAGAGAGGTAAGTAACTTGCTCATATTTCAATTTTGATTCATTATTGAACTCAGGCCAAACTGAAGTTCATGTTCTTAATCATAGTGCTCTTCTAAGAACAGGAGATTTAGCCCTGGCCAGTGTGGCTCAGTGGTTAGAGCATTAGCCTATGCACCCAAGGATCAAGGGTTCGATTCCTGGTTAAGGGCACGTACCTGGGTTGCAGGTTGGATCCCCAGCCTGATCTGGGCCTGTGCAGGGAGCAGCCTACGGATGTGTCTCACATTGATCTTTCTCTTTTTCTCTCTCCCCCTTCCCCTCCCTTCTACTCTAAAAATCAATGGAAAATATCCTCCGGTGAGGATTAATGAAAAAAAGAACAGGAGATTTAAGCAAATGACAAACTACTGGAATTCAGGACTGTATGCCTGTGTGAAGCCTGAACTAAGATCACTGATGATCCTCGGGAGTGGGATCTATTACTAGTACTTTAGAGACAAAGAATATTTAAACTAAAATTCTTAGATGAATGCGTTTCCAGTGATTTTCAAAATTTCTCTTTCCATTCTGTCATACTCCTGATTGGTGTACTTGATTTTCATTTCACTGCCAGAAGATGTTCATGTTTATTCACAGTAAAATTAACTTTTTCATTCATCCAACAAGTACTTGTTGCCAGGTGCGAGACACTGCTGAACCAGGCTGATGGCTCCTGCTTTTGTGGGATTGGTTCTGAGAGAGAGGGACCTAGAACCAGGACCGAGAGAAGTACTGTTAAAAAATGAAAAAGGGTTGAAATGATAAGTGATTGAAGGTAGCAGGGGTGCTGCTTTTGATGGGGTTGCCAGAGGCAGCCTCATTGAGAGGTAACATTTATGTTTAAATTTATTTGAGGCTTAAATGCTGAGATGAAGCCAGCTAAGCCAAGAGCCAGGAAAAGGGCATCCTTGTGAACGCATTAAGTGGGGGAGTCACCTAGTGGGCTAGGAAGAGGGTGGAGCTCGTGAGGTTCTAGAGGGGTAGGCTTAAATGAAGCCCTTAAGACTATGATAAAGAGATTGCGTTTTATTCTAAGTGTGAAGGGAAGCCATTGGAGAGTTTAAAGAACGTGACTAAAATTTAGAGACCGCTTGGCTGCTTTGTGGAGATTGAATTGTATTGTCATGAGTGAGAGGCTGATGGAGGCTTGAACCAGAGTAAAACAATGGAGATGGAAAGAATTGGGGTGTTTTAGAGGTACCCTTGATCGGTCTTGCTGATTAACTACAAGAGAGGAAGACAGAAATCGGATGTAGCTCTGAAGGCAGGGCCCGGTGGAGGAGCGAGTTTGAGGAGGGAAGTAGGGTTGATCTGCCCCGTGTGTCTCCCTGGTTATCCATCCCCACCCTCCAGCGTACCACCACTCTGAGTGTTGTTAGCATTCTCTGCCTTTTCCTTCTGGTTTTTACCACACCTGTATGTGACCCTAAATGATACAATCATTAATTTTCTATGGCTTTAAATTTTTTAATTAGTGAACTTGTATATAGTCTTGTGATTATTCATTCAGCTTTGTTTTTTTAAAGTCATTCATGTTGATGAACAAGCAGTCGTAGGGAGATACCAATTGTTAATTTCCGTGGCTGTGTAACTATTCACCGTATGAATATAACAGTTTATCCAGCTGCCTATTCTTGGATGTAAGGCCCTTTTTACTACCAGGACTTTTGTAATTTCAAAAAATAGTCTTGTGGAGATTTTTACTTTTCTCCTGGTGCAGGTGAACAAGTTCCTGTAGAGTTTACACTGAGAAGCAGAATTTTTGTATCACAGGGTGTGTGCACCTTTAACTTCACTGGACAGTGATTGATAAATTGTTTTGCAAGGTATTTGCATTAATTTGTACCAAGGTATTTGTACTCCCACTAGCAATGGAAGAGTTCCTATTCTTCCACATTTTCTCCAACACTTGGTATTGTTGGAGTTTTTAAATGTTGTTGATTTATATAATATGGTATTTTATTGAGATTTTAATTTTTTGTTTTGGAATATTGTTGAACATCTTTTGCACATGTTTATTAATCATTAGAATTTTATCTTCTGTTAAATATTTGTTCATGTCTTTTGTCCGTTTTTCTGTTGGGTGGTTTGCCTTTTTCTTACTGTTTTCAGGAGCTCTCTATATTAGTTACATGTGTTCCGAGTATCTTTTTCCAGTTGTCTTCTTAAGTGTTTAATGCCTTTTCATGATCAAAAGTCTTTCATTTTACTGGTCAACCTTTCCTTATGGGTTCCTTTTATGTTTTATGAAATATTTTTTTATATCAAGATCTTAAAGCTCTTCTATTAGAAAAATATAATCATTTTCTTCTCATAAGGATAAAGTTTGCCTTTCACATTTTATCTGGGGTTGAGTTTTGCTGAGTTGTGAGGTGAGGATTAACTTTCATTTTCCCCAGATTGACAATCACTGTCTCAAGACCAGTTATTGAGTAGTTTTTGTTGTGGATCTCTATGCCTCTTCTTGCAGTATTACCTGTGCCTGCGCTTGGGCTGCCTTTTCTACTCACTGACCTTTCCCCCCACTCCCACCCACACCCCGAAGTTGTTAGCTTTAACAAAGTACAGCCTGTGCTTCTGAGGCTTGTTATGCATGGTACCTGTGTAAAGTTGCCACGAATACTGAATTAGTGCCTCTGGAACCATTGCTCCTGGGAGAAATACAGACTTAGGTTCCTGCCAGCCCTTGGTCAACTGATCAATACATAACCTCGTTTTATATGTGTTTCTGTTTAAAGACACCTTGTTCCGTATATATTGTTAATTCATTAACTTTGAATTACTAGTGAGCAGCGTTATAGTTCATGCCTAAAGAAATCTCATTTAATATGTATTTTCTCCATAAGGCTCATCACAGCCTTCTTGCTCTTAGGAACACTAGACAGCACTTTAGCACTACACTTGGGGCCATTTTCAATAGTAAAGTCACCTCAAAAACACAAAAATATGAAAAGCATGGCATTAAATAGATAGCGGAAAAGACACTTGTTTACAGCATGAGGGCTGAAACGAGAAGGCAGAATTCCACCTTGTTCTATCTCAGCTGGAAACGTGTACATCGTGTTACTCAAATTTTTGTTGCTTTGTGAGTATTTGCAAACAACTCTAAGTTTTGAAGTGAAAATGCTCCAAATACTGATTTTTGGATTGCAACAAATTTTAGTGGGTAGGCAAATTTGTAGATAAGGAGTTCACTAATAACGAGGCACAATTTTACTGTGAAATCTTGGGAGACAGAGAGTTTTTCAGAAAACGATTAACTTTAGCACTTTCCCTTCCCATTTATGTTTACACATATCTTTATAGTATTTTATTTTCAAAAAATAGTTTAATGCAGTGAATCTCTCAAATACTAAGCTCTTATTGACAGATATCATTATCGTAAAAAAGAGACTTCTTTTTGAGAATAATTTGCTATATTTGTAATGATATTGATACTTAATTCATAGGTAAATGAGCAAAGAATTTTAGGAAAGAATTAGGACTCTTAAAATGTTGAAAACAAGTCTAAGTTATTAATCCTTTATTATTTTAACTCATGAGGATCATTCTCAGAGATACTGTTAATAACTTGAGGCATAAATTTTATAAAGGCAAGCACCTTTTGGAAGTTGTAATTTAAATTTTAATTCTATAGTTCCTCATACATTACCCACATTTCTCCACATGAACATTAGTAAAGGAGCCCAAGAAAAAGGCAAAGATCATATACATCACAAATTAAAATTCCCATAAAATGCATTTATTGAGATTTGACTAAAATTTATCCCTCACTCACTGAGATCCTTAAGTGAATTGTTGTCATTAATTTGGTAAGTGTGCTGAGAGAGAACCAGAAATTTTGGACTTGACCCATATTCATTTTTTACATATTATATATCTTACTAAGTTTTTGAAATATTTTCTATTGTGGTAAAATATATATAACAAAATATACCATTTTTACCATTTTTTTAAAAAAGATTTTTTATTGACTTTTAGAAAGAGAGGAAGAGAGAGAGAGAAACATTGATGTGAGAGCAAAGCATCGCTTGGCTGCCTCCTGCACGTCCCCTCCTGGGGATCAAGCCCAAAACCTGGGCATGTGTCCTGACTGGGAACTGAACTGGTGACCTTTCAGTGTGCAGGATGACACCCAACTGACTGAGCCACACCAGCCAGGCCCCATTCTTACCATTTTAAAGTGTGCAGTTCAGTGGCTAACATTAGGCACATTCACGTTGTGCAGTCACCACCCCCATCCATCTCGAGAAATTTCTCATATTCCCACATTGAAACTCTGTACCCATTACTCAGTAACTTCCTATTCCCGACTTTCCCCGGCCCATAATTCTACTTTCTGTCTCTCTGAATTTTATTACTCTAGATAGCTCATATAAGTGGAATTGTACAGCATCTGTCCTTTTGTGTCTGGCTTATTTCTTTTATCATTGTGTTCAAGTTATTCCATGTGTTAGCATATGTCAGAATTTCCTTCCTTTTCAAAGCTGAATAATATTCCATCATATGTACATAGCACATTTTGTTTATCTATTCATATGTCAATTGATATTTGGGCTGTCTTCATCCTTTGGCTATTGTGAGTAATGCTGCTATAAACACTGTTGTACAAATATCTACTCAAGTCACTGCTTTCAATGCTTTTGGTATATATCCAGAAGTAGGATTGCTGGATCATATGGTAATTCTATGTTTAATTTTTTGAGGAACTGCCATTCTGTTTTCCACAGCAGCTATACCATTTTATATCCTCAATGCATATATACCAGCAATGCATATATATTAATCTGTAGTTACTAAAGTGTTCTGAAGTATGGCATAAATTATTAACTCTTGCATATGAAATGTATGATATGGATACCAAAAATCATATGTTCAATAGTATTAAAACTATTGTGATTGTAGGTTTTGCAGAAGAATTTAGCTTGTCTAGGTATTTCTGACTATGCTACGGATTCATTGCTCAATCATGTCATCTGTTATTTTTGGAATCCCCATGGAGTGGTAGACTTAAGTACATATTTAGTGGTTGATCTGAAGTATTTTTGTTCATAAGTACTTTGATCTCAGAGTTTATTAATAAACGTGCTTTTCATATTTTATAAAATTCACTTGATATGCACAATCAGAATTGATTAGAAAACTCATCGATTAGCACATTTGCTGAGTGCCAAATTAAGTGCAAAATTTTATTCCATGATCTCTACAAAGAAGCATGTGGTAAAAATAGTCCTTCCCCTCAAGAACTATACATTCTAAGGACACAAGGCATAAGCACATGAAAATCACATCATTATGCATGAGTGGTGGGACAAAAATGAAAAGATCCTATGCCAGTATGTGATTGATTAGTTGCCCACTGAATATTTTAGGCAATAGATACTATGAGCTTAGCTCAGTGGAAACCGGTAATTAGGGCAGGGGGTATCTGAAAAGGCTTCATTTTTGAAATATATTCTGAGTTGTGCATGGAAGGATGTATAAAATTTAGATAGGTGGAGAGGACAGAGGAAGAGCTTCCAGCTAAGGAGGCATTATAAGTGTCAGACATTTTTACTGCCTGAATTATTAATTGGCATTAATTAACAAAGACCTGGAACCAAAAACAATTAGGTTGAAAATTGCTAGTCCCCCAGCCCTACATTAATGCTACCATATTCCCTGGGTAGTGATGGTAGGAGTACTAGGAGTAACAGTAGTGATAGGAGTAATAGTAAGCTCATATTTATTAAGTGCTTTCTATGTGCCAGGCACTGTGGTAAACACTTTTTATGCATATTGTCACCACTCATCTTTAGCACCCTGTAAACTAGGAGTTAGAGGTTATCTATTACCCCTTTCTGTGGATAAGGCAACAAAGACTTAGAGAACCGAAGAAACTTGCCGCCAGTCACACAGAGTGGTAGAGTCAGTCATGATTTACATCAGGCAGCTCTGATCTAGAACCAGCACTTGTATTACCACCACCAGGCAATGCCACCACAGGCCATGCTATAGCAGCAATAAATGTGAAAGGGACTAGTGAATTGTTTTAATGGCATGTAAACTTTTGTGAACCCTATGTGGCCGATGTTTAACATTCTGGCATTCCCTGGTTATAAGCCAGAATGGTTTGTAAAGTCTTCTAGAACAGCAATTTTCAACCCGTGAGCCATGATCATTTTTAAAACATGCAATACCTGACTATTTATTCAGGGGCACTGACCCCTTTTCCCTTATATTATCAAATAAAATAAAAAAGACAACAGCCAACAAAATAGCCATCTGGTGTGAATGAATCAAAATTATACCAATGTTTTTTGTCAGATTGGCAAAAATATATTATTTGGTGTGCCGCAGAATTTTTGTAGTTAGTTTATGTGTCATGAGATGACAAAGGTTGAAAATCACTGGTCTGGAAGGCTACAGAGTGAACCTAGTAGTCTGTTCCCAGTGAGGCCTTATTTTAACTTAATAGTTTCTATTGGTGCTCAGGAGTGGAGATCATGGGAGTAATCTGTTCTGTGAACAGCTGAGTAATGATGACCTTAAACTTGTGTATTCATCACTGAGAGATAGCATGCACATATAATTTTCTTTTAATGAAAACGAATCCATTCAAGAAACTAGTATTTATTGCTTTTTTTAGCAGGAAGGAGAAGTTGAGAATATTTTTTCCCTTTTGGTGACTAAACCAATATTGCTGTTTAGTTTTGTGCTTCAATTTGATGTTGTTCAAGAGGTATTTTGGGTGTAGCGGTTTTCATATATTTTAATAAGTTGTATTTCTATGATTTGTGTGTGATGCCATATATTGTTGACGTGAAATATTTCTTTTTTAATAAACACAGCATGGCTCAATAGATTAGGAGTGCAGAAAGTATGACTTAGCATGTTGTTTGTGCCACAGAAACCTGAGCAAGTCACCTCAGTTTCATATCCTGTAAATAGAGATGTGTCAGTTTGTCTGTTTCAGGGGGTGGTTGTGGAAAACTGCTAGGCTTTAAAACGGTTGTTAAACTCTGTGTGGGGACACTTGGCTTTGGGGGAACATGAATTTGAGAGTAAATGTATCTGCTCCTGAATTTTGAGAAAGTGCAACAAGCCTTGAGATTGTCCCAAATTGAATCTGGGCCAGTGGAGAGGGAATGTATACAAATTTGTGAAGGAGCTGGGAGGTGCTGTAAGGGTAGAATTCTTCCTTGGATGCTAATGAATTAAAGGGTATAGTGAATGTTAAACTTTTTTTGTTACTCTTTCTGAAAGTTTATGGAAAGTGTTTTTCTATATTTTAGAATGCCTAATTTAATAGGGATATCAACACTTGGTTTAAGCCAACATTTGTGGACAATAAGGACCTATAGAAATCAAGAGAGAATTCCTTAGAAATATTTTCACTTCAGTATAAATAGCAATACTTTCTTAATTTTTGTTTTCTCTCAAATGCTTTCTAGTCAGAGTCTTAAAATTCTTAGGTCAGTGCATTTGGATCAGAAATTCCAAGTACTGTATTTACATACAATAGACCACAAGCAAGCATGTCAGTCACATTTGAAAATGTGCAGTTGTAGATGAGAAAACTTTGTCTCTTTTCAACATCAAATATGCCTTATATGCATTATAGTTGTTTAGTAGAAAATATATACAGCTCTGAGGCTGTATTCACTGATAACAGAGTCACAGCTTTAGATATCTTTGGAATAAAGAATTTGAGTTAGATATTTTAATATCTGTTACTTTTAGAGAGAAGCAAAGTGCTGTGAGAAGTTAAGAGGGCAGTAGCAGTGACTTACAATAGCATAATTCAAGGACTAAGCAGGAGACTGAATTCACATTTCATTTGGCAATGTTGGATATTTTAAAAAATATTTTATCTTGAAAAGTTGATGTGCTACATTATTACACTTAAATGTGGTTTAGTATACAGTTGAGAAAGACTGAAAAACAGTGGTTCATAGTTTATTAAGTGGTATGTCACAGTAATGGATTTATTAGCTACACTACAGTTTGTACTTGGAATGCATAGATTTGTGAATTGGTGAACTATAGAATAGTTCTGAAAGTTTATTAGAATTAGTTTATTTTCCTCTCTTTTCATCCCAAGAAAGCATCCACTTAAGTATGTTACATAATGCTTACGGGAGGTACTGAGAATTGCAGGTTTACATACTTGAAGATAAATGAAATCAAGAGTGAGACTGTCTAGCCTAATTCTATTCACTTGGATAATGTCCCTGAAGTGTTTTTATGGGAGAGATAGCTGTCATTCGTGACTTCAGCTGCAAAAGCTTGTTATTGGAATACTCTGCAAACCTTAAAAATGATTATGTAGATATACATTTATTGATAAAGTTTTTCATGAGCTATTTAGCAAAAAAATATATACATAGTATATATATAAAGTAATTTAATGTTTGTGTAAAAAATATGTATCTACATAGCATGGAGAAACTGTCTGCAAAAGTATACACTATAAAGTGCATCCTCAAGCTTCTGGGTGTGGCTGTGGCTGTAAGCATGCTTCTGATAAGAGAAGGTTTGGGCAGTGCTTATTTACATGCTTTTCTTAGCCAATAAAAATGGAAAGTACATCTACAGGAAAACTATATGGTGTTATAGGTTTTTTACAATTGAACATTTAAAAAATTCAGAAAGTGTTATCACTTGTATTTTTAAAGCAGTTATTTAGAAAAAAACTTTTTTTAAAAAAATCTTCACCCAAGGATATGTTTTGTTGATTTTTTAGCAAGAGAGGAAGGGGAGGAGAGAGAGAGAGAAACTGAGATGTCAGAGAGAAACGTTGATCGGTTGCCTCCCATACATACCTGACCAGGGATCGAACCTGCAACCTAGGTAGTGCCCTGACTGGGAATGGAACCCGCAATCTTTTTGGTATATGGGACGGTGCTCCAACCAACCAAGCCACCCAGTCAGGGCTAGAGAAAGCTTATTTCATATACCTTTATTAATTAATTTACTTAATCTTTTATGGAAGGAAAAATATATAACACGTACATATCCTTTCCTAGAGTAATTATGTTTTATTGGGATATACTTATGCTGAGGATCAGAAAGATTTGGGAAATAAATAGAAGTCCCAGCTACCTAAAATGTCCAAGACACTGGCATGGTTTGGGTGTAGTGGGATCTTTCAAAAAAGGAAGCTGTTCTGGGTTAAAAACCAACAAAGCAAAAGTTAAATGGGCGTAAAACATAATAAAAAAATACTTGGAAAAGTTGAGAAAGCTAATAATCTTAAAGGATTCTTTGATGACCTCTGGGAGATTTTCCCTCACAAACTTATTTTGTTTTTATTGACCTCCCCCCCTGAAAAACTCAGACTACAAATTTATCTTTTATCCTTTTAAAAAAGAGAATAAGCTATAAAAACTCTGTCTGTGGACACTTGGTTTTTCCTCATCAGTTTTCCCATCTCTTCTGCTCTCATCTAAACTTCTCGGAGGCCTGGTCCATGCCCCGTCTTCACTTATTTCCTTCACTGCATATGCAGTTTCTATCTACTTGTCTGTACTGAAAATGTGCCCCGAAAATGAATAAACTCCTAATTGCCCATGGGGTTTGAAATTCTCACCATTTGACTCTTGATATTCTGCATGAAGACTGGTAACCCCCTCCTTGCAACTATTCACAGTGATCTATCAAAAAATTTCTTACTGTTATCTCTAAAGGATAAAGTTGAATCTGAGCAATAAGCTGAGTCTTCTACCCACCCTGCAGCAAAATATCCTGCCTGCCTTGCTTCCCCAACACGTATTTTACATTTTAGCAATACTGCTGACTAGACAGTGTTTTATGTCCCTTGCGCCTGTTCACATTCTGTTATTTCCTGTGCATGAAATGCTCTTCTCCACCCAGTTAACCTAATGTTAATCACCTTTCAGAATGGCTCAAGCTTCACCTCCTACTTCCTTGATCATTCTTCCAAAGGTTCATCACTTCTTGTGTCTGAATTCATGGTTTCTGTGAGGCTTCTTTCAGGCGTGTGTGATGCCCCTGTTTTCGTGTAGGTTGTGGCGGTCCTGAGGGCAGAGCTCGGGTTTTCTCACTCTCACTTCTTTAGTGCTCCCCACAGTGTTTGACACAGATGCACTGTCTGCTTCCTGTTTGTTGAACAGAACTAAATAAGACTTTAAGCTTTGTGAGGACATTCATTTTATGATACATGAATGGGAAAAATGATAAGGTGCACAAAAGAGATGATAAAATTAACTAAATATATTCACTCCATTTTTGTTAAACAAGTGGTAAAGAGATTTTTACTCTTAGATTGTCTTGTAAAGGAAATAGACACCTAAGTGGAGGAAAATGACTAGAATGAAATGTCATCTGACCAAAGGGACCTAAACATAAAATTGTAGAGCCTTCATCCAAAATGTTTAACCTAAGTTTTTTTGGTTTTTTTCTTCAAATATTTGATACCAAAATATGGGCAGGTGGCTTTTATTTTATTTTATTATTTTATTTTTCAATCCTCACCCAAGGATATTTTTTCCATTGCTTTTCAGAGAGAGTGGAAGGGGGAGAGAGAGATCAGTGTGAGAGAGACACATTGATTGGTTGCTTCCCACACTTGTCCTGACGAGCTCTGGGATTGAGCCTGCAACAGAGGTACGCGCCCTTCACCAGAGTCAAAGTCAGGACCCTTCATTCCACAGCAGGCTGACACTCTAACCACTGAACCAAACCGGCTAGGGCATGGGCAGGTGGCTTTTAGAGCGTAGTTTTTTTCTGCCCTTCTCTGATGAATGATGAGATTGGTTAGTTGTGTATAAGTGGGTCCATGTCAAATGACTGAAAGTAGTTTTATTTTTTTTTAAATATGTTTTTATTGATTTCAGAGAGGGGAAGGGAGAGGGAGAGGGAGAGAGAGAGATAGAAACATCAATGATGAGAGAGTCATTGATCGGCTGCCTTCTGCATGCCCCCCGCTGGAGATAGAGCCCAAAACCTGGGTATGTGCCCTGACCGAGAATCAAACCGTGACCTCCTGGGTCCTAGGTCGGTGCTCAACCACTGAGCTGCACCGGCTGCGCTGGAAATAGTTTTAAACAACCAGAGAGTGTCTCCTCCACTCTTTTTATGCTATGAAAACTCTTACTGGAGATTTAGCCTCCCCCTAAACTAATGCATATTTTGAATTATTGCAGTTTATTTTTTAGAACTGTAAATCAGTTTCCAACTATTTATTATTCCAGTTGGATCCTGTGGGATTGGCTTCCTGCTGCAGGAAGCACCAGGCCTCTCAGTTCATCTCCATAGGAAGAGGTAGTAGGAAGCCTGGAAGCTCGCATGCACCCTCAGGTGTATTTATGGCTTTGTCACCTCTGCCTCTTGGAGCCATTATGGTTCCAGAGTCACAGTAGTTTGAACATAGTTTGGGTAATTTGGATGAAATGTTTGGCTAACATGTATTAACACATCTAACTTGTCTCTCAAAGGCAGTGACACTGCAGGCCTGAGGTGCTCTCTCAGCCCTCCACACACAGCACAGTGAAGCTTTTGCTTCATGCTGGACGGGGCCTATTTCTGTTCTGATATTATCTATTTGGCAAAAGTATACTGAACACCTTATCCACCAACTTGCACTTTATAGTGACATTGTCCAGCACTTTACAAGAGCATAGTATAGTCAGGACTTGAGGCCCAAAGGAGTTGAACTTTTGACAGGCGCGCTCCCCAACGTGATGATGGAACCAAGCAGCATCGCCCAGGCCCTGCCGCCCGCCTGAGCGCGCTGTGGGCCACTTTCACAAAGGCATTAGCGCTGTGCCAAGGAGACATAGTCAGATGTAATTTGACACCTGTTTTCCCCCCAGAAAGGCATAGATTTCCCCCCCACCCCCCAAAACCTTACAAAAGCTCCACTTAAAGATCTTTTTGCATCCTGCATTTCCTCATTTTTCAATCTGTTTGGTTTTCAATTTTCCTTTCCCACCTACTGTTCCTCCTCAAACTCCCTCAACAGATTTTGAGTAGATTTATGTTACTGATTCATTTTGCAATCTTAGCATTCTAATTCAGAACCCACATATTAATGTGTATGCTATCTACATTCCTGGAACGCTTTTTCAATAGAGTATCCTGGAAAATGACCAATGAAGGCGCCTGGCATTGCTTTTAAGCCTTTAGGGTGGGAAAAAAGAAGGAAAAAATCCCCAGCCTGTCTGGAAGAGTTATTAAAGCCTGGGGCCATGAGAAATAACTTTCCTGTGTTCCCATGATTACTCGCTTACTCGGACTTATTTTGACTTGAATGTGTCTTTAATATTACCATCCCTCAGTTTGCCTCATTCAAATTGTGTATGATTATTGCTATTGCATAGGTTTGAATTTAAGTGGTGCTGAAGCTTCCAGGTAAAAGATGCTAACTCAGTGACTTGTTTTGACACCGACAGCTCCCCGCCCTCCCCACACTCGCCATTCTTTTTGAGCTGCCAGTTGCATGGAAGACAGCAGTGTAATTTCTGTGACCTTTTTTCTTTTTAATCCTCATCTTGAGGATATTTTTTCCATTGCTTTTCAGAGAGAGTGGGATAGGGAGAGAGGGCGAGGGAGGGAAGATGGAGAGGGAGAGGGAGGGGGAGGGGGAGAGGGAGAGAGGGAGGGGGAGAGGGAGGAACATCAATGTGAGGTTGACACATCAGTTGGTTGCTTCTTGCACACACTGACCGACTGGGGCCTTAACCAAGGTGTGTGCCCGGCCAGAATGGACCCAGGACCCTTCTGTCTGTGGGCCTGCACTCTAGTCACTGAGCCAAACCGGCTAGGGTGCTGCTTTGACTTTTTTTTTAAACACTTCTTTTTTTTCTTTTTTTTAAAAAACATTTCTAAAATTTTCTTGGCATTTACTTGAGACAGATCTTTAATAAAAGCTATGGTGCTATAACTAATGACAGCACCTGCTCTATATTGTCTGTTACTTGTGATAAATTTACATTAGAAAAAGAATCTTACGGCCTGAAGTTTCCTGAAGGCCTAGATGAATGCAGAGCAGTTCAGTTTTGACACAATCAGTGCTGGGATAGAGGACACTGATAGAAAGAACAAACTGTCTTGAACTAAAAACTAACCTTAAGGTCCCAAATGAGGATCCTGACAGGGGGCAGCCCTGTATTCTCCAGGTGACTTGTGATATTATGAAATGTGTTCCATAGTCTAAACTGGTAAATTCTGCAGATAAAACTTTGATTCAGTAAGTGCACAAATGTTTGTACTGGCACAAGAACAGACACATAGATCAAGGAGCAGAAGAGAGAGCCCAGAAATAAACCCATGCCTAAATGCTCAATTAATCTACAGCAAAGAAGGCAAGAATATACATTGTTGTAAAGACAGTCTTCTCAATAAATGGTGTTGGGAAAACTGGACATGCAAAACAATGAAATTGCACCACTTTCTTACACCATATACAAAAATAAACTCAAAACCTAGTAGAGCCTTAAATGTAAAACCTGAAACCATAAAACTCCTACAAGAAAATTTAGGCAGTAAACTGTTTGATATTGATCTTAGCAATTTTGGGGGGGATATATCTTAGGCAAAGACAATAAAAGCAAAAATAAACAACTCAGGCAACAAGCATACTTTGGTTCTCTTTGAAGAATGATTTCTAGAAGTGGCCATAGAATAATTTATTTCATCAACTAGAACTTAATCGTATTCTCATTCCTAAATACAAGTAGCTATGTATACAATCAAAAATCCTTTTACTATGGAAGAAGAGACAAATATCAGAGGGTTCATTCAAATTCTTTAGTGTGATGTCTCATCAGTTCCTTCTGTCTAGCCCTTTTCACCAGTGACTACGTGAACCATATACACCACCCCAAAGTCCTGTCACCCTGAGTTGAAAATGTTTGCCACCACCTCTAAATCATGTAGGACTTTTCATCTGCATTGTAATTATCATGTGCTGAAGTGTATTGCTGTCTCTTGTCTAGATATGGTCTTCCTTAAGTCATAAGGTCTCACCACAGTATAAATTTTTGGGAGCAGTGACTGTGTCTTATATTCTGCAATGCCTAGTCTAGTGCCTTATAAATAATTGATTCTTAAAAAATTCTTCTTATACTACAAGAGAAATAATCTTAATGACTTCTTGGTTTCTTGTAGAATTTTAGGAAAGAAAGATGGATCAACCTAGCGGAAGGAGTTTTATGCAAGTATTATGTGAGAAATACAGTCCTGAAAACTTTCCTTACCGCCGTGGTCCTGGGATGGGAGTCCACGTCCCAGCTACACCTCAGGGTTCTCCTATGAAAGGTAAGAAAGATGGGACCTAAAACATTTATTTGCTGGAGCTTAATTAGCACATTAAACCACAATATTGCCTTGTTTGCAAATTATTTTCTTTATTTTGAATTATGAGTCATTCTTTCTCCCTTGCTACAATTTCAGTTTTTTTTTAAGAAATGAAAGGATTTGTTTTGCTCCTGATTGGCCAAAAGTCATTTTAGTTGCATTCATAGGACAAGAACAATATTTGAGTGATAACATTTCAAATACATATTCTTTCAAGGAACTTGGAGGGTACAAGATACTGTAAAACTGTACTGTGCCCTCAACAGCCCAACAATCTGATTGGATTGCAAGATAGCCCCATTTAGAAAAATACAGCATGAGGTAGTTTACGCTGATCCCAGTGAATGGCACGGTGATTGGGGAAGAAGTTTAGAAGAGAGTAAGATCAGAAAAGGGTTCAAAGGTGTGAGACTTGAACTAAGCCTTCAGGAATGTAGAGTTTAGTTAGAGGAGATACATTCCAGAAGAGGGGTTATGATGCGAGCAAAGATCTCCAACTAGAAGTGTGCAGGTTGTGTTTTAGCTTAATGTTGTAATTAACAGTTCATAGCATTAGTTCTTTGTAATTATGGGAGATTATTATTGAATAGTGTTTTGGTTCCTGTGTCCAAAGGTCACCGAGCATTTGTTATTTCTCAGTACAACTCTCTTGTTGCTCCATATAAACTGAAATGACAGAGAGAAGTGCACTTCTTACTTAGTCATTTTTTTCAGGATCCATTCCCATTCTAAAAAATTTGATACTGATAAGTACTAAATTGAAAAATCATGTAATATGAGGCCTCCATTAATAAATATTACCTTTGTGAGCCCTTGTTTTATACCAAATAGGGAAAGAGTGGTTGACTTCTCATGTTCACCCTTCTTATTAGTGATAGTAAGTGGTTTTATTGACACATGTAGAACAGAAGTAGTTTTGCAAAGACTAACTTTAATCGTTTGAGGTTATTTTAAAAGGCAGCAAAAGGTGAAAATATATACCAGACAGAGGTAAGAGAACTCCCCAGAGTGATACTTTTGAACTAAATTTTGAAAAGAAAAGAATCAAGAAGATACTGGTGGTCAGGCATGAGCCACAGGGACCTGGTCTTCAGGTGACAAGGTGATGGCGTGTGATGAATAAACAGTCCTGCGGGAGGTAAAGCCTCCAGGACTTTGGTGATGCTGCTCCGGGACTTCACATCTCCTGGTTAATTTTTGAACCAAACTATTGACTGATTCGTACTTGGCTGTCTCCACTTAGAATTCAGAATTCTCAGGTCCAATGCTTCCTGGGTGCTGAACGTATGTAGACAAGAATTAGGCTGACATAAAAAGTGTTTTGTTTCCCCTGTGATTCAGATCGCCTCAACCTCCCAAGTGTCCTGGTGTTGAACAGCTGTGGAATCACCTGTGCAGGGGATGAAACAGAGATTGCTGCCTTCTGCGCTCATGTGTCAGAACTAGATCTTTCTGACAACAAACTCGAAGACTGGCATGAGGTAAAATTTATATAGCTGCATTTTGGTGAAATGTAGCAATAATTACTCTTATTGTTTATGTTATTAAGTGTTCTGTGGAATTCGGTCAGTTGAGATTCTTGTGGTCTGTATGTCTCAGGATAAATAACTGATTGAACTGTTCTGTTGATAATTTTTCAGCTAATTTGGTTATTGCTCATTTGTTTTTTACTATTGTGAAAAACACTGAGGAACTTTATTCCAGGCACCCAAAGGTTAATGAGATAGAGAAGCTTAGGCTGCTAGCAGTGCATTGCTTTCTACTGTGTCACTAGTTTACATAGCCTGCACTTTGTCTCCCCTGCTCCCTCCACATTTATTACTATACACTGACATAACAATTGCTTGAGGTTGAAACTAAGGTTATAAAAATATTCTTGTTACTGAAATTTATTCCAAATACTTTAGAACTTTTTACAATTTTATTCTCTGTGGTTTGACATAACTGATGCCTTTTGATCTCAGAGTACACAGATTATAAATTCTTTCTCATGATTATACATATCATTACCTACCGGATTATAACATTACCTAATAGAAACTACCCTTTAGAATAAGGAAAAAAGTCTTTTCTACTTGATTTGTTCTCCTACCTTAACTTAGGCTCTTATTTCTTACTTGGAAAAGCTTGCTAATGGGTTATCCAGCCTCAGTTTAATTCTACCTTCTCTAAGTTAACTGCTTCCTCTAAGCTATCTTCTGCAGTGAATAAGTGAAATAGGTCATGACACTCTCTTGTTTGAAGTCCTGTAGTTGTTTGTTACTGCCTGGAAACTAAAGTGAATTCTCTAAGTGTGGCCCTCCATCACAGGGCCCTGTGCTATGTCTAGAGCTTTATCTTCATCTTTAGTCACAGTGCTGCTGCTTACAGCGCATGATAAACTCTTGACATGAAAGGCTTCCTTGCTTTCATTTCATTCTGAATAGATTGCTCTCTTCCTATGTCTCTTTCAAGACTGGCCAAGGTTGCTGTTCCTCTGAGAAGCTTTCCCTGGCTGTCCCTCAGGCAGTTGGATTACCCCAGTGCCTGGATCAGGCTGCTGTGAAAGGGTTGGTCACAATGTATTGCAACCACTTGCTACCTCGATATTTTCCTACTGGACTGTGCTTCTTCAAAGTAGAGATTTTTGTCTTTTTATCATCAGCACCCAGCATAGTAGGTGCTCAAATGTTTGTTGATTTTGCTAATGAATAAATGATTATATCCTAAGGATTGATAAAGACCACTGCTCCAGCTTTTCTTGTGATCTTAAGAAATTTCCTTAATTTTTTGATGCTTAAGTTTGCTCATTTAAAGACAGGGCTGCTAATAAATCATTGAGGCACTTTGTAGATGTTAAATGCTATACAAATTGTAAGATAGCTTTCTTCTTTACGAAAAGCCTGTCTATAACCCAGTTTTCTTCAGCTTTTCTCATATTTATTTATTTAATAGTCTTTGATCTGGTGACTGTGCCCCAGTTACAGTACTGTTCCTACTGAGATGTTTGCCAGAGTGCTTTGAGAGAGAGGCATGCCGCTTGATTTCTAAGTGACTTGCTAATAATGCAGATGTATTGGGCTGTTCCAAGAAAAAAAATCTCTCTTTGTACCTGTATTTATTTATTGATATACTTATTTAAACAGCTAGCGTAGCTCATTCTTTAACAAATGACAACCTGTGCCTTCTTGTCCTTTGAGTGCTTAATTGGCATGCGTGCTCTGTCCACACTGCACAGAAGCAAAAAGAACTCCCTTGGTAGCCTCCACGACCCCCACAGCATCCTACTGCTGAACCGCGGTGAGATTTTTGACCTGTGTGGGTGACAAGTCAAACCAGATCTTCCTCTGAATCATCTCCGTTCCTGTACTCACAGGCTGGTTCTCCTAAACTTGCTTTCTGGGAGTGTAACATTGCACGAAGGGGCTGTGCTTGCTGCTTTGACTAGGCTTTGACCACAAACATAGGGTTTTGCTAACTTGTGGGAACAATTTAATAGTGATGACGTTGCTGCCCCAGAAGAATGACTTACGTCAGTACGGATCGGAACACAGTTTGCACTAATACTTCAGCCTTTTCTCTGCCTTGACGGAGATCTGCATTAACTGTTTTCAGACCATGATGATGGGGATAGCCAGAGGGCCCGTGTCTGTCTGCACTCTGCTGAGTTTGTGTATCTGTATCCCAGATGTACGCACTCTGTAGTTTGTTTTCAAATAAATGTTTGCTGCTACTACTATTCAGGCATCTGTTTTGCAATTTATTTTTGTTTTCATCATTGCTTTATATTTTGTCGTTAGCCTTAAATGTAGTTGATCTCAATCTTCTAGAATATAAATCAGAACACAGAGAGATGGGAGAAATTCTGATAGCAAAAGAATATTGATTTTTTAGGATTGATTAAACTCTTTGCCAGCTGCAAAAGCCTCATAGGTCACAGCTTTAAGACATTACATTTCAACCCCATTGCAGCCCATATATCTGATTTCCAAAAAGATAATTTGTCTCTGTCTATTAACTAACTTTTTTCAGCCAGTATTTGATATAGCAGTGTGGAACAAAATACTGTAATATCATTTGTTCTTTTAGTGTTTTGAATGATCCCTAATGCTGTGAGTAACTTCTTTTCTAGTTTAAAGTACTGGCTGCTGTGTATCCAGAGACTAATATAAATGTGAGTAGGAAGCATAATACTTTGGGGGGAAACAAAGATTTGTCTCTATATTTCCAAAATTGGGCACCTTTGTGTTAAAAAAAAAAAAAGATGCATTTTTTTAGCTTTTGACTTAAATTTTTGTCTAGCTAGATTTTGGTCTGACCTTTCCCAAGGTATCTCCTGTTTCCTCCCTTTCTTATCAAAACCATTTTATAAAAGAAACCAAGTAGTTGAGAGGAGGGAGGTATTAGCTACTCAGGTTGGGTAGAGAATAGCTTGGATATAAATTACAGATTGTTGTCTTACAATGCTTTTCCCATTTTTCTTAAAACTAATTTCTTTTTAGAAGCCAGAAGCCTATTAAATCATAGAGTTGTGGAGAATTAAAAGGAGATCTAAGTTCATCTCTATGTTTCTGCACATGAGTATGCTCAGCTCATTCCAGCTAGAGGAGTTTTTGTTTGCTTGGGGTTTTTTTAGAAATTAAAAAAGAAGTAAATATACTGCCCTAGAAACTTATTGAATGTCAGTCTTTGCTATTAGGACATTTTTCTGTCATAAATTACCTGTGTAATTAATGTTATATTTTCCAGAATCTTATTATTTATTTAAGGTTGCCCTAAAGTACTTTCTAATTTTAGCTTTGTAAAGAAAATATTTATTTATTTCTAATATTTATTATTTTTTCTGCTTTAATTATTAGACTATAGCCTGACTGTATCTGGGATATTCCAGGGCTAGCAAGTCCTTATTCCAACCTTTATTCTCACTGGGCTGTAGTGCAGATGCAGACTATGAAAAGATTACGTCAGTGTCTGTTAGCCTTGGGCATTCTCCCAGAAATTGCTTCAAAAACGCTTAATTATCAATTTTTGAGTATTTTCCGTTTTGTCACAGAAATAAAATAGGAGGGGTGGCGGCAGTAAGGGTGTGTCCTCTCGTTCAGGGGCAGTGCTCTCGTTGGCTGTTTGCCGCGCTGTAGCTGAAGCGGAGCCCTTTTTCGTCTTCTTTGCCCTTAAAGAGATAGAGACAGGTGGCCAGCCTCTCCTGTAGGAGCGTCCACTCCATGGTGCCCGGGGGGCGGGGGCAGTGGAGGGGCGCTCCCAGCGTGGACAGTTAGCTGTGTCATGGCCACGCGCTAACTCCAGATCCCAGCCCTGCACCCCACAAACGCTTGATCAAGCAGGAGGCTATGTGCAGCCCAGTGTACATTCCTTGCGTCGTAAACAGAAGCCTTGTGTGTTTTCTCAAAAAGAACTTCATTTGAAAGTGAGGATGAAAATGGTGTTACTTCCAAGGGTTAGCGAGGAGGGCTGATGAAAATAGTGTATGTGAGGGCTCTCCCCTCAGCCATGCTTCTCTGAACCTCCTTGGAGTTAATCTGCTTCTTGCTGATTTTAGAGCTCCTGAGCTGTACAATACATAGCAAATCTGCGGTAAAGTGCAGATGGCTTTTTATGTCCCCCCATAGTGCTTAGCACGGGACACCTTTTTAACATCACCTGTGGCGCTTTGAAAACAAAGAGGCATCCATCCAGGTCGCAACCATGAAGTTTGTCCTACCCAGGAAGCTTCTGATTCAGTAGTTTAGGGTGGATGCTGGGTTCAGTATATTTTTGAAATTCTACCAATGACTTTAAATATGACGTTTAATTAAAATAAATATGGTATGAAAAAAAAAAAAAAAGCCCGGCCGGGCGTGGCTCAGCCGTTGAGCATCAACCTGGGATCCAGGCGATCGGAGTTCGATTCCCAGTCAGGGCACATGCCCAGGTTGCGGGCTCGATCAATGACTCTCTCATCATTGATGTTTCTATCTGTCTGTCTCTCTCTCTCCTTTCCTCTCTCTGAAATCAATGAAGATATATTAAAAAAATAAAAATAAATAAAATAAAATAAGATAAAATAAAAATGGTATGACATATAGCAAGAGTTGAGATAATGGTTCATACTAAACTTATATTAGTAATAGTTACATTTATTGAATGATTCTGTACCATTAATTTATTCAACAAACATCAAGTGCCCTCTGTACAGTAGTGAACTAGGTAAGTACTATCCCTGCTTTCACAGTTTACACTCTTTTGGGTAAGGAAACACGTTTCTAAAAGGTGTACCATGCGCAATGTTAAGTGCTTACACATGTATCATTTAATTCTACCAGCAGTCCTGTGGGACAGACGGGTACGATTTTCTGTATGTTCCCAATGAGGAAACTGAGATGTGGAAAGGGTAAGGAACTTGTCAAACCACACAACTAGTAAGTGTTGGAACCTGGTTTGAATGCAGGTTTTCTGACTCCAAAATCAACACTAGCTATTCTGTCCTACTCCTTTTCTCACAGCTTTTACTTTCCACATTGCCTAGCTCCTTGGTGTTTAAGGCGTGTGCTAACCTTCTAGCATTGACCTGACACTACTGTGAGCTTACTTCTCCTTTTTTCTCGTTATAGTTATGATTCTATAGTTATGTACTAGTTGTAGCACAGTCCTCCCCCCTTATCCATGTGGTATAAATTTCAAGACCCCCAGTGAATGCTGGAAACCACTGGTAGTACCAAATCCTATATATATTGGTGTTTTTGGTCTATACATACATATGCTGTATGGCTTCTCTTTGGCATTTCCAGATTGCCAGCATCACTACTCTTGTGCCTTGGCCTTATTATTAAGTAAAAAGATGACTTGAACAACAGTCGATCTGATAACTAAGATGGCTACTAAGCGACTAATGAATGGGTAGGGCAACCTGAATACACTGGACAATGGGGTGATTCGTGTCCTGGGTGGGAAGGAGTGGGGCAGAGCATGATTTCATCATGCTACTCACAGTGGTACCTGGTTTAAAACCTAGGACTTGTTTATTTCTGGAATTTTCCATTTAATACTTTCAGACCATGATTGACTGGGTAACTGACACTAGACGGCAAAACTGCAGATAAGGGGGCTACTGTATACTGGGAAGAACCATGGCTCTGATTTTTAAATTCTAGACTTGGCTTTGGGACTCTGAGACCTTATTTAATGTAAGATGTTAATTATTTAACATCTCTGAGACTCATTTTCTTAATTTGTTAAACTGAAAATAGTATTAGTCATCTTGCAGGCTGTTTTGAGCATGTAGTGAGATAAGCTGCGTCAAAGAGCCTAGAACTACGCAAAGCAAATAGTTAAGGTCAGCAGTGCTCAGTTCCTTTTTAAAAATGTTTTGTCTACCAGGTTGCTAGCTAAATCATTAAATTTGTGATCATGTTTTCTCTTTTATTATGTAGTTATTGATGCCTTCTTATATTTTTAGTCAATGTGTTTTAAAGTTTAGCACCTCTTTGAACCAAGCTGAAATTGATTTCTAAGTGATCATGGCTGTGTAGTCAATTTTGAACACCTGAATTGTTACTTTGTGGTCATTAATAAAGTTTTAATTAGCCTTATTGTTTTAATGAGGATGGAAGAAGGAAGGAGATATTCAAAGAGGATTACAAAGAGGACCCAATCTGAGCTCTTTAGAAACTTGTAGCCTAAAATGTCATCTAAACTGTCTTCTCCATTTATCAAAAAGAATATCATATAGAACAGAATCAAAAACCTTGCCAAAGGCAACATGGGAAATCTTTTTGTTTGTACCATTTACTTTTCCATTCTGACACTGTTTCATAGAAGGAGATTAAGTTATTTTCCAAGATTTGTTGTAATTATTTATGCTACTCTGGGTACTGTCACTAAATAGAACACCCCAATCTGAATGGCCCTTTGCCTGGAAACCCACTTACTTAGGCTTTTTTTGAGCATTATTTCTATTTAAAAGTCCTGATTACTGCCTGATATGCTTTTATTTTTTTTCTCCATAGGTCAGTAAAATTGTGTCAAATGTTCCCCAGTTGGAGTTTCTAAACCTGAGTTCCAACCCTCTGAATTTGTCGGTTTTAGAAAGAACATGTGCTGGGTCCTTCTCTGGAGTTCGCAAACTTGTCCTCAATAACAGCAAAGCTTCTTGGGAGACAGTCCACACGATACTGCAGGAGTTACCAGAGTAAGCAAGCACAGAGAACATGGTGGAGAGGGGCTGTCGTCATCTGTGTTAGTACATAGAACCACTCAGAAATACTAGAACTGCCGACACAGTGGAAAACGGTTATAAAAATGAAGCAATTACAATGAGGGTGTGAGTGGAATTAAGTAGCATTTTTATTGGAATGCTTGTTCAGTGTGAAGTAACACCAGGATATAGGATATGTCATTCTTTGGCTAGAAAATAGCCCTGAGAAGCAATTATCATTTCTAGATCAACCCGACCTGTCTCCATTTTAGTCTTCTGATTACCTGATTTCAGAATTTTGCCTCAACCTTTTTCTTTAGAATGAAAAAAATAATCACAGTATCTCTAAAATATATTAACACTCAGATGATCCAGTACATAGCTGGCTTCATTGGAAATGAACCTGGTGTTCTTGTCAATAATTTAAGCAAGAAATTATACTTTCGTCAGTTTAGAGATGCTTACGTTTGTTTGTATATATCTTTGAATATGCATAAATATTCAAAGGAAGTAGTTTAAAGGAATATATGAAGCTATAAATTTTTTGACTGTATAAATATGAAAATTATCAAAGCCTTTCAGAATTTTGTCTCACCCCACTTATTCCATGTTAGTTTCTCACTGTCACTCTGATGAGATTGGTGGTCTCACGCCTGCATCCAGCATGGCACAGAATGAGCTTTAAATCCCAGTTCCCCTTTCTAACCCTAGGACCTTCGATAGGCTAATTAACTTTTCCTCTATTTCCTTGTTTATAAAATGGGCACAGTAAGCTCTGCCTTACAGAAACAGAAGTAGAGTCTCTACAGCACCTGGCACAGGGTCTAACACAGGGCAGGAATTCAGTAAGTGGTAGTTATTATTGTTTCTGATCTAAGTTATTTGTTTATGTTGTTTCTTGCATTTTCTTCCATCTTCTCTCAACTTGTGTAAGTCTGCCCCTTTCTTGATTATTCTAACTACAATTTTAATTCCATTCCTGTATGAAGTACTAGTGTACTTTCAATTAGCGCTGCTTAATTAAGGACAAAATTAACTTAGTACTGGGTTTTATCTTTCTCTGCTATATTTTAAGCTTCAGGAAGACATCTTTACATTTTCTCTACAACACCTAGCAGAGTCTCACAAATAATAGGCACTTATTTATTTCTTGAATGAATGAAAATAGGTGCAAAGTAGAAAATTAACTCCTTTAAACAATGAAATATTTCTGTTTTTCTCTGCAGTTTGGAGGAGCTCTTCCTGTGCCTTAATGACTATGAAACGGTGTCCTGTCCTTCTATTTGCTGTCACTCTCTGAAGCTCCTACACATTACAGACAATAACCTCCAAGACTGGACTGAAATACGGAAGTTAGGAGCTATGTTTCCTTCCCTGGATACCCTCGTCCTGGCCAACAATCACTTGAATGCTATTGAGGAGCCCGATGATTCACTGGCCGGGTTGTTTCCTAACCTGCGATCCATCAGCCTCCATAAGTCAGGTGAGGTACTGGTTTGTTCTCATTCTAGATGCGAACTGATCTGAGCTTATACAGAAATGCAGTGAAAGTGTGTTTCTTTCAGTAGGCCCTGCCTTCTTAGAGAACGCATTTTCAAGGGTGACATTCAGATGGCTGTGGATTAGCTAAATTTAAGGCATTCATTTTCCTAAATCAAGTGGCATGGCATTATATTTGCTATTTACATTTTCTATATTAAAGGGGTCATGCTGTGAAAGGAGTGAAATTGATGAATCGTACAATAAAAGACAGAGTAAAAAGAATATAAGGAATTGCAAACTACACCATTTTGTCTGGATTTGGGTTAGGGAATCCCAACCTGCTATGCTTTTCAAATGCTCTCCTTTCTAGTACTTTCATATAGTTGATTGCCAGTCTGTTGCCAACTAATTCTGTGTATCACAGGAGTGAATATTTTTAGCGTATTTTTAAAAATTAACTTTATTTTTTAGAGCAGTTTTAGATTCACAGCAAAACTGAGCATAAAGTACAGAAAGTTTCCACATACTCTCTGCGTTCACACATGCACAACCTCCCCCACTGTCAGCATCCCAACACCAAAATGATACATTTGTTACAATGGACCCTACATTGACACATCATCATCACCCTGAAGCCCACAGTTTACATTAGGGTTCATTCTTGGTGGTGTACATTCTCTGGGTTTGGAAAATTTATAAGGACACGTGTCTACTGCTGTAGTGTAATGCCTAAGTTTCACTGCTCTAACAATCCTCTGTGCTCGGCCTATTTACCCTCCTTCCCCAGCCCCTGGCAACCACTGACCTTTCCTAGTCTCCAGAGTTTTGCCTTTTCCAAATGTCATATAGTTGGGATCATACAATATGTAGCCTTTTCAGGTTAATGTATTTTACTTGATAATATACATGTAAGTTTCCTTCCTGTCTTTTTATGGGGTGATAGCTTATTTATTTTTAGCGCTTAACATTTTGTAAGGTTCAACTAGTGCCAGTCTGTTGTCTGGATGTTCCACTGTTTATTTATCCACTCACAAACTGAAGGACATCTTGGTTGCTTCCAAGTTATGAATAAAGCTGCTATAAACCTCTGTGTGTAGGCTTTTGTGTACATACAAATTTTCATTTCATTTGGGCAAATACCAAGGAGGGTAATTGCTAACTCATATGGTAAGAATATGTTTAGTTTTGTAAGAAACTGACAGACTGTCTTTCAAAGTAGCATTTTACACCTGCAATGAATGCGAGTTCGTTTCTTCACATCCTCCTCAGCATTGGTGCTGTGGAGGTTTTGGATTTTGGCCATTCTGATAGATGTGTAATGGTGTCTTGTTTTAATTTGCAATTCCCTAATGACATATGATGTTGAATATCCTTTCATATACTTACTTGCCATCTATATATCTCCTTTGGTGAGGTGTCTGTTCAGGTCTTTTGCCCATTTTTTAATCAGGTTGTTCATTTTCTTATTGTGGAGTTTTAAGAGTGTGTATTTTGGATAACAATCCTTTATCAGATGTGTCTTTAGCATGTATATTCTCCCAGTCCATGGCTGTTTTAATCATTTTCATGACATTGTCTTTCAGCCTATTTCTTAAAACAACTACACAACTAAAAGTAGCTAACCTATAACTGAAAAACATATAAACAGTTGAATTCACCATAGAGGTTATAAGGGTGGGAACTAAGTTTTAAAAACTACTATTTTGCATAACAAAGCTGTTTGTTTCATAACTCGACACCCCTAGAGCTAACTCTAGTCTTCCTTCTAAATGGAAGTGCCAGCAGAAGGGAAGAGGACAGGGGTGACTCGGGATAGCCGTGCACCTGAGTCCTCAAAAACTGCTCCTCTGCCTTCACCACTGCTGACGGTGGATAGAAATAGGGAGGGACTGCGATGTCCAGCATGGATTTAATGTGTTGTAAAACTGACCAGCTTCATTGTTACAGGGACATTTTTCCTACCAGTGCCAAGTATTGACTTGGATGATACATTTGCTTACAGCCATAGGAAGGGTTTCGTTTTAGGACTAAATGAACTTAATTTGTTGCATGTTCTCACCCAAAGGTTCAGTTTTTTGTTTTTGTTTGCTTTAAATTTTGAATCTGTTTTCCCTGTCCCCAAAATGAGGACAGTAGGAAAGAGAGGTAATATTTAGTTTCTGGTTCTGTGGACCTTGCCTCATTTTAAAATTTGTTAGGTAAAAATTTGAGTCTGAGAGTATCAACTCTGACCAATAGTTATGATGAAAGAGTTGATCATATCACCATTTTCTGTAATCATGACACATCCTGTTTATTGAATCACCAGCTTACAAGCCTTTGGGTGGAGAGTTAGTAGATGAATGGATGTTGAAGAGTAGAGGTCTCTTGACCACTGGAGTCACAGGGGTAGGAGCAACTATAGGGAAACTTTTATGCTGTTAAAATGTATTCCATTCTTTCCTTGGATTAAAAAAGTCAGGATCTCTAACTAGTTTACAATTATTTTAACATTTCACATATTATTAATTGAAATTTTTTTCTATGTTTATCTTCTTATTTGTGTACTTTCCAGGATTAATTTAAACAATGTGTTTCTCAAATTAGGTTTGCAGTCCTGGGAAGACATTGACAAACTAAATTCATTCCCTAAACTTGAAGAAGTGAGATTGTTAGGAATTCCTCTTCTGCAGCCATATACCACTGAGGAGCGACGGAAGTTGGTAATAGCCAGGTCTGTTGTCCGGTTCCTCTGCGTCCCTCCCTCTTGGGGTCTTGTTATTTCATGAAGGGAATGATACACTATTTAGGAGGGAGTGCTTTATAAGTTGATCCAACTTGTGAACGGACTGGTTGAAGGAGTTGCTTGTGTGGCTTGAAATCCTGGGAGGAAAGAAATGCAACATGACGAGGAAAATGTGAAATGTCGCTGGCCTGCCAGCACCGTGCCGAATTCCCTCACCCGTCTCTTCTGATTTACACTCTTTGACATTTGTGCCGTCTGAAGTTCTGTTTGGGTCATGCAGTGAGAGTAGGTGCAGGGAGCTGCACGTGTTTTCTCTGGTAGCACAGTGGGCATTCAAGGCGTAAGTACCTGAAAGTTGGGCTGTTCCATTCGTGTCGACTTGCGAACAGCATCTGTATGTTCTTATTACTATACAGGCCGACTTAGATGTGACTCCTATGCTGTTACCTTCTCCCTTTGAGCCCCGCCTTTCCCGTCCGACTCCCGTGGACTGCTGACATGACCCAGGAGGGCGTATTTCAGCAGTGCCCTTAGCAGCAGTGTACTGTTCAGCTCAGATGTAGGGGCCATGACGTGTTCCCTTTGTGTGCTATGCACAGTAGTTTTGGAAGGGGAACAGTAGGCTTTAAGGTTCTCTAAAGAAGGGGGGTTCTTTAAACAGGGTTTTGATCTTTCTGACCAACCAACGTTGAGCAGACCTCCACGCTGCCCGCTGTTGACACGCACTAATATCTCACTGTGGAGATAGATTTCAGCACACTGTTCTTCTAAGGAGAATAAGTCTTGCAGTAGGTCTTGTATTTTATTTTTTACATAGTTCTTTTGTAAATGTAATAAATTCCTGAAGTATATAACCAAATTGTGCTGACTACTCTGTAGACTTAGGCTGTCCAGTTTGGTGCCAGTAGCCATGTGTGACTTTTAAGCACTTCAGATCTGGCTAGTTTGAATTGAAATGTGTTGTATGTGTAAAATATACACTGGATTTCAAATGCTTTATATGCAAAAGAGAATGTGAAGGATCTTATGAGTTATGTTTTAGTGTTGATTACACATTGAAATGAGTACATCTTGCCTATATTGGGTTAAATAAAATATATTATTAAAATTAATTACATCTGTTTTTGCTTTTTAAAATATGGCTGCTGGAGAATTTAAAATTGCCTATGTGGCTTGCACTGTGTTCAGGTTGGGAAATGCTGCCTAGAATGTTACTTTGAAAAGTGAGTTGTGATTATAAAAGGTCAGTGCCTTATCCAAAAATGAAACTTTAAATATTTTCAGTCCTTTTGTATTAAATCACTTTAGTTTATGTCAGTAGTTTGTATACAAGCAGAGCTGCACCAATGCTCCTTTCAAGAGAATAAGGCTGGACCTGAAATCGATAATTTTATTTCTAAAGCCAAATATTTTTAGTATCTTAAAATGGCTTTATTTTGGTTTTACTCACAGATTGCCATCAGTTTCCAAGCTTAATGGCAGTGTTGTTACAGAAGATGAGCGAGAAGACTCTGAGAGGTTCTTTATCCGCTACTATGTGGCTGTCCCACAGGAAGAAGTGCCCTTCAGGTACCCTCCTTAGCTTGGCAGCTTCAGCAAGTACTGGGGCAACGTAAAAACTGTTTTGTAGAGCGAAATCTAATAATTTGTTATTGGGCCCTCTTAAAGGATATTGGTGATAGGTTAAAAAATAAAGAAACACTGAAGCAAACCACTTTTATCTCATTTTCCACAGAGTGTTTCTTCCACCTTGCACTCGGTAAGTATGGTTCCCACTCCATACTGCACGCCACTGGTTCCTTTTTAACCTGTTCTCCAGGGCATATTTTCCCTAAGCCCCACATTGGTCTCTTCTTTCACGTTGCATTTGCCTTCAGGATATACTAAGTTCTGCAATTTGGAAGATTTGGCAAATGTGTACTAGGTTTAGAGAATATGAGAAAGGGACTAGAGAGCAGACTCCAGGAAATGCTAAAGGAACTTAGTGTGGCTGAGTGTGAAAAGAAATGCGGCGGGCTAAATAGTTACCTTTAAGTGTACAAGGAGCTAATATATTCTTTGGAGAGGAACTACCTTTAACACTATGTAAATATAAAAGGAAATGTAACAGGTGTGATATAGGTAAATATCAAAGAAAAAAATATTCCCCAAACAGGTTCCTAGGTGTTGGTGACTATACTCAGTTACATAAAAGTTATATGCTTTTCTTAATGACTTTAACAATCATATGAAATCCCATTTAACATGAAGAGTTTCAGACAAACAGGATACAGCTTAGGACTGAATATGTCAGATCACTTGGTCCTTCTGGTTAAAAATTTCTGTGATTCTAATACATTCTTACTGAACATATCCATTTCCCACCAAAGTTCTCTATTATTTATAGACGTTAAGGGGTCAGCGTTCTGTAAGGCTCAACGAGTGCTCTAGAAAAAGTTTCTGTGGTATTATTGGTAGAATTATAAAGCCTAAGCATTTTAAAAATATGAGACAAGTTAAATAAGGATTTAGAAGGTAACCTTTTAAAACTAGCTAAGCCTTTGCCAGTTGGTTCAGTTGGTTGGAGTATTGTCCCTACACCAAAAGTTTGCTGATTCAGTTCCCAGTCAGGGCACATACCTAGGTTGCAGGTTCGATCCCTGGTCGGGGCGCTTATAGGAGGCAACCAATCAATGTTTCTCTCTCACATAAATGTTCCTCTCTCTCTCTCTCTAAAATGGAAAAAAATCCTCAAGTGAGGCTTAAAATAAATAAATAAATAAATAAATAAATAAATAAATAAATAAATAATAAATTTAGCTAAGAACACCCAGGTAGAGAGATAGACATTACTGTGCCTTTTAATGCAGTTGAACTAACAAGCAAAATAGAGACAGACTCATAGATAGAGAGCAGGCTGACAGCTGTCAGGGGGAATGGTTGGGGGTTGGGTGATGGTGTGGGGGGATTGAGTAAAAAAAAAAAGAGACAGATAAAAAACTGATGAACAGAGACAACAGTGTGATTGCCGGGGGGAGGGGAGTAGAGGGAGGTGGAGGAGGGTATGGAGGGATAAATGGTGATAGATGAGACTTGACTTGGGGTGATGAACACACAGTACAGTGTGCAGATGATAAGTTGTGAAATTGTGTACCTGAAAACTGTATAATTTTGTTAACCAGCATCACCCTAGTACATTCAGTAAAGGAGAAAAATAGAGTGTAACCTTTTAACGTTCATTAAGAATAGCCAGCTAGAGAGAAATAGATATGACTGTGCCTTTTAATACAGCCCGAGAATATTAGGGTCAGTTGACTCAAGCTAACATATTAATGAAAGAAGTAAATATTCTAGTTTTGAGCCAGAGTCTTCCATTATAGCAGTGGTGGGGAACCCTTTTTCTGCCAAGGGCCATTTGTATATTTATAACATCATTCATGGGCCATACAAAATTATCAACTTAAAAATTAGCTATGAAAAAAACTCTTAGGTTTATTGAATTTTGAGTCCCATTTGTGGTTGCCTTGGCAGGGCCAGACCAAATGAAATCACAGCCATATATGGCCCGCGGGCCAGATGTTCCCCACACCTGCATTATAGTTTACTTCCAGTCTGCTGCAAGAAGTAGTACATACATGGGCAGTGAATTGTTCTCTGTCCTTAATGGCACTGAGTATCCTAAAGGGCATTTATGTCTCTGTACTAGTCACTGTTCTTGAATAAATTCATAGAAATCATCTTTAATTAGTGGAAGAACTTATTGGAAGGATACTGAGAAACCAAAAGGATTGTTAGGCAGGCTGAAGGACAAGGCTTAGACAGGAACCGAGGGAGGTGAGGAGAGCAAGGTTTCAACTCATGCTTTGCTTTATATGTCTCTGCTGCCACTCACAGCTAGACACTACAATGTTGGACTTTACCACTGGACACTTACGGCTCTTTCATGGATTTTTAGTCCCTTCCTAAGTAATGAAAATAATCTTTCATTAGTAATGATCTTTGCTTCATTCCCTAAGGGTCAAAAATATGCATCTGAACAATTGATTGGCTATATTTAAGGCATGTGCTCATATTCTGTTTCCCAAGAGATAGGGAGAGGGATTATCTGCTCCACTTTGGCTTCTGCAGTGAGGTAGATCTTGGGCCTTTCCCCCAAGTAGTAACAATTAAGCAAAAAGAATATCTACTATAGCCTGCCACTTTGATGACCCACCATCTATACATAAATCTTTTCCCCACAGTTACATTTGAAAAATTATTCATACCTGCTCTCATATATTCCTTGTATAAATGAAAACACATTTCACTCTCCCTGAAATTAGATAACCCATTTATTCTAATCCTAAACGCTCTGTGCTTGATTAGCTACATGCCATCAAGACATTTTAATTATCACTCTGGAGATCCAAGATTGCAGCAGAGCAGGTACACTCACCTCCTCCCAGAACCAAACTGGAATTAAAACTAAAATATAGAGCAATCAACCTGAATAACCAACTGAAGACTAGCTGAAGAGGAGTCTCATAACCAAGGATTTACAGATGAAGCCTCATCTAGACTGGTAGGAAGGGCAGAGCACCCACATGCAGTGGTTGTGAATTGAGAGGGATATCTCATCTGCAAAGGTCCCCCTGAGGAGTGGTGGGTCTCAAACTCACTCTGGGCTTCCCAGCAGGAGAACTAGTGCTGGAAAGAGGAGTCCCACATAACATCTGAATGTGAAAATCAGCAGGGATTTCATTTGCCAGGGTGAGATGGGAGTCTGCTAGAAACCCAGTCACCCTCTTAAAAAGCCAGGGCACAAAATCTCATTCACAGCCTCTCACCATGTGTTCCAGCAGACAGAAGATGGCTCAAAGCAGACTGGAGTCACTCAAGGAGAGACTGGGTTATTTGGTTTGAGGAGAGGGCTAGAGAGACAGCCACCATTGTCCCTGTGCTGAGTCCCTCTCCCACATGGCTTACAGGTGCCATCTTTCCTGGGTCGAGCACTCCACCTCCATGTGCATCAGCCTGGGTAGATGCACTAGCTTCACCTTCCCAACTGCCTGTGGCCCTGCCCTGCCATGCTTGTTCCCTGCAGAGGAGTTTGCTGGCTGAAGCCAGCCTATGCCTGTGGTACAGACTTTAATGGAGGGCTCTTGAGGAGGTTCATTCCCCCACCTACCCACCGCCTGCCACATACCCTGACTGGCACTACCATTCCTGTGCAGAGCTCCTCCTCCACGTGGCCAAATCTTGATCTGTTTAGCTTCATGATCTCTACTGGCCTTACCCTGAAAACTCCCCAAGACTACAAAGGTCCCCAGGCTTCAGGTGGGTGGCAACTGGCCTTAGCATACTCTGGGACTTCGGCCGAGCGGCCTCAGACCCAGCACTGGCACCAAGGTAGAATCTATGTCAACCTGGTGAACATCAATTGTTCCTACCTGGTGATTCACTGAGAACCTACCTCATGCAACTTGCATTCTGCCAGAGGGTCTCTCAGTGACTAAGCCTAACAGGTGACCTAGAGGTGGAGGCTTATCTCTGTGTGTCTTGGCCCATTTGCTGACCTGCCTCCAGGCTTGGTACTGGTGGGAGTCAACATTGGTATGCAGCTTGGCTTGCTTCCATGTGCACCCAGGCCCAGCAGAGGGAGCCACAAACTATGGTATGCGTGGTAGCTCCAAGCCCAGGGCCAGTCACAGGCAGCATCTGACACTGATGTGCACTGGAATCCCTTCTAAGACATCCCAGAACCAACACACCCAGTGCAGCACTTCAGACCACATTAGAGCATGACAATTAGCTTAACAAGTGAACACTCAAAGGGAGATCTTTGCAGGCAAGAGATCCTGCTGGGGTTAATTCCACTTGATGAGGTCAGCTTTTGCACAGAAGCCTATACACTGTGGTTGGGGTCAGTCCTTATACTCAGCCAGCCTGAGGGATGGGACAGGCCAACAGCAATCAAAACTGAACTACAGCAGGAGGACTCATGTAACCCATGCAAGGGACAGTCCTGGAGCACCTAACTTAGGTGATCAAGGAGACTATGTCATTGAGCCACACCAGGGAACTACTACATAAGGCCATCCTATCAAGACTGGGATGCATAGAAGATCTACCTAATACACAGAAACACAGAGGGGCAGCCAAAATGGGTAGAAAAAGGAACATGCTCCAAATGAAAGAACAGGAGAAATCTCCAGAAGAATTAAATGAAATAGAGACAAGCAATCTACCAGATACAAAGTTCAAAACAATGGTTATAAGGATGATCAAGGAACTTAGATGAACCAAGTAACAACTTAAAGATATAGTAAGCATATAAAGGGACATAGAAACCACATAAAAGAACCACTCAGAAATGAAGAACAGTATCTGAAATTAAGAACACAATAGAAGTCATGAGCAGCAGATTAGGTGATGCAGAGGATCAAATCAGTGATTTGAAAGACAAGGTAGCAGAAAACACCCAATCAGAGAAGGAAAATGAAGGAAAAAAAACTTGAGGATAATTTAAAGGACCTCTGGAACAACATGAAGCATTACAACATCCACATCATAGTGGAACCAGAAGGAGAAGAAAGATAGCAAGGGATCGAGAACCAATATGAAGAAATAATAACTAAAAACTTCTCTAAACTGGTAAAGGAAAAAGACACACAAGTTCAGGAAGCACAGAGAGTCCCAATCAAGATGAACTGAAAGAGCCCACACCAAGACACATCATAAT
Organism: Miniopterus natalensis; assembly: GCF_054644295.1. NCBI lineage: Eukaryota > Metazoa > Chordata > Mammalia > Chiroptera > Miniopteridae > Miniopterus > Miniopterus natalensis. The sequence continues at coordinate 752,712 of NC_142100.1, forward strand.
TAAAATGGCAAAGGTTAAAGAGAAAGAGAGAATCTTAAAAGCAGCAAGAGAAAGACAGTTTCCTACAAGGGAGCTCCCATAAGACTGTCAGCTGATTTCTCAACAGAAACATTTCAGGCCAGAAGGGATTTGCATGAAATATTCAGAGTGATGTAAAGCAAGGATCTACAACTAAGACTACTCTTCAGAGCAAGGCTGGCATTCATAATTGAAGGTGAAGTACTGAGCTTCCCAGACTAAAAAATAAAAAAAAAGCTGAAGAAGTTCATTACCACCAAACCAGTATTACAAGAAATGTTAAAGGGACTTCTTTAAAAATAAGAAAGGAATTTTTAAAAAGTGGAACATAATTATAAAGAATAAAATGGCAATGCATGCGTACCTATCAGTAATCACTTTCAATGTGACTAAATGCTCCAATCAAAAAATATAGAGTAGTTGAATGAATAAGAATACTATATACATATACATATGCATACATATATATATACATATATATATATATACTGTCTACAAGAGACCCAGCTCAGAACAAAAGACACAGAGACTGAAAGCGAAGGGATGGAAAAAGATATTTCATGCAAATGGAAACAAAAAAAGCTGGGGTAACAATGCTTATATCAGACATAATAGACTTTAAAACAAAGACTAACAACATACTCAATGCAGAAAAACTAAAAGCATTTCCCTTTAGATATGGAACAAGATAGGAATGTCAGCTTTCACCATTCCTTTTCAACATAGTACTGGAAGTGCTAGCCACAGCAATCAGACAAGAAGAAGAAAAAGGCATCCAAATTGGAAAGGAAGAAGTAAAACTATCATTACTTGCAGATGACATGGTACTGTATATAGAGAACTCTAAAGATTCCACCAAAAAACTACAAGAGCCAAATAAATAAATTGAGTAATGTAGCAGGATACAAAATAAATATTCAGAAACCAGTTGAATTTTTATACACCAGTAATGAACTATCTGAAAGAGAAACCAAGAAAACAAACCCATTTAAAATTGCATTAAAAAATAAAATACCTAGAAATAAATAAAAACTCAGATAATTAGATACTATAGTAAGAAATTAAAGAAGATACAAATAAATGGCACAATATACCATCCTCATAAATAGAAAAAATTAACATCATTTAAATGTCTATACTACCCAAAACAATCTATAGATTCTACACAATTTGTATCAAAATATCAGTGGTGGTTTTCACAGAACTAGAACAAATAATTTAAAAATTTATATGGAACCACTAAAGACCATGACTAACCAGCAATCTTCAGAAAGAAGAACAAAGTTGAAGGAATCACCCTACCTGATAACAAACTGTACTACAAGGCTGTAGTAACCAAAACAGCCTGGTCCTGGCATAAAAACATACATATAGGTCAACAAAACAGAATGGAGAGCCCAGAAATAAACACACACCTATGTGGTCAATTAATATTTGACAAAGGAGTTAAGAACATACAGTGGATATTCAATATATATATACAGTCAAACCTTGGTTCTCGAATGTCTCCCATCTAGAACAATTGAATTTTCAACCAAGTTATTCATGGAAAAATGTCTTAGTTGTTGAACAAAATTTCGGTTTTCGACCTGACAACCCTTTCCTAGTGATACCTGTATGATCAGTCACGTGCCCCACGGGGGACAAACAAAGGAGAGAATATGTGAGTATGAGTCAGTTTACCACTAAGCCTTGTGTTAACATCTCAGGAAATTGAGCTATAAATATTTTTGTCAGTTTTTTTTGCTTTTGTTGCTGCTTATGATTATTAAATATATATAGTAAGTCACCATGCATCCTAAGAAGGTTAGTGATAGCAGCAGAGTGAAAAGGAAAGTTGTGAGAACAATAGAGGTTAAGAAAGAAATAATTGCAAAGTATGATAGAGGTGTTTGCTGTGTGATCTGGCTATGAAGTATGGCTTGGCAAAATTGACAGTTGGCACTATTTTAAAACATAAAGAGTCCACCAACGTGCTAATGTTGCTAAGGGTGTGACAGTGATCATGAAATGACAACCACAGGCAATTCAGAAAGGTCAAAACTGGGAATCACGTGGGGGTCTGGACAGATTAATTCAATTTACATTACTTCTAATGGGAAAAAAATGATTCGGTTTTTGAACAAATTGTTTCTTGAACAGCCTTCCAGAATGAATTAAGTCTCAGAAGTGAGGTTCCCCTGTATATAAATTACCACCATGGCTTTCCTGCCTATTTATGTAATTATGCCTGCTTTCTCACTCACTGCTGGTCAGATACCACAGCTTGGTGCCTTCCTGGTTTCAGGGTGTCCTACCAGCATCTCTGGTCTAAATATGTTTTTTCAAAGGTGTAAGTGCTTACTCACTAGTATACTTTTGAGGCCTTGGCGGAGGAAGTGGTCCTATATGGAGAATGGGGAAGTGTTTGCATGGTTAACAATAATTGTCATTCCTGTGTCCTGAAAGTTTTGAATTCCTCTTTCACATTATCCTGGAGATTTGTGGCAATTTTTTTTTAAATAATAGACCACCAGTGAGTCCATTTCCAATCAGCCAACTAGACAAAAATTTAGTACTCCTCTAAATAATTCTAAACCACTGAAATTAGCCTTTTGAATTCAGAATCTCTGTTAATGCATCTATATCAACAATGTCAGCTAGATATAAAATTGCTTTTCCTCCCTTGACCAGCATACCCTGAATCTATTACTATACTTGTTTTCTCTATTTTTATTCATATAAATCACCAAAAGTCTTGAAATTTCTATTTTTTATTTTGTGATTAAACCCACAGATCATGCTGTGATCTGATGGTAGTGGAGCGTGTATTTGTGGAAGGATGAGGTGAATGGAGAACTAGTTTACTCTTGCAAAGTAATTCCCTCAGACAGATATTTTACTGCCTTTTCAAGCAAGAGAGGAACAGTTTCCTTAGACCCAGCTAGCAGGGGGTGGGAGGTAGGGGGAGTGGGAGTCTAAGTGAGGGTTAAGGATTCAGGATACCCCCAAGTTGTCCCATATACTTCCATTCCAATTCAGTGGTAATTTTTTTATATTTCAGTTCATTCTGATTCCTCCCCCCCCCCTCTTTACCTCTCACTCTCTCTCCAATTAATGCTCCAATTTTCATAGAATAGTCCCAATATGGATGCACATTTAACTGACCTATAATTTAACAAACTGGAACATCAAACCTGTGCATTTGTTTTTATAGCTACTTCAGCTCTGTTGCTGAAAAGAGGAAGATGCTCTTCTTAAAAATACTTGGGTTTCAGTTTGTGCCTTGAGCCTAATTTATAGAGATTTGACCTTAACATTCTCTTTATTTAGGCTAATTTGTGCCCTTAGAATAGCAGATGTTCTACCTCAGTCTTGAATTCTCAATGCCCTTATATTGTTTTATTCCTGGGAACACTCTCTCAACTACCTAAAGCAATCCATGTGACTGCAAATGATAATTAGTTATTTCACTAGTTCATTCAAGGTCTCACAGAATTCCTTGCATGAACACTGATATGCTATTCATCTGCCCCTAGTAGGCCAGCAACCAATCCCTAATTGCCTTTAATTCCCTGAGGTACTATTGCCAGTAATCTATTCTTTGGTAACAATTTCTCAGTGCACACACAGAAATAAACACTGGCCAACTGAAGTAGGATAGGAATTTAGCTCAGAGAGTTGACAAGAAGATTAGAGAATTATTCTTTGGTAGGATTGATGGGAGGCAAGGCACAGCCAAGATTTGTGTGCCTTACTGTATGACAGTGTGCTTCTTACACCAGCCACTGGACAGTCATCCTCAAGCTGCTGGATTTCATTGCCCAAAGGCCTTATAGTCATGCCTTTGAGTTCTTCACTCTTATGTACTTACTGTGAATAATATCTGTTAGGCCTTGTACCTTTGCATTACATCTTAAGATGTAAAATTACAGCGACACTAGACAGTTTATGTCACCTTCCTAGGTTGTAGCTCTCAGGGAGTGCAGAGAGAGAAAACCTACCTCTCGTTCATTAGCTTCCGTAGGGGAAGGGCTTCCGGCTTCTCATCGTTCTTGAGTGCTCCTCAAACCAGAAGGGCTTTCAAAAGCTGCACAGCCAAGTGGACATACATATACTATAGCTCCTGTCCCTAGTAATTTTTCTTATAAGTCCCTTAGTGGAGTTATTTATTTACTCAGCAAGTATTTTTTGAGTTACTGTGATGTACCAGGAACTGTTATGCACTTAAAAAAGACCTAACGTAGCATCCGTGCTGGGCAAGATGGAGTGGAGAACAGGCGCAGTGGGGCTTGTATCAAAATGCAGTCAGTGTGAGTTAAGGCAGGTGTTAGTACTATCCTTATCATCCCTTCCAAGTCGTATGCATGGTCACTCCCTAAAGTAGCACAGCGCATAGTTAAAGGTGAAAATTAGGAGCCTCTGGATAACTGTGTTTCATACAGAATGACATTTGAGCTTTTGTTTCCAAGTGGGTTGGAGGTATCCATTTATTATGGAAAAAATATTCTTTGCATTAATTAGACCATGAATTTTTAAAATCTGGATTTAACTGGCCTCTCCTGCAAATTCTGACTTATAGCACTCTTCCCTAGTTGTTAGGGCCCCTAGGCTTTTCCTCCTCCTCTCATGTTCCCGCCTTGTGTCCTTAAACATGAAATACCTCTCCTCAATTTAGACATAAGAAAAGTTGGCCAAAATGTCTTTTGAGGACGTGAATAAAAAGCCATTATGACCAGCTCAATGTTGTTTATGGTAGGAAAGTTATTCTGTGCATCAGTTGAGTTATTCACACATATGTTTCCATGTGATTGGTCCTTTTGACTGCAAAAGACTAAAATGATACAAAACTTAGGTATTCTGCTTTCCTCTCAGAATAAAATAAAGGCTCCAGGTCCCTGAATTGTTTCCCTTTTTTATGATGAGCATAATAAGATGTTCAGAGGACTGAAAGGAGACATACTTATTAAGATTTTGTAATTCCCTACAGGTGCTCAGTTACCCATCACATTGCTTTGTACTGGTAGGTGGAGCTGTAAGCTTAGCCTCTCTACCGTAGCTTTTATGGTAACAATGGACTAACACAAAACCTGAGCAATCACCCATGTTTATTTACTTTGTAAAACAACAGAAAATGAAAGATGTCCATTTCCTGACTCTTGGCCTTTAAACCATATAGTGTTTGCTTTTCCAATCAGTAGACTTGGTTTTAAAGCCTTCTTCTGTTTCTTGTCTCTTCGTGGCTTGTATGGTGGTGTGTGCTGTTTCACAATATGCTCAGTGTCTAATGCAGGTGGTTGGAAAGGTGTCCTCACTGGGCGGTCATATTTCAATTATTGGACTCTCCTATTCTGCCAGGAGAACTTCTAGGAAATAACTCTAGGTTCAAGCTGGGTTTAAAGGACAGTTTAATTTATTTACTGAATATATACTATGAACCAAGAAGCACTGGAACAGAAGCTGGAGATAAAAAGGAAAAAAAAGTAGTGGCTATGCTCAAGATGCTTGCTGCCTGGGCTGAGCGAGTGGCCCACCCTCCCTTACTGCCCCCTGGTCCACCTCCACCCCCACTTGCTGCTCTGCAAGTTTTCCTCCATCTCTCCACTTTTCCAGTTGCTCAGGGCAAAAACCTTGGCATCATTCTTGATATCTTTATCATCCTATGTCTAGTCCATTTGTTTTTCCTTTCAATTCTTCTTTCAAAAACATATATAAAATCTGACTACTTCTTTGCATTTATGTTAATCCAAGCCTTCCTTACCCCCTCCCTGTATTATTATGTATAGTAGCCTTCTAATTGGGCTCCTTGAACCCACCCTTGCCCTGCATAGCTTATTCTCCACGTTGAGTTACAATAACTCAAGTTTATTAAAAAGAACAAACCTCCCTTGCTGTTTCTCAAACACATCGAGCATATTCTCACCTCAGGCCTTTGCATTTTCCCCTTTGGTAATGTCCCAAGGTAACTGCTTGGCTCTGTCCTTTGCTGATACCTTATCAAAGATTCTTTCCATGACCATCTATTTATCTCTTAGTCTACTTTTGTTTTTACTAATCAACACCTGCCTTGCACTGTGTGTGTGCTGTTGTTCTCCCACACCGTGCCGTGTGCCCTGTGAAAGCAAGAGCTGCTGCTCTGGGTCTCAGTGCTTGAGCAGTGCCTGACTGTACCATCTGTTCTCCAGTGGCTCCCACCTGAAACAATTCAGTTCTCAACGAAGTCGTTCATGGAAATGTCTTGGTTGTCTAACAAAACTTTGGTTCTCCACCTGACAACCCTTTCATGCTGACACATCAGCATGACAAAAAGCATCTCTCTGGGTAAACCTCCTGTTGTTAACATCTCAGGAAATTGTGCTGTGAATATTTTTGTGGCCTTTTTTTTTTTTGCTTTTGTTGCTGGCATAATGGAAGATTAGCACAATTTTAAAACAAAGAGACATCAAGAGTGATGTTGCTAAGGGTGTGAAGGTGCTCACAAAACAACAATCACAGGCAACTGAAGAGGCAGAAAAACTGGTTGATTTGGATAAACAAAATAAGTTAGCCTGTGATAGCATTTTGGAGGCAGTAATATGTGAAAAAAGCGGAAATACCGCATCCTAACCTCCTGAGAGACACCCCTGGAACAAGTGCTGAAAGAGTTTCGGTTAAGGCTAGTAGGAGGTGGTTCAATAAATTTAAGGAAAGAAGTGTTTGTTTATAGATTAAACAGTATATTAGACATGTACTGTATATAAGAAAGGTTAAAACAGGGAATCATGGGGATTTGGTACAGATTAATGCAATTTACATTATTTCTAATGGGAAAAATAATTCGGTTTTCAAACAAATAGCTTCTTGAACAGCCTTCGGGAATGAATTAACTCCCAAGAACTGAGTTCCCCTGCACTAGGCTCACTGTGCTCCAGAGCACACTTAGCTCTGGGGAAGAGGTGTGCTTCCTGGAAGAGGAGGGGCCTGGAGACCGGAGAGAATATGCAGGCAGCTTTGAGTGTGTGGGAAGCAGAGGCACAGAGTATGGAATGACTCTTTACACTCAGTGAGCACAGTGCTTCTGTGTGACAGTGGAAAATAGTAAGTGGGGAGTAGGGCACATAATTCTAGGGAGGAAGATAGGGGCCAGAGCAATACACTAAAGACCTTAGTAAGACTTTCCAGGAGACTAGGATGCTTTTTGTAGGCAGCAGAGAATCAGTGAAAGATTTAGTGGGGAAGTTACATAGGCAGATTTCGGTTTATATGTCGAAGGAGAAGCTGAGAGACCCAGAGACCTAGTTCACAACTGAGAGGAGGCCGCTATGTCTTTCACAGAGCTACACATGTTGGAACAGAATTGCACTGCGGAATTGATAGTCCTTAGGAGACACATTGTGAAGCTCCGCTTTTTTCCTGACATTTATAGCCATGATTTCTCATGGGGTAGGAAAATATCATTTAGAGAGGAAGAAACCTGCACGTTTATGGAACCAGCACGTGTTCAAGTTTACAGGTTTATTATTTTTGCCTTGCCCTTCATCAGATGTCTGTCTACATTGCCTATATCTATCAGTTTTCCCTTTATTTTGTGTTTGCTTTAGCTCTTAATTTCCTCTGAGAGTTTGAATTTAAATTGCTTATTTAGTACTTCTCTAACACCCAGTCATAGTTTTAAAGAGAGAGAGAAAAAAAGAAAAGCTATGTAACTTTTCTTCTGTAAATCAAAGTATCATGTGTCTTCTGGGATTCAGCAGTTTCTTCTTATTTTTGAGGTTAGTGTGGGGAAAGCAAATTCATTGATTTGGAGTGTCTCTTTTTTTCAGACTTTAAAATTTTGTTTTTTCATAAAGAGAAATTATAAGAGGCATAGCTCCTGTGAACAGTTATTTGATAGGAGGAAATGCCATGTTGAGACAGTGGCAAAGCCAGAAATGGGTTTTCTTAAAGGCTTCTCTTTGCTTTAAGAGAAGCCTGGTCCCTCACTTGCAGCCACAAATCCCAAGGAATCCCTAAACTATTCCCTGGGAAATTCTTATTTATGATGTCAAGGACTGTATCAGGCATCTGTCAAATGCTTGTTAGTCACCATGGTATCCTTTTTAAAGTACGGAGAGCATGTTTTCTTCCTGCTTGAGACTAATGGCTTTTCTAAGTAGAGCTGATTGTATCTTCATGTCACTGTGAGAGCAGGGCAACAGGCTGCATTTGGACACCACCTCAGCGAAGGCCCATTTTGTCTTGGATGCTGGAGAAACCCTTGTGTGCTGTGCCCCTTACCTGGTATCCTTCCAGACAGAGGACCCACTGTTGTGAAGGAACATTCCTGCATAGGACCTGCGTCTCCTGGGGTTCCCATAGTGGCAGGCTCCATCATCCTCTTATGGCTCTGACTTGCACTCCTCACATCCGCCCGGAATCTGTGAGAAACAAAGGGCCTTTCTCCTGGCCCGGAGCCTCTGAAACGTTAGCTCCCCCTTGCTTACAGCCTTTGTCATTCCAATGGCCTTCAGCTTTGTTTTGACTTCTTGCCACTTTCCCAGCCCAGGGGAAGACAGGCTACCTTCCTAATCTTGACTGGAATTTTGTGTGAGAATTTGAATATACCTGCAACGGAAAGAAAAAATAAGAACCAGCCCTCCCAAATCATGGTCTTAGGGGGTATTATCCTTAGTGTCTGAACTTTTGTTTTCTCAAGGACAAGGGGCCAACTTTATCTTTTTGTTTTGTTTGCTTTTTAGAATTAAAAAAAAAATCCTGAAAAATACTGAGAATAATAAACGCTCATGTTTACACTGTTCAGAACTGATAATTGTTAATACTTTACTCTTCAAGTTTATTTTTTAACTAAAAGAAACAGTATTACAGATAAAATTGGAGTATCTTTTTAACTCTTCTCACTCCTATTCCTTACTCCAAGAAGTAACCACTGGCAAAACTTGATGTGTATCCTTGCTGTCTACTTATTATATATATATATTTTTAAAATATATCTTTATTGATTTCAGAGAGAGGAAGGGAGGGAGAGAGATAGAAACATCAATGATGAGAGAGTCATTGATCGGCTGCCTCCTGCACGCCCCCAACTGGGGATCGAGCCTGAAACCCAGGCATGGGCCCTGACCGGGAATCGAACCTCAATCTCCTAGATCCTAGGTTGATGCTCAACCGCTGAGCCACGCCCGGCTGAGCTACTTACTGTGTTTTGTATATCCATTAAAATATAAAGCAGGATTTTATAATTCTTTGTCAACATGCATTGCAATTTCTTTTCCCAGTCTATAGCTTTTCAATCTGGTCTTTTCACTTTTTTGGTGTTTTGGTTTTTTTTAAAGAAGTTTAAAAATTTTAATATATAATGTATCAATCCTCTGTGGTTTATTCTTATTTCATCTTACTAAAAAAATCTTTTCCTTTTCAAAGATCACTTAAGATAATCTCTCCTGGGGTTTTTTCTTGGAATATTTTCTCATTTCTGTCTCTGACCTACCTGGAATCTGTTTTTATGTATAGTTTCAAATAGAGACTTAAGGGTGTGTGTGTGTGTGTGTGTGTGTGTGTGTGTGTGTCCACCATTGATAATCTATATTCACCACTGATCTATAATCTGCCTCTGTCATATATCTTGTTTTTTATTTATATATATACATGCATGGTCCTGTTTCAGGGCTCTCTTCTGTTCTATTGGTATATTTGTCGATTGCTGTACCATTACAAAATTGCTAAATTGGGTTGCTAAATTATATTAAGTCTGAATTCCCAATTAGGGTAAGTTTCCCCACCTAATTGTTACTTTCAGAATACCTTAGTCATTATAGGCCGTTTTGCCTATGAATTTTAGGATTGGCTTATCAAGTTCCACAAAAAAACCTACTGTACTTTGGGTTCTTATTGCATTGAATCCGCTGACTAATTTGGGAGAGTTGGTATCTTGATGCTAGTGTGTCTTCTTGTGTGCGAGCACCTCTTCATGTCCTTAGCGATGTTTCTGATTCTCTCACAATGTTTCTGACATCTGGTCTTTTGTTACATTTATTTCTAGGCATCTTCTACATTTTGTTGCTATTTTAAATGCAATCGTGTTTTCATTCACTACTTTCTAATTGGTTATTGTTAGTGTATAAGCATGCTTTTATTTTTGTGTGTTGATCATGTATCAATTTTCCTGATAGATAGAATAATCTTTTTTTGTTTTGAATCTTCACCCGAGGACGTGTTCATTGATTTTTAGAGAGAGGGGAAGGGAGGAGAAAGAGAGAAGGAGAGAGAAGACATCTGTTGCTGCCTCCTGTCCATTCGTGCCCCTGACTGAGGATCAAGCCCGCAGCCAGGATGTGCCCTGACAGGGAATCCGTCTGTTACCCCCCGGTTCATAGGGCAGTGCTCAACCACGGAGCCACGCTGGCCGGAAAGGTCGTTACTTTTCTTCAGATCCATGTAGACAGTCATATCTGCAAATGATTTTTATCCCTCTTTTTTCTGAGTTTTGCTTTTTTGGGGGAGGTTAGTAAGTTCTCCAGTATAATATTAAAACTGAACAGTAAGAGGCTATCTTTCTCTTGTTTCTCACTTTAAAGGGACTACCTCCAAAGTTTCATTGTGAAATATTTTATATGAAATACGACTTTTGCTATAGGGTTTTTTGTTTCTTTTTAAATATGTCTTTATTGATTTCAGAGAGAAGAAGGGAGAGAGAGAGAGAAACATCAACGCTGAGAGAGTCATTGATTGGCTGCCTCCTGCACACCCCCCACTGGGGATTGAGCCCAAAACCCGGGCGTGTGCCCTGACTAGGAATCGAACCCCGATTCCTGGTTCCTAGGTTGATGCTCAACCACTGAGCCACGCCCAGTCAGGCTTGCTGTAGGTTTTTCATAGGCACCCTTCAACAAGTTAAGGTAGATATACTGTCTCTGTTTTTCTAACAGTTTCCTTTATTTTAAATGCTATTTTTTTAAATAAAATGTTCTTTGTATATTCAGATAAGCATGTATTTTGTTCTGTTAATCTGTATTTTAATTATACATTTTCAGATATTGAATTATATTTACATTTCTGGAATATTCAACTTAGTTGTAAAATATTAAGTGTTCTTTTCAACACTGCAGAATTTAATTTTATAATGTTTTTGGAGGTATTTTCATATTTAAAATTGGTCTGTAATTTTTTCTACTGTTCTTTTCTGGTTTTGTTATGAAGGTTATATTAGCTTCATAAAATGAATTGGGTTGGTATTTTTTATTTATCTATGAAATTAACTGGTTCTTTTAATTTGAAAATTTTATAGTCATCAAAATATTCTTATGATTTGGGGATGGATACTCAAGTTTTTAATTACAGTGGTACCTTGGTTTTCAAAATCCCTGTTGACAAACGTTTTGGTTTATGAGCACCATAAACCTGGAAGTCAATGCTTCGGTTTTCCAACACGCTCCTCAAGTGGATCACGCCACATGGCTTCCACTGAGGGCAAGATCCTGAGGCCTAGCTGTCGGCTGTTGATCCCTCAGTTTTTGAACATTTCAGAGGTCGAACAGTCTTCCGGAACGGATCACATTTGAAAACCAAGGTCCCACTGTATCTTATTCTATTTAATACTCATTTGGACTAGGTAATCCTTCCACATAGAACCCAATTAAACATTTTAAGAAGAATATAGACCAAAAAACTAAGTGTTCTCACTTTTATCCTTAGAAGCCACTCAGGTATTTGGTCCTGAAGCAACTACTGACACTAGTTTCCTATTATAGTTTTCATTGTTACTCAGTGTATGTATAAACTTTGTGCACAAATAATCACAAAACAATACATGTTTTGCTTTTTCACAACAGTCGATCTTCAATGTTATTCCATGATGAAGGATGTTTAGTAGTGCCCTTTGTTTACAGTGAGGTTTATTGGGGTGTAATTGACACAAAGCTCTACCCTTTCTATTATGCATTTCTGAGTTTTGACAAAGACTCCGGTAAGTAGCCATCAGCACAATCAGAATATACAACGGTCCATCACCCCCAAATCTTCTGCACTCTTCAGCCCTTCCCCTGACTCTACCCTCTGGAGACTGCTGATCTGTTTTTTGCTCCTACAGTTTTGACATTTCCAGAATGTCATATAAATGTAATCATATAGAATGTAACTTGTTTTTCATTGAAATTTTTATTGAGCTAATGGTGGATTCACATGGAGTTGTAAGAAATTATACAGCCATATCCCATCTACCTTTTACCCATTTCCCCCATACTAAAAATGTGCAGAACTGCAGCACAGTGTCACAACCAGGACTTTACGTTGATGTAGTCCTGTGATCTTACTCAGATTTCTTTAGTTTTAGTTGTACACATTTGTGTGTGTGTATTTAGTTCTATATATTTTATTGCATGTATAGATTAATGTACCTACCACCATTATCACCACAAGGATCTCATAAGTTGCCCCCCCTTTTTTAAATTTACTTTAGAAAGAGAGGAAGGGAGAGAGAGGGAGAGACATGGATGTGAGAGAGATTCATCAATCAGTTGCCTCCTCTATATGCCCCTACCAGAGATTGAACTTGCAACCTAGGTGTATGCTCTGACCTGGGATGGAACCTGCAACCTTTCAGTGTACAGGATGGTGCTCCAACCAACCGAGCCACACTGCCCAGGGCTCAGGTTGCCCTTTGATAGCCACATTTAACTCCCTGACAGCTCCCCCACTCCCATCCCTATCCCCTAGTGGCCACTAATCTTTATTTCTAAAATTTCGCCATGTCAAAATTGTTACATAAATGTAATTATACAGTATATAGCCGTTTGGATTTTTTCCCCCCACTTAGCATAATTCCTTGGAGATTCATCCAAATTGTTGCATGTATCACTAGTTTGCACTTTTTCATTGCTGAGTAGTATTCCATGGTATATGTCTGTGCCACAGTTTGTTTCACCATTCACTTATTATAAAGGACATGTGGGTTGATTCCAGTTTCTGATTGTTACAAAAGGTAATCTGTGAATATGCTTGTGCAAGTTTTTATGTGAACATAAATCTTCATTCCTCTGAGATCGATTCTCAGAAGTGCAGTTGCCAAGTTGTGTGGCAATCCATGTTTAGTTTTATGAGAAATTGCTAAGCTGTTTTCTAAATTGGCTGTACCATTTTATATGCCCACCAATAATAAATGAGTGACGAGTTTTCTGCATTCTTGCCAGCATTTGGTGCTGTCACTATTTTTGTATTTTAGCCATTCTGATAGATGGGTAATGATACCTCATGCTTTCAGTTTTCATTCCCCAGATGGCTAGAGACGCTGACCATCTTTTCATGTGCTTATTTGCCGTCTGTAAAGCCTCTTCACCGAAGCATCTCTTCATGGCTTTTGCCCATGTTTTGAGTGGATTGTTTCTTTATTGTTAAGGTTGAGAACTCTCTCCGTATCCAGACACTGTCCTTTACTGGATCTGTGGTGTGCAGATACTTTTTGTTAGTATGTAGCTTGTCTTTTCATTTTTTTACATGAGCTTTGATAGCACAAACATTTTTAATTTTGATGAGTGTTCAATTTATCAATTTTTCCTTTTATTAATTGTGCTTTTAGTGTCAAAAACTCTGCCTAGACAAAGGTCTTGAAGATTTTCTTGTTTGCTTCCTAAAAGTTTTATAGTTTTACATTGTACATTTAAGTTTTTAATTCGTGTTGAGCTAATTTTTGTGCAAGGTCAGAGGTTTAGGTTGAGGTTTATTTTTTTGGCCTATAGATGCCCAGTTGCTCTGGCACCATTTGTTGAAAAAGCTGTCTGCCTCCATTGCATTGCTTTGGCAACACTTTTGAAAGTTGGGAGAGTATATTTGTGGGTACATTTCTGGACTTCCTATTCTGTTTCACTGATCTGTGTTGATTGCTCCACCACTACCACACTGTCTTGATTACCGTGACTATAGAATAAGCTTGAATGTCACGTAGAATGGTTCTTCTCACTTTATTCTTCAAGATTATTTTAGCTACTCCAGGGCCTTTACCTTTCTATATAAATTTTAGACTAAACTTGTCTCTGTCTACAAAAAATCTTGCTGGGATTTTGATAGGCATTTTATTAAAACTATAGATCAGTTTGGGGAAGCTTGACATATTTACTATATTGGATTTTCCAGTGCGTGAACACAGTATGTCTCTTTATTTATATAGGCTGTTTTTTATTTAATCTGTCAGCATTTTGTAATTTTCAACATACAAGCCTTGTAAAATCTTTCATTAGATTTATACCAAAGTATTTCATGTCATTTGCAAACACACACCAAAAAATTATTTATGTTTCCAATCTATATGACTTTATTTCGTTTTTGTGCATTGTTACAATGGCTAGAACTTCTAGTACTCTACTGTGTAAGTGATCAGACTGGACATCCTTGTTTTGCTCCTAATCTTAGGGAAATGCATTCAATTTTTTACCACTAAGTATAATGTTAGCTGTAGGTTTCTTCTGTAGATGCTCTTTATCAAGTTGAAGTAGTTCCCCTCTATTTCTAACATACTGAGAATTTTTATTATAAATGGATATCAGTTTTTCTAATCTTTTTTTGTATCAGTTACTGTGATTTTTCTTCTTTAGCTTGTTGGCAGGGATGCCATATTGATTGATTTTCAGTTGTTAAACCAGTCTTGCATCCCTAGACTATTTCCACTCAGTTGTGATGCATATTTCTTTCCATACATTGTTGAATTTAGTTTGCTAATATTTTGTTTAGGATTTTTGTGTTTAAGGTCATGGGCAATATTGGTATGTAGTATTTTTTTTTAAACAATTTTATGTGCTTTTGGTATCAGGATAATACTGGCTTCATAAAATGAATTGGTAAGTGTTCCCTCCTCTTCTGTTTTCTGGACAAGACTGTGTAAGATTGATGTTAAATTCCTTTTTTATAATTTAATTTTTAAAAATTTAATTGTAGTAAAATACACATAAAGTTTACCAACTTAATAATTTTTAAAAAAAATTGTAGTAAGATAGGCATAACAAAATTTACCATCTTAACCCTATTTAAGTGTATAGTTCAGAAGTGCTAAGTACATGCACTTTGTTGCACAACAAATCTCCAGAACATTTTTCATCTGACAAAACTGAAACTGTTTCCATCATCAACTCCCCAATGCCCCCTTTCTGCAGCCCACTGAAACCACTTGCTTGGCAACCTACTTTGTGTCTATGAATTTGATGCTTTATATAAATGGAATCATACAGTATTCCTCTTTTTGTGACTGATTTGTTTCACTTAATTTCCTCAAGGTTCACCTGTGTTGTAGCATTTGACAGATTTCCTTCTTCTTAAGGCTGAATAATATTCCATTGTGTGTACATGCCACATTTTGTTTATCCATTTATCCATCAGTAGACATTTGGGTTGTTTCCATCTCTTGGCTATTATAAATGGTGTTGCTATGAACATGGGTGTGCAGATCTCTTCAAGACCCAGCTTTTCATTTCTTTTGAATCCCAGAAGTGGGATTGCTGGGTTGTATAGTTCTGTTTTTAATTTTTGAAAAACCACCATACTGTTTTCCATAGTGGTTGCATCCTTTTACAATCACACCAACGGTGCAAAAAGGTTCCAGTTTTTCCACTAACCAAGACTTGTTATTTTGTGGGGATTTTTGATAGCCATCTTGATGGGTATTGTGGTATTTCATTGTGGGTTTGATTTGTATTTCTTTGATAATTAATGATGTTGAACAATTTTTTATGTGCCTGTTGGTCATTTGTATGTCATCTTTGGAGAAATATCTATTCAAGTCCTTTGCCCATTTTTAAAACAAGTTTTTTGTTGTTGTTATTGTTCAGTTGTAGGATTTCTTATAAATCCTGGATATTAACCCCTTATCAGATATATGATTTGCAAATATTTTCTCCCATTCTGTAAGTTGCCTTTTTGCTCTGTTCTTTGTATCCTTTGATGCACAAAAGTTTTTAAGTTTGATGTAGTCCCATTTGTCTGTTTATGCTTTTGTTGCCTGTGTTTTTGGTGTAACAGCTAAGAAATCATTGCCAAGACCAATGTCATGTAGCTTTTCCCATATGTTTTCTTCTAGGAGTTTTATAGTTTGAGGTCTTACATTTAGGTTTTCAGTGTATTTTGAGTTAATTTTTTTGTATATGGTTTGTGGTTATTTTGCATGTGGATATACAGTTTTCTCAGCCGCATTTGTTGAAGAAGCTGCCCGTTTCCTATTTAGAGGTCTTGGTACCTTTACTGATGATCACTGACCATCTACCTGAGGTTTTATTTATGGCCTCAGTATTCCGTTTTATTGGTCTGTTCGTCTGTCATAATGCCAGTACTACGCTGGCATTAATTCAAAAATATGTTTTGAATTAAGGATGTGTTAGTCCTCTAACTTTATTCTTCGTTTTCAGAATTGTTTTCAGTGTTCTTTGAAATTCTATATGAAACTCAGGATGATTTTTCCTATTCCTGCAAAGTAGTGCTTTGGGACTTTGATAGGGATTACACTGAATCTGTACATTGCTTTGGGTATTTAGACATCTTAATAATACTAAGTATTCCAAACCATCAACATGGAATCTGTTTCCATTTATTTGTGTCATCTTTAATTTTTTTCAGCAGTGTTTTGTAGTTTTTAGTGTAGTTTTACTTTTTAAAGAAAGCATTAATTTCTGCTATTTTTGTTATTTCCTTCCTTTTTGTTTGATTTGCTTTTTTTGTTTGTTTGTTTATTTTTGAGGTAAGAATGTAGATTACTGATTTGAGACTTTTCCTAATAAATATTTAGTGCTATAAATTTTACTCTCGGCACTGCTGGCATCTCACATGTTTGATATGTTATATTTTTACTTTCATTTATTTGTTTTTTATTATTCTTTTATTTGTCTTCTTGTTTTACTCATGAATTATTTAGAAATTTAATTTCCAAGTGTTTAGGAATTTTTCTGTTATTGATTTTTACCTTTGTCTCCATTATGGTTAAAGAACATACCCTGTGTAATATCAATTCTTTTAAATTTCTTAAAGTTTATTTTCTTGCCTATCTTGGTGATTGTTCCAGGGGTGCTTTGGTAAAAGGTGCTTTCTGCTGTCGTTGGATGTAGTGTTCTGTATATGTGCACGAGATTCTGTTGATGAATGTTTTGTTCAGGTCTCTTCTTGCTGATTTTTTCCGCGTAGTTTTAACCTTTGCTGAGAGGAGATGGACAGCCTTTTGAGTCTAGTTTCTTTTACTTAGCTTAATGCATTTGAGATTCACTTGTCTTGTGTGTATCATTAGTGAGATTCCTTTTACTGCTCAGTAGTATTCTTTTATATAAATGTAACTGTTTATTTAGCCAGTCATCAGCTGAAGTACATTTCTGTCCTTTCCTTTTTTTTAGCAGCTTATTAGGAAAGCTTTGATAGCCCTGGTCGGGTGGCTCAGTTGGGTGGAGCACTGTCCCATACACCAAAAAGATGCAGGTTCAATTCCCAGTCAGGGCACATCTCTAGGTTGTGGGTTTGTTCCCCGGTTGGGCACATACGGGAGGCAACTGATTGATGTTTCCCTCTTTCTGCCTCTGTCTCTCTCTCTGCTCCCTCCCTCGCCCTCCCGCTCCCCCTTCCTCTCTCTCTAAAAATCAATAAAAAACATATCCTTGGGTAAGGATTTTTTAAACAATCTTTGATAACCAGCCACCTACAGGTTTCTGTGTGAATATAAGTTCTTAATTCTCTTGCATAAAATGCGTAGAAGTGGAATGTTTGGGTTATACGGGCCGGGTATGATGAACTTGCCAAGCTGCCTTTCAAAGCGGCTGTACCGTTTGCTTTCCCACCAGCGACAGTAAGCGTTCCTGTGACTCCACATCCTCATCACTGGTGTTCTCAGGTGTTTTGTTTCTGTTCATTTTAGCCATTCTGATAGGCATGTACTGGCATCTCATTGTGGCTCTAACCCAGCTTCCCTAATGGCAGTGATGCCGGTTCGCTTTCAGATGCCGCCTTTGGTGAAGCAGACGCTTAAAATCCGTTGCCATGTTTGTACTGGGCTGTTTGTTTTCATCGTATTAGGTTTTAAGAGCTCTTCATATATTCCAGACATATGTCCCTAACCAGATGCGTGTTGTGTTTTCTTTGTGGCTTGTCATGGCATTCTTTAACAGTTTCTTTCAAGTCATATAAATTTAAAATTTAATGATATTCAACTTCTTGATTTTTTTGCTTTTATGGATTGTGCTTTTGTAATGTCTCAGAAATCTTTGAGCAACTAAGATTACAGAGGTTTTTAAAAAATTTTTGTAGACATTTTAGAGTTTTAGGTTTTACATTTAAGCTTATGATTCACTTGAGTTAAAATGTTTAAGTGATGCAGAGTATGGATTAAGTCTTTTGTTTTAATTCTGGCAGCTGGGTGTAGCTGCAGCAAGTGTTCACGCACCCTAAGACTGTTCTTTCTCTACGGCATTGATTTAACACCTGTGTTGAAATGTAATTGGCTGTATATATAGATTCTCTATTTCTGGGTTCTCTGTTCCTTTCCATTGACCCATGTGTCTATTCTTTGGCCAGTGTCATACTGTCTTGGTTCCTGTAGCTCTTGAAATTTAGGTGGTGTGGGTCCTCCAACTTTTATCTTCTTTTTCAAAGCTATTTGTGCTATTCTGTTTTCTTTACATAGAAATATTAAGATAAGCTTATTGAATTCTGGGAAAAATTCTGCTGGGATATTGATTTCCACTGTGTTAAACTGTAGAACAATTTGGGTAGAATTGACATCGTAACCATATTGAGTCTTACTGTCCATGAACCAGTGTACCTCTCCATTTATTTGCCGCCTTTGATTTTTTCAGAAATTGGTGTTTGTATTTTTCCACATATAGCTCCTGCACATATTTTGTTACATATTTACTGAAGGATTTCATGTATCTTGGTCTTGTTATAAATAGTACTATTTTTTATTTCAATTGTAACTGCTTGTTGTAGAAACACAATTGATTTTTGTATGTTGACCCTGTGTTCTGCAACCTCTCTAAACTTACTGGCCTTAGTAGCTCTGCTGTAGATGCACTGGACAGCCATGCTGTCTGTGTTAAGCACAGTGTTTGTCTTCCTTTCCAATCTATGTGACTTTAAATCATTCTTCCAACTGCTGCTGAGTATTTCAGTATTTGAGTAGGTCACATTCTATGTATCCATACCCTAGGTAGTTATGACAAGACCTGGATTTAAGAAATAGTGAATTGAAACAAACTTCCATGAGTTAAGCCTTTGTGAAAAACTATGTGGGAAATACTACATTCAGTTCAAGATACTTTGCTTTGTGTGAACGGTGAGAATAAACAATTCTGGAAGTAAGTGAAATACAGACGCTTAAGGAAGACAAGTGGGAAACGTGTATGGCTTCAGCTAAGTAAAGAATTAGGTCTGTGATGAGAGATCCTGAAGAGGTAGGGGAAGAGAATGCAGGAGTGACTGTGAGGACTGCCCAAGTGTATGCAGATGGTAAAGAGAGTACCGAGAACCCATAAAAAGCAATTGAAGGGGCATTTGAGATGTAGGATGGGAAGATATTTCTAGAACAGTGTCATCATGCAGCAGACCATAAGGAGGACAAGACCTGAGAATGAGTGGTGGTTGGAAAGCAAGACCCGAGACCTCATCTCTTCTCTCCCATTTCTGGCCGCTAGACTTTGGGCTAACAGACTGGCCCTAGTGACTGCATCTGTAAATGTGTAAGTGTAAAATCCCACTTGTAGAAAGTTAAGGAGATTTCTTTTATATGCCATGATACGATACCATATCAAAATAAGAGAAAGCATACTATATATAGTAAGAGAGATTAAGTAACAGTAACCAGATGTTTTAGAATATATTTTTTAATTATTCATAATGCCTTGGGAAACAAAGTAAACTAAATAAATATTTTTCTTCTAGTTTTACTTCAGTGATTTGGTTCAACCAAGTGAGCTGTCAGATTTTTCATGTTTTATTTGTGGCATTCCTTAAAGAGAGAGAGGCGTGTCTTAGGGATTTATTTCGGAGTGAGATAGCGTTATTTATAATAAAGACTCCAGCCAATTCAGTATGGGTCTGCATTTGAAGAACAACAGATTTGTTAAAATTAAGACTCCTATATAAGCCACCTGTGAGCACACCTCGAGCAGTCGTTAGGGACAGGCCGCCACCTCCAGAATATGCGGTGTGGGCGCCTGCAGAAATGTGAGTCCTTTTCCTTAAGGGCGCCCCTGGGACGGAACTGCTGTTTGTAATAGGTCTGGAGACGTGAAGTCCAGACACGGAAGCTTCTGCCATTAAACCCCCTGGTTCTATACCTACTTTAGCTTTCCAGTTCCCTAAAAATTATATAAGATACTTAATGCCTGTATTATTTAGTTGGGATACTTTATCCTAGCTCTCTTCAGAGCTGGGAACGAGTTAACCTTGTCTCTGTTCTTTTCTGGGTTTTAAGTGTTAACATGAATTCACCCTCTGACTAAGACTTATAATAGGGACCTGCAATCTTTTTCAAGTAGTGTGCCAAGTCTTCATTTATTCTGGGGTCATGGACCTGTTACTCAGTTGTGATGGAGGAGATGCCTCCAGGTATCTTAGGATCAAGAGTGAAAGTGGGCAATCAGGAGATAGGAGCGCCTCTCTCCCAACCCGGCCATCGTACTCCTAGCACCTGCTCACGTGGCTGCCCCATTCGGCAGGTGCCGCGGACCAGGAGCCCTTAGTGCGGGCGGCTTGCTTATGTGCCCTGGGAGTGGAGCCGCCTTAGCTCCACTACGGATGCTTCACTCTCTGTCCGGTTTGTTAGTGCCACCTTCAACCTCCCTTTACAAGCAATGTGAGTGCTCACTGGCATGACGGGAGACCCTGAAAGTCTAAGGAGCTTTTCTTTCAGTGGGTGTTTTTATTCAATAGGAAGGAAACAACAGTTCCAGTTTGCCTGTGGGTTGAGCTCCTCACAAGGCTGCACCTGGCTTTGGTTTCGTTCCCATCTTGGTGGACCGCGTGGTCGTGCTGGCCTTCCTGCTGCGTGCAGTCAGCTTTGTCTGTCTTGTGATTGTTCATTCTTTGTTAGAGCATCATGGTGGAATGGTGTTCAGAATTTCTGAACACAAATACAGCCTATATTACATTTTAGTATTGTATTATTGCAATACATCCGTATCAATATTGTCTTCCAAGGTAGGTTCAGAGCATTTTGCTTACTTCAGAAGTGAGATCTTTAAATATTAAATATTTTTAAAATAGTCAGGTAGAAGTACTGATTGGTAGAATATAAATTGAAATCATTACCTTTGAAGAATACTTAGTCATCAGAAATAATTTACCCCTTAAGACTACAGCTTTAAGGATGATGCCAGGAAAAGCTCCAATAATATTCGGATGCAGCTCAGTTTGGGTGGACTCGTGAAGAGTGAGTAAAATGTCTAAGCAGGAAGAAATTGGTTTCTAAAATTTACTGGGAACTTTGTAAAATCATGATTTCTTATATTTACTGATTTGCCCTGTTAATGATAATTCAAAACAAGGCAATTGAGAGTAAATATACTATTTTGAAATCATAATTTTTGCTTATATATCTTTAGAGGAACATAGTCAGTGTGTTAAGTCAGTCACAACTTGGATATTTTTCTTTAGTTTTATGTAGTAGAGTGAATATTTGTTATAGCCCATATCCCAACGTCTAACCATATACACAACTCTGCTGGCTTTTATTGAAAATTAATAAACATTGATTTTTAAATTTAAACAAGTGGAAAAGCGGGGTTCAGAAAGTGTTAATGTTGGTGGCACAAAGTAAGTTTGGAAAATTGTGAAGGAACTAGATCTCGAAGGACCTTTTACAGTCATTGTATTCATTTTCAGTTGCTACCGTAACAAATTACCTTGAGCTTAGTGGCTTAAAACAATCCCTACTAATTATGTCACAGTTTCTGTGGGTCAGAAGTCTGGGCACAGTGTGGCTAAGCTGGGTTCTCTGGTCTCACAAGGCCAAAATCAAGGGGTCAGCAGGGCTGAGTTCCTTAGTGGAGGATCTGGAGAAGAATCACCTTGCTAGTTCAGGATGGTGGTGGAATTCTGTTTTTTTCTCATGCCTTCCAAGTGCCCCCACTTCATCTTCAAGCTAGCAGTGGTATGTCAGGTTCTTCTCTTGCTTGGACCCTCTCTGACTTCCTCTTCTGCTGCTAACTGGAGAAACTTCTGTGCTTTTAAGGGCTCATATGATCCAATTAGGCCCATCCAGTTAACCTCCCTATTTAAGGTCAGCTGTGCCGTATAACATAATATAATCTTGAGAATAACACCAGGGAATGAAGATTATGGGTGCCAAAGTCCTGCCTAGCACAGCCATGTTAGAGTTAGGGTTTCATCCTGATGGTCGTGTGATTTAAGTAGAGGGATGAAGTGGTCAAGTTTGTGTTCTATCACTTTGTGTTTTATCACTTTGGTTGTAATACAGGCATGGGCCAACTTGAGGCCACTCTGAAGTCATGGAAAACCATTTGAAGGAGTATAATTTGGGAATCAGTTATAGATAACAGAAGCCACCCTAGCTATTTTTCAGTTAAATTTATTGGGGTGACATTGGTTAATAGGGTCAAATAGGTTTCAAGTGTATAATTCTATGATACGTGATCTGTATATTGCACTGTGTGCCCACCACCCAAAGTCATATAATCTTCCATCATCATACATTTGTCCCCCTTTACCCTTTACTACCTCCCCACCCCTTCCCTCTGGTAACCTCCATGCTGCCGTCTGTGTCTCTGAGTTTCAGTTTTATATCCCATGTATGAGTGGAATCATAGGATTCTTAGCTTTTTCTGACTGATGTATTTCAGTTTTCATAATATTTTCGGAGTCCAACCACGTTGTCACAAATGGCAGTCTTTCATCCTTTCTTATGGCTGAGTAGTGTTCCACTGTGTACATGTACCACATCTTTTTTTTTTTTTTTTTTTTTTAATCCTGATTGGGCATCAAACCGGCAACCTTTCAGTGCACAGGACAACACTCAACCAACTGAATCACTCTGGCCAGGCTGTCCCACATCCAATCCTCTATCAGAGGACTCTTTGGTTGTCTCCATGTCTTCGCCACCGTGAATAATGCTGCAATGAACATAGGGGTGCATGTATCTTTGCAAATAGTGTTTTCTAGTTTTCAGGTAGATACCCAGGAGAGAGTTTGCTGGGTCATATGGTAGCTCTATTCTTAATTTTCTGAGGAACCTCCACACTGTTTCCACAGTGGCTGTACCAGTCTACATGCCCACCAGCAGTGAATGAGGCTTTCTCCACACCCTCTCCACACTTGTTATTACCTGTCTTGTCGACAGCAGCCATTCTAACAGGTGTGAGGTGGTATCTCACTGTGGTTTTGATTTGCATTTCCCTAATTGTTAGTGAAGTTGAACATCTTTTCATATCTCTATTGGCCATTCACTGGTGTGTCTTCTGGGGAAAGTGCCTGCTCAGGTCCTCTGCCCATTTTTTAATTGGGTGGTTTGTTTGGTGTTGAGTTCTATGAGTTCTTTATATATTTCAGATATTAACCCCTTGCTGGAGCTGTTGTTTGCAAGTACCATCTCCCATCAGGTTGGCTGTCTCTTTGCTTTGTTGTCAGTTTCTTTTGCTGTGCAGAAGCTTTTTAGTTTGATGTAGTCCCATATGTTAATTTTTTCTTTTGTTTTTCTTGCCCTAGGAGATGGATCAGTGAAAAGTCCACTATGTGGGATGTCTGTGACTTTACTGCCTATGTTTTCTTCCAGGATTTTTATGGTTTTGTGACTTACATTTAAGTCTTTTATCCATCTTGAGTTTATTTTTGTGTATGGTGAAAGTTGGTGGCCTAGTTTCACTTTTTTGCATGTACCTGTCCAATTTTCCCAGCACCACTTATTGAAGAGACTGTCTTTACTCCACTGGATACTCTTGCCTCCGTTGTCAAATATTAACTGACCATAGTGGTGTGGGTCTATTTCTGAGGTCTCTGTTCTGTTCCATTGATCTATGTGCCTGTTGTACCAATACCAGGCCGTTGTGATTACAATGGCTTTGTAATACAGTTTGAAGTCCGGTAATGTGATCCCTCCCACTCTGTTCTTTTTTCTCAAGATGGCTGCAGCTATTCGAGGTCTTTTTTGGTTCCATATAAATTTTTGAAATGTGTGTTCTAGGTCTGTGAAATATGCTGTTGGTATTTTAATAGGAATTGCATTGAATTTATAAATTGCTTTGGGTAGTATGACATTTTAATGATATTAATTCTTCCAGTCCATGAGCATGGTATATTCTCCCACTTGTTTAAATCTTCCTCTATTTCTTTTTTCAGTGTCACGTAGTTTTCCGAGTACAGGTTTTTTACATCCTTGGTTAAGTTTATTCCTAGGTATCTTATATTTTTAGTTGCAGTGGTAAATGGTATTGGTTTTTTAGTCTCTCTCTCTGAAAGTTCATTGTTGGTGTATAAGAACACCATTGATTTCCGGATGTTGATTTTGTATCCAGCTACCTTGCCAAATTCATTTATCAAATCTAGTAGTACTTTGATGGGCCTTTAGGATTTTCTATGTACAATATCATGTCATCTGCAAATAAGGACAGTTTTACTTCCTCCTTTCCAATTTGGATACCTTTTATGTTTTCTTCCTGTCTGATGGCTATGGTGAGAACTTCCAGTACTATGTTGAATAAGAGTGGTGAAAGTGGACATCCCTGTCTTGTTCCGGTTTTTAATGGAAATGGTTTTAGTTTTTGCCCATTGAGTATGATGTTGGCTGTAGGTCTGTCATATATGGCCTTTATTATGTTGAGGTATAATCCCTCTATTCCCACTTTGCTGAGAGTTTTTATCAGAAATGGGTGCTGGATTTTGTCAAATGCTTTTTCTGCGTCTATTGATATGATCATATGATTTTTGTCCTTCATTTTGTTTATGTGATGTATCACATTTATTGATTTGTGGATCTTGTACCAGCCTTGCATCCCCAGAATAAATTCCACTTGGTCATGATGTATGATCTTTTTAATGTCTTGCTGGATCCGGTTTGCTAGTATTTTAGTGAGGATTTTAGCATCTATGTTCATCAGGGATATTCGCCTGTAATTTTTTCTTTGTAGTATCTTTATCTGGTTTTGAGATTAGGATGATGCTGGCCTCATAAAAAGAACTTGGGAGTTTTCCCTCCTCTTGAATTTTCTGGAATAGTTTGAATAGAATAGGTGTTCATTCTTCTTTGAATGTTTGGTAAAACTCGCCTGTAAATCCATCTGGTCCAGGACTTTTGTTTGTTGGGAGTTTTTTAATTAGTGCTTCAATTTCATTAATTGTTATCGGCCTATTCAGGTTTTCTGCCTCTTTTTGATTCAGCTTTGGAAGGTTGTATACTTCTAGGAATTTGTTCATTTCACCCATGTTTTCCTGTTTGTTGGCATATAGTTGCTGGTAGTATTTTCTTACAATCCTTTGTATTTCTGTTGGGTCAGTTGTTATATCGCCTCTTTCATTTCTGATTTTATTTATTTGGGTCCTCTCTCTTTGTTTCTTAGTTTGTCTGGCTAAAGGTGCATCAATCTTATTTACCTTTTAAAAGAGCCAGTCTAGGTTTCATTGATTTTTTTTGTATTGTTTTTTTAGTCTCTATGTCATTATTTTCTGCTCTGATTTTTATTATTTCCTTCCTTCTACTTCCTTGGGGCTTTTCTTGCTGTTCTCGTTCTAGTTCTTTTAGTTGTTGTGTTAGATGGTTCATTAGATCTTCTGCTTGTTTCTTGAGTTGGGCCTGTAATGCTATGAATTTTCCTCTCAGGACTGCTTTCACCATGTACCATAGGTTTTAGGTTGTTGTCTGTTCATTTTCTTTGCTTTCCATGAAGTGTTTGATTTCTTCCTTGACCTCATTGGTAACCCATTCATTATTTAATAACATGCTATTTAGCCTCCATGTGTTTGAATATTTTTGAGTTTTTTTATAGTGGTTGATTTCTAGTTTCATGGCATTGTGAACCGAGAAGATGCTTGATATGATTTCAATCTTCTTATATTTGTAGAGACTTGCCTTGTCCCCTAACATGTGGTCTGTTTTTGAGAATGTTCCATGTGCACTTGAGACGAATGTATATTCTGCTGCTTTGGGGTGAAACGTTCTGTAAATGTCAATTAAATCCATTAGGTCTAGTGAGTCATTTAAGGTCTGCATTTCCCTGTTGATTTTTTGTCTTGATGATCTGTCCAGTGCTGACAGTGTGGTGTTAAAGTCCCCCACTATGATTGTGTTGCTGTCAATCTCCCCTTTAAAGTCCCCCACAAATTTTTTTATATATTTAGGTGCCCCTGTATTGGGTGCATAAATGTTCATAAGGGTTATTTCCTCCTGTTGGATTGATCCCTTTAGTAATATGTAGTGACCATCTTTGTCTCTTGCTATGATCTTTATTTTGAAGTCTGTTTTGTCAGAAATAAGAATTGCTACTCCAGCTTTCTTTTCCTTTCCATTTGCATGGAATATTTTACTCCATCCCTTCACTTTTAGTCTGTGTGAGTCTTTTGCTCTCAGGTGGGTCTCTCGTAGACAGCATATATTTGGGTCCTGTCTTCTTATCCATTCATCTTCTCTATGTCTTTTGATTGGACCATTTATTCTGTTTACATTTAAGGTTACTATTGATATCAACTTATTTAATGCCATTTTCCCCTTTATGCTGATGTACCTTTCTCTCACTATTCCTTCTTTTTCTTAAAGCAGTCCTTTTAGCATTTCTTGCAATGCTGGTTTGGTGGTACTGAACTCCTTTAGCCTTTTTTTTTGTCTGGGAAGTTCTTTATTTCACCTTCAATTTTAAATTATAGCCTTGCTGGATAAAGCAATCTTGGTTGCATGTTCTTGCTTTTCATTACTTGGAGAACTTCATGCCACTGCCTTCTTGCCGGAAGAGTCTCTGTTGAGATATCAGCTGTCAGCCTTATGGGGGTTCCTTTGTAGATCACTGCTTCTCTCTCTCTCTTGCAGCCCTTAATATTTTCTCTTTGTCCTTGACACTTGCCATTTTAATTATGATGTGTCTTGGAGCGGGTCTCTTTGGGTCCTTCGTGTTTGGAACCCTCTGTTCTTTCTGAACTCATTCCATTGGTTCTTTTCCTTTGTGATTCAATGTGTTGTTTTGGTTTGGTGGTGTGTGTTTCTTCTTTCCTCTGTTTCTTCTTTTTTTAAGCTATGTGTCTCAGTGTGGTTACCATTAGGTTTATGAATAAGAAAGTTTCATATATACAGTAGTCCTTTGAGTGCATCTGATTTCCATCCTGTGCAAATTCAGACTTTTATCCCCTCTTCTTTTGTTTTTGTTGTCACAGATTACCCCTGTTTATGCTGTAAGTTTGTTGGTGATCTTACTCATAGTTTTGTGACCTTTTGTTCTTTGTTTCAGGTAGAATATCCCCCTTATTTCCTGGAGTAACAGTCTTCTGGTAATGAATTCCCTTAGCTTCTGTATGTCTGGAAAAGTCTTTATTTCTCCTTCACATTTAAATGATAACTTTGATGCATATACTATTCTTGGCTGGTAATTTCTCTCCTTCACTTGTTTGAATATTTGGTTCCTCTCTCTTCGGCCTTGTAGATTTTCTGTTGAGAAGTCTCATGATATCCTAATAGGCTTTCCTTTGTAAGTTTCTTTATTGTTTTCCTTGGCTGCCTTGAGAATTCTTTCTTTGTCATTAATTTTTGACAGTTTTAATACAATGTGCCTTGAAGAAGGCCTTTTGGATTGAGGTAACTAGGTGTTCTGTTTGCTTCTTGGATTCAAGGATCTAGCTCTTTCCATCAGCTTCAGAAGTTCTCATCCACTGTTTGTTTGAATAAGTTCTCCATTCCTTTCACCCTCTCTTCTTTTTCTGGTATGCCTATTCTTATATTGCTGTCTCTGATGGAGTCAGATTCTTCTTGTAGTGCTCGTTCATATATATTTTTTATGCTCAAGTATCTCTCTTCTTTCCTCTGCATCACTTCTAGATTTCTTTTTTCGACATCACTAATCCTTTCTTCCATCTCGTCCACTCTGTTTCCTGTGCTCACCAATTCATTCTTGATCTTTTATTGAGTTTCTCATCTTGAGAATTTGTTTGGTTCATTTTTAAAGTTTCAGTATCTTTTATAAAGTACTCATTTTGTTTGTTGGTTTGTTTTCTGAGCTCACTTAATTGCCTGTATTTTCTCACATCTCGTTGAGTATATTCAGAAGTGCAATCTTGACTTCTTTGTCATGTATATTATATATTTCCATGTCTTTAAGTTTGTTTTCTGGTGTTTTTTCATTTTGTTTCTGAGCTGCCTAGCTACCTTGGTTATTTGTGTTATTTGATGGATTCCTTCTCTATCTAGGCATCTGTGTATGAGTGGCATTTCTCTAGCACATTAATATGAAGAGGTCTTTCCATTACGTTCCAGTAGAAGGTGCTGAATCACAAGTTTTCTTATCTCTGTGAAATCCCAGTGCTGTCCACAGCCAGAGGCTAATGTCTGTGTAGCCATATTGTGTGGGGGTAGGGTAGGCTGGGGGAACCAGCCAGCTTCTTAGTTGTTTTGGCCTCCTGACAATGATGACCTCAGACCTCCGCAGGGTACCCCCTGAACCCTGACCCCAGGACTGGTCACAGAGTGCATGCACCCTTTGCTCAGGGAAAAGGTGATTCTGTAGTACCAGTTCTTGGGGTTGCAGATAATATGCTTTGCAGCCCAACACAAAGGGTGAATGGAGGTGCACTCTGGGAGGCTATGGACAGTAGAGCTCCATGGCTTTGTTTCTCTGGAATGCTGATCACCTGACAACTATGGCCATACCCTGGTGCTATGTCCTTGGGCTCAGATGCAGCTTGTACTACTCATTGCTGCAGTAATGCCCACTGAATCTCTTCGCTCTTCCCAGCTGAAGGGAGCACCAGCCACCACCAGATTCCGCTCTTCTCACCTCCCTCGTTTGTTCTGACTTGCCTACCTTTAGACGTTTCAGTGCATGGATATCTCAGTTGCATTTGTGCATTGAACAGGGAATCATTTGTTGAGTTATAGCTGTTCAAGTTGTTGAAAATTCAAGGGGAGCGTCTATGGGAATCTCTCATGCCACCATTCCTCTGACATCACCTCACTATAGCTATTTTAAGAAGAAAGGAATTTAATACAGAAAATAAGGTGCTTACAAAATCTTTGGAAGGTCTGTCTCCCTGGAACTGGTCTGCTTCTAAAATGCTACCAAAGAACTGGTGGGCCAAGGGCACTGCTACCTCCGCTAGAATTGTATAAGGAGAGACTCAGGAAGCTGATGTCCTGGTGCTGGGTCACACCACATTAACTGGGATCTGGAGATCAGCAAGCTGCTGCCAGGAACACCCTGCTTCAACTGCAATCTGGTAATTAGGAAGCCTCTACCCAAATTGTTCCTACTAGATCCATTATGTCTCTCCCTGGAGCTACTGAATGTGATTGATAGAAGCTAAATCTCACCTGCAAAGAAATGTGGGAAATGTCGTTTTCAGTTCCAGTCTGTGTAGTTCAGGAAGGCATTCCTGGAAGAGATTGGAACAGCATGAAGAAGCTCATCCAGTGTATGCATTCACACGTTTACCACTAGTTCAGATCCTTCTTTCCTTTTAAAAGATTATGGCAATAAGGTTATTCCCCCTGTTGACCAGAGAAGAATATACCTGCCAAATAGGAGCTCTTGTGGTAATCGGACTCAAATTCATAACCAGAGTCTAGCAGCCCTTGTTTACAGAGGTCCCTCGTGCACTCTGCATCTCAGGGAAAAGCCAGAGACTGGGCTGCCCAGCCTGCCGCCTTGCGGGCCTGTTGCTGAGTCCAGAGTTCCTAGGACTGAAAATTGACCAGTAGGACTGAGACTTTCCTTGTTCAATTGGAGCTGAGCAGCTGCATATTTATTTGCATTCTCACTGACCAATCAGAGCAGCACATTCTGACCAATCAGGACAGTGTTCTTTGGACTGATGTAAAGATTTGGAGTCCTTATTTGCACACAAA
This sequence comes from Miniopterus natalensis, assembly GCF_054644295.1. Taxonomy (NCBI): domain Eukaryota; kingdom Metazoa; phylum Chordata; class Mammalia; order Chiroptera; family Miniopteridae; genus Miniopterus; species Miniopterus natalensis. The sequence continues at coordinate 782,689 of NC_142100.1, forward strand.
TGGGCCAATCGGGGACTGGGCACAGATGCTGCGCCCTCCTAAGCCCGCTTCTGCGTGTCTCCTTGGAGCGCCGCCCAAGCGGACGTGCGAGTGGGCGCTCAGCACCGGGTGCAATGTCTCCGCCCTCCCGCAGGGTGCCGCTCGCCGCGCCGCGGTTGAGCGCTTCCAGCCCCCACCCCGGGGGTGTGATTGAGCGCTTCCAGCCCCCCCCCGGGGTGTGATTGAGCGCTTCCAGCCCCCCCCCAGGGTGTGATTGAGCGCTTCCAGCCCCCCCCCGGGGGTGTGATTGAGCGCTTCCAGCCCCCCCCCGGGGTGTGATTGAGCGCTTCCAGCCCCCCCCCCAGGGTGTGATTGAGCGCTTCCAGCCCCCCCCCCGGGGGTGTGATTGAGCGCTTCCAGTCCCCCCCGGGGTGTGATTGAGCGCTTCCAGCCCCCCCCCCCGCCGGGGTGTGATTGAGCGCTTCCAGCCCCCCCCCCCGCCGGGGTGTGATTGAGCGCTTCCAGCCCCCCCCCCGGGGTGTGATTGAGTGCTTCCAGCCCCCCCCCCCCGCCGGGGTGTGGTTGAGCGCTTCCAGCCCACCCCCGGGGGTGTGATTGAGCGCTTCCAGCCCCCCCCCGGGGTGTGATTGAGCGCTTCCAGCCCCCCCTGGGGTGTGATTGAGCGCTTCCAGCCCCCCCCCGGGGTGTGATTGAGCGCTTCCAGCCCCCCCCCAGGGTGTGATTGAGCGCTTCCAGCCCCCCCCCCGGGGTGTGATTGAGCGCTTCCAGCCCCCCCCCGGGGTGTGATTGAGTGCTTCCAGCCCCCCCTGGGGTGTGGTTGAGCGCTTCCAGCCCCCCCCCCCCGGGGGTGTGATTGAGCGCTTCCAGCCCCCCCCCGGGGTGTGATTGAGTGCTTCCAGCCCCCCCTGGGGTGTGATTGAGCGCTTCCAGCCCCCCCCCGGGGTGTGATTGAGCGCTTCCAGCCCCCCCCCCCAGGGTGTGATTGAGTGCTTCCAGCCCCCCCTGGGGTGTGATTGAGCGCTTCCAGCCCCCCCCCGGGGTGTGATTGAGTGCTTCCAGCCCCCCCTGGGGTGTGATTGAGCGCTTCCAGCCCCCCCCCCGGGGGTGTGATTGAGCGCTTCCAGCCCCCCCCCCCCGGGGTGTGATTGAGCGCTTCCAGCCCCCCCCCCCCCGGGGTGTGATTGAGCGCTTCCAGCCCCCCCTGGGGTGTGATTGAGCGCTTCCAGCCCCCCCCCCCGGGGTGTGATTGAGCGCTTCCAGCCCCCCCCGGGGTGTGATTGAGTGCTTCCAGCCCCCCCCCGCCGGGGTGTGATTGAGCGCTTCCAGCCCCACCCCCCCGGGGTGTGATTGAGCGCTTCCAGCCCGCCGTCCTGCCTGGGAGCTTCCACAGGGAGCTGTGCCCAGCGCTTCACCCAAGGGGGACACTCCAGTTGGTGTGGACTTGGTGACGACAGCCTTTGCTTGACGTCTCTCTTCTTCTGTTAGTTGCTGATGATGATTTCTTTACTCATTTAAAAAGTGCTCTTTTGGGCTCAAGTCCTTGGAGGAGAAGATTCTGTAATATTCTTCATCACAACACCACCTTTTCCAAGAAGTTCTACCTAAATTTCTTTCAATTATATATTTTCTAAGGAGTGTGTGCGTTTTAATAATGTAAGTTCCAGACGCATGAATGTAATGTTGATAGTTTTTATTTGTACATGAAGTGATAATCTGCAAAGTGCTATTTACCTGTTGTTATTTTATATAATTCTTATAAGGTAGGAAGGGCAGAATTTATTATCCCAATTTTACTGATGAGAAAACTGAGATCCAAAAGGACCGAGTGAGTTTCCAAGTCACAGCTAATTGTAAGAAAGAGTCAAGACTCTGACGTCCACCTTCCGACGCCAAGGCCAGTGCTGCTTTACATGCCCTTCGCCCCGCGGTGGAAACGATTGCCTCCGTCGCTGACTGCAGACGTTTTAGTATGTCTTTAATGCTCCTACCCACCTTATTGTAGCGCTGATTTAACCGAGTTAAAACCAAAAGTACAGTGGGAGAGGTGGGGGAATAATCTTATGTGACCACTGTATTCTAGTCATGAGTTACCTTTGTGTGTCTTGGCTATAATAATGTTAATATCAGATCTTTTCAGCATTTTTTTCCTCTGGTTTTTAGGAAACTGCTCAACTTCCTCAATAAAATCAGACCTAGATCCTCCAAGGCTAATATTGTAAACAAGATTTTCCACATTGAAACTTGATCTTGGGGGTCCTAGTCTCACCTCTATAATTCACTTTCCTCTAGGTGTTTGTCTTTTTGCTCTTTATTACTGCTTTGATCAAGGTGCTTGTATCCCACATTTAGACTTTTTTACAAGAATTTACTCTTGAATCTTCCACAAATATCTTGTATTGTAGCTGATGAGACTAGATTGGATCATTCAAACAAGGCATTGCTGAAAAAGCTGGGTCAAAAGCTAACATACAACTAGACATTTTTGTTTGTTAGTTACGACTTCTCCAGGGCTCAAGACCTGCTGCTGGCCTACTTCCATCTTCCCATCTGTTACCAAGAGCGTGTGCTTAGACCTCTGCCCTTCTTTATGATAGTACCCAGGAAAGCAACTGCTACAAATTTGACTCCTCTCTGTAATCGTTGCAGGGTCTTCTCTTCTGGGTTCTGCTCTCCTCTCTGAGCCTATGTAACGATTAATAGCAGGCGTGGTGACCATCTTTTGGAGAAACTCAGTCCGCAAGGATGTTGTTTTACTGTGATCTCAAAAGGGAAACCAGATCAGATCATAGATTCCACAGTGGTCATCTGACAGATACATAGATAGAACATTGGAATAGGCTATTAGAAAGATGTTGAGTGTAGCTGTCTGATTTACCAGTAGCTGTGAAAATGTTGATACTTAAGTTGCTAGTAGCTTAAGCTGACATTGTCTTTCTTTTCCTTCCAGGTATCATGAACTGATCACAAAATATGGGAAGTTGGAGCCTTTGGCAGAAGTGGATCTAAGACCCCAGAGCAGTGCAAAAGTAGAAGTCCACTTTAACGACCAGGTGGAAGAAATGAGCATTCGTCTGGACCAAACAGTTGCGGAACTAAAGAAACAACTAAAAACTCTAGTGCAGTTACCCACAAGCAGCATGCTTCTGTACCACTTCGACCACGAAGCGCCCTTTGGCCCGGAGGAGATGAAGTACAGCTCTCGGGCCTTGCACTCCTTTGGCATTCGGGATGGAGATAAGATCTACGTGGAATCCAAAACAAAGTAGCCTCTAAGACCAGACTTGTACACACACAAGGATTCCTGCAGGGCATTTGTTTCCCCGTGGTTTTGTTTAGGAGGGAGGAGATTGTTTTTGTTTTGTTTTGCTTTGTTTAGGTTAGGGGGTGGCGTATATTTTCCCCCAGAAAGGACATTTTTTACCAAGATTTCTTTGGCTCTGCCAGCAGAATTGGCCACATCTCCAGCCCATGTGCCCTCCCTCCTGAGAGGATGACGAAGAAATCACCGTCTTACTGTGTGTACTGGGGTCGCCTGCTGCTCAGTTGTCGTCACGGTTTAGGTAGACTTGTGAGGACGGCATGCGCAGCACCTCCCTCAGAAGGGTGTCTCGTGGTACAAAAGTCAGGAAACAAGGATCTTTGCAGGACTGGCCAGCACTTCTCTCTCCCAGTTCCTCCTCTGCCCTCCCTCTCACTCTTCGTGGGGTTTGTTTGGTTGTTTTTCATTGTGACTTGTGTCAGCACGTTTGCTAATAGTTTTATTCTGTCCAGAATTAACTTCTCAACTTGAGTGATGTTTTCCTTCATTTCTGCCTTTTGAAATAATTTTAAGTGTTTTAAGCATTTTTCAACCTGATTCTGATCTCAGGTACTCAATTAGAACCTATAACTATATTAGGATCTTGAAGAAGAGTAGATGGAGAGTTAGAACTCCAGGAAAACTTGCTGTTACTCTGCAAAGTCTGGCAGAGCAGTGTGATCTCTTTGTATCTAACTACCCCAGTTTTACTGTTCTTCACGTATTGTATCAACCATTGCTTTTGTAACATGAAATATGTCAGATTCCAGAGGGTTATTTTTGCTTATGGATGTATTTCCTCACATCTTTCTTTCTTTTTCATTACTTTCAACTGTTGGGAATAGAGGCCTGACTTTTTGAAGAATCCAATAGAGTAATGCATATACGTGCCAGGAGAGCTGAGCATGAGCTAATGAACCGCAGTGTGAGCGAGGGAGCAGAGTGGGGAGCATACGAGAGAAGAGGCTCCTGTGACGCACCTGCCTGGGCCACCCCCTGAAGGCCTTGCTCCTGCACTGTGCATTAAAAGAGGGAACTATGGTCAAAGGGAGCTTTGATTCCCAATTCTTCCCTGGGATTTTGTGGTGTCATAATTGAACAATTCGTTTTGTTTTACAGTTTCATTTAGTTGCCCCTACAGGACAACTCTGACTAATTTATGAGTAAAGTATAAGTGTCAAAACTTCAGAATTGCCTCCAAGTCATATTTTTTGCAGAAGCAATTTAAAGAACTTTTCTCTGAAAGCTAGTTCCTTACCTACTCTGAAGCCATTTTATTTCTTCTGTTCCTTTGTCAATCAGTGCAGTCTCTTCCTGTAACATGTTTTTCTTAGCCCACCATGTGTCCAGATGGAGACTTGAGGAGCACTTGGCACAGCTGGGGCAGGAGGGGTACACCTGAAGTGTTTTTCAAGGAATGTAATCATTATGATGGTTTTGACCTTCAGACCTTTTTCCATGATTCCACCGTCCTGGCAAATTCCTTATGAAATTTTTACGTGGCTTGTAAATTCATTTATATGGCATTGTGTTTATTGTTACTTTTTAAACTTTCCTATGCCATAATAGCAGGTATTTATTAATGCACTTCAGGTTCAGTATTTGTAAAGCCTTTGACCCAGGCCTACTGAGCCAAGTCTACATTCACCGTGATATTGAAGGTGAAAACCAAAGGGTTCAAGATGATGAGTGAGGCCTGGTTTCTGCTGCTGCAGACGTATTCTTTCTCAGTCTTAAAAATGAGCTGTGGTGATCCAGGTTGGGTATAGACAAGAATAATTATTTTGCAATCACAATTTCCTGACATATTTTTGGAAATAGGAAAAAAGTGTGGCCCCAGTGTCATGAAAATTAAAACTGGCTGCTTTGTGTATGTGTGCGTGAGTGCAGACGAGTTTGAAGGAGAAACAGTATCACTGAGCCCTTTGCTTTTATCAGCCTGGGAAGCAGATGCACCCTTATTCTTTGAGGTTGTGTGACCCCTGACTGTCCCACAGCAGAAGGCAGAGGGAACACTTATGTTATACTTTAATCATAAGTGGAATGGTCACAATTAATAAGATATTTTATATATGACAAAGTTTTATGAAATGCTTTTTTACTGTTAGAGACCTGTTCCTTCTGTTATTACAGAACAGTGTCCATCAACTGCAGGTATAATTCTTTTATTATATACTTGCATGCCAGGGGAACTTCTCATTTAACTCTGTGGACGTGGGTATTTTTAGGGCATTGTAATTGATGGTTTTAATAATAGCTGAATAATTTTTGATTGAGACAAAATCTAATACAATTACCAGTCTTTTAGAATTACAGAAGTAAGTGAGAAAAGCGATTTGAGCATGTGTACTTGTAGATTTATTTGGGTGACTGAGTAAAGATGCTTCTTTCAAAATAAAATTGGTGCTGTGTAGACACTTAGAACCAAAATTATTTTTATAACAGGCCAAAAAGGAGAGAAGACACCATGAACCTTTGAGTCTATAAGTTATGCATAGTTGATTGCTGTTGTTTATCTGTATTTTAATACTGATGTCATCTAGGTTCAGTAAGAGCATATTATTGACATTTATGAGTCGAAATGCTGTTATAACCAGTATTACAGATTTGTTGCTATAGCACAGTGTATAAAACATATCTTTTCTAAAACAGAAAATCTTTTCAGTTATGAAAAAGGAAAGGAGTAATAAAAGATATCTAAATCAAAACCAAGGGATCCTTTCCACATGTGGGCATGTAGCTGCTGAAGCCACAATAGAAATCAAGTTTCTAATTTGAATTGTTGAAATATCCCAGAATGTTTTAAAGAAAAAAAGTTCAGAGTCGTATGTCTTTTTTATTATTAGAAGTTTCTATTGTTTCTGCAACTGATAGCCACCATTGCCATAAATACATAAGAAAGCAGCAGATATTATATAACCTCTTGTTTCTTTAAAACCTTTTGATGAAAATCAGCCCAAAACATGAGCTATGTGTAACAGAGCCTAACGTTACTATGCTTGGGTTTTAAATTTTTGTTCACGTAGCAAAATTAAAGTTCAAGGTTTCAGCTGTGTTGCTGCATCAGCAGTGTCGGGAGCAGAGACCTCATGCAGGAGGAGCGGCCCCTTAGACGGGGCGCTGGCCTGGACAGCAGAGCAGGGGCACCGTTTGCAGTGGCGTCACTTCTTTTTGTGTGTCTGGTTTTTCCCTTTATTTCTTGTTAGATTGAAAATACAGACTAACTGCTTTCAAAAACACCCAGAAGCTATCTGTTACCAAAAGTGTTGTGAACACTATTTTCCATAGGTGCTTCCTCAAAATATATGCCCATTGTCACGAAGGAGAGGGACTGGGTTCTCTCAGGCTCTTGCCAGTTGTCTCCTGCAGTTGATGGAAATATATATTTTATTTTAGAATATAATTTAAACATGTTCTTTGCACTTTTTATTAATATATATAGAGAGAGTTAATCTAAAAAAATTAAAAATCCAAGTCCACTTCCTCTTTGTGTTCTGACTTTTTTCTGGAGTGTGTGGTCAAGATGCATGTTTATTCTCACATAACTAAAAACCAGCATCAGTGCTGTGATGGAGGCCTCTGGGGAACTGGCCTAGGCTGGTAAGAGTTTCATCATCTTAACAAACTTAACTGGAATTTTGTTAAAGTTAGAAATGAAAACTGCACAACAAAGTTCATAGGAAATATGTTACTGTTTTGTGTTAGCAAAGTTATTTACTTCTAACATGCTCACCCTTCTGAGATATTTGGCTCCCCCTTTTCTGAATAAGAATGAAAATCTCATTTTGATGATTTAGAAATTTGTGACACTTTTTTCCTTTGGAAAATAATTTTCTATAGGAATTAGAATTTTAGACACTTGAATGCTACCTGCTTATCAAAAATTTCTTGATAAAGGGTTATGAACTAACCTTGTGTCAAGAACTAAGGCCCAAGAACTGTGCTTTATTTCTGTATTTAAAAGACAGAGTCTGTTGACTTCTCAGTGCTTAAGAAGTGCATAAGTATCATAACCTGTTCAAATTTAAAATTATTTTTACCTCAAACTTTAAAGAACTGTACTTTTAACCTCTGTGCTAATTTCTATTTAATTAGTATTAATTGTTAGCTTCTCCGAGTATAGCAAGTACTCTGTGAAATTCATGTCCTTGAATTTATGTACTTGCGAGGTAAACATATGTCAAGACATCAGTATTCATTGGACTAAGGTGCGGAGCCTTTCATATTAGAATGTTCATTAACAAAGTCAACCTTCGAAGTTACCTTTTTCTTTCCAACTCTTCTCTGGAAAAGAAATAACTGTTCTTCAGCTTAGACTTAGAACTTTAGAGTTCAAATTTAGCCAGATAACTTTTAAAACATTTACAGGTCATTACAGAGATTAACATCAGTCATTTCGTCTACTTTTAAGTCTTTCATGTAACTAAGAATTGGGACTTGAGTTGGGCCCTGAAAGGAATAGCACAGCGCATTGTATCTCCTTAAAGTGTAGTGTGTTCCTAATCCCTTCAAACAGTTGCCTGTTAACCCTAGAAACGTTTAGTGTGTTTTTCGTAAACGGATCTACTAAAATGTCTATATAAATATATGTGTGTGTGTGTGTGTGAAGAAAATACACACAAACATTCTTATACCCCCACCTTACCCTGAACTAAAGAAAACAACAAAACATTAGGGTTTAGCATTATTCTGCTGAGTTAGTGGTCTCTTTACGACGTTATTTCAAAACACTGAAACAGTGACCTAAACAATAATTAAGCCTAATAAATAAGAGAGCAAACTAGAATGAAGGAAATAAGCTCACTTTAAATAGGCATAATAAGAATTGCTAATAGCTGTTTAAAGCTTTCATTTGGCTGTGGAATGCATGCACTTGACAACGATACTGTAGCACTTGCTGCTCAAGTTCTCTGTAACACCCCCCACACTGATTGTGAGTCTTTATGTTTCACTAAAACACTAACATGAGATGTTCCTCAACATCCACTTACTACATTGATTTGCTCTCTAACAAAATCACTGAGATGGCTGATGGCTCTAAACCCAATGGTAATTTGCCCTCGTGCCATTTCCAGAGCTGTGAAACGGTGTTGGGACTCCCCGCTCTGAATGCCGCACTGGACACGGGTGCTATTGCCGAGGATAAATGAACCAGGAACACGATGCAAGAAGACTGACAAGCTGGTGTTTAACCTCAGAACATTCTAGAACCTTAAAACTTTGTTCCAGTAGACACAGGTGAGAGAGGTCACTCTGTTCCAACTCGGACTTTTATCGAGGCATCAATGTTCAAGTAAACTTAAAATTGGTATTTATAGAAGGAAAATTAAGTTTATAATCTAACGGAGTCTGTATTAAAGGTTTTGTTATGGGAAAGAAGAGGTTGTCACTGCTATTGTTTCTCCTCAAATCTCAAGACAGCCTTGAGAAGAATGTAAATATTGTTTACAAGATAGAACACAGAGATTATATGTAATGGTTGGCAAGACGTAGACCCGCCAAAAAATTATAATGCAATTTCAGTTTCAGTCTTTCACAGACTCTTCATCCGTGAGTGCTCCCTAGTCACTACGAGTAACACACAGAAGGTGTGAAATAAATAAGAACCAGAATAAGGGGAAGCAGACGTCAAAGAGCACAGACTAAAGAGAAAAATGTGTTCCCCTGGGTTTGGAACATTTGAGGGCAGATGGAAGCTGCACTCCACTATTAGAGAATACAACTAGGACACTATGAGTTGCTTTGGTAGTGTTAAAATTTTGATTTAAATTGCAAATGATTTACAGAAAGAAGTCTTTAAAAATTAAAAGAAGAAAGTATACATTAGAAAATCCCATTCGAATCCTTGTACTCCAACTTTTATTACTTTCCTGTGTGTCTTCCCAGAGTATAAACAAATAGCAAAGGAGAATATATCTTTTTACTGTTCTGCTTATAGAGAGCAAAGTTAGTATATTACAGACTATCATGTACCTTGCTTTTTTTTTAAACTCAAAATGTATTTTGGACCTTTCTCAGAGCAGGACACAGGGAGTCACCTTAGCCCTTCCACAGGATAATATACGATGTAATTGAGAGTGTTATGTTCACCAGAGCCTCAGGGATGGACATTTCCCTCCCTCCCTCTCTCTCCCTCCCTCTCTCTCCCTCTCTCTTCCTCTCTCCCTCCCTCTCTCTCCCTCCCTCTCCCTCCCTCTCTCCTTCCCTCCCTCTCTCCCTCCCTCCCTCTCTCTCCCTCCCTCTCTCTCCCTCTCTCTCCCTCTCTCCCTCTCTCTCTCCTTCCCTCCCCCTCCCTCCCTCTCCTTCCCTCCCTCTCCCTCCCTCTCCCTCTCTCCCTCTCTCTCTCCCTCCCTCCCTCTCTCTCTCTCATCTGCCTCAGTAGCATATGTTCTTTTACACGTTTCAAATACATCCCTAGAATACATTCCCAGAAGTGGGATTGCTGTATCAAAAGGTGAAAGTGTTTTGTAATTTTGGTAGATATTGCCAAATAATTCTCCATCAGAGTTATATAAGAAGAACTTCTTTTCTGGTTTTGTGACTTGTCACATCTGTGCAGTCACAGACTATTGATCTTGGGCTTGTACGTTACTCCTGGTTAGTGCACCCGACACAGTGCTCTTTCCCATCAGGCACGCGAACCCCGGCACTCGCATTCAATGCGTCGCAGACGTGCATGGCCGTGCATGTCATCATCTTGTGAGCCGTCTTTCTGCTGGAAACTAATTTTTAATCATTAGTGAGGTTTCACCTCTGCAGGGGGTGGTATATGTATTACTTATCCTTAACATGTGTGAGCACTTGTTTCAGCTGAGTGCCCTTGAAAAGAGATAGATTAATAGCCCTAAATCTCTCCACTTATTGTCTGCAGCAATCAGCTGCTCCTGGCCGAGGTGAAATCCCGCTGGAGGAACTGCTTGGTGCTGCTCGGTGAATGAGGCAGTGTGGAGTCTGCCCCGCACCCTCTTTTTTCAACTTGATTGCTGATGTGCTGGCAAGGACGTCAGAATAAAGCTAATTGTGAGGGGTTTTTGTTGTTAGTTGGTCTACTTAGAAATAGCTATTACAGACTCTTTGGCTAGAGGTAGATACTAAAGTTGCGTTCAGAAAATATCTGAGACCTTGTTTAAATTTTAGAGAAGAATATTTTTTATTATTGAGATCTGAAGTCTAGAAATTTTTGTTGACTAATTAATAAACATTTAAAAGTGTCATCAATGTGGTTCTCAAGCCCCAGTGCCACTTCCCTCACAATTAGGCCATAGGAGTCAGCGTACCCAAGCCCAGCGTCTGCAATGAGGAAGGCCGACACGGAAATGAGTGTTACTTAGAGGCAAATCATATTAATTCTTTAAGAAGGCAGGCTCTAGAGCATTCGTGCAAGAATTTAAACAGATGCTTGCAGCTTGCTGTTTAAATGATTATTACCAAGATAGTAATAAATATGAAAAATTTTAGAAATATCACATCAGGTTATTTTTAAACATCTCCTTTTAAGAATGAGAAGCCAGCAGACTGCACACACATCCCATTGTGTGGACATCAGCTCGATGTCCAGGAACGGAGATTCCAGGGCAGTGAGAGAAGCGTGGAGCTGCACCTTCTGCATCATGCTATTTGTGCTCCAGTCGGTCAATCTTACTAGAGCCATGACCCACACTCACATCCCGTTTCTAAAAAGTAGGTTCCCTAGTCAGATGCTATTTTGCATGGAATTCTATGCCTATGGATCAGGCATTCTGCAGGCCTCCATGCTGAGCTGAGGGCTTAGCTGGTCTCTGTTATTGGCAGATTGGATATTCTGAGGCAATGATACCTAGATCAGCCTTGCTAAGTGGGAGTCCATCATAACCTGTGTCCCTACCTCTGTGGGCACTTCATACATGTGCACATGATACCAACATTGACGAAGAAGACTGCCTCAGTATGTCATCTTCTCTGCTCTTTGTTGAGTCCGCCTTCTGCAGTGAATGCTTTCTCGTGGGCATTAACATGACGCACAGATCCTCGCACTTTGTGTCTGTTCTCACTTGTCTATCCACATGTCTACTCCAGGCTTTCTTGCCATCGATTTTCCCAGCCTTTTCCTTCATGCCCCTTGTCCAACTGGCTATGTGATTCACCACTGCTTGTGCATTTGTACATGTTCTAATCTCAGAACACTTTCCCTCTGATACAAAATACATGACAAGATGCATTGCCCAAAGCTCCACAAGTTAGAAAGATATTCCCTTATCCCTCTCTTCCCAGCCCCCCTGGAGGCTGTGATAGAGCCGCCATCTGTTTAGGCTCACACACACCAAGCTGAGCCATCTACCCACCGGGCCGAGGCATCTACCCACCGGGCCGAGCCATCTACACACCGAGCCGAGGCATCTACACACGGGGCCGAGCCATCTACACACCGAGCCGAGGCATCTACCCACGGGGCCGAGCCATCTACACACCGAGCCGAGGCATCTACCCACGGGGCCGAGCCATCTACACACCGAGCCGAGGCATCTACCCACGGGGCCGAGCCATCTACACACTGAGCCAAGTCTTACTTCGCCTGTTTGTCCTGTGCGTCCCACCCCAACCCACACGTGCCTTACGTGTGATCTAGGTCAGGGCTGGGGGTACTGGTGCAAGTGACATGGAGTCTAGGCTCCTTGGCCAAGCAGCTTGCCCATTGCCAAGGTCAGATATCTCATTTCCATCTTATGAGAGGTTGCTGCTAGTCCCACTGGACTTTATGACTTGATGGGCCCAGTGTGGCCTAGCTTCTGATGGAAATTCCTGGACACCTGGTTACCTGTATCTTGGTTAAATATTCTATAACAGGGCTCAGCTGCACATCAGGAGTTGATTTCAGGAGGTTTGCTGTTCTTTGCTGCAGATGGCATCACCTTCCTCCAGAACTCAAGGCCTGCGTTCTGGTTCTCTCACTGAGGTCTGAAATGAACTGCACATTTCATCTGTTCCCACCACTGACACCCTCAACAGTAAAGGGCCTACTGAACATGTGACCTGAGTGGCAGGGTTGCTTGCATTTCAGCCGGAAGCTGCTGCAAAGTTCTCTCATGCTCTAGCCCAAGTCAGAGCTGGAAGGAAACCATATCAACCTGGAATGTGGGCTGGGGCCATTTTCATAGGTATGGAACGGGCGGCCTCTACAACCCAAAGGAAGCTACAGAGAAGGAAAAATTTCTTTGTAGAGAGGTTACAAGATGCAGCAATTTATTTTGGGGTTTTCTGGTGTGTTTTTTACTTTGAAAGAGAGGTCCCAGAATGTCCCTGACCACTAGATTCCTAAAGGCTTTACTGACTAGCTCTGAATCTTTGCAGGATTTTTCTTCCACCTTTGGGAACACGTCTTACCAAGGCCCCCAGCCTGCTAGCCCTCTCTTGTTCATTGTGCCCAGTCAGCTTGTTGTTGACAATGTAATGAATCAAGGTGATGTCCTGTAGAATCCAGAGGGTCCGGATCTCAGCCCTATTTCTGATCCTTGTCCCTGATTCAGATGGAAAATATGCATTTGCCAACTGAATGGCCACGTATCACATATCTGAAACCATGCTAACTGGCTCTAGTAAAGACACTGTGTTAGTATAGCAGCTGCAAATTGGGACTGCTGCTTGGCTGAGCTTGCAGTAATCCACGGTCATTCTTCAGGATCATCATGGCCAATTTAATCAAAGTGCAATAGAGGTCCCCACTCTTGCTCTCTAAGAGTGACACTAATTTTTACCATCTTCCCCTGACCTTGGGATGCAGTACTCTTTTGTATTTGCTACCTTGGCTGGAATGGTACCTGCAGACCATGGACTTAATGTGCTAAGTACATCTATCTCAATTATATATTGGGACTTGAAAAATGACACTCAGGCATGTCTGCAGCCCCTGTGGACCCACTGTAAGGTGGACTTGGCCAGGATCCCTTTTATTACCTGAGCCCTACATGTTCCTACCCTATCAGGGTCTCTGCGTATCAATGCTAACTCAAACCCCTTGTCCAGTTATAGTTATGCCCCAGTCCTCAAAATGCCTAGGCATTCCCTTTCCCCCATCTGCAGTCACTGAAGCGAATGGCCATAGGTCTCTTGGGGAAAGGACTGGAAGAATCATTACCACATACGTTGTGGTATTGCAGGGTTCTTCCCTTTGGGGACCTGGTTACCCTTTCAGTCTATGGATTCCAGATTTGAAAACTGACTCAAATTCACAAACTGAGCGAGGGATCAAGACTTTTTATTGGGGCAACTGCCTTTGGAGTCTTGCTCACAAACTCTCGCCCTTGGTTATATACTATAATAAACAGTACCCTTGCTGGCTCCCCACCCACTTTGCCCCGTAGATGCCATGCTCTATGAATCATCTCCATAACTCTCAAAGAGCCAGCCCCCTTGGCTGCCACTCTGAGCTGTCGGTCATCATGAGGATTATGACCCCTGGCTGCATACAGTAGAGTGCTGCCACCTGGTCTCTGTTACCTCAGGCGCCATTGTGTCACTGCTATTAGTCAGGCAAGCCTGTGGCCACACTCCTGCCACTGACGCTGGCCTGCAGGGGCGAGCCTGAGGGAGCTCTGTAGTATTGCTGGTGCTTCACTCTCCAGCATGTTCTTGCCGCCTTTGGTGGAACATGTGAGCTTTCCTGTGGAACATGATCACCAGGCGGCTCTTCCAGACTCACAGGTAGATCAGATCTGGAATGTTCACTTCCCTGGGCCTTTCAACCCCTTCTGTCATCAGTCACAGTAATTCGGGCATTTTAACCTCACTCAGTGAGGCCATCACCTTTTTCCAGGCTTCTAGGAGCTGCCCTAGCAGCAAGTTTGTACCATCCTCTGTCCTTGCCACTGTAAAAGGCTATATCCCTAGAGAATGCCCCAAGTCCTTATTCTGTGGTGTGGCCCTGTCTCTTTGACTGTGCACCCTCCCAACAATCCAGGCCCATGGGTACTTCCCTCCCCCCATTCTGTGCCACTAGGTGCTGGCTAGGCCTTACAGCTCTTTTGGGGATAGCCCCTTTCCTCCCTCATCAGGCCCAGCGTGTCCCTGGCCTGGGTAGTACTGCAACTTAACCCTGGTTATAAGCCTAGTAGTTAGGAGAGGAGATGGGAGCAGCTTCTGAAAGGGGTGGGGACTGTTGCCTTATGAGAAAAAAGTCCTCTCATTTTCCTGTTCTGGGAGAAATTTTAGCTCTTAATGAAGTCAAGTCAGACATGTCTAAGGGCTCAGAAGTCTTGAGAAATTTAGAGAATTAAAATCTTTGGGGATATCTACCCAGATGATGCCATCACAGACACACACGTATGCATGTGTGTATGTATGTATGTGCATGTATATATGATAAATCTTATACAGATAAAATTATATATATGTGTATATATATGATGTCCCCAAAAATGTTTATTAACATACAATTCATTTTCAAAATTTAAAAGAATCTACAGAAATGCATAATTTTTTTTGGCCAACATCTGTTTTCAAACTGATGACTGTTCTGGTCCAGGCCCTGCTGATAATGTGAAGCACTGGAGTCACAAACATCAAAGCTCACTTCATTCGGTATCTGTGTGCCTGTAACTGGCCAACTGCTGCTGGTTTTGTACTATAAACTTTATCTTTTGTGTATCCCCATAAAAAATCTAGTGGATAAATTTTCTTTGTTCAAAGCTTAGTCTGGCTGAAAAGAAACATCAGTTGAACGATCAGCTGTTAAAGGGTGTACATGTTTTGGGACACCCTGCATATCTATATTTATGGTTTTCCCAGTTAGGCCCTGATTTTGGCATAATAGAGCTGACGCACTGAGCATTTGACATAGTTTTTGTCAGCTCGACCGGTGTCTACAGAGCAACAGCTGCTCATTAGAGAAGCCCTGCTTTGGGTGGACAGTGTTCTACCATTGCCCCACCATGGTGCCCAGTCATTGGCTGGGGCTGCCCCAAGCATTGCATGCCCTTGACCTCAATGCTGAGGCTGAGCCTGAAAGAACTCACAGCTGAAGGCCACTGGCCAACCACACTTCTCACTGCACTGTCTCAACTGAGCTCAAAATCTCTCTCACAGAAAAGGCGTAAGAAGCTTAAGAAGAAAAAAAAATCAGCATCTGAGGCCCATTCTACTAGTTTTTAGGAAATTATCTATTTTTGTGTGTTTTGTTTCAGGTGTCTTTGCCCTGCCTAAGAAGCAGCGTCAATCTACACCATTTTAGTGCTTAATGGCACTTTTTGGGTCGCTATCTCCAAGCCACCCTCACATCACCTTTGGTCTAAATCTTGTCAGAAATCTTTGCTCACTTCACACCTTCAACAAAATAAGGCCTCCTGCCAACAGGTCATAAAAAAGACTTCTGTCCAAACTCATAGATATCGACCACAAACTGAAGGTTACCAGACAGGAGAGGGGTTGGGGGCATAGGTGAAAGGGGTTAAGAAGCACAAATTGCCAGTTATAAAAACAGTCACAGGGATGTAAAGCACAGCATAGGGAATAGAGTCAGTAATATGGAAATAATAACTACATATTATGTATCAGATGGGTACTGGACTTATCAGGTTATATGTCTAATCACTATGTTGTACGCCTGAAACTAATATAACCTTGCATGTCAACTATACTGAAAAGAACTTTTAAAAATAATCTTAAAAGTATGATATAAAAAACAGCAAAAAAAGAGATTTTTGTCATTTCTCCCTCTGTAACCACTGAGTGAACACCTGAAGTATACACTCACTGACTCACTTCCCAGCCCAACTAGACCAGTCTGTCCCCAAGCACTTGGCACTCCTCCCACCTGGATCCTCTAGTTCACTCATGCCACCACCTTGCATACCTGGTTATGTCCAGATGGCATTCATCTCAGCAGGAGTCCTGCCTCAAGAAAGGTGACGCATTTAATAAGGGCCAAAGGGCTGAGAAACAAATATCCTTGAGAGCATGAAGAAAGAAACCAAAGCAAGTACGATGCCACTAGTTTTTAAGATAGAACCAACTATTTTGCTTCAAGACACTTAGATTGGCTAAGGGACTAAAATCTTAATAAAGACTGGGATGGAGAATGCTTTTCTAGGTGAACCTAGGGTTAATTTTATTTTGATTAAGCACTCAAAAATTAGATTTCCTGTTACAAAAATATGTGCTTTTGGAGAAAAATAACCATTTGATATCTATAAGTAAGTATATGTGGAGGATTCATAATACCAGTGAGAGAGTAAACTTAATATGCAAAATCTACTGAATTATGATGGGTTTTTAGAAAAATACTGAGTAATTTATCCTAAAAAATTATTTCCCCAAATACTCTTGTCCATTTTAAGACAACTTGCTCAAAACCAGAATTATATTGTTTTGTCCAGTTGACATTTAAATGTCTGATCAGAGACAAATTTGGAGTAATTTAAAATTCCCCTCTTGATTTACATAGAGTTTTTTCCTGCTACATCAAAGTGATGCCTTTTTAATCAAATTTCACTCTAAATATTTTGAATATAAATTTGGTTTATGCCTTAGCCAATTTCTCTCATTCTTCATCCACCTTAACATTTTTCCCTTGTTTACAATACCTTTTAAATTATTCACTTACTGCAAATTTTCATCAGGAGTCTCTCTCCCCCTTTCCCCCTGAGGACCCTCCCTGGGCATCCAGGGAGGCTTCCAGAGCATGTTTGGTTTTTCCTATGAAAGATCGTGCCCAACACTGTTTACCTCCATTAGTTTTGCTAGAAAGTGCCCTGGACTCACACTGCACAGTGGTGGATAGAGAGGAAAGGGAAGAAATAAAACCTAGAAAAGTCTGAGAAAGTTTCTTTAAATACTTCATGCACAGCTGTGAAGAAAACAGAGTAGAGCCCATCTGTGGCAACTGTTCAAAACTACAGAAACTAAAAGACTTCAGCAGAAACCCAGCTTTATTTAAGTGCTGGAGGCAGCAGCTTTGTTTGAGTTTTAATCCCATGCTGGTGAATGCTAATTCTGTAACATTATACAGATGCCTTTTTTTTGGGTACAAAGGTAGAAGGGGGTTTCTTTTGTGTTTTCAGTGCAAAGTGATTCCGATCAGAGAGGCTTGAGGTTTCAGCTCCAAGCACCTGACATTTCCATCTGAATCTACTTTTTTAAGAGGGGGGAGGTCTAGTTTTTCAGGAAAAGAACCTCTCTACACAATCCTGAAACTGATCTTTAGATTTACTTTTCCTTAATCAATAGAAAAAAACTTGATTGCAACTCAACACTTAGCTGACTCTAGCACAGGACTAACTGAATTTTTGGTTTTAAGAGTAGGGGATTCAGACATCATTTCAGGAATCAGAAATAATTGGCAGCAAGAGGGGGAGAACTGACATGAATTCTTGTTTTGCCTAATTTTTTCCTGGTTTACCAAGATTTGGCTTAATATTTCTGACTCAATTCCTCCCGTCTCTACTGAACAGGTTGGTGACAATTTTCATAAATGCATATATTTAAATGAATTCTTATTGCTCTCTGAACTGTTTCCCTAAGGGCTCAAGTCTCCCATGCGCACGGCTTCTCCCTCTGCTAACGCTGTGGGATCTCAGCAGAAGTCTTAGCACCATTTTCAGCAAAACTATTACTTATTGTGTGCTTGAGATTTCAGTGTGTACGCTTGACAAGTGAAGATTCACAATAAAACTCTCACAGGGCAGATTCCTGATCTTTCCATGAAATGTTGGCTGAAGAACTGTGATAGCTTCAGTGCTAAGGGAGGGCTTGCGTTCACGAGCGCCCGGAGCAGACCGGGTCCAGCTGGGAGGTGGCCGGGCAGCCTGAGGGCGGGCTGGCCGCTGTCCCCACCGGCCAAGCAGCCTGTTCAGCTGGTTCTAAGAGGAAAACGAGTTCACTTTTGTGAGGTTCCTTAGTTAACTTGCTGGGACTAATTACTTGCTTGTGTGCTGAGTTCTATTTTTATTGTAATTCCAAGGGGCAGCCCTAGTATGTTTATCTTCTTATTACCAGTGTATCTGCCATTCACCCACCATGCGAAGTCAGCGCTTCAAAGTGGTGGGTTGGCCACAGTATAGAGAAGGTGATGGCAAGCTCTGAATTTTCCAACCGTAGAAGCGCATTGAGTTTTAGTTGATGTTTAGCCGAACCTTCCTGAAAGCTGCTGTGCCGACCGGAGGAGCCGGGTCTCGCAGAGAGGCAGCCCCAGACCTGCATCCCCGGAGCCGGCCCCCTGCCTCGGCCCCCAGCAGCTGCAGAGTAGATGGCTCTTCTTACTCGTTGCTGTTCTCAGGGATTCTGTGTAATTAACTGTTAATTTGAATGATCTCATTACACTTTCAAATGGGCTCCACGGGGAGATCTAATTTGTTCACGAAGCGTTGGACTTCGGGGGACCTGCCAGCGCGCGGGGAAGCGCAGCCTGACTCAGGACTGCCGTGTGAATCTGTTCCTCGGTGGCTGTGATGTGTCATGGGATTTGCCACTAAGCACACCTGGTGTTCTGTTTACTCTGGCAAGCTGAGGATTTTTCCTTTTTCTTTTTAAAATTTCAGGATGAATTATTCATCATTACTTAGGATTTGGGTCTCTTTCATCTTCGCACTTGTACAGCACCAAGGTGAGTACTGTAGAGTTTTGTAAAACTCTTGATTAGCATGCTCTTGAATTTATAAAGAGACACTTTTGTTGGAATAATAATTGTCAGGGCAGGTGTACATGTGACTACAGATACAACAAGAAAAATACAAATTAAATTTTGTTGTCCAAACCAAAATGCATTAAATTGGAATAATGTTTATTTATATTCCTATTTTCTTATTTAACTGTGAACACAATTTGTATATACCAGAGTGCCCTGTGTTAATGTCCTGGGTCTTTAAGATAATGCAAATTATTTTCATTAAAAGCATATAGGGCAGGTGTGTATGCAGCCCATTCCTGATGATTGGTCCCCATTAAGGCATTTAACCTGTGGCACAGACTTTAAAGAATACACTTGTTTTAGCCCAAATCAGGAAGTTCCAATGGCATTGATGATGGTGACCTGTGTGTCAGTGGCCTTTACAATGGCCAGAAACCTGAAACTGTAAGTGAAACAAAAACATTATTGCCCTCAGTGATTCCTTCTTTTTCTCTGTGTGGCATTGCCCAGGGAGGGTGAGAAGCCACATACATTTCTTTCCACTGTTTCTGGATTTTAGAAAAGAAAGGTGGGGAAGTCTACATGGATTTGAAACCTTTACGGCAAAAATTCTAAAGCATCTTTGTTATGTTGGTTTGTTTTGTTCACCTGGCACATGATTGCAAGTCTGAGTAAACAGATCTATAAGGCACGTGTAGCCCTAACATTTTTCTAGGGTTGGGTAAATTTTAACAGTAGGAGCATGCAAACTACAGGGCAAAACCCCACAATAATGAAAGAATCCCACTGACTTTAATCTCCTACCCCTGCTCTAAGAAAGTACGTTTTATTTGGTGAGAAAAAAAACACAAAGTCCAGGGACTGTAATGTTTATTATGAAATTCTCAGCCTCAGCAAGCATGGGAAGGGATATTGTTTCTTTCATTAACTCTGATGGTATTAAACAGGCCATGCTGGTAATACCTTATATTTTTTAGAATACTAATGACTTCCAAGGTGGAAATTACTGTAGTTTAAACCTACTCCCTTTTATTAAGCACCTTTTCTTATTTAACAAGTATTTAAGTATTTACAGTATTATATATTACAATATTATATACCTTTATTATTTGTATTCTTCTTAAAATTGAAAAAATTTTGACTGTTTTATCCTGTTCAAAACCATGCACTAATTAGGGTCACTCATGAAGAGAAAAATCTTGCAAACTTACCTTACCACTGGGACAGAGAGAGAAGTCAGGGACAGCCTTCGTGACCACAGTTCTCTGCCATCTCCACAAGGGGCATGGAGTTTCCATAGGCACATTGGCCAACACTGCCCAAAACACCAATTAATCTTTCCACGGAAATGATTACAACTCAGTGTGAACATAAGCCCTATTCATATGTGGGCACCACTTCTAAATGGTTCCTCATGAAGGCTAAATCCACGACATGATTTCATTTATTAGTAATTTGAGGAAGTGTATCACCTTCCAAGTTTAATAAGTAACTGTGTATAATGTTACAATAGGTATTATAAAGAGATTTTTTAATATTCCCACTTTCTAGGAATTTTGCATTTGTAACTTCTGTGTAAATACGAATGTTCAAGAGCCCTTGTTGCCTCCTGACTGCAGCTTTAAATAAAGCAGGTCGGCTGGTGGTCCTGTGTTGAATTAGCTGCAGCACCTCCTGAAGGGAGCTCTGATCGGCTCCCAAGGCTGGGCTTGGGGAACAAAGCTCATAAACTAATGAGCAGGCGAGTTTCCCTGCTTTCCTTTGATGTTAGCCCTGGAAAAAGATGAGCTCTCCATCCAGGCAGATCACCTCTTGTTCCTGTTCCAGAAGTGAGGGCGGGTGCCCGGCCGGCTCGCCTGTGCAGCCTTCTGGTCACTGTGCATTCTCACTCGCTGACTGGCGCCCGATCCTCCGCCAGGTGCTTGCCAGCTTATCTGCTCATTCAGCACAGAGCAGGGACTTTCCCAAGGACAGGCCCAGCCCGAGTGTGAGGCATTAGCATCTGGATAGCAGCAGCAGGGCCTCAGGAACTGAAGCTGGAAGCTCCAAAGGAATTAGCCACTGCCCCGAAGACTAGCAATTAAAAAAGGGAGCAAAGATGATGTTCTATTGCTCTATTTTCTCTCAAGAGAAGAGAGGACAGAGGCGGAGAAATGTTATACCCAAATGTAGATTATTTTATTGGACGTGGTCATCAGTAATGTAGACACTTGGGAAATTGCTAAACTAGGCGACCCCCTGAGGCATTTTGGAGAAGAAACAAGCCAGGCTGCCAGGAGAAGCGGTGGCAGTTACGTGAGGGCTGTGTGTTTGTGGGCTGGCTCTCGCCTTGACCAGGGTGTTGAGTAAGAGCCTCAGTCTCCTCTCCAAAGAGTTCCGCAGGGCCCGACGCCCGCGCCCCAGAGGATGCCATGCCGCCTTGCAGAGAGGAGCTGGGCAAAGCACCACCTCTCGGGGCTGGGTCTCCATCGAGGCCATTCACAGGCCAGTTGCTACAAACCCTCTCCTCCCGTTTTGTCCCAGTTCCAATAGCCATTTATTTCCTTCTGGGATCTGGTATCTTCTATTATGCAGCAGGAGGGAGGAGGCTCCCTTCTGGAAAAGACATGATAATAAAATTTTGGAGATAGGAGGGAGTTGCGTAGCCACAAGCCACCTTCTCGGTACCTTGCCTTCCGATCAAGGACCAAGCTGCCTACGCCGTGTGGGACCTAGAGGCCACCTCAGTGCTCTGAGAGCTCCAGACGGTGGTCTCACTGCTCCCAGCCAGTTGTGAACATTTCTCTCTGTGCAGCGTATGGAAGCGCAGAGATGAAGCGTGAACTGACTTCTAAGGCGAAATGGCACCACTCTCCCCTTTCCAGAGGCAGAAGAGTGCGGATGTACGGCCTCGGTTTAGGCTAAATGAGAGGAAGTCTGGCTTGCTCTTAGTCCGTGAGACTTTCTGAAAGAAGCTGGCTTTCGTGCGTGGGAGGAAAGTGGCCTGCTCCGTGGAAGAGGGGTCTGCCACCTGTCTAACCACCGTCTCTCTTGACAGTTCAGCCCAGGGAGCTCATGTATCCGTTTTGGCAGAATGACACCAAAACCCCCAAAGTAGACGATGGAAGCTCATCGGAGATTAAGTTGGCCATTCCAATTTTCTTCTTCGGCGTTCCTTACCGCACGGTCTATGTAAGTGACATGCGGCCTCGCTGTTGCCCTGTGGCTTTTCCCTTTGTTTGTTATAAGTACGTTTTCTTCCAGGGCTCCAGGAATGGAGGGGATTTATTGGCAGCACAAAGGACAGGCTGAGATATCAGGTTTTATGATTAAGGGAGTCAAAGGTATTGTAATGGCTCATGTTCATAGTATACAGGACAATACATTTCTTTTCTGGGTGATTAAACACAGAAGTGAAGCAGAGGCTTCAGAGTGATGGACATTATTTCTGCTACTCAATACGATAAAAAGATATGATGAACCGCAGCAGGAGCAGTGTCATTTTTCTTTCCCCTTTGGGGGTGTGACAAGTTTAAGTGTCTGTTGTTCTCAGGCTTCCTGCCAATCGGGAGCAGAGTCAGAGCGTAGTGGGGGATAATCAGCTGTTACATAAACGTTGTTTGCAGAATTGCCCCCCTCCTGGCATTCTGAGGTATGCCATAGGGTCCCATTGTCAAACGTGCATGAAGAAATGGTACCGTTTGCTGTCAAAACTCTCCTGGCACCTGTGTTCTCATGTTACCTTTTTGGTTCCTTGGGTTTGGTGTGACTGAAACTGTTGCACACTGAGAAAAAGGTTAGGAGCAACTGAGCCTGTTTTTATCTTTGGCCTTAAAGGATTGGGGGTGGCCTATGTGTATATCACATCCTATCCTATCCTGTGTCCTGGCCTGCAGGAAGAAACGAAACGCCAAGCACCTATTCCTCTGGCCATCTCTGCATCTGGGACTCCTGTTTTCCCCAACTTGTTGTTTTTTTTAAATCCTCACCTGAGAATATTTTCCCATTGCTCCTAGAAAGAGTGGAGGGGCGGGTGGAGAGGGAGAGAGAGAGAAACATTGATGTGAGAGAGACACACCCACTGCTTGCCTCCCCTATGTGCCCCAGCTGGGCTGGGGATTGAGCCTGCAACCCAGGTACATGCCCTTAACCAGGTAATCAAATGCAACCCTTTGGTCCATGGGCTGATGCTCTAACCACTGAGCAAACCCAGCCAGGGCCCCAACTTTTGATTTATAGCTCAGGGCTGACTCCCACTAGAAAAATGGTTTCCTGTTCCATTGCCTAACCAGGGATCCTTGAATCTGCAAAGTCACTATCACCAGGGTACTTACTAGAAATGTCAATTCTCAGGCCCCACCCAGACCTACTGAGTCAGAAGCTCTGGGAAGGGAACCAGTGGTCTGTGTTTTAACAAGCCCTCCAGGTGATTCTGATGTCTACAAAAGTTTGAGAATGACTAATCTTTTTCTTTTTTTTTAATTTTTATTTTTGTTTAAAGTATTACAGATGTCCCTTTTTCTCCCCAAAGACCCGTTCCCCCCCATTCCTTCCCCCTCCCCAGTCACTCTCCCCACCATTGTCCGTGTCCTTGGGTTGTGCATATTTGCATATAAATTCTTTGGTTGCTCTCTCCCCCTTCACCCCCCCGCCCTCCTCCATCCCTCTGACATTCGTCAGTCTCATCCATGCTTCCATGTCATTGAATCTATTCTGTTCATCAGTTTGTTAAGTTCTTTAGATTCCATGTATAAGCGAGATCATGTGATGTTTGTCTTTCGCTGCCTGGCTTATTTCACTTAGCATAATATTCTCCAGGACCATCCATACTGTCCCAAAGAGCACAAGATTCTTCTTCTTTACGGCTGCGCAGTATTCCATGGTGTGAATGTCCCACAGCTTTTTTATCCACTCATCTACTGATGGGCACTTGGGCTGTTTCCAGATCTTAGCTATTGTAAACTGTGCTGCTATGAACATCGGGGTGCATATATCCTTTCTGATGAATGTTTCAGGATTCTTAGGATATATTCCTAGGAGTGGAATCCCTGGGTCAAAAGGCAGCTCCATTTCTAGTTTTTTGAGGAAACTCCATACTGTTTTCCATAGTGGCTGCCCCAGTCTGCATTCCCACCAGCAGTGCACTAGGGCTCCCCTTTCTCCACACCCTCGCCAGCACATGTCGTTTGTTGATTTGTTGATGGCACCCAAAGAATGACTAATCTTAACATTAGAATATAATAACACAACTGAGCCATCACCAGATTCCTCTGCTAATCCCTGTGTTTTAATTGCCCCATTACTCCCCAGCAAACACCCTGAAATGCCTTTTACACTCTATTCACAGCAGAGCTGGTTGTAAATTTCAGAATGTGTTGACCTGATTTTGGAGATGGGAGATGTGTACAGGACTTGCATTCTGGAAGCACTGGGCTTACAAATAGTAGAACAAATGTATTTTGTTAAGCTCCTTTCTCTCCCATGTGCTATGTGACATGGAGTCTGAATATTTGTTGTCCTTAAAAAGGAGGGTCCTTAATTTGGGCCGGAGTTATTTGAGGGCAAATTGGTCTCAAGAGTTTCCAGCACTATGAGTGAGTAATGCAGTCCTTTTTCAAGCCTCTGGGTTGTTAGCTATTATTTGTAGACAATAGGCTCTTAATGTTATTATAGCTGGTTCTCCAGCTTCCTTTCCAAACTCCACACCGTTGCTTCCAAGCAAATTGCCAAACCGTTGGCCCAAGCACTGATAACTTACCTCTGGGATCCATGTCCTTGTTAATGTCCAGAATACCAATAATTAATATGAACATAAAAGTTAGAATGCATGGAAAAATGATCTCCAAGTTTTCTGTATCAAGAAATTGCAATTATTTCCGTCAGCCTTTCATACAGGCCACAGGGTTCAGCAGCCTCACCACCAACACAGAGCTGTGGGCTCAGGCAGAGGCAGGCTGTGAACAGGCCCTGTCAGCTGAGTGTACATACTGCTTATGATTTGCAGTGAGGTTTTGCAGTTTAACAAGTCTACTAAACCATTTGAAAATCATGATAAAAATCACGAGACAGAATAGGGAGGTAGTAACATCCCTAGAAGTCCTTTAAATGGATCATCGAGAGCAGGAAGTGATTCCTCCAGAGATCTGAGTGTGATGAGGAAGCATTTGGGTTTTTTTTTTCTGACATTCCTCTCTTGTCATATAATAGAAACCAAGGTCAATATATAGAGCTCCTTCATTTTTTAATTTAATTTAACATTTTGCTTCCATGTTTTATTTTTCCTGTGACTCTGGGTCTTCTTTACTGCCCACATTACTCCCTGCCTGGCCAAACACACACACACACACACACACACACACACACACACACACACACACCTGAGTAGCATTAGATAAATGTGAACAGAGATAGGATCAAAAACATGAAAATGAGACTGATTATTAATAAGAAATGCAGCTGACTACAAGTTGAAAGTGAAAGTAAATCAGTGAGTTTGGAAATGACCAGACCTCCTGGCTGGGTGGTATTTCGGAGTTCTGATTCACTGAAAGTTGTTTCCTAATTCATATGATTGGGCAAACATCTGTCTGTCTTAGTTTCAGATCCACTGTGCAAAACCTGTCTATTTTTGTAGGTCAATAACAACGGTGTTGTCTCCTTCAACGTGCTAGTGAGCCAGTTCACGCCGGAATCCTTTCCCCTGACAGATGGGAGGGCCTTCATCGCTCCGTTCTGGGCAGATGTGCACAATGGAATCCGAGGCGAGATCTACTATAGAGAGACCATGGACCCTATCATCTTGAAGAGAGCCACTAAGGACATCAGGAAGTACTTCAAAGACATGGCAGCCTTCTCTGCCACTTGGGTCTTCATTGTGACATGGGAAGAGGTCACGTTTTATGGAGGGAGCAGCACCACACCTGTAATAATTCAAATTTCCTGTTTTCCATTTTATATCATAGCACCTAATTCTTGTCTGTCTTCACTGCTGTGAAGTAGTCTAATTGTTAGAGCTGAGGAGCACCCATTTCCTGGAGTTAAGCTAATGAGTCTTGCCACTCATTTCCCAGGAAACAGAGGGCAATATGCTACTTAACCAGTCCAGTCAGCCATAATATTCCAGAAGATGTGTAGCCTCTGTCACTCATCATTGCAAATGTGAAAAAGAATCCGCCATCATTTTCTTGTAGGAGGTAGCGATTCTCTTTTGCAGGAGAGTGATGAGGTGCTGAGGCCTGGTCCAGGCCACATCGTTAGGGACCCACAAGGAATCCTAAGGTCTTTTTTTTTTTTCTTGCCAGAGGCACAATGTCTCTCTTCATCAGCTAATTTCCTGTTTGTTTGTTTTTTCACAAAACCTGTCAGGACAAGGAAAATAGGATGTTAGTTTTGGGCACAAATGACCTGACTCATTTTATTATGTTATGACCTTTTTTTTATTGTGACCAGGGTTTGCATTCATATTTGTTGCCAATTGGAGTGGGCAGTCAAAATGTTTCATGAATAAAGTTTTAACATCAGCTCTGAAATCCCAAATGAGCAGTCAAATAAGAAAGGTTATCACTGTAGAGAGAATCAACTTTCTACATGAAGGAGCAGACAAACTTTTGGCAAAAGCCTGCGGCTTGTCTGGTGCCTGGCTGTGGAGATTTTTGAAGTAGCAGATGCGTCTTCATCTGTATGATTTCCAGTAAGCACAGACACTCAAGAACCTGCCCTCTGCTTTCTTAGGATTATTTCCATCCCATCTGTTTTCCAATGTCCTTGGCAGTGAGTCAGCGGTTTAGGGCTAGGACAGAAGCTATTGAGCTAGACTATGTTTCCTGTCGTGTCACAGGTGGCTCATTCCTCCTCTGGCGACACCCTTTCTCCTGGTCTAGCAGCCCATAGCCGCCCCCAGTGAGCCCCGGGCTGCAGCGCCTTCTGGCCAGAGCATCAGGGCCCCTTTCTCACCAGGCAGCTCTGGAGAACAGGACACAGTGCAGACCGTGGGTGCGCTGGCTAGAAGTATCCTCTGAAGAAGTGCCGAGTCGCGGGTGGCTCACTGCTCCTCTGGTGATGCCTTCTCCTCAAGCCCGTGCTTACAGAGTGGGAATGTGAGATGCCAGCAACTGGTCCATTCCAGGGTCTGTGGAGGGTAAAAAAGGGAAGAAATGCCCATCGCATGCTGACCACCGTTTTTAAAAAACTTCCGTTGGCAATAAAAATGGCAAGATAATGTAGATACTTTCTGGTTTGTACTTTGAAGTAAATCTCTGGACTGTGAGAGAACTCTTTCCACAAGGATGTCAGATAGCATCTGAATGTTTTGAGCTCCTGCAGAAGTGTCTGTCTATCCCTATCTTGAAATTAGTTCCTCTGCCATCTGCCCTTCATCCCAGGTTCCCTTCTCTGTAGGAATCCGTATATCATCAGGCAACTAGACACTGGGCACGAGAGGCCTGTAAAAGCCTCTCATGGAAGCTCAATGGGAAGGGAAGGGAGGGGAGGGGAGGGGAGGGGAGGGGAGGGGAGGGGAGGGGAGGGGAGGGGAGGGGAGGGGAGGGGAGGGGAGGGGAGGGGAGGGGAGGGGAGGGGAGGGGAGGGGAGGGGAGGGGAGGGGAGGGGAGGGGACGTGTGATTTTAGGAAGGAAAACGAATATTTACCAAAGGCTCACTATGAGCCCAGCTCTGTGATAGGCTAATTTCACATATCCTTTAGCCCTCTCAGAACGTTCCACAATAACCATTCTCTCTACTTAAGCTGAAGGAACAGACCCAGAGAGGTTAAATAACTTGCCCAGTGTGAAGAGATTTGAACCTCAGAGAAGGGAGAGCAGGGTTCAAACTGAAGTTTAACTTTGAATCCTGAACTTTTTTCTCAGCTGGCTCCTCCAGGTATCATTAGAAGTCCTCTGGAGTATAAGAGGATTTTTTAAGCATTGAAAACATGGTTTTACAAAAGGAGATCTGGACAAGTCTTAAAACTAATGTGGAAGAGAGGAGGGTAGAGGTGTGTGAGGGGGAGCAATGATGTGCCGCAGGGCAGTGCTGCTAGGATGGCTGGCTGGTTTTGAGGTGGCTTCTGGGATCAGAAAAAAGTTGCTCTCAAGACCTTTTGGACCAGAGATATTTCCAACTTCATTTCAAGGAAGGAATTCACTTCCTGAAGGAGAATCTTGGGGTACAGGAGCGTTTAGCTTTAGTCCTTGTGTGACCTTGACTTTGTGCCTGTCTCTTGAACCTCTCCCTGCAGTGACCTTATAGCAATCTTTAACTGCTTACTCGTCTCTTTGTCCCATTTTCTTTTTTGGTTGAGCAGAGCCAAAGAATAGAGGCATATTCTTGGGTGACTGTATCATAAACACCATCAACTGTGTCAACCACAGAGCTGAGGAGAAAGTTCTCAATTACAAAAAGGGCTTTTCTTTCTTCGCACCTGTCTCCCTCCCTGAGACCATCCAGGATGGGCGATTTGGGGCTTCCAAGATCCTGTACCCCAGCCTGAATACACAGGATAAGGATCTGTGTCTCCCTTTGCATCTGACAGGATGCTAAGCAGGATGGTATCGGGCGGCTGGGACGTGCTGGGTTTCAGCGGGAAAGGTCAAAACAGCCTCTCCTTTTAACTCTATTTTTTATTTTAATTTCCTGAAAACATGCGCCAAGGGGCAGGGATTACCAAAGGGAAGTAGTAAAGGACAGCTTTTGCTACAGCCTGTTTCTAGAAACTGCAAGGCTTGTTTGGACTTATATAGTATCTCTGTCCTGAGAAGTTGAGCACCGAGACAGGCCGTCCCGGCAGTGCGCTGAGAGATGGGCCAGGAGCCCTGGCGTCAGTGTGTTTCCTGTTCCCAGTCACTGTGAGATTTCCAGCAATTCGTTTCCCTTAGGTCTCAGTTTTTCAAGCTATAAGATGGAAGTGGCCCCCAAAATTTCCCATCTTACTGTTGGTCTGAGGTACAGATGAGTACTGAGAATCTGCAGATACAAGTGATGCATAAGTGCTCAGCTAGAGGAGCCATTTTCCCCATAAGGTGCTCTATAAAGGTCACTTTCCAACTGCCAGTTTAAACAGGGGAGACCTGTCACCCAGATGGTCAGTGTTTTCTGGGGAGTGAGAGAGCCGGCCATAGCAGCGCTTTAGGCTCAGCCTCCCCACACGGCCGCCCCCTCTCCCGCGACCGGCTCCCGTCCTCCAGTCTCAGGCCGCCGTCCACAGGCGCCTGCGGACATCACAGGCTGAGCCGGGCCTGTTTTCCGTGTGGTGCAGGTCAGAGGCTGAAGAGGGACGCTGCTGAGTCAGCCTCTCGGTTATTCTCAGGCAATTTTTCTTTCAGGTGCACTGCCCCACATATCTTGCTTTTCCCACTGGAGGTGAGAACACATTCAGAGAGGAGGCAGAGCGGGGAGGCTGGCCCGCAGCACCTCTGAACTCCTTGGGGGGCAGAGTAAAGGGAGCTGCCGTTGGGGAGTGAGTCATGAGCCCATCCATTCCGCCCTGCAGGTGAACACCTTCCAGGCCGTCCTGGTGTCTGACGGCTCCTATACATTCACCCTCTTCAATTACTATGAAATCAACTGGACCACTGGGACGGCAAGCGGCGGGGACCCCCTGACGGGCCTCGGGGGAGTGATGGCACAGGTGGGTGGCGGTCAGGGAGTGATGGCGCAGGTGGGTGGCGCTCGGGGGGTGATGGCGCAGGTGGGTGGTTCTCCGTTCTATCCTTCCGCACATTCTGAAGCACTGCACTCTGCTTATGCTCTCAGCAGCCTAGAGGGAGTCCTGCCCACAGCTTTTAACTAGGTAAGTATGTATGATCTTCAGGTAGACTGGGAGGCTAGTCCTGTCCACCTTCGATACCTTGATCTGGGTGTAGCATGAACTAGGCAGGCCTTTCTTACCTGAGATGACAGCCCAGAGCTGCAGGGTCTCCTGATTTCAGGCGTCCTAGATTCTGAAAACAAGGTATTTGGGCAAGTTAACCAATGGGGTAGTGTTTGTGCTGAAAAGTCCTATCTTCCTTTTGTGCTCTAGGCAGGATTTAACGGTGGAAACCTCACCAATTACTTTAGCCTCCCTGGGTCAAGGACCCCTGATATTGTGAATATCCAGGAGACCACAAATGTCAATGTTCCAGGCCGATGGGCATTTAAAGTTGACGGGAAAGAAATCGACCCAGCCAATGGCTGCACCTCCAGAGGTAAAGGTTCTTTCTCTTCTCTACAGCAAAGCAGAGTTTGTTGAGTTTAGATTGACAGGCATGCTTTTAAGCTCCGAGGGCAGACACATCCGATGTCATGCTCCCGACATCTCTCAGCTGGGTGATGGAGATCATGGTGACGTTCGTGTGCACATTTATCAGACCAAGAGCTAAACTCCTGCATGTGCTACACTGCGGTTTATGAAGTTCTTGCCCCGGGGGGGGGTTAAAGTTCCCTGCTCAGAATAACTGCAAAGTAGATGGGGATCTTGAGTCATGTCCCAGCCAGAGGGACGGAAGGGGGCCCTTCTGTTCAACATTGTATTGCTGTTGGCATTTCCCCCTTTAGTGTGCTTCTCATCTTTGCTCCTGCTCTGCCATCGGCACTTTGCAGACCCACAGAAGTGGGCGAACTTGGAGCGTTGACTGGGCTCTACAAGAGTCAATCAGTATTAGACCATGTGATAGAAAGAGAGGAAGGAAGGAAGGAAGGAAGGGAGGAAGGAAGGAAGGAAGGAAGGAAGGAAGGAAGGAAGGAAGGAAGGAAGGAAGGAAGGAAGGAAGGAAGGAAGGAAGGAAGGAGAGAAAGAAAAAAATGTGTCACAGTCTTTAGGGTAGCTTCTCCTGAAATCCTTCCAGCAGCAGGAAAACATGCCGGCATCTGGGCGGAGTCGAAGCTGGCCTTAGGGGTGTGCGACAAGCTGGTTGAACCTCATGGGTTTTCCTTTACAACCTTTTCTGAACCATCAAACCTCTCAAAGTGCAGAACATCCCAGGAGCCTCACAGGAACATCCTTGCTTACAGAATCCTGCTGCTTATGTGTCCAAAAGTATTCTGAAAACAGGATTTCTGTTAATACATCTGCTACTAGGAGTGGAGGCGACAGCAACTAGAATTAGTAAGTCGTCCCCACCCATCCTTTCAGCCATCCAGCCACTGCACCTTTCCAAAGAGCATCCTGGGAGCACCAATGAGGTGCCAGCTGCTCTATTGGGTGCTGAAGACAAAGGAGCCCTCGCCTCGCATGACACCACTATGTAGAAAAGTCAGCCACAGAAATGACAATGATGTTATTATAGGCAGGAGGGTAGGGAGCTGTGGAAGCACAGAGGATGACCCTGGGGAAATGTTTCTAGGTCTATAAAGAGGTTTGGATTGGGGTGAAGTTTTCAGGTCTCTTGTCTTCCTGGTGATCTCCATGTCTCAGCAACGCCAGGAGACCTCAGGTTCTTCAAGTGGTACAATATACAGAAAGACCACGTTCACCTGGCCTGACGGCCACGCCATCCACCCCCAGTCCCTGCCTGACCTCTGCCTTTGCTGCAAGGAAAGGTCACTTGTGAACATGCTCTGCCTGGACACCTTTACCTCTGCAGACTCTGAGGTCCTCCATGTTCAGAATAGCAGCAAATGGGCTGAGATAGAAAATAATCTGGCTCCAGAGCTCACCAGGACTTCAGGGATTGTACACTCCTCCCTTATAGACTATAACGGCAGCTTCACTCAGGGTCTGTGGGACCAACACCCCACCACCTCTCTCCCCTCTATGGCCTGGACTAGAGACCTACCCAGTGCCTCTCCCCTTTGTCCAAGCATCACAAAGCTGACTAGCTGTGGCTGTGCAGCCTAAGTGGCCAGTGGCGGCCGCGCAGCAGTGGTGACGGGAACACTGGCTCGAGAGCGGTGGTGCTGGCTGGAGGGCAGCTGTGAGCAAACTCCCCACTTGGACTTCTTTCTCTTCCTCCTGAGTTAGGGCTTCGGGTTCTGTATCCAGGACAAATCTGAGAGCCTTATACAAATCGCTGCGCATTTTTATGTGTCGCTGGATACACATCAGTCTGATGAGCCTGGGACTTGGCCTGGGTGATAGCAGGGGAAGTTGTGTGGAGCTGGTTTATTATATCATCATTTTGCAAAGAAAATGATCTCAGAGAGTCTATCTCTTGGTCCAAACCTCGTCTATTCAAAGGCACTTGCCTCCCATTTACGGAAGCCTGAAAAGGCAGAGACTGTGCGGTACTGAGTGGAGGCTGCCGCAGTGCCTGCGGTCTGAATGGGTGCCGGGGCATCAGGCTCAGGGGCCTTTTTCAAGGCTGATGCATATCACCTGCTGGGAAGGTGAACAGGTCTATTATCCCACTTGGGGCCCTATGCTCAACAGGCCTGAGACACAATTGCCTGTTGAGATACAATTTTCCTGTTGGACCGAGACAGAAAGGACCACTGCCGAGGACCCAGGCCTTCTGGCTGGGTTAACCCTGCAGCCTGTGCTGTTCACTATGTAGTCAGCTTTTTAAAATCTTGAGAAATCTTTTCAAACTACAATTTCAAACTATAGTTACTTCTGGTCTATGACATTATTTATATTTCTTAATGTTGTGTTTTTAATTCTTTCCTTTTCAGACATTCTCAATTTACCAATGCCCCTCCCTCTATCAGTGTGTGCCAATTTTTTATAGCATCACTGTTGCCCATGAGGTGGGAATGAGGAAACAGCATTGTCCCCATTTCACAGGTCAGAAGACAGCCAGGTGGAAGTTAAGTCCGTAGTCATGGAAGCTGACTGCTGAGTGTGACCATTTCCCAGTTCTCTTGACTCTGCCCCCAACCAAGGACTGTCACAGCCCTCAGCCCTAAGATGTCCCTATTTCAATTGAAGATTGATCTTAACAACTGGCAAATTTCAAAAATTTGGGGTGGAGATAATTTATTTAGGAAAATGGTTTTAAAGACTGATTGTCTACCAAGTAAGTAGCAGTGAATACTTTAAAAATTAGCACATTCCTTGAAACCATTCCTTTCCCCCCACCTCATGTGCCTCCGG
This sequence comes from Miniopterus natalensis, assembly GCF_054644295.1. Taxonomy (NCBI): domain Eukaryota; kingdom Metazoa; phylum Chordata; class Mammalia; order Chiroptera; family Miniopteridae; genus Miniopterus; species Miniopterus natalensis. Next base: position 815,569 of record NC_142100.1, read on the forward strand.
ACGTAGGTCCTGTCAACAAGTTCTGTCCAGCAGATAAAGGGAGAAAGGCACGGCACTTGGACAGGGCCCAGAGTGAGGAAGACAACAACTTGTGTAGTTATAACTTTGGCCTAAGCAGCATCTGTAGGATTTATGAGCCCTGGAATGTGCCAACCCAGAGGTCTGGCCTTTCTTGAATCTACCATGGAAGACTGGGATTTAAATTTGTACATCTGACTCCTGGTTCATGCTGTTAACCTTTTCTGACATATACTGGGTCCCCAACAAATGTTTGTTGGATGAGTGGGTGCATGAACGAGTGACCAGTGTTGCTGAGTCACCTGGGCGAGCCAGCCTTCCTTGGGAGGACCTCTACTCTTGGTGCTGAGAGGAGGGCTGTGACTCCTGGGGCACAGAGCCTTTCCCGGGGATTCAGACAATGTGTCTTTCCTTGAATGAAAATGTGCTCACCAGCGTGGAAAAGATCATGCTTAGGCTGGATTCAGAAAGACTCTCTTGGAACCCTGACTTCACACTGACTGATCTTGGATAAGTCACTCAGTTTCTCTTAAGCCTCAGTTTCTCACTTGCCGAGTGGGGGCAACAACACCTCATACGCTTCTTTAGTGGATTAAATGGTGTAGTACAAGTCAAGCACTTACCCGAGTGCTGCCACAGAGAATACGTCCTCAGTAAATGTTGGCTCTGGTGTCATTGTTCCCCAGGGCAGTTCCTTCGGCGAGGGGAGGTGTTTTGGGATGACCTGAACTGTACCATCAAGTGCCGCTGTCTGGATTTCAACAATGAGATCTACTGCCAGGAGGCCTCTTGTAGTCCCTATGAAGTGTGCGAACCCAAAGGCAAATTCTTCTATTGCAGCCCCGTGGAGACCAGTACTTGTGTGGTGTTTGGGGAGCCACACTATCACACTTTCGATGGCTTCCTCTTCCACTTCCAAGGCTCTTGTGCCTACCTGTTGGCCCGGCAGTGTTTGCAGACTTCCAGCCTCCCCTTCTTCAGTGTGGAGGCCAAGAATGAACACCGGGGGGGCTCAGCTGTCTCCTGGGTGAAGGAGCTCTCTGTGGAGGTGAATGGCTACAAGATTCTCATTCCCAAAGGAAGCTATGGAAAAGTCAAGGTGAGACACCCTCCATCCTTCATAGGGAGATGGAAAAGCTGGTGATGCTTCAGCCTGGGGAAGACTTTCCTAGATCTACTGGTTCTGCTATTTGCTCTTTGCACCAAAGGGATGCATGGCTCTTTCTGCCTTGCAAGTACCTTGTAAAACTCTTTACTAAGCTAAATTTTATTTATATAAGAGCTAACTTAAGCTCCCTCTTTAACATGTCTATGTGCTGTTTATCTTAAAGTACATTTATATCCCTGGTTCCCTCTAAACACTGGCGCGCGCGCACACACACACACACACGCACACACACGTTCAAGCTCAGAAGTAACTTGGAAGAGAGGTAAGTTTACTTTCTCCTAGACCTGGCTTGAGACAGTGGTAGCCACATGGCCATGCCCTGGAGATGATGTAAACACAAAGCCACACCTACAGTCCAGTACAGGCTTGATTAACAATTCTCACCGCCCCACCCTGTGCTTCGTTCTCAGGGAAGTCTCAGCACTGATTGGTGTCTTCGGCAGCACCGCCTGTACAGGCACTTGGAGAGGACTTGGTGGCTTCTGCAGTGAAGCCTGTGTAGGAAGGCCCCATAAAGGCCTTGCCCAACACCCCTCTGACAGAGTCCCTCACTGCTGTTCGGATAAGAGAAAGCCATGGCTCTCTGCTGGTCTGTTTAGCATGTGCAAATAATCCCTCTCACTATCCCCCAGATTTCAGGCAGTGCATTGACAAAAGAGGCAGAGTGGAAAGCCACCAGCAACTACTCAGGATGTGCAGGCCCCAATTTTCATAATGTTAATGAAGCCCTCATTGCAACCATACATTTATTCAAGTAATAATAGGCTGTTTGCTGAAACCTCATGCAATCCTTAGCCCCCAGCTATGGAGGTCGTCACAGAGATTACAAAGCAGAGCAGAACCCAACGCAGGGATTTCTTTCCTTTTAAAAAGCGTGCTGCGGTGTTCATGGACGTAGCAGAGGCCAGGCTGGGGCCGAAGCCCACCCGTCCTGGCTCTCCCCGCCTAGGGTTATAGAGCTTCTCAATGTCCTGATCAGAAAAGTGAGTTCTTGGTGTGGCCGAAATCCCAATTTGCTTGTTTGGTTAGTCTCCCTAGGGGCAGCTCCGTGTTTCAAATTAAAGGTAAGCGTTCAGGCGCAGCAGTTTGGAAATGTTCCCCTTTAAATGTACACGGGGCTGCCGGCCACTGCACCACCCTCGTAGGCAGATGCTCACGCTTTCTGGCAGGAACAATGCGCGGTGGCTTCTGTTACTCCTGTGGTGGGGTGATGTGGATAATACCTGCAGTTAAAAAAAAAAGCTTTATGTTTTTCATGCTTTATTCCTACTTTCCATTTTGATGGAAATTCCGTTTTGCTTACAGCCAGACTTTGTTTTAGAAGGAAAGGGTCCGACACTCCTTTTAGGCCTGCAGCTCTGCTAATTTTGCAGGGCTCTTTTCTATCGTCCAAGTGCAGGGCATAGATTCCTCGATTTTCTGTAGCAACAGGGAGATATGGATGTGAATGTAAATGTTTCAGAGAGAAAAGGTTATGTGATTCCAACTGCAAGCTAACAATGGCTTCCTTTTCCTTTTGCCAAATGGCTTCCAAGTTTCTCTGAATAAACCTGCTCTTCTCGTGCGGGGGTGGGGGGTGGCTGGGAGGATGGCAGAGCTCCCACCCAGGGTGAACTGGGGACAGGCAGGAGAGAGACAGGAAGGGAGAGAAGCCTGATATGCCTGCAAGACAACTGACTTCCTCAGACCTGCGGGGCTAGGCTGGGAATGGCCACTAAGTCTGTGCTTGCAAAATAGAGATCTCCTTTCTCCGTGTGCAGGGCTGAGGACCTGGGCTCTGTATATGGATTTTCCCCCTTTGAACTGTTCTCAAGGAACAAAATAAACAATATAAGGTTATATATACCAATGGGGACCAAAGAAAGCCAGTTAAAATCCATATATAATAAATGCCGCCTTCTAGCTAATACCAGTTTTCCTATTTCTCCCCCAGGTAAACCTGAGCAGTTTAGGGTGCTCCAGGGAAAAGCGTGCCAGGGCGAATTAGCATATGGTGATGAAGAGCTTAGACTCTGGGGTCAGAGCTGCTCAATCCCTATGCCACTACTGCCAGCTGAGTGGCCTTCTTGAGCTTTATTTTCTCCATAAAGTGGGTTGATAGTGTCAAGGAGATAGGATTCTGAGGCTGTAGTGTGGACTTGGTTACCTCTAATCAGTCCTGGGATGGAAGAAGGAGGGAGCAGTGGAGAGCACAGCTGTGGAGCTCAGCCAGGGTGATCAGGCCCTGTCGCCTACAAGTCACACAAGCCCTGGACCTTAATTTGCTCATCTGCAGAAGAGGAAGATGATGGGGAGCTTCTGAGGGTGTTGTGAGGTTGATGGAGCAGTCACATGTTTACTGTCTGGTACAAAGCTTGGCACACTGTAGCACTCAGTATTTGCTCATTTCTGCATTGCCATCCCCACTGAAATCTCTTCCCATTCCAAGGCCTATGCTTCTACTTCTCTCTCCTCACCATGTCTCTGCCCACATATTGGGAAAGGCACAGTCAAAGAGGGAAGTGGCTGGAATACAGGAGAAGGGAAGCACAGAGGTTAGGTTCATCTATCACTGGTTAGTCAAGAGATGAAGACTGGGACTGAGGGATGAAGTAAGGTTCATGTGTTGGGATCAGAGTCCTCTGGGAGCTCCTACTCTGAGCACTGCAAGCTACAGACACAAGGACTCTCTAGCTTGTAGTTTAAACTATAGGCGTGTGAGAGTAAAAGGGAATGCAATGAACACTTATGCCAGGAAAAAGCTGTAAACTGGAAATACCAGTGCTTATGGCTGGCCTAGGGTTAAAGTCAGTCTGTGTGGGACAAGATCCAATGCAAAGAAACTGAAAAAACTGGTGTAGGTTGATCTGCATAGTACAAACATGTTGTTTAAGGGTTGACTGTATTTGGCATTAACAATTATACCAATCTTGGGTAAGATTTCATTTTTAACATCTCAGCATAGGACAATACATAGTAATCATCCAGGGATCTTGCTAATTTACTTTCCTTATAATATGACTTTTCTAGCCATTGTTGGCTAATTCACTACCTGGGAGATAAGGGTATTCTTTCTACTTTTACTTCTAGCTCTCTGTTGAACAGCTTTTTTTATTATTGAATTTATTGGGGTGACATTGATTAATAAAGTTATATGGGTTTCAGGTGTACAATTCTATAATACATCATCTATATATTATGTTGTGTGTTCACCACATAAAGTCAAGTTCCCCATCACCATTTATCTCCCCTTTACCCTCTCCTACCTGCCTCTTCCCCCTTTCCCTCTGGCAATCATCATATTGTTGTCTATGTCTATGAGACTTTTTTTTGGCTTAATCCCTTCCCCTTCCTTTTCATGCAGCCCCCAAACCCCCATCCCCTAAACAGCTGTCATTCTGTTCTCTGTATCCCTGAGTCTGTTTCTATTTTGTTTGTGAGTTTACTTTATTTATTAGATTCCACATGTAAGTAAAATCATATGATACTTGTCTTTCTCTGACTAGCTTACTTCACGTAGCATAATACCCTCTAGGTCCGTACATTCTATTGCAAATACTATGGCTGACTAGTATTCCATGGTGTAAATGTCCTACAGCTTTTTTTTACCCACTCATCTGCTGATGGGCACTTGGGCTTTTTCCAGATCTTAGCTATTGTAAAGATGCTGCTATGAACATAAGGGTGCATATGTTCTTTATGATTGGTGTTCCTTAGGATATATTCCCAGATGTGGGACACTGGGTCAAAAGGCAGTTCTGTTTCTAATTTTTTGAGGAAACTCCATACTGTTTACCACAGTGGCAGCACCAGTTTTCAGTCCCACCAGCAGCATATTAGGGTTCCCTTTTTCCTCACCCTCACCATAACGTGTTGTTTGTTGATTTATTGATAGTAACAATTTTGGCAGGTCTTTTTTTGGTTCCTTATAAAGTTTTAGAATGTTTGTTCTAGATCTATGAAATATGCCATTGGTATTTTGTAGTACAATTTGATATTTGGTAAAGTGATCCCTCCTACTCTGTTCTTCTTTCTCAAGATGACTACTGCTATTTAGCATCTTCTTTGGTTCCATATAAATTTTTGGAATATTTGTTCTAGATCTGTGAAGTATGCTGTTGGTATTTTAATAGGAATTGCATTGAATCTATAGATTGCTTTGGGTAGTAAGTACACTTTAATGATGTTAATTCTTTCAATCCATGAACATGGTATATGCATCCACTGGATTGTATCTTCCTCTGTTTCTTCAATGTCCTACAGTTTTCTGAGTACAGGGACTTTTACTATCTTGGTTAAATTTATTCCTAGGTACTTCATTTTGTTGTTGTTGCACTGGTAAATGGGATTGTTTTCTTAGTTTTTCTTTCTGAGAGTTCATTATTAGTGTATAAAAATGCCCCAGTTTTTTGGTATTAATTTTGTATCCTGCTACTTTGCCAAATTCATGTATTAGATTTATTAGGTTTTTGGTGGAGTCTTTAGGGTTTTTTATGTACAATGTCATGTCATGTGTGTATAATGACAGTTTTACTTCCTCCTTTCCAATTTAGATGCTTTTTATTTCTTCCTCTTGTCTGATGGCTGTGGCAAGGACTTCCAGTTCTATGTTGAATAAGAGGGTGTAAGGGGACATCCTTGTCTTGTTCCTGAACTTAAGGAAAACACTTTTATTTTTTGCACTTTGAGTATGATGTTGGCTGTAGGTTTGCCATATTTGGTTGTTATTATGTTGAGGTATGATCCCTCTATACCCACTTTGCTGAGAGGTTTTTGTGTGTGTTTTTTTAATCAAAAATAAGTGCTGGATTTTGTTGAATGCTGTTTCAGCATCTATTGATATGATGTGATAATTGTCCTTCATTTTGTTTATGTGATGTATCACATAATTGATTTGCAAATATTGTACCATCCTTGCATCTCCGGAATAAAAGCCACTTGGTCATCAGGTATGATCTATTTAATGTATTGCTGGATCCAATTTACTAATTTTTTGTTGAGGATTTTAGCATCTATGTTCATCAGGGATATTGGATTATAATTTTCTTCCTTTGTAGTGTGTTTATCTGGTTTTGGAATTAGGGTAATGCTGGCCTCTTAAACGAGCCTGAAAGTCTTCCCTCCTCTTGAATTTTTTGGAATAGCTTGAGGAGGATAGGTGTTAGTTCTTTGAATGTTTGGTAAAATTTGCCTGTGAAACCATCAGTCCAGGACTTTTATTTGCTCTGAATTTTATTTATTTATTTATTTTTTATTACTGTTTCAATTTCACTAGCTATTATCAGTCTATGCAGGTTTTCTGATTCTTCCTGATTTAGTTTTGTAAGATTATGTGTTTCCAGCAATTAGTCCTTTTTGTCCAGGTTGTCCAATTTGTTGGTATATAGTTGATAATAGTCTTTTCTTACTATTCTTTGTACTTCTGTAATGTCAGTTGTTACTTCACCTCTTTCATTTCTGATTTTATTTATTGGGTCCTCTCTCTCTGTTTCTTGATGAGTCTGACTAAAGGTTCATCAATCATGTTTATCTTTTTAAAGAACAAGCTATTGGTTCCATTGTTCTATTTATTTATTTATTTATTTATTTATTTATTTATTTATTTATTTATTTAGGTCTCTATGTCATTTATTTATGCTCTGACCTTTATTATTTCCTTCCTTCTACTTACTCTGGGCTTTGTTTGTTGTTCTTTTAGATGTAGGGTTAAATGGTTTATGTGAGATTGTTCTTACTTCTTGAGGCCTGTAATGCTATGAACTTTCTTCTCAGGACTGCTTTCACTGAATATCATACATTTTAGGTTGTTGTGTTCATTTTCATTTGTTTTCTGGTATTTTTACATTTCTTTTGGGTCTCATGGGTAACCCATTAATTGTTTCATAACATGATATTTAGCTTCCATGTGCTTGAATGTTTTTGAGGTTTTTTTTTTATTGTAGTTTATTTCTAGTTTCATGCCATTGTGATCTGAGAAGATGCTTCTTATGATTACAATGTTCTTGAATTTGGTAAGACTTATTTTGTGTCCTAACATGTGCTCTATATTTGAGAGTGTTCCATGTGCTCTTGAGAAGAATGTATAATCTGCTGCTTTGGGATAAAATGTTCTGTAAATGTCAATTATATCCATCTGATCTAGTATGTCTTATAAGGTTGCTGTTTTGTTATTGATTTTTTATCTGAAAGATGTACCCAGTGATGACAGTGGGGTGTTAAAGTCCCTAGTATGATTGTATTGCTGTTGATTTCTCCCTTAAAGTCCATGAAGAGTTTTTTAGGTGCTCGTATATTGGATACATATATATTTACCAGGGTTATATCCTCTTGTTGGGTTGATCCTTTAGTATTATGTAGTAACGTTCTTTGTCTCTTGCTATGGCCTTTGTTTCGAAATCTGTTTTCTCAGATATAAGTATTGCTACTCCTGCTTTTTTTCCCCCTTTCATTTCCATATGCATAAAAAATTTTTTCCATCCCTTCACTTTCAGCCTTTGTGAGCTTTTTGTTCTGTGGTGGTCTCTTATAGAAAGCATATATTTGGGTCATGATTTGTTATCCATTCAGATATCCAATGTCTTTATATTGGAGCATTTAATCTATTTACATTTTAGTTTATTATTGATAGGTACTTGTTTATTGCCATTTTTTTCCTTATACCTATGTTCTTCACTATATATATTTCTTCTTCTTCTTAATGCAGTCCCTTTAACTTTTCTTGCAGTGCTAGTTTGGTGGTAATGTACTCCTTTAGCCTTTTCTTCTCTGTGAAGCTCTTTATTTCTTCTTCAATTTTATTTTATTTATTTATTTATTTTTAAATTTATCTTTATTGTTGAAAGTATTACAGGTGTCCCATTTTCCCCCCTAATTGACCTCCTCTACCTCACTCCCACCCCCTCCCCAGGCCTTCACCCCATTATTGACTGTGTCCATGGATTATGCATATATGCATATAACTTCTTTGGTTAATCTCTTCCCACCCTCCACCCCCTTCCCTCTTTCCTCTGAAATATGATCGTTTGTTGCATGCATCAAAGTCTCTGGATCTATTTATTTTATCAGATTCTTTTGTTCATTAGCTACTTCTTAAAGAAGACCCTTCAACATTTCCTGTAGTGCTGGTCTGGTGGTGATGAATTCCTTTAGCCTTTTCTTATTTGTGAAGCTCTTTATCTGACCTTCAGTTCTAAATGATAGCTTTGCTGGGTAGAGCAATCTTGGTTGTAGTTCCATGTTTTTCATCACTTTGAAAATTTCTTGCCACTCCCTTCTGGCCTGGAAGGTTTCTGTTGAGAAATCAGCTGACAGTCGTATGGATGCTCCCTTGTAGGTAACTAACTGCTTTTCTCTTGCTGCTTTTAAGATTCTCTCTTTGTCTTTAACCTTTGGTATTTTAATTATGATGTGTCTTGCTGTGGGCCTCTTTGGGTTCCTCTTGTTTGGGACCCTCTGTGCTTCCTGGACTTGTAAGTCTATTTCTTTCCCCAGGTAGGGGAAGTTTTCTGTAATTATTTTTTCAAATAGGTTTTCAATTTCTTGGTCTGCTTCTTCCCCTTCTGGCACCCCAATAATACAAATGCTGGGGCTCTTGAAGTTGTCCCAGAGGCTCCTTATACTATCTTCATATTTCTGGATCCTTCTTTCTTCTGGGTGGGTGTTTTTTGTTTCCTCATGTTCCAAATTGCTGATTTGATTCTCAGCATCCTCTACTCTACTGTTGATTCCCTGTAAGTTACTCTTCATTTCAGTTCGTGGAGCCTTCATTTCAAATTGGTATTTATAATGTTATTGGTTTCTCAGTTATTTCCCTAATAGTCTGCTTAAATATCCTTATAAACAAAATTCTGAACTCTGTATCTGTTAGCTTGCTTGGATCTATTACATTTAGTTCCTCTTCTAGAGATTTCTTCTGTTCTTTCCTTTGTGACATGTTTCTTTGCCTCCACATTTTAGCTGCTTCCTGGTGTTTGTTTCTATGTATTAGGTAGAGCTGCTATGCTCCTGGAATTTGTAGAGTGGCTTTGTGTAGTAGGTGTCCTGTAGGGTCCAGTGGCTCAGCCTCCCCAGTCACCTGAGCTGGGCCTTCCAGGTGCTTCCCTGTGTGAGCTGTGTGCACTGTCCTGTTGTAGTTGAGCCTTGGTTGCTGTTGGCATCACTGGGAGGAATTGACCCCCAGGCTAATCAGGTGTGAGGACCAGCTGCAACTACAGCCAAAGAGCTACTGTGCTGGAGACACCTGTATGGATCAGGATTTACTTCAGTGGAGCTTTGGCATTCACCAAGTGCGCCCCTTGAGTGTGTCACTCATGGATATGGTAGGGTTGTAATCCAGCGTGGTCGAGTTTGACCACCAGGTGCACTGTCTCTGGGGCTTCCGGGGAGGTGCAAAGTCAGCCTCTGCCAGTGCCACCCAGCATGAGCTACACAGCAAACCGTAGTTGGCTGCTACTTTTGCTGCGCTTGGAGGTGCCCAGGAGAGGCCAAGCTATGAACCAGTGCAGGCTTCCACTAGTGCCAGGCCTGTGGCCAGTTATCAAGATGTATGGGGCCCGCTGCTGCTTGCTTGAGAGATTTTAGGAAAGTCCTAAGCATAAGGCTTGGGAAGCCACTTGCACAGAAAAGCTCCTGGAAATGGCTTGGATGAACTTGCAGGTAGGGAGGGGTGGGGCCTCTGGGAATCACCAGGTGGGGGGCAAAGGTGTGAGTCAGGTGCTGGAGGTTCAAATATGGTGCCTGCGTGCCCTCTGTGTGTGGGGAGGACTTGCCAAAGGAGCAATGGCCTCTGTCAGCTCTTCTGCCTGGGAGGAAGCTGCCCCTCCACTTCCTGGCCCACGTTCAGGCAGGTTAGCTCCTCCCCGAGTGTCCCAGGTCCTTTCAAGCTGCTGCCCGGAGCTGGGCTCCGAGGGAGCGCATATGAGTGAGTCCGTTCGCAGGCCCTTTAAGATGAGCTGCTTGGGACTCCTGCACCCTCCACAACTCTCAGCCACAGTCCCCACTGGTTTTCACAGCCCAAAGTTGTGGGGATATCTCTCCCCAGCCCTGGAGCCCTGGCCTGGGGGGCCTGATGTGGGCTGGGACGCCTCACTTCTTTGGGAAACTGCCACTGCCGAGATATCCCTCTCGGGTTTAAACCGGGGCACCTGCTGTGGGCCTGCAGCCTAGTCTCTGAGATCCAGCCCCAATCCACTGACGTCTCTGCCCCTCGTACCGGTCTTGATGCTTCTTCAGCTCCCTGGTTGTCGGGCTTCTGTTCAGCTAGATTTCAGGAGGTTCTGAGTGATGGTGGTTCTGTGTTTTAGTTGTATTTTTGATGTGGTTGTGGGAGGCAGCGGGTGCAGCTGTTACCTGCGCCGCCACCTTGTTTCCTCCAGATATTTTAATTTAGAGCATTTAACGTGTGTCTTCTTCAATTTTAAATGATAGCCTTGCTGGATAGAGTAATCTGGTTTCCAAATCCTTGCTTTTCATTACTTTGAGAACTTCATGACAATTTCATGTATCCTGAAGTGTTTCTGTTGAGAAATCATCTGTGTCTTGTAGGCAACTGTCTCTCTCTTGCTGCCTTTATGATTCTCTCTTTGTCCTCTTTCGCCCTTTTAATTGTGATGAGTCTTGTTGTGGGCTCTTTGGGTTAATCTTGATTGGGACCCTCTGTGGTTCCTGAACTGCTGTTACTTTTCCCTTCACCAAGTTAGGGAAGTTTTCTGCCATTATTTTTTTTAACAAGTTCTCTGCCCCTTGCTCGCTTTTTTCTCCTTCTGGTACCCCTACGATGCAGTTGTTGTGACATTTCCTATTGCCCCAAAGTTCTCTTAAAATATCCCCATTCTTTTAAATTTATTTTCTTTTTGCTGCTCTGATTGGGTGTATTTCCTACCTTGTCTCCAAATCATTTACTTGATCCCCCACCTCCTCTGGCCTATTGTTCACTCCTCCCAGTGTGTTCTTGATGTCAGATGTGGTATTTTTCATGGTTTCTGTGTCCTTTTTTATGCTGTTGTATTTCTCACGGAGTTCCTCGAGCTTTCTTAGAACCATTGCTTTGAACTGTATATTGGATCAATTGCTTGCCTCTATTTCATTTAGCTCTTTCTCTGCAGATTCCTCCTGTTTTTTCACTTGGAGCCTGTTTACTCGCCTCCCCATTTTGGCTGTCTCTTTGTGTTTGTTTTTATGTATTAGATAGAACTGCTGTGACTTCCAGTCTTTGTGGGGTGGCCTTATGTAGTAGGTGTCCTGTGGGACTCAGTGTTTCAGTCTCCTTGATCCCCTGAGCTGGCTGCCCTAGGAATGTCCCTTGTGTGGGTTATGTGGGCCCTTGTGTTGTAATTGAGTCTTGATTGTTATTTGCCCATTCATGGGTGGATCCACCCACAGGCTTACTCTTGGGCACAACCCTGACCACGGGGTGCAAGATGCTGTGCAGGTGCCATCTCGAGGTGCCTTAATGGGCTCAGTAGCACAGTCTTCCACATCACCTGAGTTCTGTGTTCTGAGAATGTTTCTTGTGGGTTATGTGCAATCCCTGTTGTAGTTGAGGCTTGAATGGTGTTGGCCCTTTTTTGGGTGGAGTTGACCCTTCAGACTGGGTGACTCTAAGGATAATCTTTGATCACTCTGTATGAGTCACTGTGCAGGGGCTACCCTCTGAGGTGGGGTTGTTCACAAGAGGGTCTGGTGCCTGACAGAATCCCTCTTTGGGTGTACTGCTTGTTGTGTTGAGCTCTGGTGTGATCTGAAGCCCACTACTGGCTGTGTTGTTTCTTGGTTCACTTGTGTGGGTTTCAGGTATAAGTCACTGTCAGACATTGTGTATAACCAGCCTTGGTCTACCTGCCTGTAGCTACCACACTTTTCAATGTTTTTGTCTGGGTCTACTTGACCTGAGTGTGCACGGGAGGGGCCAATGGGTATAAAAGTGTCAGCTTCTTCTAGCTTAGAGCTGGGGGCAGGTCTGTAAAAGGACTGAGGCCTCCTGAGTTGTGCCTTCACAGTCAGCTTCTCCACCACCCCCTGAGGTTGCCTGGTCTTCCTCTAGAGCCTTTAGAAAGGAGACTGTAGGATGACCCAAGGCTAGATGAGATAAACTTAGTGGGCCCCCTATTTGGGAATCACACAGTCATGTATTCAATGAGGGAAAGTACCCCCTGGTTCAAAGCCAAACCCCTCAGTCTCTGCCAGAGTCTCCAACTCTATTTCCCTCAAGGGAGATTTGCTGCAGGTTCAGGCTGGGTACAGACATCTATCTACTCTGCAGGAAGAAGCTAAGTCACCTTGGGCTCAGGGGGATAGATCAAAAGAGTCTCCTATTGAGGAGGATGCTGGCCCAGCTTGCGGGGGGGGGGGGACAGGGAAGGATTGGGTTGGAGGGGGGACTAAGCACTTTGTCCTGGTCCCAAACAAGAGGCTTCAACAATCTCACACTTTGAATATACCAGTTATGAGCCTCTCTCCCTTCCCCCACAAAACTGTGCTCCAAATCACTGATTCAGTCCTCTGCTTCATCCAACCTACTGTTTATTCTTTCTAGTGTATTATTAATTTCAGATAATGTATCCTTCATCTCTGACTGTTTCTTTTCCATGATTTCTGTCATTTTTCATGCTGTTGAAGTTCTAAGTTTCTTGAACATCCTTATAACCATTTTTTTGAAGTCTATATCTGGTAAATTGCTTTCCTCCATTTCACTTAGCTCTTTTTCTGGAGAACAGGAGATTTATCCTATTCTTTCATTTGGGGTATGTTTCTTTGTCTCCCCAGTTTGACTGCCTCTCTGTGTGTTTTTTACTATGCACTAGGTTTCCCTCTCTTGGTAGTATGGTCTTATGTAGTAGGTGTCTTATGGGACCCAGTGGTACAGTGCCATGATCATCTAAGCGTGGTGCTGTAGGAATGTCCCTTTTGTGGGTTATGTGAGCCCTCCTGCTGTAATTGAGTCTTGGTTGTTGCTGCTATTGGCCTATTTGTGTATGGGGTCAACTCAGATTGGCTGACTGTGAGTATTGACCCCAACCACAGTGTAGGAGCTGTTTTGCAGGTGCTGACTACATGAAGTGGAATTAGCCTCAGCAGGGTCTGATGACTATCAAAATCTCCCTTTGGATATTCCACTTGTGAAACTAATTGGATTCTACTCTGATGTTGTCTGAAGCTGGCCACTGGGTGTGTCTGTTCTGGCTCCTTTGGGAGGGACTCTGGTACGCTCACTGCCTATGACTGGACCTGGGAAACCTGTTTGGAGCTACAAAGCTATTCACACTTTGTGTCTACCTGTGTTGGGCCTTGGTGTGTGCGGGATTGACCAAGCTGCACATCAAGATTGGGCTTCACCAGCACCAAGCACATGGGCAGGTAAGCAGAAGTACCAAGGCACCCTGAGATCTGCCTTCACTTGTTGGCTGTCTGGCTTAGTCACTGAAAGAGCTTCTGGTGGTATTCAAGTGGCATAAGGTAGGTTCTCAGTGAGTCATGAGGTAGGGGAGAGTCATGTTCATCAAATTGATACAGGTTCAAACTCAGTGTTAGTGCTTGGTCTGAGGCCACTAAGCAAAAGTCCCAGGGTACAGCAAGTCCAGCTGCTACCCCCCATGTGCCCACAGACCTTTGTGCTGGGGAAGGGTCTCAGGGAGTCATCAGGGTGATGTCAACAGAGTTTATCAGGCCCAAACAGACCAAGATTTGGCTGTGTGAAAGGAAGCTCTGCATCAGTCAGGCATGGAAGGGAAATATGATGACCTCCATCATAGAGCCGCATAATTTGTCTGTCCCAGATTCTCCTGGGAGCCCTAGCTTGGTAGGGTAGCACAGCTAGCAGTTGTGAGGGTGGGGTTAGTGGCTCTCCCAAGAAGGTGAGGCACAGATCAGGCTTGGGGAAAGGTAGGGAAGTTACTCCTGCCCCAGAGCCACACAACTCAGTCTGTCTTGGATTTTGCACAGACCTCCTGGGGAATCCATGCTCAGCAGGGTGGAATGACCAGGAGTAGGGAGGGTGGGGCCACCAAGAGCCCAGGTGGTGGGGCTAGCAGATCTCCCATGATGGGGAGGTGCTGGTCAGTTTCATGGGAAAGTGGAAGGAAAGTCCACCACCCCAGAGCCACACTACTCAGTCACTGACACCCCCTGAGTCTGCCTAGACCTCTTCACCTTGGCTCAGGCAGCTGACTCCTCAGCAGGGTAAACTCTTCTGGGTAGAGTGACAGGAATTCCAGACAGTGGGGTTATTGCATTCCCCTAGGCTGATGCCATGTGGAGGGGAATGCTCCACTCAAGGAAGATGGTGTCTGTGGTGTGGGAGAGGGACTCAGTACAAGGATCCTGGCAGCTGTCCCTTCAGCTCTCTCCCCATAGCCACAACCCCCACTCTCTCCTCATAAGACTCTAATTTGCTCCACTCTCCCTCCTCCGGAGCCAAAGGTGAGTGGCTACCAATGAGATTTTTTACATTGGCCCTTTAAGAGTGTTGCCTATGTCTCTAGCAGACTCCCATCTCTCCTTTGCAGACAGAACCCCTGTTGATTTTTCACAGCCAAATGTTATGTGGACACCTCTTCCTGGCTCTGGTGCTCTGGGATGGGGAGCCCAGTGTGGGTTTGAGACCCCATGCTCCTCAGGGGGGACCTTTTCAGCTAAGGCCCAGGCATCCCTCTGGAATCTAGCTGCCTCCTGTGGGAGTGGGGCCAGCCCTTTATGTGTTGCCACCCTTCCTAAAAGTCTCCATATGGCTTCTTTAGTACATTCTTGGTAATAAGACTTCGGTTCAGCTGTCTTCAGTTGGTTATTTTCTATGCTTGCTCTATATTTTACTTATAATTCCAGTTTCATTCTGGGAGGAGGTGAGTGTAGCTTCCACCTGCTCTGCCAACATCTTCCATCTCTGGACAACTTATTTCATTCTTTTCTTCTTTTTTAAATCTTTATTGTTGATAGTATTACAGATGTCCCCCCCCCCATTGCTCCCCTCTACCCAGTTTCCACCCCATCCCAGGCCTTCATCACCATATTGTCTGTGTCCATGGGCAATGCATATATGCTCATAAAGTCTTTGGCTAATCTCTTCCCACCCCCTCCACCTCCTTACCTCTGAGATTCATCAGTCTGTTCCATGTTTCCATGTGTCTGGTTCTATTTTATTCCTCCTTTTATTTTGTTCATTAGATTCTACATAGAAGTGAGATCATGTGATATTTGTCTTTCTCTGACTGTCTTATTTCACTTAGCATAATACTCTCCAGGTCCATCCATACTGTCGCAAAAGCTAAAATTTTCTTCTTTTTATGGCCATGGTGTAAATGAACCGCAGTTTTTTAACCCACTCATTTACTGATGGGCACTTGGGCTATTTCCGGATCTTAGCTATTGTAAATAACTCTGCTATGAGCATAGAGGTGCATATATTCTTTCTGGTTGGTGTTTCAGGATTCTTAGGATATATTCCTAGAAGTGGGATCACTGGGTCAAATGGCAGTTCTATATTTAATTTTTTGAGGAGTCTCTACACTGTGTTCCATAGTGGCTGCCCCAGTCTGCATTCCTACCAGCAGTGTACCAGGGTTCCCCTTTCTCCACACCCTCTCCAGCACAGGTCATTTGTTGATGTATTGATGGTAGACATTCTGACAGGTGTGAGGTGGTACATCTTGTAGTTTCAGTTTGCATCTTTCTGATGATTAGTGATGTTGAGCATTTTTTTCATATTTCTCTTGGCCATATGTATGTCCTCTTTGGAGAAGTGTCTATTCAGGTCTGCTGCCCATTTGAACAACTTTTTTCTTAAGCATATTTTTCTTGTCTGTTTTCCCCCTTAAGTCTTACTAATCTCTAGAGACAGAAAATTGCACATGGTATCTGTCACAGTAAATGTTGGGAGTGATGCTTGGACAGTCTATTGTCTCACTCCTAGACAATTCAGAAAGTAGCAACAATGATGGCATCAAAGACCCTTGCCTTTCTTGTGTGCCAGAAATCAGTATGGTTCCAGCTTGGAAAGCATATATGCACTTACAGTCAGTTCCACCAAGGACTAAACATTCTATCCCAGCCCACGAGTGTGATGTCTATAGGTGCCAGGCATGTTAAGTGTGAAAAAGAAGAAAATTAACTCTCTCTGTTGGAGGCTTATCAAGCTACCTACTCAAGTGAGCCAGACCTTTGGGTCTCATTCTTGATTCTCCCCCCTTTCTCACTCCCCGCTGCAAATACCCACCAGGCCCTGCTGAGGGTACCCCATGAGTCTGTCCCCCGCTCTCCATGTCATTATGCAGTTTAGGCCCTCATTCTCCATCACTCCTGGATTCTAGCAGCAGTCGCCCGTCTGCTTTCTCTGCTTCCGATTTTGACTTACTTCACTGAGTCCTTCATGCTGCCCAGAATGGACTTTCTAAACTACAAATCTATGTCATTCCTTTTTTTAAAACCTTTTGGGGCTCTCCCTACAGAAGAGAAGTCCAAGTTTTGGGAGTTTTGTTTTTGTGGGATTTTGTTTTGTTTTGTTTTAAAACAGAGTTTTAAAGGTACTTCAAGGCCTGTTTCCAACACAGAAGCCCAAGCAATTTTCTAGAAATGGAAGTCAGTCAAAGCCAAAGTCTTCACAATGGATGAACGGTTCTGCCCATTTGGGCTGCTCTTATCTCTCTGATATCATGAGCACTGCCTTGCGCTCTCTGCTCCAGCCACATTGGCGTCTGGAGGTCCCGGGAGTTCCCTGGCACACTCCACCTCAAGGCCTGGCTGGTCACCCTTCATGAGCCACTTTCCTCCCAGATGATAGCATAGTTTGCTTCCTCATCTCAAATGTCCCCTTCCCAATGAAGTCTTCCCTGACTATCCTACTTGAAATTAGAAACCCTCTTTCCTAGTACTTTTGATTCACATTCTTTGCTTTATTTATCTGTAGAACATTTTTCTGGCATACTTATATATTTTACCTATTTATTTTGTTATTGATCTCCTCAACTAAAATATAAGTTCTACGATGCGGGCATTGTCACTTGTTGCTAATCCCCAGCTCTTAGATAAGTCCTTAGTATACAGAAAAGGCTGAATTGGTATTTGTTGAATGAATGGACCTCGCCCCTGTCTCCAGCTTCATCTCTGACTACCCCTTCTCTCTACAGTTCAGTAACACCCTACGACCATCCCACCTGGCCTTTATTCTTTTGTCCTGGAACCTCTTACTCCCCACTCTTCTTTTGTCCACTTCTGTTTGTCTTTAAAGACCCAGGTCAGACTTAATTCCCTCTAAAAAGCTTTAGATGACTTCCCCAGGCTGGATTAAGTGTTCATTGCATCACTTATTAACACATACTTCAAACAGTATATTATAAATATCATTTGTGGCCCTCTTCCTCAGTAGACTGAGGGCTCATGAGAGGCAGGGCCAACTATTTATTTTTATTCCTTATTTCTCAACACCTAATGTAGTGCTTGGTACCAGTAAGTGTTCAAATTTGCTGCTGTCGAATGATTTCGTCACATGATCCTGATGTCAGGAAGTGAGGGTGAAACTCTTGGAGAATAATACTAGGGCAGTCTCAATGCTAAACTGTGGAACAGTTCTCAGTGCACATTTCAGCTGGGAGGAGGGATCAGGGAGTGTTAAGTGCATTAAGGGTGGAGTGGACAAGTGACTAAGCTGACATTTAAAGAATGGTTTAGAGGAATAAAGAGGAAAAACACGGTAACCAGTCTTTCAAGAAGAGGCTTGAACTGGCCCTGAAGCCAGCAGGAAAGTTGACAATCACTTGGTCCCCGGAGGGTCCAGAGTGGCCCTAGGAATGCACATCAGTCACAGCTTAAATGAAACACAGTGCTCAGATGGCCCACACCAGCCTGACCTTGAGGGTTCCCTGGGCAAGCCGACTGGAGCCTAGGCAGTTTGGGGGATCTGTTCTCTCTGGAGCACTGAACTGCTTTGCCTCCCTTTTCTGACATTGGCTGGAACCATTGCCCTAGCACTTGCTCACCTGCCTTCTACTATTATTGTTGTTGGCAGGTTAATGATCTAGTGACTTCTTTGCCTGTCACCTTAGACTTGGGGGCAGTGAAAGTCTACCAAAGTGGCATGTCAACTGCCGTGGAAACAGATTTTGGGCTCTTAGTGACGTTTGATGGCCAGCACTACGCCTCCATTTCCATCCCAGGCTCCTATATAAACTCCACGTGTGGGCTCTGTGGGAACTACAATAAAAACCCACTGGATGATTTCCTCCGCCCAGATGGCAGGCCAGCCATGTCAGTCTTGGATCTAGGAGAGAGCTGGCGGGTCTACCACACGGAGTGGAAGTGTGACTCAGGCTGTGTTGACAACTGCACCCAATGCGATGCTGCCACCGAGGCCCTCTACTTTGGCTCCGACTACTGTGGCTTCCTCAATAAGACGGACGGCCCCCTGTGGGAGTGTGGCACTGTCGTGGACCCCACAGCCTTTGTTCACAGCTGTGTATATGATCTATGCAGCGTGAGGGACAATGGGACACTCCTCTGTCAAGCCATCCAGGCCTATGCCCTTGTGTGCCAAGCCCTTGGCATTCCAATTGGAGACTGGCGATTCCAGACTGGGTGTGGTAAGCTGACATCCATACAAATAGAAGGCTGCTTTTGTGCAGGGGTGCAGAGAAAGGGTTTCCGGGCTCCTCAGAAATCTCATTAGGAGAAATTGTCTGACAGTGAAGGTAAGGTTGAAATATCACAAATTATAAAAAACAAACTATAAAAGGATCTTGTACCCTCACCGAATACTATACCCAGAAAACAAAAAACCACTGATGTGCATAAATGGTCTGGGAACATGGAATGGGAGGCAGGAAATGCCTGGCTGGAAGAAGGCCCTGTGGCAGGGGTGGCAATCTCAGAGTTGAGCCGGGAGGTAGGGTTTTCAGAGGTGCAGGTGGCTTTCTTGGTGGCTGTTGCGTAAATGCAGACATTGGCCTGGGGCATCAAAACCAGCCACCTCCCAGGGGGACCAATGGCTTTTGTTCCTTGGCTCACTCTTCTCCACTTTCAGCCCCTTTAGTTTTGTGTCTCTTGCTCAGTAGCACTTACACTGACCTGCTGCTGCTGGTGGAGGAAGGGGCTGCAGAGGGAAACTATATCGTACCAGGAAAAAGCTCTTTTTCTGAAATGCTACATGGTTAGGAAAAGCTCCAATAGTGGGGGAAATCCAGTATCTTTTAAATTATACTTTTGGATTAAGCATTTTGTACCATTTAGTTATCTTGTTATTGCTTCTTCTAGCCCACTTAAATCTCCTTTTATTTCCCAAGTTATGCAAATTTTTAGAACAAGCAAACAAATAACAGCTACTTGGAATTTTCTTTCTTTCCTGGTCCTTGGTTTTCTCCATATGAGTAAACAAAATTATAATCCATGCATTTGAGAGTGCTATGGAGGTGAGATTTAAAAGTTCCTTTAAATTCCAAGGCCAGAGTGAAATTCTTGTCCTACCAGTATAGGTTGAATTCACATAAATCTTTGTGTATCAGATTCATTTCTTTGAGTACTGGTCAAACTACTAAGAGACAGTGTGTTTTCTCATTGTGACTGACCAGCCTCTATTGTGTCTGGAGCGTACAAATTCTGATTCAAGTTTAAATTGAACATGGCTTTTCTTTGATCCAAGGGCATCCAAATTGCCTAACTAAATTCTTGCCTATAATGACTATTTGTCCAGTGGTAGTACTTTCCTACCTTCCACATTCCCCTCCAGCCGGCCCTCCCTCTCCCACTCCCTCTCCCCTCCCCCTCCCTGTCCCTCTCTCACCCTCCCTCCCTCCCCCTCCCTCCCCCTCACCCTCCCTGTCCCTCTCTCACCCTCCCTCCCTCCCCCTCCCTCCCCCTCCCCGTCCCTGTCCCTCCCCCCTCCCCCTCCCTCCCCCCCTCCCCCTCCCTCCCCCCCTCCCCCTCCCTCCCCCCCGTCCCTCCCCCCCTCCCCCTCCCTCCCCCCTCCCCCTCCCTCCCCCTCCCTGTCCCTCCCTCCCCCTCCCTGTCCCTCTCTCCCCCTCCCTCTCTCTCCCCCTCCCTCCCCCTCCCCCTCCCTGTCCCTCTCTCACCCTCCCTCCCCTCTCTCTAACGTTGGTTGGATGAATCATATTTAATTAAGAGAGCTAGTTTACCAGGCCCTTGAGCTCCTGCCTTTTGGATTCAACCAGATCCAAACATTTATGTAGACTCTGATGTTCTTAAAGTGAGAATGGAAGGTTTCTAAGACAAGAAGGGCCATCGAAAGGCATCTAGTTCTAGTTTCAGTCCAGACACAATTCTATTCAGATAACCAGGCTCTTTCATATTTTTAATGCTCCAGATAATTCATTTTTGCAACCTTCTTTGGTCACTCTTAGGCATCCTAAGTACCTCCCTGTTCGAAATGTTATGTTTTCAAATTACTCCTCTAACAGTTACATTTTTCATTTCTTCTACGAGTTGAATTTATTTCCTCCTAAGAATGGACCGTGCCCTTTAAAATCAGAACAATATATGTGTCCATCAGTTTAAGATCTTGAAAGATCAAACAGTAAATCTATGTTGAATAACCTGTAGCCTAGTTGGGAGAGCAGCCCGAAGCTCCAATTCCGTCAAGGCGGCGGAGTGCGGGTGGGCGCCCGCGGGTCCCGGGGAGGCCCCGCGCCCGCCCCGCAGACCCCGCCTGGGCCCCGCGCCCGCCCCGCAGACCCCGCCTGGGCCCCGCGCCCGCCCCGCAGACCCCGCCTGGGCCCGGCCCTGACCCGCAGACCCCGCCTGGGCCCCGCGCCCGCCCCGCAGACCCCGCCTGGGCCCGGCCCTGACCCGCAGACCCCGCCTGGGCCCGGCCCTGACCCGCAGACCCCGCCTGGGCCCGGCCCTGACGGCCGTCCCGCGCTCTCCCCGCAGCGGCCGCCGTGCAGTGCCCCAGCTTCAGCCACTACGCCGTGTGCACCAGCAGCTGCCCCGACACGTGCGCCGACCTCACGGCCTCGCGGGGCTGCGCCGCGCCCTGCACCGAGGGCTGCGAGTGCGACGCGGGCTTCGTGCTGGGCGCGGGCCAGTGCGTCCCGCTGCACCAGTGCGGCTGCGACTTCGACGGGCGCTACTACGCGCTGGGCGAGTTCTTCTGGGCCACGGCCGACTGCTCGGTGCAGTGCGTGTGCGAGGAGGGCGGCGACGTGTACTGCTTCAACAGGACGTGCCGCGCGGACGAGGCGTGCGCGCTCGAGGCGGGCCACCGCGGCTGCTTCCCGCGCCGCGAGACCGTGTGCCTGGTGGGCCAGGACCAGGTGCTGCACACCTTCGACGGCGCCGCCTTCGCCTTCCCCGCCGAGCTGTCCTACACGCTGCTGCGGACCTGCCCCGCGCAGCCCGAGTACCTGGAGGTGGACATCCACAAGCGGCGGCCGGGCGCGCCCGCCTGGCTGCGCGGCCTGCGCGTCCTGGTGGCCGACCAGGAGGTCAAGATCGGCGGCGCGGCCGCCTCCGAGGTCAAGGTAAGGCCGCCCCGCGCGCTGCCTCCGCCCCAGCCCCAGCCCGGGAGTGGTTTGTAGAAAGGCAGTGGCTCCAAGATGGGAGCACCGTCCAGCCGCGGGCACCGAATAAGCGTCGGACGCGCGGGAGAGGGGCGACGCGGGGTTGCCGCGAGGCCCTGCCGCGGGCCCTCCCAGGGCAGCCCCGGCCGCGCTGCATTCCAGGCGGGATCGCAATTGACCCTATCAGGTATATAGAATCATCCTCATTTTACAGAGGAGAAGAGTGAGGCACAGGGAGGGTTAGTATCTTCCTCGGGGACACACAGCCACAAGAGTCAAGCCCAGGCAGGCTGGCCCCAGAGCCTATGCTCTCTGCCCTGTACCTGTAATAGGAATTCATATGGGGTAATGCAGAGGGTGCCCCTTACCCCTCTGACCTGGTCTAAAGTGCCCAGGATTAGGCATCCATACTTACAGATCATTCGTTCTGGAAGTGGTCTTAGGAATAATCTAGTGCAACTCCTTGTTTCTGTGTGCAGATCCCAACAGACCGCCTTAGAAATGCTGCCTCACAGCTACATAGTGGCAGAGCTGGGATGACAGAGGAGGTCTTCATTCTCCCTGTCTAACATGCCTTTCACAATATCACATGAAGTGAAAACAAAAATCAAAGCACTACTGTACAAGGACATAATAAAACACACATCCACAAACTGAAAGGGTGTGTTTTCACTCCCATTGACACATGGGCAGAGGTTAGTGTATTCAAAGAATAGTAAGAGAAACATAGGTGGATGGACAGCTAGATAATTAGGTGTACACTGTGTGCTGCCAAGGGGCTGGGACACAGGCAAAGTATGATTTAAAGGGAAAGGGAGGGACCAGAAATGTGGGGAAGAAGGGGCTCTGTCTATGGAATGGTGTCACGCAGCAGGGGGAGGCCGCATATATGACAACTTGCTCACATTTCAGTTTTATTTGGGGCTAGGTTAGCGTCTCATTCACATGGAAATAAACAGGAAATGTGTTGAATCAGAGGAGTCTAGAAATAAAGGAACAAAGATGCCCTTGAAAAAACATGGTGTCTGTCTGTGTGGTTTCTACAGACTGTCAGCTTCTTGACATTTCTCAAAGCACGGGTGCCGGGACCAAGCCCGGCCTTTACTCCAGCCTGGGAATTTGTGAACACTCTGTGTGTACCCGGAATTGATGACAGTGATTTGATTTTTCAGCTGAATGGTCAGGAAGTGGAATTACCTTTTTTCCATCTCTCGGGGAAGTTGGAGATTTATCGAGACAAAAACAGCACAACGGTGGAGTCCAGGGGCATTGTGAGTGTCCAGTATGCAGACACAGGTCTGCTGCACATCCGGCTCTCCACTATATACTTCAATTGCACCGGGGGCTTGTGTGGCTTCTTCAACGCCAATGCCAGTGACGAGTTCTGCCTCCCCAATGGCAAGTGCACGGACAACCTGGCAGTGTTTCTGGAAAGCTGGACAACTTTCGAGGAGATCTGCAATGGGGAATGTGGGGACCTGCTGAAGGCCTGCAACAATGACTCAGAGCTGCTCAAATTTTATCGGAGCCGTTCCAGGTGTGGCATCATCAACGACCCCTCCAACAGCTCCTTCCTAGAGTGCCACGGGGTGGTCAACGTGACTGCCTACTACCGCACGTGCCTTTTTCGCCTGTGCCAGAGTGGAGGCAACGAGTCAGAACTCTGTGACTCTGTGGCTCGGTATGCAAGTGCTTGCAAGAATGCTGACGTGGAGGTGGGCCCCTGGAGGACCTACGACTTCTGCCGTAAGTTGAGGCTACATTATGGGGAAGCTGACTGGGTGGTGGGGAAATAGATGAGACACTGGATCTTCTTTCTCAGGACTTCTCTTCCTGCTGGAATGGAGCACGAGGCCAGTCTGATTCCTGTGCACAGCTTCCTGAGTCTGATGTGACCTGTGGAAGGCCCATTACCCTAAACCAAACTGTTCCTCACCTTTAGTTTTGTTTCTAATTACACAATATCTCTTCACTGTAGAACAATTAGCCACCCTTTTGACTGGTGGTTTTATCTAACACACATCATGTCAGAGGACCAGAAAGCTTTGTGTGATGGCTCACTTGGTGCCTTCTCTCTTGGCAAAGAAGGTCCAATTCATTTAAATAAGTGATCAGTCAGGGTGCCTTTCATGGAGTAGAGATTAGCACTGTTCCCTGGGCACACTTGACAATGGCTATTAAGAGAATGTCACATTGCTGGTTTTTAACTTTGTTCCCAGAGTATCTGACCCCCCTCAGCAGGGCAGTGGTAGTACTAGTAATAATTAGAATAATTGCTGGGAGTAACTGACATAAGACACTCTTGGTTATGTGGGAGGAGTAATGTGGAAAAATAGGAGTGGCTGGGAAGGTGGGACCTACGCCTGGAGCAGGGACTGCACCACTGGATTTCAGCATCTGTCCGTTTCTCACCCAAAAGCTTAACCCTAAACCGGAACTGATGCCACCAGTAAGAGTCCATCCTCTACATTTGTTTATTTCTCTACCATTTTATTTCTTCATACCTAGGTTTGTTTATTTTAAAAAGTTATTTTGAAATAATTTCAAAGTTACAGAAAAGTTGCAAGAATATGTGTATACCCTTTACCCAGATTAGCCTGTTGTCAGCACTGTGTCCCACTTGCTTTTCATTCTCTCTCTCCCTCCATTTGAAAGTACATTGTATGCCCCTTTGTCCCTAAATACTTCAGTGTGTATTTCCTTAAAATAATGACTCTCACAGAATAAATTTAATATTGATATAATAGTTTAACATCCATATTTCAGTTTTAAGTATTGGCTCAGTAATATCCTTTATGGTTTTTTATCCCCTCAATACTGATCTAGTCTAGGACCAAAAGTTGCATTTAGTGTTCATGTCTCTTTAGTCTCCTTTAATCTGGAACACTTCCTTAGCTTTATTTGCCTTTACTGACATTGTCATTTTTAAAGAATACAGCCTCTGCTTTTTAAAAATAAAATGGCCCTCCATTTGTGTTTGATATTTTCTCATGATTAGGTTCTGCTGTACATCCCTACTCAGACTCTGACACAGGTGATGTGCGCTTTTCTCACAGTATCACATCCCAGGAGGGGCACACTCTGTCCAACCTTTTCTCTCGTGTGTGATAAGTGGATTGATACCCTGGTGTTGTCAAATGTCTCTACTCTATAGTCATTATGTTTTTCGTCTTGCAAATAATGAGCAATCTGTGAGGAGATACTTTAAGACCATACAAGTGTGCTGCATGTCATCAAAA
Source organism: Miniopterus natalensis (assembly GCF_054644295.1). NCBI lineage: Eukaryota > Metazoa > Chordata > Mammalia > Chiroptera > Miniopteridae > Miniopterus > Miniopterus natalensis. The sequence goes on from NC_142100.1 coordinate 840,468, forward strand.
CCCCCTCATCGATTTAGTGCCCACTGAGGATTTTTGCTTCTCTCAGTCTGGAGCATGACGATTACACACTGATGACTTCCAGATGCATCACACTCTCCTTCTTTCGGCCTGTCTGCCTTTCATCCATCCATCCATCTATTTATCTGTCTCAGTCATCTGTCTCTCTTATCAATATGGATACACGGATTTCTAATTTTCTCAATGATTTATACTTCATATTACATTTGTTAATTATTTTGGTGTCAAAATTGTTCCAGATTTGGCCTGTGGGAGCCCCTTCAAGTTGCCTCCTATGTTCTTTTGGCATGCCTCTGTCATTTTCTTACTTTCTGGCATAAAAAAATTCCATACTCCTCTCTTAACCTTCTCCAGTTCCAGACTATAATCAGCCATTATTCCAAGAAACCCCAATTCCTTTTGGTCGGGAATGCATTAGAAAACAAGATCTGGATGAGGCTTATCCATTGCTATTGGAGCATTCTTGCTTTATTTCTAAGCCCTTTCAACAGAAACATCTTAGAGCTAAGCACTAACACACACACACACACACACACACTCTTGTCTATTGAAATCTCTGGTTTCTGAGCTTTGGAAGTTCAAGGTGCACTTGGAGTGTTTGGTGGCTGTCATCTCAGAAAGGGCAGTTATATACCTGGTGAACCTTACCTGTACTTGGGAGGAATTAATAGCAGAGCTGTGGACCCTAAAGCTGGAATTCTGGGAGCATATTCTCATAAAGTCACCTACAGGGAGAGAGGTTCCAGTGTTCTATGGACCGTCACATCTAGTCGAACCTTATAATACTTCCCCAAAGCCTTTCTTTTAACCCACTTCCATCCTACTCCTCTGTGCCATCTCTAATATGACCTCTGTTCCCGCTCCAGCACTCGGGCATGGAATTGCTGAGTCTGCCCCATGCCAAATCCATGTGGTTGCCAGGCTGTGCCCATGCCATTCTGTTAGAATATGAGCTCCTGCCCAGCAGGAAGTGTTCCTGGGTTGTTTTTGAACTGCACGGAACATGGTTTGGTGGCATTGTTTATATGAAGTAAGTGCAGCGGGACAGTGATGAGTCCCTCTTTTCCTGGATGTGATGGCTATGCCATCCCTTACCTGGGCCTGCAGATAGCTCTTGTATGTACCTTTTATAGAGAGAGATGTTGGACAGAAGCGTGGCTTCTTTGGGTGAAAGGCCAGGGCTCATATTTGAGATGTCCTCCAGGATGTCTCGTCCAGACCTGGTGGACACGGTACTGGCAAGAACTGGAACATGCACCCTTGATTAGTCAGGTCACTGGGTACTAAGGAGTTAATCTGGTTGGGGTCTTGAAGAATGGGGATTAGATTGGGCAACACTTGCAAAGCAGTCTTCTTTGGATTTAGAGAGAGACAACCACTGTTCAGTGTTTACATACATTGGCAGAGCCAGGCTGCCCAATTAAAATTTCACAAAGGCATTTTGGGATTCAGGGGATGTTTATTACTTATATCTGTATGTCTCAGTCTTTCAGACAAATTCAGACAACACGGTAAGTCATAAAGCGTGAGCTATTTAAATGTCACATTATTTGCTATCACCATAAATCTGCAGTCAGTATTATAACATTCATAATTTAGAGACAATTTAATCAGTGCTGAACTAGCCTTCAACTCCAACTCTGTATGGTGTTGCAGTCAACAGGGGTAGCCCAGAAAAGAAAATGATTGCTTTTAGTACATAGTGCAGAACTGTAGCTGGTACTTGTGGGCAGAGCTATTATTGCCATGCAACTTAATTCTCTGTGTTATCCTTCATGTCCTTGGATTCTGAAATTGTTAAAGAGTAATAGTACGCACAAGAGCTAAAAAAAATTTCAAAGGCAAGATCTTACTCTCGTAGGGGAAGGTGGGGACTTTCACAGGTGTTTGGAGCACACAGACATGTAGGCAGATTTCTTCTGTGCTCCTGGATTCGTCTCTGCCCATGTCAAATTTTGACAAACTAAAGTAATGAAGAGAATGGGAAGAGTACCTGGAACTCCATGGTGAGCAGCACACGCTGTTGTTATTTGATGTGCTGTGCTTTGTGACTCAGACTTGATTTGTCAAGGAAGCTTCTGGGCAGAAGTGCAAGTTGAAATAAAACTTGAAAAATGCATAGAAATTGGCTTTGTGAGGCCATCCAGGTGGGCTCTCCAGGTGGGGGAAAGTGAGCCAAGGAGGTAGAGGTGACCACATGCAGAAGGTGGTGAGGAGGTGAAAGAGGCCAGAGGAGGCAGATAAGGGAAATGAAAGACAAAGGGAAAGACCAATTTGTAGAGTAAAAATACCTTAATAACGTTTATCCATAGTAGAAGGAAGAGCAAAGCAGGGAAAGGGCCTGAGACTCTACTGTAGACTTATCTTAGCTTATTGATCCTCGGAACAACCAGGCTAAGTAAGCATTGTCCTTATTTAATAAAAGAAGAAACTGAAGCTCAGAGATGGTATCCACAGCATTTGTTCCTACAGGACCCTCTCTCCCCAGGGTCTTTGAGTCAGGACACTTAGTGTTGGGAGATCTGGATTCGGGTCTCTCTCCAGTACTTACCAGCAGGATTAAGCTAAGTCACTGAACTTCCATTTCCTCATCTATAAGGCAGGGATGATAAGACTTGCCTTACCTTCTCTGTCACTGAAAGAAGTTACATTAAAGTGCCTAGAACAGTGCCTGGCATGTAGCAGGAGCTCAGTACAGGCTCACAGAGAGCTAAGTGCACTAAAGAAGCATAAGAATGAGGGGTTTACTGAGCCTTTGATGACCCCAGATGAGGATGACATGGCATTTATCAAGCTCACTGTGCTGTCAAATAAGAGAGCACACGTGGTACACCCACACACGCACATGCTCACACACACGTACACACATGCACATACAGTACACACACATGCACACGCATGCACATGCATGCTCATGGGTGCACCCGCAGTCCGTGACCTCTATCCCTCTCTCAAGCCTGTCTTCTCCTTGACCACCTCCAGCCCTGGACTGCCCGGAGAACAGCCATTTTGAGGAGTGCATGACCTGCACAGAGACCTGCGAGACCCTGGCCCTGGGCCCCATCTGCGTGGACAGCTGCTCTGAGGGATGTCAGTGCGACGAGGGCTACGCCCTGCAAGGTAGCCAGTGTGTCACCCGGAGCGAATGCGGCTGCAACTTTGAGGGGCACCAGCTTGCCACCAATGAGACCTTCTGGGTGGACCTGGACTGCCAGATCTTCTGCTACTGCAACGGCACGGACAACAGCGTGCACTGCGAGACCGCGCCCTGCAGGGAGGACGAGTTCTGCCTGGAAGAGGGCGGCTTGTTCTACTGCCAGGCCCGCACGGACGCCTCCTGCATCGTCTCGGGCTACGGGCACTACCTGACCTTCGACGGCTACCCCTTTGACTTCCAGACCAGCTGCCCGCTCGTTCTGTGCACCGCAGGAAGCAGGCCAGGCGCGGACGCCTTCCCCAAGTTCATCGTCACGGCCAAGAATGAGGACCGGGACCCGTCTCTGGCCTTGTGGGTGAAGCAGTTGGACGTGACCGTGTTTGGCTACAGCATCGTGATTCACAGGGCCTACAAGCACACTGTGCTGGTGAGTGCTCACGGACGCGAGCTGGGGGCGTCCTGGGGCCAGGGGGACGAGGGTCCTGGGCCGCAAGCCGGGCTGCAGCTGAATCAGGCTGGTTCAGAATCTAAGGAGAGGCATCGATAGGGTGTGAGAGCAGAGAAAGGCCCTGGAGGTTTTCTGTCTCTCTGTTTTACACGTAAGAAAGCTGAGCCTCAGAGAGAAAAATGATCTTCCCAAGTCACAGGTGCCAAATTAGGCACCAGCTCTAGAAGTGGTACCTTTCGGGTTGCAGCGTAGGATGTTGGAGACAGCGCAGACCCGCGTCAGAGGCAGCTTGGCTACCACTGTGGCCTTGGGCAGTCACCGCCTCTGGCAGAGGGAACCCGTGCCCCGTGCAGGTTAGGCGTCTAAAGAGTGGTGCTATTGTCTGATCCACCTCCTCCCATATTCGGGGTCAGAACAATATTTGCCTGCTCTGGCCTCTTCCCCCCTCTTCCAGTCTCCCTGTTGGCTCTCACAGGATTGGGAGTTCGAGTCTTGCCATCATCTGAAGGACTCAGGCTCTCTACTCACAGAGGCCTGGGTTTCTTCTTTCTGCCCTTCCCACCCCTCATTCCCTTGACAATGAAGAGAGGAGCAAGCAGAAGCTGAGGAGCTCTGTGCACTCCCGGGCCAGGCTGAGGGCATCAGAAGCAGCAGGCCCAGCCTGGTCCAAGGCCTTGCTCTAATCATAACTTGGACACAAGCCAGCCCGCAGCCCCTGGCTGAGCATTTCGGAGGGGCTGATTTAGGATGTTAGACTTTCCACATTTCCCTCGTTGATCTGTGGCATGATTGATTTCTAAGGGGGCTCCTTTTCACCGTGTATACACTCTCTTTAAAATTCTGAGCTGTCACCTTAAGAGTTCCCTGGACAAGTCTACTGATACTTTCCTCCCTGAGGATTTCCTGAACCTCCTTCTCTGACAAAGAGGTTTCTGAGTTTCATGAACTGCTGTCCCTTTCACATTTTTTGGAAAATGTGCCTTAGCATCTAAGGTAGAGGTCTCACTATGCCCATTCTTCCCTTTCTTGGATATTATACCTAAATCCCTGATTGTTTTCCTCTGTGCTTCTCATAACAGTTGGTTACTGTATCCATTATTACATTAATCATGCTGTGTTTTTTGTGATGTTCATACTAACTCAGTTCTAACCGTGCATTTCTTGAGGGCAGGAGCGACACCTAATTCATCTTTATATTAAATCAATATACAGTGACCTGCATGTCATGACACTCACATTTGTCAAGTGAGTGAATGAGATGACATAATAACACCTTTCTTCCAGGGTTCCTATGACTTTCATTTTGCTGCTGGTCACATTTGCAGCAATCTAGGAGATTAAATTGCCACTGGGGAAAATTAGAAATATATCAGATACTTTGCTTTTAGCATGTAAGGTTTCCAACAGATATCTGGATAGTTTAAGCTGCACATTACAATAACTTCCCTATAATCCATTTTCATCATATGTGTTAGACTTATCAGTCATTGATCATTTGATGTATCACTACCCTTAGATTTATACATTTTTTTAGAATTTTATTTTTACTTTTAATTTTTATTTTTCAATTGCAGTTTACTCTCTATTATTTTGTATTGGTTTCAGGTATACAGCATAGTGGTTAGACAATCATATACTTTACAGAGTGTTCCTCCAATATTTCCAGTACCCACCTGGTACCATTCAAAGTTATTACAATTATCATTGACTGTATTCCTTATGCTGTACTTAACATCCTCATTACTATTTTGTAACTACCAATCTGTACTTCTCAATACCTTCACCTCTTTAATCCAGTTTCCCAACCTCCCTTCCCTCTGGCAACTACCAGTTCATTCTCTGTGAGTCTCTTTCAATTTGCTTGTTCCTTTTTTTTGTTCCTTAGATCCCACAGTTAAGTAAGTTCATATGGTATTTGTCTTTCTCTAACTGAATTATTTCACTTATTATAATACTCTCTAGGTCCATGCATGCTGTCACAAATACTAACATTTTATTATTTTTTATGGGCGAGTAATATTCCATTGTATATTTGTATCACCACTTTTTTTATCTCCTTGTCTATTGATAGGCACTTGGGTTGCTTCCATATATTGGCTATTGTAAATAACACTGCAATGAACAGAGGGGCACATATATTCTTTCCAATTAGTGTTTTGGATTTCTTCAGATATAAAACCAGAAGTGGAATCGCTGGGTCATAAGGCAGCTCCATTTTTAATTTTTTGAGGACCCTCCATACTGTTTTTCACAGCAGCTGTACAAATTTACAGTCCCACCAACAGTGTACAAGGGTTCTCTTTTCTCCACATCTTGTCAACACTTGCTGTTTGTTGATTTATTGATGGAGCCATTCTGACAGGTGTGAGGTGATATCTCATTGTGGTTTTAATTTGCATTTCTCTGATGACTAGTGAAATTGAGCATCTTTTCATATGTCTATTGGCCATCTGTGTGTCCTCTTTGGAGAAGTGTCTATTCAGGTCCTGTACCCATTTTTAATGGAATTGTTTGGTATTTTGGTAGTGAGTTGTATGAGTTCTTTATAAATTTTCTATATTAATCCCTTATTGGATGTATCATTTGCAGATATCTTCTCCCATTCAGTAGGTTGTTTTTATTTCCTTGATGGTTTCCTTTGTTGTGCAAAAATTTTCAGTTTGACATAGTCCTATTTGTTATTTTTTTTCTTTTGGTTCCCTTGCCTGAGAAGATATAGCAGAAAAAATATTGCTAAGAAATGTCAGAGAGTTTACTGGCTATGTTTTCTTCAAGGATTTTAATGTTTTCTAGTCTTACATTTAAGTCTTTAATTCATTTTGAGTTTATTTTTGTGTGTGGTGTAAGAAGGAGTTCAAGTTTTATTTTTTTGCATGTTTCTGTCCAATTTTCTCAGCACCATTTATTGAATGGACTGTCTTTATCCATTCTATGTTCTTGCTTCCTTTGTCATATATTCATTGACCATGTAGGCATGGTTTTATTTCTAGGCTCTTGATTCTGTTCCATTGATTTATGTCTGCTTTTATGCCAGTATCATGCTGTTTTGATTACTATAGCCTTATAGTATAGTTTGATATCAGGTAGTGTGATGCCTCCAACTTTGTTCTACTTTGTCAAGACTGCTGAGGCTATTCAGGGTCTTCTGTGATTCCATATATGTTTTTGGATTATTTGTTCTGTGAAATAGGCATTGGTTTTTTATTTTTATTTTTTATTTATTTATTTATTTTTAAACATATCTTTATTGATTTCAGAGAGAGGAAAGGAAGGGAGAGAGAGATAGAAATATCAATGATGAGCGAGTCATTGATCGGCTGCCTAGCCCGCAACCCGGGCATGTGCCCTGACCAGGAGTCAAACCCCGATCGATCGCCTGGATCCTAGGTCGATGCTCAACCGCTGAGCCACGCCCGGCCGGGCGCCATTGGTTTTTTAAATAGGAATTGTGTAGAATCTATAGATTGTATTGGATACTATGGACATTTTGATTATGTTAATTCTTCCTATCCGTTAACACAGTATATGATTTCATTTATTTGTATATTCTTTGATTTTCTTCAGCGTCTTATAGTTTTCAAAGTACAAGTCTTGGTTAAATTTATTCCTAGGTATTTTATATTTTTGATGCAGTTGTAAATGGTATTGTTTTATTAGTTTCCCTTTCTGATAGTTTATTATTTTTGTACAAAAATACAACTGATTTCTTAATATTCATTTTGTATCCTGCTACTTGACTGAATTCATTTATCAGTTCTAGTAGTTTTTTGGTGGAGTCATTAGGGTTTTCTATATACAGTATCATGTCACCTGCAATTAATGACAGTTTTACTTCTTCCTTTCCAATTTGGATACCTTTATTTCCTCATCTTGTCTCATTGCTGTGGCTAGAACCTCCAGAACTATGTTGAATAAGAGTGGTGAAAGCAGACATCCTTGTCTTGTTCAAGATCTTAAGGGAAACACTTATAGTTTCCCTGCATTGAGTGTGATGTTTGCTGTGGGTTTGTCATATATGGCCTTTGTTATGTTGAGGTATGTTTCCTCTATTTCCACTTCACTGAGATTTTTTTTATCATAAGTGGGTGCTGGGTTTTGTCTAATCTTTTTCTGCATCTATTGATGTGATCATATGATTTTTATCCTTCATTTTGTTTATGTGGTGTATCACATTAGTTGATTCATGAATATTGTACCAATCTTGCATCCTAAGAATAAATCCCACTTGATCATGGGGCATGATATTTTTAAATGTATTGCTAGGTTTGGTTTGCTAATATTTTGTTGAGTATTTTTGCATCTATGTTCATCAGGGATATTGGCCTATAATTTTCTTTTTTTAAATCTTCTCCTGAGGGTATGCTTATTGATTTTTTAGAGAGAGAGGCAGGGAGAGAAAGAGAGAGGGGGGAGAAACATCAATGTGAGAGAAAAACATCAATCAGTTGCCTCCTGCATGAGCCCCTATGGGGGAATTGAACCTGCAACTTAGGTATGTGTCCTGACCTGGAATCAAACCTGCAGCCTCTTGGTGTATGGGATGACACTCCAACATATTGAGCCACCTTGGCAGGGCTATAATTTTCTTTCTTTGTAGTGTCTTACCTGGTTTTGGAATTAGGATAATGCTGGCCTCAAAAAATGCTGTTTGGAGTGTTCCTTCCTCTTGATTTTCTTTTTTTGAAATAGTTTGAGAAGGATAAGTGTTAGTTCTTCCTTGAATGTTTGTTAAAATTTACCTGTGATGCCATCTGGTCCAGGACTTTTGTTTTCTGGGAGTTTTTAAATTATTATTATTATTACTGCTTTGATATCATAAATTGTAACTGGTCTGTTCAGGTTTTCTGATTCTTCTTGATTCAGTTTTGGAAGTTTTTATTTTTCTAGGAATTTATCCAGTTCTTCCACAGTGTCCAATTTATTGACATCTCATTGTAATATTTTCTTATAACCCTTTTGATTTCTATAGTGTCACTTGTCTTTCTCTTTTGTTTCAGATTTCATTTATTTGTGTTGTCTCCCTTTTTTTCTTGATTACTCTGGTTAAAGGTTTGTCAATTTTGTTTATCTTTTCAAAGAATTAGTTCTTGAGGGGTGTGTGTGTGTGTGTGTGTGTCTGCATGTGTGTGTGTTTAATGTCTATGTCATTTATTTCAGCTCTTATCTTTATTGTTTCTTTCCTTCTACTCACTTTGGGCTTTGTTTGTTGTTCTTTTTCTAATTTCTTCAGGTGTAAGTTTGGAAGGTTTATTTGAGATTTTTCTTGCTTCTTGAGGTAGGCCCTATTGCCATGAATTTGCCATTTAGGACTGTTTTCTCTGTGTCCCATAGATTAGGGGTTTTATTTGTCTCAAGGTAACTTTTTATTTCTTCCTTGATCTCATTGTTAATCCAGTCATTGTTCAGTAACATGTTATTTAGCCTCCATTGTTTGTGTGTTTTTTAGGTTTTTTTCTTGTAATGTATTTCTCATTTCATATTATCATGGTTAGAGAAGATGCTTCATATGATTTCATTCTCTTAAATTTGTTGTGACTTGTTTTGTGTCCTAACATGTGATCTATCTTGGAAATTTTTCCATGTGCACTTGAAAAGAATGTATATTCTGCTGCTTTGGAGTGAAATGCTATGAAAATATCAATTAAGTCTTTCTGATCTATTGTGTCACTTAAGGCTACTGTTTCCTTGATGATTTTCTGCCTGGAAGATCTATCTATTGATGTTAATGGGGTGTTAAAGTCTTCTGTTATGACTGTATTGCTGTTGATCTCTACTTTTATGTCCATTAAGATTTGCTTTGTATATAAGATGGGACATAAGTTGGTTTACAGTTGTGAGTACATGAAACAGTTTATTCTTGTATTTTTATTTATTAATTATTGTATTATTTTCCATACAAACAACTGTAAACCTACTTTGCCCCACCCTGTATTTAGGTGCTCCTATGTTGGGTGCATAAATGTTTACAACAGTTATAGTCTCTTGTTGGATTGATCCCTTTATCATTATGTATGGTCCTTTTTTGTCTCTTATTAGAGCCTTTGTTTTAAAGTCTGTTTGGTCAGATATAAGTATTGCTACCCCTGCTATTTTGTTTTTATTTCCATTTGCATGAAATCTCTTTTTCCATCTCTTTACTTTCAATCTCTGTGTGCCTTTCATTCTGAGGTGGGTCACCTGTAGACAGCATGTATATGGGTCTTGTTTTCTTATCCATTCAGCTACCCTAAGCATTTTGATTAGAGAATCTATGACATTTACATTTAAAGTGATTATTGATAGGTTCATATATTTTGCCATTTTATTCGTAGTAGATATGTTCCTTTTTTTTCTTTCTTTTTCTTAAAGAAGCCCCTTTAACATTTCTTGTAATACTGGGTTGGTGGTAATGAACTTCTTTGTTTTTTTCCTTGTTTGAGAAGCTTTTTATTTCACCTTCAATTTTAAATTATAGCCTTGATGGTCAAAGTAGTCTCAGTTGTAGATCCTTGCTTTTTATCACTTTGAATATTTCATGCAAATCCCTTCTGGCCTGAAATGTTTCTGTTGGGAGACCTGGAGACAGTCTTATAGGAGCTCCCTTGTAGGTTGCCGTCTTTTTCTTTCTACTTTTAAGATTCTGTTTTTGTCTTTAACCTTTGCCATTTTAATTATGATGTGTCTTGGTGTGGGGGTCTTTAGGTTCATCTTGTTTGGGACTCTCTGTGCTTCCTGGACCTGTGTATCTTTTTCCTTTACCAATTTAGGGAAGTTTTCAGTCTTTGTTTTTTCACATAGATTCTCAATCCCTTTCTCTCTCTCCTCTCCTTCTGGTACCCCTACCATATGGATGTTGTTATGCTTTATGTTGTCCCAAAGGTCTCTTAAACTATCCTTATTTCATAGAATTCTTTTTCTTCTTCTCTGATTGGGTGTTTTCTGCTACCTTGTCTCTAAATCACTGATTCAGTCCTCTGCTTCATCTAACCTTCTGTTTATTTATTCTAGTATATTCTTCATTTCTAATATTGTATTCTTCATTTGTGATTTGCCTTTTTTATGGTTTCCATTTCCTTTTTTATGCTGTTGAAGTTCTCACTAAGTTCCTTGAGCATCCTTATAACTATTGTTTTGAACTGTATACCTGGTAGATTGCTTACCTCCATTTAATTTAGTTTTTTTGTTTGTTTGTTTTTGGAGATTTTTCTGTTATTTCATTTGGGGAATGTTTCTTTGTCTTCCCAGTTTTTCTGCCTCTCTGTGTGTTTTTTGCTGTGTATTAGGTAGATCTGCTATATCTCCGAGTCTTGGTAGGGTGGCTTTAAATAGTAGGTGTTGTGTTGGACCCAGTGACGCAGTCTCTCTGACCACCTGAGCTGGGTGCTTCAGGGATGTCCCTTTTGTGAGTTATGTGAGCTCTCCTCTTGTAGTTGAGTCTTGATTGTTCTTGGCTTGTTTGTGCAGAGGGTTTACCCTCTGGCTGGTTTATTTAAGGATCAATGCCAACCACAGTGTATGAGCTGCTGTGCAGGTGCTGACCACACAAAGTGTAATTCGTCTCGGCAGGGTCTACCAAGATCACCCTTTGATTGTGCTGCTTGTGGAGCTATTTGGATCCTGCTCTGATGTTTTCTGAAGCTGACTACTAGTGTGTTGGTTCTGGCATCTCTTGGGAGGGACTCTGGTGCAGGCCAATGTCAAATCCTGCCTTCGACTGGCTCTGGGCAACCTATTTGGATCTACAAGGTGATCCACAGTGCATGACTTTCTCTGTTGGGCCTGGGTGTGCATGGGAAGGGGCAAGCTGCACACCAAGGCTGGCTTTTTTTAGCACTGAGCTCAGGGGCAGGTCAGAAAATGGCTCAAGCCATTCTGAGATCCACCTCTGCATGACTTCATCTATAGGCTGCCTGTTACTCTCAGTCACTGAAAGAGCCTCTGGTGGTATACAAGTTGCATAAAGTAGGTTCTCAATGAGAGTCATCAGGTAGGCATGAGTGGTTCACCAGCTTGATACAGATTCAGACTTGGTGCCAATGCTGGGTCTAAGGTCGCTCAGCAAATGTATCATAGTACACTAAAGTCAGTTTCCAGCAGACCTTTGTGGTGGGGCAGGGTTTCAGGGAGTTGTCAGGGTGAGGCCAGCAGAGTTTTTCAGGTCCCAACAGACCAATATTTGGCCGTGTGAAGGGAGGGCTTTGTACCTCTCAGGCATATGAGGAAAAAATGGACCCTGACTTCAAGCAACACAGCTCAGTCTATTCAGAATTCTGCTTGGACCTCCTTGAGAGTTCTAGAGCTTGGCAGGGTTGGACCACTGGGAGTGGGAGGGTGGGGCTAGTGGATCTCCCATGAGGGAATGACATCATTCAGAGCTACCCAACTCAATCTTTGACACCCCTGAGTCCACCCAGACCTCTACACCAGGGGCATAGGCAGCTGACTCCTCCATAAAGCAAGAGCTTGGCAGAGCAGGGCGATGGTGGGACTACTGCATTCTTCCAGGCTGATGACATATGGAGGGGAGTGTTTGACTCAATAAAGTTGGCATCTCAGGGTGGTGTGGAAGAGGAACTCAGCACAGGGAAACTGACAGCTGTCCCTTCAGCTCTCTCCCCAAAGACATACAACCCAGTCTCTCCTTGCACTACTGTAGTTTGCACCAAGCTGCCTCTCTCTGCTAGAGCCCAGAGTGAGTGGCTGCTAACCAGATTTTGAGTGCTGGCCCTTTAAGAGAGTATCTGGGTTTCTAGAAGATGCTGGTCTCTACATAGTAGACAGAATCCCCACTGGTTTTCACAGCCACATAATATATGGGCTCTTTTTCCCAGATTTGGTGATTTGGGCTGGGGAGCCTAAAGTGGGGTTCAGACTCCACACTCCTAATGGGGGAAGCTTTGCAGCTGAGATATCCCTCCAGATTCTCAACCACCACCTGTGGGAGTGGGGCCACCCCTTTTTGCATCTCCTCCCTACTTACCAGTTTTGATGTGGCTTCTTCTTTAAATCCTTGGTTATAAGACTTCTGTTCAGTTAGTCTTTAGTTGGTTATTCAGGTTGATCTACATTTTAGTTGTAATTCTAGTTTGATTCTGGGAGGAGGTGAGTATAACTTTTACCTATCACTTTCTTCTTTCCTAAATTTGTAAATTTCCATGCAGTTCCTTATTGCCTTGACATTCAACACTCATCCACCTTTCTACCTTTTAGGGTTTTTCTTCTATTAAAATATAATCTTTTCATAGGTCCCATCTTATCCAATGTATTATGAAATGATATTTTCTGCCTTGTGTTACATGCTTTCACCTTTTAGGTATATAGACATCTGGGGCTACACATGTTGTTTTCTGACCCAGTTATTTTCATCTATAGATCATTGGAGCCTCATGTACACTTACTCTTGTTTATGCTCTGCCTTCTCTGCTTCCTGATAGCTATTCTCCACTCTCACTACATGCTCCACTTCCTTTCCTTTTGCTTTAGGAATAAAGCCTAATGGGTCAGCTTACCTTGCAGGCATGTATCCTGCTCTAATCTCATGCAATATACTCATGACTAAAGACAAAAATCATGAGAACCACACCTTTGGATTCTTCCTCCCATAGAGAGATGGAAAGGGAAGGGTGTCTAAGTTTCTCAGGGCTCTCTCACAATGCATCACAGACTAGGTGGCTTAAAACAACAGGAACGTATTCTCTTCCAGTTCTGGAGGCTAGGAGTACGAAATCAATGTTAGTAGGCCCATGCTTCCTCTTACAGAAAAATCTGCGCCAGGCCTTTTCCCTAACATCCGCTGGTTGTAGGAAATCCTGGGCTTGTGGCAACATAATTCCAGTCTCTGGCCTCTGTCTTTATTTGGCCTTTTTCTCTCTGTGTCTTCTGTTTCCCTGTGAAAAATCTCTCTCTCCTTTTTCGAGGACACTAGTCATTGGTTTTAAAGCCCGCCCTAATCTAATATGATCTTATCGCAACTTGATTGCATCTGCAAAGATCCTCGTTTCAAATAAGGGCACATTTACAGTTACTAGGGATTAAGAGTTCAACATATCTTTGGAGGACATGATTTAATCCACTACAAGGGGTAATTCCAGAATAAGGAGCATCAGGGAGGAATCGGTTAAATGGGTAGAGGGGACTCCTTACCAGAGCTCAACTTTCTAAGTCACCCAGGTGTCCTAGGTGTCTAAGCTGGGAACAGAGTTTATAGCTTTCAAATCTGTGACAAGAAAACCAAGTTCAAGACACACTGAAGTTTTTTTTCTTTTGGGGCCTGGGGGATAGATTTAGTATTTACTTTGAATTACTAATATGCTCTGCAGGATCTGCTTGTTTAACGATTTCCACTTGTTTCCCCATGATATTATTTTTAGTCACCATCTCTCCTTAAGAGTGGAATAATGCCCATCCTAAGGACAGTGTGCAGTGAAGTGCCAAGCAGAATAGTGCCGAGCCCTGGGTCATTGCCTGTGCTGTTAGAAATGGAGGTGATATAGAAGTGATTCTTTGGGACACAGGGGCCCTTTATGACTCTGACCTTTCCCAGCATTAAACAGTAGTGGAGGACATGGGAAAATGTACTAAGTCAAGAAAAACTAGAAATAAACATGCTGTCCATATACCAAATGGTTACAATGGTGAGCACCAGGGTGAGCCACTCCAGGACGCTGAGGCAGCACACGTCTCAGCTGTCCACAGCCTGAGTTCAGTAAAGGTGTCCTCTCAGCTGGGTCTGTCATGGTCCAGCCAAAGGGAAGATTGTGAGGACCCTCACAGCTGGTGTCTTTGTCACTGACTGCCAAACCTGTAGCCACCAGAAAAGAGTGAGGTTTTGAGCCTCACTCTAGCTCTAATTAGTTTAATGATCTTATATTTATGCCTGTTCTGTGCCAAGTTCTGCTGGTAAAAAAAACCAATGAATTAAACATGACTTTTGTCCTAAGATAATTCAGGGTCTAGTGGGAGAGACAGATGTGTTCTCAGGGAATGTGGGTGTCATGTGATGTGCTACAAAGGTGGAGGGTCATGGGAGCACAGAAGATGGGTTGCCTAAACCAGCAGTGGCTTTGTGGGGTGCTTTCTGGTAAAGATGACCCAGAACTGAGCCCTGAAGGAGCATGTTAGCCAGGCCAAGGATGGTGTAAGGGCCTTAGGAAAAGGAAGCATCAATGAAGACCTGGAGATGGAGCCAAGTGTGAGGTATGACAGGACTTCAGGTGGCTGAACAGGCTGTAGAAGCTATCAGAGCCAGTTGTTTAAAGGAAAGTTCTCCAATAAAAATCTAATGTGTGGTCTTATTTCCAACATTTAAATATTTGAAATACATTTCCCCACACTCATCCTCATGCCCTCTTCTCTTCCTCCTCTGCACCTTCCTCCTCCATCCACCAGGCTCTGCTTCTGTGCCAACCTCTCCCTTTCTCTGCCTCCTCTCCCTCTGTTCCTTCTTTCTCTCCGTGTCTCACTCATAGACAGGGCAGTGATATCAGGATGGAGGTGGCATTTCTGGGCTTCAGAGTGTGTTGCTTCCTCAGGGTTCTCCTGGACAGTGACAGAATCTATAAGCCCTTAGCATTAATTCTGTTATATTTTATTCCCAAGGTGTTGCCTCCTGCTTGACACCCTGTAGCCAAGAATATAGAAAAGAAAACAGGAGGAGAAGCAAGCTGGCACCTGGGAGCCTTTGGATGCAGAGCTTTTAGTGTATTGGTGTGAGTCTTCATGGCCCACGCTTCACTCAGTGACCTTCCATATTTCTGTTCTGTGTTTACACACAGCCTAAGTCACTCAGTCTCCGGACCTCCCACTGGGAAAGTTGTGCTCACCGGGTACTCCCTCCCTCCTCCCACCCCCTGTACCCTGTCATTGAAGACCCATTGCAGCGTCTTCACCTCCTCCCTCCCAGGCACCTTGCCCATCTGTCTTCCCCTCTCCCTACTGTGTCTCTAACCTGCAAACATGCTCATTCTAAACACACCTTGACCCCCATTTTATACTAGCTTCTATCCAGTCTCTTCTCCCCTTTCTGTCCAGACTCCTGGCAAAGGACATGTCTGCTTCCATATATCCTATTTGCTGTTTAACTTCTGCAGTCTGACTCTGGCGTCATTATTCTACTGAATTTCTCTTATTAAGGTCACTGATGACTCCTTTTTTGAGAAATGAATGAGTCTTTTTCAGGCTTTAACTCCTGAGCCTCTCTGACATTTGTGGCATTGCATACGAGGCCCCCACGATCCAAGCTCTCTCTACTTCTCCATCTCCATCTTCATCTCCCACCACTCCCAAGGTCACATTTTATGCTCCAGTAGCACTAAATTGCTGCAATTCTTCATATTCATTTCTCTGCCTTCTTGCCTTTTCTTGGGATTCTCTTTCCTCTGCTTTTATTCCTCCTTGACTGGCCAGTATCTACTCATCTATTAGAATCAGGTGTGGGCACATCTTCTGCCGGCATCCCTCATTCTGTCCCCAGGCTGAGTTTGGTGCCTATAAGTAAAATCTATTTATCTCTATTGCAGCTTTGATCAGATGGTGTTAGTATTATCTCTTTATGTACTTGCCTCTCCATATGCCTGTGAGCTACTAGGAAAAGGGCCCTGTGCTTTAGTCTAGCATTTAGTGCAGTGCCTGGTGCATAGTAGTGCCAAATTGATGCCTACTGAATGGGTGAATGAATTTTGCCAAGAAAAATATTTGTAGAAGATGAGAGAGTTGTTGAAATTTGAAGGGTGAATAGTGCCCCGTAAAGAGGGGGAAGTACATCATTGCTTTCTTGAGGCAGGTTGCTTAGGGGCAGAGTCTGAGGTGGGCAATCTTGGGAAAGTGAGGGAGGCACCAGGGGAAGAGAGTTCAGCAAGGATGTGATCTGAGCCGGAACCCAGCTTCTACCTGGGCCCCAGGAGCTCTGACACGTGACCTGCACACAAAGGTGGTCCCCTATGTTGGTCAGTCAATGCCCTTAGGGTGGGGAGGTGTGGCTGCATTGTGTGGGGGGGTCATAACCTCCTGGGTCAAGTGACTGCCATGGAGCCACGGCCAGCTGAGTTACCTTTAGCCTTTATTCACAGTGGCTGAGGATGGAGGTCCCAGGCAGGCACAGGAAGCACCACCACTCTTGCAGCAAAGGAAATGGTGGGTGGAAGGATGCAGCTTGGGCCATGAGGGGAACTGCAAAGTGCTAGATATTGCTGGAGTGGCAGAGGAAGTGGGGGAGCCCTAAAAGACAGATGCCAGCTCTAGAAACCTGTGGGATGTGCTCAGCATATCAAATGTTTCATTCAGGTCACAGAGAGGGTTTCACGTGTTGGATTAACTGCTTTCAATTGCATTAGGAAATATTGGAGTGACATTAGTGAGTGAATGGAGGACAGGAGCAACACCAGAGCAGGGAGACCATTAGGAGAGCATTCAATAATCAAGGTGAAAGGTGGTGAGAGTCTGAACTAAAGTAGTGCAGTGGAGATGAGGGAGGGGTGTCAGATAAGAGAGAGATTAAGCAGTCAGGAGGGAAGGTGTTTGTGGTCATAGAGCACTCTCAGAACACCCCATAGGAGCAGTACCTACTTCTCTCACTGGGAAGACCAACTCTCCTCTTAGCCCTTAAAGCCATCTCTGTTTCCATCACACACTCACCTAGCCAGGAGTTATACAGTTTGTCTCATCTGAATCAAATAGTTCAAGGGGAGTACAGTTCTGGAGTTTTGCATTAAGGGATTTCCTTGTTTTCTGAATTTAAAAGTGTATGGGAGGAAACGTGTCAGGTGCCCTGTCTGTGTACGGCATTGTGCTGACACACAGGTAGCCAGGAGGGAGTGGACATAAAGATCAACAAAGTATGGGCCCTGCCCTCAAGTTGCTCATAATCTTGTAGGTGAGCTAGAAATGCAGACAACCAACCATACTATGAGGCAGGTTGTGATATGTGCCTCAGTAACAGTGTGCAATGCTTGATCTTGGTTGAAGGTGGAGAAGATTACAAGAGATAAACAACATGTTCTCATTGCCCAGATAAAGGAGGGATTAATTCTGACCATGGGCTCAGATCATCTTGCTTAATAGAAGATAGGATATTTGAGCATGGTCTGGAGGGTGAGAGGGATGTTGCTGGGTAAAGAAGGACCAGCAAATGAAGTCATTCTTCAGGGGAAATAACAACAACAACAAAACAACAACAACAACAACATATCCCAAAGGAATTAATAAGTTGGGGCTTGCCTAAAATAATTCCACAATAGTGCTGGAAATAGAAACACAGGCATTCCAGGTTTGGGTGTTTTAGTCTGAACTTTAATTGAATTCTTATTACTCTATCATTATGTTGGAGGAAACAATTTGAACTTCTAGGGGAAAGAATGCTATGTAAACAGAGGTGTCTGAAATAAATCGGTATATTAGTATACAAAGGATAGTAATTTAAGCCTGTTCAGATCCTAATAATAATAGTTGACTGACGTAAACAACACTAAATGCAAAGATTGTATTCAACCTGCTCAAATCACCCTTTGTGACGATCTCTCTTAAGACTAATCATTAGGAGAAGAGCTGGAAGATCTCTGGAATTCTCTACTTCAACTTCTTTCTCTTGCAGGTCAACAATGAACGGCTGTATCTACCTCTGAAATTGGGACAAGGGAAGATAAATATCTTTTCCTTTGGCTTCCATGTGGTGGTGGAAACTGATTTTGGCCTGAAGGTTGTGTATGACTGGAAGACTTTCCTGTCAATCACAGTCCCACGAAACATGCAGAACAGCACCTACGGCTTGTGTGGCCGCTATAACGGCAACCCTGACGATGACCTGGAGATGCCTATGGGTCTGCTTGCATCCAGCGTCAATGAGTTTGGGCAGAGCTGGGTGAAGAGGGACACCTTCTGCCAGGTGGGCTGTGGGGACCGCTGCCCTTCCTGTGCCAAGGTGGAAGGTTTCTCAAAGGTTCAGCAGCTGTGCAGCCTAATTCCCAACCAGAACGCTGGCTTCACCAAGTGTCACAGCAAAGTCAATCCCACCTTCTTTTACAAGAACTGCCTGTTTGACTCTTGCATTGATGGGGGCGCGGTGCAGACTGCCTGCAGCTGGCTACAGAACTACGCCAGCACCTGCCAGACTCAGGGGATTGCAGTGACTGGCTGGAGGAATTACACGTCATGCTGTGAGTCCTTCCCCTTATCTTGCCTTGTGTCTTAATTGGTGTGGACGGGTCGGTCTTCCATCTCTATAGGTGTCATAGAAAATTAAATAGAGCAATTTAAGGATAAGCACTTTGAAATTGAGTTAGTTGTCTAAAACAACATGTATAACCTACCAGAGTCTCCGTTTCTTTTTCTGTAAAACTGACTCATTTCATATGTTGCTCTGAGGATGAAATAAGATCATTTACCTTTTTATTTTTTAAAAAAATATTTTATTATATTTTATTTTTAAATCACTTTTTATTTTTCAATTACAGTTGACATACAATATTATATTAGTTGCAAGTGTACAACATACTAATTAGGCATTTATATAACTTACAAAGTGATCACCCAATAAATCTATTACCCATCTGACAAAATACATAGTTATTACAATATTTTTTACTATATTCCCTGTGCTGTACTTTACATCCCCATGGCTATTTTGTAACTATTAATTTGCACTTCTTAACCCTTTCTCCTTTTTCAAACCCATTCCCCCAAACCTCCCTCTGATCTAGCAACCACCAAAAGTTTCCTTGTATCTATGACTTTGTTTCTGCTTAGTTTGCTCATTTATTTTGTTTTTAGATTCCATATATCAGTGAAATATTAGGGCATTTGCCTTTGTCTGATTTATTTCACTCAGCATAATACACTCTAGATCCAATCCATGTTGTTGCAGATGGCAAGATTTCATTCTTTTTTTATGGAAGAGTTACATTGCATTGTATGTAGGCATCACTTCTTTCTCCATTAATTTTTGATGGACGCTTAGGTTGCTCCCATATCTTGGCTATTGTAAATAAAGCTGCGGTGAACATACGGATGCGCCTATGCTTTTGAATTGGTGTTACGGGTTTCTTTGGATATGATACCTGGAAGAGAAATTGCTGGGCCCTTCTTGTCTCTTGTTATACCCTTTATTTTAAAGTTTATTTTGTCTGGTATAAGTTTTTCTATCCCAGCTTTTTTTGTTTTTCCATTTGCATGAAATGTCGTTTTAAATTTATTTACTTTCAGTCTGTGCATGTCTTTCAATCTGAGTGAGACTCTTGTAGGCAGCGTATGTGAGGGTCTTGTTTTCTTATCCATTCAGCCACCCTATGCTTTTTGGTTGGAGCATTTAATCTTTACCTTTAAAGTGACTATTTATAGCTATATAGTTATTGTCATTTTATTGTTCATATTTGTAATCTTTCTTCTTCTTCTTAAAGAGACCCCTCAACATTTCCCATGATACAAATTTGGGGGTTGATGAGCTCCTTTAGCTGCCTCTCGTCTGGGAAGCTCTTTACCTGTCCTTCGATTCTAAATGACAGCTTTGGTTTGGAGTAACCTTGGTTGTATGTAGGTCCTTGCTTTCATCAGTTTGAATATTTTGTGCCAGTCCTTCTGGCCTGCAAAGTTTCTGTTGGGAGCCCCTTGTAGGTAACTAACTGCTTTTCTCTTGCTGCTTTTAAGATTCTCTTTGTCTTTAACCTTTGGCATTTTAATTATGGTGTGTCTTGGTGTGGGACTTTCAACGCATCTTGTTTGGGACTCTGTGCTTCCTGGGCTTATATGTCTATTTTCTTCATCATATTAAGGAACATTTTCATCATTATTTCGTCAAATGGGTTTACAGTTCCTTGCTCTCTCTCTTCTTCTTCTAGAACCCCTAGGATGCAAATGTTGGAACAATTGATGTTGTCCCAGAGGCCCCTTAAACCATCCTCATCGTTTTTTAAATATGTTTTTATTGATTTTAGAGAGGAAGGGAGAGAAAGATAGAAACATAGATGAGACAGAAACAGTGATCCGTTGCCTCCCACATGCCTCCTACTGGGGATCGCGCCTGTAACCTGGGCATGTGCCGTGACTGGGAATTGAACTGGTGACTCTTGGTGCATGGGTCGATGCGCAACCACTGAGCCACACCAGGTGGGACATCCTCATCTTTTTTTTTATCATTTCGTTTTTGCCATTCTGATTGGAATTTTCTGCTACCTTACCTTCCAAATTGCTGATTCTATCCTCTGCTTCATCTAATCTAGTGTTGATTTCCTTAAATGTATTCTCCATTTCAGTTACTGTATTATTCTTTTCTGACTGGTTCTTTTTATATTTTCTATCTCCCACTTTATGTTTCCTGTCTCCCTGAGGTTGAAGTTCTCACTAGATCATTGAGCAGCCTTATAACCAGACCAGTGTTTTAAACTCTGCATCTCGTAGATAGCTTGTCTTTATTTTGTTTAGGTTTTTTCCTGGAGTTTTGTTCTGTTCTTTCATTTAGGACATGTTTCTGTGTCTCCTCATGTTGACTGTCTCCCTGTGTTTGTTTCTATGTATTAGGTAGAGCTATTACATCAACTGTTCTTGGTAGAGTAGCTTTATGTAGTAGATGTCTTGTGGAGCCCGGGGACACAGTCTCCCTGGTCACCTGAGCTGGGTGTTCCACATGTGTCCCTTGTGTGGGCATGTGTGCCTTCCTGTTGTAATTTATGCTTGATTGACATCGGCTGATTGCTCAGGATGATTGTTTAAATCTGGCCACTCTGTGTTGGTTCTGGGGCCTCTTGGGAGGGGCTCTGGTGTAGGCCACAGTCAGTTGCTGCCTGTGCCCTGCTCAGGGCCACTTGGTATAAGCCATAAAGTTACCTGCAGATGGTTGCCGCTTGTCCTGGGCTTATAGGTGCCTGGAAAGCCTGAGCAAGTGAACTGAGGCTGACTGTTGCTAGTGTTAGGCTTGGGGCTGTTTAGCAAGAGGTGGGGGGCATGCTGAGACCAGATGTTGCTTGTTTGAGGTTTGTGAAACTAAGAGATTTTAGGAAAGTCCACAGCATGAGCCAAAACTGCTTGTATGGAAAAGCTACTGGAAGCAGCTTGGGTGGGCCTGCAAGTTGGGTGGGGGAGGGTCTCAGGGAGTCACCAGGGCGGGGCAAATGGTTTTAGCTAGGTTGATAGAGACTCAGATATGGTGCCCACCTGTGTGTGCAGGCTGGGTGGGGAGAGGGATCAACAAAGGAACAATGGCCTCTACGAGCACTTATAATGTCTGAGAGAAAACTGCTCTTCCAGTCCTCGGCCTGAAACCAGACAATTTAGTTCCTCCTCATATGTCCCTGGCACCTTTCAAGCGGTTGCCCCAGTTCTGGAGCTCAGACTGAGTGAGACCAATGGCAAGTAAGTCCATGTGTGTGCCCTTTAAGAGGAATGCCTGGGACACCTCACTACTCAGGAAGGACCTCTACAGCTGAGATATCCCTCCCAATTCTTATCTGCCACATGTGAGTATGAGACCAGCCTCTCCTACCTGTCTTGATGTGGCATCTTCTGTATATCCTCAGTTGTAGAACTTCAGGGAGTTCTGAATGATGGCTGTTCTATAATTGGCTTGTAATTTTGATGTGGTTGTGAGAGGTGGTGAGCACAGCCTTTACCTGCTCCACCATCTTAACCAATCACTTATATAAAGGGCAGAGCACCATACATGGTATTTGGACTCAGCAAGTACACAATAAAATTCTAACAAAGGACTAATAGGGAAAGAGTTAGCTAGTAGGTTAGTTAGCTCTAGAACCTCATGGGCCCACCGTTGTATTGATAATTTATATGCTCTCTCTAAGTGTGTTATTCTATTTGACTCATACATGTGCTGTATCAGACTTTGAGCTTATGAAACATAGCAAGGTGTTAAGAGCATTAGAGACAGAATAGAGCCCCTGGATTCTGGCCCTGCTCTATCTTTAAGAAGCAGTGTAGCCTTGGAGCATCTCACTTTTCCTCCTGGCCTGTAGTTCCCCCAGTGATGGTGTGATAAAGCTGCTGTCTGTATCCCTCATGCTGCAGAAGCATCCAGAGGGTACAGTTAGGTAGCTGGAGACACAGCAGCACATTCTGCATGCTAACTGGCGTTCTTGTTACATTAATGGCATGCTCTGAGCCAATCCCAGTGCCACACACCTCATCAGCATTACCTTATTTATTCTCTTCAGCAACCCAGTTAGTTGGGGAAAACCTAGACTCAGAGGAATTTTGTAACTTGCCTACAGTTATACGATCTCAGTAGCAAAGTCTGAATTTGACCTTCTTAACCCCAAAGCTCATGCTCTCGACCCATTCATTCACTATACTCGTATACTATGTACTGAAAGAATTTGCCTTCATTTAGCACATCATACTAGGAAAAAACTGGAGGAGAAACCACTATTGGTCTTTGGCCGATCTGTCATCTCAGTATCATTAGCTATACCAAATTTCTTTGTAGACCCAACTGTATAAAATGGCTACATATTGATGCTGAATGTGTGGAGTTCTAAATAAGTGATATAGCAAGGGTCCCAGAGAACAAACTCCCTTTGCATTCTGGAAAAAGAGGATTTGGATGAACAACCAGAAAGAATGTTATTGTTTAATACTCACACAGTTAATTTACATTCTACATAATTATGTTCATGCAGATTGTTGGAGGAAATGGGGAGAGGGAGAAAAAAGATTTTAATACCATTTCATCCAGACTTGGTCCCTGAGTGAGGCGTTGGAGTAATGATTCCAGAATTACTGTCCACACTAATTGACCTTCGATAACTTCAGTAAAATAAATATGCCTATAAAAAGTCAGGGTCTGGATATCTACCCAGAGCTGCCCTGGATTCATCAGGGTGAGCACAGTCTGGCCTGAGAGCTTGCCTTTCTGCAAATCAGAAAACCAAGTTGTGGACTCAGGGGTGTTGAAATGGTGCATATTTGGGAAAGAGTTTTAAGAAGGACATTGCTTGCTTCATCTTGAGACCCACTACAAGGACACCCTTTCTTCCTGAAGCCATGATGTGGCTGAACTGCTCTCTAGGATGGCTGGGATGGGGAGTGGCATAGTGTGTGTCCAAACCATTGCTTCTAGCTACAGTGAGCGACGATGTCATTGGAATAGTTGTTTTTTGAGGGGGATAATGCCAGGAACTCTCACCTTAAATATGGGTCTCAATTTTTGTCACTCCTGGGAAGGAAAAGGAATTGAGTTAGCAAGCCCCTATGACATTACCTCTGAAGATGAAGGTCTCCCTAGCCCTATAGAGCTTGGACCCAGAGGGCTAACAGTGCTGCAGGGTGAGGAAACCGGTTTAGAAAGGCTGACTTCGTACCGACATGAAGACTGTTTCCTTGTCCTTCTGCCCTTCTACCAGAACCCTTTTCTCTCCCCACCTTGATGTTTTTTCCAGACATCGGTTGCTTCCTCTATACGTAGTAATGGAGAGTTGGATCCAAGGCACTTAGAGCAGAGTCCGTCCTGCCTCATCCTCAGCCTTGGACCCACCCCACCCTTGCCTCCTCCATTTGCTTAGCAGTGTCCCTCACAGTAGGGTTATACCTCCTCCGACCTTGGCATTTCAGGACAGGGGGAATATCCAAAAGGGAGTACCTGAGAAGATGGTGGCAGTAACTGGCAAAGAGAAAATCTAAAATAAGAGAAATATTCATAATTTAAAGACAGTATGTGGGTGAGGATGGGGGAGGGGGTGCATACATTTGGAGGCACCTTAGTTTTCCATTTTAAAGTTAAGAAGCAGAAAAAATCTGGGAGAGACTGAATCCCAGTTCCACCCTTCGATCTGAGAGATCAGTGAACAGAGAAAATCTGTCTTAGATATACTTGCTTGTAACCATATTTCATATAACTCTAACCACTGAGAAGTAAAGGCAGAACTAGTACCCCTCCCCTCCCCTCATTCTTCTAAGACTTGATCCAATGCAATGTTCACAGGTTGCACAATGAGAAATGGTTCTTTCAGGAGAAGGGAGTTAGACCAGAATTGCCATTAAATTTATGCTTCATTGAGAGCAGAGTAGAGCTCTGCTGTTCTTTAACATCTCAATGCTATTAGCAGGTCCTATAAATGAAATAATTTATTACTCAATTACCTCATTTGTAAATGCATTGGAAAGTTCTTGACCCAAGTTGAACATATAGGGAAGGGGAAGTAAATCGTCTTAATTACTAACCTCTCCTTAAAATTCATTCAGCTGAATCTTTCATTCTTTCAGTGCCTTAAAATGAGGACTTAATGTGCTAGAGAGTGAACGTACATAACTGAAGAACATAATAAGGGAATAAGTTGCTTGGCTCTGACTACGTGCCAGGTACCAGTGTAGGTGCTCTAGGTACTCTTCACTGCCCACAGCAACCCTGTAAAGTAGGTACTATTACTAGTTCCATGGTCTTGAGGAAGAAACCAAAGCTCAGAGAAATTAGGTAATTTTCCCACGGAAAGTGGCTTGAGTAAGCTGGACAGTACTCTCCCCACAGAGCAGTGCAGCCTTCCCAACCCTGGTCAGGCCACGGGCCCGGGGGAGCTGGGGAATCCCCTGGTGCCGAAGGGGGTATTCAGTCTATAGAATCGGGAGTGGGGGGTGTCTGCCAGCCATTGGAGAATTCAGCGTGATGATGTCTCAAGAGCCAGGCCTCCCGGGCCTGGCACCTGGTAGGCGGTCAGTCCCGTTTGAGAACTGCTACCATTTTCCCTTTGACCCGAGGCAACTTCTGCTACTTCAGAGCCCTCATTGCAAAGTCTAGTAATTAGGGATTTTCTTACATAGTTCTCTGCAGATCCAATAAACTTTTGTTGAATAACTAAAAAAAGAATCCTATCACTGCTACTAAACAGTGACAGCTACTAATGGCAGAAGCTATCATTCAAGCACCAGGCACTGTACTAGAAGCTTTGAAAAGCTGAACCTCATTTTATCTTAACAACTACTTCATGAGGGAGATGTTTTTATGCCCGTTTTACAGATGAGGAAAAGCGGTTTAGAGAGGGTAAGTAACCTGCCCAAGGTGGCACTGCTAGGTAGTGGCAGAGCCAGGGCTCAAGCCAGGTCGTTTTGACTACAAAGCCCTGTCCATTCTACCGTATGCCATGGCTCTTCAGGGAACCCATGCATCCTGCCCACCTGGGAGCAAAGGCTAAATCAGCCCACTGGCCATGGAAAGAGACACACTGTGACCATAGTGGAACTCAAGAGTAGGGTTATCATCACTCACAGCCCTCATTACTTCATTTGGGTTGAGAAAGTCAGTATTCATATTTCAAAGTTTGTCTTAAAAAATCAAGTTTCTTAGCCTCCTGTTATGTTCTTAGCACTTTTTTGGGTGACATGGAAGAATCAGAAGCATAAAGTATGAAGTTTATAGTCTAGTTGGAGAAATAGGACCAGCGTACTTGAAACAATAATGGACATCTTTAAATCAGTAGCATATCATCCCAGATATCAAAACATGTTGTAGAACTTCAGTAATGAAAACTGGAACATGAACAGAAAAACCAACCAGTAGAAAGATATGAAATATAGAAATAGGTCGAAGTGCTAAGGGGAGATTGCTATATAGTGGCATTTGAAATCATCGGGGAAAAATATCTAAGCAGCTCCTTCACTCTTCACTTCAAAATAAAATCCAGACAGAACCAAGATTAAACAAACAAACAAAAGTTATAAAAGTGCTAGAAAGCAATAAAGGAGTTTTGTTTGGTTCAGTTTGGTAATCTTGCTGTAGAGAGGGCCTTTTCTAAGCAAGACTCATAAAGCCATAGGGAAAACCTGATAAATTTGACCACTTTAAAATTTCAAATTTCTACATATCAGAAACATAAAAGCAAATAAATATCCACAAAAAGCAGAGTCAAATGGAAAATGAAAAATATTTAATAACTGAATGACAAAAGTCTTTCATTTATAAAGAGATTTTACAATTTAATAAGAAAAAAATGTGTAAAGGACATTGAAAGACAATTAACAGAAAAAGACGTACAAATGGATTATAAACAAATGAAAAGGCGATGGGCCTCACAAAGAATGCAAACTGCAGAAGGATATAGCAGATACCATTTTTTATTATGGTAGAACACATATAACAGAATTTACTCTTTTCACCATTTCTAGTGTACATGTCAGTGCTTTTAAGTAGTCCATACTGTGCAACCACCACCACCACCTCCAGCACTCTTTTCATCTTGCAAAACTGAAACTCCATACCCATTCAGCAATAGCTCTCATCCCCAACCCCCAGTAACCACTCTTCTAATTTCTGTCTCTCTGGACTTGAGTACTTTAGATACTTCATGTAAGTGGAATCATACAGTATTTGTCTTCTTACAGGTGACTTCTTTCACGTACATAACGTCCTCAAGGTTCATCTGTGTTGTAGTATAATATAGACTTTCCTTCCTTTTCAAAGCTGAATAATATTCTGTTGTATGTACATACCACCTTTTGTTTATCCATTCACTCATCAACAGACCCGGCTGCTTCTACACTCTAGCTATTGTGAGTAATGCTGCTGTGAACATGGCATACAAATCTTTTTGAGATACTTTTTTCAAAACTTTTGAGTATTTACCTAATTCCAAAACTTTTGGAATTATTGGATCATATGGTAATTC
Source organism: Miniopterus natalensis (assembly GCF_054644295.1). NCBI lineage: Eukaryota > Metazoa > Chordata > Mammalia > Chiroptera > Miniopteridae > Miniopterus > Miniopterus natalensis. Next base: position 867,658 of record NC_142100.1, read on the forward strand.
CATGTTTAATCTTTTGAGGAGCTACCATAATGTCTTCCACAGCAGCTATACCATTTTACTTTTCATCAATGGTACACAAGGGTTCTAATTTCTCCACATCTTTGCCAACATTTGCTATTTTCCTGTTTTTTTAACAGTAGCCATTCTAATGGGTATGAGATCTCATTGTAGTTTTGGTATATATTTCTCTGATCATTAGTTACATGGAGCAGATTTTCTGTGCTTATTGGTCATTTATATACCTTCATTCATATATCTTCTTTGGAGAAATGTCTATTCAAATCCTTTGTCCATTTTTTAATCAGGGTGTTTGATTATTTTATTGTTGAGTTTTAAGAGTTCTCTATATATTCTGGATAGCAATCCCTTATAGCCACAGCATTTAACTTGTCATATTTCCAAGGATCGGAAAATTTGGTGATAAACAATCAGTGAGAATGCGGGAAAATAAACCTCCTGTAGACCTGGTAGGAGGAAAAATTAGCACAGCCTCTTTAGAAGGCAATTCAGTAGCATCTATCAAGGATTTAAATGGATATACCCTTTGACCCAATAATTTCACTTTCCAGAATTTATTGTACAGATTCACTTGCTCATGAGGGCAAATATATGTACAAGGATGTTCACTGCAACAGCATCAAAGCACAAGATGTGTCACGCAGCAATGCAAAAACAGTAATTCAAGGCTAAGTGGTATTGAGTAGAAATTCTCACATATTAGTAGTTGTGCTTTTAATATCTGTCTATTAAAATAAGTTTCTATAAAACTTTTAAGCAAACCTGTCTTTAATGATTGGCGATTGGCTAACACTTACTAAACACTTCTGTGCTGAGCACTGCTCTAAGCACAGACTCACTCAGTCCTTCCCAACAAGTCATGAGCAGGTGTCATGGGTATGTGCATGTTGCAGATTAGGGAGCTGAGAACCAGGAGGCTAATTAACTGGCTATGGTCTCTTACATCTGCCCCAGAGCCCACACTCTTCACCAGGACCCTAACTGCTTCCCATAACCATCTGCATGCTTTTGAAATCAATAGAACATAGTTAACATGGGTCAGTCTACACACACACACATAAGGCACATTTGCCTTCTCAGCAATCAAGGGGCTCAGAGGCCTACCGTCTATAAACTACTGCCTGAGAAGAAGGTTCTGTGGAAGTTCTGAGGTGAAGGTGAGTTATTAGAATAGGTGTAAGAGTGGGGAACTGTATGAATAAGACTTGAAGAATGGGGAGTTTGGATAGGCTGTGAGGATAAAGAAAGGCATGCCAAAGGGAGATCCGCATGAGTGAGGGCCTAGAGGTGGGAGTGAGTGTGGATGCCTAACTGAAACTGAGAGGCATGTTGGGAGGTGTGTTTAAGGTAGCAGATTAGAGGACCTCAAAAACAGGCTGAAGAGAGGACAAGGGTTATGTGAGGAACCTCCAGCTACCTTCATCTTCTCTTTGGTCCATTGTTTAAGCAATAATAACTCAGAGGCTTTATGTAAGCAGAGAGGATACTAGTAAGAAAAGGTGGTAAATTTCATTCTACCTTCCTCAACACCCCCTCCATCTCCCTAAGTAGGTGAGCAATGACTTCAGGAGATCACCTACAGTTCTTGGGACTGTACAAGTTTTGACTTGTGTCTTCTGTTCCAGCTGTCACCTGCCCTCCCAACAGCCATTATGAGAGCTGTGTGAGTGTCTGCCAGCCCCGCTGTGCTGCCATCCGCCTGAAAAGTGACTGCAACCACTACTGTGTGGAGGGCTGTCAGTGCGACTCGGGCTATGTCCTCAATGGCAAGAGCTGCATCCTGCCCCACAGCTGCGGCTGCTACTCAGATGGCAAATATTACGAGGTAGGAGAGCTTGGCACTGATTGTTCCTCTTTGCCAAGAGGTTAATCACAGTTGACCGATCTTCCCGCTTCATCATGAAGATTAGGGTGCTTATTTGTAGGGAGGTGGGAGAACAGAGAGGTTAACAACAGGTCTGTGGAGGCTCTTGCTCACTGAGTACTGGATTTGGAAATGCATTTGAGCCTCACTCTCCTCCCTCCTCCGTAGCAGCACGGTCGCTAGCACTCTGCATTCCCTCCTCTTAGCATTTGTGTTTCTCTCTCCCTATGCCTGTCTCTAGGCCCTCTGATTTCCTCTCCTGTTAATCTTAATTTGCTTCTCGAAAGCATTTGGAAATATGGTAGCTGTGAATATGACACTTGTAACTGTCTTAGCCAAGGACATTTTTAACTGGGAAATATGGGGCTTGAGGCTGGAAGCAATAGCTTTTCCTTTCTGGCTATTGAAGCTCCATGGGAGTGAGGGAAAGCATGTGCCATCTATCACTCTGGTACTATCTGCAGAGGATTCCACCTGAACTGCTTAATGTGATGCCCCCACACCTACCATTTGCTTCCCTATATATAGGGTCTTAAACATCTAGCTAATGAAGATGTCCTTTGTAGATATCACTTGGTAAAACATATCAGCCCACTAAATTGTTTACTTTGTACTTTATAAATTTTATTTATTTCAACTTTAAATAATCTTTTATTTTCAATTACAGCTGACATGTAATATTATATTAGTTTCAGGTGTACAACCCAGTGATCAGACATTATATAACTAACTAAATGATCATCTGTATAAATCTCATACGCATCTGACACCATACACAGTTATTACAGTATTATTGACTATATTCCCTGTGCTGTACTTTACATCCTTGTTACTATTCTGTAACTACCGATCTGTACTTCTTCATTCCTTCACCTTTTTCGCCCATCCCCCAAGCCCCTTCCCATCTGGCAACTGTCAAAATGTTCTCTGTATCTATGAGTCTGTTTCTGGTCTGCTTGTTCATTAATTTTGTTTTTAAAATTCAATTGTTGATAGATGTGTATTTATTGCCATTTTATTACTCATATTTTTAATGTTTTTCCCCCTTCTTCTTCTTAAAGAAGGCCCTTCAACATTTCATGTAATGCTGGTGAGTGGTGATAATGAATTCCTTTAGCTTTTTCATGTCTGAGAAGCTCTTTGTATGTTCTTTGATTCTATAATTGCCTTGCTGGGTAGAGTAATCTTGGTTGTAGGTCCTTGTTTTTCATCACTTTGAACACTTCTTGCCCCTCCCTCCTGCCCTGCAAAGTTTCTGTTGAGAAATCAGTTGACAGCCTTGTGGGAGCTCCCTTGTAGGTAACTAACTGCTTTTCTCTTGCTGCTTTTAAGATTTTCTCTGTCTTTAACCTTTGATGTTTTAATTATGATGCATCTTAGTGTGAGCCCCTTTGGGTTCCTCTCATTTGGGACCCTTTGTGCTTCCTGGACTTATGTGTCTATTTTATTCACCAGGTTAGGGAAGTTTTCTGTCATTATATTTTCACACAGGTGTTCAATTTCTTACTTTCTCTCTTTTCCCTCCGGCACCCCATGATGTGAATGTTGATATGCTTAAAGTTGTCCCAGAGGCTCCTTACACTATCCTCTTTTTTTTATTATTATTCTTTTTTCCTTCTACTGTTCTGATTGGGTGTTTTCTGCTTTCTTATCTTCCAAATCTCTGATTTGATCCTCTGCTTCATCTACTCCACTGTTGATTCCCTATAATGTATTGTTCATTTCAGTTAGTGTAATTTTCACTTCTGACTGGTTCTTTTTTATGTTTCCTATCTTTGTTGAAGTTCTCACTAAGTTCATCTACTCTTCCCCTAAGTTCATTGAGCATCCTTATAACCAGTATTTTTCTTTGAATCTAGTAGATTGTTTTTCTCCATTTTGTTTAGTTTTTTTTTCTGGAGCTTAGTTCTATTTTTATTTAGGAAATGTTTCTTTGTCTCCTCATTTTGACTGCCTCCCTGTGTTTGTTTCTATGTATTAGGTAGAGCTGCTACATCTCCCAGTCATGGTAGAGTGGCCTTATGTAGTAGGTGTCCTGTAGGGTTCAGTGTCACAGCCTTCCTATTTACCCATGCTGGGGATTCCAGGTGTGTGCCTTGCCCCCCCATGTGGGCTGTGTGTACCTTCCTGTTGTAGTTGAGCTTTGAATTCTGTTGGCACATCAATGGGAGGAATTTACCTCCAGGCTAATCAGCTGCAAGGACTGGCTGTGATCATTGACCATCTTGGAGAATCAGCTGTGCAAGGGCCAATCCCAGGAGAAACACTTACTTCAGTGGGGCTCTGGTGAGTCCTTCCTTTGCATGTGTCACTTATGGAGGTGGTTGGGTGGTACTTTGACATAGTCTAAAGCTCTCCACAAGTGTGCTGGCTCTGGGGTCTCCCAGGAGGTGCAGGCCAATGCCAGCCACCACCTATGTTCTGTGAGAGGCCACCCAGCATGAGCTACAGAATGATCTGCAGATTACTGCTACTTGTGCTGGGCTTGGAGGTGCCCAGAAGAGGTAAAGTTACAAAGCAAAGCTGGCTGCCACTATTGCCAGGCCTGGGGCCTCCTGGCACACTGAGGCCAGATACTACTAGTTTGAGAGATTTTAGGAAAGTCTGAAGCATGATTCAATACAAGCAGTTCATATGGAAAAGCCACTAGAAACAGCTTGAGTGGGCCTGCAATTTGCATGGGGCAGGGTCCCAGGGAATCACCAGATTGAGGAGAATAGAGATAGCCAGGTTGATGGAGACTCAAATATGGGGCACCCCAGTTGGCTCTGTGGGGGAGGGCTCAGCAAAGGAACAATGACCTCTGCTAGCACTTTTGTCTGGGAGAAAGCTGCTCCCCCCAGCTCTCTCCCTGATGCCCATCAATTCTGTTCCTCCCCATATGCCTCTGGCACTTTTCAAACTGCTGCCCCAGCACTGGAGCTCAGAGCAAGTGAGTCCTAGTAAGTCCACGTGGACCCTTTAAGAGGAATTCCTGGGACTCCAGGAGCCCTCCATCTCACTCAGCCACAATCTCTGCTGGTTTTTACAGCCAAAAGTTATGGGGACCTTTCTTTCTGGCAGTAGAACCCTGGTCTTGGGGGCCTGGTGTGGGCCTGGGACCCCTCGATCCTCAGCGGGACCTCTGCAGCCAAGATATCCCTCCAGATTCCTATCCAGCACACATGGGTAGGGGACCAGCCCATTGAGCCTCTCCACCTTCTTACCAGTCTCAATGTAGCTTCTTTTGTACATCCTTAGTTGTAGGACTTCCATTCAGCTAGATTTCAGTAAGTTCTGAATGACGGTTCTGTAGTTTAGTTGTAATTTTTAAAAATATTTTTTATTGATTTCAGAAAGAGGAGGGGAGGGGAGAGAGAGAGATAGAAACATCAATGATGAGAGAGTTGTCATTGATCAGCTGCCTCCTCCTCCTGCTCCTGCACACCCCTAACTGGGGATTGAGCCCACAGTCCGAGCATGTGCCCTGACCAGGAATCTAACCATGATCTCCTGGATCCTAAGTCAATGCTCAACCGCTGATCCACGCCCAGCCAGGCAGTTTAGTTGTAATTTTGATGTGCTTTTGGGAGGATGCAAGCACTGCTTTTATCTGCTCCACCATCTTGACCTGTGTAAATTCTTTATGTGCGTAATACTCAGTGAGGAAGGCCTTGCCTGAAGAAGGTATTTAGCCCATGGTTCTGTCTTAAGTCCATTTTCTCTTTAAACAACATCAATACCTTATATTGGTGAGTAGACAATTAACAGCAAATTGAGCATCTGCTATTTGCAGATTCCTATGCTAGTGGTATTGTTAGGGATGATAAAGCATGTTCCCTGCCTTAAGAAACTTAAAAAATCTATTCCAGAGAGGAAAATAAATGCACTTTAAAAACAAGAAAATCATTACAAAATGAAATAACAAGTGAAAAATAACATCCCACACAACTAATCAATTTTATTTTTTTAAATTTTTTAATTTATTTTTTATTTTTTAATCCTCACCTAAGGATATTTTTTCATTGCTTTTTCAGAGGGAGGGAGAGAGATGGAGAAAGAGAAACATCTATGTGAGAGAGACACATTGATCGGTTACCTCCTACACACACCCCGACCGGGGCTAGGGATCGAGCCTGCAACCTAAGTATATGCCCTTGGCTGGAATCGAACCTGGGACCCTTCAGCCTGCAGGCCGATGCTCTAACCACTGAGCAAAACTGACTAGAGCACTAATCAATTTTAAATGAAAAATAATAGCATCATTAATAAATTGAATGTCTGAATTGTAAATAAACTAGGCAAAAATAAATATTATCTCCTTTTTGTAAAGATGCATTGACTTGTTCAAGAACAACTAAGTTGACTTTACTTTGAGAATAAGTAAAAGAAAATAAATGTTGAAGTTACCCTCAATTTCACTTTCAGTGGGAAATTTGCTTAAATATTGTTTCAGAAAGACAGGAGAGAGTAGAGTTAAATAGTAGAGCTAATCAGCCCTAGCTGGTTTGGCTCAGTGGTTAGAGCTGGTCCAGTTGGCATGTGGACTGAAGGGTCATGATTCTGCCTCCAGCCAAGGGTACATACCTCAATTGCAGGCTTAATCCCAGACCCAGTTGGTATGCAAGCAGGAAGCAACCAATTGATGTGTCTCTTTTGCATCGATGTTTCCTCTTCTCTCTCTCTCTCTCTCTCCACTCTCTCTGAAAAGCAATGGAAAAAATATCCTCGAGGGAAGCCTAAAAAAAAATAGTAGAGCCAATCAAAGAAGACTTCTTGGGAGAGGTGGGTTTTGAAGTTAGCTTTTAGAAATATTGATAATTTGAAAGGAAAAGGCAAAACATGTAGTAGATAAGAATAATAAATTCTATTTTCTCACAATCTGGGAGAAGAAATAACCAGGATTGAGACTGGAAAAGCACAGTTCTCATCTCTGCTCCCCTGTCTGGAGCCTCACTGAATGTAGCCATCTAGCAAGCATGTCATGCACCCCTCAACAGAGATCCTGGAAGCCTGTGGCACAGGAGAATGACACTTGGGCTTGAACCTAGCTAAGCCATGGCTTGTGTGTGACATTGAACAATGTGTGTCATTACTCTGAGCTTCAGCTGTCCCATCTATGAAATGTGACTAATAATACCTACTCAATGATGATACTGTGTAATAATCTATGCCGGGTGCCTTGCCTGGTATGTGGTTCCTAGCAGTTCAGTAATTAGTTATTGTTACTTCTGTTATTCTCCTGAGGAGCATTTTGTAAATAAAAAGAATCCAGAAGTGTTTATGAAATGATGCATATAAAAGCCCTTGGAACTTCCAGCAAAGGCACAGTACAGCTCTTGGCAGCCATTAGTACTATAAACATTGCTAACTGCTTTTCATCAGAAAGTTCCTGGGTTTTGACAATAGCTTATAACTGCTAACTCACAGAACAAATAATGTGCATCTACTTGTCTCAATTCAAAGTTTGGGGCTTGTTTATACAATAGATTTCTTTGGAAAGAGAGGGCATATCTAGCTATTAGCACGTAGGGTAATCACCAGTTGTTGTTGTCTAATTAAGAGAGCAGTCACTTTACTGTGGTGCTAGTTTCACAGTCAAGGTCTCCTGTGGGATGAGTTACTTACCCTTTATCATAGCCACATGTGTCAGGTTATTTTTCTTTCCACTTATGTAATGTCTAACTTCTTATCAGAAATAGCCCAGACCATCCACTCAATTATTCTGCATATCTGAGGCTGCTGGCCTCTAGAGTATTTTACAGATCTGGAAGGAGGAAATACTTGGTTCCAGGAGCTACTTCACTTTGAGGATTAAAGTTATCAGCAGTGGCATCTTGAAGTGAATTAAGGAAAATCCTCTTGGAAGATCTTCGCCTGTATCTATTGACCCTTGAATCTGAGTCCTATCTGTAGCTGATATCCAGGATTTTATTAAGTCTATAGTTAAAGCAGAAAACAGTGACCAGACAGAAGCATAGACCTGTAGTACAATTAAAACATCTCTGCAGGTGTTTTAACTGCACTGTTCTGGTAAAGTGAGTTAGTGCACTAAGTGCCCAGTCTCTGTGCCATAGTCTGCTTGTTGGGAGCTCACCCAACTTGGACCGTCATGACCGCTTTCCAGCAGTTCACGGGGATTCCTAGTCTAGAAAAGTGCAAGATGGACAGCATAGACACGACCAGACGCAGCTGTATCTACAGGATGCTGCTCATTTGGGGAAGGGTGCAAAATGAAGGCTGCCCCAGTGAGGACGGCCTGTGACGCAGGTATGTCACGCACCATGGTGTAAAATCCTCGCCACCTGCGAGGGGGGCTGGGCCTTCGCCTGCAACAGCAGCTACGATTCTTCCAGTGCCTCCTCTATGTCAGGAACTTTGCTTAACCCATTTAATTTAATCTTAACACGTGCCCTACAAGATATTTTTGTAAATTAAATTACAGTTGACATTCTATATTGTTTTACTTTCGGATGTGTGGCATAGTGCGTAGACATTTATGTAACTTGCAGGTGATCCCTTGATAAGTCTTGCATCCGCCTGACTCCATACATAGATATTACAACCTTATTGAGTATATTTCCTATGCTGTACCTTACAGCACTGACTGTTTTGTAACTGCCAGTTTGTACTTCTTAATTTTTTAACCTTTTTCATCTAACCCCCAAACACCCTTCCTATCTGGCAACCATTGGCTTATTCTCTGTATCTGAGTTTGTTTCTGCTTTCTTTGTTTGTTGATTTTTTAAATTTTATGTTTTTAGTTTCTACATGTAAGTGAAATCATGTGGCAGTGGTCCCTGTCTGACATATTTCACTTAGCATAATACCCTTTAGGCCCACCCATGTAACAGACAGTAAGGTTTCCTTCCTTTTTGTGACCAACGTTCCATTGCATGCTGTATAGGCAAAGCTTCTTTATCCATTTTTCTATCGGTGGACACTTAGGTTGCTTCCACTTCTTAGCTATTGTAAAGAATGCTGTAGGGAATCTTATATCTTTTCAAATAAGTGTTTGGGACTTTTTTGTAAATATGCAGAAGTAGAATTGCTGGATTATAGGGTAGTTTTATTTTTAATTTTTTAAGGATACTCCATACTATTTTCCAGAGGCTACCAGTTTACAGTCCCACCAAGAGTGCATGAGGGTTCTCTTTTCCCCATGCCTTCACCAGCTTTTATTGTTTGTTGATATATTGATAATAACCACTTTGACAAGTATAAGGAGATATCTTATTATGGTTTTAATTTGCATTTCTCTGATGAATAGTGACATTGAGCATCTTTTCATATGTCTGTTGGCCATCTGTATGTCCTCTTTGGAGAAATGTCTACTCAGGTTCTCTGCCCATTTTTTAATCAAGTTGTTTGTTTTTCTGGTGTTAAGTTGTATGAGATCTCTACATATTTTGGATATTAAACCCTTATCGAATATATCATTGGTGAATATCTTCCCCAATTAAGTAGATTGCCTTTTTGTTTCATTGATAGTTTCTTAGTTGCCCAGAAACTTTTATTTTGATGTAGTTGCATTTGTTTATTTTTTTGTTTGTTTCCCTTGCCCAAGAGGAAATATACAAAAAAATTATTACTAAGTGATATAAAAGGTTTTATAAAATGTTTTCTTCTAGGAGTTTTATGGTATTGGTCTTACATTTAAGTCTTTAATCTATTTTGATTTTATTCTTGTATATGGTGAAAGAAAGTGGGCAGTTTAATTTTTTACATGTATCTGTCCAGTTTCCCCAACACCATTTATTAAAGAGACTATCTTTACCCCATTGTATATTCTTGCCTCCTTTGTCATAAATTAATTTATGGTGTGGGGTTATTTCCAGGTTCTCTATTCTGTTCCATTGATTTAAGTATCTGTTTAATGTCAGTACCATGATGTTTTGAATACTATGGCTTATAGTATAGTTTTATATCAGGGTGCTGGATACCTGCAACTATGTTCTTCTTTCTCAAGATTGCTTTGGCTATTCAGGGTCTTTTGTGATTCAATATAAATTTTAGGATTATTCTTTGTTCTAGTTCTGTGAAAAATGCCATTGGTATTTTTGATATGGTTGCATTGAATCTATAGATTATTTGGTAGTATAAACATTTTCATGGTTTTATTATTTTCTATCCACGAGCCTTCAGTTTATCTGTATCTCCTTCAATTGCTTTATTCAATGTCATATAATTTTCCAAGTACAGATCTTTCACCTCCTTGGTTAAATTTTTAGCTAGGCAGTTTTTCCTGATACAGTTGTAAGTAGGATTGTTTTTTTAATTTTCCTGATTGTTGTTGGTATATAAAATCGCAACTGATTTCTAAATATTAATGTTGCATCCTGCTACTTTACTGAATTCATTTATCAATTTTAATAGTTTTTGGTGGAATCTCTAGAGTTCTCTATATATAGTATCGTGTCATCTGCAAACAATAACAATTTTACTTCTTCTTTTCCCATTTGAGTGTTGGCTGTGGCTAAGACTTTCAATAGTATGTTGAATAGAAAATGGTAAAAATGGACGTTCTTATTACTGATCTTAAGGAAAATGCTTTTAGCTTTTACCATTGTGAATCATTTTAGCTATGGGTTTGTCATATATGGCCTTGATTATGTTGAGGTATGTTCCCTCTGTTTCCACTTTTCTGAGAGTTATTATCATAAATGGATGCTAGATTTTGGAAAATGCTTTATCTGATACTATTGATATGATGATACTGTTTTTTTCTTTCATTTTGTTTTGTGATATATCATGTTAATTGATTTGTGGATATTGAACTAACCTTGCATCCCAGGAATAAATCCCACTTGATTTGTCATATATTTAAATATATATATTCTGAATTCAAATTGGCAATATTTTGTTGAGGACTTTTGCATCTATGTTCATCAGGGATATTGGCCTGCGATTTTTTTTTTTTTTTTTTTTTTTTTGGTAATGTCCTTGTCTGGCCTCAGGATAATGCTGGCCTCATAAACTGAGTTTGAGAGTTATCTCTCCCATTTAATATTTTAGAATACCTTGAGAAGCATAGGTATTAATTCTTCTTTGAATGTTTGGTAAAATTCACCTGTGAAGCCACCTGGTCTAGAACTTTTGCTTTGGGGGAATTCTTTAATTACTGGTTTGATTTCCTTAGTAGTTACCTGTCTGTTCAGATTTTTTGCTTATCATTCAGATCTTAGAAGATTCAGTGTTTCTAGAAATTTATACATTTCTCCCAGGTCATCCAATAGGTTGGCATATAATTGATCGTAGTATCTTCTTATAATCCTTTGTATTTCTGTAATGTAAGATGTGACTTCTCTGCTTTCATAGCTGATTTTATATATTTGGATTCTCTTTCTTTTTTTACTTAATCAAAAGTATTTTTTTTACATTTAATATTATTTTATATTTTCTTCAGGTGTAGAGCATAGTGGTTAGACAATCACATTCTTTACAAAGTGATCCTTTGACATTTCCAGCACCCACCTAGCACCATACGTGGTTATTACAATATTATTGACTACATTTCCTAGACTGTACATTACATTACCTATCACTGTTCTGTAACTACCAATCTGTACTTCTCAATCCCTTTACCTTTTTCACACAGTCCCCCAAAACTCCTCCCCTCTGGCAACTATCAATCTCTCTCTCTGAGTCTGTTTCTGTTTGTTTTTTCTTTTAATTGTTCTTTAGATTCCACATATAAGTGAAATTATATGGTAATTGTCTTTCTCTGACTGACTCATTTTATTTAGCTTAATGCTTTCTAGGTCCATCCATGCTATGCCAAATGGTAAGAGTTCATCCTTTTTTGTGTGCAAGTTATATTCCATTTTATATATGTACTACCATGTTTTTTATCCACTTGTCTTTTGATGGACACTTGGGTTGCTTCCATATCTTGGCTATTGTAAAGAATGCTGCAATGAACATAAGGGTGCATATTTTATTTCAAGTTAGTAATCTGACTTTCTTTGGATATATATCCCGAACTGGAATCGCTAGGTCATGAAGCAGTTTTGTTTTTAATTTTTTTAAGAACCTGCATATAGTTTTTCATAGTGGCTGCACCAACCTGCATTCACACCAACAGTGCATGAGGGTTCCCTTTCCTATACATCCTTGCTGTCACTTGTTGTTTGTTCATTTATTGGTGATAGCCATTCTTACAAGTGTGTGGTGATATTTCACTTTGGTTTTAATTTGCATCCCTTGATGATTAGTGAGGAACATCTCTTCATTTGTCACTTTGCCAGCTGTATGTCCTCTTTGGAGAAGTGTCTGTTCAGGCCCTCTGCCTAGTTTTTAATTGGATTTTTTTCCTTAGTGTTGAGTTGCATGAGTTTGTTTTTTTTTGAAAAGATAAATTTTGGATATTAAGCCCTTATCAGATATATCATTGGGGAATATCTTCTCCCATTTAGTAGGTTGTCTTTTCGTTTTGTTAATGGTTTCCTTTGCTGGGCAGAAGCTTTTTAGTTTGATATAGTCCCATTTTTTCAAATTTTTTCTTGTGTTTTCCTAGTCCAAGAAGATATAACAGAAAAATATTGCTAAATGTCAGAGATTTTACTGCCTATGTTATCTTCTAGGATTTTTATGATTTTGAGTCTTACATTTAAGTCTTTAATACATTTTGAGTTTATTTTTGTATATGATGTAAAAGGGGGTCTAGATTTATTTTTATTTTTTGCATGTATCTGTTCAATTTTCCCAGCACCATTTATTGAATAGAGTGTCTTTACCGTATTGTATGTTTTTGCCACCTTTATTAAATATGAATGGACTATATAAGTGTGGATTTATGTCTGGAATCTCTATTTTGTTCCATTGATCTATGTGTCTCTTTTTATGCCAGTATCATACTGTTTTGATTATTATAACCTCATAGTATATTTTGATATCAGGTAGCGAGATAACTAACTTTGTTCTTATTTCTCAAGTTTGCTGTAGCTATTCATTATCTTTTGTAGTTTCATATAAATTTTAAAATTATTCTAGTTCTGTGAAATATTCCATTGGTATTCAGTATGAATTGCATTGAATATATAGATTTCTTTGTGCAGTATTTACATTTTAATGATGTTATTTCTTCCTATCCATGAACATGGTATATACTCCCACTAATTTGTATCTTCTTTCATTTCTTCATTGTTTTATAATTTTCTGAGTACAGGTTTTTTACTCCCTTGGTTAAATTTATTTGTAGGTATTTTTTAATGCAATTATAAATGAGATTGTTTTCTTAGTTTCCCTGTCAACAGTTCATTACCGGTGTATTAAAATACAGCCAATTTCCATTGATGGACACTTGGGTTGCTTCCATATCTTGGCTATTTATTTTACATTCTGCTAATTTACTAATTCATTTCTCAGTTCTCGTAGTGTTAGTAGTGTTTTGGAGGAATATTTAGGGTTCTGTATATACAGTATCATGTCATCTGCAATAATGACAATTTTACGTCTTCCTTTTCAGTTTGGATGCCTTTTATTTTTTCTTCATCTGATTATTGTGACTAGGACTTCTGGTGCTATGTTGAATAAGAGAGGTTATAGTGGACATGCATCTCTTCTTCCTGATCTTAAATGAAACACTATTAATTTTTCCTTGTTGACTATGATGTTAACTGTGGGTTTGTCATATATGGCTTTTATTATTTTGAAGTACTTTCCCTATATTTCCACTTTACTGAGCATTTTTATTTACAAGTGGGTGTTGCATTTTGTCAAATGCTTCATCTGCATCTATTGATATGATCATATGACTTTTATCCTTCATTTTGTTTATGAGGTATAACACGTTAATTCATTTGTGGATAGTGTACCAACCTTGCATCCCAGGAATAAATCATTGTTTATGTTCTTTATCTTTTAATTTTTATTTATTTTTGTTCAAAATATTACAGATGTCCCTTTTTCTCCCCATTGACCCCTTCCATCCCCCCTCTCCAGTCCCTCACCACACGATTGTCTGTATCCTTGGGTTGTGCATATATGCATATAAATTCTTTGGTTACTCTCTGCCCTGCCACCCACCCACCACTTCCCTTCCCCCTGAGATTTGTCAGTCTGGTCCATGCTTCCATGTCATTGAATCTACTCTCTTCATCAGTTTATTAAGTTCTTTAGATTTCACATATAAGTGAGATCAGGTGATGTTTGTCTTTCTCTGCCTAGCTTATTTCACTTAGCATAATATTCTCCAGGCCCATCCATACCATCCCAAACGGTACAAGATCTTTCTTCTTTAGAGCTGCGTAGTATTCCATGGTGTATATGTGCCACAGCTTTTTTATCCACTCATCTACTGATGGGCACTTGGGCTCTTTCCAGATCTTAGCTATTGTAAATTGTGCTGCAATGAACATAGGAGTACATGTATTTTGATTAGTGTTTCAGGATTCTTAGGATATATTCCTAGAAGTGGGATCACTGGGTCAAAAGGCAGCTCCATGTTTAATTTTTTGAGGAACCTCCATACTGTTTTCCATAGTGGCTGTACCAGTTTGCATTCCCACCAGCAGTGTACCAGGGTTCCCTTTTCTCCACATCCTCACCAGTACATGTCATTTGTTGATTTGTTGATGGTATCCATTCTGACAGGTGTGAAGTGATACCTGATTGTGGTTTTAATCTGCATCTCTCTGATGATTACTGATACTGAGCATTTGTTCATATGTCTCTTGTCCATCTCTATGTCCTCTTTTGAGAAGTGTCTATTCAGGACCTTTGCCCATTTTTAAATTTGATTGTTTGTCTCCCTCTTGTTGAGTTATATGAATTCTTTGTACACTTTGGGAACTATCAGTTGCATCCTTGGCAAATATGTTTTCCCAGACTGTGACGTTCTTTTGTATTTTGAGGCTGATTTCTTTTGCTGTGCAGAGGCTTTTTAGTTTGATGTAGTCCCATATGTTTATTTTTTCTTTTGTTTCTCTTGCCCTGGACGATGTATCAGTGAAAATTCTACTACCTGAGATGTCTGTGACTTTACTGCCTATGTTTTCTTCTAGGATGTTTCTGGTTTTGCAACTTACACTTAAGTCTTTTATCCATTTTGAGTTTATATTTGTGTATGGAGTAAGTTGGTGGTCTAGTTTCATTTTTTTGAACGTACCTGTCCAATTTTCCCAGCACCATTTGTTGAAGAGACTGTCTTTACTCCATTGTATGCTCTTGCCTCCTTTGTCAAATATTAACTGACCATACTGGCGTGGGTCTATTTCTGGGGTCTCTGTTCTGTTCCATTGATCTATATTTCTGTTGTTGTACAGGCTGTTTTGATTACAATGGCTTTGTAGTACAATTTGATATTCGGTAAAATGATCCCTCCCACTCTGTTCTTTCTCAAGATGGCTACTGCTGTTTAGCATCTTTTTTGGTTCAATATAAATTTTTGGAATATTTATTATAGATCTGTGAAATATGTTGTTGGTATTTTAATAGGAATTGCATTGAATCTATAGATTGCTTTGGGTAGTATGGACATTTTAATGATATTAATACTTCCAGTCCATGAACATGGTATATTCTTCCACTTGTTTATGTCTTCCTCTATTTCTATTTTCATTGTCCTGTAGTTTTCCGAGTATAGGTCTTTTACATCCTTGGTTAAGTTTATTCCTGGGTATCTTATTTTTTTAGTTGCAATGGTAAATGATATTTTTTGTTTGTTTGTTTCTCCTTCTGAGAATTCATTGTTGGTGTATAAAAATGCCATCGATTTCCAGATGTTAATTTTGTATTCAGCTACCTTACTGAATTCATTTATCAAATCTAATAGTACTTTGGTGCAGTCTTTAGGGTTTTCCTTGTACAGTATCATGTCATCTGTAAATAATGACAGTTTTGCTTCCTCCTTTCCAATTTGGATACCTTCTATGTTTTCTTCCTGTCTGATGGCTATGGCGAGGACTTCCAGTACTATGTTGAATGAGTGGTGAAAGCAGACATCCCTGTCTTGTTCCTGATTTTAAGGGAAATGGTTTTAGTTTTTGACCACTGAGTATGATGTTGGCTGTAGGTTTGTCATATATGGCCTATATTATGTTGAGATATGATCACTCTATTTTCACTTTGCCGAAAGCTTTTATCAAAATTGGGTGCTGGATTTTGTCAAATGCTTTTACTGCTTCTATTGATATGATAATATGACTTTTGTCCTTCATTTTGTTTATGTGATGTGTCACATTTATTGATTTGTGGATGCTGTACCAGC
Source organism: Miniopterus natalensis (assembly GCF_054644295.1). NCBI lineage: Eukaryota > Metazoa > Chordata > Mammalia > Chiroptera > Miniopteridae > Miniopterus > Miniopterus natalensis. The sequence continues at coordinate 883,728 of NC_142100.1, forward strand.
CTTGCATCCCTGGAATAAATCCCACTTGGTTGTGGTGTATGATCTTTTTAATGTATTGCTGGATCCAGTTTGTTAGTATTTTGTTGAGGATTTTAGCATCTATGTTCATCATGGATATTGGCCTGTAATTTGCTTTCTTTGTAGTATCTTTATCTGGTTTTGGAATTAGGATGATGCTGGCCTCATAAAAAGAGTTTGGGAGTTGGCCCTCCTCTTGAATTTTCTGGAATAGTTTGAGATTAATAGGTGTTAATTCTTCTTTGAATGTTTGGTAAAACTCACTTGTAAATTCATCTGGTCCAGGGCTTTTGTTTGCTGAGAGTTTTTTTTATTACTGCTTCCATTTCATTAGTTATCAGCCTTTCAGATTTTCTGCCTCATCCCAATTCATCTTTGGAAAATTGTATACTTTTAGGAATTTGTCAGTTTTACCCATGTTCTGTAGTTTGTTGACATATAGTTGTTCATAGTATTTTCTTACGATCCTTTGTATTTCTGTTGGGTCAATTGTTATAGCTCCTCTTTCATTTCTGATTTTGTTTATTTGGGTCCTCTCTCTTTGTTTCTTGGCGAGTCTGGCTAAAGATGCATCAATCTTATTTATCTTTTCAAAAAACCAGCTCTTGGTTTCATTGATCTTTTGTAATTTTTTTTAGTCTCCATGTCATTAATTTCTGCTCTGATCTTTATTTTTTCCTTCCTTTTACTTCCTCGGGGCTTTTCTTACTGTTATCTTTTTAATTCTTTTGGTTGTTGTGTTAGATGGTTTAGTAGAGCTTTTTCTTTTTTCTTGAGGTACACCTGTACTGCTATGAACTTTCCTTCAGGACTGCTTTCGCTGTGTCCCATAGATTTTGGGTTGTCTGTTCATTTTCATTTTTTCCATGAAGTGTTTGATTTCTTCCTTGATCTCATTGGTTACCCACTCATTGTTTAATAACATGCTATTTAGCCTCCATGTGTTTGAGTATTTTTGACTTTTTTTATACTGGTTGACTTCTAGTTTCATGCCATTGTAATTTGAGAAGATGCTTGATTTCATTCTTCTTGAACTTGTAGAGACTTGCCTTGTGCCCTAATGTGGTTTATTTTTGAGAATGTTCCATGTGCACTTGAGAAGAATGTGTATTCTGCTGGTTTGGGATGAAATATTCTATAAATGTCAATTAAATCCATTAGATCTAGTGTGTCATTTAAGGTCTGTGTTTCCCTCCTGATTTTTTGTCTTGATGGTCTGTCCAATGATGACAGTGGGGTGTTAAAGTCCCCCACTATGATTGTGTTGCTGTCGATCTCCCTCTTAAAGTCCCCCAAGAAATTTTGTATATATTTAGGTGCTCCTATATTGGGTGCAAATATATTTATAAGGGTTATTTCCATTTGTTGGATTGATCCCTTTAATGTTATGTAGTGACTTTCTTTGTCTCTTATTATGGTCTTTATTTTGAAGTCTATTTTGTTGAAATAAGCATTACTACTCCAGCTTTTCCTTTGCTTCCAATTACATGGAATATTTTTTTTCCATCCCTTTACTTTTAGGTTGTGTGAATCTTTTGCTCTCAGTTGGGTCTCCTATAGACAGCCTATATATGGGTCATGTTTTCTTCATTCAGCTACCCTATGTCTTTTGATTGGGCCATTTATTCCATTTACATTTAAGGTTACTATTGATATATATTTATTTAATGCCATTTTCCCCCTTTATGCTGATGTACCTTTCTCTCAATATTTATTCTTTTTTAAAGCAGTCATTTTAGCATTTCTTGCAATGCTGGTTTGGTGGTACTGAATTCTTTTAGTTTTCTTTTGTCTGGGAAAGGTCCTTATTTCACCTTCAATTTTAAATGATAGCCTTGCTAAATAAAGCAGTCTTGGTTGCAGGTTCTTGCTTTTCATTACTTTGAGAACTTCATGCCACTCCCTTCTGGCCTGAAGAGTTTCTATTGAGAAATCTGCTATCAGTCTTATGGAGGTTCCCTTGTAGGTCACTGGTTGTCTCTCTCTCTCGCAGCTCTTAATATTCTTTGTCTTTAACATTTGCCATTTTAATTATGATATGTCTTGGAGTGGGTCTCTTTGGGTTCCTCTTGTTTGGAACCCTCTGGGCTTCCTGAACTTGTGTGGCAGAAATTCTCCCTTACCAGCTTAGGGAAGTTTTCTGTCCTTATTTCTTTCACAAATTTCTCTATCTCTTGATGACTTTCCTTTCCCTGTGACACCCCTATGATGCAAATGTTGTTTCACATCATGTTGTCCCTAAGCTCCCTTAGACTGTCCTCGTGCTTTTAAAGTATTTTTTTTTTGCTTCTCTGATTGAGTAGCTTTTTCTGCCTTGTCTTCTAAGTCACTTATTCTATCCTCTGCTTCATTGAGCCTGCTTTTAATTCCTTCCAGTGTAACATTGATATCAAATACAGTATTCTTCATTTCTCCCTGGTTGTTATTTATTATATCTAGCTCTTTTTTCATGTTTTCACTAATTTCCTGGACCTTTCCATTAAGTGTTTTGTTCTCTTTAATTTCCTTGAGCATCTTTATAACCATTATTGTGGACTCTATTTCTGATAACTTGCTCAACTCCATCTCATCAAGGTATTTTTCTGGCAATTTTTCCTTTTCTTTAGTTTGGGGGTTGTCTTCCCATTTTGGTGGCTCTTAGTGTTTGTGTCTGTATATTTAAATATATTTGCTGTTTCCCAGTCTTGTGGGGTGGGATTTTGTCGTGTATTTCCAGTGGAGTTCAGTGGTGTGTTTTTCTTATACTTCTGAGCTGTTTGCTCTAGGCATGTCCCTTTTGTGAGTTCTTTGGGCTCTCTTATTGTGATTTGGTCTAGATTGTTGTTGACCCATTCTTGGGAGGAGTCCTCTCTCAGGTTGGCTAACTGTGTCTCAGCCCCAACCACATCATATGAGCTGTTGTATGGGTGCTGGCAAGGCAAGACAGTACACAACCAAACTGCTAGGGAACAAGCAGTATCTTACAAAATATCCTGACAATCACTATGAAAACATCCCAAGTGAAAGTAGAATTGGGAGAATGAAGTGAGAGCACAAATACTAAAGCAAAAAAAAAAAAAAAAAAGAAAAGAAAAAAGAGCGAGAAAAGGATATTATTGCTAATAGTAATGAAAAAGAAAAAACAAAAATAATAAACTAAAATAAAAAGTAAAAAATAGAGAAGCTACTGGGAGATAAAATAGGCAGAGAAAAGATTCTCAAAGATGGGCAAGCAAAAAATTAAGAGTAGAGTGTAGGAATAGGAAAATAGTTGAAAATGAAAAAACAAAAATACAATAAAGAGAAACAGAAACTAACAATCAAACAAAAAGACAGGCAGAAGAGGAAAAAAGAAAAGGGGGAAAAAAGTTATGCCAATGGAATGAGAAGAGAGAGAGAGATAAAGCCAGGGCACAGAGGGAGTCAAATAAGAGATATGGGGGAAACGATAGAGAAAAGCAGTAAACTTATTGGTTATAATGATAATGTCCCAGCAATTAAGCAGAGAATATCATGAAAATCTTGATAATGGAACAAAAGTCAAAACAAAACAAAGAAGAAAAAAAAAGGCAAAGCAAAACAATTTTTTTTTTAATATTAAAAATTAATTTTTTGAAAATTTTTTTTCCCTTTTCTCTTTTTTTCTTGAGGAAAAAAACAAAATCAATCAGGTGAGTTTCATCAGGAAGCTTATGTTGTCTGCAGCTCACTGTTTTGTATGCTGATTTCAGGTCTCCTAGGAGGTACTTTTTTATCAGCCAACATCAGGAGCTATCCAGGTTTGGCTCTGGTGTCCTTAGGTAGTTGGTTGATCTGAGGGTCTCTGAGGACCACCTCCTCTTGTCAGCTACTTTGCCTCCCTCTTGTGGCTGTCTGGTCTTACTCCAGAGTCTTCTGAAAAGTCTTTAGGGTGCAGGCCTGCTAGTGTAGCTGGGGATATTACTCCCCTTACTGAGAGGTTTTGCTGTTAGGCACTCACTCTGGGGAAGTCAGTCTCTGCTTCAAAGCCAGCTCCTCAGTCTGTACCCTATCCTCCAATTCTAGTTCCCCACAAGATGGCCTGCTGCAGGTTCAGATTGAATTCAGTCTGTTGCCTTTTCTATATGGGCAGTTTCAGTGGCCTGGGCACAGTGGGTTCGATTAAAAAACATTCCAGTGAGCACTTTACCCCCCATCCCCCAGCAGGGGTTTTAAGCTTTTCCTCCAGTTCTAGTCCCAGAGAGACTTACTCTTGTACAGTGGTACCTTGGTTTTTGAACGTCTCCATAGACAAACATTTCAGTTTACGAACACTGTAAACCCGGAAGTAAATGCTTCAGTTTTCGAACTGCCTCAGAAGTTGAACATGCCATGTGGCTTCCACTGAGTATAAGACCCTGAGGCCTAGCTGTCAGCTGTTGATCCCTCGGTTTTTGAACGTTTCAGAACTTGTACAATCTTCCAAACAGATTGTATTTGAAAACCGAGGTACCACTGTAATGTCCTCCTGTGAGCTGTTCTCCCTTCTCCCTCAGGACTGTGCCCTGCAGGAGATATGTGGGGGCTCAGTGAGCTGAACTAGCCCCTTTCTTGTTGGGGGGGGGGTGCTCCTAGCCTGCAGGAGAAGTAGACATGCTCTGCCCCTCCTTTCCAAGATCTGGTTGGCTGATTGCATGGGTCACACTAATTTCAAACTCTACACAATGTAGACATAAATCCCAGCTTTTGCTGGTCTGTCTCCCCAGTGCAAGCCAGGAAAGTGGACGCCTGTTCAGCAGTCAAAAACTCAAAAATGCACAAAGCAACACACAGGCAGAGAATCCTCCCTGCAAGGTCCCACCTCCCCCATGCGTAGGCACCATGTAAGAGAGGTCACAAAGTCATTCCCATGCAGCTCCCCTGCACAGCTGATCTCAGTAAAGCTGGGGCAGCTCTTTGTGTGCTATCCATGCACCCCTCAGGGAAGGTCAGAAATCCCAGATTTTCCCCACAGGGAGCTCAGGTGGCCGGAGACCTGCTCCACCCCACAGGCATCTCTATTCCATCGCTGGTGGCGGAAGCGCTCTCTTCCCCTTGCCTTGCCACACAGATTAAATGCTCTCTGGGGTTCTTCACAGTGCCTTACAGGAAGCCAGAGGGTCCCTGCATGTGGCTGCTCAGTGCAGCCCTCTGGCCCCTTTCTATTCAGGAGCCATACGCTGTTGAACTGCCTTTCCTATGGTCAGTACCCAGTGTGAAAGATGCCTGTCATGACCGCCATTAGAAGCTTTGTTTCCCTCCTTGCAGGCACACTGTTCCCCTGAGTCCCTCTGCCCTCCACATGGGGCCCCCCTTCCCTTCTCCTTTGCTCTGGGTTTGAGATCCCAGCTTTTGGAGGCCAGGTCCACACTCCCAAGGGGAGGGAGCTTTGCAGCTGCTAGCCCTAGGGCCTCAGAGGCCAGCACAGGCTTCAAGGGGGAGGGGGAATCCCCCTTTCTATGCCCAAAACTCTCTTAGCAGACTCTATGATGTTTCTTCAGTGCTCCCTACTCGAAATATGTACACTCAGGTATATTTCTCTGGTTTTTCCAAGTTGGTCACACAGTATTTTAGCAGTAAATTGAGTCTGTGGCTGTGAGCAAGTGCTCTCTGCTTTTTGTCAAAGTGCCACCATCTTCCCACACCTATGCTCTTTATAATGTACTGCTAAATTTGGTTTGCTAATATTTTGTTGAGGATTTTTGCATCTGTGTTCATCGGGGATATTGACCTATAATTGTCTTTCTTCATAGTGTCTTTATCTGGTTTTGGAATTAAAATATTGCTGGCCACGTAAAATGTTCTTGGGTGTTTTCCCTCCTCTTGAATTTTTTGGAATAGTTTGAGAAAGATAGGTATAAGTTATTTTTTGAATGTTTGGTAAAATTCACCTGTGAAGCCACCTGGTCCAGGACTTTTGTTTCTTGGGAGGTTTTTAATTTATTTTATTATTGCTTTGATTTCATTAGTTGTATTTGGGCTGTTCAGATTTTCTGTTTCTTCTTTATTCAGTTTTGGAAGATTGTATGTTTTCCAGGAATTTATTTGTTTCTTCCAGATTGTTTAATTTGTTGGCATATAGTTTTTCATAATATTTTCTTACAATCCTTTGTATTTCTGTTGTGTCAGTGTTACTTCACCTCTTTCATATTTGATTTTATTTATTTGGATTCTTTCTCTTGTTTTCTTCATAAGTCTGGTTAAAGGTTTGTCAGTTTTATTTATCTTTTCTGATAATCAGCTCTTGGTTTCATTGATCTTTTGTATTGTTTGTTTACACTACATTTTGTTTAATTTCTCTCTGGTCTTTATACTTTTTTCCTTCAATTCACTTTGGGCCTTGTTTGTTGTTCTTTCTCTATTTCCTGTTGGTGTAAGTTTAGATTTTATATTTGAAATTTTTCTTGTTTCTTCAGGTAGGCCTGTAATGCTTGAATTTCCCTCTTAGGACTGCTTTCACAGTGTCCCATAAATTTTGAGTAGTTGTGTTTCCATTTCAATTTGACTCAAGGTATCTTTTGATTTCTTCCCTGATCTCATTGTTAACCCATTCATAGTTTAGTAACATGTTATTTAGCCTCCATGAGTTGTGTGTGTTTATCAGTTTTTTCTTTTAACTGATTTCTAATTTCACATAACTATGGTTAGAGAAGATGCTTTATATGATTTCAATCTTCTTAAATTTATTTATGTGTCCTAACGTGGTCTTTTCTGGAAAATATTTCATGTGCACTTAAAAAGAATGTATATTCTGCTGCTTTGGGATGAAGTGTTCTAAACATTCCAATTAAATCCATCTGGTCTAATGTGTCAGTTAAGACCTCTGTTTCCTTGTCAATTTTCTGTCTGGATGATCTATCCATTGATGTTAATAGGGTGTTAACGTCTCTTACTGTCAATCTCTCTTTATGTCCATCAATATTTGCTTTATATATTTTGGTACACCTACACTGGGTGTGTAAATGTTTAGAAGAATTATATGTTTTTGCTTTATTAATCCTTTATTATTAAGAAATGTCTTTCTTTGTCTCTTATTACACCTTGTAAAGTATATTTTGTCTGATACAAGTATTGCTATCCCAGCTTTTGTTTTGTTTTCATTTGCATGAAATATTTTTTCATCTCTTTACATTCAAGTTGTTTGCTCTTTTCATTCTTAGGTAGGTATATGTAGATAGCATATATTTGGGTCCTGTATTGTTATCAGTTCAGCCATTTGTTATTTTTGATTGGAGCCTTTAGTTTAGCTCACTTTCTGTTTTTTTTAATTTTGAAGGGAATTCCTTTTATTTTTTTTCTCTTTATTTAATTTTTCCATCACCACTTATCCCCCTATACCCTCTACTGCCTCCAACCGCCCCCTTACCCCAGCTATCACCACACTGTTGTCCATGTCCATGAGTTCTTTCTCTCTTTTTTCTTTGCTCAACCCCTCCACCCCCAAACAATCCCTGCAACAGAGCTGCCTGCCTGCTATCTATGAGTTTGTCTCTATTTTGCTTGTTAGTTCAGTTTCCACATAGTTAGATTCCACATATGAGTGAGGTCATATGGTACTTGTCTTCCTCTGACTGGCTCATTTCACTTATGTTCACTTATAATGCTCTCCAGGTCCATCCAGGCTGCAACAAAAGATACAATTTCCTTCTTTTTATGGCTGAGTAGTGTTCCATGGTGTAGATGTAGCACAGTCGTTTTATCCACTCATCTACTGATGGGCACTGGGCTGCTTCCAAATGTTGGCTACTGTAATAACACAGCAGTGAACACGGGGGCCACGTATCCTTTTGAACAGTGTTTCGGGATTCTCTGGATAAATTCCCAGAAGTGGAGTTGCTGTGTCGTAAGGCGGCTCCACTTTTAATTTTATTTTATCCTTGCCCAAGTATATTTTATCCACTGGTTTTGAAAAGAGCGAAAGGAAGGGTGGGGAGGGGAGAAGGGAGCGGGAGGGTGGAGAGAGAGAGAGAAAGAGAAACATTGATGTGAAAAAGAAACATCAACTGGTTGCCACCCACACATACCATGACCAGGTCCTGGGATTGAACCTACAGCCCTGTTGGTGCCCTGATCTGCAACCTTCAAACCTGCAACCTTCCCGTGCACTGGATAATGCTCTAACCCACTGAGCCACACCGGCTAGGCAGATTTCTAATTTTTTGAGGTAACTCCTACTGCTTTCCACAGTGGCTGCACCAGTCTGCATTCCCACCAGCAGTGTGCAAGGGTTCTTTTTTCTCCACACCCTCACGAGCACTTTTCTGTTGATTTATTGATTTAGCCATTCTGACAGGTGTGAGGTGATATTTCATTGTGGTTTTAATTTCCATTTCTCTTATGATTAGTGACACTAAGCATCTTTTCATATGTCTCTTGGCCATCTGTGTGTCCCATTTGGAGAAGTGACTCTTCAGGTCTCTTGCCCATTTTTTATTCGGATTGTGGTTGGTTTTTTTTTTTTTTGGTTGAGTTTTATAAGTTCTTTATAAATTTTGGATATTAACCCCTTATCAGATGTGTTGGTGAATATGTTCTGCCATTCAGTGGTTGTCTTTTCATTTTGTTGACAGTTTCCTTTGCTGTGCAAAAAACTTAAAAAAAAAAATCTTTATTTCAGGGAGAAGAAGGGAGAGGGAGAGAGAGAGAGAAAGATCAGTGATGAGAGAGTCATTGATCGGCTGCCTCCTGCACACCCCGTACTGGGGCTCAAGCCTGCAACCTGGGCATGTGCCCTGACTGGGAATCAAAACTCGATCTCCTGGATCATAGGTGGATGTTCAACTGCTGAGCCATGACAGCCAGGCTATGCAAAAAACTTTTTGGTTTGATGTAGTCCCATTTTTAAATTTTTTCTTTTGTTTCCCTTGTCCACGGAGATATATCAGGAATAAAATATTGCTATTAGAAGTGTCTGAGATTTTACTGCCTGTTTTCTTTTAGGATTTTTATGGTTTTGAGTCAGACATTTAAGCCTTTAATCTGTTTTGAGTGTATTCTTTTGTGTGTTGTAAGAAGGTGGTCTAATTTCTTTTTTTATCTGTCCAATTTTCCCAGCACCCGTTATTGAATAGACTATCTTTACCCATTGTATGATTTTGCCTCATTTGTCAAATATTAATTGACTATAAAGCTGTGGATTTATTTCTGGGATCTCTGTTCTTTTCCATAAGTCAATTTGTCTGTTTTTATGACAGTACCATGCTGTTTTGATTACTATGTCCTTGTAGTGTAGTTTGACATTGGGCAGCATGATTCCTTCAACTTTGTTCTTCAGTCTCAAGATCACTGTCTCTATTTGGGTTCTTTTGTGGTTCCATATAAATTTTTGAAATATTTTCTCTACTTCTGTGAAATACGCCATTGATATCTTGATAGGAATTGCATTGAATCTGTAGATTGCTTTGGGTAGTGTGGATATTTTAATGATGTTAATTATTCATATCCATGAACATGGTATATGCTTCCACTGATTTGTATCTTCTTCAGTTTCTTTCTTTAGTGTCTTATATTTTTCCGAGCACAAGTCTTTAAAATCATTGGTTAAATTTACTCCTAAGTATTTTTTTAAATTTTGCAGCAATTGTGAATGGGATTGTTTTTTGGTATCCATTTCTGATAGTTCATTATTGGTGTATAAAATTGCAGCTGATTCCTAGATGTTTATTTTGTATCCTGCTACTTTACTGAATTCATTTATCAATTCTAGTAGTTTTTGGAGGAATCTTTAGGGTTCTATATGTACAGTATGATGTCATCTCCGACTAATGACAGTTTTACTTCTTCATTTCCAATTAGAATGCCTTTTATTTCTTCTTTCTGATTGCTGTGGCTCAGACTTCCACTACTATGTTGGCTAAGAGTGGTGAAAGCAGACATCCCTGTCTTGTTCCCAATCATAAGTGGAACATTTGTAGTTTTTGCCCATTGAGTTTGAAGCTGGCTGTGGGCTTGTCATACGTGGTCTTTAATACATTGAGGTATGTTCCCTCTATTCCCACTTTGCTGAGAGTTTTTATCATAAATGGGTGCTCTTTTTATCAAATGTTTTCCTGCATCTGTTGACATGATCATGTGGTTTGTAGCCTTCATTTTGTTTATGTGGTGTATCAGATTAATTGATCTGCAGATATTTTACCAACCTTGCATCCCCTGATAAAACCCCACTTGATCATGGTGTATGATCTTTTTTAAAAAATTGATTGATCGATCGATTGATTGATTGATTGATTGGAGCAGGGGGAGGGAGAGAGGTTGATTTGTTGTTCCACTTATTTATGCATTCATTGGTTGATTCTTGTATGTGCCCTCACTGGGGATCAAATGCACAACCTTGGAGTATCAGGGTGATGCTCTAACCAACTGAGCTACCTACCTAGAGCTGATTTTTTAAAATATGTTTTTTACTGATTTCAGAGGAAGGGAGAGGGAGAGAGAGTTAAAAACATCAATGTTGAGAGAGAATCATTCATCAGCTGCCTCCAGCATGTCCCCTAATGGGGATCAAGCTACAACTCGGTCACATGCCCTGACCTGGAATCGAATTGTGACCTTCTGGTTCATGGGTCGATGCTCAACCACTGAGCTACTCCATCTGGGCTGATCTTTTTAATGTATTGCTGGATTCAGTTTGCTAATATTTTGTCAAGGATTTTAGCATCTATGTTTGTTAATCAGAGATATTGGCCTGCCTATACATTCTTTCTTTGTTGTGTTTTATCTGGTTTTAGAATTAGGATAATGCTGGCCTCATAAAATGAACTTTGGAGTCTTGTCTATCTTGAATTTTTTTGAATAGTTTGAGAAGGATAGGTTTTAACTCTTCTTTGAATATTTGGTAAAATTCACCTGTGAAATCATCTGGTCCAGGGCTTTTGTTTGTTGTGAGTTTTTTTTATTACTGCTTTATTTCACTAGTTGTAACCTGTCTCTTCAAATTCTCTGATTATTCCTGATTTAGTTTTAAAAGGTTGTATGTTTCAAAACGGAATCTGTCCGTTTTGCCCTGATTTTCTGATTTGTTGGCATATAGTGGTTCATAATATTTTCTTACAATCCTTTCCATTTCTTTGGTGTCAGTTTTTATTTTTCCTCTTTCATTTCTGATTTTATTTATTTGGTTCATCTCTTTTTTCCCCCTTGATGAGTCTGGTTAAAGATTTGTCAATCTTGTTTATCTTTTCAAAGAACCAGCTCTTGGTTTCATTGACCTTTTGTATTGGTTTTTTAGATTCTAATTCATTTATTTCTACTCTGATCTTTATTATTTCCTTCCTTCTACTCACTCTGGACTTTGTTGTTCTTCAAGTTCCCTTAAGTGTAAACGTTACATGGTTTATTTGAGCTTGTCCATGTTTCTTGAGATAGGTGTATAATGCTATGAATTTCCCTCTTAGGACTGCTTTCCTTGTGTCCCACAGATTTTGAATCATTGTTTTTTCATTTTAATTTGTTTCAAGATATCTTCTGATTTTATTTCTATGTATTAGGTAGTTCTGCTATGACTTCTAGTCTTGGCAGGGTGGCTTTATGTAGTAGGTGGTAGGACCCAGTGGTGCAGTCTCCCTGATGACCTGAGCTGGGCGCTCTAATATCCCTTGTGTGTGTTATGTGGGTCCTCCTGTTGTAATTGAGTCTTGATTGCTGTTGGCCCATTTGTGTGTGGCATCGACCCTCAGGCTGGTTGACAGTGAGGCTCAACCTCCAACACAGCATACAAGCTGCTGTGTAGATGCTGACCACATGGAGTAGAATTCGCCTCAGTAGGGATGGTGCCTGTTGATATCTCCCTGTGGATATGCTGCTTGTGAAGCTTATTGGATCTTACTCTGCTGTTGTCTGAAGCTGGGTGTATTGGTTCTGGGCCTATGTGGAGGGACTCTGGTGTAGGCCAATTTCAGATGCTGTCTGTGACTGGCCCTGGACAACTTGTTTGGAGCTATCAACCATCCACAACTTGTGTAACCTCTGCTGGACCTAGGTGCATGTGAAAAGGACCAAGCTATGTATCCAGAGATCTGCTTCTAGTTCATTTTCATTTAAAATAATTATCGATTGCTTGTAGTTATTGCCATTTTAGTCATTGTTTTCTGATTTTTTGTTGTTCTTCTCTGTTTCTTTCTTATTCTTTTGTGCTCTTCTTTTGTATGTTGATGACTTTCTGTGGTGTTGTATTTGGATTATTTTCTTTTTAGTTCTTGTATATCTCTTGCAGATTTTTGATTTGTGGTTATCTGTGCTTCATATATGCCAAGCTATGTTTTTAGCCATCTATTTTAACATAATGTTTGCTTACATTTGAAGACATTCTGAAATTATTACCCTTTTTACTCACTCCCTCCATGTTTATATTTTTGTAGTTATTATTCTTTTTGTGTGTATCTTTTAATTTACTGTTGTAATTACACATGATCTTCTTAGTTTTGCTTTTTACCCTCTGTACTAGCTTTATAATTGTTTGATTCACTGCTTTTATTATGTGTTTGCCATTGTAAGTGAGAGGTTTTTCCTTTGGAATATTTTCGTATTCATATTTTCTATCTCTTTTTCTTCTTCTTCTTAACATTTATTGTAATACTAGTTTGGTGATGATGAAATCCTTTAGCTTTTTCTGGTCTGGGAAACTCTTATTTCTCTATCAATTCTAAGTCATAGCCTTGTTGGGTAGAGTAATCTTGGTTGTAGGTCCTGCTTTTCATCACATTGACTATTTTGTGCGAATCTCTTCTGGCCTGCAATGTTTTTGTTGAGAAATCAGCTGACAGTCTTATAGGAGCTCCTTTGTAGGTAACTTAACTGCTTTTCTCTTTCTGCTCTTAAAATTCTCTCTTTGTCTTTAACCTTTGGTATTTTAATTATATGTTTCCTGGTGTGGGTCCCTTTGGGTTCATCTTATTTCAGACTCACTGCACTTCCTGGGCTTTTATGGTGCCCCAATGATGTAGATATTATCTTAGAGGTCCCTTAAACTGTCCTCACTTTTTAAAAATTCTTTTTTCAAATTGCTGTAATACTGATTGTTTTTTGCTTGCTTGTCTTTCAGATTGCTGGCTTGATCCTCCACTTCATCTAATCTACTGTTGATTCCATCTAATGGATTCTTAATTTCTGTTATTCTTCATTTCTGACATTTCTTTTCTACGGTTTCTATTTACTTGTATAAGTTTCACTGAGTTAATTTATTCTTTTCTTAAGTTCATTGAGCATCATAACCATTGTTTTGAACTCTGTACCTGGTAGGCTGTGAGTTTTGTTCTGTTCTTTCACTTGGGACATTTTCTTTGTCTCCTTATTTTGGCTACCTCCCTGTGTTTGTTTCTACAAATCTGGTAAATCTGCTTCATCTCCCAGTCTTGGCAGAATGTTTTTATGTAATAGGTTTCTCATGTGGCCTAATGGTGCAAGTCCCTAGTCACCTGACCTGGGTGTTCCATGGTGTCCCTTGTGTGGGTTGTGTGTGCCCTCCTGTTAGTTGACCCTTGATTGCTGTTAGCCTGTCATTGGGTGGGATTGACTCTATGGCTGAGTTGCTGTGAGAACTGGCTGTGACAAGAGCAGACAAGCTGTTGTGTGGGATTCACCTTAGTGGGATTCTGGTTCCTGTTAAGTCCCACACTTTGGGTGTGTATTTGTTGAGCTACTTGGGTGCTGCTCTAATGTGGTCTGAAATTGGCCACTGGGTATGTTGGTTCTGGGGCCTTCTTGCTATGGGGTGGGGTCTCAGAGAATGACTGGGGTGTGATGAGCTAGCAGTGTTAGCCAGGTTAATGGAGACTCAGATTTGGTACCTGCCATTCATTTGGGGGTAGGACTCAACATAGGAACAATGGTGAATCCTCCCCCCAAATGGTGAGTGCCTGGCACAGCAGGCACTTTAGCCCCAGAGAGAGTTGCCCCTTCAGCCCTTTCCCTGAAGTAGGACAGTTCAGTTCCTCCCCATATGTCCCACATGCTTTTTGAGCTTTTGTCCCTTTGTTAGAGCTTAGCATGTGTTTTCTTGAGCAAGTGAATCTGTGCTCTGCTTGGGCCCTTTAAGAGGAAGGCAGGATGGAGTCTTAGCTGATTTTCATAGTCAGACGTTGTGGGGACTCCTCTTCCTGGCACTGGTGCTCTGGGCTGAAGAACCCAGTGTAGGGGTGGAACCCCTCACTCCTCAGGGGAGACTTCCACAACCAAGATATACCTGCTGATTCTTAACCATCACACAGTATGGGACCAGTCAATTTCATGTCTCCACCCCTCCTTCCAGTCTCAACATGGCTCTTCTTTATATTCTTAGTTATAGGACATCTGTTCAGCTAGTCTTAAGGTGGTTCTCAAAGATGGTTGTTCTATAACTTAGACGTCATTTTGATGAGAAATGGTGAGCACAGCATGTATCTATTCTGCCATCTGGACTGGAATCAGGAAGTGCCCTGCAAGACATTATCTTCAATTTAGAGATAGCAAACTGAGAGTGTGGGAGGTTAGTAGTGCTCCTCAAGGTGGCACATTTATCATGCCAAGGATGGATTGAAATGCAGTTGGCATTATCCCAAAGCTTCCCTTTCATGGAACATCAGTGTTTCTTAGATCTCTCACTTCAGTCACATAGACATGAGGTGCTTGCAATAGAAATAAATTAGAAGTAACCTAGATACAAGAAAAAAGTTTGGAGTGTTGAGCATTGTGAAATGTTAAAATGGTTCATCATAAGGTTTGGTTAGCACTTTCTTTTTACATATTTAGGGTTTGAAGGGCCAGTTTATTATGCTTGGGTGAATTTAAACGGCATCCTCAAAATGGAACTGGTACTTGTTAGAATAATTTTTTACCAAATATACGTGCTCTTCGCCTAGTTCCTCTTACAGCTGCGCATTCGGGCTGGCTGTGAGGAGCTCCACAGTCCAGCTGGGACGATTCCCATTCTTGACTGAAACCGGTGAGGACGCGGCCGCGTGTGGCGCGGCCTCTGAAGGGAGCGGGGCGGGCGCGTCTGGCGGCCCCGCCGCCCGGTGGCGCGGAGGAGGAACAGCCGCCGCCTCTCTTGCAGCCCAAGCAGCTCTTCTGGAACAGCGACTGCACGCGGCGCTGCCGCTGCTTCCGCCGCAACCTGATCCAGTGCGACCCGCGCCAGTGCAAGTCGGGCGAGGAGTGCGCGCTGCGCCACGGCGTGCGGGGCTGCTTCAGCACGCGCACCTCCTACTGCCTGGCGGCCGGCGGCGGCGTCTTCCGCACCTTCGACGGCGCCTTCCTGCGCTTCCCCGCCAACTGCGCCTTCGTGCTCTCCACCATCTGCCAGAAGCTGCCCGACATCTCCTTCCAGCTCATCATCAACTTCGACAAGTGGTCGGCGCCCAACCTCACCGTCATCTCGCCCGTCTACTTCTACATCAACGAGGAGCAGATCCTCATCAGCGACCGCAACACTGTCAAGGTGACGCGGGCGGGGCGGCTGCCCGGGGCCGGGGCGGGGTCGTGGGTCGTTGCCTCCCGGGCGCCACTCGCGGGGAACCAGGTGCCAGGAGTAAAGTGCAGACGTCCCGCAGGGCGAGACCGGCCCCGCCGAGGCCTTCGCGGGCGGCTCCAGACGCCTGGGCGAGCCCGTCGGCCCTCGCTCTCCGTCGGCTTCCAACAGCATCTCACTTGGTTTCACGAGCCTTTAAAATTATTCTTGGCGCTGCCCACCTGCACCAAGACGTGCTCTTTCATCTCTGCCACCTTTTCCAGAAGCTGAGAGAAGGCAAGCAGTTGCCTAAAAACACAGGTATCTGAATAAAACCTGAAGGAGGCTGCCCTGCTACTGGAGGGCCCATGACGGCGCCACCTGCAGGAAAGCACAGGCTGAGTGTGCTGAATTTCTCACAGGTTAACTCTTCCCTGGGACAGCTGCCTGCTTTCTTGTGGATCTTAGACATGTGTATAAATAAATACATGGATGGCCTCCCCGCCCTCCCGTAAGGAGCATGCCTCCCTGACTCAGGTTCCTGCACCTCTTCCCCATGAGAAGGGACTGTGCTGATGAGCTGCTGGCAGTGACTCCCAGCCTCTCAATTAAACCAGGCCGCTCACCGCAGGGAGAGCTGAAGGATGGAGTCAAACCTCAGCGCTCTGATTACAGCTAGGGAGGGACAGATAGACCAGGACATATGCGTGAACATTTTTTGGAGGAATTGAGTGTTTTTGTGTATATCTGCTTTCCATCATTAGCTTACGTAATTGAGCGTATCTTTATTTTAACAATCATCAAATAGCTTGGTATCCAGAGTTAGGCAAAAGACTGGCTGTATTTTACAAGCTTAAAAGGAAGAGTTTGAACTATATTGGCTTTTAACTGCAGTGAAAGCTTCTACTGTTTTTTGACATCCCAATTCCTTTTGCAAATTGGCCCACATGGACACAACTGCATTGGTTCAGAATCCAGGAGCTAGAAAGGGAAAGTGACCACCTAACAGCAAAACTGACCTTGTTGTGGAATAAAATACCCCGAGGTAACAAAATAGTAAAGAATCATATTTTTTAAAAGGCTTCTGATTTTTTAAGAAATAAAATTTACTAATAACCTGCAGGTGGAAAAAAAGTATTTTGTAAGTATAAGAAAAGCATGGTATGTCCTGTCCTAGGGACTAAGAAGAAACTGTTAGAAAGCAGGAAAATGAATGCAGAAAGCACTGTGCCTCTCAGCTCTCTGGTGTGGACCTCCTGCTGGAGCATTAACAGCAAGAAAACAATAAAGATAGCAGGAATCCTCAGATTCATTTTAACCATGTTAGACACTCCTCAGTACAGGATTGATTTCATTTTCAGTAATTGGTTTATGCTTGGGAAAGTTTTATACAAAAACCCAGCCATTTGCTGTGGGTCATATTTTTCTAATGTTTTCTTACCTCTCTGCCTTCATATTTTGCTTCCTTAGGGGGAACAGTAAGATGAGTGAGTGTCCTTGAACTCTGCAGCAGGGGTCAGCAAACTACAGGATTTAGCCAAATTTACTTGCTTCCTGTTTTTGTAAATAAAACTTTATTGGAACACAGCCTCAGTGACATTTTGTCTATGGGCTGCTTTCCTGCCAAGAGGTTAGAATTGAGTAGCAATAGAGATCATAAAATATTAACTCTGGCCCTTTACAGTAAACATTTGCCAACCTCTGCTCTAAGGGTCATCTACTTTTACTTTCTTCAATAGGTGAATGGCACACAAGTGAATGTCCCATTTATAACTGGGTTGGCAACCAAAATCTACAGCAGTGAGGGGTTCCTGGTGATTGACACCAGCCCTGACATCCAGATATACTACAATGGCTTCAATGTCATAAAAATCAGCATCAGTGAGAGGCTGCAGAACAAAGTGTGTGGCCTCTGTGGCAACTTCAATGGAGACTTAACTGATGACTATGTGACCTTGCGGGGAAAGCCAGTGGTGAGCAGTGTGGTGCTGGCCCAGAGCTGGAAAACCAACGGCATGCAAAAGAGGTGAGAATTTTAGCCACTAGGCTCATGGCCCAAATCCTCCCACTTCCGTGGGTGGTGTTCATAAAAAATGCATTTTCCATAACATTATTTTCCTCTCCTGCAAAGAGCTGAGCCAAAAGTCTATGGAGTTTTCATGATACAAAGAGACATATCAGAGGCCTCAGTAATTTCTTGAATGGTAGAGGAAGAAACTGGGCTTAGGTGGTATAACTCTAAATTTTCATGCCATTCAGCCCTCAGCTAAACAGCCGAGTCTGCACAGGCTTCAAATTCTGAAGCCTTCCCCAGCTGCCCAGCTGGGCCCTGAGTCCCTGTTGGGGTGGGATTCAGAGTTGACTCAGGAGAAAAAGGGCTACCCCTTGCCCCCCAGGGCTGGGTCCCATTGTGTGTTTGTGACTTTTACTAGGCTTGGTTGTGGTTGTGCAGGTAGAAGTTGGTGGGAGTAAAAAAAAAATCCTTTTTAAATATAGAAGTCATCAAGGTTATTGTCAGGCCCTAACTGTCCAACTTAGATAGAATGAGCTATAAAAAGTTATTTCATATGTGTTTAATTTAGGACCCTTCTGGGCTGCTAAATTATAGTCCCACCTTTCCGGATCTACAGATACTCTTCTCTTACCCAACATTATTTTGTCTGTACAATGGCTCGACCCCCTTGT
The DNA here is from genome assembly GCF_054644295.1 of Miniopterus natalensis. NCBI lineage: Eukaryota > Metazoa > Chordata > Mammalia > Chiroptera > Miniopteridae > Miniopterus > Miniopterus natalensis. The sequence continues at coordinate 901,828 of NC_142100.1, forward strand.
GCTTTAACGTGCCAAACATCAGCTAAATATCCAGATGTGGAAATGAAGCTTCAAACCCTTTTTGACCCTTCTGCAGGTAAACTGAAATAGACAATCCTTTTAATTATGGGGTTCAGAGCTGGAAAGAACCTTGGGCAATATCTTGTCCAGTCTCTTTCTTTTCTGGCTGAAATGGAGACCAGAGCAGAACGATTTACATGAGGACGCCCTATAAGAGCCGGGTCAGATTCCAGAATTCCTAATTTCATGCTCTCTCTAAAATATCACTTTTTCAGCTCACAGTTAGAAACTGACAGCTTTGGACATTTAAGCTATTCCGAGGCTTCCAAAGATGAGAAAGGTTCAGCTCCTCCTGAGGAATTATGACTCTGTTTGAGCTTCCTTTGCCTTCCTTCTTTTATAAATGCTTTCAGCCTGACATCAGTCTTCTTGTGAAGGCTTTGCTCCTGCTCTCTAATAGCTAAACTGGAACTGGTTTAGAAGCTTCTGTACTTTCTTCCAAATCTTTAATTCTACCCACTGCCATTACTATTATAGTAGTTATTGTTATTTGTTATATCAATACTTGCTTATGGTTATTGTATCAATTATATCAGTCAATTATATCAAAGGTTAATAATTGTTATGTCAATATTTACCTTTTGTCTGACACTTGGCTACCAATTCATTATTTTATTTTATGCTCACTTTTCACAGTGATATTAACAATTGAAATTACCTAACTTTTCCAAGGTCTCATAGCCAATTAGTGTTGGAGTCAGTGTAGTGCATTGACTTCTTGGTTAGCAAAAGAGGTAACAGATATAGCCTTCCCTTTCACGGGCGATCTCAGATGCCTGTCTTTGCATCACCTGGTCTGACCCGACTTCTTGCCCCCAGCTGCAACGAGCTGCAGTTCTCCCAGTACGCGGCCCTATGTGATAATGTTCACATCCAGAAGATGCAGGGCGACGGCTACTGCCTCAAGCTCACGGACATGAAGGGCTTCTTCCAGCCCTGCTACGGGCTGCTTGACCCCCTGCCCTTCTATGAGTCCTGTTACCTGGACGGCTGCTATAACCACAAGAAGTTCCAGCTGTGCGGCTCCCTGGCCGCCTACGGAGAGTCCTGCCGTTCCTTTGGGATCCTCAGCACTGAGTGGATTGAGAAGGAGAATTGCTGTAAGAGAATTATTTTATTTCTGCAGATTATTTTCTAAGTTAAAATAACAGCTTTTTTGCCCGGCTGGGCGTGGCTCAGTGGTTGAATGTCGACCTGGGATCGAGGTGATCGGGGTTTGATTCCCAGTCAGGGCGCATGCCTGGGTTGCGGGCTCGATCCCCAGTTAGGGGCGTGCAGGAAGCAGCTGATCAATGACTCTCTCATCATTGATGTTTCTATCTCTCTTTCTCCCTCTCCTTTCCTCTCTCTGAAATCAATAAAGATATATTTTTTTAAAAAGAATAGCTTTGCCAGTTGCATTGCTTTGTCTCATTTGGCTGGCTGGTCGCCATAGAGCTGCTTCCAGAGTTGGAATATTAAGATGGTGAGCTGTCAGTAGAGCCTCCCTCACCTGTAGCTCCTGTCCAGTTGTAGAATTTGGAACATCACCTTGGGAAGATGAGGCTCTCTGGGTTGAGTGAGTACCTGTTTAGTGACTTATGAGGTAGAGGGACAGAGTCTGGGGCACCCACTTGATCACCAGCTCCTTTGATGTGGGTCAGAGCCCACACCAGAAAGGGAGTGTATGTGGCAAGTTGAGTTGGAATTGAACTGGCTGAACCTGCCTGGGTGAAAGGAAGCTGAGGTTAGAATTATAAAGGGATTTTATGTATATATTAGTGATAAAGACCTATGGATTCTTATATTTTTTCTGTACTAAACATTATTTGATGTATATCCATTATTCTCTTTATTTTCTTACCATGTTAATCATATTCATGGAACAAATCTGTATTATATAAACATATAGAAATTTGCCACAGACATATATGTGTGTCTAAATACATAAGTGGTCACTCTGTCCCACCAATGTTGTATGATATGGTGTCCAACAGAATGTGTGCATGTCCCCTAACACGTACCACCAACCCGATGCGCACACAGGTGCCACCGTGAAAACTGGCCCACTCCAAGGCTGCGCATGCTCATTGGGAAACCTGAAGATTTAACCTGACCAAGTATTGGAATACAGTTTGTTCCAAACCAGAAACAAAGTAGCGGATTAAAATATGCATTCAGTGATTTCAGAATTTCTTAAAATTACTAGTCTCTTTTGGAGATGAACAGAAATGCTTTGTTCAATAACTTTAATATGTTGTGTTAACAAGCAATACTTTAATTTTAAAATTAACTGTTTTAAACTTTTAAAATTGTTTGGAAGTTTTAAGAAAACATTGGTTTTTGCTTTTAACCTCAGAAGCTCCTCTGAATAGGGCATATCTTATTTGCCACTTGGCAGATGGGCCTCCACATTTTAGGGCAGGTTTTTTCTTCCTGTGGCTGTAGCCTCAGCACCTTCTTCCTCTTATGCTCTGGGCTGTGTTCGTGTTGTGTTCATTAACTATAACACCTACTGAGGGCTGCTGTGTGCTTGGCATTGTGTGAGGGACTGAGCATACTGGGCCAGTGAACAGGCCTTTTAAATGATGCTGAGGCTTTCGTTCAGTCTCCAGGATTCAGACAAGGTGATGTGAGGCCACCACTGTACCCCACCGGTTACAGTTAGGGACTTCTCAGGGAGCAGCTGCACCAAGAGAGGTGTCTGCAGCTCTGGGACGGCTCCATCTCTGTTTCATTGTCATTGTTACACTCACGCTGGGATGGACAGTTGTTGTTTCTCTTTCATTTTAAAATATGTCTTTATTGATTTCAGAGAGAGGAAGGGAGAGGGAAAGAGATAGAAACATCAACGATGAATCATTGCTTGTCTGCCTCCTGCACACCCCCCACTGGGGATCGAGCCTGAAACCTGGGCATGTGCTCTGACCATGAATCAAACCATATCCTCTGGCCTCAGAGGTCCGTGCTCAACCGCTGAGCCACACCAGCCGGGCTGGACAGCTGTTTCTTTAGCTCTCACTGTCATGTACCAGGATGAACAGAAGAAGTATTACATCTGGGTAGGGAGAAAGATTCTTTAAAGAAGTGTCTCAAAGGAAAGTATCTGAATTAGTGATTTCAGACTAAGTCATTAGTGAACTTGAGGGTGGCCTGTGGACCCCTCTGCTGCAGAAATGTTCATATGATAATGGTGACAGTTCACATACATTTATATTTTACTTATAGTTTTACCCTCTTGGCAAAACAGTACCATTAACGTGAGTCAATGCTTGTGAGTTGTGTGTAAGTTTTTGGTTTATCTGTTTTTATACAGTTAAATAGAAGCTTATGGGAAAGGTGGACCATGAATCAAAAAGACTAAGAAATCTTGGTTTAAGGGAACTTACTGGCCCTAAAATTGTCTTTCTTGAAAGATATTTGTTAAGCACCTGCTATGGGGTGACTGGGTGTTGGGAATATAGAAATAAATGACTCAGGAAGATTCGATCCTGGTGTATGTTGGCAGTTGAGGTTACCTGTGCATCCCATTTACCACTTAGCTCCACCTGGGCATAACCTGGGGCAAATTTCAGCTGTGAAATGGGATTACAATCCTTAGCTCACAGAGCATCTGTGAGGGTTGGAGGAGACAATGCAACTAAAGCATTAAGCACAGTGTCGGGCCCATAGCAGGGGCCCAGTTTCTAGCTGTTGTCATTATTTTCTGGAAGGTTGCCCTATATGTTAATTGGTGGCTGCTCTCTGACCATCCAGTTCCATTCAAGTGGCAAATCCAGAGTGTAACCACATGCTACTGTGTGTTGGTGTGAAAATCAAGTTGTGTGTGTTTCTGTTTGTTTTCCTTTTTAGCAGGAGTGGTTGAAGATCCCTGTGTGGGGGCAGACTGTCCCAACCGAACCTGTGAGCTGGACAATGGAGGAGAGCTGTGTGGTTGCATCGAGCCGCCCCCCTATGGAAACAGTGAGTGACACCTGCCACCCCACCCCTGGCACCCAAGCAGGCCCAATGGGAGAGGCCTGGCAGCCACTTAGGAAAGCTCCAGGACTGCAGCCCATATGTCTCACACTGTAGGTTAGAAACCAAAATAGCAAAGCTTTGCCCATTATTTAATCAGAACAAGGAAGCCACCTGGCCACTTCAGAGTGGGCTAGCGTTCACTTCCTCAGAGCACTGTGCAGTACATCATAACAAAAATGTGTGCGTAGTGGCATCAGCCACTCCATCGGGCCTCGTTCAACATTAGAGAGCTCCAAAATGCTCTTCAGGACTTACAGGGAAGTAAGGAGGTTTGACGAAAACCTGAAAGGATCAGGGCAAGAGTGCCAGGGGCTGTAACACGCTTTACAGCAGCTTTACCTGGCCCCAGGTTTAGGTGGGTCCCAAAGAAACAACTGAAATGTGTGAAGCAAACTAACCATGTGGACTCCAAGTCCTGCCCTGACTACAGTCCTGCAGTCAGAGCACACCCTGGATGTCTCGGGAAGGCAGCTGCCTTGCCTCCCAGCTCCCCACCCCCGCCTGAACCAAGGAACTAGAAGGCACCTGCTAAATTAACGTGAGACTGCGAAAGCCAAATGGGCTCAGGCTCCATAGAGGGGACAGCATGTGCTGTTCAGTGCTTCATCTGAGCAGATAAGATGTTTCTCTATTCTCTACATGTGCTTATGTACTCACAGAGAATGTCAGTTGGTGCATCACTGGGTCAAAGACAAGCTCCTAGTGCTCACCAGGGATTAAGCTGGGGCCTCGGGTGGCCTGGCCAGTGCTGCTCTCGCTTGGGCCAGTTTCCTTAGCCAAGCTCCAGAGAGCCAGATGCAGTGCAAAGCTTATGGAAAAGCAGCTACCACCAAAGTGGGGGGAAGCTCTGGGTGTACAAAGAAAAGACATTTCATTAGTATTTTCTTCTTTTAAAAAAGGCTCTACAGTGTACTGGTTATTGCTTTGAATGCATTCATGTACTCATTTGATTTGAGCAAAGCTGAGTTGGAAATGCCACAGCCATTGTGCAGATTATCAGCCTTTTCCAAAGGAAACTGCAATGGATGCCTCACCCCGACCTCTGCAGCAAGGCCAACCCCCACTCACTTGACTTTCGTAATAACTGTTCCCACAGACTCACATGACATCATTGACGCAGAGGTGACCTGCAAGGCGTCCCAGATGGAAGTGTCCATATCTAAGTGCAAACTCTTCCAGCTTGGCTTTGAGAGAGAGGGTGTGAGGATCAATGACAGACAGTGCACTGGCATCGAAGGGGAGGACTTTATCTCCTTTCAGATCAACAACACCAAAGGGAATTGTGGAAACATTGTACAGGTGAGACACTGGGACCAGAAGGAGCACCTGGCAGAGGTTCTAACTGTCCAGGTGTTTGCACATTGATTGTCCTTAAAACCAACTTCAGGGTGGTCCTATTAGAAATATCCTCCTTGGAAAACAGCAGAAGACATGTAGGAAATGAAAGACATAGGGACAGTGAGTATTTAGTGCTCAGGGACTGACGGCTGGAAGAGCACAAGAGGTGACAGGCTTCTTTCCCTGGTTTGCTCTGTCTGCTGTCATCCTTTGTCCTGGGTGTTGACAAAATGTTGTCCCCTCTCTTACCCTGCGGTGGTTGTTATAGGTAAACACAGTGGGTTTAGCATTTCAGGGATGAGCGTGTCCCAGACACCGTTTAAGAGAAATGCAGCAGGGCCTCACCTTTTGGTGTCAGATTATCCAATTCGCAGCCTAGCAAAGCCTCTCCTCTTCCTCCTGCTGTTGGTGTCTATGTTTGTTGTTGTTGTTGTTGTTGTTGTTTTGGCTTTTTGATAACTTTTTATCAACACTTTGATCAGGGAGAAAAGGAGTACAGTGAAGCCACGTTTGTTCAGTTTGGTACTGGGAGCATGCCTGGTAAAGACTTGGCAGAGGAGAGATTTCCAATTAAGAGCTGAAAAAGACGACTTATATTACCTCCTGATGGCAGCATTTCATGCTGCCCCTGCTCGGGCTCCCAGAGAGACTGGGGGCTGTTTGTAGTTAGAATTCATGACATCACCCTCTGTGGGCATCCGAGGTTGTCAGACTGAAGGATGCTGTTGACATCGATTGTAATACTTTTTTTTAGTAAGGGCTGGGGTAGCTCCATACTGATTTATACTGGCCTCCGGGGTATGTATGAAATGAAGCCGTTTCTCCACTTTCAGAGCAGGGATTTGAAATGCAAGCCACACCCTCACTCCCAGGTTTAATGCTCTCTGACCTCCCTTTGCTCTGCAGTCTAATGGCACTCATATCATGTATAAGAACACAATCTGGATAGAAAGTGCCAACAACACTGGCAACATCATCACCAGGGACAGGACAATCAATGTGGAGTTTTCATGTGCTTACGAGCTGGATATCAAGATCTCCTTAGACTCTGTTGTGAAGCCCATGCTAAGGTAAAGAGTTGACGGGCTGTGAACATTGCTTGTCTGTTTGCTGACAGTTAAGGTTAGCATAATCAAAATTGCTAGCTTTTGTCTTTGAAGCACTAGGGGAAAATAATTCATAGGTAAACATCTGCATCTTACTTTCTGCCTTAGACTAGCCCTAGTCAACAAAACTTTCTATAATGATGGAAATGTTCTACATCTGTACTCTCCAATGCAATATCTATATGTGGCTATTGGCCCTGGAAGTGTGGCTGGGGTTGCTGAGGAATTGCATTTTAACTTAATATAATTTTAATTGCCACATGTGGCTAATGGGTACCATTTTGGACAGTGCAGCCTTAGACTTGACTACTATCTGCTTTGCCTTCTCTCTGTATTTTCAGCTAGGTAATGGTAGGTAACTTAATAAATATAATTGTTTGGGGTTCCCTGCCTCATGATTTTTTCCCTCTTAGTGTCATTAACCTGACAGTTCCAACCCAAGAAGGCAGCTTCACCACCAAGATGGCGCTCTACAAGAATGCCTCCTACAAGCATCCCTATCGCCAGGGCGAAGTGGTGTTGACAACGCGAGATGTGCTGTATGTTGGGGTCTTTGTGGTTGGAGCTGATGCCACACATTTGATCCTGACGCTGAACAAATGTTATGCCACACCCTCCCGCGACAGCAATGACAAACTCCGGTACTTCATCATTGAGGAAGGGTGCGTAGCCTCCACCAAGGATGGTCTCGGAGCCTTCACTATAATATTAGTCTACACCACTTTTTGGAGAAGGGAGTAGGAACTAATATTTGTTGACTACCTACAGGGCCAGCATTTTGCATCCATGAACTGTCAAATTCTCGTTACAACCTATAAGATTGATGTCAGAAGCCTTTCTTTATGGGTGAGAAGGCTTAGGCTTAGTGAGAGCAAGCAATTTGCTCAAAGTCACAGCAATTTACAGTTAAATCCAGCAATTTACTGCTAGATCCCCAAGTCCATACGGCATTAACTACAAATATATTCTCAATGTGATCAGAGAGAGGATTCTACCCTGCCTACTTTAAATTTCAGCTTGAGAGAAATGTGGATCATCTGCAAATGAAAGAATGTAATGAGAATAACTAAAGATGACTAGGACATCTATTAAAATTATAAAATAATTACAATGATAGGCGATCAAATCAAAGAGTTTCTTTTTACTCTCCACTATATACCCAGCACCTAGTATATTTTCTGAAATATAGTGGTTATGAAACAAAATTTATTGAATGAATAAAGAAGAAAAGACAACAGATCAAACAACGATAATGATAATTATTTTTTTAAAAAACAGTGTCAAAGCAGTGTTTTTTAATTCTTTTAAATTAGTGTTTACTAATTTTTTTAAGTTTTATTGCAAACATAATTTATATGTAATAAAATGTACTTGCTTTAAGTGTAAAATTCAACGATTTTTAGTAAATTTACAAGAGTGGAACCATCACCATAATCTAATTTTAGAACATTTCCCTAATACAGTAATTCTTATAGCAGATGACTGATTAATCAAATATTCTTCTATTAGATGTGGTAGAAACCAATTCAAAGTAGCTTATGCAAAAAACAAGGCATTTAATAATCACAAAAACAAAACCCAGGAGTGGATGTGGCCTCGGGGATGACTGGATCCAGGGGCCAGATGCTGTCACACTCTCCTCCCCTCGCTCTGTCCTTTGTCTTTGCCTGTCTCTGCGTCTCTGGTTGACCTTGTTAGACCCTGGCAGTCCTGGACTCCCATCCCTACAGCATTGATCCAACCCCATTTCAGGGGCTCCCGGGAAGGAACCAGGTGAGCTTTCTTGGATCACCGCTTCTTGACTGGAGGGGATGAGGCAACGTGAAATCTGGTGTTGAGGAGGATCGAGTTCTCCTTCACCCTCTTAGGCTCCTGGACTGGGTCTAAAAATTAAACAGACAAAGGTTAACAGAAGAAAAGTTTCATAATTTATTTAATAAAAGTTTTATGTGACACAGGAGCCTTCATTAAGGGAAATTAAGACCCAAAGAAATGGTTAGACCTGGGTGTTTTATGGACAGTCATGGAGCAATATGACAGTCCAGAGTATAAAGTGGTTGTAGTGACCTGTTTGTTCATGTTCTTCTCTGAGTCCTTTTGTCTTTGGGGTAAGGATGCTCCTTCCCTCGGGCCGGGGGACAGGGGATACCTCTCACATGAAGGTTTTATGACCTGTTTCAGGTGAAAAGGGTCAGGGAGAAAGTCAGGATGACTTTCCTGCTTCTGCCATTTTCTCAGACTCTTCACCTTAAAGTGTTTCTTGTGCTAGATGTGGGGAGGGTGTCCTGGGTCAGCACCATGGGGTGGTCGGGGGGTGCTGTGCATGCCATATCGAATTAGCTTTAAGGTTGGGAATGGTTCCGCAAAAGAAGGGTGTGGTCTGGGCAGACAAACACTAAAAAGCCACTGTTTTGCAGATGAAACAGGCTCAGAGAGGTTAGGTCTACAGGTAACCCAAGGCTGCCCAACCAGCAAGGGGAGGAGGAAGGGTCCTTCAGGTATCAGGACACACTGCCAGGCACGGCTTGTGGCTTGGGTTGCTGAGGCATATTGTGAGATTTTCAGCAGAAGTCTCACTCAGGCATTTCACTTTCTGAATTGGTTTCTAGCTTCTTCAGAGGCCAAGGGAAGGACTTGGTGACCATGCACCCTGCAGGCAGAGGCACTCAGGCTAACATCTCTGTTCTTTCTCCATTTCTCTTCCCTCCCGTGTCATAGTCCTTTCCCAGCATGAAAGGGCTAAAATCTGGGCCATCATCAAATGCAAACCCAGGTGATATGGCTTCTGCCTCCTTTAAAGGTCCCTCTGACATTAAGCATTTTTAAAACAGGAGTTAATAGAATTGACCCCAAGAGGGGGCGTGAGCAAGTGAGCATGTTCATAAATCTCAGCTTCTTCCAGGGTCTGGATAAAGGCCTTCAAATTAAACTGTTATTGGACGTAAAGGGATTTTGTCATGTGGGACAATTTTAATTCATGAGTCCTTCTGACCTTGGATATTGTTTTTTTCCCAGTGAACTTGCATGAAAAGCAATGCTCAGTGCTGAATGAATGAGCAACAAAGTGGGTTCACTGAAGAATTTTGAGGGGTCATTGTTCCCCCCAGCTGTGTGGGGGGAAGACGGCACCAGCCTCTGTTAGTGACTCAGAAAGAAGATTGGGGACATGCAAGGCACTTCTCTCTCCTCTTCTCGTGCCTAGACAGAGGAAAGGACGGTTTTCCTCTGAGAGTGGACAGAGTTCCCATGCGTGGCTCATTGCTCACACTAAGGCAGCACACAGACAGCCTGTCTCCCCTTCCCTGGGCCCCTTCCTTCTGCTCCATGTTTTTCTGATACCTAAACTTCAAGTAATATGTGATAGTTGGGGGTCTGATTAAGAGGGAAGGGCCTGAAGATCAAGGGCTATGAATATTTTAGAATCTTTAGCCAATTCAGATTATTCAAATGAGTAAGAGTGACAAGAAATAGTCTAACAAGTTTTTGTGTCAAAGCATTGAAGAAACTATTGCCTTGAAGACTAATTACAAAATGTGATGGGTGTGGGAATGCTGAAGGATTGTTTCAATTTATAATTCTGTTAACTAAGTTACTTAATTCTGTGGGCTAGGGAAAGGAAACATGAGGAAACGAGTCACCCTTTTATCTTTATCATTTTAAAGAACTTCTTAAACCCTAAGAGCCACCCTTGGCCACGCAGCAGGTTCATCCTTCTGGAATTCACATGTGCAACAAAGGTCCAGCGTGCACGCAGTGCACTGCAGACGCAGCGAGGGCTGTGGTGTGACCCGTGCACTCTAGGGGCTCAGCGGGGCGCTCTTGGCAAGCCAGGAGAAGCCACTTTTTTCTGCCTGGTCAGGGCAGGGCTGGGGAATGTTTATCAAGGAGGGAGCCCTAGACCGGTGTTGGAGAAGGAGCGTGAGTGGTGCATGTGAGGAACCGCAGAAGGACTTGCAGGCGGGGACACGTGAAAAACCCTGAACACTTGGGGGACTCTAAGCGGTGGAGGCAAGATGTCTGTGCCTGAGGGAGGGCTGCCGCGGTCACCCCGCCAGGAGCCGGGAGGTGAGAGGAGGCTGGCCCTGCTTCAGAACAGTTCAGCTCGTCCCGGACTGACTTTCTTTTCCTCAGCTCCACCTGTTTCACACTGTGGGAGGATTCCCGGCAGCGTTAGAATCAGGAGCTCTTTCCCAAACTGATAGTTAACTGGAGAACATAAGGAAGAAGCAATATTGCGCGTGTTAAATGGAGATCAGTAGCACACCATTGTGAGGGAGCAGCATGGGAACCGGAAGCAGAAGGAAACAGCTCCTCCCACCATCATTTTGTTCTTAGTTGCAGTTAGGGTACTAATTTGAGGTGCTATTTGATGCTTTTAAAACAAACTGTAAATATAAGGGAGTGGTAATAAATGATAAACCCACACAATCCAGAGGTCACTTTCAAGTGCAAATGCATTTTTACTGTTTATGCTGGTTTTATATGAAGATGAAACAAGAAGCAGAAGTATAACTTTTCTGAATAGGTGTCAGAACATTAAAGACAACACCATTGGCATCGAGGAGAACGGCGTCTCCCTGACCTGCCGCTTCCACGTCACCGTCTTCAAGTTCATCGGGGACTACGACGAGGTCCACCTTCACTGCGCAGTGTCACTCTGTGATTCAGAAAAGTACTCCTGTAAAATAGTAAGTAGACTTGGGAAGCACGTGCACAGCCTTATTTCTCACTGCCCAGCGTCAGTGTGACTCCCTCGGGTTGTTTAGGTCTCACAGCACCTGGAGGGGGCTGAATTGGGATTGTCCTCAGATGGTTGGGAGCGGCAGACACCTCTGGGGAGAGAACACAGTGGAATGATGTCCACTGACTGCTCTGCCTCTGAAATGTCCATCTATCATTGACACTAGATTAGGGCTTCTCAAACCTTGCTACTACTGACATTTTGGGTCAAATCATTCTTTGAGTGGGGATTGTTCTGTGCATTGTAAGACATTTAGCAGCTTCACTGGCCTCTACCCACTAGATGCTAGTAGCAACCCCACCCAGCAGCAACTCCCAAAAATGTCTCCTGACATTGCCAGTTGACCCCTGGGAGCAAAAGCAGCCCATCTGAGACCTACTGTACTGGAGTATTAAGGAGCCAGGTCACCTGAATCTGAAGTGAACAGTGGGGCCAAGCTCCCTTCCACTGTAGAAGCAAACTCCTGGGCTCAGGATGCACTTTATCTAGGTGTTCTTAGATAGGGATTGTCCTACAGGTCCCCCAGCGTCATACTAGGGCCTGAGGCTCTGAAAGGACTGGTAGGAGGAGTGACAAACCCATCCCCTCTCCCACACCAGATGTATTCCCCACTACATATGGCTAATGTCACTAAGAGTTTATTGCACTGGCTCCTAACCTTTAACATTCCAGCTTTCTGCTTACCCCATATTTGCAAAATTGAGATGTGAGCTATAGTCAGAACTTCTTCAACACGCTGCTGCATACATTAGTGTCTGATGAGACACAGCAATCCTCATTCCCAGGAAGGAGCCTTGTGTGGAGAATGCACCCGATCCTCTTCAACATAAAGTACAGAGTCCCAGTGGGCCCGAGATGGAGAAGGCACTGGGCTAATTAATGAGGACAGGGGTAGTACTCAAGGTTGGAGCCACTGTCTCTGGAGGTGGAAACATGGTGAAGAAAAGTTATCTTAATTGTGTGAAATTTTCCCCTGGTGTTCTGTCTTTCAGAATTGCCCACAAAATTCCAGGATTGCCACAGATTATACCAAAGAACCTAAAGAACAGATCATTTCAGTGGGACCTATTAGGAGAAAAAGTATGTATGTTTCCTAAAACACGCTAAAATTATTAAAACTATGGGATTGGAAGGCTTGAGGGAACTCTTGCCTGCGTTTCACCTGTAATGTGAATCTGGTGAATAATACTAGTTTGAGAAGACTGCCGAATTCCATAGTGAAATATTTTTCATTTTTTTCTTTTTTTAATTTATCTTTATTGTTGAGAGTATTACAGGTGTCCCATTTTTCCCCCCAATTGACCCCCTCCACTTCACTCCCACCCCCTCCCCAGGACTTCACCCCATTACTGACTGTGTCCATGGGTTATGCATATATACATATAACTTCTTTGGTTAATCTCTTCCCACCCTCCACCCCCCTTCCTTCTTTCCTCTGAAATATGATCGTCTGTTGCCTGTGTCAGTGTCTCTGGATCTATTTAGTTCATCAGATTCTTTTGTTCATTAGCTTCTTAAAGAAGACCCTTCAACTTTTCCTGTAGTGCTGGTCTGGGGGTGATGAACTCCTTTAGCTTTTTCTTATCTGTGAAGCTCTTTATCTGACCTTCGATTCTAAATGATAGCTTTGCTGGGTCGAGCAATCTTGGTTGTAGTTCCATGTTTTTCATCACTTTGAATATTTCTTGCCACTCCCTTCTGGCCTGCAAAGTTTCTGTTGAGAAATCAGCTGACAGTCGTATGAATGCTCCCTTGTAGGTAACTAACTGCTTTTCTCTTGCTGCTTTTAAGATTCTTTGACTTTAACCTTTGGCATTTTCATTATGATGTGTTTTGCTGTGGGCCTCTTTGGGTTCCTCTTGTTTGGGACCCTCTGTGCTTCCTGGACTTATAAGACTATTTCTTTCCCCAGGTAGGGGAAGTTTTCTGTCATTAATTTTTTCAAATAGGTTATCAATTTCTTGCTCTCTTTCTTCTCCTTCTGGTATCCCAATAATATGAATGCTGGGCCTCTTGAAGTTGTGCCAGAGGCTCCTTATACTGTCTTCATATTTCTGGATTCTTATTTCTTTTTGTTCTTCTGGTTTGGTGTTTTTTGTTTCCTAACGTTCCAAATTGCTGATTTGATTCTCAGCATCCTCTACTCTACTGTTGATTCCCTGTAAATTATTCTTCATTTCAGTTTGTGTAGCCTTCATTTCAAATTGGTATTTATAATGTTATTGGTTTCTCAGTTATTTCCCTAATAGTCTGCTTAAACATCCTTATAAACAAAATTCTGAACTCTGTATCTGTTAGCTTGCTTGGATCTATCTTTTAGTTCCTCTTCTAGAGATTTTTCTGTTCTTTCTTTTGTGACATGTTTCTTTGCCTCCACATTTTGGCTGCTTACAGGTGTTTGTTTCTGTGTATTAGGTAGAGCTGATCTGTCTCCTGGAATTTGTAGAGTGCCTTTGTGTGGTAGGTGTCTTGTAGGGTCCAGTGGCTCAGCCTCCCCAGTCACCTGAGCTGGGCCTTCTAGGTGCTCCCCTGTGTGGGCTTTGTGCACTGTCCTGTTGTGGAGGAGCTGACCCCCAGGCCAATCAGCTATGAGGACGAGCTGCAACTATAGCCAGAGAGCTGCTGTGCTGGGGACACCCCTATGGAGCAGGATTTACTTCAGTGGGGCTTTGGTGTTCACCAAGTGCAACCCTTGAGTGTGTCACTAGTGGATGTGGTAGGGTTGTAATCCAGTGTGGTCGAGTCTGACCACCAGGTGCACTGTCTCTGGGGCCTCCTGGGAGGTGCAAAGTCAGCCTGTGCCAGTGCCTTGCCCAGGGCCACCCAGCATGAGCTACACAACAAACCGTAGTTGGCTGCTACTTGTGCTGGGCTTGGCGGCATCCAGGAGAGGCCAAGCTATGAGCCAATGCAGCTGCCGCTAGTGCCAGGCCTGGGGCCACTTATCAAGCCATATGGGGCACACTGCTGCTTGAGAGATTTTAGGAAAGTCCTAAGCATGAGGCCCGAGAGGCCACTTATACAGAAAAGTCACTGGAAATGGCCTGGATGAGCCTGCGGGTGGGGAGGGGAGGGGCCTCTGGGAATCACGGGGCGGGGCCAAAGGTGAGAGTCAGGTGCTGGCGACTCAAATATGGCACCTGCCTGCCGGCTGTGTGCAGAGCAGACTCGCCAAAGGAGCCATGGCCTCCGCCAGCTCCTCTGCCTGGGAGGAAGCTGCCCCTCCCTCACCCAGGTTTCAGGCAGGTTAGTTCCTCCCCGAGTGTCCCAGGTCCTTTCAGCCTGCTGCCCGGCGCTGAGCTCAGAGGGAGCGTCCGAGGAGCTGCTGGGGCTCCCGCAGCCTCCGGGACCCTTAGGGACAGTCCCGCTGGTGTCACAGCCTGGAGTTGTGGGGACGTCTCTCCCTGGCCCTGGAGCACTGGGCTGGGGGCCTCACTCCTCCGGGAAACCCCCACCACCGAGATGTCCCTCATGGGTTTAACCCGCGGCACCGGGTGTGGGCCCGCGGCCGTCTCCATGATTCAGCCCCGACCTGCCCGAGTCTCCGCCCCTCCTACCGGTCTCGGTGCTTCTTCAGCTCCCTGGTTGTGGGGATTCTGTTCAGCCAGATCTCAGGAGGCTCTGAGTGCTGGTGGTTCTGTATTTTAGTTGTGATTTTGATGTGGTTGCGGGAGCGGCGGGTGCAGCTGTTACCTACCTGCCATCTTGTTTCTCTCCTGAAATATTTTTCTCGACTATTAAAAACTCACAATCACACCCAGTCGGCGTGGCTCAGCGGTTGAGCATTGACCTAGGGTCCAGGTGATCGGGGTTCGATTCCCCGTCAGGGTACATGCCCAGGTTGTGGGCTCGATCCCTAGTCAGGGGCGTGCAGGAGGCCGCCGATCAATGACTCTCATCATTGATGTTTCTCTCTCTCCCTCTCCTTTCCTCTCTCTGAAATCAATAAAAATGTATTTTTAAGAAAACACAAACAAACCCTCACAGTCACATTGGGCTTCCTCTGTTCTTCCCTCTCTTTAAGCTTTGCCCATAGATATGAGTTGAAGAGTTGAACTGTGTGCAGTTACCTCGACTGTTCTTTTCAGGGCTGGACTGGTGTGAGGACAACGGAGGGTGCGAGCAGATCTGTACCAGCCGGGTGGAGGGGCCTCTGTGCAGCTGTGTGACAGGCGCCCTGCAGGAGGACGGCAAGAGCTGCAGAGGTAGACACCCCCCCCCATTCTGGGCAGGCAGCTGGGGCACAGGAACTTCCTTATACTGAGAGGAGAAAGCCATGACTGAGGCTCAAGCAGACAGCAACGAAGCTATAAAAATTTAGAAATTAAGAAGGAAAGATTAGAAAAACTCCCAAGAAATTTTAGCACCATTTTGGTTTTTTTAAACCATTGGGTCCCTGTTCTTTCACTAAAAGATGAAGGCGATTTTTAAAAATAATAATATTGGCCTTAAATATGGTCACCAAGTCTACTGGGCTGTGATTGGTTTTGGAATGTTTGATTCAACAAACAAGATTTCCTGCAGCAGCCTTAGCTCAGGGTCTCCCTGGTGCCCACTGAGTCTTCTGAAGGTTGGGTTAATTCTGCTGCTTTGTGGCCATTTGGATGAAGTGAGTTCTTAGAAATGCACTTTCCTTTAATTGGATCTGCAGAAATCTCTGATCTTTATCAAAAAGGTTTATTTTCATAGGACTCACTATGTGCCTTTCTGTTCACAGCCTCTAACTCTTCCACTGAACGTCAAATCTGGACGCTGCTTCTCATCGTGACCCAGATTTCACTGTGGCATTTTGTGTATAAATCAGTCACGACCTCATAATTAACTCAAGGTTGCTATATGAAGTACTGTAATTTACTTTTTTCAATTCCCTGTAGGATAAAAGGTGTGTGCCCTTAAGTCAAAACCTATTCGAAAGTGTCCAGAATCTCAACACAATGCCACCTGCCTCAAGTGGTTAGAGATCTGGAGATGAGTGAAATTCCAAGCTCCTCTTTCAAAGCACACAATGGGGCTTCTAAAGCCAGTTGTGGAAAGCATGTATCTTGCCTAAAAGTTTCAAACAGTTGTCACTAGAAACTGATTCACGTAAATAACCAGTGAAGGAAGAAATTCTGGTTAGAAACGTCTGACTGGAATCTGAGCAGAGAGTCTGTCCAGCCAGCGCTGTTTCCGGATCATAGCTTTTACAAAGAGGGGCCTGTGGAACATGTGGAGCAGCAGTGACTGGGAGGCTCGACTCCCTCTGAAGAATCTTTCTGAAGTTTGCAAGTGTCTGGTCTATGATATGCATGTGTTGCTCCTTTTCTTTATGATGAACCCCTTCCCTACCCTCGTGTCCTTCAACCTTGCCATGGCAGCTTGGTCACTGGGTATACTGTTTGCAGACCTTGAGAACTCCATCCCCTATCCCATCCCCTCAGACCCAATTCCTTCTCTTTTTTAAATCAACCAAATAATTTTTAATGTGTTTTATGCTTAAATAAACTTTGTGTTCAGTATTCTCATTACTTGATGGCTGAAATCGTTCTTGCTGGTGTTAAGCCCTGCACACCAAATAGCATGCTCTGATTTTAAAAAGGAAGCAGTGGCGGCAACAATAGGATCAGGTCTACACTGCTAGCCAGAGCTTTAATGCACTTTATTATGTGGCTCTGTGGGTACTTACACAGGGCACTAAGGTGGCTGCGCAGAAGAGAAGCAGGTCGACCCTCTTTTGTAAGTAGTACGTAAACACACATTTATTATAATTAACTACCAAATGGAGGGCCTATTAAATACATCCCTGAAATGCCTCTCTTTTTAAGGTTAAAACAAGGTAAAAACCACTTCAAGCTTAGTTTGAAATTGTTTCGGATTTAAGTTGATGGCAATTTTGATTTTTCCCAGAAGTCTGTGAAGAGCTGAGCAGAAATCCTCAGCATCCGTACCTGTGGGGCGGATGCCACTCCTGTCTCTCACACATAGAGGCATGTCCCGCTGTCACCCTTGGAAGCAGAGGGACGCAGGCTGGGTCTGCACTGAGCTGCTTTGTTCACCCAGCCCCCTGGAACACCAGCGAGTGTGGCTTGTCTTGGTCACACGTGCTGTGTGGCTTAAAGGACAGCAGTATTGATGCAGAAAAATACGCATCTGCCTCAACTTGGACATCGTAAGGTCTTTTGGGAAAATGCGCGTTGAGATGGATTAAGGAATGAAACCATCTATTCTCCGTGAGACACAATACATCTTCTCTGTGGTGGACGTTGATGTTCTTTTTTCACATAGAAATTTCAGCTCCAGACTCCTCTCAAGTTCGGAAGACTCAGATGAGCTAATGCACGGCACCACCCACACCAGTTAAGATTTCACAATCAGACAGAATCTGAATTGAACACAATATGTCTTACTATCTTTTCACTTGATTTCATTAGATGAATTTTAGCTAAAAACATACAAGGAAGGGTTTTAGTATTTAATAACTCCTCTTTCTTGATTTTCATGTCAAAGTCATTAGAAATTTCGATATTTAAGACTATAGGTTTTTTTTAAAGCTTTTAAACTAAACCCTTTCCTGCCACACTTTTATTCTTGGCCTCTGGATTTCCCACTTGATTGACATCGATGATCAGGATAAGCTGGGTGGTGGTCCCATAACAGAAAACCCAGAATCTCTAAAGTGTTAAACAACAAAGGTCTCTCAGAAAGAGACACCGCTTGTGCCAGGGGCCTGGTCCTCATGCTCACTCTGGACAGGGGTGAATGGAGACCTGATTATCTTTTTTTTCTCTCAAAGGAATTTATTGAACAATTTATCTTTTCCCCTTAGAACTTCCCACTTTACTAGGTATCAAGCTTCAGTGTCGGTACTCCTGTTTGTGAGCTCTCGATTACTTTCCATTGGTTTATTTTTCTGTCGCTGTGTCAGAACGACGCTTTTAAAACTGAGACATAATTAACATACAGTACGTTAGTTTCAGGTGTACAGCATAATGACTTGATATGTATATACATATTTGGGGAAATAATCAGCACAATGTTAACATCCATCACCACACAGTTACAACTTTTAAAACTACTCTCTTAGCAGTTTTCAAATATGCCACTTAGCATTTTTAATTACAGGCACCATGTGTGCATTGTGTATCCACAGGGCTCACTTACTTTCTAATAGAAGTTTGTACCTTTTGACCACCTTTGGTCATTTCACCTACTCCCAACCCCCTGACTCCGGCAACCACCAATGTGTTCTCTCTATCCGTGAATTGTTATTTCAGATTCCACATGTAAGTAAAATTATGCAATATTTGTCTGTCTCCATCTGACTTATTTCACTTAGCACAATGCCCTCAAGGTCCATCCATGTTGTTGTAAATGGCAGGATTTTATTCCTTTTTATGGATGAATAAAAGTCGCGTGTATGTGCGTGCGCATGCACCACCATTACCCATTCATCTATTTTTACTTTAAATTACAGTTGACATTCAACATTATTTTATACCAGTTTTAGGTGTACAGTGTAGTGGTTAGATGTTTATATAATTTACAAAGTGCTCTTCCGACAATTCCAGTACCAAACTGACACCACACACAGTAATTCC
The DNA here is from genome assembly GCF_054644295.1 of Miniopterus natalensis. NCBI lineage: Eukaryota > Metazoa > Chordata > Mammalia > Chiroptera > Miniopteridae > Miniopterus > Miniopterus natalensis. Next base: position 920,649 of record NC_142100.1, read on the forward strand.
CATATTATTGACTATGTTCCCTGTGCTGTACTTACATCCCCGTGACTTTTCTGTAACTGCCAATTTGTACTTCTCGTCCCTTCTCCTTTCTCACCCAGCCCCCAAATCCTGCTCCCATCTGGCAGCCATCAGTTTGTTCTCTGCATCTAGGAGTCTCTTTCTGTTTCATTTGTTCATTTGTTTTGTTCTTTAGATTCCACATATAAGTGAAATCATGTGGTCCTTGTCTCTGGCTGACTTATTTCACTTCCCATAACACCCGCTAGGTCCATCGTGGTATCACAAATGGTAAGATTTCATTCTTTTTATGGCTCAGTACTACTCCACTGTGTGTAGGCACCACCTCCCTTTCATTCACTGGGGCTGCTTCCCTATCTTGGCTCTTATAAATAATGCTCCAGTGAACATGGGGTGCATATATCTTTTCAAATTAGTGGTTTTTTATTTCTTCAAATAAATACCAAGAATTGGAATTACTGGGTCATATGGTAGTTTTATTAAAAGTGTTTTGAGGAACCTCTATATTGTTTTCATAGTGGCGGCACCAATTTGCAATCCCCAAAACAATGCACAGGGGTTTCCTCTTCTCCACATCCCCACCAGCACTTGTTTGTTGGTTTATCGATGGAGCCATTCTGACAGGTATGAGGTGAAATCTCATTGTCATTTTAATTCGCATCTCTGATGATTAGTGATATTGGTCATCTTTTAATAGGTATACTGGCTGTCTGCATGTCCTCCTTGGAGAAATGTCTATAGGATGTCCCAAAAAAATGTATACCCACTTAAGAGCTGATAGATCAATTGACACCTCTTTCTTTTCAGATTTAACCCATTGGAATTAATTATTCAAAGTGTATATACATTTTGGGGACACCCTGAATTCAGGTCCTCTGTCCATTTTTAAATGAACTGTTTGTTTGTTTGTTTGTTTTTGGTTGGCATTGAGTTGTATGAGATCTTTATAAATTTTGGATATTAGCCCCTTACTTGGTATCATTGCCAAATATCTTCTCCCATTCAGGAGATTCTTTTTGTTGGTAGTTTCTTTTGTTGTGCAAAAACATTGTAGTTTGATGTAGCCCCATGTGTTTATTTTTACTTTTTGACCAAGAAGCTATATCAGTAAAAAATATCACTAAGATCAATGCCTGAGAATTTACTGCCTACGTTTTCTTCTAGGGAATTTATGGTTTCAAGTCTTACATTTAAGTCCTTTAATCCATTTTGAGTTTATTCTAGTGTATGGTGAAAGAAAGTAGTCTAATTTTTTCTGCATATATCTGTCCCATTTTCCCAACACCATTTATTAAACAGACTGTCTTTACCCCATTGTATATTCAAGCCTCCTTTATCATAGATTAATTGACCATATAATCATGGGTTTATTGCTGAACTCTCTATTCTGTTCCATCGATCCTTATGTCTGTTTTTATGCCAGTACCACGCTGTTTTGATTACTATGGCCTTGTGGTATGGTTATAAGGTAGTGTATCACACTTCCTTCTTCTTTCTCAAGATTGCTGTGGCTATTTGGGGTCATTTGGGGTTCCATGTAAATTTTCAGATTATTTGTTCTAATTCTGTGAAAAATGCCTTTGATATTTTGATAGGAATTGCATTAAAATCTATAGATTGCTTTGGGTAGTATGAACAGTTTAACAATGTTAATTCTTTTTATTCATGAGTGGGTCTATGTTTTTATTTGTATCTTCAATATCTTTCTTCAATGTATTTTAATTTTCTGATTATAGGTCTTACCTCCTTGATTAAATGTATTTCTAGGTATTTTTGTCAGATGCAATTGTAAATGGGATTTTTTTTTTTATTTTCTCTTTCTGATATTTCATTGTTGGTGTGTAAAATTGTAATCAATTTCTAAACAGTAATTTTGTATCCTGCTACTTTTCTAAATTCATTTAACAATTCTAGTAGTTTTTGGAGGAATCTTTAGGGTTCTATGTAATGTCGTATCACTTGCAAATAATAAGTTTTACTTTTTCTTTTCCAATTTAAATGCCTTTATTTCTTGTCTGAATCTTGTGGCTGGGCCTCCCAATACTATGTTGAATAAAAGTGGTGAAGGTGAACATCCTTGTCATGTTCTGGATCTTAAGAAAAAGCTTTTAGCTTTCCCCCAATGAGTATGATGATAGCTGCGGATGTGTCATGTACAGACTTTATTGCGTTGAAGTATGTTCTGGCTCTTTTCACTGTGCTGAGAGCTTTACATTATATATGGGTGCTGGGTTTTGCCAAATGCATTTTCTTCATCTATTTATATAATCATAGGATTTTTAGCCTTCATTTTGTTTATATGGTTTGTCACGTTGATTTGCAGATATTGAACCAATCTTACATCCCAGAAATAAATCTTACTTGATCATGGTATATGATCGTTTTAATGTATTGTTGGATTTGGTTTTCTAATATTTTGTTGAGGAATTCTGCATCTATGTTCATCAGAGGTATTGGCCTATAATTTTATTTTTTGTAATGTCTTTATCTAGTTTTGGAATCAGGGTAATGCTGGCCTCATAAAACAAGCTTGGGAGCCTTCCATTATCTTGAATTTTTTAAAATAGTTTGAAAAGGATAAGTGTAATTCTTCTTTGAATGTTTGATAAAATTCACCTGTGAAGCCATCCTGGTCAGGGCATTTGTTTGTTGTGAGTTTTTTATTGTTGATTTGATTTTTCTGGTAATCATCAGTCTATTCAGATTGTTTCCTTCTGATTCAGTCTTGGAAGATTTATGAATCTAGAACTTTATCCATTTCTTCCAGATTGTCCAATTTTCTGGCACATAATTGTTTGTAGTAGTTTCTTATAATCTTCTGTATTTCTGTGGGGTCCATTGTGACTTCCCCCCTTTTCATTTTTTATTCTATTTATTTGAGTCCTCTCTTTTTTTCTTGAGTCTGGTAATCTATTTTTATCTTTTCAAAGAATGAGCTCAATTTTATTGATCTTTTTTATTGTCTTTTTAGAGACATCTATTACATATATTTTTGCTCTGATATTTATCATTTTCTTCTATGCCCTTTCGGCTTTGTTTGTTTTTGTTTTTCCAGTTCATTTAGGTGTACAGTTGAATTGTTGACTTGGGATTTTTCCTGTTTCTTGAGGTTGGCCTCTATTGCTGTTGCTATTTCCTATAGATTTTGGGTTGTTTTATTTTCATTTTCATTTGTCTCAAGGTATATTTTTATTTCTTCTTTGATCTCATTGTTAAACCATTCATTGTTTAGTGGTAAGTCATTTAGCCTCCACATGTTTGTGTGTTTTTCAGTTTTTTTCTTGAAATTCATTTCTTTTTAAAAAAATTTTATTGAAATTATTGGAATGACAGTTTTCAGGTGTACAGTTCTGTATGCATCATCTGTATTTTGTACTGTGTGTTCACTACCCGAAGTCAAGTCTCCTCCCGTCACCATTTAACCCCCTTTGCCCTCTTCTACCTCCCCCACCTGCCTTTCCCTCTAGTAATCACCATACTGCTGTCTAAATCTATGAGGGTGGTTGTTGTTTTTTTGCTTCATTCCTTTACCTGTTTCACCCATCCTCCCAAATACCCTTCCCTCAACAGCTGGCGGTCTGTTCTCTATATCTATGAGTCTCTTTGTTTGTTAGTTTATTTTATTCATTAGAAATATATATAAGAAATCACTTTGTATTTGTCTTTCTCTGACCTGCTTATTTCAGTTAACATAATAGTCTCCAGGTCCATCCATGCTGTTGCAAAAGATAAGATTTACTTCCTTTTTACAGCTGCATAGTATTCCATGGTGTAAATGTACCACAGCTTTTTGATCCTTCATTACTGTTGGGCACTTGGGCTGCTTCCAAATCTTGGCTATTGCAAATAACACTATCATGAATATAGGTGTGCATATATTCTTTCAAATCAGAGTTTCGGGGTTCTTCAGATATATTCACAAAAGAGAAATCACTGCTCATAAGTAAGTTCTATTTTTAATTTTTTGAGGAAACTCCATACAGTTTTTCACAGTGGCTGCACCAGTCTGCATTCCCACCAGCAGTGCATGAGGGTTCTATTTTTTCCACAGCCTCTCCAACATGTTTGTTGATTTATTGATGATAGCCATTCTGACAGGTGTGAGGTTGGTACCTATGGATTTAATTTGCATTTCTCAGATGAGAAATGTTTACTGGCCATCTGTATGTCCTGTTTAGAGATGAAACTATTCAGGTTATTTGCCCCTTTTTTAATTGGATTTTTGGAGATTTTTTGGTGGCGTGTTATTTAAGTTCTTTATAAATTTTGGATATTAAGCCCCTATCAGATGCATCATTGGTGAATATGTTCCCCCATTCAGTGGGCTGTCTTCATTTTGTGGATGGTTTCCTTTGCTGTGCAAACGCTTTTTAGTTTGATGTAGTCCCATTACTTCTTTTTCTCTTTTGTTTCCCTTGCCCAAGTAGATATATCAGAAAAAATATTGTTATGAGAAATGTCAGAGATTTTACTGTCTATGTTTTATCCTAGGATTTTTATGGTTTCAAGTCTTACATTTAAGTTTGTACTACATTTCAGTTTATTCTTGTGTATGGTGTAAGAAGGTGATCTAATTTTTATTTTATTTTTTGCACGTACCTGTCCAGCTTTCCCAACAGCAGTTATTGAATAGGCTACATTTACCCCATTGTATGTTCTTGCCTCCTTTGTCAAATTTTAACTGACCGTAAAGGTATGGGCTTATTTCTGGGCTCTCTATTCTGGTCCATTGATCTGTATGTCTATTTTTATGCCAGTACCATGCTGTTTTGGTTACTATAGCCTTGTTTTATATTTTGATATCAGGTCTATGATTCCTCCAACTTTGTTCTTTTTCAAAATTACTGTGGCTTTTGAGGTTCTTTTGTGGTTCCATATAAATTTCTGGAATATTTGTTCCAGGTCTGTGAAATGTGCCCTTGATATCTTGATAGGAATTGCATTGAATCTATAGATTGCTTTGGGTAGTATGAACATTATAATGATGTTAATTCTTCCCATCCACTTATGCTTCCACTTATTTGTATCTTGTTCTATTTCTTTATTCCGTGTCATAATTTTCTAAATATAGATCTTTTACATCCTTGGTTAAATTTATTACTTATTACTTTATTTTTTTATGTAAATGGGATTGATTTCTTAATTTCCCTTTCTGACAGTTTGTCATTGGTGTATAAAATGCAACTGACTTCTAGACATTTATTTTGTATCCTGCTACTTTCCTGAATTCAATGATCAGTTCTAGTAGTTTTTGGTGGAATCTTTATGGTTGTCTATATACAGTATCATGTCACCTGCAAATAATGACAGTTTTACTTCCTCCTATACAATCTGAATGCCTTTTATTCTCTTCCTGTCTGATGGCTGTGGCTAGACTTCCAGTACTATGTTCAATAAGAGCGTTGAAAGCAGACATTCCTGTCTTGGTCCTGATCTTAATGGATATGCCTTTATTTTTTGCCCACTGAGTATGACATGAGTTTGTCAGATCGGCCTTTATTACACTGAGGTATATTCCCTCTATTCCCACTTTGGTGAGAATTTTTATCATAAATGGGTGTTGGATTTTATCAAATACATTTTCTGTACCTATTGATATGATTGTGTGATTTTTATCCTTTATTTTGCTTAAGTGATGTATCACATTTATTGATTTGTGGATATTGTACCAGCCTTGCATGCCTGGAATAAATCTCACTTGATCATGATGTGTGATCTTTTTAATTTATTGCTAGAACTGGTTTTCCAATATTTTGCTGATTTTTTTTTTTTTTTTAACAACTATGTTCATCAGGATGTGGGCCTATAAATTTCTTTCTATGTAGTGTCTTTTTATGGTTTTAGAATTAAGATAATGGTGGCCTAGTAAAACTAGCTTGGGAATCTTCTCTCCTCTTGAATGTTTTGGAAGATTCTGATGTTTGGTAAAATACATTTGTGTAGCCATCCAGTTCAGGACTTATGTATGCTGAGAATTTTTTTATTACCACTGTAATTTCGTTAGTTGTAATCATCCTATTGAGATGATTACATTGACTTCAAAGAGAGAAAGGGAGAGGGCAAGAGAAATAGAAACACTGAGAGAAACAATGATTGCTGCCTGCTGCACACACCCTACTGGGGATCATGCCTGGAACTCAGTTACCTGCCCTGACAGGAATCAAGCCAGCAACCTCCTGGTACGTGGGATGATGCTTAACAAACTGAGCCACAATGGCCTGGCCATATTTTATTACAATCGTTTGTATTTTTCTGGAGACAGTAGTTACTTCTCTTTCATTTCTGATTTTATTTATTTGGGCCTTCTCTTTTTTTTTTAACTTTATCTTTATTGTTGAAAGTATTACAAATATCCTCTTTTTCCCCCCATTGATCTTCTCCTCCCTGGACCCCTCCCCCCCAGGCCTTCACAACACTATTGTCTGCGTCTATGGGGTATACATATATGCATATAAATTCTTATGTTAATCTCTACCTCCCACACCCCCACTCCCTCTTCCCTCTGAGATTCGTCAGTCTGTGCCATGCTTTTATGTCTCTGGATCAATTTTGTTCATCAGTTTATTTTGTCCATTGGATTCCACATATGAGTAAAATCATGTGATATTTGTCTTTCTCTGGCTTATTTCACTTAGCATAATACTCTGCAGGTCCCACCATGCTGACTCAAAGGGTAGGGGACTTTTTGTTTTTATAGCTGCATAGTATTCCATGGTGTAAATGTCTGAAAAGATGCTTGATATGATTTCAATCTTCGTGAACTTATAGAAACTTGTTTTGTGTCCTAACATGTAGTCTACCTTTCAGAATGTCCCATGTGCACTTGAAGAGAATGCCAGTTCTGCAGCTTTGGAGTGGAATGTTCTGTAAATGTCAATTAAATCTACCTGGTCTAGTGTGTCATTTACAGTCACTGTTTCCTTGTTAATTTTTTGTCTGGAAGACCTATCCAGTGAAGTCAGGGGGGTGATAAAGTCCCTACTGTGACTGTATTGCTGTTGATCTTTCCCTTAAAGTCCTCCAGAAGTTTTTGTTTGTTTGTTTGTTTGTTTGCTTTTTGGTAGGGGTTTTAGGGTTTTAGGGTTTTTTCCCTAGACTGTGTGAGTCTTTTGTTCTGAGGTGGGTCTCTTGTAGACAGCATATATTTGGGTCATGTTTTCTTATCTATTAAGCTACTTTATGTCTTTTGATTGTGACATTTAATCCATTTATATTTAAGGTTATTATTGATAAGTACTTATCTATTGCCGTTTTAATTTTTTATGCCTATGTTTCTCTCTCTGTATTTCAACTTATTACAGCAGTCCCTTTAACATTTCTTGCAGTGCTGGTTTGGTGGTGATAAATTCCTTTATCCTTTTTTGTCTGGAAAGCTCTTTATTTCACCACCTATTTTTAATGATAGCCTCGCTGGATAGAGTAGTCTTGGTTTCAGATCCTTGTTTTGCATTACCTTGACTACTTCATGCCATTCCCTTCTGGCCTGTAGAGTTTCTGATGCAAAATCAGCTGACAGCCTTATGGGAGCTCCTTTGTGGGTAACAGGTTGCTTTTCTCTTGCTGCCTTTAAGATTCTTTGTCTTTAATTTTTGGCATTTTAATTATGATGTGTCTGGGTGTGGTCCTCTTTGGGTTCTTCTTGCTTGGGACTCTCTGTGCCTCCTGAACTTGTATAACTTTTCCTTGACCAGTTTAAGGAAGTTTTCTGCCATTATTTCTTCAAATAGGTTCTCTAACCCTTGCTTACTTTTGACCTCTTCTGGCATTCCTATGATGTGAATATTTTTACATTTCATATTGTGCCACAGCTCCCTAAACTGTCCACCCATTTTTTAATTGTTTTTTCTTTTTGGTTCTCTGATTGAATGTTTTTTCTACCCTGTCTTCTAATTCACTAATTCACTAATTCAACCGTCAGTTTTCCCTAATCTGCTGTTTATTCCTTCCAATGTATTCTTTATTTCTACTATGTCATTCTTAATTTCCTTCAGAGTTTCCAGTTCTTTTCTCATGCTATTGAGCATCCTTATGATCAGTGTTCTAGTCTCTATATCTGATAGATTGCTTATCTCCATTTCATTTAGCTTTTCTCCTGGATAATTATTTTGTTCTTTCATTTAGGGCTTATTTTGGCTGCCTATTTGGACTTATGTCTATGTATTAGATAGAATTGCTAGGACTCCCAGTGTTTTGGAGGGTCTCTGGTGCAGGTCAATGTCAGACTCTGTTTGGCCTTGAGTACCCTGTTTGACGTTTTCCACATGCCACAGCTTCTTGTTCCCTCTGCTGGGGCTGAGTGTGTTTGGACAGGACCAAGATGTGCACCAAGCTCTGCTTTTCCAAGCCCTGGGTCCAGAATCAAATCAGGCAAAGATTCAAAGCACCCAGAGGCTTTTATGCAGTCTCTTAAGGAGCCTCAGGCTGTAGAAACTCCACAAGGTGGGGCAGTTGCTCCCCCCACCCGGGCAAAAGCTGCTTGGAAGGTAAATGTCTGCCTGAGAAATATGTCCTCTCTGGTATGGGGGAATGACTCAGCACCGGGGTGCAGATGGGAACCCTGTGAGATCTATTCCCTGAGCCAGCCCCTCTGGATTATCTGCACACTGCTCTAGTCCACTCTGCCTCCACTATAGCCCAAAGTGAGTGGCTGCACGTGAACTTTGTGTATTGGCCCTTTAAGAGGGTGCCAGCATTTCCAGCTGTCTTTCCCTGGCAGACAAAAACCCATTGTTTTCACAGCCAGATGTTATGTGGGCACCTTTCTCAGTTCTGGTGCTCTTGGCTGGGTAGCCAAGCTTAGGGTTTAGGCCCCCCAAGATTCTCAGTGGGAACCCCCACAACTGGGATATCCCTCTGGACCTTCAGCTGCTGCCTGTGGGAGCCCAGCCAGCCCTCTTGTGCCTCTGCACTTCCTACCAGTCTCTATGTGGTCTCCACTTTTCCTCCTTGGTTATGATTGTGTGCCCCAGCTAGTCTTCATTTGCAGTTGATTATTCAGGTGGTTTCTCTGTATTTTAGTTGTAATTCCAGTTTGGTCCCAGGAGAGTGTCAGTGTAGCTTCCACTCAGTCTGTTGCCATCTTGGATGTCTCTGGGTCCTCTCTATTTTCTTGAAGAGTCTGGTTAAAGGTTCTCAATCTTCTATATATTTTCAAAGAACTGGCTCTTGGTTTCATTGATTTTTTTTTTTACTGTTTTTTTAAGACTCTTTCATTTATGTCTGCTCTAATCATTATTTTCTTTCTACTACTCAGTCTGTGTTTCATGTTTTTCTTTCCCCAGTTTCTTTAAATGTAAAGTTAGATTATTTATTTCAGATTTCTCTTGCTCCTTGTGGTAGGCCAGTATTGCTATGAATGTCTCTCTTAGGACTGCTTTTGCTGTGGCCCATAGATTTGGGGTTTTTGTATTCTCATTTTGTTTCAGTTATCTTTTGATTCCTTCCTTGATATCACTGTTAACCCACTGACTATTTAGTAACATGTTATTTAGCCTCCATGTGTTTGTATATTTTTCAGTTTTTTTCCTGTTGTAGATTTCTAGTTTCATACCATTATGGTCAGATAAAAATGCCTCATATGATTTCAATCTTCTTAAGTTTACTGAGATTTGTTTTGTGTCCTAACATGTGGTCTATCCCAGAAAATGTTCCATGTGCATTTGAAAGGCATGTATATTCTGCTGCTTTAGGTTGAAATGCTCTAAAGATATAAATTAAATCCATCTGATCTAGTGTGTCATTTAAAGATGCCATCTCCTTATTGATGCTCTGTCTGGAAGAGCTATCCATTGAGGTCAATGGTACGTTAAATGCCCTACTCTGGCTGTATTACTGTTGATCTCCCCTTTTATGTCAATAAAGATTTGCTTTATATATTTAGGTGCTCCTTTGTTGAGTACATAAATGTTTACAAGGGTTATGTCCTCGTGTTGGATTGATCCTTTTATCATTGTGTGATGCCCTTTGTCTCTTTTTATGGCTTTTGTTTTGAGGTTTATTTTGTCTGATATAAGTATTATTATACCAGTGTTTTTCCCCTTTCCATTTGCATGAAATACCTTTTTCCATTTTTTAACTTTCATTTTGTGTGTGTCTTTCTTTCTGAGGTGAGTCTCTTGTAGACAACATATATATGGGACTTGTTTTCTTATCCTTGTGCTACCCTATTTCTTTCAATTGGCGTATTTAAGGCATTTACATTTAAAGTGATTATTGATAGATACATATTGTTGCCATTTTATTCTTCATAACTAGGTTCCTCTGTAGTTCTTGTTGTTCTTATTCTACTTGTTCTCCTTCTCCTTCTTCTCCTTTTCCATCAAGAAGACCCTTTAACATTTCTTGTAGTACTGGTTTGAGGAACCCAAAAAGAACCAACAACAAGACACATCATAATTGAAATAGCAAACCTTAAAGACAGACAGAATCATAAGGGCAGCAAGAAAGACAATCAGTTACCTACAAGGGAGTTCCCATAAGGCTTTCAGCTGACTTCTCAAGAAAAACACTACAGGCTAGCAGGGAATGGCATGAAATATTCAAGGTAATGAAAAGCAAGGAACTGAAACCAAGACTGCTACATCCAGCATGGATATAACGCAAAATTTAATGTGAAATAACAAACTTCCTAGGCAAAATGAAAAGAGTCTAAAGGAGTTTATTACCACCAAGCCAGCAATGCAAGAAATGTTAAAGGGACTGTTGTAAGGAGAAAAAAATAGAGCACAAGACAAAATATACTTCAAAACAAAGGCCATAAAAGAGACAAAGAAGGTCACTACATAAAGTGAAAGGAATTGATCAAACAAGAGGATATAACCCTGGTAAACATATATGCATTCAATATAAAAGTACCTAAGTATGTGTGTATATACATATACATATACATATACAATACATATACATATAATGTATATGTGTGTGTATATATATAATTATTATTATTATTTTTAAAACAAAAAACACCTGGAGGACTTTAAGGGGGAGATTGACAGCAATACATAGTCAAGTAGGGGACTTTAACACCACACTACCATCACTGGATAATTCCTGCAGACAAAAAAATCAATAAGGAAACAGTGACTTTAAATGACACACTAGATAAGATGGATTTAATTGACATTTACAAAACTTTTCATCCCAAAGCAGCAGAACATACATTCTTCTCAAGTGCACATGGAACATTCTCAAAAATAGACACATTAGGACACATAATAAGTCATAAAAAGTTCAAGAAGATAGAAATAATACCTAGCATCTTCTCAGTTCACAATGGAATCAAAATAGAATAAACTACAATCAAAAACTGAAAAACATTCAAACATGTGGAGGCTAAAAAGCATGTTATTAAACAATGAATGGATTACCAATGATATCAAGGAAGAAATCAAAAACTTCCTGGAAACAAATGCAAATAAACACAAAGCAACCCAAAATCTATGGGACACAGCGAAAGCAGTTCTGAGAGGGAAGTTTATACCATTACAGGCCTACCTCAAGAAACAAGAAAAACCTCAACTAAACAATCTAACTCTACACCTAAAAGAATTAGAAAGATAACAACAATAAAAGCCCTGAGTAAGTAAAAGGAAGAAAACAATAAAGACGAGATTGGAAATCAATGATACAGAGACAAAAAAAAAAAAAACAAATACAAAAGATCAATGAAACCAAGAGCTGTTTTTTTGAAAAGATAAACAAGACTGGTGAACCTTTAGCCAGACTCATCAAGAAACAAAGAGAGAGAATCCAAATAAACAAAATCAGAAATGAAAAAGGTGAAGTAACAACGGACAATGAAGAAACACAAAGGATTGTACGAAAATACTATGCCAAAAAAATTGGACAACTTGGGCGAAATGGACAAATTCTTGGAAAAATATAATCTTCCAAAACTTAATTAGGAAAAATAAGAACATGAATAGGCCAATAACAACTAATAAAATTGAAGCAGTAATCAAAAAACTTTCAGCAAACTAAAGTCCTGGATCAGATGGTTTCACAGGCAAGGTTTACTAACACCTATCCTCCTCAAACTATTCCAAAAAACTCAAGAGGAGGGAAGACTTTCGGGCTCTTTTTGCAAGGCTGGCATTATCCCAATTCCAAAACCAGATAAAGTCACTACAAAGAAAGAAAATGCAGGCCAGTATCCCTGAGAAACATAGGTGCAAAAACCCTCAACAAAATATTAGCATCTAACCCAGAAATACATTAAAAATATCATATACCATGACCAAGTGGGATTTATTCCAGGGATGCAAGGCTAGTACAATATTCTCAAATCAATAAACGTGATACATCACATAAACAAAATGAAGGACAAAAATCACATGTTCATATCAATAGATGCAGAAAAAGCATTCAACAAAGTCCCACACCCATTTTTTATAAAAACTCTCAGCAAAGTGGGAAGAGAGTGATCATACCTCAACATAACAGAGGTCATATATGACAAACCTACAGCCAACATCATTCTCAGTGGCCAAAACTAAAAACATTTCCCCTAAGAACAGGAACAAGACAGGGATGTCCACTTTCACCACTCTTATTCAACATAGTACTGGAAGTCCTAGCCATAGCCATCAGACAGGAAAAAAACATAAAAGGCATCCAAATTGGAAAGGAGGGAACAAAACTCTCATTATTCACAGATGACATGATATTGGACATAGAGAACTTTAAAGACTACAGCAAAAAACTACTAGATTTAATAAATAAACTTGGGCCTGGCTGGGCATGGCTCAGTTGTTGAACACGGACCTGTGATCCAGGAGATCTTGTTTCAGTTCCTGTCAGGGCACATGTCTGAGTTGTGGGCTCGATCCCCAGCAGAGGGCGTGCAGGAGGCAGCCAATCAATGGCTCTCTCATCATTGATATTTCTCTCTCTCTCTCTCTCCCCCTCTGAAATCTAAAAGATATATTTAAATAAATAAATAAATTTGGCAAGACAATGGGATACATATTTAATATCCAGAAATGAAAGGTATTTTTACACACCAATAATGAACTCTCAGAAAGAGAAACTAAAACAACAATCCCATTTACCATTGCAACAACAACAAAAATAAATTTCCAAGGAATAAACTTAACCAAGGAGGTAAAAAACCTGTACTTGGAAAACTACAGGACATTGAAAAGAGAAATAGGGGAAGATATAAACAAGTGGAAGCAAATATCATGTTCAGGGATTGGAGAATTAGCATCATTAAAATGTCCATACTACCCAAAGCAATCGATAGATTCCATGCAATTCCTATTAAAATACCAACAGCATATTTCACAGATCTACAATAAACATTTCAAAAATATATATGGAACCAAAAAGACCCCCAATAGCTGCAGCCATCTTGAGAAAAAAGAACAAGGTGGAAAGGATCACAAAACCTGGTATCTAGTTATGCTACAAAACCATTATAATCAAAACAGCCTGGTACTGGCACAAGAACAGGCATACAGACCAGTGGAACAGAACAGAGGCCCCAGAAATCGACCCACACCTTTATGTTCAAATTATTATTTTACAAAGGAGGCAATAGCGTATAATGGAGTAAAGACAGTTTCTTCAAAAAATGGTGCTGGGAAAATTGGACAGGTACATTCAAAAAAATGAAACTAGAGCACAAAATTACACCATACACAAGAATAAACTCAAAATGGATAAAAGACTTAAATGTAAGTCATGAACCATAAAAATCATGGAAGAAAACAAAGACAGTAAAATCTCAGACATCTCACGTAACAGAATTCTCACTAAGCCTCTCCTAGGCCAATGAAACAAAGGAAAACAATAAACAAACATGACTACATCAAAGTAAAAAGCTTCCGCACAGCAAAAGAAACCAACATTGAAGTGAAGAGAACTCACTGTATGGAACAACATATTTGCCAATGATACATCTGATAAGGGGCTAATTTCCAAAATATATAGAGAACTTATACAACTCAACAAAAGGAAGACAAACAATCCAATTTAAAAATGCGCAAAGGGCCTGAACAGACATTTCTCCACAGAGGACATACATATGGCCAATAGGCATATGAGAAAATGCTCATCACTAACCATCAGTGAGATGCAAATTAAAATGACAATGAGGCATCACCTCACACCCACCTAAGTGGCTACCATCAATAAATCAAGAAAGAACAAGTGCTGGGGAAAAGGGAACCTTAGTACACTGCTGGTGGAAATGCAGACTCGTGAAGCCACTGTGGAAAATAGTATGGAGTTTCTCCAAAAATTAAAAATGGGATTTTCTTATGACCTAGTAATTCCACTTTTGGGAATATATCCTAAGAATCCTGAGACACACATCAGAAAGAATATATGCACCCCTATGATCATTACTTACAGCAGTATTATTTACAATGGCTAAGATCTGGAAACAGCCCAAGTGCCCATCAGTAGATGAGTGGATAAAAAAGCTGTGGGACATTTACACCATGGAATACTATGCAGCTGTAAAGAAGAAGGCTATCTTACCCTTTGGGAGCATGGATGGACCTGGAGAATATTGTGCTAAGTGAAATAAGACAGAGAAAGACAAATATCACATGATTTCACTTATATGTGGAATCTAATGAACAAAATAAACTGAGGAAAAAAATAGGTCAAGAGGCACAGAGGCATGGAACAAACTGATGAATCTCAGAGGGGAAGGTGGTGGAGGGGAAGGAAAAAGATTAACCAAGAAACATATATGCATATACTCATAGCCCATGGACACAGAGAATAGTGTGGTAAAGAACTGGGGTGGGGTGGTAGCTAAGCGGAAGGGAGATATGAAGGGAGAATGGTTGACATCTGTAATACTGTCAACAATGTTTTTAAACAGATTTCGTGGGAAACTCAAGCTCAGCAGGGCAGGGCCACCAGGAGTCTGCAGGGTGGCTCTAGTGGGTGTTCCATAAGGAGGATGTGCCAGTAAGTGTCGGGGAAAGTGGAAGGAGTGGCCCCCACACCGTAGCCGCACAACTCAGCCTGTCCTAAATTCTGCCCAGATCTCAGCAGGGTGGGGCCACTGGGAGTTCAGAGGGTGAGGCTAGCTGATATCTCTTAAGTGGGAGGCACCAGCCAGTTTCATGGGAAAGTGGGAGGCAATGACTCCCACCCCAAAGCCTCACCACTCATTCACTGATACCCCGAGTCTGTAAAGAATTCTATACCCAAACCCAGGCAGCTGACTCCACAGGAGGTTGTGAGCTCCACAGGGTGGGTTGACAGGGAGTCCAGAGGCTGGGGGCTTTTGCTTTCCCCTAGACTGATGCCATTATGTGGGGAGAGCCCCACCCCAGAAAAATAGCATCTGTGTAGTGTGAGAGGGTCTCAGCACAGGATTCCTGGTGGCTGTACCTTCAGCTCTCTCCCCAGAGCCACAAACCCCAGCCTCTCATCATATGACTCTAATCAGCTCCACCCTCCCTCCTCGAGGGCCCAGGTTTATAGCTTTGAACAAGAATTTGTGCACTGGCCCTTTAAGAGGGTGCCTGTGTCTCTAGCACTTCTTTTTTCTTTCTTTTTTTAATTTTATTTTTGTTTAAAATATTACAGGTGTCCCTTTTTCTCCCCAATGACCCGCTCCACCCCGCCCATCCCCCTCCCCAGTCCCTCTCCCCACCATTGTCCCTGTCCTTGGGTTGTGCATATTTGCATATAAATTCTTTGGTTACTCTCTCCCCCTCCACCCACCCGCCCTCCTCCATCCCTCTGACATTCGTCAGTCTCATCCATGCTTCCATGTCATTGAATCTATTCTGTTCATCAGTTTATTAAGTTCTTTAGATTCCACATATAAGCAAGATCATGTGATGTTTGTCTTTCTCTGCCTGGCTTATTTCACTTAGCATAATATTCCTCAGGCCCATCCATACTGTCCCAAAGGGCACGAGATTCTTCTTCTTTATGGCTGCGTAGTATTCCACGGTGTAAATGTCCCACAGCTTTATATCCACTCGTCTACTGATGGGCACTTGGGCTGTTTCCAGATCTTAGCTATTGTAAACTGTGCTGCTATGAACATAGGGTACATATATTGTCTCTCCCAGATGTACAGAATCTCCACAGATTTTCACAGCCAGCCATCATGTGGTGGTTTCTTCCTGGCTGTGGTGCTCTGGGCTGGGGCACCGGACATGCAGTTGAGAGCTCACCCTCCTCAGGGGGAAACTTTGCAGCTGAGATATCTCCTAACCTAGCCACCACCCATGGGAACGAGGGAGCCCTCTCTCATCTCCACCCTTCCCACCAGTGTCTATGTAGCTCCTGTAAGCCCTTGGTTATGAGTCTTCTGTTCAGCTGGTCCTCGGTTGGTTGGTTACTCAGGTTGACTGCTCTATATGTAGTTGTAATTCCAATTTGGTCCTGGGAGGAGGTGAGTGTAACTTCCACCTACTTTTCCACCATCTTGGAGCCCCAGACTCTTAACATTTGTGGTTGAGGATGATGCTTGATAAGATTTTAGTATTCTTAAATTTACTGAGACTTTTTTGTGCCCTAACATGTTCCATCCTGGAAAATGTTTCATGTGCACTTGAAAAAAAGTATGTATTCTTCTGCTTTAATGTAAAATGCTCTAAAAATATTAAATTTATTTGGTCTAATATGTAACTTAAGGCCACTGTTTCCTTGCTGATATCCTGTCTGGAAGATCTACCCATTGATGTCAATGTGGTGTTCGAGTCTCTACTAGGACGGTATTACTGATAATCTCTCCCTTTATGTCTGTCAATATTTGCTTTACATATTTAGATACTCCTATGTTGGGTGAATCAATCTGTACAAATGTTATACCCTCTTGCTGAATTGATGCTTTTATCATGAAAAGTCCATCTTTGTCTCTTATCATAGCCTTTTTTAAAAGTAAACTTTGTATAAGTATTAATGTCTCGACTCTTTTCATTGTTATTTGCATGAAATATTTTTTTTAATCCTTTACTTTTAGTCTGTGTGTTTATTTCTGAGGTGGGTCTCTTGTAGACAGCATAGGTATGGGTCCTGTTTCCTTATCCATTCAGATACCCTATGTCTTTTGATTAGAGAATTTAATCCATTGGCATTTTTTAATTTTTTAAAAATTATCTTGATTGTTGAAAGTATTACAGATGTCCTCTTCGCCCCCCACACTGATCCCCTCCACCCCACATCCACCCCACCCCTAGGCCTTCCCCATACAACTGTCTGTGTCCATAGGTTATTGACATTGTTTTAAATCCTCACTCAAGGATATGTTTTTATTGATATTACAGATGGAGAGAGAGAGGGAGAGAGAGAGAGAGAGAGAGGGAGAGAGAGAGAGAGAGAGATGAGAGAACCATCAATCAGTTGTCTCCCATTTTATTATTCACATTTATGTTCTGTTTTTTTCTTCTTTTTCTTAAAGAAGTCCCTATAATATTTCTCATAATACAGGTTTGGTTTTGATGATTTTTTAAGCTTTTTTCCTGTCTTAAAGCTTCTTATAACTTCACTTTTTCAATAAGAGCCTTGCTGGGTAGAGTAGTCTTGGGTGTAGGTCCTTGCTTTCCATCACTTTAAATATTTTTTCCAAAATTTTGTTTGAAAATTTTATGTTGAAAAACCAACTGACAGTTTTATGGGAGCTCTATTATAGGTAACTGCCTTTTTCTTGCTGCTTTTAAGATTGTCTTTAACCTTTGCCATTTTAATTATGATGTTTCTTATTGTCAGCTTCTTTGGGTTCATCTTTTTTGGGACTTTCTGCAGTTTTTGGACTTGTATGTCTATTTCCTTCAACAGGATAGGAAAGTTTTCAGTTATTGTTTCTTCAAATAGATTCTCAATCCCTTGCCCTCTGTCTCCTCCTCTGGTACCTACATGATGAATATGTTACTATTGATGTTGTCCCTGAGATCCCTTAAACTATCCTAATTTTGTTATGTTTGTTGTTGTTCTGATTGTTTTTCTGCTACCTTTTCTTCAAAATTATTGATTAGGTCCTCCACTTAATCTATCTGCTGTTGATTTCTTCTAGGTTATTCTTCACTCCTAGACTATTATTCATTTCACTTCAGGACTTGTTTTTCCTTATGGTTTCTATGCCCCTTTTTATGCTTAGTATCTACTTGTTAAAGTTTCTTGAGTATCCTCATAACCACTGTTTTAAACTCTGTTGTTTTGTTTTTTTGAGTTATTTTTATGTATTTATTTTTTAATTTATCTATATTGTTGAAAGTATTACAGGTGAACACTTTTTCCCCCCCATTGGTCCCCTCCACCCAGCTCCTGCCCCCTCCCCAGGCTTTCACCTCATTATCGTCTGTGTCCATGGGTTTTGCATATATGCATATAATTTCTTTGGTTAATCTCCCCCCTGCCCCTTCCCTGTGAAATATGTCAATCTGTTGCATTCTTCAATGTCTATTTTGTCATTTTATTTTTTGTTCATTAGCTTCTTAAAGAAGACCCTTCAACATTCATGTAATACTGGTTTGTGATGGTAATACTGGTTTCATTGTCTGTGAAGCTCTTTATCTCACCTTCAATTCTAAATGATAGCTATGCTGGGTAGAGTAGTCTTGGATATAGGTCCTTCCTTTTCATCACTTTTAATATTTCTTGCCACTCCCTTCTGGCCTGCAAAGTTTCTGTTGAGAGATCAGCTGACAGTCGTATGGGTGCTCCCTTGTAGGTAACTAACTGCTTTTCTCTTGCTGCTTTTAAGATTCTCTCTTTGTCTTTAACCTTTGGCATTTTAATTATGATGTGTCTTGGTGTGGGCCTCTTTGGGTTCCTCTTATTTGGAACTCTCTGTGCTTCCTGGATTTGTAAGTCTATTTCTTTCACCAGATAGGGAAAGTTTTCTGTCATTAATTTTTCAAATAGGTTTTCAATTTCTTGCTCCCTCTCTTCTGTCACCTCTATTATTCAAATGTTGGAATGCTTGAAGTTGTCCCAGAGGCTCCTTACACTATCTTCATATTTTTGAAATCTTTAATTTATATTTATTGTTGAAAGTATTACAGATGTCCTCTTTTCCCCCCCATTAATCCCGTCCACCCCACATCCTCCCCATCCCCAAACCTTCCCCATACTATTGTCTGTGTCCATGGGTTATGTCTTTTTTTTTTCTTTTCTTTTCTTTTTAATATATCTTTATTGATTCCAGTGAGAGGACAGGAGAGGGAGAGAGAGAGTTAGAAACATCAATGATGAGAGAGTCATTGATCGAGCCCGCAACCCGGGCATGTGCCCTGACCGGGAATCGAACCCCGATCACCTGGATCCTAGGTCGACGCTCAACCGCTGAGCCACGAACGGCTGGGCCATGGGTTATGTCTTTATCCATATATGTTCTTTGATTAATCTCTCCCCACCCACTCCCCCACACCTGCCTTCCTGCTGAGATTCATCAGTCTGTCCAATCTTTCTATGTCTCTTGATCTATTTTGTTCAGCAGTTTATTTTGTTCATTATATTCCACATATGATTGAGATCATGTGATACTTGTCTTTCTCTGACTGGCTTATTTCACTTAGCATAATACTCTCCAGGTCCATCTATGCTGTACCAAAGAGTAAGAGATCCTACTTTTTTACAGCTGCATAGTATTCCAAGTGTAAATGTTCCACAGCTTTTTTATCCACTCATCTACTGATGGGCACTTGGGCTGTTTCCAGATCTTAGCTATGAACATGGGGGTGCATATATTCTTTCTGATTGGTGTTTTGGGATTCTTAGGATATATTCCTAGCAGTACAATCACTGGGTCAAATGGCAGTTCCATATTTAATTTTTGCAGAAACTCCATAGTGTTTTCCATGGTGGCTGCACAAGTCTGCATTCCCATTTGTAGTATACTAGGGTTCTCTTTTCTCAACATCCTCTCCACACTTGTTATTTACTTATTGATGGTAGCCATTCTGACAGGTGTGAGGTCATTTTAATTTGCATCTCTCTGATGATTAGCGATGTTGAGCATTTTTTCATATGTCTCTTAGCCATCTGTATGTCCTCTTTGGAGAAGTGTCTATTTAGGTCCTTTGCCCATTTTTTAATTGGATTGTCTTCCTTTTGTTAAGTTGTATGTGTTCCTTATATATTTTTGAAATTAGCCCCTTATCAGATGTGTCATTGGCAAATAAGTTCTCTTTTTCATTTTTGTTGATGGTTCCTTTTGCTATGTAGAAAATTTTTTATTTTGAGGTAGTCTCATTGTTTATTTTCTCCTTTGTTTCTCTTGCCCTAGGAGATGTATCAGCAAACATATTGCAGCATGTCCGAGATTTTGCTGCCTATGTTTTCTTCTAGGATTTTTATGGTTTCATGTCTTACATTTAAGTCTTTTATCCATTTCAAGTTTATTCTTGAGTGTGGTATAAAGTTGTGATCCAGTTTCATATTTTTCCATGTACCTGTCCAGTTTTCCCAACACCATTTATTGAAGAGACTGTCTTACTCCATTGTATGTTTTTGCCTCCTTTGTCAAATATTAATTGAGCATAATGGCTTGGGTCAATTCCTGGGTTCTTTGTCCTGTTCCTCTGATCTATATGCCTGTTCTTGTGTCAGTACTTGGTTTTTTTGGTTACAGGGGCTTTGTAGTATAATTTGATTTCTGGTATTGTGATCCAACTTTGTTCTTCTCTTTCAAGATTGCTGCAGATACTTGGGGTCTTTTTTAATTCCATATAAATTTTTGGAATATTTGTTCTAGCTCTATGAGATATGCCATTGGTATTTTAATAGGGATTGCATTGAATCTGTAGTAGACTGCTTTGGGTAGTATGAACATTTTAATGATGTTAATTCTACCAATCTATGAACATGTTATATTCTTCCACTTGTTTATATTTTCCTCTATCTCTCTTTGTAATATCCTGTGGCAATCCCATGTACTGTTGCCACAAAAATTAAGATACTTAGGAATAAACTTCACCAAAGAGGTGAAAGATGTGTAAAGTCTGTTTTGTAAATTCCTCTTCCATATTATGTTTAGATCCTTTTCAGAAGTTTTTTTCCTGCTCTTTCATTTGGGGCATGTTTACTTGCATTCCCATTTTAGCTCTCTGTGGTTGTTTCTATATATTAGATTAATCTGCTACATCTCTCCCAGTCTTGGCTGTGTGGTCTTGGTCATATGTTGTAAGTGTCCTGTTAGGCACAATTGCACCATCTCTCTGATCACCTAGGCTGGCTGTTCCAAGAGTATCCCTTGTTTGGGTTTGTGTTCCCTCCTGTTGTAGTTGAGTCTTGATTGCTGTTGGTATGTTTTGGGGACAGATTGACCTTCAGGCTGACTGGTTGTGAAGATTGGCCATAACCACAGTGTACAAGCAACTGTGTGAGGGCTGACCACATAAGGGAAAATTTGCCAGAGTGGGTTCTGACACCTGCCCTGACCACCCTTTGAGTATATTGTTCGTGGAGCTAATTTGGTGTGCTCTATTATGGTCTGAAACTGTCCACCAGGTTGTTGCATCTGGGGCCTCTTGGGAGAAACTCCTGTGCAGGCCAAGATCAACCACTGCCTATGAATGGCATGGGGCCATATGGTAAGGACTACAAAGTTACCTGAGGTTGGTAGCTGTGCTGGACCTGGAGGCACATAAAAGAGGCTATGTGTCAACTCCACTCCACCTGCCACCAATACCATGTCTGAGGCATCTCAGCATAATGCACAGGGCACCCTGAAGCCTGCTGCTGCTTGCTGGCTTCTCATCATGCTCAGCCACTAAAAGAACCTAAGCCAGCACACAAGTTGGGTGAGGCAAGGTTTCAGGGAGTCATCAGGGTAGGGCAAGTTGTGTTCTCCAGGTTAATGCAGATTCATATTTAGCACAAGTGCTGAAACTGGGTCCATTTAGTGAAAGACACAGTCCACTGAGGCCAGCAGGGCCTGTGAATCTTTGAGAGTTTTTTGAAAAACTGCAGCGTGGGCCAGGGTCTGCTTCCTGCCACTGAAATAGCCTCTAGTAGTGAACAAGTTGGGTAGGAAGGGGTCTCAGGAAGTCATTGTGTGAAGCAAGTGAAGTTTACCACGCTGAATAAAATTCAGTTTGTCCAGGCACGGGGAGGGTTCAACAGAGGAAAGCCTGTTTCTCATCTCCACCCCTCCTGCCAGTCTTGACATGATTTCCTTTTTATATCCTTAATTTATATCCTTAGTTATAGAACTTCAGTTCAGCCAATCTTCAGGTGGTTCTCCAGGTTCACTGTCCCATAATATAGTTGTAATTTTGAAGCGGTCATGGAAGAAGGCAAGCACAGTGTTTACCTACTCTGCTATCTTGTCTGGAACTCCTCATTCATCTACTGATGGCCACTTAGGTTGTTTTCATATCTTGGTTAATATAACAAATGCTGCAAATGACTTCAGAGGAATGGTGAAGTGAGAGATCCCTTGTGTCTCCACCTAGAAATTTCAACTATTTGAACAGCTATAACTATGAAGGATTTCCTGTTCAACACACAAATATGCCTCAGAGATCACACATTGAAAGATCTAAAGGTGGGCAACTGGAGCAAAAGGGGACGCAAAAAGGTAGAGAGGCTGATACCAGTCAGGGATACACCCAGTAGCCTCGAGCTCACAGTGGGGATCTGTTAGAGAGGGAAGGAATCCAGTGGTGGCCGATACTCCCTTCAGCCAGGAAGAGACTTGGTGAGTGCTTCTGCAAGAATGAGCAATGTAACCTGCAGCTGAGCCAAGAGACCTTGGCAAAGATGCACAGCACAGGAAAGTGGCTGCAGTTGTTGGTGGTTGGCATTTCAGTTGGAGAAACAAAGACATGGAGCCTGGCCACCTCCCCTTAGCCTCCCAGAATATGACTCCCTTTCCCCTTGGTGTTGGGGTGCAGAGCATATTATCTGCAATCTGGAGAACTAGCACTACAAAAACACATTTCTGCCTAAGTGAACAGTGTACTCTGTGACTGGTCACAGGGTTAGGACACAGGGTAGACAGGGAAGAGGACCACGGTTGCCATTACTGAGAGGGCAAAACAACAAAGAAACTAGCAGGTTTCCCCAGCACGCCCTGACCCAGACATATCACAGCTACACTGATGGCTGCATGGACACTGGGATTTTGCACAGCTAAAAAAAAAAAAAAAAAAAATGTAATTCAGCACCACCTACTGGAAAAGAATAGAAAGACCTCTCATATTAATCTGCTAGAGAAATGCCACTCACACACTGATGCCTAAACAGAGAAAGAATCCATCAAATACCATTAATAACCAAAGTAGTGAGGCAGACAGGAAAGAAAATGAAAAATCTCCAGAAAACAAGTTTAAAAACATGGAAATGTATGATATAAAAGACAATCATGATTGTGGTTCTGAAAATACTCAGTGAGATGCAAGAAAATACAGACAGGCAATTTAGTGAGCTCAGAAAATAACTTAATGAACAAGACAACTATTTCACCAAAGCGATTGAAACTTTAAAAAAGAACCAAACAGAAATTCTGGAGATGAAGAATTCAATAAAAGCGTTCAGAGTAAACCAAATGGATGAAAGGATCAATGATATTGAAGGTAGAAATACAGAAATACTACAGAGGAAGGAAGACAGATACATGAGCATAAAAAAATGAAAGAGCTCTATAAGAACTATCTGACTCCATCAGAAAAAAACAACGTAAGAATAATAGACATACCAGCCATGGCTGGGTGGCCCAGTTGGTTGGGTATTGTCCTATGACCAAAAGGTTGCCAGTTCAATTCCCAGTCAGGGCACATGCCTTGGTTTGGGGTTTGATCCCTGGGAGGGGGCATGCAGGAGGCAGCCAATCAATGCCTTTCTCTTGCATTGATTTTTTTTTCTCTCTCCCCCTCTCCCTTCCTCTCTCTCTAAAAGTCAATAAAAAATCATTTAAAAGAAAGAATAAGCATACCAGAAGAAGAAGAAAGGGAGAAAGGAATGGAGAACCTACTGAAACAAATAGTTAATGAGACCATCCCAAACCTATGGAAAGAGTTAGATACTTGAATCCAAGAAGGAAACAGAACACCTAGTTAACTCAATCCAAAGAGGCTTTCCTCAAGGCACATTGTATCAAAAATTAATGACAAAGAAAGAATTCTCAAAGCAGCCAGAAAAAGAAGAAAGAAACCTATAAAGGCAGTCCATTCGGTTATCATCGAACTTCTCAGCAGAAACTCTACAAGCTAGAAGAAAGTAGAATCAAATGTTCAAACTACTGAAAGAGAAAGCACCAGCCAAGAATAATATAGCTAAGTTATCCTAAATATGAAGGAAAAATAAAGACTTTTCCAGACATACAGAAGTTGAGGGAATTCATTACTAGAAGACTTCCTTTACAAGAAACACTCAAAGAGGTTATTCTACCTGAAATAAAGAACAAAAACTCACAAATCTATAAGTAAGATCACCAATAAACTTACAGCATAAACTGGGATAACTTGTGACAACAAAAACATAATAATGGATAAAGGTCTGAACTGGCAAAGGAGGAAGGAGATCAGATGCACTCAAAAGATAAAGGACTACTGTATGCATGAAACTTTCTTTTTCATAAATCTAATGTTAACCACACACACACACACCACAATGCTGAAACACACAGGGTAGAAAAGAAGAAGCAGAGGAAAGAAATATGAAACACCACCAAACAAAAACAACAGAAACACAAAGGGAAAACCAATGGGGGCACAGAGCTACCGGAAAACAAAATATACAACGGTTATAGAAAATCCTCATACATCAATAATTACTCAAAATGTAAATAGACTGAATTCAACAATAAAGAGGCACACAGTAGCAGATTGGATAAAACAAACAAACAAACAAACAGACAAACAAAAGCAATCATGTGCTTCCTTCAAGAGAAACAGCTAAGATTCAAAGTTAGACACAAAATGAAAGGGTGGAAAATGATTCTCCAAGCAAATAACATCCACTGAAAAGCAGATATAGCCACATTTATATCTGACAAAATAGATTTCAAAATAACAAAAGACAAAGATTGAAATTTATAATGATAAAGGGGAAACTAAATCAAGAAGACATAACACTTCTCAATATATATACACCCAATCAGGGAACACTGAAATATGTAAAGCAACTACAGAATGAAAGGGAGAAGCAGACCAAAATACAATCATAGTTGGGAACTTTAATGCTCCATTAACAGCTCTGGGCAGATCATTCAAACAGAAAATCAATTTTAAAAAATACTGGCCTTAAATGACACATTAGGACCAATGGAAATAATTGATACTTACAGATCTTTTCAACCCAGAACATCAGATTATACCTTCTTCTCCAGGGCACATGGAACATTTTCAAGGATAGTCCATATGTGGGGTAACAAAATTGGTGTCAACAAATTCAAAAAGACTAAAATTATGCCAAGTATATTCTCTGACCACAATGCTTTGAAATTAGAAGTCAACTGGAAAGAGAAAATAAAGATACCCACAAATATGTGGAGATTAAACATACTATTAAAAAATGACTGGGTCAAAGAAGAAATAAAAGATAAGATCGAATGATAGAAAGAGAAAGAGAATGACAATATAACATATCAAAACTTCTGGGATGCAGCAAAAGTAGTAATAAGAAGGAAATTTATGTCATTGTAGGCCTATCTCAAGAAACAACAGAAATACCAAGTAAACAACATAACATTACATCATAAATAACTGGAAAATTAAGAACAAAAGCAACCCAAAGTCAGCAGAAGAAAGGAAATAATTAAAATTAGAGCAGAATTGAATAAAATAGAGAACAAAAAGATTGTATAAAAAATTAATAAAACAAAGAGCTGGTTCTTTGAAAAGATTTAAAAAATTGACAAACCCCTGGTTAGCCACACTAAGGAAAAAATAGAAAAGACTCATATAAACAAAATCAGAAATAAAAGAGAAGTCACCACAGACATCACAGATATACAAAGGATCATACTAGAATACTATGAAAGCATATATGACACCAAATTCAATAACCTAGAAGAAATGGATACATTCCCAGAAATATATAACCTTCCCATTTCTTCATGAAGAAATGGGAAATCTAAATAGACCAATAAACAGTGAGAAAACTGAAACAACCATCAAAAATCTCCTCAAAAATAAAAGTCAGGACCAGATGGCTTCAAGAGTGAATTCCACCAAACATACAAAGAAGGTTTGAAATCTATCCTCCTCAAACTCTTCCAAAAAATTGAAGGAAAGGCCATACTTCCTAACACATTGTATGAAGCCAACATAACCCTGATATGGAAACATGGCAAGGATAACACAAATAAAGAAAACTAATATCTCTGATGAATCCCAATGCAAAAATCCTGAACAAAATACTAGCAAATCGAATCCAGCAGTAAATAAAAAAATAATACATCACTATAACATGGGGTTCATACCAGGGTCACAAGGATGGTTCAACATACACAAATCAATCAATGTAATACACCACATTAACAAAATAAAGGATAAAAAATCATATGATCTTATCAATAGATGCAGAAAAAGCATTTGATAAGATACAACATCCAATTTTGATTAAAACACTCAATAAAACTGGTATAGAAGGAAAGTAACTTAATAAAGGTCATATATGATAAACCCTCAGTTAATATCATACTCAATGGCTAAAAACTGAAAGCTTTTCCTCTAAATTCAGGAAAAATGCAAGGATGCCCACCCTCATCACTCTTAATCAACATAGTTCTGGAAGTCCTAGCTGCAAGAGAAAGAAATAAAAGGCATCTATACTGGGAATGAAGGAGTAAAAATGTCACTTTTTGCAGATGACATGATTCTATATATAGAAAACCCTAAATACTCCACCAAAAAAACTATTAAAAATAATAAATTCAGTAAAGCTGCAGGATACAAAATCAATGAACAAAAATCCACTGCTTTCCCATATATTAACAATGAAGATTCAGAAAAAAGAATTGAAAAATAATTTCTTTAGCAATTGCAATGAAAAGAATAAACTTATCAAAGGATGTGAAGGACCCATATACTGAAAACTACAAAGCATTATTAAAAGAGATAGAAAAAGACTCAATGAAATGATAAGATATCCTGTGTTCATGAACTGGAATAATCAACATAGTTTAAGTGGCCATATTACCAAAGCAATATATGGATTTAATGGATCCCATCAAAATACCAATGTTATTTTTTAAGAAAATGGAACAAAAAGTCATCAGATTTGTATCAAACAACAGAAGACCCTTAATAGCCAAAGCCATCCTGAGAAAAAAGAATGAAGTCAGAGGTATCACATTACTTGACTTCAAATTTGTACCACAGAGCTATGAAGATCAAAACAGCATGGTAATGGCACTAACACTAACCAATGGAACAGAATTGAGAGCCCAGAAATAAAACCACAGGTATATAGGCAAATAGATTTTTAAAATCCTCACCCAAGGATATTTTTTCCTTTGCTTTTCAGAGTGGATGGGGAGGAGAGAGAGAGAGAGAGAGAGAGAGGGAAAGAGAGAGAGAGAGAGGAACATTGATGTGAGAGAGACACACAGATTGGTTGCCTCCCACACACACCCCAACCAGGGCTGGGGATTGAGCCTGCAACCAAGGCATGTGCCCTTGGCCAGAATTGAATCTGGCACCCTTCAGTCTGAGAGCCTACCCTCTAACCACTGAGCCAAACTGGCCAGGGGTGGGCAAGTAATTTTTGACAAAGGAAACAAAAAACATAATGGAGAAAAGAAATCTTCAATAATTGGTATTGGGAGAATTGGAAAGCCACATGCAAAAGAATGAAACTAGATTACACTTTGCTCCCTTGTAGAAAAATTAATGCAAAATGAATCAAAGACCTAAATATAAGGCCTGAAACAATAAAGTACACAGAAAAAAACATAGCTACTAAACACATGTACCTTAGAGAACATTTTATGAATTTGACCCCAAACATAAGGGAAGTAAAGGCAAAAATTTAAAAGTGGGACTTATATCAAACTAAAAAGCTTCTGCACAGCAAAAGAAACTAACAAAACAAAGAGGCAACCAACCTGATGGGAGATGATGTTTGCAAACAACAGCTCCAGCAAGGGATTAGTATCTGAAATATATAAAGAACTCATACAACTCAACACCAAACAAACAACCCAATACAAAATGGGCGTGGCGGGGGAGGAAGATGGTGGCACTCTGACAAGAAGATCGCCCTTGCTTCCAGCCACTGACTGAATTTACAGCTAAAATACTGCATAGCCAGCTTGGAAAAACAAGAAAAATATACCTGAGTCGACATATTTGCAGTAAGGAGCACTGAAGAAACATCATAGAGAAGGGGGTGTAGGAAGGGGGATTCCACCTAAAACCAGTGCTGGGCTGTGAGGCCCAAGAGTTAGAGGTGGCAAAGCAACCTCCCCTTGGGAGTGTGGACTGGCATCTAAAAGCTGGGATCTCAAACCCAGAGCGGAGGAGAAGGTAAGGCGAGCCCATGCAGGGCAGGCAGAGGGAGGCAGGGGAACAGTCTGCCTGTGACGAGGGGACAGCCAGTTCCCAGTTAAACAATGCACTTAATGGCTGCAGCCCAGGCAGGATACTCACCACTGGTGCTAACTGCAGAAAAGCTTGTCCCTCAGGGTGTGGCTTCCAAACAGAAAGGGGCCAAAGGGTTGCACTCAGCAGCAACCTACGGGGACCCTCTGCTTTCCAGTAAGGCATTGTGTAGAACCCCAGAAAGCATTTGAACTCTGTGGCACGAGGAAGGGGAGGAGAGCCCTCCCACTACCAGAGAACGACTAGAGCAGCCAGCAAGGCAGATGGGGACTCCAGCCGCTGAAGCTGCCAGTGGAGTAAATCTGAGATTTTTTACTTGCTCTGAGGGTAGCCAGGATAGCACACAAGGAGCTATCCCAGCTTTATTGGCATCAGCTGTGCAGGAGACCTGCCTGGGACTGACTTTGTGACCTCTCCAGCTTGGTTCCAAGGTGTAAGAGTGACAGGACCTCCTAGGGAACTCTGTCTGTTTGTTGCTTTGTGCATTTTTGATTGCTGAACGGACATCCACCTTCCTGCCTTGCACTGGGGAGACAGACCAGCAAAAGGTTGGATTTTTGTCTGCACTGTGGAGAGTTTGAAATGAGCACCCTGTGGGATCAGCCAACCAGATCTGGGAAAAGGGATGGAGCACACCTACCTCTCCCCCAGGCTAGGAGCACCACCAGCAATAGGAAAGGGGCTGGTTCAGCTCACTGAAGCCCCCAATATGCCCACCTGGGCAGAGTTCAGAGGGGGAAGGGAAAACAGCACACAGGACATTACAAGATCAGGGACTATTATTTGGGAACTGGAGTAAAAGTTTAAAACCCCTTCTGGGGGCTGGGCAGGCAACATTCTCACCAGAACCCTTCTTAATCAAACCCACTGAGCCCAGGCCACTGAAACTGCCCATATGGAAAAGGCAACAGACTGAATTCAATCTGAACCTGCAGCAGGCCATCTTGTGGGGAACTAGAATTGGAGGATAGGGTAGACTGAGGAGCTGGCTTTGAAGCGGAGACTGACTTCCCCACAGTGAGTGCCTAACAGCAAAACCTCTCAGTAAGGGGAGCGATATCCCCAGCTACACTAGCAGGCCTGCACTCTAAAGACTTTTCAGAAGACTCTGGAGTAAGACCAGACAACCACAAAGGGGAGGCAAAATAGCTGACAAGAGGAAGTGGTCCACAGAGAGCCTCAGATCAACCATCTACTTAAGGACGCCAGAGCCAAACCTGGATAGCTCCTAACATTGGCTGACACACAAGTACCTCCCAGGAAACCTGAAATCAGCACACACAACAGTGAGCCTCAGACAACATGAGCTGTCCAGACAAAACTCACTTGGTTGACTTTTTTTTTCTAGAAAAAAGGGAAAAGAAATCTTTTAAATTTTTTTAATTTTTTAATAAATTTTTTAAAAATTTGTTTTATCTTTCTTGTTTTTTTTCTTTGTTGTATTTTGTTCTATTATCAAGATTTTCTTTATAGTTTCTGCTTTATTGCTGGGATGGTATCATTATTACCAATAAGTTTATTACTTTTCTCTATTTTTTTCCCCCATATTTCTTTTTTTTTCTTTTTTTCTTTTTTTATATATATCTTTATTGATTTCAGAGAGAGGGCAGCAGAGGGAGAGAGAGATAGAAACACCAATGATGAGAGAGTCATTGGGGATGGAGCCCGCAACCCGGCCATGTGCCCTGGCCAGGAATTGAACCTCAATCTCCTGGATCCTAGGTCGATGCTCAACCACTGAGCCACGCCCGGCCGGGCTCCCCCATATTTCTTATTGGACTCCCTCCCTGCCCTGGCTTTATCTCTCTCTCTTCTTGTTCCATTCGCATAACATTTTTTTTTTCTCTCCCCTTTTATCCTATGTCTTCCTGTCTTTTTGTTTGTTTGCTTGCTTCTGTTTGTCTCTTTATTTTTATTTTGGAACTCTTTTCCTATTCCTACTCTCTACCCTTTTTTGCTTGCCCTTCTTTCAGAATCTTTCTCTCCCCCTTTTATCTCCCAGTAGCCTCTCTATTTTTACTTTTAATTTTATTTATTATTTTTAAAATTTTCTTTACTATTAATAATATCCTCATCTCACTCTTTTTGTTTTGTTGCCGTCGTTGTTGTTTTTGATTTAGCATTTGTGTTCTCTCTTCACTCTTCCAATTCTATTTTCTCTTGGGATGTTTTCATTGTGATTGTTAGGACATTTTGTAAGATACCCCTTGTTTCCTGGGAGTTTGGTTGTGTATTGTCCTGCCTTGCCAGCACCTGTACAACAGCTCACATGATGTGCTTGGCCTCAGCCACACAATTGGCCAACATGAGAGGAGAGTCCTCTCAAGAACAGGTCAAAGACAATCTAGACCCAATCACAACAGGAGAGCCCAAAGAACCCACAAAAGGGACATACCTAGAGCAAATACCTCAGAAGTATAAGGAAAACATACCTCTGCGCACCACTGGACATACACTACAAAATCCCACTCCACAAGACTTGGAGATAGCAAATATATCTAATATACAGATACAAACACTAAGAGTCATTAAAATGGTGAGACAAAGAAACAACCCCCAAATTAAAGAACAGGAAAAATTGCCAGGAAAAGGCCCTGATGAGATGGAGTTAAGCAAGTTATCAGAAGTTCAGGGTAATGGTTATAATGATGCCCAAGGAAATTAATGAGAACAAAACACTTAATGGAAAGGTCCAGGAACTTAGTGAAAACACAAAAAGGAGCTAAATATCATAAATAAGAAATATGCATCAGCATAAAGGGGGAAAATGGCATTAAGTAAATATATATCAATAGTAACCTTAAATGTAAATGGAATAATGGTCCAATCAAAAGACATAAGGTAGCTGAATGGATAGGAAAACAGGACCCATATATATGTTGTCTACAAGCGACCCACCTGAGAGCAAGATTCACAAAGGCTGAAAGTAAAGGAATGAAAAAAATATCCCATGCAAATAGAAAGGGAAAAAAGCTGGAATAGTAATACTTATTTCTGACAAAATAGACTTCAAAAGACAGACCATAACAAGGGACAAAGAAGGTCACTACATAATACTAAAGGGATCAATCCAACGGGAGAAAATAACCCTTACAAATATATATGCACTCAATATAGGAGCATCTAAATATATAAAAAATTTCTTGGGGAACTTTAAGGGGGAGATTGACAGCAATATAATCATAGTGGGGGACATAACATCCCTTGCCATCACTGGACAGATCTTCAAAACAAAAAATCAGCAGGGAACACAGACCTTAAATGACACACTAGACCTAATGGATTTAACTGACATTTACAGAACATTTCATCCCAAACCAGCAGAATACACATTCTTCTCAAGCACACACAGAACATTCTTAAAAATAGACCACATGTTAGGGCACAAGGCAAGTCTCTACAAATTCAAGAAGACTGAAATCATATCAAGCATCTTCTTGGATCACAATGCCATGAAGTTAGAAATAAACCACAATAAAAAAAACAAAACAAAACAAAAAAAACCTCAAAAATATTCAAACACATGAAGGCTAAATAGCATGTTATTAAACAGTGAATGGGTTACCAATAAGATCAAGGAAGAAATCAAACACTTCATGGAAAAAAATGAAAATGAACAGACAACCCAAAATCTATGGGACACAGCAAAAGCAGTCCTGAGAGGAAAGTTCATAGCAGTACAGGTCTACCTCAAGAAACAAGAAAAAGCTCTACTAAACCATATAACATGGCAACTAAAAGAATTAAAAAGAGGACAACAGGAAAAGCTCCAAGGAAGTAGAAGGAAAGAAATAAATAATAAAGAGCAGAAATTAATGACATGGAGACTTAAAAAAAAAATACAAAAGATCAATGAAACCAAGAGCTGGTTATTTGAAAAGATAAATAAGATTGATGCACCTTTAGCCAGACTCGCCAAGAAACAAAGAGAGAGGACCCAAATAAATAAAATCAGAAATGAAAGAGGCAATATAACAACTGACCCAACAGGAATACAAAGGATTGTAAGAAAATAGTATGAGGAACTAAACTGGAAAACCTGGGTGAAATGGACAAATTGTTAGATACCCACAATCTTCCAAAACTGAATCAAGAAGAGGCAGAAAACCTGAACAGGTTGATAACAATTAATGAAATTGAACCAATAATCAAAAAGCTCCCAGAAACAAAAGTCCTGAACCAGATGGATTTACAGGAGAGTTTTACCAAACATTCAAAGAAGAATTTACATTTATTATCCTCAAACTATTTCAGAAAATTCAAGACGAGGGAAAATTCCCAAAATCATCCTAACCCCCAAACCAGATAGAGACACTACAAAGAAAGCAAATTACAGGCCAATAACCTTGGTGAAGATAGATGCTAAAATCCTCAACAAAATACTAGCAAACTAGATCCAGAAATATATTAAAAATATCATACACCACAACCAAGTAGGATTTATTCCGAGGATGCAAGGCTGGTATAATATTCACAAATCAGTAAATGTGATACATCACATTAAAAAAATGAAGGACAGAAATCATAATCACATCAATAGATGCAGAAAAAGCATTCAACAAAATCCAGCACCGATTTTTGATAAAAACCCTCAGCAAAGTGGGAGTAGAGGGAACATATCTCAACATAATAAAGATCATATACAACAAACCTACAGCCAACATCATACTCAGTGGTCAAAAACTAAAACCATTTCCCTTAAAATCAGGAACAAGACAGGGATGTCTGCTTTCACCACTCATTCAACCTAGTACTGGAAGTCCTTGCCACAGCCATCAGACAGTAAGAAAACAAAAGGTATCCAAATTGGAAAGGAGGAAGTAAACCTTTCATTATTTGCAGATGATATGATATTGTACATAGAAAACCCTAAAGACTCCATCAAAGTACTACTAGATTTGATAAACGTATTTGGCAAGGTAGCTGGATACAAAGTTAACATCTGAAAATCGATGGCATTTTTATACACCAACAATGAACTCTCAGAAAGAGAAAGTAAAAAAAAAATAACATTGCAACTAAAAAAATAAGATATCTAGGAATAAACTTAACCAAGGACGTAAAAGATCTGTACTCGGAAAACTACGGGACAATGAAAAAAGAAATAGAGGAAGACATAAACAAGTGGAAGAATATACCATGTTCATGGATTGGAAGAATATCATTAAAATGTCCATACTACACAAAGCAATCTATAGATTCAATGCAATTCCTATTAAAATACCAACAGCATATTTCACAGAGCTAGATCAAATATTCCAAAAATTTATATAAATCATAAAAGACCCCAAATAGCTGCAGCCATCGTGAGAAAGCAGAATACAGTTGGAGGGATCACCTTACTGTACATCAAACTCTACTACAAAGCCACTGTCATCAAAAGAGCCTGGTATTGATACAACAACAGACAGATCAATGGAACAGGACAGGGACCCCAGAAATAGATCCAGGCCATTATGGTCAGTTAATACTCGACAAAGGAGGCAAGAGCATTCAAAAAAGCAAAGACAGTCTCTTCAATATATGGTGCTAGGGAAATTGGACAGGTATATGCAAAAAATTAAACTAGATCACCAACTTACTCCATATACAGGAATAAATTCAAAATGGATAAAAGACTTAAATGTAAATCAGGAAACAAAAAAAATTCTGGAGGATAACAGGCAGTAAAATCACAGACATCTCAGGTAGTGGAATTTTCACTGATCCATCTCCTAGTGCAAGAGAAACAAAAGAAAAAATAAACAAATGGGACTACATCAAACTATAAAGCTTTTGCACAGCAAAAGAAAACACCCTCAGAATACAAAGGAACCCCACGGTCTGGGAAAACATATTTGCCAAGGATGTATCTGATAAGGGGCTAATTTCCAAAGTGTATAAAGAACTCATACTACTCAGCAAGAGGAAGACAAACAACCCCATTAAGAAATGGGCAAAGGGCCTGAATAGACACTTCTCCAAAGAGGACATACAGATGGCCAAGAGACACATGAGAAAATGCTCAAAGTTGCTAATCATCAGAGAGATGCAAATTAAAACCACAATGAGGTATCACTTCACATCTGTCAGAATGACTACTGTCAATAAATCAACAAATTACATGTGCTGGTGAGGATGTGGGGAAAGGGGACCCTAGTACACTGCTGGTGACAATGCAGACTGGTGCAGCCACTATGGAAAACAGTATGGAGGTTCCTCAAAAAATTAAAAATGAAACTGCCTTTTGACCCAGTGATTCCTATTCTAGAAATATATCCTAAGAATCCTGAAACACTAATCAGATAGAATATATGCACCCCTATGTTCATAGCAGCACAATTTACCAAAGCTAAGACCTGGAAACATCCCAAGTGCTCATCAGTAGATGAGTGGATAAAAAAGCTGTGGGACATTTGCACCATGGAATAACATGCAGCTGTAAAGGACAATCTCGTACCCTTTGGGATAGTATGGAAGGACATGAAGAATATTATGGTAAGCAAAATAAGCCAGGCAGAGAAAGACAAATATCATATGACCTCACTTATATGAGAATCTAAAGAACATAATAAACTGATGAACAGAATGGAGTCAGGGACATGGAAGCATGGATCATGCTGAGGAAACTCAGAGGGAAGGTGTGGGTGGGTGAGTCGGTGGGTGGGGAGAGACTAACCAAAGAATCTGTATACATACATGGAAAACTCCCAGACACAGACAATGGTGTGGTGAGGGACTGGGGAGGAGGAAGGGTGGGGTGGAAAAGGTCAATAGGGAAAGAAGGCACGTCTGTAATATTTTGAACAATAATGAATGAATGAACGAAAAATAAATAAATAAATAAATAAATAAATAAATAAATAAATAATCAAATTTTTAAACAATAAAATAAATAATAAGTTAGTCATGTCCTAGCCAGTTTGGTTCAATGGTTGGAGCGTCGGCCAGCTGACTGAGGGGTCAAGGGCATGTACCTCAGTTGCAGGCTCAATCCTTGACGGGGACTGGAACCTGTGACTCTGCAGTGTGGAGGTCAGAACTTTAACCACTGACCCACACTGGCCAGGGCTTGATTTCACCTTTTAAAAATTTCTCCTTTATCAGGAAGTAAACCTTTCATTATTTGCAGATGACATGATATTGTACATAGAAAACATTAAAGGCTCCATCAAAGTACTAGTAGATTTTATAAACAAATTTGGTAAGGTGGCTGGATACAAAATCAACATCCGGAAATCAATGGCATTCTTATACACCAACAATGAACTTTCACAGAGAGAGACTAAAAAAACAATATCATTTACCATTGCAACTAAAAAAATAAGATATCTAGGAATAAACTTAACCAAGGATGTGAAGGACCTGTACTCGGAAAACTACAGGACACTGAAAAAAGAAATAGAGGAAGATTTAAACAAGTGGAAGGATATACCATGCTCATGGACTGGAAGAATTAATATCATTAAAATGTCCATACTACCCAAAGCAATTTATAAATTCAATGCAATTCCTATTAAAATACCAACAGCATATTTCACAGACCTAGAACACACATTTCAAAAATTTATATGGAACCAAAAAAGACCCCAAATAGCTGCAGCCATCTTGAGAAAAAAGAACAGAGTGGGAGGGATCACATTACCAGACTTCAAACTGTATTATAAAGCCACTGTAATCACAACGGCCTGGTATTGGTACAACAACAGGCACATAGATCAATGGAACAGAACAGAGACCCCAGGAATAGCCCCACGCCATTATGGTCAGTTAATATTTGACAAAGGAGGCAAGAGTATCCAGTGGAGTAAAGACAGTCTCTTCAATAAGTGGTGCTGGGAAAATTGGACAGATACACGCAAAAGAATGAAACTAGACCACCAACTTTCACCATACACAAAAATAAACTCAAAATGAATAAAAGGCTTAAATATAAGTCACAAAACCATAAAAATCCTGGAAGAAAACATAGGCAGTGAAGTCACAGACATCCCACGTAGTGGAATTTTCACTGATACATCTCCTAGGGCAAGAGAAACAAAAGAAAAAATAAACATATGAGACTACATCAAACTAAAAAGCTTCTGCACAGCAAAAGAAAACAGCCTCAAAATACAAAGGAACCCCACGGTCTGGGAAAACATATTTGCCAAGGATGAATCTGATCAGGGGCTAATTTCCAAAGTGTACAAAGAACTCATACTATTCAGCAAGAGAAAGACAAACAACCCAATTAAGAAATGGGCAAAGGACCTGAATAGACACTTCTCCAAAGAGGACATATAGATGGCCAAGAGACACATGAGAAAATGCTCAAAGTCGTTAATCATCAAAGAAATTAAAATTAAAACCACAATGAGGTATCACTTCACACCGGTAAGAATGGTTACCATCAACAAATCAACAAAGGACTCCTGCTGGCCAGGGTGTGGAGAAAGGGGAGCCCTAGTACACTGCTGGTGGGAATGCTGACTGGGGCAGCCACTATGGAAAACAGTATGGAGGTTCCTCAAAAAATTAAAAATGGCCCGGCCGGGCGTGGCTCAGCGGTTGAGCTTCGACCTACGATCCAGGCGACTGGGGTTCGATTCCTGCTCAGGGCACATGCCCAGGTTGCGGGCTCAATCAATGACTCTCTCATCGATGTTTCAGTCTCTCTCTCTCCCTCTCCTTTCCTCTCTCTGAAATCAACAAAGATATATGTTAAAAAAATTAAAAATGGAACTGCCTTTTGACCCAGTGATCCCACTTCTAGGAATATGTCCTAAGAATCCTGAAACACTAATCAGAAAGAATATATGCACCCCTATGTTCATAGCAGCGCAGTTTACAATAGCTAAGATCTGGAAACAGCCCAAGTGCCCATCAGTAGATAAGTGGATAAAAAAGCTGTGGGACATTTACACCATGGGATACTACGCAACTTTAAAGAAGAAGAATCTCGTGCCCTTTGGAACAGTATGGATGGACCTGGGGAATATTATGCTAAGTGAAATAAGCCAGGCAGCGAAAGACAAACATCACATGATCTCACTTATACGTGGAATCTAAAGAACTTAATAAACTGATGAACAGAATAGATTCAATGACATGGAAGCACAGATGAGAGTGACGAATGTTAGAGGGATGGAGGAGGGAGGATGGGTGGAGGGGGAGAGAGTAACCAAAGAATTTATATGCAAATATGCACAACCCAAGGACAGGGACAATGGTGGGGAGAGGGACTGGGGAGGGGGATGGGCGGGGTGGAGCGGTTCATTGGGGAAAAAAAGGGACATCTGTAATATTTTAAACAAAAATAAAAATTTAAAAAAATTTCTCCTTGATCTAAGGTTATTTTTGTTTAAACTTTTGCAGGGTCACCTTATGTATTTTTATCTTTATGTGTTTTTCACTTTTTAGGTTAATAATCAATAGGACCCTAAAGTACTGGAATTTCATGATGGCATATTTAAGTATCAGTCTGTTTTCTTCATTTCCATCATTTTGCTGAGCATGAAGTGCACTCTTTAAATGTGAAAACACTATCACTCGGTTCTCAGGAACTTTCTTAAATAGTATTTTATTGTATCCTGCCCCTTGTCCTTTATCAACTTCCAAAAATAATTACTATTCAGATGTCAGATGTCTTGAAGTGGTTCCGAAATTTAAAAAAAAAAAATGTTTTCTGTATTTTAAAAAGATTATTTTTAAAAATTAAAAATTGGTTTTGTTTTGTTGAAAACAAAAATGGGCAGAGGACCCAAACACTCTTCCCCAGAAGACACACCAATGAATGGCCAATAGATATATGAAAAGATGCTCAACCTCACTAGCAATTAGGGAAATATTAGGGAAATGCAAATCAAAACCACAGTGAGAGACCACCTCACACCTGTTAGAATGGCTGCTGTCGACAAGACAAGTGTGGAGAGGCTGTGGAGAAAAGGGAGCCTCATTCACTGCCGGAGGGAATGTAGACTGGTACAGCCACTGTGGGAACAGTATGGCGGTTCCTGAAAAAAATTAAAATAGAGCTACCATATGACCCAGCAAGCTCTCTTCCAGGTATCTACCCAAAAACTTTAAGTCATTTATTGGCAAGTATTTATGCATCCCTATGTGGACTGCAGCATTACTCATGGTGAGGAAGACATGAGAACCACCGAGGTGCCCTTTGATAGATGACTGGATAAAGAAGACATGGTACATACACCGCGGAGCACTACTCAGCTGTGAAAGACAAAATGCTGCCATTTGCGATAACATGGATGGGCCTTCAGAATATTATGCTAACTGAAATGCATCAGTTAGAAAACACTAAGAACCATATAATTTCATTCATATGTGAGACATAAAACAAACTGAGACAGACAGACGACAGCTGGGTGGTACCAGAAGGATGAGGGGTGGGGAGATAGCAAACAGCAAAGGGGCCAAATATATGGTGACAGAAGATGAGGTGGCTTTGGGTGGTGGGCACACAGTGCAATATACAGAGCATGTACCCTCGAAATATACACTTGAAACCTGTATGACCCTATTAACCAATGTCACCCCAGTAAATTTAATTAAATAAATAAAGCTGCAATAAACATGCTAGTGCAGATATCTTGTTTGAGTCAGTGTTTTAATTTCCTTTGGATAAATACCTCAAGTGGAATTGCTGTGTCATACGGTAGCTCTGTCTTCAGTTTTCTGAGGAAACTGCATACTGTTTCCATGGTGGTTGCACCAGCTTACATTCCCTGCAATATGCATAAGTGTTCCCTTTTCCCCACCTCCTGACAAGTGCTTGTTCTTCCTGAGACTTCATTATCTTCTGATGCCACAATACCAACCCAAGGCTTGGGGTCACCTTGGCAAGGCAGACAGTGTGGGGAATCACGTCCCACAAGCGACACGTATCACTCCTGTTCCCATTTCATTGGCCAAAGCACGTGACATACGTGAAACTAACGTTTAGAGAGTGCAGAACGGTGAACTTCCATGAGCCTGGGAGGGAGAATACCCAGAAATCTATGCTGACAGCTGCCCAGTCTTTGAGTCGATCAGCTCCATCTGTCCCGAAGAGGAGCACATCTACAGAACTAAAAACCAAGGCGCTCCTTAGCTGACTACCCAGAAGACAGCTGGAAGATGAACGTCACGATTCTATTAGCCCTCTGCCTGAAACAAACCATTCGATGTCACAAAAATCTTAACTTTGCTCTCTCTAAAATGAGAACATTAAGCTTCTTTTAAAAT
Organism: Miniopterus natalensis; assembly: GCF_054644295.1. Taxonomy (NCBI): domain Eukaryota; kingdom Metazoa; phylum Chordata; class Mammalia; order Chiroptera; family Miniopteridae; genus Miniopterus; species Miniopterus natalensis. The sequence continues at coordinate 960,341 of NC_142100.1, forward strand.
ATTCTTATGTTTTAAAATGACACTATACAAATGTAAACCACATGATAGTGTATATTTAGGTAACTCCAGAACATTGTTCTTTTCTGCCATTCAAAATATTTTGCCTCAAGGAAGGGAAGAGGAAGCACAGGCTTAGAAAAAGTTAAAAATAAAGTTAATTGGGAAGCTCATTAACTTGGTATTTGTCTGATAGCAAAAGAAGCAACACCTTGGGATCTGGTATTTCTGACAATTGGGAATTCTATAATTATCTTCTTAAATTATTTTTAGAAGTAGGTATGTGCTCTACTCAAAATCCTAATGGCAAAACGGGAGAGCATTGTTTCTCACTGTCTAACATTCTAGCTGTTTGACATTGAAGTGTAATAAAATTTTTAACTAAAGGAATTAATTATCAAAAGATGATAATCATGCAGGTTTAGGCTAATAATTACTTTTTTACTAATTCAAAATTAATTATGCATTGACCCCCATTCTGAACCTCCCAGCCTCTCTCCTGGAGCTCAGTTTTTCTACACCCTGTATTTCATTGCAATCTGGTCTTGGCCAGAAGAGCATGATGGCATTTTTTAGGGCCCTGATGCACTGCTATCTGCCTACAACTCAGTGAAAAAGAAAATCTAATGGCACCCTCTAGTGTCTTTTTTTATTTTTGCATGAAACTCAAACATGTATATTGAACCACAACAATCAAAATATGTTTTCTCGCCCTGAGCCGTGTGGCTCCGTTGGTTGGACGTCATCCCATGCACCAAAAGGTGGTTGGTTTGATTTCCAGTCAGGGCACATACCCGGGTTGTGGGCTCGACCCCACATTGATGTTTCTCTCTCTCCCGTCCTCTCTCTCTAAATATCAGTTTTAAAAATCTTTTAAAAATATGACTTTTCCCCTTCCTTGAAACCTTAGATGAAGGACAGTACCAGAATATAGCTTTCGAGGACATACAAATGCCAAGGACATTTTCTAGAGAACAGTGTGGGATTTTTATATACACAGTAAGCATCTTTCCAGGAAAATACCAGTTCTTGGCATGCCATGCAAATTTTGTCCTGAAGACCTATTTTTCTAACAAGTTGACAAAAATAGCTGTTGAAAAAAATTACGTATTTCTCCAAAAATACTCTTACTTTTTAATCCCATGAAATATTTAGTGGTCTTTCTTTTCCCCCAACAGAATGTGATTTACTTTCATATGCATGAAAACTCACCAGCAATAACTCTGCACAACAGAACGAAGCACAAAAGCCTCCTGGTTCCATGAAGAACTTGGCAATCAAATTCTATTTGCTAAGGAAGCAAAAGGGGGAGAATGTTCACTGTGCATCTTCGTGTTTCTGTCTGCAGGGCCTCTGAGTTCACTGCTGTTTAATTTGCTGGCATAAAATATGTTGAAAGAATCATTGCAAAAGGGGTAGTAGGTTGCTCAGAGTCGTTTCAGAGCCTCCCTGTGGATGTCCCAGGCGCCTCTGCACAGCAAGTCTCCTGCCTATTTCCTCCCTGTGTCATGGGCCTCAAGTCTTCAGTGACTTGCTGTGTCAATCTAGCTCATCTGAACCATTCACAAATAGTTTTAAAAAGGAACCGTAAGTAGTTAACCCTAAAGATTAGAGTTTTAAACCATAGTTGGTCACTTGCCTGTGATAAGGGCTTTTCATCTATTATTTATTTTAGTCCCCCTTAATAATCCTATAAAATTATTTCCTTATTTTGTAAATGAAGAAATAATGGTCTAAAAAGGTTAAGTAACTTGTCCAAAGTCATTTGATTTGATTTCACAGAGTATTTAATAGAATTCAAAAAATCATTGCAAAAGATCTTGTTTGGACCTCTTAGTAAACCAGATGCAAATGCAGTATACCTTGTGGTGTCCAGCCCACTGTGCACTGGGAGGACAGAGGTCGAGCAAGCACTCTGTTGTCCTTAGAGTGTTATCAGATGGACTATCAAATTTTAAAAGAATTTGATATCTTTATGCTAAAATTAATTTCACACTGAAATTCCACTGGAAATGGAATAGTTTTGCTCACAGCATAATAATTCAGAAGACAGATTTTGGAATTGAACAGACCTGGGCTTGAATCCAAGTTTCACCACTTATTAGCCAGATGCACTTTACTCACCAAATATTTGATTGGCTACCTTGTACCAGTTCTACAGTGGTAAATAAAGACAGGTATATTTCCTGCCCTTATAGAATTTATAGGTCAGTGGGCAGAACAATAGTAAACAGGTAAACAAATTGATAAAGATGTACTTACCAACGGATAAAAGTCTTATGAAGAAAACAAATAGGGTATTACCAAAAAAATGGAAGTGGAGTACTCATTTAAATACAGTGGTGAAGCAGGCCTTCTGAGATGGCATCATTTCAGTTGATATTTAAGGGAAAAGGAGCCAAGCTTCGGGAGAGGCATTTCAAACAGTGGCCAGAGCAAGGGCAAGGCTCTAGGACTTGAGAGTGGCATGTTGGCGGGGATGAGAAAGAGCGAGTGTGGTGAAATTTTCTAGGTGGCATGAGTTAGGGCTAGAGGGGTAGGCAGGGGCCTTATCAGCCTCAAGAAGGCATCTGAGTTTTATCTCAATGGCAATAGTAAGCCACTAGAAGATGGTCTCTAGGAGAGTGGTATTATTCAATTTATTTTTTAACTACTTTATATTTTAGAGCAGCTTTATGTTCACAGCGAAGTTGATCAAAAGTCCTTCCATGCACATGCACAGCCTCCCCACTACTGACATCCCACACCAGCAAGTTCATTTGTTACAATCAATGACCCTGCATTGACATCATCACACTGAGTCCACAGTTCACATGAGGGTCCACTCTTGGTGGTTGTACATTCTATGGTTTTTGACAAATGTATGAATATTTAGTATCACACAGAATAGTTTTACTGCTCTGTGCCCTGCCTATTTATCTCTTCCAATTTTCATTTAAAAAGTCATTTAAAATACTATATAGAGAATGGATTTGAAGAGAGAGGAAGAGAGGAAATAGGAAGAACAAGGGACAATTGTATTAGTGCAGCCTGAAATGTTGGCAACAGCCCCAGGGACAGAGGGTGAGCAAAGACATCAATGACCTTGTGCTATATGCTGGAGGAAGAAGCTAGGGGACTAAGTGAAATGTACTGGATTTGAAGATAAAGAAAAGGTAAGAATTTAAAATAATAATGTCATTTACTGAGATGGAAAAATTGAGTGAGAAATAGTTTCAGGGGAAAAAATCAAGTGTTCAGTTTTGACATGTTGAGCATGAGATGTCGTCCGTAAGTGATCCAAATATAAGGGTGTCAAGTAGACAGTAAGGTTCATAGCAGGAGCTCAGACTAGTCTGGTACGGTGGTAAACCATATATGGGAATCACATAAATTTAGAAGTTATTTTAAACTTAAGACAGATTTAGACTAGAAGGGGCCTCAATCTTGAGAGGCCTAAGAATCTAAAGGATCAAAATTTAGGTTAAAAAGAGGGGAAAACGCTAAAGGAAACGAGAAATGGCCAGAAAAGGTCAAGGAAACTCAGAGCAAGCATGACTGACGCAGAGGAGGGAGTACTTCAGGCAGGGTGCACTGGGCGGCCCTATTCAGAGAAGGATGATCTTGGCAAGTTACTTGGCATTTCTGAGAACCTCTGAAATCTATGATAGGGACAACACTACCCATTCTTCTGGCTGTTCAGCATAGTAAGTGCAATGACAAATATAGGTCACTTGACACGGGACTCTGTATGTAATAGGTGTACAGTTTTTTATCTTTGTTATCCCAGTGCCATCCCTTATGGCTGCATTGTAGATATGCAGAAGAGAATCTAGTAGAGAACTGTGTTTATAAGAGTGCCAGCTCAACCAGCTTTTAAGATCACTCTTTCCTTACAGACATTATAAATTACTGAAAAGGCATAAGGATAAATTTCTTCTTGTATGAAAGAAGAAATGGCCAGGCCACTGTGGCTTAGTTGGATGAGTGTCCTCCTATGCACCAAGAGGGCACTGGTTCAATTCCTCATCAGGGCACATGCCCGGGTTGCAGACTTGATCCCCAATAGGAGGCGTGCAGGAGGGAGCCAACTGATGTTTCTCTCTCCCTCTCCTTTCATCAATAAAAAACACATTATACAAAAAAGACGAGCCCGGCCAGGCGTGGCTCAGCGGTTGAGCATCAACCTAGGATCCAGGCAATCGGGGTTCGATTCCCGGTCAGGGCACATGCCCGAGTTTCGGGCCCGGTCCCCAACTGGGGGCGTGCGGGAGGCAGCTGATCACTGACTCTCTCATCATTGATGTTTCTATCTCTCTCTCCCTCTCCCTTCCTCTCTCTGAAATCAATAAGATACATTAAAAAAAAAAAAGATGAAATGTCAGTGAGAGAGTATACCATTAATTTTTACACTTCTACCATTTCCTAATATTATTTGGCAGTCCTATAGAGTGTATCAGTGGTTTTCAATTTGTGTGTCTGTTTGTTTTTTCGGTTAATTTTATCTGTTACCTGAGGAGTGACCAAATCAACAATTTCCAACATATAAAAATACTAGCCCACTTACTATAAAAACATTCATATAAATATCTCTTATGGGAATATTCTCTCAAAACCTTGCCGTTGTTTCTAAACGCTGAAGTGCTGTTTAAAGAGGAAAATTATCAAGCAAATAGGCCTTTAAAAAAGCATGATAAAATTAAAACTATTAAAAACAGTAAAGCATTAATTTAAAAAGCAGCTTTTATTTATTAAAATTATATAAACACATGCATTTCAGACCCATTATTAATGCACTTGGATATTTTTGCTAAATATTATCAGCAGGTAGAAATGTAAGATTTAAATTTGCTCTTAACTAGCATTTAAAAATATAATGCTATTTTCAAAATAGTAGTACTTATTAAGTTTTAAGACCAGGTGGACTGATAATAATTACACTAGCTTATGAAAATTCAACCAAATTGCCTGGCCGGGCATGGTTCGGCGGTCGACCTTGGATCCAGGCGATCGGGGTTCGATTCCTGGTCAGGGCACATGCCCGGTTGCGGGCTTGATCAATGACTCTCTCATCATTGATGTTTCTGTCTCTCTCTCTCCCTCTCCTTTCCTCTCTCTGAAATCAATAAAGATACATTTAAAAAAAAAGAAAAGAAAATTAAACCAATAGAAAGTTAAAGATTATGATAAATTTTCTAAGCTCATGAAAAAAATCCAAGAGAAATAGAAAAAGGACCCCCTCCTCTACTTTTCCCCAAATTAAACACTTGGAAATTTTCCCCAATTAATGAAAAATCTGTATCTCAATCCTTTTATGATTCAATGGAGACTGCCTTAAAAGCAAAAATAGCAAGTAATTATCTATAAAATAGCTTCTTAATTTGTTAGTATTTGCCCAATGAATATAGAATTAGTACATAAATACCCATTAAAGAGAAATATCCATGGAAAACTGTAATATGCATTGGATACTTGTACTCTAATTCTAATTATTGCATTAGAACATGTATGAGCTAGAGCTGACCTAGACACATCCTTCCAACTACTCACTTTTTCTCCTCTCATCTATGTTCTTACTCACTTATACTCTCTTCCTTCCCTTGCTCTTACCGGGTTTTAAAAACTCTATAAGGCAATAACAAAAACATATAAATAACAAAAAATAATCTATTGTTTAGAAATAGGTGGACAAAAAGGTAAGAACAAAAAATAATATGAAAAATTAGATGCTGTTTTGCATGTCATGAAATTCTATATAGGTAAGAAGAGCAAGTTTCTAAGGAAGGGCCACGGATTTTGGTTCTAAGGTTTCCAGCAAACAATGCAAAAGTAACTCAATTTAGTATCTATGATAAAAAAACAAACTGCTTAAAAATAACTGGTAAATGATATAGACAAAATAGATATAATCATTTAGTAACTCCAACCAATGATTCACTTCCTCTGTTGGGATCTACATATTCGTGGGAGGTACTTTGGTCAGCTATGACAGCCATTTAAACCAAGTATGAAAATAAATTGAACTAAGAACCACACCTTATTTGTTTTGGCCTTATTTGTTTGATGTATGTGTGAAACAATGTTGTCCAATATTAAACCGGAATTTTATTTAAAGGCAAAAAAAAAACAGGTATCCAAATATCTGGATTACAGAGAGTCTAGTCAAGGTGTCAGAGAAGGTAAATGCATGCTGTGCTCACCTCCTTCCATGACCACTTAAATTACAACTAAATTATGGGAAAATCAACTTGGAGAACCATCTTAAGACTAGCTGAACAGAAGTTTTATAACTAAGGATACAAAGGAAAAGCCATGTTGAGACTGGTAAGAGGGGTGAGATGCAAAACAGGCTGTCTACACACACACACACACACACACACACACACACACACACACACACACACACACACACACACACACACACACACACACACACACACACACACACACACACACACACGTAGCAGTTAAGAATTGGTAGAGGCCTGGCAGGGCGTGGCTCAGCGGTTGAGCGTCGACCTAGGATCCAGGTGATCACGGTTCGATTCCTGGTCAGGGCACATGCCTGGGTTGCGGGTTCGATCCCCAGTTGGGGGCGTGCAGGAGGCAGCTGATCAATGACTCTCTCATCATTGATGTTTCTATCTCTCTCTCTCCCTCTCCTTTCCTCTCTCTGAAATCAATAAAGATATATTTTAAAATAAAGAACTTTAAAAAAAAAAAAGGATTGGTAGAGGTCCTTAGAATAGCTGCAGAGGTCCCTCCTAAGAAACAAGGGGTCTTAGACCCACACAGGGATCCCCAGGCTGGAGCACCAGTGCTGGGAAGAGGAGCCCCACTGTATGTGGCCATGAAAATCAGCAGGGAGCCCATCCATCCACATGAGATAGAAGGCTGATGAAAACTCAGGCATTCTTTTAAAGGGCCACTTCACAGACTCACTTGCTGGCAGGCACTTACCCTGGGCTCTGGCAGATGAATGGCAGCTCAGAGGCACCAGAGAAATACAGGGAGAGGCTGAGTTGTGTGGTTTCTGGGTAAGGTCTGGGGGGACAGCCACTATTTTCCCTGTGTTGAACCCCCTCTCACACAGCCAGAAGGTGGGTGCCATCATTCCTATGTTGAGCTGTACCCCAACACAACAAAAACTAAACCTGCATTAGCCTAGTGAACACCACTTGGTCCACCCTGATGACTCCCTGAGACCCCACCCCACCCAACCTGCATACTGCACAAGAAACTTTCAGCAACTGAGTCTTATGGGCAGCTTGCAGGTGGCAGTAGGACTCAGGGTGCCCTGTGCCTTTTGATGAATGGCTCTAGGACTGGTGGTCTGGGTTCAAAGCATGGCGTCTCCCACATGCCTCCAGGTCCATCATGAGCAATTACCAATTGCAGGTTGATTTGCAGTTCCTACCAGGTAGCCACGGGCTGGTCACAGGCAACTGCTAACCTTGGCTTGCAACTGAGGCTCAAGAGGCCTGAGAACCAACACAAGGTGGCTGGTTTCAGACTACAACAGAATACCACCCAAATAACTCTACAGGTGGCACCCTCAAAAGGTAGTTTTGGCAGGCACCAGGGCCCACTGGGGTGAATCCTGCTGCATGGGGTAAACCCCCACAGAGAAACCCTTACACTGTGGCCATGGCCAGTCTTCACAGCCAGTCAACCTGAGGGTCAATCCCACACACAGAGAAGCCAAAAGCAATCAAGACTCAACTACAACAGTAGGGCTCACACAACCCACACAAGGAACACTCCTGGAGCACACAGCTTGGGTGATCAGAGAGACTGTGCCACTCAACCCCATAATACACCTACTACATAAGACTATCCTTCCCAAACTTGGAGATGTAGCAGATCTACCTAATACATAGAAGCAAACACAGACAGGTAGCCAAAATAAGGAGACAAAGAGGCATGTCCCAAATGAAAATCAGGGGGGAAAACTCCAGACAAAAATCTTAAAAAGATAAGGGAAATCTTCCAGATACATAGATTAAAAAAAAAAAAAAAAAAAAAAGGCTATAAGATGAGAACTTCAACAAAGAAATAGTAAGCATAAAAAATCTATAGAAATTATAAAAAAAGAACCATTCAGAAATAAAGAGTATAATAACTGAAATAAAAAAAAAAATACTCTAGAAGGATCAAAAGCAGTTTCAATAAAGCAGGGCGTTGAATCAGCAATTTCAAAGACAATGTAGCAGAAAAATAATAAAAAATTAGCATAGTTTAAGGAACTCTGGGACAACATTGAGCATAAGAACATTTACATCACAGGGGTACCAGAAAGAGAAGAGCAAGAGGAAGGGACTGAGAATCTGTCTGAAGAAATAATGACTGAAAGCTTCCCTAAGCTGGTGAAGAAAATAGACATACAAGCCCCAAAAGTGCAGAGAGTCTAAAAAAAGATAAACTCAAAGAAGCTCACACCAAGACACATCATAATTAATCTGGCAAAGGTTAAAGACAAAGAGAGAATCGTAAAAGCAGCAAGAGAAAGACAGACAAGGGGGCTCCCATAAGACTGTCAGCTGATTTCTCAACAGAAACTTTGCAGGTCAAAAAAGATGGACAAACAAAATATTTAAAATGATGAAAAGCAAGATACTCTATCCATAAAGGCTGTCACTTAAAAGTGAAGAGATAAGACACTTCCAGACATGAAAAATCTAAAAAAGGTCATCACCACCAAACCAGTATTCCACAAAATGTTAAAGGGACTTAAGAATAAAAAAAAATAAAAGAACAAAAATGTGAATAATAAAATGGCAATAACTATGTATCTATCAATAACCACTTTAAATGTCAATTAATTAAATTCTACAATCAAAAGACATAAGGTAGTAGATTGGATAAGAAAACAAGACCCATACCTGTGCTGTCTACAAGAGATTCACTTCAGACCAAAAGACACACACAGAGTGAAAGTAAAAGATGGACTAATATAATTCATGCAAATGGAAACAAAAACAAAAAACCCAGGTGGAATATAAATACTAATATCAGACAAAACAGACTTGAAAACAAAGGCTATAATAAGAAACAAAGAAATATTTAATTATGATAAAGGGATCAATCTAAAAAGAGGATATAACATAGACACAGAAGCACCTAAATATGTAAAGCAAATATTGACAGACATAAAGGGAGAGATCAATAGTAATAGAGTCATAGTAGGGGCTTTAACAACCCATTCACATCAATGGATAGATCTTTCAGACAGAATTCAGCAAGGACACAGTGGCCTTAAATTACACATTAGACCAGATAAATTTAACAGATATTTTTAGAGCATTTCATCCAAAGTAGCAAAATATACATTATTTTTAAGTGCACATAGAATATTTTTTCTGATAGACCAATGTTAGGCAACAAAACAAATCTCAATAAATTTAAGAAGATTAAAGTCATATCGAGCATCTTCTTCAACCACAAATGTATGAAAGTAGAAATCAATTACAAGAAAAAAGCTGAAAAACACACAAACATATAGAGGCTACTAAGCCGTGAATGAGCTATCAATGATATCAAGGAAGAAATAAAAAAATACCTTGAGACAAAAGAAAATGAAAACATACAGTACCAAATCTATGGGACACAGCAAAAACAGTCGTAAGAGGGAAATTCATAGCAATATTGGCCTACCTTAAAAAGAAAGAAAAATCTCAAGTAAACAATATAACAGTATATCTAAAGGAACTGTAACAGGGTATAGAGTATTTTTAAAAACTTCACATTTAATTAACTAACTAATGCAGAATTAAAAATAATTCAAAGTGAGTAGAAGGATGGGAATAAACAAGAGAGTTAGTACTTACAAGTTCGCTCCCTTGGGCTCTGGGTGGGCGCAGCTCCCACCCAAGAGGAAAAGGAACCGGGTGGCCGGGTTCCAGCATAGGTGCCATAGCGAGTCTGAGTAAATGTCTCCTCCCCACGTGTGCCTGTCTGCTGCCCTACAGCCCCAAGCCTGCTGCTGCCTCTTCAAAGGGCGACCTTCTCATTGGGTCAGCTTCTGGGAGCCCACCACAGTGGAGGATGGGACTCCACGGGGCAGATGGGCTCAGAGCCCGAGCCTGAGGAAGCAGGGCCCAGCAGCAGTTGCAAGGCCCAGGGGCAGTAGCAGGACCTGCTGCCAGCAAAGCCCCCAGCATGAGCGGCGGGCTGCCCGGGCCAGTCCCATACTGGACCAGGACACCGAGCAGGGTGCTGATTATGAAAATGGACATGAAAGGGTCCTACTGCCGGTTGCTACCAGAGTCAAATAAGCGGAGACGAGGTTAAATCTTTCTTTCTGGTGTGTTTTATTAATCAGATGGCCAGCAATCTGAGAGTGGCAGGTGTAAACCATGAAAAGACCACTCTAACATTTCATTTCAATCAGCCCTTATTTATGGTTAGATGATGGAAAAAAATATAAAACTAGTGAGTTCCTGGGGCTTGCTTGCTATCGTTGTCCTTGCAAAGATTATCCCCAGAAGACTGTAAAAGTCAGCCCTGAATACTGTCTCCCTTCAGATGGATCCTGTCATTGATCTGCCCTCAAAACTTATCTTCTTTTCTCAGTAATGGACCATCTGGGCTTTCAGGTCACCTTATCTTTACAGCCCTGTTTTTCTTCTTGTGACACACCCTCCAGTTTCCTAGGATCGGTAGGAAAATCTTTTTTATTATGTGCCCCTCCCCTATAATTCCCCGTTAGTATTAAATCTTATATCTATGAGATTAGTTTCACATGGAAAGTGTCTCGCTGCTGAAGGGGAGGCGGGGGCAGAGTCCTTCCTATCCCAAAGTATCACAGTCTGCTTACAGGTGGCCTTCACTATATTTCCCACAGGGTAGGAGGGTGAGTTGGTGGGATGGGGCCCACGATCCCATTTACCATACATTACACCCCAACATCAGTCCCTTTTCTTTCCACTCCCGTACAATCTGCCTGTTATGTTGTCTGCACATATCCTGGGGAAGGAGGAGGATGGGTGAGACATTGTATTTGTAATTTACAGCAATAATATTACATACAATAAAGGAATAACAGACTTATATATAATAGATTCATACATAATAGAATCAGAGTATATATAGTTGATCGCTAGTGCCAAGAAAACTTCCCAAATCATGTTGAGATTGGACCATTCTGTCAGGTTGACTGGATTTGTTTACCAAGGCAGCCCAGCAGTAGCAGAGAGGGGCATCTCTGAACATACCCAATAGTCTGAAACATTAGACCAGAGAGCCACTTCATCAGCCTATCTCGCAAAGCTGTTAGCCTGCACTGAACTGAGAATGAGACAAATGTTTAGTGGGCACTAACAGAGGCAAATCAGTACTAGTGAGCAGTACACAGGTAGGCCATTGACCTGTTCAGGTGGTGTCCCTGGCCTTCTATATCATGCCTTTTGACTGGTGATGTCCCCTCCAACCTAGAATACTAGCTGTGAGAGGAGGAATACAAATCTGCCAGATGGAATAGCAGCTGGCCACTTACCAGTTATGGTAGGTTGTATAAGCAATCCCTGGGCAAGACCCTTCCCCCATGGGCTAGGAAAGTGCACTAGTGGGTACCAGTTTGAGTTTCCCATGGCCAGGTTAATATGCTAGCTCCAGGGTCTATGTCCTGGGGTACTGGAAAAACAGGTTATTCTCCACTCCCCAACAAGGTTTTAATTTAGTATCCATTGTTCAAACCTGTACTCTCAATGGGATGCCAACATCTCCTGCTGCACCTGGAACACTGCAGGTCGGTCTGGTCTGGGCTTTTCATTCATGGTTAGTAGTACATCAGAGAGTCTTGTGATCCATCCTTGCAGTGACTCTCCCTCATTTTTCAGGGTGTTTTTCGACAGTCCCTTATAACTTCTATGGTCCACCTCCTGTTGGATTTAAGGGAGGTGCAGTCACCATTCAATGTTGTTGTGCCCAGACTTGCACATAATGTCCTGGAAAATGGGTCTCTTGGTCACTTCTAATAGCACACAGAGTACCACGTACACCCACAGTCTCTGTGGCCCGCTGATCCCCTCAGGAAAATGCTTGCATCAAGTTCACTATAGTATGCGCATGCTAGCGCACACCGAGCTCCCTGACAGCGGCAGAGGGCCTATACAGTCTACTGGCCACCTGGTCAGGGGATCTTGTCCTTTTTTATCTCTCCTGTCATTGCTGACAAAGGACATGGATGCTGCTTCGCACACAGAAAACACTGTTGACAAGCTGTACCAATGTCAGCCATTTTCAGTGGGAGGCCCCAGGCTTTAGCAGCTGCTGACAGGGTTTTCTGCCCTGTATGTTTTATTTTCCTGTGTAGCCAGTTATCCAGGTCTTCTGGGGCCTCTTCTAACCATCAAATGCAAATGGGTACATCCGCTTCATCATTCTCTGGATATTGTAACAGTTCATGTCCTGCAGCATGACATAGGGTCACCTCCTTAGTCTGTACAACCACCCATATGTTGGCCCACATGGTTTGTCCCCACAGGGGTCTGTTGTTGATAATCCAGTCTTGCACATGCTTAGGTGGCTGTCCTTTGCAGGGGCCATCAGTCTACCCTGCTACAGGTGGCACTGGAACTATACTTTCTTTCACTGGCAAAGGGCCAATAGGCTCTTCCTCGAGTGCCTTTTCAGCATCTCCTTCTGACGTGAAGGTGACTGTCCCTTACAATATCTGCAATTCCTGGCTAAGAGGAGATGCTGTATGGACACGTCTCTGCTGCAGGTAAATACTCCATCTTATTATAGTTTATGTCTATGCTGCACCAGATTTTGGGGTGTGAGACACAGTGTACAGCCACCCCATGATGGGATAGGTGGTCTGCACTGTTACAGGAGACCTTCCAGTTATAGGCTCTATTGCTTGCAGGGTATGGTAGGTGGCATAGAGCTATTTTTCTATTAGGCTGTATCTTTCTTCAGGCCCTTTCCATACCTGGGGCCAAAATTCTTTAGGGATGCTGAGTCTCCCCTGTCACTGCCAGAGAACCCCACAATATCCCCTCCTGGGTTACATGTGCATCCAATTCCTCAGGTAGGGCTGGATCATAGATACCAAGCACTTATACCTGTTTAACTGCTCTTTTGCTTCCTCATAAGCCCACTGGTGCTTCTCATGCCAATCCTACTGTTGTCCTTTGCTTATAAGAGTATACAAAGAGATGTAATGGACCTGTGACAGAAAAATCCCTAGGACATGCCAAATCATTAATTACATCAGGGTTTGATTAAGATGCTGCATATAATTCTGAATTTTAACATCCTGGGTCACCCATATATATTATTTCATAGGGATTCAAACCAATCCCGCGTTGGAGGGCTACTCTAATCCAGCACAGGGCAACTGGCAACACCAGATCCCAATGCAGATGAGTCTCTTGACATAGTTTTGGCTCTCAACCTTTCCTGAGGCCTATATATTATCTCTATGGAGGAAATGTTAGGGGGTCCAAACTGCATGACTAGTGATATGCTAGGAAAGGCCATCCTAGTAGCGAGGTTCCACCCTACCCTACAATTGTCCCTTGTTGAGCACCTGTGGCTTTTCACTCTGATGACCTTCTATACCTGGGCCCTTATCCTTGCTCTGCTCATGTCTGTCTGACTGCCTACCACATCCCCCCTCAGGGACCTTGGCTATGAACTCTTTCAGAGAAAAGGGGGACAGGGTATCTTCTATAGCTACTTCCTGCTGAAGAGGAACAAAGTTTACCTTCAGAGCCAAGAGATCCTTGCTCTCTGTCAGAGAGATGATGAGACCTGGGCACAGAGGGAGGTGGTGATAGTATATCTAGAGACGGTTTTCCCTGAGTATGAGTAGGGCTTGTAACCTGGTGGAGGCAAACTGTGTTACAAATTTTAGTATTATTGGGCCAAAGCTAGAACAATACGAATTATGACAGATGGTCTGGTGGAAGGAAAAAAAACATTTCAGTTGTAATATTTCCCTATTGAAACAATTTCTCTCCCTAAAATCACTGTAATTTTTATTAAAGAGCCAAATTAAGACCAATCTATTAACTGTATTATTTAGTTTCAATTTAGGCTGATTGTATGAACACAATAAGAATAGCACATGATTATATAGGCCTTTTTTAAAAAGTCTGCTTTGCTGGAATCTCATGATTAAGCTTTAATTAGACCCTCAAGGCAAAGAAGCCGAGCTACCTAGTTGCCATCAGGCTTGCCTGCAATACCTATAGACTTGGGTGAATTCCTCAAGTTCTTGAGGTCCTCAAAATGTCTTGAGGTTCCTTACTTGCCATCTCTCAGGAAAGCATCCTTCGTTCCTTACCTGGAAAGACTGCCATAAACCATATGACCAAGCAAGGTACCAGGCTATTTCTCCAAGGTGCTCTTATTGGCTTCAAAGTCAGTCTTCATTTCTTGAGGCTTTTTGGTGACATCCAAAGTCCAGACATGTCTCACTCAGACGTAACATTACAGTCAAAGTTTTGGTTAATAAAACCATAGCTGTAAACTGATCTTATTGAATTCATGAAAAGAAATGTATTGCCATGCCTCATTCATTAAAAATTGCCAGATTAAAGATAGTGGCGGAGTGAGTGGAAGCTACACTGACACTCCTTTTGCACCAAACTGGAATTACAACTAAAATATAGAAAAACCATCCTGAATAATCAACTGCAACTGAAGATGAGCTGCAGAGCACCCTCATAACCAAGGACATAAAGAGGAGACCACATACACACTGGTAGGAAGTGTGGAGGCATGAGAGGGCTGGCTGGGCTCCCACAGGGAGCAGCTGAAAGTCTGGAGGGAGATCTCAGCTGAAGAGGGTTCCCACTGAGGACTCTGGGATCTAAACGCCAGGCTGAGCTTCCCAGCCAAGAGCACAAGAACTGAGAAAGGTACTCACATAACATCTGGCTGTGAAAAGCAGCTGGGTTTCTGTCAGCCAGGGAGAGATGGCTGGAAATGCAGGCACCGCCTAAAGAGCCAACACACAAAGTGTCGTGTGCAGTTACTCACCTTGGGCTCCAGCAGAGGGAGGGAAGAGTGAACTGGAGCTGTGTGAGGAGAATCTAGGGTTGTGGGCCCTGGAGAAGAAACTCAGAGGGCATCCCTCTGATTCCTGTGCTGAGTCATTCCCCCACACTATGGAGGGTATTTTTCTTAGGCATATATTTTGCTGCTTTTGCCTGGGTGCTGGGGGAGATGCCTAATGCTGCTGGAAAACCTTGCACCCTACCCTAAGGAGTTTCTACAGCCTGAGGCTCACTAAGAGACATAACAATCAGCCACCCCACCTTGTGGAGTTTCTACAGCCTGAGGCTCATTAAGAGAATCAGATTAATTAGTCTGCAGGCAAAGGCAGACCTCAGAGTGCTTTGAGTCTTTGCCTGATCTGCTTCTGGACCAGGGGCTTGGAAAACTAGACTTTGGTGTGCATCTTGGTCCTGTCCAAATGCACCCAGCGCCAGCAGAGGAGACCTCAAGCCAATGGTTGTTGATAGCTCCAAACAGTGTACTTAAGGCCAGTCACAAACTACACCTGACATTGGCCTGTACCAGAGACCCTCCAAAAAGACTGAGAGTCCTAGCAGACCTACCTAATACATAGAAACAAACCCAAACAGGCAGCCAAAATGAGGAAAAAAAACAAGCCCCAAATGAAAGAATAAGAGAAGTCTCCAGAAAAAGAGCTAAATGAAATGGAGATAAGAAATCTACCAGAGATAGAGTTCAGAATACTGACTGTATGGATACTCAACATCATGGAAAAAGATATGGGAACTATGAAGCAAAGTAAGAATAACATGGCAGAAATAAAAAATACATTGGAAGGAATAAACAGATTAGGGGAAGCTGAGGACTGGATCAGTGAATTAGAAGACAGCAGAAAAACTCAATCAGAGATTCAAAAAGAAAAAACAATTAAAAAAACAGAGAACAGTCTAAGGGAGCTGTGGGACAACATGAAAGGTAAAAATATTCACATCATAGAAATGCCATAAGGGGAAGAGAATAAGAAAGGGATAGCGAATCTGTTTGAAGAAATAATGGCAGAAAACTTCCCTAACTTGGTCAAGAAAAAAAGTCATACAAGTTCAGGAGGCACAGAGAGTACCAAGCAAGAAGAATCCAAAGAGGCCCATGCCCAGACACATCATAATTAAAAAGTCAAGAATTCAAGACAAACTAACTCTACAACTTAAAGAATTAGAAAGGCCTGGGAGAGGTGGGTGTGGGGTGGAGGGGATAAATGGGAGAAAGGGGAGGGTATTTGTAATACTTTCAACAACAAAGATAAATTTAAAAAAAAAAAAAAAAAAAAGAATTGCCAAATTCTGGAGGAATCAGGTAGGGAGAAAAATATAATTAACCTAACTGCTTTAAGAAACAAGTTTCCTTATGTCTGAAAAACAGGAATATTATAAATCAGAAATACGTTTAACAAAAGTTACAAAAACTATAATTATTTTCAGTTCATTCAGTACCATAATCAATTTTTGTTTCTCCTGATTTTTCTTGCCAGTGCTTCTATAAATCCAGATATTTATAGAATAGAGTTCCAATAATTTTTATCCAGTTCGAAGGGGATGATTTGAAAATTTATTTTCGGAGTCAGAGTCCTTTCCATGGATCCCTCAGAAGATGTAACATTTTTGCAAATGCAATACAACAAAACAGTGACTGTCTCTATATAACAAGAAGAAATTTAAAATGACATGGTTATAGATTATATTATAATGTAACTGACAAGGAATCCTGTCCTTTCTGCAAAACACAATATTCCAGAAAAACAATTAGAGTTTTGTAAATGAAAGTATATCAGAATTTATAGACTCCTGGAGATTTTACATCTATTTTAATAATATGTATATATAAATAGAATATAGTTATTACTCCTTTACTTGACAAAGCTTCCCATGTTCCTTAAGTATAAGCTTTTCCCTCATAAGGACAGAAGCCAAAATCCTTGACCTAAAGCTAATTCTAGGTCAAGAAAAAGTTTCTTAAAATTCAAACCCTGGGAAGGTTGTCAAACTTATATGACCAAAAGATCATATATCATCATCATCATCATCATGAAGAAATAGAATTAGAGTGTTTATTTTTTCAAAGTGACAACAAGAGATATTAAACACAAACATAGGCTAACAAAACTTCAGTTCACATGATTAAGAAGATGGCTTTTTTTTTTTTAGTAATCAAGTACCTGATTAATATAACATAATGTATAACCATTTCAACAATTTATAAAACGTTGGCATCCTAGGCAAACGCAGGAAAGACTTTTTCCCTTTTAACAGACTGGAAAAGACTAAACAAATCCTGTACTAGCTCACTTTAGATTCACTAGTCTAATAAAATTTGTTATTCAGATCACCTAGAATTTCCTTTTAAGATTTCTCTTCAAATTCCCTCTTTAACTTTCACAAGCCTTTCTACAACTTCCACAAATTTTCTTCCCATTCAGAAATAACTAGCTTTAGAGCAACTCACTTTTTTCCTTCAAAATGCATCTGCATGCCTCATGCCATCTTTTACCAAAACCATACAATTTCTTTCCAGTTAGTTAGAATTCTTAACTCTTAGAAACCTTAGATTTTAGGTGGCAAGTAAGTAATTAACATTCCACAGGTTAGCAGTACATTCACATTTTTTAAGATATATTTAAAATAAAATGCAAGATATATTCATTAACAGATTCAAATCCATCCTCTAGATTCTCTGTAATAAGAAGCCAAAAGTAGGCAACTCAGATTTCAGTATCCTGTTATTTCAAAATACCTAGATATTTAATAATTTTTACTATTTAACCCAGCAAAACTCCAGTCTTAAGTTACCAAAGATTTTGGAAAAACTATTTAGATATATGTAATTTTACTGAAAGGCCTTACAAAAACCCTCCATTTTAGGTATATCTATTCATTATGTCTTAACAACTTTATAAGATTTTAAAGCTAATTATTATCTGCAAGGCATTTTCTTGGCAAATTTTTCTTTACAGAGTGGGTGTGGCTCCTCTCTGCCTGAGGGCATTTCTGCAGCTCCATTCCTTCTGGGAGAAAAACTTGAGGGGGGGGGTTAAAAGAGTTATTTCCCATATTTTTCTTTCTGAATAGAATGTAACAACATGAAATTTTACATATAAAAGATCTTATCCTATTTTAAAACAGAAACTGAAACAACCCCTAAAGTGATGAGTACTCTCAAAAGGAGGGATTGGGACATTAGTCTTATAATCTTTTCTCACTCTATCCACTACCACAACACAGCAAATGACCTTAGGTCTGAGCAGGGCAAAGTCCAAGCTGCAAAGAGCAGAGACAGGATTCCCTGTGTTCATTAAATGGTGAAAAGCTAAGTCTCCAAAAGAGAAAAAAATGAAGCAAAGAACATCTGTATTTAAACAAATTAAACTAACCAACAAAGAGACACAAAACAATCAACAGAGATACTCATATACAATATTTACAAGTGTGCACAACAGACAGACAACTGTTTGTGGCTTACTGTGCACAGCCAGACAGAATACCAGTGTCCTGTCCCACACAGGGCCATGTCTCAATCCTAAACTAATCAGGCTTGGGTGTGGAGACAAGGCAAGGACTGTGAGAGGCCACTTGGGTAACCAGGCTGGTGTGGCTCAGCAGTTGAGCACTGACCTATGATGCAGGAGACTGAGGGTCAATTCCTGGTCAGGGCACATGCCCTGACTGCAGGCTCAATCCCCAGCAGGGGGCATGCACGAGGTAGCTGGTTAATGACTCATCATTGATGTTTCTATTTCTCTCTCTCCCTTCCTCTCTCTGAAATCAATAAAAAAATTTTTTTTAAAGGCATAGGGTAGATGAATGGATAAGAAAACATGATCCATATATATGCTGTCTACAAGAGATCCACCTCAGAACAAAAGAATCATGCAGGATGAAAGTGAAGGGATGGGGAAAAATTTTCCATGAAAATGGAAATGAAACAAAAGCTGGGGTAGTCTGACAAAATAGACTTCAAAATGAAGGCCATAACAAGAGATGATGTAGGACACTTCATAATACTAAAGGGATGGATACAAAAAGAGAATATAGCCCTGGTAAACATATATACACCCAAAATAGGAGCACCCTGATATATAAAAATACCTCTGGTGGACTTTAAGGAACAGATGGACAGCAATACCATCATAGTAGGGGACTTGAATATCCCACTGACATCAATGGATAGAACTTCTAGACAAAATCCACAAGGGAAGAATAACCCTAAATGACACACTAAATCAAATGGCTTTAATTGATATTTACAGAACATTTTATCTCAAAGCTTCAGAGTATACATTCTTCTCAAGTACACACGGGATGGTCTCAAACATAAACCACATGTTAGGACACAAATTAACTCTCTACAAATTCAAGTTGATTGAAATCATATTAAGCATCTTCTTAGATCACAATGGCATGAAACCAGAGATCAAACACAGTAAAAACACTCAAAAACATCCAAACACACGGAGGCTAAATAGCATGTTATCAAACAATTAATGGGTTACAAAGAGATCAAGGAAGAAATATCTTCCTCGAAACAAATGAAAATGATTACACAAAAAACAAAATCTATGGGACACAATGAAAGCAACTGAGAGGGAAGTTCTTAACACTAGAGGACTAACTCAAGAAAAAAGCCTGGCCAGTGTAGCTCAGTGGTTGAGTGTTGACACATGAACTAGGAGATCACAGTTCAATTCCAGGTCAGGGCACATGCCTGGATTGTGGAATTGATCCCCAACAAGGGGAGTGCAAGAGGCAGCCAATTGATGATTCTCTCTCATCATTGATGTTTTTATCTCTCCCCTTCCCCCTTCCTCTCTGAAATCAATTTTTAAAAAACATATTTTGAAAAAAGAAAAACAAGAAAAATTTCTAATTATCTAACTCTACAACTTAAAGTATTAGAAAGAGAACAATAAGAAAAGTCCAGAGTAAGTAGAAGGAAGGGAATAATAAATATCACAGCAGAAGTAAATGATACAGAAACTAAAAAAACAATACAAAAGATCAATGAAACCAAGAGCTGGTTCTCTGAAAAGATTGATGAGCCATTAGCCATTTTTATCAAGAAACAAAGAGAGAAGACACAAGTAAATAAAATCAGAAGTGAAAGAGGTGAAGCAACAACTGACATTACAGAAATATGAAGGATTGAAAGAAAATATTATGAACAACTATACACCAACAAGCTGAAAACCTTGACAGAATGGACAAATTCCTAAAAAAATACAACCTTCCTAAACTGAATCAGGAAGAATCAGAAAACCTGAATAGGCTGAAAACAACTGATGAGTTTAAAATAGTAATTTTAAAAAATTCCAGTAAACAAAACCGTGGTCTGGGCAGCTTCACAGGGGAGTTTTACCAAACATTCAAAGAAGAACTAATATCTATCCTCCTCAAACTATTCCAAAAAATCCAAGAGGAACCCTTCCAAGTTCTTTTCATGAGGCCAGCATTAGCCTAATCCCAAAACCAGATAAAGGCACTGCAAAGAAAGAGAATTATGGGCCAATATCCCTGATAAACATGGAAGATAAAATCCTCAACAAAACAGCAAATCAGATTCAGGAATACATTTAAAAGATGTTACATCATGACTAAGTAGGATTTATTTCAGGGATGCAAGGCTGGTACAATTTTCACAAATCAATAAATGTGATATGTCACATAAATAAACTGAAAGACAAAAATCACATGATCATATCAATAGATGCAGAAAAGCACTGGACAAAATTCAACATCCATTTTTGATAAAAAATCCCAGCAAAGTGGGACTAGAGGGATCATATCTCACATAATAAAGGCCATACATGACAACATACAGCCAACATCATACCAAATGGGCCAAAACTAAAACTATTTCCCCTAAGAACAGGAACAAGTCAGGGTTTTCCACTCTCACCACTTTTATTCAACAGTACTAGAAGTCTGAGCCACAGTGATCTGACAAGAAGAAAACATAAAAGGCATCCAAATTGGAAAGGAGGAGGTAAAACGGTCATTATTCAGATGGCATGATATTGTTCATAGAAAACCCTAAAGACTCCACAAAGTACTACTAGATTTAATAAATGAATTTGACAATGTAGCAGGATACAAAATTAACACCCAAATATCAATGGCATTTTGATACACCAATAATGAACTCTCAGAAAGGGAAAATTTTTTAAAAATCTCATTTACCATTGCCACAAAAAAATTAAGATACTTAGAAATAAGTTTAACCAAGGAGGTAAAAGACCTGTACTCAGAAAACTACAAAACATTGAAAAAGAGAGAAAATATAAACAAGTGGAAGATTATACCATGCTTATGGACTGGTAGAATTAACATCATTAAAATGTCCATAATACACAAAGCAATCAATACCTATTAAAATACCAATGGTATGTTACACAGATCTAGAACAAACACAACAAAATTTTACATAGAACTAAAAAAGACCCCGAATAGCCACAGCAATCTTAAGAAGAACAAAGTTGGAGGGATCACAATACCAGATATCAAGCTATACTACAAAGCCACTGTAATCAAAATAGCCTGGTACTGACACAAGATACAGGTCAATGGAACAGAACAGAGAGCCCAGAAATCAATCCATACCATTATGCTCAATTAATATTTGACAATGGAGGCAAGAGCATGCAATGGAGTAAAGACAGTCTCTTCAATAAATTGTGTTGGGAGAATTAGACTGGTACATGCAAAAAAATGAAACTAGACCACCAACTTACTCCATACATAAGAATAAACTCAAAATGGGCAAAAGACTTAAATGTAAGTCGTCACACCATAAATATCCTGGAAGAAAATGGCAGAAAAATATCAGACATCTTATGTGGCAGAATTTTCACTGATACAACACCTAGGGCAAGAGAAACAAAGGAAAAAAATAAACAAATGGGACTACATCAAAATAAAAAGCTTCTGCACAGAAAAAGAAACCATCAACAAAATGAAAAGGGAATCCACTGTATGAGAGAACATATTTGCCAATGACACATCTGATAAAGGGTTAATTCCCCAAAAATGTAAAGTAGTCAAACAACTCAACAAACAGAAGACAAACAATCCAGTTAAAAAAATGGGCAGAAGACCTGAATAGACACTTCTCCAAAGAGGACATAAAGATGGCCAAGGAGCACAAGAAAATGCTCAAGGTTGCTAATCATCAGAGAGGTGCAAATTAAAACCACAATGAGTTACCAGCTCACACCTGCCACAATGGCTACCATCAATAAATCAAGAAACAAGAAGTCCTCGTGAGGACGTGGAGAAAAGGGAACCCTGGTAAACTGCTGGTGGGAATGTAGACTGGTGCAGCCACTATGGAAAACAGTGTGGAGTGTTCTCAAAAAATTAGAAATGCAGCTGCCATTTGACCCAGTGATCCCACTTCTAGGTATCTATTCTAAGAAGCCTAAAACACCAACCAGGAAGAATATATGCATTCCTATGTTCATACCAGCATTATTTACAATAGTTAAATCTAGAAACAGCCAAGTGCCCATTAGTAGATGAGTAGATAAAAATAGTTGTCATACATTTACACAATGGAGTACTATACACCTGTAAAAAAAAGAAGGATCTCTTACCCTTTGAGACAGCATGGAGGAACCTGGAGAGTATTATGCTAAATGAAATAAGCCAGTCAGAGAAAGACAAATATCACATGATCTCACTTATATATGGAACTGAATGAACAAAATAAACCAATGAACAAAATAGACCCGGAAACATAGAAGCATGCAACAGACTGACTTATAGCAGAGAGAAAGGGAGGGGTGAGGGAGAGATTAACCAAAGAACTCATATTCATATATGCATAACCCATGGACACAGTGAATAGTGTGGTAAAAGCCTGGGAAGGGGGTGGGAGGAGGACGGAGGAGTTCAATGGGGGGGGGGGGTTACTTGTAAAACTTTCAACAATAAATTTAAATAAATAAATAAAAATAACAAATAAATAAAACTCACTTAAAATTGTTCAGGAGTTGCCCTGGCCAGTGTGACTTATTTGGAGCATCATCTTGTACACTGAAAGGTCACAGGTTCAATCTGTTTGGTGTGCACGCAGGAGGCGACCTATTGATATTTCTCTGTCTCTCTCCCTCTCCCTCTCCCTTTCTCTTTCTCTTTCTCTTTCTCTTTCTCTTTCTCTTTCTCTTTCTCTTTTTCTCTTTCTCTTTCTCTTTCTCTTTCTCTTTCTCTAAAATCAATAAAGTCATATCCTTGGGTTAGGATTTAAAAAATTTTTTTTAATTGTATAGGTGTTTTCTCATTATGGATGCTTAATTTTAATCTAATTATTGTGTTGTGCTTATATTTACAATGTTGTCATTATGTTTTA
Source organism: Miniopterus natalensis (assembly GCF_054644295.1). NCBI lineage: Eukaryota > Metazoa > Chordata > Mammalia > Chiroptera > Miniopteridae > Miniopterus > Miniopterus natalensis. The sequence continues at coordinate 983,681 of NC_142100.1, forward strand.
TCCATGATTTTTTGTGGGAATCTTTTCTAGTCAAGTTCATTTGGAAATCATAAATTCCACTTAATTAGTGTAAATTGCCTAAGTCACCACTGTTAAGCTTTTTACATTATGACATTTCCACTCTTTTGTAAGAATATTCAAGTTCAGTATGTCAAAGGTGAAGTGAGGGTATCAGTGGTGCCAGTGTTTACTAGTATGTTAATTATTATAAAGCTTAATTTGTTTCTTTTGTTAGCTAAAAATATTAATGTAAATACAAGTTTAATGTTTTCTTACCACCTTCCATTAGGTTTGGAGGCCACTGATCTGGAGCAAAATTCTCATCCATGAATGGTAATAGCAGAAAATCATCCCTCAATGGAGACATATCAGTATTTTATGAAAAAGGAACATATATTTGTAGAATAAGAAAGCATATTTAAAATTGTATATTAATTACATATTTGGAAAACAACAGAAGTAACTGTTTCTTTTATGGTACAAACTACACAAAAGATGAACACCACAGCTTGAGAAAATTTTTAAAGGACGCCATGATTCTTCCAATTTCTAAAGGAGCAAGAGGCTTTCATATTTGTCATAGGATACCTTAGTATTAAAAATATTGGAAAAAACACTGATCTATATTGAAGAATTATTAGAATACATAGCCTTCCCCTTTGCTCTGTAAAAATATTGTCTCCTCACAAACCTGTTAAAAGGTATTATGTGGTAGATATCTGGAGGTCAACTAAGCTCTGCTGCTGAGCAGAAAGAGAACAAACACTTTTACACACACTTGAGCTGAAAGGAAATTCTGTAATATATATTCTCTATATACACCGCCCATTATAACTTCCTTCTCCACTACACTTCCTAAATCATCCACCCTCCATCTTTTTTCCAAGGACACAGTAACTTAGCAAGGACTATGAGGCACCGGTTAAGAAATGGCTTTTATTTTTCAATATCTCATTCTTCAAAATGTGTGTTATGTAAAATAATTTAAATTATTGGGGTTAGTAAATGTTTCTGAGGCATGAAAAAATCCTCTTACATGAAAAACACCATATAGAGATACTTAAGTATATGTGTTAATCTCAAATTCAGTGCCCACCATCTAAAATGATGTTTGAATGATTCATTGCAGAAATTACAGCCTCTGTATTTTAATCACTCCTATCAAGTGTTTCAGAAGAAACATCAATAAATTACTTACCAGTAACCTACATGATAAACCAGTCATTTTAATTATATTTTAAAAGGAACCAGAAGTGAAGACCATTTTTAGAAACATCTATCACTGTTCTTGCTGCACAAGCATAGAAAACAAGAGGTCCTATTTCTACATCTGCTTGTAAAATGGCTAAAAGAAAAGACAGAATATTCCAAGTGTGACCAAGGATATGGAAAAACTGGAAACCTCATACACTGCTATGGGAATGTAAAATGGTGTAGCTCCTTTAGAAAACATTTTAGCAGTTTCTCAAAATGTTAAGTTTACATAGAATTACCACAGGACCCCATAATTCCACTCCTATGTACATAACCAAAAGAATTAAAAACACATGTTCATACAAAAATTCATACACTAATGTTCTTAGAAGCATTATTCATAATAGCCACAAATTGAAAACAACTCAACTTTCCATCCAGTGATCAACAGAAAAATAAAGAATATCCATACAAAGGGATACTATTCAGCAATTAAAATGAATAAAGTACAATGAGACAACAAAATGGTGGCATAGGTAACCTCAGTACCCACCGCCTCCCACAACCACATCAAAATTACAACTAAAACACAGAACCACCATCACTGAGAACCTCCTGAAATCTAGCTAAACAGAAGTCCTACAATGAGGGAAGTGAAGAAGCATTGAGACCAGTAGGAGGGGTGAAGACGGGGGCCGATCAGAGTTGCATCTCAAAGAGGTGACCACGTCCCACACCCGGTGCCGTGGGTTAAAACTGGAGGGGATATCTCAGTGGTGGAGGTTCCTGGAAGAGCAGTCCACACAACTTGGGGCTGTGAAAACCATCAGGGACTGTCACTGAGGGACATGGAGGCTGCAGGAATCCCAGGCAGTTCCTCTTAAAGGGCCCATGCACGGACTCACTCAGACACACTCCCATCGAGCTCCAACTCTGGGAGGCAGCTTGAAAGGAAACTGGAACATTCAGGGAGGAAGTAACTTGCCTGAAACTGGGGTGAGAGCTGAAGGGTCAGCTTTCTCCCAGACAGAAGAGCTGACAGAGGCCATTGCTCCTTTGGCAAGCCCTGCACCCACAGAGCCTGCAGGCAGGTGCCATATTTGAATCTCCAGCAACTGATTCACACCTTTACCCTCAGCCTGGTGGTTACCAGGGACCCCATCACTCCCTACTTGCTGTTCATCCAAGCCATTTTCTGGGGATCTTCTATGCAAGTGGCCTCTCTAGCCTCATGCTTGGTTCATAGGTTGGCCTCTCCTGGACACCTCCAAGCCCAGCACAAGTAGCAGCCAACTACAGTTTGATGTGTAACTCATGCTGGGTGGCCCTCAGCAAGGCAAGGCAGAGGCTGACTTTGCATTTTCCGGGAGGCCCCAGAGAGAGGGCACCTGGTGGTCAGACTCAACCACGCTGGATTACAACCCTACCACAGCCATGAGTGACACTCTAAAGGGGTGTACTCGGTGAACACCAAAACTCCACTAAGTAAACCCTGTTCCATAGGGATGTCTCCAGAACAGCAGCTCTCCGGCTGTAGTTGCAGCTGGTCCTCACAGCCAATTGGCCTGGGAGTCAATTCCTCCCAGTGACAGCAACAGCAACCAAGGCTCAACTACAACAGGACAGTACACACAGCCCACACAAGGGAACACCTAGAACGACCAGCTCAGGTGACTGGGGAGACAGAGCCACTGGGCCCTACGAGACACCTACTACACAAAGCCACTCTACCAATTCCAGGAGACATAGCAGCTCTAATATATACAAACAAGCACCAGGAAGCAGCCAAAATGCAGAAGCAAAGAAACATGTCACAAAGGAGAGAACAGAAGAAATCTCCAGAAAAAAGAACCAAATGAAATGAAGCCAAGCAAGCTCCTAGACGCACAGTTCAAAATAATGGTTATAAGGATGCTCAAGGATCTTAGCAAGACTATTAAGGAAACTAGTGAGATCATCAATGACATAATAAAGAACCAGTCAGAAATGAAGGCTACACAAACTGAAATGAAGAATAATTTACAGGGAATCAACAGTAGAGTAGAGGACACTGAGAATCAAATCAGCAACTTGGAATATGAGGAAACAAAAAACACACAATCAGAAGAGCAAAAAGAAAAAAGAATCCAGAAATATGAAGATAGTGTGATGAGTCTCTGGGACAACTTCAAGCAGCCCAACATTCATATTACTGCGGTACCAGAAGGAGAAGAAAGGGAGCAAGAAATTGAAAACCTATTTGAAAAAATAATGACAGAAAACTTCTCCTACCTGGTGAAAGAAATAGACTTACACATCCAGAAAGCACAGAGAGTGCCAAACAAGAGGAACCCAAAGAGGCCCACAGCAAGACACATCATAATTAAAATGCCAAAGGTTAAAGACAAAGAAAGAATCTTAAAAGCAGCAAGAGAAAAGCAATTAGTTACATACAAAGGAGCACCCATATGACTGTCAGCTGATTTCTCAACAGAAATTTTGCAGGCCAGAAGGGAGGGGCAAGAAATATTAAAAGTGATGAAAAGGAAGGACCTAAACCAAGATTACTCTATCCAGCAAAGCTATCATTTAGAATTGAAGGTCAGATAAAGACCTTCACAAGCAAGAAAAAGCTAAAGGAGTTCATTACAGCCAAACCAGTACTACATGAAATGTTGAAGTGTCTTCTTTAAGAAGAAGCTAATGAACAAAAGAATCTGACAAACAAAATGGACCTAGAGACACTGAAGCATGCAACAGACTGTTGTATTCTCAGAGAGAAGAGGGAAGGGGGATGGGGGGGGGGGGAGATTAACTAAAGAAGCTATATGCATATATGCATGAGTCATGGACACAGAGAATAATGGGGTAAAGGCCTGGTGAGGGGGTGGGAGGGAGGTGGAGGGGGAAAAATGGGATACCTGTAATACTTTCAACAATAAAGATAAATAAATAAAAATAAATTTTAAAAAATGAATAAATTACTTACACATGCTACCACACTGACGGCCCTTGAAAACATCACCAGTCACAAAAGACTACATATTATATAATGCCTTTCATGTGAAATGTCCAAAATAGGCAAATCTATAGAGAAAATAGTGGAGTACTGGTTGGCTAAGCGGAGGGAAAACAGGTAATGGGTATGAGATTTCATTTTGAAGTGATAAAATGTTTTAAAATTGATTGTGGTGATGACTGCAAAACTCTATGGATATAATAAAAACTACTGAATTGTATGCTTTAAATAGCTGAATTGTATTTTTTGCAAATCTCAGTATAGCATAACAGAGCTACATTTCATAAAGCAACAATTGATGAACCTTGGCAGAAGGTGTAAGAAACTACTATCTTTTCAACTTTCCTATAAATTGAAATTTTCTAAAATAAAAACGTACATTTATAAAGGTTACAGGATTCCAAGATGGCAGTGGATTAAGTGTAAGCTGCAATGATACTCTCCCCAAACCAAACTGGAATTACAACTAAAATATAGAAAAAACACCCTGAATAATCAACTGAAGACTAGCTGGAGAGCACCCTCATAACCAAGGACATAAAGGGGAGACTGCACAGAGACTTGTAGGAAGTGCGGAGGTGCAAGAGGGCTGCCTAGGCTCTCACAGGCAGCAGCTGAAGTTCTGGAGGGATATCTCAGCTGTGGGGGTTCCCATTGAGAACTCTGGGGTCTACACCGCAAGCTGGGCTCCCCAGCTCAGAGGATCAGAACTGAAAAAGGTGCCCACATAACATCTAGCCATGAAAAGCAGTGGGGACTTTGTCTGCCAGGGTGAGGTGGCTGGAAATGCAGGCACCCTCTTAAAGGGCCAAAGCACAAAGTTTTGTGTGCAGCCAATCACCTTGGGCTCCAGCAGAGAGAGGGCAGAGTGTACTACAGCTATGTGAGGAGGATACACAGTTGTAAGCTCTGGAGATAGAGCTTAGAGGGTACCCATCTGATTCCTGTGCTGTCATTCCCCCATACTGTAGAGGACATCTATCTTAGGCAGACATTTGACATCCAGGCAGCTTTTGCCTCAGGGGGGAAGCAATTGCCCTACCCTGTTTAAAAACCTCTCACCCCACCCTGTGTAGTTTACACCTTGCTGTGGTCTATAACCTGAGGCTCATTAAGAGACTGAAAATAACAATCAGCCTACAGGCAGAGGCTGATCTCTGGATACTTTGAGTCTGCCTGATCTGCTTTCTGGACACTGGGGTAGGAAAAGAAGACCTTGGTGCATATCTTGGTCCTTTCAAATGAACCCAGCCACAGGAGAGGGAGCCACAAGCTGTGGATTGCTAACAGCTCCAAACAGGGTACTCAGCGCCAGTCACAAACAGCATCTGAGACTGTCCTACACCAGAGACCCTCCAAAAAGACTGACAATCATAGCAGATCTACCTAATACATAGAAACAAACCCAAATAGGCAGCCAAAATGGGGAGACAATGAAACAAGCCCCAAATGAAAGAACAATACAATTCTCCAGAAGAAGAGCTAAATGAAATGAAGATAAGAAATTTAGCAGATACGAAGTTCAGAAAAATTACAAGGATGGTCAACAGCATGAGAAAGAGAAATTATGAAAAACGACCAGTCAGAAATGAAGAATGACATAGTAGAAATAAAAAATACATTGGAAGGGATAAACAGCAGATAAGGGGAAGCTGAGGCTTGAATCAGCAAATTAGAAGACACAGTAGAAAAAAAATCACTCAGAGAACCAAAAAACAAAAACAATTTAAAAACAGGAGGACATTTTAAGGGATCTATGGAACAACATGAAACAATAATGTTCACATCACAGAAGTACCAGGACATCTAGAAAGTAAGCAAGGGTTAGAGAACCTGTTTGAAAAAATAATGGCAGATAACTTCCCTAACCTGGTCAAGGAAAAAGTCACAAAAACTTAGGAGGCACAGAGTCACAAGCAAAAGAACACAAAAAGACCCACTCCCAGACACATCATAATTAAAATGCCAAAAATTCAAGACAAAGAAAAAATCTTAAAGGCAGCAAGAGAAAGGCAAGCTGTTACCTACAACAGCTTCCATAAGGAGCTCCCATAAGGCTGTCAGCTGATTTCTCATCCAAAACTCTATAGGCCAGAAGGGAATGGCATGAAGTATTCAAGGTAACCAAAAGCAAGGATCTGAAACCAAAGCTACACTATCCAGCAAGGCTATCATTTAAAATAGAGGGTGAAATAAAGAGCTTCCCAAACAAGAAAAAGGCTAAGGGAGTTTATCACTACCAAACCAGCATTGCGAGAAATGTTAAAGGGACTGCTGTAATATATATATGTGTGTGTGTGTGTGTATGTGTATATATGTACATAGAGAAAGAGAGAGAGAGAGAGAGAGAGAGAGAGAGGGAGGGAGGGAGGGAGGGAGAGAAACATAGGCATAAATAATTAAAAGGCCAATAGATAAGTACCTATCAATAATAACCTTAAATGTAAATGGATTAAATGCTCCAGTAAATAGACATAGGGTAGCTAAATGGATAAGAAAACATGACCCAAATATATGCTGTCTACAAGAGACCCACTTTGGAACAAAAGACTCACACAGGCTGAAAAAGAACTTCTGGAGGACTTTAAGGGAGAGAAGGACAGCAAACAGTCGTAGTAGGGGACTTTACCACCCCATTGACTTTACTGGATAGATCTTCCAGACAAAAAATCAACAAGGAAACAGTGACTCTAAATGAAACACTGGATAAGATGGATTTAACTGACATTTACAGAACATTTCACCCCAAAACTGCAGAACATGCATTCTCCTCAAGGGCACATGGGACATTCTCAAAGATACACCACATGTTAGGACACAAAACAAGTCTCTATAAGTTCAATACGACTGAAATCATATCAAGCATCTTCTTGGACATTTACACCATGGAATACTATGCAGCTGTAAAAACAAAGGGTCTGTTACCCTCTGAGACAGCATGGTGGGACCTGAAGAGTATTATGCTAAGAAAATAAGCCAGTCAGAGAAAGACAAGTATCACATGATTTCAATCATATGTAGAATCAAATGAACAAAACAAACTGATGAACAAATAGATCCACAGATACAGAAGTATGGAACAGACTGATGAATCTGAGAGAAATGGCAGGGCTAGGTAGGTGGGGTGAGACTAACCTAAGAACTTATATGAATATATGCATAACCCATGGACACAGACAATAGTGTTGTGAAGGCCTGTGGGGTGCAGGGTGGAGGTGATCAACAGAAGACAAAGGGGTCATCTTTAATACTTTCAACAATAAAGTTTTAAATTAAAACTTTTTTTAATTCTGTAATAAAAAAAAGATTACAAAAGTAATAAAACTATTTGTACAAACACTAGAAAGTGCAGTAAGAAAACAAAAAGGAAATAATATTCATACCCCACCTTCAGAAAAAAGTCTACTAATATTTTGATGTATTTTCTCTTTGACCTTTTTAAAAAGAATATTATAACACACATGGTTTCTGTTCTGCTCTTCATTTTTACTGAGCACTCTTCATGCTTATGAACATACAACTATAACATCACTTGTAAATGCTACTGAGTATTTTGTTAACATAATTTATTTAAGCAACCCCCTATTATGTATGTTTATATTTTTAATTTTTATTTTAAACCACATGTTTAATGAATATTCTTGTAAACAATTTTCTGTATGTACTCACAGTTATTTTGGGTTAATATCTAGAAAGGGAGATGCAGGGACAACAGTTATGCATATCTGCCCCAAACAAAACTTCCAGTCTCCCGCTTACATAAATAAACAGATCATGCAGACAGAAAATTAATTAGGAAATGATGGCCTTAAGTGTCATATTAGTCCAGACTGGCTTAACTGACATTTATAAAACATATCTTCAAACTGCAGGATACACTTTTTTTTCCCAAGTACAAATGGAACATTCTTCAGGCCATGAAACAAGCCTCAATAAATTCAAGAAGACTGAAATCATATCTAGTATCTTTTCCAACTACAATTGCCTGAAACTAAAAATCAACTACAGAAAGAAAACTGGGGGAAAACTCACAACTATGTGGAGACTAAACAACATGCTATTAAATAATCAATAGATCAAAAGGGAAATCAAACTAGAAATAAAAAACTATCTTAAAACAAATGAAAATTAAAACACAACTATTCAAAATTTATGGGCTGCAGCAAAAGCAGTTTTAACAGGAATGTTCATAGCTATATAGCCTACCTCAAGAAACAAGAAAATAAACAAATAATCTAATTCTATACCTAACTGAACTAGGAAAAAGACAACAAAACAAAACCCTAAGTAAACAGAAGGAATTAAATGAAAATCATCAGAGCAGAAATACATGAGATAGAAATTAAAACAAAACAGTAGAGAAGATCAATAAAACTAAGATCTGGCTCTTCAAGACAATAAACAAAGTCAACAAACCTTTAGCCAAACTGCAACAAACCTTTAGCCAAACTGATCAAGAAAAAGAGAGAGTCCAAATAAATAAAATTATAAAGAATAATTACAGCTGAAACCACAGAAATACAGAGAATCATTAAAAGTACTAAAAATAATTATATCCCAAAAAATTCAACAATCTAGAAGAAATGGATAAATTTCTAGAAATATATGACCCTTCAAGACAGAACCAGGAAGAGATACAAATTCAACAATACATTAAGATGATTACATACCATGATTAAGTGGGATTTATCCCAGAGATGCAAGGATAGTTCAGTATCTGTAAATCAATTAACATAATACACCACATCAACAAAACCAAGAGTGAAAATTATATAATCATCTCAATAAATGCAAAAAAAAAAAAGGCATTTGACAAAATTCAATATTCTTTAATGATAAAAACAGTTATGGATATAGAAGGAACATATCTCAACATAATAAAGGCCATATATGACAAACCCTCACCTAACATCATGCTCAACGGTGAAAAACTAAAAGCTTTTATTTTAAGATCAGAAACAAAAGGATGCCAACTTACACCACTTCTATTCAACAGAATATTGGAAGTTTTAACCACAGAAATTAGACAAGAAAAAAATAAATAAAAGGCATCCAAATCAGAAAGGAGGAGGTAAACCTTTCACTATTTGCAGATGATATGATTCTATATACCGAAAACCCTAAAGACTCCACACACACACACATGAAAAAAACTATTAGAAACTGGTAAAGTTGCAAGATACAGAATCAATATACAGAAACCCATTGTGTTTCTATACACCAATAATAAATGATCATTAGGAGATATTAAGAAAAAAGTTCCATTTATAATTGCATCAAAAATCATAACACCACTAGGAATAAATTTAACCACAGAAGCAAAAGACCTGTACTCTAAAAATATAAGACACTGGAGAAAGAAATGAGAGAGGACACAAATAAGTGGGAGAATGTACCTTGTTCATAGATTGCAAGAATTAATATTGTTTAAATGGCCTTACTACCTAAAGCAATATACAGATTCAATGTAGCCTCCATTAAGATACCAGTGGCATTCTTTTGAGAATTAAAATAAATCCTTATTTTATATGGAACCACAAAATGCTCTAAATAAACAAAGAAATCTTGAGAATTAAGCAAAGTGGGATACATCACACTTAGTAATATCAAACTATAGTGTAAAGATATAATAATTAAAATAGTATGGCCCTGGCAGGGTAACTCAGTTGGTTAGAGTGTCATCCTTTTTTTTTTTAATTTAAAAAATATATATATATCTTTATTGATTTCAGAGAGAGGAAAGGAGAGGGAGAGAAAGAGGTAGAAACATCAATGATGAGTCATTGATCAAGCCCACAACCCGGGCATGTGCCCTGACCGGGAATCGAACCCCAACTGCCTGGATCCCAGGTCGACGCTCAACCACTGAGCCACGCCCGGCTGGGCTAGAGGGTCATCCTGATACTCCAAGTTTTGGGGTTCGATCTCCTGTCAGGGCACATACAAGAATCAACCGGTGATGCATAAATAAGTGGAACAAGAAATCTCCCTCTCTCTGTCTCCCTTCTCTCTCTCTCAAAATCAATTAATAAAAAATTTAAAAAACAGTATGGTACAGACATAAAAACAGAAACATATATCAATGGAACAGAATTGAGAGTCCAGGAGTAAATTCTTACTTAAGTTATCAATTAAAAGGAGGCAAGCATAAAAAAAATAATAAATTTTACTATTCGCAACCACGTGGATGGTCCTAGAGGGTATTGTGCTAAGTGAAATAAGTTAGAGAAAGATAAATACCATATGATTTCCTTTATATGTGGAAGCTAAAAAAACCCAAAATAAATGAACAAACAAAATAGAAATAGACTCATAGATACAGATATTGATGATTGCCAAATGGGAGAAGCTGGGTGAAAAAGGTGAAGAGGTTAAGAAGTACAAATTGGTAGTTACAAAATAGTCATGGGAAGGTAAAGTACAGCACAGGATATACAGTCAGTAATATTGTAATAACTATGTATTGTGCCAGGTGGGTACTTGATATTGCGGGGATCACTTTGTAAAGCATATATTGTCTAACCACTATGCTGTACACCTGAAACTAATACAAAATAATATTAAATGTAAACTGTAATTAAAAAATAAAAATTCTAAAAAGAGAGGCAAGACTATAACAGTGAGGTAAAGACAGTCTTTTAGATAAGTGGCGTTGGGAAAACTGGACAGATTCATGCAAAAAAAGTAAAATTGGATCACTTTCTTAAAAAATATACAAAAATGAACTCAAAGTGGATTAAAGACTTAAAGGTAAGACCATAAAATTGCTAGAAGAAATCATAGGCAGTAAAACCTTTGACATCACTGTCAACAGTATCTTACAAAAGAAAAAATAAACAAGACTATATCAAACTCAAAAGTTTTTGCATAGTAAAGAAAATCATCAACAGAACAAAAAGACAACTTATTGAATGGGAGAAGATATTCACAAATGATGCATCCAATATGGGATTATATACAAAATATATAAGGAACTCATACAACTTAACAACAAAAAACAAACAAAGAAAGCAACAATCCAATTTAAAAAATGGACAGAAGGCAGAGGACCTGAATTGGCATTTCTCCAAAGAGGACCTAGGGATGACAAGATGTTCAACATCACTAATCACCAGGAAAATGCAAATTAAGACCACAGTTAGGTATCACCTCACATCAGTCAGGTGGCTATTATCAATATATCAACAAATAACAAGTTCAGGGGGGAAGTGAAGCAAAGAGAACCCTCATAATTGTTAATGATATTGTAAATTAATTCGGCCACTATGAAAAACAGTATGGAGATTCCTCAACAAATTAAAAATAGAACTAACATACATTCTAGCAATATCAATTCTGGGAATCTGTCTAAAATAAAATAAAAACATCAATTTGAAGAGATATATGCACACCTATGTTCAGCAACATTATAAGCGGTAGCCAAGATACGGAAGCAACGCAGGTGTGCATCAAGATATAAATAGATATAATGGAATATTATTCATACATGAAAAAGGAAATTTTGCCACTTGCAACATGGATGGACCTGGAGGGTGCTGTGTTAAATAATTCAGACGGAGAAAGCCAAGCACTGTGTTATTTCACTTATATGCAGGATCTAAAGAAAACAAAACATGAATAAACAAAACTGAAACAGACGCATAGAGAGAGAAGAAACTCGCGGCTGCCGAAGGAAGAGGCTGTTGGGGGTGGGAATAAAAATTCCGTAAAATGAAATGGCTACTTCCAAAAAACACGCATATTCACCAGCTGTGTGAAAACCACAGACGTTCCCTTTCCAACCCCCGCTAACTTTCCCTCCCGGAGCGCAGGTGCCCGCCGCCGGCTCGGAGGCGCCCGGCCGCCCCGCCCCGGGGAACGCGTCGGGGCCCTCGGCCACCGCGGCACCTCCAGGGACGCTCCCCCGGGCGCGCCTGCTTCCCACGGGCCCGCCGCGGAGCTCGCGCCCGCTAGGAGGCCGGGGACGAGGGGGCGGAGCCGCGCGGCCGGGCGCGGCGGCCACGTGACGGCGCCGGACGCGCGAGGCTCAGTCGCGCCACCCGCCGTCATATCAGCTTATGGCTCTGGCGCCTGATTGGACGGCGCCCCCCGGGGTCCGCCTCCGCCTTGTGGGCGGCACCGTTCGTCGGCCGGGAGGTTCGTGGTCCGGGAGGTTCGTGGTCCGGGAGGTTCGTGGTCCGGGAGGTTCGTGGTCCGGGAACCCGAGAACCTGCGCAGCTGGTCCCGCGCAGACCCTCTCCGGGTAAGGGCGGCGGGCCCGCGAGACGCGAGCGGGGAGGAGGGGGAGGCGGCTGGCCCCCCCTTTCCCGCGCGCCGCGGACGTGTGTGGAACGCCTGCTAGGTGCGCGGCGCGGGCCCGGCCCGGGGAGCGTGGGGTGAAACTGCCCCCGGTGCGCCCTCACCTCCTGGCAGCGGAACCGGCAGGTGGGCGGACATCCCCAAAACCGGTCCTGAGGGCCGCGGCGGCCGGAGTGTGGGCGCGGGGCGGGGCGCGGGGCGGGGCGGGCCCTCTGGCTCCCCGCGGAGGGGTCGCGCGGGGGGGGGGGGCGGCGGCTGCGCGGGGGGGCCGCAGGGGGGGGCCGGCGGCTGCGCGGGGGGGCCGCGCGGGGGGGGGGGCGCCCGGGGGGGGGGGGCCGCGGCGCCGAGACCCTCGGCGGGGCGCTGCCCGGCGGCAGGTGTTCGGGGCGCCAGGCGGCCGGGACGCGGGGAGAGCGCTCGCGGGGGGCGTGGAGGAAGTGGAGCGTGCTTTGTTGGCTGCTGCGGACCTCGCACCCAGGGGACGCCTCCCCGTGGAACACCGATGCTTTACTGTGAACGGGCTTCTCTCTTTCCATCGGGGACGTTTTTTCGTTTGTTTTTTAAGGGGCAAAGGAATTAGACTAAAGAACAAGCCATCGTCTGACCGCTGACTGGCCGGGCAGTGCCAGCGCATTACTGCACGGAAACTGGGGCGGGGCGACAGTCCCGGCTCCGGGACGCTTAGGAGAGAAGGGCCGCGCCGCTCAGCTTAGCGCCCGGGAGGAAAGTCGCGTCTTCCTAGCGCCGTGTCCGAGTGTAAGTCTGGAGGTGGTTCCTAGATAGTTTCCAAAGCGGAAAGTCTGTGGTAGTGGGGTTTTTAGTCAGGACCCGGTGCCTTCCCTGCCTTCACATCACCTTCCTTTTCGCCCCCTAACTTTGCAGTGATAAGTGCCCCCGATACTAGTACGGGGCCGGATCTTCAGAGCGCTTTTCCGTGCGTCCGTGTTGTGAGTGACCTGGGATGCTCGGGGCTGCATTTGCCCGGGTGACACCCTGGTCGCTAAGTGAGCAGCTCTGGAGTACGCATCCTAGCGGTACTTGTTACTGTTGTTGCTGAACAAGTTATTTAATACTCCTGATCTTAGTTTCCCCATCTGTAAAATGGGGGTTACAGAATTAAGAAATGGGTTGCAATAATTAAGCAATGGAGTAGTGAACAGAGCTTTAAGTAACACTGTGGCTATGAGATCTTGGGTTACAAGAATTAAGCAAAGGAATACATAAAAAGTGCTTTAAATAATACTTTGTAAGTGTTAGCTGCTAACTATACTTTTAAGGTAAAGCAAAAAGGTAATTGTAGACTCAGCCATTCTAAGCCTAATTGCGTTTTGTTAATAACTATGTTTTAAGAAATGGTTTCTTTGTTTTTGCAAAGGTAAGTCATATTTACTATAAGCTTCTATTTCTGGCAGGGGTCTTAACTTAAGGTTTGTGGAGCCCCTGAGTTCAGCCCCTTAAAATTATATGCAAAATTATATGAGCCTGTGGAGTCACTGATAATTTAAAAAATTAAAGAGCTAAAAAGTTGAGAGTGAGGAAGAAGCAGTAGAACTTGGTTAAAGGCAGTGAGTTTTGCAACCAAACGTCATGTGTTTTAATCCAAGCTCCAGCATTTATTTACTCGATGGCCCTGGGCAAGTTTTGAATTTTCTGTGCCCAACTTCATCTGTAAAATAAGAATATATTAGTACCTAACTCTTGGGGTTTTTTCAAAGGGTTCAATTAGTTAATATTTACAATACCTAGTATATAACAAATATTGATATTTCTATTACCAGTGTTTAGCTATTATTTTTCAAAGAAAAGTCAAATGGCACCCTTTTTTGCATTAGGTTAAGGTAGTTTTGACTCACCTTGGATCCCATTACAGTAATAATAACAGCTCCTATTAATTGACTACTTTCTATGTATCAGATGATGCCCCAAAACTATGCTCTTAGTCTCTAAAACTCACCAGTTTATAGATGTGGGTTGAATCTAAACTTCAAAATCGAGTGCCAGTTTTCCAATCATACTGCTATTGACTTCAAAAGATTTTATGTTAGATGTCAGAAATTACAGCAGTATATTCATAAATACCTACTTACTACATTCAACAAATAGAATGAATTGAAACCAAAATTCTGAAAACTGCCTGTAGATTGACTGAGGTACATTTCTTCCTCCCTTCCAGGCACTGGTTTACCGTACAGTAAAACCTCAATATAACAAACTAATTCAAGCAAGGGGGTGTCCCTTAAAGTCAGAAGCCCCTTATGTAATAAAGTAGGTTTTCTGAATGCATATGTTAAAAAATGGACAAATTACTTAGTTTACCTGTTTCTACTTACGTAGACACATTTATGTAAATAAAATTAAGTATGTATGAAAAGTTTGATTTCACAGAAAAGTTTTCTATATGTGTTACTGTAATTTTAAGTTTTTACTGAATAGGTCTAGTAAACACGTGCATTCACCAGTCACCGCAAGTAAACAAATGCACAGGCAGGGGCGGAGCTTAACCCACTGGGAACATTGGCCTGCAGTCATTAAAACCGCTGCAGAAAGTCACTCCACAGGACAACGAACCCGTTACCACACACAGTGCGGTGTGATCATGGGCTCATCATTCCTGAACATTGTTTACAAGCAGTGACTTTCGCATTTAAATCTGTAGACTGTAGTTGTAGATATGTAATATTTATTTATATTGATGAAATTACTACAGTGTTTTTTCCAACATATGGTCTATTCACTAAAATTTGTTAAAAATAACAGTGAATTAATAACAAAAAATAACCTGTTAATTATAAGCAAATCTTGGTTAAAAGCATTTCAAAATTAACAGGGTGTTTGTTAATTTTCACATATGGCATACAGACCAGAAATTTTGTCCATTATATGCAAAATCTGTTAAATTGAGGTCTGCAAAATTGAGTTTGCTGTAACAGTAGTTATATGCAGAGAATACACAAATAAATACAATTAGCATGATCTTCAGAAAAAAGCAATATTAAAGAGTTTTTAAAGTTAAAGATTGAGATCTTGTGAAAGTTTTTACTTCTGATATTAAATACTGAATAAAGAAGATTCTTGGTTAGTGTTTGAGTTATTTTGGACTGCATTGTACTATCTCAGGTTCTACATTGAATTGGGGCTCTGTGCCATTGTAGGTAGCATGCAGGTTAGTCCGTCAACTCTTAACCAGCCTTTAGTGGGGTAGCAATATCCTTTTCAATTGTTAGGTTCTTCTTTAATGTTTCTATTTCCTGGTAATTAATTACTTAGTATACTTCCCCTGCTACACTGTCTCCCTTGACAGTCCGTACTCCTTATGGCTTCAACTTCAACTACTGGGATCACTGTTGAACTTCAGATTCATATTTGCATGTCTTCTATTGCTCATGTCTAGTAGCCGAGGTCACCTAAGCTGATCTCCTCATTGCCTCACACACTCCCTATCCCTACTGAACCCAATCTACTAGCTCTCCCAATAGTCCCCGTTTCCATGTGTCGGATGGTGGAGTGAAGGTACAGTGTCCACCCTCACAAAAAGGTGTATCAAGACTGAAGAATGAAGCCAGCAACTCTTAATTATAACAATTTATTGTAGGGTAATTTACTTACAGGAAGATTTGGTTGGCGCAGACAGACAAACTAGCACTCTGTATAGATTATTCTCTGCTGCTAGACAGTTGTTACAGTAAATGTTTTATAGTATAGCTGAACTACTAATGACTGACAAGACAGAGAATGCCGTACAAGCCAGGAGCCCCACCTCCTCCTGGTCTTACAATGGATAATTGCTTACAGTTGATGCCAGCACCTAGTTTGATATTTATCTCATTTGCTATGCCATTCTGGCCTTTACTGACAAGAATCTTTAAGACTACATTGTGTAAGCTTACAGGACACAGGTGGTCATTAACTAGGAGGCTTTGGTGCTGGCTGAGACTAGTTAGGTCAGGGTTCATATTATGTAAACTAGAAAGACATCAGGGCCACACAAGGATGGAGTCAGCTTTGTTTACATCTACACCCATGCAACAGTATAACGGCACCACCACCCACTCAGGCAAGATAAAAATCTCATAGTCATCTTACATTTCTGTCTGACACACATTCCCATGTCTAATCAGTTACCAAATACTATTGGGTTTTTTACCTGTTAAATCTCTGATGAAGAAATCTATTCTCTCATCTTCTCTGGGTTAATCTACCACGGAACAACCAAACTAGGCTCCCTGCTGCTTATCAGTTCTCTATATTCCTAATGGAGTGGCTTTTATGAAATATGGGTCTGATTATACCTCTTCATACTCAAATATGTAGTTTCTCCCCATCGTGTATGGACGTCCAGATTCCTCAGCAGGCATCAGCTCCCTTCACTAACACTAGTTTCCTTTTACCAGCTTCATTCTTGAACACTTTTTCCCTCTGCTCTATTCCATCACCCTGTTTGGCACCCACCAACCACGCCATCGAGCCATGAATGTACCATGACCATTCCATGCCTTTGCACTTGTTGATATTTGAAATGCCTATCCCTAACTTTTTCTTTATGGTAATGTCCTTGAAAGCTCAAATCAAATGTTTTCATTATGAAGCTTTCCACTGTAAGCTGAGATAGTTGTGTTGTCTTTTCTGATTTCACAGTATTTACACATATACCTTTATTAAAGCACTTGTCATATTAATGTAATTATTTCTGTATTTGCCTTTTTTAAAGCCAAATTCTTTTTATATATATATATATATATATATATATATATATATCTTTAATGATTTCAGAGAGAGGAAGGGAGAGGGAGAGAGAAAGAGAGAATTGTCATTGATTGGCTGCCCCCCACACACCCCTGACTAGGAACTGAGCCCGCAACCACTTGCCTTACAAGATGGATTTAGATGATATGTTTTTAATCTTTGTATGCTCATTACCTAGTGTAGTATTTGATACTTAATTGTTATTTGAATGAATTAACAATGTATGGTGAAGGATATATGTCAATATCTGGCACTTGGTTCTTTGTGTGTTTTTTTTTAATATATCTTTATTGATTTCAGGGAGAGGAAAGGAGAGGGAGAGAGATAGAAACATCAATGATGAGTCATTGATTGAGCCCACAACCCCGGCATGTGCCCTGACCAGGAATCGAACCCGATTGCCTGGATCCTAGGTCAATGCTCAACTGCTGAGCCACGCCCAGCCGGGCTGGCACTTGGTATTAATTAAAATTTTCTTTCAGTGACAAAGTGAGAAAAATGTGTGCAACTCATCTCAAACAAAGGGCTATAACCTAATACGTAAAGAGCTTTTAGAATTTGATTTTAAGAGAATAAAAACCCCGTGGGAAAATGGACAATGAACAAAAACAGATAATTGACAGAAAAAATATAAATTACTCTAAATAGATAAAATTATGTTCAACCTCACTTACAATAAGATAAATGAAAAATAAATATACAGCAAGGTATTATTTCTTTGCTATCAGATTGATGAATATCCGAAAGTTTAATGATATTCTCTGTTGTTAAAGTTGTAGGGAAGTAGGCGCTATCCCACCTTACTGTGGACTTGCAAAGTAGTACAATCCCTATGAGGAGCAATTTAACAATAGTTACTAAGGTACCAAGACAGCTACTCTTTGACTTAGCTCTTCTGCTTGTAGAAGTTCACCAATATAGGTTTAGTCATTGTAGCATTACTGGTAATAGCAAAGGGTTAGTTTCTATCCAGATATCTATATGTGGGTTGCATAAACAGCAGTGAGATCACAAAAGGGAACATAGGCCCACAGGCCCTTAGCCACAGTTTCAAAGTCTGGAAAGTCCTGAAAACCAAAAGTTCTTTTTTAAAAAATTTTGTTCTGAGCCCTGACCGGGTGGCTCAGTTGGTTGGAGCATCTTGTATATCAAAACGGTGGCCAGTTCACGTCCAGGCCAGAGCACATGCCTAGGTTACAGGTTTATAGATCCCTGGTTGGGGCACATACAGGAAGGAACTGATCGATGTTTCTCTTTTTCTCCCTTCCCCTCTTTCAAAAAATCAATAAAAACATATCCTCAGGTGAAGATTAAAAAAGAAAAAAATGGTGCTCAAACTCATTTAATGGCAAAGCTTGACTCCAGCTGATGGAGGTACCCATTGTGTCTTGGCGCACCTACCAGATCCTTCCTCTACTTTTTGTTCATACTGTTTTGTTTGGGTTTAATTACATGTGAAAATATAAAATGTAGTTAAAGGTAACCCTGTGAATGACAGAGTGAAAGGAAACACCTGTGATGAGTAATAGCACAGACATGGAGCTATTAAAGAGAGTGTGCTTGGTGTGTCCGTGAAGCATGGCACTAGAGAACATGTGACTGCAGCCTAGGAGGACAGGTTGCTGAGGTCTTACACCAGCAGTGAGAACTGGGAACGGATGATAAATAGGGGGCCATTGCACCAGTTACAAAAGGAAGGTCCTAACTAGGTTTTGATTAAGTGGAATTGACAATAAGGAGGTAAATAAATGCCACTGATTGCTTTGTTGATCATGACATAGGCTAGAATGTATCGTAAAGAACTGCTACTGAAGATGAGTGTTCGTGTTGCTGGTGGAAATGGGTCTTTTCATGGGGTCGCCAGGAAAGCATTCTGGGAGACCACATGGGGAGGGTAAGTGATAAGGTTTATTGAAGTAAAAGCAAAGGGCTGCCCCGGGGTTATTTCCGTCCAGCTGTGAGGAAAGTTGAGCCTGTTCCTCGTCTGGCCCAGAAGCACGCTGGTGCCCCACCTCTGCTCGAGCGGGGGAGCCCGTGTTGCCTTTGCGGTTGGGCTGGCTCTGTTGTCTTGGGCTTGGGAAGGACCAGGCACTTCTTGAAGCTAACCAGTCAACGTCCCCATCTTTCATGGTCCCCGCTAACCAGCCCATTTCCTACGGCCTCCAGGGATCCGAGTCGCTGAGCCAGTCTTCCTTTTCCCCCGCCAGGGTCGCCATCGCAACTCCTGCGCTTGTGCTCGCCTCCCCTTGTGGCTCTGTCGCGCCCGTGACCCATGGGGAGCACACTGGTTCCCTGGGGGTGCAGCTGCAGCTTCCTGGTGAAGCAAGCAGGCAGATTGTCCGAGGCAGCTCCTGGTCTGTGAGGCTTAATTTCTGATTCCCTTCACTCCCTTTCGTTAATAACATCTAGCTACTTCCACTAACAGTATTAAGGAGGAAGAGTCATAAGGAAGCAGTGTGGTGAAAAATACCTGAAAGTCTGGTGACTATTACTCTGCTGGTCATGAAGTAGCTAAACATGACCTTGGTGAATTTGCTAAGATAATTTCTGATGGAAGTCTGAGTGCTGAATAAATTTGCGATGGTGATGAAGTAGTTCTGTATTTGTTTCACAATCCTAAAAAACTTTAGACTGTAGGAGAAACACCAGCACCTCCAACACATAGAAGATAAAGTTGGCAATGACTAGAAAAAGCCACCATTTAAAGTGTCTGAATGAGTCTCAGGAAATACCTAAGCATCTTTATGCAGAAATCTTCAGGCTGATTCAGTAATACGTATGCTGGGGGTTCAAGCTCTTAGCAGGCTGGACTTAGCAAGCTCTTAGCAGGAAGACAAAGATTTTTAATTATTCCTAGACAGCTCTTTAGTGCATTTTCCTCAACTTTTTTGTTAAAATAATGTCTTTTGAATTTACTTTCCATGCACTATGAGTGAAGTATAGCCTTTATACCAAGGTATGTTACACTCTGGGAAACGCAAGTGTTTGTACTACTTGCAGTAGTTAACAGAGACCTACAAATTAGCCAAAAAACATATGTACATAACACATAGACACAGACAACAGTGTGGCGATAAGCAGAGGGAAAGCTGGGTGGGGTAGGCGGAAGTGGACAGAGGTGGGGAAAATGGGGACGGAAAGAGACTTTGCTGGGTCCATGGGCACACGAAGCACTGTGCAGGTGATGTTTTATTAAGTCGTACACTTGAAACCTGTGTGGTTTTCTGAACCAGTGTCGCCCTAATAAATTCAATTTAAAAAAAACAAACTCCCTATGACCCAGCAATTTCACTTCTGGGAATTTATCCAGAGAAATCCGAAACACTAATTTGAAAGAATATATGCATCCCTATGTTCGTTGCAGCATTATTTACAATAGCAAAGATTTGGAAGCAGCGTAAATGCCCATCAGCAGATGAGTGGATTAAAAAAAAAAAAAAGCTGTGGTACATTTACACAATAGAATACTAGTCGGCTGTAAAAAATAAGGAAATTTTACCCTTTGTGACAGCCTGGATGGACCTGGAGAACATTATGCTAAGTGAAATAAGCCAGGCAGAGAAAGTCAAATACCATATGACTTCACTCATATGTGGAATCTAATGGACTAATAAACAAAATAGAGACAGACTCAGAGCAGGCTGACAGCTGGTGGGGTGGGGGTGGACGGGTTGAGCAAAAAAAAAAAAAAAGAGAACTCATGGACATGGGCGACAGTGTGGTGGTTGTAGGGGTGTGGAGGAGGGTATAGAGGGGATAAATGGTAATGGATGAGACTTGACTGGGTGTAGTGAACACAATGGATTGTACAGATGATGTGTTGTGGAATTGTGCACCTGAAACCTGCACAATTTTGTTAACCAGTGTTACCCTAATACATTTAATAAAAAGGAAAATAATTCTAGAAGATGAGAAAAAATTCAGTCATAAAGATCTTGTTTGCAGAAATTGCAAATGTTTGAAATGATGTTGATAAGTCAGCATTAGTAAATGCTCAACATTGTAGCTGACAGTGAGGTTTGTAAATGAACCTGCAGATAAAGATTTTGCAACATTTTATATCACCAATAAGAAGATGATACCTGACTTCATTAAGTATGCCATATATTTTAGCAGCCAATACCATAAATAAGTCAGGAGAATCTCACATTGAAGAAATGCTGGACATTGATCATGGTGCTTCTGTTACTCATTTCTTGGGTGGTTAGGAAGCTACTGAAAGATTGTTCAACACAAGAATGAAGCTAGTCATGACTATGATAATGATGGTGACAGCAATGGCTACATTGTGAATACAAATGGAAAAATTGCTGAAGGCATTATGGTAGGCAAACAGCAATGGTTTAAGCAGAAACATGCTAGTAAGGCAGGTGACATTGGTAGAAATATTTTCAAAACGCCATCTTGGGTAGCATTGCTTTATCACTTGAGATCCTGATCCTGGCCCATCATCAGTGTCTAATTCCAACCTCATGGACCCTTCTCTATAAGATCCTCAAGCAACCAGATTTAATGAAAATGTATTACACATATAACACATACATGTATAGTTATTTAACTTTAGTATGTATTTGAAAGTTTACTGAATATTTTTCTTTAAAAATAGAATAAAGTAGTGTTTTAGTCTATACCAATTCTATTTTTATTAATTACTACATATATAATTACTACATAAATTATTACCATACATATAAACTGTAATATTGTTTACAGTGTATATCCATTTGATGTGACTATTCATACATTTTTCTAAACAAATGTTTGTGTTTACTACTAGGTATATGTTTTGACCTTTGAAAAATCTAGAAATTCTGAATTACAAATACATCTGAAACCAAATGTTTTGTGAAAAAAATGGTAGACCTGTACTATAGAAAAGGAGGAGCTGGTGGTGTCCAGACTAATAGAGTAAAAACCTCTGAAGATCTGTTTATAAAAGCAACAAAATACAAAAATTGTCAAGGTCAACTTTTGTAGAACTCTAGAAATTAGAGATTTACAATAATGCTAGGAAGGCTTATTCCAGAAAAGTGGCTGAAACACAGTAAGAACAGAAGGCTTTGAAGCATTTTAGCTTTCCTTGTTTCCACCCCCTTTCCCCAACTTCCTGATAGCCTTGAAAACAGCCTTGCAGCCTAGCAACCGGGCAAGGAAGAGAACAGGTTTGCAGCTCCCCAAAAAGCCCCATCCCAGAGAATTTTCATCATTTCACCTCTCTGGCAGTTCTCTGAAAACCTTTATTGTCAAGGTTTGTCTTTTTTTGACCTGAATTAGAATTGGCTTGGTGTGAATAATCCTGTCCCCAGGGCTTTTGTCAAGATAAATCAGTGGTGATTGTTTAATATCATAGTTCTAGGAGACAGTTTTGACAGTTGGCACTAACAAGAGCCAGACCAAAAAACTTAAAAGGAAACACTGAGGAATGTCCATAGGAGGCTTTGCAAAACTCTGATATTTTATTGGGAATCTAGAATGATTTCCATGAGAAGGGTTGTGCACGTACCCAAGAAAAATGATAGAAGGCCCTAGTCTCTCACTTCTAGCTGACCTTGCAGGTCTGTCAAGCAGGAAGTGAAGGCTAAGTAAGAGCTGTAAACTGCCCAAGGAAGAATTGAAAGCATGGCCCCAACACACAGCACCTCACAAAGCCTGGGAGACATACTGGTTTTTAAGGCATTTAAGGAAATCTGTCCATTCAGAGACTTCAGTTGCTGCACACAATGAAAAATACAGGTGATATACAAGCAGTCTGGGAAAGTGACTTAAATAAACAACAGCAACACAAAACCCCAAGGGAGGCCCATGGGGAATCTGATTTCCAGAACTGCCATATTATGATATTTTAAAAAGTCCATTTTCCACAAAACATTATGAGACACACAAAGGAGCAGGTAAGTATGGTCTGTACACACACACAGTCGGTTGAAACTATCTCTAAGAAGGCCCAGATTTACGGGAAAAGATTTTATAATTGGCTGCTGTAGCCATTCTGGTAGGTGTGAGGTACTACATCATTGTCATTTTAATTTGCATCCCTTGATGATTAGTAATGTTGAGGATTTTTTCATTTGTCCATCTGTATGTTCTCTTTCGAGAAATGTCTATTCAGGTCCTCTGCCCATTTTTTAATTGGATTGTTTGTCTTCCTGATGTTGAGTTGTATGAGTGCTTTATATATTGTGGAAATTAACCCTTTATCAGATGTATCATTGGCAAATATGTTCTCCCATACAGTGGGTTGCCCTTTCATTTTGATGCTGCCAGAATGGCTCCATCAGTAAATCAACAAACAAGTGCTGGCAGGGATGCAGAGAGAAAGGAACCCTGGTACACTGCTAGTGGGAATTCAGACTGGTGCAGCCACTATGGAAAACTGTGGAGTTTTCTCAAAAAATTAAAAATGGAGCTGCCATTTGGCCCAGTGATCTCACTTCTAGGAATGTATCCTAAGAATCCCAACACACTCATCAGAAAGAATATATGCACACCTATGTTCATAGCAGCATTATTTACAATAGCTAAGACCTAGAAACAGCCCAAGTGCCCATCAGTTGATGAGTGGATAAAAAAGCTATGGTACATTTACACCATGGAACACTATGCAACTGTAAAAAATGAGGATCTCTTACCCTTTGAGACAGCATGGAGGGTCCTGGAGAATATTATGCTAAGAGAAAGACAAACGTCACATGATCTCAGTTATATGTGGAATATAATGAACAAAATAAACTGACAAAATAGATCCAGAGACATAGTAGCATGGAACAGACTGACAAACCTCAGAGGGAAAGGGGGGGTGAGACAGGAGAAGATTAACCAAAGAACTTATGCATATATGCATAACCCATGGACAAAGACAATAGTGCTGTTGGCCTGGGTCAGGGGGGTGGAGAGGGGTGGAGGGGTCAAATGGGGGGGGGAAAGGGGACATATATAATACTTTGAACATTAAAGGTAAATTTTTTAAATTGGCTACTGTACATATGTTTAAAGAACACCATCTAAATAATTCAAAGTATGAGAACAATATCCCACTAAATAGAGACTGTCAATAAAGAGATAGAATTTATTTTTTTAAAGAAAAGAACCAAATAAAAATTTTTGAGTTGAAAATATAACTGAAGTTTAAAATGAACCATCAGACTTAACATCAGATTTGAGCCAAGAGAACAAAGAATCAAATAACTTGAAGGTAGGTCAATTGAGATTTATCCAATGTGAGGAACAGAAATGAAGAATGAAGAAAAAATAACAGAGCCTCAGAGACTTGGAGGATACATCAAGAATATCAACACAAGCATAATGGGAGTCCCAAAAGAGAAGAGAGAGAAAGATAGTAAAATGGTTATTTTAAGAAATGGTGGCCCAAAACTCCCTACATTGAATGGCGAACATTAATTTTCACATCCAAGAAGCTCCACAGTATGGAGAATGAGGTTTCTTGGGGGGGATGAAAGTGTTCTGAAAATGGATAGTGGTGATGATTGCACAACCAGGAATATGCTGAAAACTTTTAATCTTTCTCTAGTACAGTGAATTTTAGAGTATGCAAACTGTATTTCAATAAGCCTGCTTAATTAAAAACAAAAAGGAGGTATTCTTCATATGATGGAGAGAGTTTCAAAATACATTTTTAAGAGAAAAGACTGTGTGACAGTGTATATGTCACTCTTTGTAAAGAAGGAGGGAAATAAAAATTTGTAGTTTGATCTTATATTTAAAAATAAAGATTCATGGGAAACTAATAAATATGGTTACCCAGAGAGCTAGAAGTGAGATGACGATTGTGGTGTACAGAGATATGTATGGAAGCAATGCTTTCTGTATCTCTATAGTGATCATTTTAAACTTCATATATGTATGATTTTTAAAAAGACTTTCTAAATTCTTGTGGGGAACCTAATAGGGAAAATAGTCTTTAAATAAGTACTTAAATATTTTAAAGGATTTTTTTTTGTTTTAATTTTATTTCATAAATTGCTGTTTATATGGCCCAATATATAGCAGATAAAGGCCATTTGAATACCTGAAACCTAATATGTATAGACAATTTCCAGACTGGATTTTTGTTGCTGTTGTTCAAAAGTTTCAATTATAAATGAGAGATGATTTACAATGTTGGACACATTTTCCTCTCTAAACTATGCAGTAAAGAATGAGGGTGTAGCCCTGGCCAGGTGGCTCGGTTGGTTGGAGAGTTGTCCCATCCACCATCCACCAAAAGGTTGAGGGTGGGATCCCTGGTCAGGGCATACGGGAGACACACGATCGATGTTTTTCTCTCTCATTATGCCCCTCTCTCCCTTCCTCTCTCTGAAACCAATAAGAACATATCCTCGGGTGAGGATTTTTAAAAAAAGGAAGTAGCAGATCAAAAATGATCCAGATTCAGTGGTCAGTTCAGAAAAGCTGACCGTAATGTTGCTGAACTGTAACAGGATTATCAGTATAGAATAGACTTAATTATTTGCTTAATTGACTAAAGTTTTTTAAAAGTTTAAGCCTCTGGACCAGGAGTTGACAAACTTTGCCTTTAAAGAGCCTAATAAGAAGTATCTTGCAGTGACTCAGCCCTGTCTCGAGAAACGTCCCCACAATATATAAACATCTGGACATGGCTGTATTCCAATAAACTTTTGTTTTTGTTGCTGCTGCTGCTGTTTTTACAGAACCAGGCTCTGGGTTTGGCCCGTGGGCCCGTTTCCTAGCCCCTGATCCAGAGTACCGTTAGTGGGGAGAGGAATAAATGTATTCTGATCCTTAACATTAAGAATACGTCTCCCTTTGTTGTGTCAATGAGAGAGGCCTTGCGTCATAAGAACAGATAGTCCCTGACTTCTATGCTTGTGGTGGCACATAGACACCTTTTAGGAAATTAATTTTGAGTTTCAGCACTGAAGCAAAAATCCCTGAAATAGTTTTTTTAGTAGAGAGAGGCTGCTAAAACTTGTAACTGAAAGAGTAAACCATTTGCCTGAGGACCTAGTGCTTTGCATTCCCCATCTTGACTACTTGCTGCCTTGCCCTAGGACACAGTAGATGAGAACACTAAGGGAGGAATCAGATCTATACTTATGCCGTGGGTCAGCTAGACCTTAGAGAAAAAAACGTCTGAGTCTCAGTTTCTCTAACAGAGCTTTGGTGCTCCCTTGTATAATATGAAGAGATTGGACTAGAGATTATATTTAAGCTCCCTTCGAATTTTAAGGATGGCATTTAGTGGAGTCTGGTAGGAGCAGACTTACACTACACATGCTTCTTAAAGCAGAAACATCATGTATAGTTTTTCTGGAAAATACTGCTTTGAGAAATGTCAGTGTGGTAAATAACTGTTGCATGTGTTTATCCTTCAGGTGCTAAAATGGATCTTGTACTCAGTGCTGCAGATTATTATGTTTTTACACCGTACATATATCCAGCCACATGGCCAGAGGATGACTTCTTTCGACAAACTATTAGTCTCCTGATTGTAACAAATCTTGGTGCTTATATCCTTTATTTCATCTTTGCAACATTAAGCTATTATTTTATCTTTGATCATTCATTAATGAAACATCCACAATTTTTAAAGGTAAGTGATTTTCTTATCTATTTTTAACTACTGTTTTAGTAAAAATAACAATATGATGAGTTTGTGAGCTATTTGGATGCAAAAAGTTTTTGAAACCAGCCCCAAATGGGCTATATATTTTTGGTAGGGCTAATCCCACCTCTCCTTCCTTAATTTAAATAAATAACGAATCCAGATTTTTTCTTTAACTAAAAGTCTGGTATTTTGCTAGTTACATAGACAAGAATTTCTTTGCTACTAGTGATGAATAAATAAATGCACACATTTGTGTAGTTATTTTAATGTTTGACTTACAACTGAAATAAATTTTTACTATGTATATTTTTCTTTAGCTATAGGATCCAAACTTAGTTTTAGGTTTGTTTACAGTCATTCTTCTATTTCAGTTATTTGTATTTTTCAAATATAAGTCTGCAAGGACTGGGGGAAAAGGGAGGATTAGGGATGGAAGTTAATTATGAAAGAAGTTATTATTTAATAAATAGAAATTTAGAATACAGATTTTGTTGGAAGGAGAATAAGTTTGGGAATTTAAAATATTTATTGTTTTTGCTCAATACAAAAAGAATTTTTTTCTTACATACCTATTCCTGCATATTAGCATTTTAATAGAAACATTTTGGAAGTAAGCTGGTTCATATAAAAGAGATTCTAAAAATCCAACCAAAATAACTTTATGCTAGTTTTGCTTAGTAGACAGTTTGTGGTTTTAAGTATTGGAAATGTCATTTTCAGAATCAAGTCTATCGAGAGATCATGTTTACTGTCTGGGCCCTGCCATGGATAAGCATTCCCACAGTCTCCTTGTTCCTGCTGGAGTTAAGAGGCTACAGCAAGTTATATGATGACATAGGGGGCTTTCCCCACGGTGAGTGAATATCAAGAATGTCAGGCACAGGCTGGTGTTTCTAAAGAAACAAATCTGCCTCTTTTAAAATAATTACAAATTGCTCAGTTTTAATATCCTTTCATATTCTTTTATGCATTTATGTCTTGTCACATAGTATGCACTTATTTAAGTTTATCAATTTTAAAGGCTTTGTTTTAGATAAAATTGTGCCAGAGGGAGATTGGCATGGTCAGACATAAAAGCCTTTGCATTTGCTTCCCGTTACCTGTGTTGAATTCAGCCTTCAAAAAAAATAACTCAAATAGGACATGACACTCACGGAAAATCAGAAAGTACAGATTTCAAAATATCAATTATCTTTCTACTTAGAAACTATAAATCTTTTGACATATGTCCTCTCACTTTTCTATGCCTTGTGTTACAAAAATGAAACTTTCCTATGCATACTGGTTTGAACTCATTTTGTAGATATCCTTAGTTTATTTAAGTGATCTCTAATTTTGGACCTTTAGATTGTTCCTGTCTTGTCTATTATAAACAGTCCTGCAGTAACTAAACTAACTTTCTGTGAAATTTTGAAATTATTCCATCAAGATATATTTCTAGTATCTAGTATTATAAAGTAAGAATAATAGTTAACATTTATTGTGTGTTAATAAATACCAGCTGCAGTTTTAAGCTTTTCACATATATTAGTTCATTTTATTCTACATCAGTTCTGTAAGGTAGGTTCTATTATTATGCTACTTTATAGGTGAGTAAATTAAGTTTACAGAGAATTTCAGTAACTTGCCCAGGTTTCTAAACAAGTAAGTGGTAGAAACCAGCACCCCTGCTTTCTAAGAGGTTAGTTAGTTAAAGGAGGGAACAAAAATCATACACTAAGATGATGACTAGGTTTTGAAAAGTATATGGGATTATGAATAAAAATAAACAGAGGAAGGGCATTCTAGATACATGGAAAGAGAGGTAAGACTTTCAAGATGCTGGGAGGATATTGAGTAACCCAGCCTGGTTAGTACAGGAACAGATGAGGTTGGAAAGATCAGAAGGGGTAGGTTATGGAATAGTTGCTCAGTTTAAGGTATTTAGTGGAAAATAAAATTCAAAGCAGGGAGATAATGTATAAAGATAAGTTTATGAAGGAAAATTATTAAATAGAATTATTCTCAGAGATTTAAATAATACCAGTGCTTCAGGAATATATTTTTTATCTCACAAATAGCTTAATAGTATAATTAAGAAATATTTTAGGTGGGACACTTCCAAATTTTTATATGAGGAAATGAGCAGATTCCAGAGAGTCAAAGGAGATTACTTTATAATGTGTTTAGTTGGCCAAAACAGATAGTTCATAGTATTTGACTCTAGGATCATATTTTGCGTTTAGACGTGTAAAAAATAAAGGCTAATCAAAGAAGCTGAATCTTGATTCTGCTGTATACTATTATGTCTTTTAGGCTGGTTTCAGCTCATTGTTAGTATCCTGTCCTTCCTCTTTTTCACCGACATGCTGATCTACTGGATTCACAGAGGCCTTCATCACAGACTTGTATATAAGGTAGAGTTGTGTTTATGGAAAAGAAAACAATATTATATATGAATCTATCTAAAACTGAAACTCATAGACACAGACAACAGTCTGGTGGTTCCCGGGGGGAAGGGGAATGGAGGTAATAAAGGATGAACAGAAGAAGACTTGACCATGGGCGATGGACACACAGTGCATTGTACAGATCACGTATCATAGAAACGTACATTTGAAACCTATATGACCCTGTTAACCAATGTCACCCCAATAAGTTTAATTTTTAAAAATCTTGTCAAAGGGTAGAATAACCACATAGAAATATACCTGAGTTCAGTAATTTGATGTGGCTTGTGAAAAACATTCTACACCTGACCGGATTTACTGTTTTACTCAGTGACTCCTACCACTCAGGATCCTTGTGTAAAACTTCAGGAATAATTTGAGTTTCTCCCCTGGGTCAGTCCCACCGATGCTTTTAGCCCAGCCTGGCTTGGCCCTTCAGGCTTGGCCCGGCCCAGCGGGTCGGCTGGTGGGGGGACAGAGCGGCGGGCTCCCCGCCGGCACTTCCACTCAGCTGTGCTGCATGGTGCCCGGAGCTGTACACCAG
Organism: Miniopterus natalensis; assembly: GCF_054644295.1. Classification (NCBI taxonomy): domain Eukaryota; kingdom Metazoa; phylum Chordata; class Mammalia; order Chiroptera; family Miniopteridae; genus Miniopterus; species Miniopterus natalensis. The sequence goes on from NC_142100.1 coordinate 1,013,473, forward strand.
CTGATACACAGTGAGGAGCGTGGAATTTTATTGACTCCATTGTGATTTCCACATACCTCATTCTAACTAAAATCCTGCAGCAAGTGTTGCAAAGAGTTTACCCTTAATATGACAGTAATTCAAAGACTGGTCCCTAGACTGCCTGGATCAGAACCGCCTGGGTCCTTATTAAAAACTGATTTCTGGCTCCCACTCCAGACTTAATATATCGTAATCTTGGAGACAGAACGTGGCTAGGGTATCGGGAGAAAAGCCATGGTTAGGGTCGCTGTGGCTTTGGTGGGAAATGCAGTGTGTGGTGCCCTGGAGTGTGATGTAGGGCAAGCTGGGTGGTAAAAGAAAAGAAAATAGTGTACATTTCAGCAGTTTGTGATTCTAAATTCAGCTCTCTATTTCCAAGAATTTCCTCTAAGTATATTAAATACCTAAGTAACCATAATGATGACAAATACCAGGTATATTTTGTTTGTATTATTTTGTTATTAATCCTCCCAAGGATATTTTTTCCATTGCATTTTTAGAGAGAGTGTAAGGGAGGGAGAGGAAGGAGAGAGAATCAACGATGTGAGAGAGACACATTGACTGGCTGCCTCCTGCACACACCCTGACCAGGGCTGGGAGCGAATCCGAAACCCAGGTACATGCCCTTAACTGTAAATTGAATCTGCGACCTTTTGGTGCATAGGCTAAGGCTCTAACCAGTGAACCACACCAGCCAGGGCTGTTTGTATTTTTTATGAGTCTGGAGTGTTTGTGCTAAAATTTTACTGTTTGGGGGTAAAGAAGGAGGGTATTTTATAAAGTGATTTTGCTAATTTCAAAGGGATTTTTAAGTCATTTCCACAACATAAGTATGAAAAGCTAAGTTGAATGTTACACTTGGTAAAGTTTGTGGTGCTAATGGTGTTCTTTTCTTCTATAGCGCATACATAAGCCTCATCATATCTGGAAGATTCCTACTCCATTTGCCAGTCATGCTTTTCACCCTGTGGATGGCTTCCTTCAAAGTCTACCTTACCACATATATCCTTTTATCTTTCCATTACACAAGGTGGTTTATTTAGGTTTGTACATCTTAGTCAATATCTGGACGATTTCCATTCATGATGGTGATTTTCGTGTCCCCCAAATCTTACGGCCATTTATTAATGGCTCAGCTCATCATACAGACCACCACATGTTCTTCGACTATAACTATGGACAGTATTTCACATTGTGGGATAGAATCGGAGGCTCATTCAAAAATCCTTCCTCCTTCGAAGGGAAGGGGCCACTTAGTTATGTGAAGAAGATGACTGAAGAAAAGAGCAACAGCCATGCAGGGAGTGGTTGCAAAAATGAAAAATTATTCATTGGAGAGTTTACAAAGACTGAGTAGATTATTGCCCAATTATTAAATATTTTTAATAAGAAAAATCTATATACAGCCAAGAGACGTAGCGAGTAAATGGTATCATTTGAAAATCAGCATTGTGGTACTGCTCAGGGATGTCATAATGTAAATCAAGGGAAGATGCTGTGAGCACCATGATTTTAACCTCATGCTTAAAATACTAGATGCTAGTCTCGGACAGCTATGTCTTTCTGCCCAGCAGAGCTGTAATTTCTATAGGTAGCCTCAACAATCATTTTTAAGAGGTGGAAAATCAGTTACTGAGGGGACTAGGTTATGTCTTTCTGCCTTTATTATATTCATTAAGAAAAATCCATTGTGCTTGATGACACCAAGATAGCACCATCACAGAGAAACACTGTTATAGAAATGACTGCTTGTGTCAAGAATGGTTACATCTTTGCTTTTGGTATGATTTGTTCAAGTGCAGACATCAGTGTTGAAAAATATACTGATAGAACATATCAGAGGCTTTGTAGATGATCTAATTAATAGCAATGTAATTACATTATCGCTTCCTACACATAGGAAGCTTATTCACTAGAGGTGAATAAATAAATTGGAATTTAAAAAAATAACTGATACTACCATGATTTAATCCAGATCTAGGATTATTTTGATGGTTATTATTCCAAACTATTATTTAATAAGTATAAAAGTATGTGAATCTGAATATGCAGTATTCCCCCCTTATTCATAGGGATACATTCCAAGGCCCCCAGTGGGTGCATAACATGGCAGATATTTCCAAACCATGTATGTGTATATATACTATATTTTTTTCTATACACACATAGCTATGGTAAAGTTTAATTGATAAATTAGGCGCAGCATAACAACAGCTAATAAACTACTGTAGTTAGAAGCCCAAATAATGTATTTGAACTACTGATTTTTAAATTGAGTTGGTGCCCTGCACTTCTTTATTGTTCAATGTGTTTTGAAGAAAATGTAAAGTAGTCCTTTTATGAAAATTGCACCACAGTGGCTATTCAACATTTAAAGAAAATAACCATCAGTAATAAAATAGGGCATTTTTCATATGATCTTCAGTCAGAATATTTAAATTTCTAACACAACCCAGAAACTATATGTCAAAAACCACAAAGACAAATTGGTTCAGTTTTGAAATATGAATGGCATTGGTCATGCTGAATTAATTTTACAAAATCAAATATCCAGTGGAACTATTCATTTTGGCTGGATTCACTGCACTGCTAATGTTTCAACATTACAAACCTATAATGTTCTATAATCAGGAATAATTGTCAAACATTTAGGCCTAATACAAAGATTAGTTTTGAAATAACTATTCTCCCTCTCCTCCCCTCACTTTTTCCCACTTCCTCTGCAAAGATTTAACTAATACTTTCATAAATGTTGTGTATTGTAATAAATATATGGAGAAACATGGTTTGCAAAGGCGTTCTAGAAGCTATTTAAAATTGATAGTTTATTGTAATTATCATTAAGCTGTATCACAAATATTGTAACAGCATAGAGTATTCTTTGTATAAGTTTTATATTAATTTGAAACCACAGAAATGATGTGGATTGTCAAAACTGTTTTACAATGTCCCCAAGTTCTCATTGTCAAGGGGAGAAAGAATCTCGTCTTTTTATGTTTCACATTTTTATTAGATTTGAGTGTTTTAGCACTCAATTTTATGAGACTAGTCATAACATTTAATGCTTGAGATCCAGATGAATTTTTTTTCTCCTTGAGTTGCTCTCACAATGTTTAGATTAAATATGCCCCTGTATGGATCATTGTTTTAACTGGTAAATGCATCTGAGTGCTCTTCCCTAGCTATCCCACCCCACAGTACTCCACTTTGCCCAAGAAAAAGAAGGAAAGTAAGAGTAAATTTTGTTTCCTAATAATAATGGGAGCTAATATCTATTGAGCTTTTACTTTTGATCAGGCACTGTTATAAATACTTGACATGAGGAAACTGGGACCAAGCTGTGTAACTTTTCCAAGGTCATTTCTTTCTCGTATAGTTGGGTGTGGATGTTGCTGGTCAGTGGGCAGCCTTTCACAGTTATTCCGAGTCCCAGTCTCCTTCCATCTTGCAAAGCCGCCTTTCTCCAGTCTGCATGCAGTCTTTGTTGAAGGAGCGCACAAGGGAAGAGGGAACGGCGTGCATGGAAAAAGTTTGTCAGGCCTGGAAATCATGCATATCCCCTGTATATTTCCCTTTGGACAAAACTCAGTCATGTGGCCCATCTAATGGAGAGATTCAGAGAACGTTAGCCAGTTTGCCATACCCCTATAATTTATGCCCTGTGTTTAGAGGGTTCCACTAAAAGTATTGAAGCGATAACTGCTCAAAAGTATGTCGTTATTCTCGCACTAGTGTCTTCACATCCTTAATTCCATAACTTAAATTATGAGTGTTCAAGTTTCCTCAGGTTCTTATTACTGTGTAGCTAATAGAATAGAAAGGGCATAATTTATGGAGAGAGGGAAGCTTCCTCGAAGGCAATCAGACTAGCCTGTGCCCTCCCACCCTTTTTCTTTTCTTTTAATCCTCAAAGGTATGCTTTTACTGATAGAGAGAGAGAGAGAGAGACTTTGATGTGAGAGAAAGCTGCCTTCTGCATGCGCCCCAAATGGGGATCGAACCTGGAACCTATATGTGCCCTGACTAGGAATCGAGCCCACCACCTTTTCTGATGTATGGGATGGCGTTCCGCCTGCCATGGCCCACCCTTTTCCTTCAAGTTTGGTCTTACAAAGTATTGTTACATTCAATCCTAACATTTTTTTTTGTGCACTACCATCACATTCTCCTATTCTCCATTAAAGGAAGTCACAGAATAGTCAATGCAGGGAGGATCTAAATTCCCTTCTGCAGGACTATCAAGGGAAAGACTTTTTCCCTTGGCTTTGAAACTTTTTATACTTATAGGACAGGAACGGAAGATTATATTTTGCACGTTTATGTTAGAAATTGGAAAATGGATGGAGGTATTACAAAACCCAGAAGTCTTTACTGGCTCCTCATCTCTCTCCTGTGTCCGTCTCTCCCTGTCCATGTGTCCCGAGGCTGTGACTGACTCCTCCTCAGAGCCCAGCATCATGCTGCTTTTCCTCCCATTTCAGGAAGTCACAGTGAGACTGGGAGAGAGTTACAAGTTCCATGTTTGATACATGGAGATTACAGTGCAGGCTGATTATATAGAGATGATGTCTGAGAGGGAGATGGAAACGAGGGAGACAAATCAGAACAAATATTTGGGATTAACTCATGGAAGAAAAGTTTGAGACCTTGAGGTCAATTGCCAGGGAATGCGTGAAAAAGGGTGTGCAAAGAAACAACCCAACTTACGGTGTAAAGAACTTCCTTTCTTTATTTTTCTAACTTCAAATTCAAAACACTTGATAGGCAGTCTTATGTCAGTATTTCCTGCTTTCTGTCATCTATCATTGTTATGTGTATTATTTATTCTAGACCCTAAATTCCTTCAAAGTAGAGACCATGTGTGACTCATGGCTGTGTCAAACCATATGTCCTTCCCGAATGCCCAAGACCTGGATGAGGGTCGATAAATAGTTTGCCAAATGAATTAATAAAGTGGCGGAAATGCCATTCTCTTCAGTAAATATTTAGTAATCCCTTTGTCAAACACTGAACTAGATGCAAATATTTAATCCCAGCCTCTTAAGTGCTGTCCTTTTAGCCAACAATTTGTTTCTCATTTATTCACTAGCTGGCATTTGCTGTGTGGGGAGTCACAAGGAGAGCTAAAGGGAACTCAAAAAGATGGTTCCTGCATCAGGAATAGGCCACCTTTTATTTCCTTACTCAAAAGGCATACATTCCTCTGGAAACAAAACCCATCAAGTACCTGGATTCAGACCATGTATGAATCAGCAGTATGACTACTAGAGAGGTGGATGAATCTGCGGAGTTGTTACATAAAATAGTGCTCTGGACACAAAAAAGATAAAATTATTGATTGCTTACATGAAGAAATTATGAACCTAGGAGGATAATCTATAACTTAAGCTGGAATGTAATTCATATCAGAGGAATTGTAGAAGCTAAAAGCTCTGGACTTAAAATAGTTTTGAATCCTGGCTCTGCCACTAGCAGAATGCATGACCTTGGTTTCTCCACCTGTAAACTGATGACAATACTACCCACCTAATAAGAGTAAATAAATTTAAAACAAATTTGATTTGAGGTTCTTATTCATGTAAATGTGCTTAATGTCTCTAGGTTTAATGATTATTTTTAAGCCTAGGGTATGCCCTGAGTAGAAATCAGTTGCAGGGAGGAGAAAGCCTAGAGAGGCTCCAAGATGGCTGCGGAGCAGGTGGAAGCCACATACACCTTCTCCCAGCGCTAAACTGGATTTACAACTAAATTTTAGTTGACATGAATGACCAACTGAAGGACAGCCAAACAGTAGTATACCCAAGGATTCATAGAAGAAGCTACACAGAGACTGGTAAGAAGGGAGGAGATGTGGAGAGGGCTGGCCCCTGCGTCCTGGTGTGGTGGCTGAGAAACTGGAGGGATATCGTGGCTGCAAAAGTCCCCCCTGAGGAGTGTGGGGTCTCAACCCTGGAACCCCCAAACCAGAGCACCAGGGCTGGTAAGAAGAGCCTGCATAGTGTCTGGCAGTGAAAATCAGTGGGGACTCGTCCACTGGAAAGACGGGGGAGTCTGCTAGAATCCCAGGTTTCTCCTAAAGGGCCAACTTGGGAGCTCTTGGGCACTCACCTGGAGCTCTGGTAGAGGGAAGGCAACTTAGGGTATATGGAAGCCATGAAGAGAAGATCTGGATGGAGTGGCTCTGGAGAGGGATCTGGAGGGTCGGCTACTAGGTCCTGGACATCCCACACTGCCCTCCGGTGCCATCTTCCAGGGTCGGGCACTCCTGTTCTTACAGCATCAGCGTAGGGAGTACACCAGCCAGGTCCTCCAAATAATGGTGGCACCACCCTGCCAAGCTCGAGTCTGGCAGAAAGGACTGTTGGCCGCACCCAACAGGGACCTGAGGTGTGCTCTTTTCCTGGAGGAACTATAGGCAGACTCTCGGATGGTCATTGAACTGTATGGCTTTGGAATGGGGTCAAGTATCCCCCCCCCCATGGGTTTAGCAGGCACCACTCCCAGTGGAAGACTCCCTTGTCAGGGTCTCTGGCAGTGTGGCTGCGGAGCTAAAGGGAGGCCTGCAACTTGCTTCCCTCCGCTAACCTGCACCACCCCCAATGGAAGACTGCCTTGATCTGTTTTTATAATTGTGCTCACCCTGTCCTGATGGGCTCAGTTCAGCAGGGGGGAAAGGTGGCTCCACTTAGAGGCGGGACATTCATTCAGAGTACATCTCCCTCAGAGGCTCCAGTTAAGGGCTCGAGCAGGCGTGGCTACAGAGCTGAGGGGAGGAGTGCAACTTGCACCTGCCCCATGGCCCACCCGGTACCACCCCCAATGAAGGGCTTTCTTGGTCTGTTTGTCCAAGTCCCAGTGACCTCATCCTGCCAATCTTGCTTCTGCAGTTGGGACAGCTGACTGCACCCAACCTGAACCTGTGGTGTGCTCCTCCTGGGGGGGCTAGAGTTGGACACTAGGAGAGAGTGAGTTTGAATGGCTCTGGAATAGGGGCCACAATCTCCCCGTTGAGTGCCTGACCACACTGCCCCCAAGTTGGGGACCCACTAATCCTGTATTCCCAACCCAGCTGTCCCGCCCTACAGAGCTTGAACTGTGTGGGAGGGTCAGTGGGGCACTACCAGCCTGGGCCCACTCTATAGCCTTCGTAAGACTCTGGAGGAAGTCTGGGCAGCCTTGGGCATGGAGTAGCTGACAGGAGTTTGCCGACCTTAGGGAGCCTTCGACTTTTAATAATCTGCCCCCAACTCAGAGCTTCAGGAAGCTGATCACTGTACACTGCCTGTAGACAGCCACAAACAATGAATAGTGTGGTAGCTCCAGATGGGGAGCCCAAGGCTGGTTACACACAACATCTGACATCGACCTGCACTGGAGCCCTGGCCAAGGGGTCCAAAACCAACACAGCTGGTGCTGGGCTTCAAACCACACCAGAGATAAACACAACTAGCCACACAAATGGCATAGACAAGTGTGGGATGCTGGCAGACACTAGACCCTGCCAGGAACAGTGACTCCTCAGGGACCAGCCCTTGAACAGTGACTCCTACATGGTGAACGAGGTCTGTCCATATAGTCAGCCAGCCTGAGGTTAACTACCCACCAAGGAGCTAACAGCACTCAAGACTACAAGAGGGCACATAACCCACACGAGTCCTTTCTGGAGCACCTAGCTCACGTGATTTAGGAGATTGCACCCCTGAGACCCACAAGGAACCTACATCAGAAAGCCCTCATAACAAGCTTGGGGGTCATAGCAGATCTATCTAATACACAGAGACAAACACAAAAAGCAGCCAAAATGGGGAGACAAAGAAATAGTCTTCAAATGAGAGAACAATAGAAATCCCAAGAAAAAAAATTAAATGAAATTGAAGCAACCGAAATACCAGCTGCAGAGTTTGAAGCAATGTTTATAAGGATGCTCAGGGACCTTAAGGGAAAAACGGGTAATCTCACTGAGAACTTAAACAGAGAGTAAGCATTAAAAAGGGCAGAAACCATGTAACAGAACCAGTCAGAAATGAAGAGTACAATATCTGAAATGAAGAATATGAGAGAAGGAGTCGACAGCAGGTTAGAAAAAGCAGGACTGAATCAGCAATTGAGGACAAGGTAAGAGTAAGAGCTGGCCCCTGCGCCCAGGTGTGGTGACTGAGAAGCTGGAGGGATACTGGTTGCAAAACTGAACGATCAAATGCTCCTAAACATTTAACATAATTTATATATTTGATTAATTACATTTACTTAAAATTTGATAGATTTAATGTATTTGTTTCGTCCCCCACAAAGGCAGACTTGTATACTCAACAGATTTTTTCCGCCTCCTTGACAACTCATACATTAATATACCCATACTTAAATACACTTAAACACAAAGTAGCATAATGATATCAAAACTTAGTCACTCAACGTTCAAGTATCTATACGATAGACTTTTATTGACTTCTCGTCATTTTGGTATGCCTTCCTCCAAGATTATAATTTTACTAATCATGCCATTTACTCAGTGAAAACTTGGCCCCTTGACATGTGCTACCAAACAGGAATCTAGAAAGTGCACATTTCATTACTTAACAGCAATTGTTGTAGTGACTTTTGTCTGTGCCTTCATTGGATTTTTTCTTTTAATCAACTTAATGGGGGGGAGTATAATTTACATAAAATGTACCCATTTTAACTGTACAATGAATTTTTACATATTTGTGCACCATGTAACCACCACCCCAATCAAGATAGAGGACATTGTCTTCACCAGAAAAAGATTTTTATCTTCCTTTGCAGTGTCTCCCCAGCCTTAGGTAACCACTGATCTACATTTTGTCACTGGAGATTAATTTTGCCTATTCTAGAATTTCAGATGAATCAGATGATACGTACTCTTGCATTTAGTTTCTGTAGCTTACCATGTTTTAAGATGCATTTGTGATGCTGCAAATATCTATACTTTGTTCCTCTTTATTTCTGAGTAGCAGTCCATTGTAGTATGTCAGTTTCCTTATCTGTGTATCTGTTGATGGATATTTGAGTTATTTTTAGTGTGAGGTTATGAATAAAGCTGCTACAAACGTGTACAAGTCTTTATATGGATATATATTTTAATTTCTCTTTGGTAAATACCTATTCGTAGAATTGGTAGGTCCTGGATAGATACATGTTTAATTTTATAAGAAACTAAAACTTCCAAAGTTATACCGTTTTAAATTCCCACTACCAGTGGTGAGAATTTCCATTTCCTCTACATTCTCATGAACGCATAGTATTGTCAGTCTTTATTTTTAACCACTCTAGTAGCTTTGAAGTATGGCTTAAGTTGTTTTTTTTTTTTGTTTGTTTGTTTTTTATGACTAATGATGTTAAAATAAACCTTATCTCTTGATTTTGGCTGTTTTGTGTTTCTTCCATGAAATATCTGTTCTAGTCTTTACGCCATTTTTTCAAATTGTGTTATTTTTCTTTGTATTATTTTTAAGAGTTCTTTGTATATTGACAAGGAATACTTTGTCAAATATATGAACATTTAATCCAATCTGTGGTTGCCTTTTCAAATCCTTAATTGTGTTTTTGATATTTTTTAATTATTTAATTTTGATTAAGACTAATTAATCACTTTTTGTCTTTCATAATTATTGCATTTGATGTCCCATCTGAGAAATCTTTGCCTATCGCAAAGCAAGTCTGAAACTTTGGTGAGGTTTTTTGTTTGTTTGTTTGTTTGTTTGTTTTTAAATATATTTTTATTGATTTCAGAGAGAGGAAAGGAGAGGGAGAGAGAGAGATAGAAACATCAATGATGAGAGAGTCATTGACCGAGCCCACAACCCGGGCATGTGCCCTGACCGGGAATCGAACCCCCATCGCCTGGATCCCAGGTCGACGCTCAACCGCTGAGCCACACCTGGCTGGGCGTTTGGTGAGGTTTTTGATAATTCAAATTTTAATAGATATAAGGCTTTTTATATTTTTATTTCTTCCTTTGTGTGTTCTGATACACTACTTGAAAGAAATTTGTTGATTTCATTTAAGTTGTCAAATTTGTTGCCATAAAATTGTTTGTAACATTCCCTTGTTCTTACAATGTCTGTAGGATCTGTAGTGGTTTCTTTTCTAATTCCTGATATTAATAATTTGTGTTTTCTTCTTTTTCTTGGTCAACCTAGCTGAGAGAATATTAATTTTATTGATAGTTTTAAAATAACTTGTTTTTGGCTTTTTAAGTTTTTCTGTATCATTTGTCTCCAATTTAATTAATTTTTACTTCTATCATTTTATTTCCTCCTATTTATTTTGGGTTTAAATTGCTCTTCCTCCTCCCCCAACTTCTTAAGGTAGAAGCTCAGATCATTGATTTAATTTTTTTCCTTTATAAATATAAACATTTAAAGCCACAAAATTCCCTTTAAGACCTGCTATGACTCTATTCCACAAATTTTGACATGTTGTGTTTTGATTATTATTCAGTTCATAGTATTTTTTATATATGCTTTTGTTGGTTTTAGGGAGAAAGGAAAGCAGAGGGAGAGACAAACATCTGTTGGCTGCCTCCTGCAGTCCCCCTACTGGGGATCAAGCCTGCAACCTAGGCATGTGCCCTGACGGGGAATCAAACCGGTGACCGTTCCGTGCATGGGACAACACTCAACTGACTGAGCCACACTGGCCAGGGCAGTTCATAGTATTTTCTATTTTCAATGAGATTTCTTTGACCAGTGGTATGGAGGGCTTGTATTTTGTCAAGTTAGCTAAGCCTGAACTATGTTTCCTAGAATGACTTTCCTGTGTAGTTCTAGGTTAGCATGGATACACAGGTCATTTTGTGTAAGATTTAGGTGGAAGCACAGCAGCAGACACCCTGCTTGTTATGCTTGGGAATATGAAACACTTGCTACTCACTCATGCGGTCTCTTACCTGCTGGCTCACCTGGTTGACCTTCGGCAGCATCTGGCCCTATGGAAGCTGCAGTTCCTCTCTGCTACACTTCAGCTTCCCCAGATTCTGGGTCTGATGTGTGATTAACTCCATGATGAAGAGCTCCAGCCTCTGATGTCCTTCATCTAAGAGCTGTAAGAGATGACAGGGGTGCCATTCTGCTGTCGTGGGTTCCAGCTCGATGTCCAAGGTCTCGGTTGTCCTTGCGACCCTTCATACCCATACCACATTAAATCTCTTCTTCCTAGCCTCCTACCCTGCAGACTTCAGATTCCAACACTAGACACAGAAGCAATCATGTATATAGGTTGTGTGACCTCCTTTCACAGTTGTTTGTGGTCAAATCCTTACATCTCTGATTGAACACTAATAAAGAATTTGGTACTGAAAATAGTTCCAGAGGTCAGAACCTTAAGAAAGTTCTCTGAATTGATCCTGTGCTATCTGCAATTGGTTTGCCGATTTGATTAGGTTTCAAGTCATTAGTGACCTTGTTTCCAATATTAAAGAGGATATTGGGAGTCCATGGACTTTTGCAATAGCAAAAGTTATTTAAATAATCCCTTACAGATACCTGTAATCAAAGGCCTATACAAGGCAAGGCTTTTTGGACCAAGTATTTGCTGCATAGAACATTTTAGTGGAAATTAAGGAGTATAATGCAGTCAATTGATTGCTTCTAAGTGTGCTGAGGAACTTGGGCAAAGAAAATGATTAGTTCATCACTAAATTCTCAGTTCAGAGTTCAACTAAGGAACCCAAAATTTTCTATGATTGCCCTAAAATAACCCCTTTTTCCTATAGTTGTAGGGCCAAATCCAGTGTGGGCTGGGGTGGGGTGTACTTCCCCACACCAACGAGCAATTCAGCCAGCTGGGTGTCCTAGATTTCCACTCAATTCTGGCATTACTCAGCGATACCAGATTCCACAGGTTAAGAGCTCAGTCCCATAAGACTGCCCTTCCCTTCTGATGCCCTTCACTTCACTTGCAGGTTAATGCTGGTGCTTCTGACTGACAGACTATAAATCAGAGGTTCCCACAATCACCACCTAGATTATCAGTTTATTACAAAAAAATATTAAAAATACAAATCAACAGCCAGATGAAGAGGTACATAAAGCAAGGTACTGAATGGAGGAGCTGATGTCCTCATGGAGTTTAGGGCCTGGCACAGTGTCATGTGGTAGCATTCTGGTCCCACAACCTGAAAGCTCTCTAAACCCTGTCCTTTAGTTTTTATGGAGGCTTTCTTACATAGGCATGCTTAATTAAAACACTGGCTATTGGTGATTGATTCAACCTCCAGGTCCTCTCCCATCCCCAGAAATCCAGGAGGGAACTGAAAATGTCAACCCTTGAATCACAGAGTAGGTCCTTCTGACAACCAGGGCCCATCTTTAGGATTGGTCCAAAAGTCACGAACATAACAAGAGACACCTTTATTTCTCTCTACATTAGAGAATTGTTTTTTACTTTACATATTTTTTCTATTTTTCAGTTACAATTGACATACACCATTGTAGTAGTTTCAGGTGTACAATTCAATGGTTAGACATATCATTTGTTAAGTTTTTCCCCCCCAAAACCTAGTACCCATCTGACACCATACATAGTTATTACAATATTATTGACTATATTCCTTATGCTGTACTTTACATCCTTGTGACAATTATGTAACTACCAATACGTACCTCTTAATCATTTCACTTTTTTTCACTAATCATCCTTAGAATCCCTCCAATCTTAAATAAGACCATTTAACATTTCTTGTAATGCTCGTTTGGTGGAGATGAACTCCTTTAGATTTTTATTGGAAACTTACGTGCCTTTAAGTCTAGATGATAGCTTTGCTGGGTAGAGTAATCATTTTTTCTGTTTTGTTTTTTTTTTAATTATTGTTGAGTTCAGAGAGCGGAAGGGAGAGGGAGAGATAGAAATATCAATGATGAGACAGAAACATCTACTGGTTGCATCCTGCACACCCCCTACTGGGTAGAGTCATCTTGGCTGTGGGTCCTTGCTTTTCATCACTTTGAATATTTCTTGACAATCCCTTCTGGCCTGCAAGGTTTCTGTTGAGAAATCAGCTGACAGTCTTATGGAAACTAAATGCTTTTCTCTAGCTGTCTTTAAGATTCTCTGTCTTTAACCTTTGGCATTTTAATTATTATGTGTCTTGGTGTGGGCCTCTTTAGATTCATCTTGTTTGGGACTCTGTGCATGCTGGCCTTGTATGTCTGTTTTCTTCATCAGGTTAGGGAAGTTTCCTGTCATTTTTTCACATAGATTTTAAATTTCCTGCTCTCTTTTGTCCTTCTGGCACCTCCATGATGCAAAAGTTGGTATGCTTGAAGTTGTCCCAGAGATTCCTTATACTATCCTCACTTAATTTGGAATATATATATGGAATATACATATACACATATAGAGAGAGAGAGACAGAGAGAGTAATATATATATTACAGATGTGCCCCATTTACCCTCTTACCCTCCACCAGCCCCCACTCCACCCCAGGTCTTCAGCACACTATTGTCTGTAGCCATGCCTATGGATATATGTATATAAGTTCTTTGGTTGATCTCCTCCCATCCCACCAACACCCCTCCCCTCTGAGCTCTGTAAATCTGTTCCATGCATCCATACCTCTGGACCTGTTTTGTCCATCACTTTATTTTGTTCATATATAACTGAGGTCATGTGATATTTGTCTTTCCCTCACTGGCTTTTTTCACTTAGCATAATACCCTCCAGGTCCATCCATGCTGTCCGAAAGGGTAGAGATCCTCCTTCTTTACAGCTGCATAGTATTCCATGGTGTGAATGTCCCACAGCTTTTTTATCCATTGATCTACTGATGGGCACTTGGGCTGTTCCCAAATATTAGCTATTGTAAATAATGCTGCTATAAACATAGGGGTGCATATATTCTTTCTGACTGGTGTTCCAGGATTCTTAGGGTATATTCCTAAAAGTGGGATCACTGGGTCAAAAGGCAGCTCTATTTTTAATTTTTTGAGGAACATCCTTACTGTTTTCTATAGTGGCTGCACCAGTCTACATTCCCACCAGCAGTGTACTAGGTTCCCCTTTCTCCACATCCTTGCCAGCAGGAGTCCTTTGTTGATTTGTTGATGGAGCCATTCTGACAGGTGTGAAGTGATACCTCATTGTGGTTTTAATGATGCTTTCTTTTTCTGTACAGCAGGTTTTTGGTTGGATGTAATGCCATTTGTTCGTTTTTTCCTTTGTTTCTCTTGCTCTAGGAGATATATCAGTGAAAATTATGCTATGTAAAATGTCTGAGATTTTGCAGCCTATGTTTTCTTCTAGGACTTTTTTTATGGTTAAATGACTTAAATTTAAGTCTTTTATCATTTTGAGTTTATTCTTGTGTATGGTGTAAGTTGGTAGTCTCGTTTTAATTTTTTGCATGTGCCTGTCCAATTTTTCTAACACCATTTATTGAACAGACCGTCTTTACTCCATTGTATGCTTTTGCCTCCTTTGTCAAATATTAATTGACCATAATGTCATAGGTCGATTTCTGGGGTCCCTGTACTGTTCCACTGATCTAATGCCTGTTCTTGGGCCTGTACCAGACTGCTTTGGTTACAGTGGCTTTGTAGTACAGTTTTATATGTGGTATTGTGATCCCTCCAACTTTGTTTTTCTTTCTCAAGATGGCCGGAGCTATTTGAGGTCTTTTTCAGTACCATATAAATTTTTGGAATATTCTAGATCTGTGAAATATGCCATTAGTATTTTAATTGGGACTGCACTGAATCAGTAGATTGCTTTGGGTATGGACATTTTCATCATGTTAATTCTCCCAATCCATGAACATAGTATGTGCATCCACTGGTTTGTATCTTCCTCAAATTCTTTCTTCAATGTCCTATAGTTTTCCGAATACAGGGTTTTACTTCCTTGGTTAAGTTTAAGCCTAGCTATCTTATTTTTGTTGTTGTTGCAGTGTTAAATGGGATTTTTAAAATTTTCTCTTTCTGAGAATTCATTATTGGTATATAAAAATGCCATTGATTCTTGGATGTTAATTTTGTATCCTGCTGCTTTGCTCAATTCATTTATTAAATCTAGTAGGTTTTTGGTGGAGTCTTTAGGGTTTTCTATGTATAATATTGTGTCATCTGCATTTAATGACTTTTACTTCCTCCTTTCCAATTTGGATGCCTTTTATTTTTTCTTCTTGTCTGATCACTGTGGCTAGGACTTCTAGTACTATGTTGAATAAAAATGGTAAAAGCAGACATTCCTGTCTTGTTCCTGTTTTTTAAGGGAAATGCTTTTAGTTTTGCACATTGAGGATGATGTTGGCTATAGGTCTGTCATATATGGCCTTTATTATGTTGAGGTATTATCTTTCTATTCCCACTTTGCTGAAAGTTCTTGTCAAAAATTGGTGCTGGATTTTGTCGAATGCTTTTTCTGCAACTATTGATACGTGATTTTTATCCTTCATTTTGGTTAGGTGATGCATCACACTTACTGATTTGCAAATATTTTACCAGCCTTCCATCCCTAGATTATATCCCACTTGGTCATGGTGTATTATCTTTTTAATGTATTGCGGGGTCCAATTTGATAATATTTTGTTGAAGATTTTAGCATGTATGTTCATTAGGGATATTGGCCTATAATTTTCTTTCTTTGTAGTGTCTCTATCTGGTTTTAGAATTAGGACAATGCTGGCCTCGTAAAAAGAGCTTAGAACTCTTCCTTTTTCTTGAATTTTTTGTAATAGTTTAAGGAGGATAGGTGTTAGTTCTTCTTTGGATGTTTGGTAAAACTCATCTCTAAAGCCATCTAGTCCATGACTTTTGCTTGCTGGGATTTTTTGATTACTGCTTCTATTTCATTAGTTGTTATTGGTCTATTCAGATTTTCTGATTCTTCCTGATTGAGTTTTTGAAGATTGTATATTCCTAGGAATTTGTCTTATCTTGCCCAGCTTGTCCAGTTTGGTGGCATATAGTTATGTATTTTCTTACAATCCTTTGTATTTCTTTGATAGTTGTTGCTTCACCTTTTTCATATTTGATTTTATTTATTTGGGTCCTCTTTCTCTTTCTTGATGAGTGTGGCTAAAGAGTCATCAATCTTGTTTATCTTTTCAAAGAACCAGCTCTTGGTTTCATTGATCTTTTGTATTATTTTTTTTAGTCTGTGTCATTTATTTCCACTCTAATCTTTATTATTTCATTCCTTCTACTTACTCTGGACTTTGCTTGTGTTCTCTTTCTAGTTCTTTTAGTTGTAGGGTTAGATAGTTGATTTGAGGTTTTTCTTGTTTCTTGAGGTATGCTTGCAATGATATAAATTTCCCTTTCAGGACTGCTTTCCTCATGTCCCATAGATTTTGGGTTGTTATGTGTTCATTTGTTTCCAGGCAGTTTTTTATTTCTTCCTTGATCTCATTGTTAATCCATTCATTTTTTTAACAACATGGTATTTAACCTCCATGTGTTTGAATGCTTTTGACTGTTTTCCTTGTAGTTTATTTCTAGTTTCATGTTATTGTGATTTGAGAGGATGCTTGACATGATTTCAATCTTCTTGAACTTGTAGAGACTTATTTTGTGTCCTAAAATGTGGCCTGTCTTTGAGAATGTCCCATGTACACTTGAGAAGAACATATATTCTGCAGCTTTGAGATAAAGTGTTCTGTAAATGTCAATTAAATCTCTCTTATCTCATGTGTCATTTAAGGTTGCTGTTACCTTGTTGATTTTTTGTCTGTAAGATCTATCCAATGATGTCAGTGGGGTGTTAAAGTCCCCTACTATGACTGTATTGCTGTTGACCTCTCCCTTAAAGTCCTCCATGAGTTACTTTATTACATATTCAGTGCTCTATATTGGGTGCATTTATGTTTACCAGGGATATATTCTCTTGTTCTCTTGTTTAGTATTATGTGGTGACCTTCTTTGTCTCTTTTATGTCCTTTTGTTTTGAAGTTTGTGTTGTCAGATATAAGTATTGCTACCCCTGCTTTTTTTTGTTTCCTTTTGTGTGGAAAATTTTTTTCCATCCCTTCACTTTCATCTTGTGTGAATCTTTTGTTCTGAGGTGAGTTTCTTGTAGACATCATATACATTGGTCATGTTTTCTTATCCATTAAGCTACCCTATGTGTTTTGATTGGAGTGTGTAATCCATTTAAATTTAAGGTTATTATTGATAGGTACTTATTTATCAGCATTTTTATTCTTTATGCCTATGTTCCTTTTTCTCCATATTTCTTCAACTTACAGCAGTCCCTTTAACATTTCTTATAATGCTGGTTTGGTGGTGATATACTTCTTTACCTTTTTACTGTCTGGGAAGCTCTTTATTTCACCTTCAATTTTGAATAATAGCCTTGATGGATAGAGTGGTCTTGGTTTCAGATCCTTGTTTTTCATTATTTTAAATACTTCATACCATTCCCTTCTGGCCTTTAGTGTTTCTGTTGAGATTTCAGCTGACAACCTTATGGGAGCTCCTTTGTAGTTATGTGTCTTTCTTCTTGCCCTTAAGATCTCTCTTTGTCTTCAACATTTGCCATTTTAATTACAATGTGTCTTCCTGTGGATCTCTTTGGGTTATCTTGATTGGGACTCTCTGTGCTTTCTGGACTTGTGTGACTTTTTCCTTCATCAAGTTAGGGAAATTTTCTGTCATCATTTCTTCAAACAGGTTCCCTGCCCCTTGCTCACTTTCTTCTCCCTCTGGTATCCCTGTGATATGGATGTTGTTCCCTTTCATGTTGTCTCAAAGTTCCCTTAAACTGCTCTCATGTTTTTTAACTATTTTTTTTCTTTCTGTTGCTCTGATTGATTTTTTTTTCTACAGTGTCTTCTAATTCTCTGATTCAAACCTCTGCTTCTTCTAACCTCTGGATTCTTTTCTCTTTTTGCTATTTTGATTGTGTGTTTTCTGCTTCCTTATCTCCCAAACCTCTGATTTGACCTTCTGCTTCATCTACTCCACTCTTGTGTCCCTATAATGTATTCTTCATTTCAGTTAATGTATTCTTAAATTCTGACTGATTTTTTTAATGTTTTCTAGGTCCCTTTTTATTTTTATTTTATTTTTTTATTTTTATTTTTATTTTTTTTAAATATATCTTTATTGATTTCAGAGAGAGGAAAGGAGAGAGAGAGAGACAAACAGAAACATCAATGATGAGAGAATCATTGGGGATTGAGCCCGCAACCCGGGCATGTGCCCCGACCGGGAATCAAACCCCGATCACCTGGATCCTAGGTCAACGCTCAACCGCTGAGCCACTCCCGGCCGGGCTAGGTCCATTTTTAGGTTCTCACTAAGATAACTTAGCATTCTTATAGCCAGTTCATTGCACTCTGCACCTGATAAATTGCTTGTCTCCATTTTGTTTAGTTCTTTTTCTCGAGTTTTTTATGTTCTTTCATTTGGGACATGTTTCTTTGTCTCCTCATTTTGGCTGCCTCCCTGTATTCACTGTAATGTATTAGGTAGAGCTGCTACATCTCCCTGACTTGGTAGAGTGGCCCTAGGTGGTATGTGTTCTGTGGGGTCCACTCTCCCTGATCACCCAAGCTGGGTGCTCCAGTTTTCCTGGCCCCCTGTGTAAGCTGTGTACATGTTCCTATTGTAGCTGAGCCTTGATTGTTTTTGGTATGTCAGTGGGTGGGGTTTACCCCCAAGCCTATTGACTGTGAGGACTGGCTGTAACCACAATGGAGGATCAGCTGTGCAGAAGTCAACTCCATGGAGCAGGACTTACTTATAGGGGCTCTGGTTCCCACTGAGTCTGCCTCTTGTGTGTGTATTGCTTATGGAGGTAACTCTGGGGTCTCCTGAGAGGTGCAGGCCATGGTCAACCACCTCCTCTGTCCTGCCCAGGGCTACCCAGCTTGAGTTACAAAGTGATCTGCAGATGGCTACTACTTCTGCTGAGCTTGGAGATGCCCAGGAGAGGCCAAGCTGAGAACCAAGGCCAGCTGCCACTAATACTGGGCCTGGAGCCCCTTAGTGAGAGGTACAGGCCATGCAGAGGTCAAATGCTGCTTGTTTGAGAGATTTTAGGAAAGCCTGAAGCATGAACCAAGACAGGCCATTTGTATGGAAAAGCCACTGGAAACAGCTTGTGTGGGCCTTATTATAAGTTGGGTGTGGTGAGGTCTCAGGGAATCACCAGGGCAGAGCTAACAGTGTGAGCCAGGTTGATGGAGACTCAGGTATGGTGCTCACCTGCTGGCTCTGTGAGGGGAGGGCAGAGAAAAGGAACAGCGGCCTCTTCCAGTACTTCTAAGAGAAAGCTTCCCCTCCAGCCTTCACCCTGAAGTCAGACAATTCAGTTCCTCCCTTTATGCCCCTGGCACCTTCTGAGCTGCTGCCCCATCTCTGGAGCTCAGAGCAAGTGAGTCCAAGTAAGTCTGTACACAGACCCTTTAAGAGGAACGCCTGAGACTCCAGAGCCCTCTGTCTCACTCAGCCACAATCCCCACTGATTTTTACAGCCAGAAGTTATCGAGACATGTCTTCCCAACACCAAAACCCTGGGCTGGGGGTTCTGATGTTGGGCTGGGTCCTGTTGCTCCTTAGGGGGAATCCCTGTATCCGAGATATCCCTCCCTATTTTTAACTGCCACAAGTGGGTTTGGGACCAGTCCATTCCATGTCTCTTCCCTGCCTACTAGCCTTGGTAGGCTTCTTCTGTAAGTCCTTATTTATAGAACTTCTGTTCAGTTAAATTTCAGGTGGTTCTGAATGATGGTTGTTCTATAGTTTAGTTGTAATTTTGCTGTGGTTGTGGGAGGCTCTGAGTACTGTGTTTACCTATGCCACCATCTCGACCAGACCTCTTCCTCCACAATTTTATGAGTCTAATTGTTTCATTGAACAGTTTGTTGGCTTGGAAGCAGCGGTTCATTAGAAAATGGGAGAACACACAGGACCACCTTCCTGAAGGAATGTGAAAATTCTTAAATATGAATGTTCAGATAATATTATTATTATTTAGAAAAATTTTTCATTCAACTAATAGTTTTAAGCATCTTGCACATATTGAGCATTGGGCTAGGAGGTGGGATGTGACATGAATAATTAAACAGGAGCATCAGTAAACTATGGTGAATATTTGATAGGAAATGTTCAGAAATGCTATGAGATCAGAAGTTAGTAGGACCTAACCTAGCCGTGGGTGAGGAAAGTTCTCTCAAAAGGATGAAACACTTCACTAGAGACCTGAAGGTGACAGGTGTGTGGGCCAATAAAAGAAAGTTCCAAGTAAAAAGAAATGAATGAGAAAGATTCATAGTTGAAACAGCATTGACAATTAAGGACAATGAAGGAGGTCTACCATGGCTGGAATGTAGAATTCTAGATGAAGTCTGGAAAGTGAGGAAGGCTGGAGTGCAAGGTAAGGCCAGATCCTGGAGGGCTTTTTTGCCCAGCAAAGAGGTTTGGTTTTATCCTAAGAGCAATGGGAAGACACAAAAGAGTGTATTCAGTGAAGTGATAGGATATGATCTGTTCATGGGAAATATGCTGGCTGCTATGTGAATATATGGGTGTCATAGGGATTTCGTTTTGGAAGTTAGCAGTATATACATGTTAATAAGAGACATGAGAGGGATGGCGAGAGAATGCCTATTGAATGAGAAATGGGCCAAGGACAGAAGAGGAACCAATAAAGAAACTTGGAAGGAGGAAATGAGGTTAAGCAATAGAATACTGCTTTGCAGGAATAAAACAAAAACAAAAGACTACTTCAAAAAGGAAAGAACTGCCAGTGGTGACAAATGTTGCCAAATAGCTAAGCAAACTAAGGGCTAGGGACAATTTAGTGCATTTTACACAGGGAGGTCATAGGTGAGCTTGATACAAGCAGTTCCAGTAGGGTAAATAGGAGTGGGAGCGAGGTGACAGTGGGATATACAATGAATGTTTGGCAAGCACATGGAGATAACTCATCAAGCAGTACAGCTCCACATGTGGGGAAAAGATAGAGCCAGTAGTGGATGGATGGTAGGCGATTGGGTCAAAGTGTCGGGTATTTTATAAATAGGAGAAATTTGGAGGATATTTAGGTACTAAAGAAAATGATAGATTGAATGGAAGGGGTTGAAGGGAGCCTAGATGGAAGTTGTTGAGAAGGATGGCAGGTGAGATCCAGGGTGCAAGTAGAGCGACAGCTTTGGACAGAAACAGATGCACTTCTGCTCCACAGGAGGGCAGGAGGGAAAATGGGTAAACCGGGGCACACTAGTGAAAAGGCAGGGATTTAAGAGTGTTCCCCTCTGATGACTCATTTTCTCTGTGAGGAAAAAAGGAAATAAGGGGTACCTATTTCAATATACTCATTGTGAAAGTTTAAAATCCTGTTGAACAGGAAGTTTTTAAAAAGCATTCATGAGGTTGAGAGAGAAAAGTTTCTAAATATTGTACTTTGAAAAAAAAATTTAGACAAATGTAATTCATGGTCAGGGCAGTGTATAAAAATAAGGGAACCACTGTGAAAATTCTGCTTAAAAAGATGTGAAGGGTGCACTAATGATATTAATTTAAACTAAAATTGTTTATCTTACTGCAATATTTTTTGATCAAGCCTAATGGCTAGATGAATTGAAATAATTCACCTTACACATCCTAATTTAATGTTTTATTTTCTCTGAACAGTTGAATGAATACATAAAATCAGTAGTTTAATTAACTTTATAGAGCTGGGTAATAATTATCACAATAACCTGACCTTAGATACTTATATAAAATGCTGGCAATGAGCAAATGCTTTACTTAATATCCACTTCAAGTGCATACTAAATATCACAGCATGGTCCAATAGGAATATGGACAGTCAGTGAAGCTTGAAGAAATTAGAACAAATGAATTATACTTGATTCACACGGATCTCACCCTGAGAGGAAGAGGGCACAGGGACACAGCACAGATGTGGCACTCCTTGTCCCAGGTTCATTGTGCAGAACTCAGTGCTCTGAGCCATGAAGAGCTAACCCCCAACTGAGCCCTGGGTGGTGTTTGAGAGGAGGGTGACTTCTCCAGAAAGGGCTTATGAAGCATCTGGAAGGCTCCTCAACAGCAGGGACCCAAGTCCCCTTTGTTATAACACAACCTACAATTTTCTCTATTTTCTACCCAGATACATAGGAAAATTCCCCAAGTAATCATTCTCATACTCCAGATCTCAGCTCCTCAGGCATCATCTCTGCAAAAAGTCCTGCGTATTAACTGTCCTCTACAGCAAGGCTGGAGAATCAACTTGAAAGCCAAAGTTGTACAAGGGCACAGATGCTCCCCCACCGTTCTAAATAAATTACAGGGACTTCAGACTTGGTGCAGCCGTCTTGGAAGCCATACTCACATGGGCCCTACTCCAGCAAAAGTGTGCCAGGAACTACTGACATCAGCCCCACGTTCTTTCGTCACATCAGAGTAAATTATTAACAACAGCAGGAGGGAAGCAAAGCTTTACTTTCTTCCTGAAGATCACTGCCCTGTGGTTCAAGAATCTTGCAGCAACTTGTAGATGCCTTAAATCCCATAGGCCAGAATCAGCTACACTAGGGCATGTGTTAGCTTGGCCATTCTTCTAATCCTTCCTGGTTCTATTTCAGGCCAGGACCCAAAGACCATTACAGCTAATGGTGTTGAAGGGGCCAGGAGTGACCACCAAGGAAGCCACTCTCATACGCTTTCTCCGCCCCCGCCCCCCCCCCCCCAAATCTAGTGAGCTACATTTATCTTCTTGAAAGGCTTTCCAATCAGCCCTGCCTGTGCCTGTTCTTTCACTCCCTGTCCTTTATGTATTTATTTCCTCAGAAATATCTGGCTGCCCTTGCCTGGTGCATTTTAGGTAGTTTTGATTGTGCAGTCATTATGTATTACCAAGAAAGATAACTATCTAGGTAGCTCTCTTTTTCTTTACTTGTTTCCTAGGATGCCAGTTCCCGGTTCTGTGTAGTGCAGGTTCAGACAGTGCTGTTCACAATCCAGCTGTTTATTTGTAATAAGGGTTAAGTATTTGAGCTTTGTCATTGGACAGACCTATCTTTGGGTCCTGCCTCTTGCCAATTGCTAAGTTTGGAGACTGGATAAAGTTGTCTAATTTCTATGGACCTCATTTTCATCATTAGTGAAATTAGAATAAGTGTATCAAGTATTACTGTAGCATTACCACAGTACCTGGAAGACAGTGCTTTTTCAATCCTGCTGTTATTAAGAGTCTGAGACTTTACTTTGAGTTGCACAGTTGTGTAAGGGAAGGGACCATGATTTTTTGTCTCCATGCTGTGTAAGATATTGCCTTTGTAGATGCTAAGAGCCCAAAGTGAGGGCATTTGCATTTCTCTTATAAGTAGTAAGAATCTTGTCCCCAACTGCTCAAATGAAGATGAGCCTTAAATCAAACTTTATTAGAATAATACATTCTGACAGTTTTATACTGGGTCTTGAATAACCCAAGTTCAGGTGCCACTTGTCTTGAGATAAATAAGTTGCATGAATTTCCTACATAGATCTTAAGAACACAGCTAAGAAATGACTCATGTTCTGCTATATTTTCCATAAGAATATAATAAATTACAAGGAAATATTAAGCTTTAATTCATCTCATTTAACCAATATTTATTGGGATGCTAAGGCCTCCCAATGAGACAGGCATGGACCCTTTCCAGCTGTCGTGTGGAGCTTAGAGTCCAGTAGGAGATCCCATTGACACAGAACAAACAAATTAAATAAGCTGATGTGTGCCATGAAACAACAGGCACACTGCTAGCAACAGTTGTGGGCAGGGGACCTGCTTTTGGTAGCATGGTCAGTAAAGCCTCTTAAGGAGTGATACTTAACCCTGAACTGAAAGGATAAGAGCCAACAACCAGGGAAAGAGGGAGGGGAAACTTTCAGATAAAGAAGTGGGAGGTTCTGAGGTTAGGACGTCCTGTTCAGCCTAGTCAGGAGCTGAATGGGCCAAAGGGGGCCACTGTGTCGGGGAATGAGTGGGGTAGGCCCTGTCTAAGAAAGGTGATCCTGTTCCACCTGTGGCCTCCTGAGTATTTCAGAAGCCTCTTCAAAGGGGCTCTCAGCCCTGGCCAGTTTGGCTCAGTGGTTAGAGCATCGGCCCACAGACTGACGGGTCTCGGGCTTGATTCTGGCCAAGGGCACAGAACTCAGTGGCCGGCGTGTGGGGGAGGCAACCAATCAGCGTGTCTCACATCCATGTTTCTCTCTCCCCCTTCCACTCTCTCTGAAAAACAATGGAAAAAATATCCTTGGGCGAGGATTTAAAAAAATGCTCAGAAAGCACCAACCTACATATTTCACAATTTAAAAATTGGTATGTTATTAAAGCAAATTGGGAGTTCTGGTAGAACATAACAATTTATGGAAGGGCATTTTAGGCTCAGTAACCTGAATTGGTAACTGGGACTACACTGTTATTTTTAAATGGTCCATCTGCACCTTTTATATAGAAAACTATTACACCTCAGGTCTCTGTGTCAGGAATCACCTGGATATTCAGCAGCTAGAGGTTTTCTCTTTTATAATGAATTTTAATACAGTTGTAGTCTCCAAAATTTTCTCTTGCTTGCTTTTCTTTAATGTTTTTAAAATATATAATAATTGTAATTTTTTAATATAATTTAAAATAACTGCAGGCTAAATGAAATGTTTTTGGAGCACTTTAACAACACTATTAATGCCATTGTTAGACTCAAATCAAGCTTCTCATTTAGTTAGGTCAGCTTGACCTGCTATGGCTTTTTTTGCAGATTGTCACACCCCCCCCCCCCCGCCTCCTCCCCTCTCCCCCCTGAACATCCTGAGAGAGGAGAGATGTGTACCCACAAACCAGAGAAACTGAGCAGCAGTGCCTCGAAAGCTCTGCGCCTCCGCTGTGCCCCTCCCCACCAGGCATCAGCTGCCCTGAGGGCAGCCTGCTCGTGCAGGCCCCACTCGTGAAGGTCGGGTCCACAGAGATGGCCTCCTGCCTGGCAGGGGCCGGCTCCTCTTACTACTCCCACTCACTTCTCTCTGCACCCTTTCTGCCACTTCTCTTTTCAGAGTGAACATCAACCACCCGCCTCACTGACTAAGAGAAAATAACAGATCCTTTGAGAGGAAAAACCTCCATCACCTTCCTTCACAGGTTTTTAAAACATGATCATAGTAAAGATAATGAAAGCAACAACCTTCTCCACCATTTACTACTAAATGAATTAATATATGTAAAGTACATCTTAATGCCTGACGTGCAGTCAATGGATAATATATGAAAGGTTACAGGTTGGTGGTGCAGGCAGCTAAACAGCCATCTCAGACGGGTGAGTAAAGAAAAATTAAATTTATTAAAAGGAGGTGGGGATATCCAGGATCTCCAAAGGGAAGGGCTACACAGCACTGAGCCAAAGGGTATTGAGTCCATGATGGTAGCAAAATACATTTGGGACAGTGAGACAAGAAAGAACACAGAAGAGGCAACAGGAAAGCCTGGCTGGGCTGCTCTGGCTCCCTGAGAAGTAGGAGAGAGAAGGGGCCTTGGGGACAGGTTCAGGGGGCAAGCCTGGGACAAGCTGCCGCTGTCCAGTGCTCCCCTGGTTGCAGGTTTGGAGATGGTGCTGGAGTACTCCCCTGGTGGGGAGCGCACACTAGGTCCTTTGTCTTGAGCATGTTTATCTCTTTCTTGCAGGTGGGAATCTTAGGGGAGCTCTCAGGGGAGGGTCTTAATAGAATATTCATCAGCTTTCCAGGTGCTCTTTCAGGTCCTGGTCTCCACTGATGGGTCGGTGCCAGGGCAGGGGGTCATTAGTCAACGTATCTGGTCCTGAGGCAGCCACGGTGCCACTTGTCTGGTTTCAGGGCTTATCTGGACCTGGCGCTAAAATACAACCGAGGCCTAGATGTTCTCTTTAGGGAGGACACGCTCAGCAGGTCTAAACCACATGACCAGTGTGATATGCTAGGGGAGGAAAGGTTACCCTGGGGACAAGGTTCTTGTTTTCCCAGTTTCACCACTTACTAGACATCCTGGGCTTCCTGCCCTGGTGAGTTTATGTACCCTAGTTTCTGTACCTGGCCCATCTAACAATATATATTAAATATTAGCTATTATCATTATCATGTATGAAGCAAATACGAAATTCCAGGTCACTATGCTGAATCTTTTCCATATATAATCTCAATAAATCCTTGCAAAAAACCAAGGAAGTAGCATATCTTTTACACCCATCTCACAGATGAGAAAATGAGGACTATAAGTCAAGTGCCCGAATTCAACACCTGATATATGTGGGATCAGGAATTCAAATCTAATCTCCATAGCCTGCGTGTTTATCCTCTAAGTCAATAGGATTTATGTTCAGGTGGGAATGATTTAGGGGCAATCCTTGTAAAAGGTTGGGAGATCATCAAACTGGAAGATTCTCTTGGGCTTGAAAATTCTATAATGAAGACTTAAATGGTTTATTGTACATGAAATGCATCTGAGTGAGGTGGGAGGAACAGAAGAAAGAAAAAACATTTCTGAAGTATATATTTGTACATTTATATTTATTTAGTATATAAATTTATTTATACACACATACAAATTCCTTAGAACTTTATAAGTATTGTCTCTTTTTTAGAGGCTAATTTGCACAAGCCCACCCAATTAATTAGCAGTCACTTCAAAATTCAAACCCAGGTTGGCCTGACCTTGGAGCCCAGCCTCCTGCCTGGAACTCCAGGGTTGCACATTTGTGCTCCAATTCCATAACTCTACAGCATGACAAGTGCTTTAGTAATAACTCCACATTTTCCACTGAGACACTAAAATGTCTTTTCAAAGGAGGTCAGAGAAGCAGCTTCCTTAGAGAATAGTCAGCAAAAAAGCTAGATAGTTGTATTTGGGGAATGGGTGAAGATGGACGAGCTGACCTCTCAGCTCCTTTCCCGTCCCAGAACCACAGAATTTATTTGCCGAGAAAGTGTCAGACTTTTTCTTCCATAAAATTATGTATGATATTCTGAGTATATTCCCCACTCCCACCCCCATTGCCTTATATCTGATTAAAGAGCAATGATTAAATCAGCAGAAGCAGTGGAAAGGAAAATTTTCTCCAAGAGTGATGAGGTTTCCTGAGATAAGGCCACAGGAGTAGAGGGGACACAGAGTGGACTGGGAGGGACAAGCTGGCCTAGGCATAAAGTGGGCGGATGGGACAATGGACAGATACAATTGAGCTATATGGACCATCATTTTGCATTAACCAACAGGCGTAAAGTGTATACCAGGTCTCTACTTTTGAAAAGAATATCCTCTAATTAGACAAACTAAATTAATGCATTTGAAACAATTGGAGAAACATCTGTTTCTAACCAGAACATATTTGTTCAATAAATATTCACTGAGTGCCTACTCTGCTGGGCACTGTTTTGGGTGAGGGAACAATACAGAAATGAACCAAACAGTTCTAAATAGCTGCCCTACTTGGGGAGACAGGGAAACAAAAATGGTACAACTAGTATTCCAATCAGCACTGACTGCTAAGTAGAAAAATAAAGCAGAGAGATGAGTGGGAAATACCAGTGGCAGGAGGAGGCAGGTGTAATATTTGGAAGGGTGGCCAGGGTGCCTCACTGAGGCCATGCCTGAGTAAAGGAGTTGAGGGAAGAAACAAGAGAGCAATAATGAAATCTGAGAGAATCCCATGCAAGGAACATTGATGCAAGGTCCTAGGTTGGGAGTGGGCCTGGTGCTTTAACAATGAGGATGCTGCGGTAGCTAAATAGATGTGAAGTCAAAAGTAACAGGGGCCAGGTCACATAAAACACTGGAAGGATTTGAAAGGATTTTGTCTTTCACAGTGAGTGAGATGGGAGCCATGGAAGGCTAAGGAGCAGAGGTGGGACCTCTTTGACCCACACTGTAAGAGGCTGGCTCCATGCTGTGTTGGGGAAAGCTGGAGGCGGGAAACCAGTTAAGTAAGAGGTTGCTGCAGTAATCCAGGCAAGAGATGTTAGCTCGGACAGGTGGTGGTAGTGGAGGTGGGGGAAAGTAGTCAATGTCTGGATATTTTAAAATTCTAGATCTTTAAAGGTGAAAAGAAAGAAAAGTCTCAGGGCAAGGAAGGAAAGGCTTTGCTAATGATCTGCCCCTGGACGCTTCTGCCACACCTTGTCACCTCTGCAAAAGAATCGCGAGGTTGTGTTAAGACTGAGAGTGTGATGGACTAATTCATGCTCTTAGCTGGTTTCCACTGAGAGTTGTGTTAAAGGATCAGGTCACCAACTCTGCGCTGGGCACTTTGTTTGAAGATAAAAAGTTCCTGCCCCCAAAGAGCTTGTTCTAATGAAGGAGATGGGTATTATCAGCAACAGTATCAACGTGAGGGAATAAAGGAAGAGGCCAGGGTACCTGTAGGAGCACAAAATAGGGTATTTTGTTCAGCCTGCAGTAAGAAAGGTGCTTGGGGAGTTTTGAAAGATTGAAGAGTTAGCCAAGAGAAACCACAGAAAGAATATTCTAGGAGAAGGGCAGCAGGTACAGAAGCATTGAGATGTGAACCAGCATGGGGTGTGCAGGGACCCATGTGAGCTGCGTGGGCCAATTAGCCAGGTGCAGCCAGGACACACCTTGATAATAAATAGCATGCCAGTCAGCCAATCAGCTGAGCTGTGGTTATGGTCACAAGGTAGAAATGAAAAGATCCATCTTTACTCCTAGAAAAATTAACCCAAAGTGTGTATTTTTATGTTTGACTTGTCTCATCACTGTCTTTTAATATCAGATCCTATCTGTGAGAAGCCTGGAGACCGGATGTCTAGTTCCAAGTCCTGCCTTTGCTACTTGCCTGACCTTTAGAAAGTCACTATTTCTTAGTCGTACCTTGTCTATCTGCAGAATAGGAAAATAATAACATAGGTCTCATAATGCTACTATGAAAACTAAATAGAATACATTTGCAAAAACTTTTCCTAAAATGTAGAGAGTTGTTCAAATGTTGTGTTGTTTCAGAACTAAACAAAAAACAAACAAACAAGAACCTCTCTGCTGCTGATCTCTTCTTTCCACTGCTCTCATGCCCTTGTTACCACTGCTAGCATGTCATGGGCCACCAAGTTCCCTGCTCGTTCCATTTCACCTCTGCAAGGTCCTCCATCTTCTCTCTTTTCTTTGACCGGCCAACTCCCCTGTAGATCACCATTTCCTTGTTTAGAATCCCCTCACCCTTAGGCCTGGTGTTGATGCCAAACCTTCACTCTCTTCTCAAGTCTCAGCACTCTTGGCAAATGACATTACCTCCTATTCCCTCAAGAAAACTGAGGACATTGGCATGAAGTTCTGCTTTCTCACCTTCCTCCAGCCACCACCAAAAACAACATCAACAACAAAACAATGCCCGTCTCATTTATAAACACCCTTCCTCCTTTTTTAGGGTCTCAAGAAAGAAGCCAGCTCCTCTCCTGCTCAAGATAACTCCCACCCCTTTGCCACACACACTCCTCCTCACCTCCACCTCAGCTTTTCATTCGTTATCTCCCTTTCCCTTTGGGACCTTGCTCCATCCATAATCCCCTTTCTTCTATAAATGCACTTTCTTGCTTTCTATCAGCTCATTGCCCTCGTCCTATAAATACATCACGTTTAACCTTTTGAAGAGAAAATTTCTTTTGACCTTCCCTTGACTCAGCCAAGGATCTCGAAAATAGCTCGTCTACACACTTCACATTTCCACGGCTGCCCCCTGGCCTCTTACCAGACTGCTTCATTTCCACGCCACGGGACACGACCAGCCTTCATCTAACTGCCCGTTTCCGTTGCATTTGGTACTTCTTACCATTCAGCTCTTCCTGAGACTCTCTATTTCCTTGTCATCTCTTATGACTCTTTTCCTATACCTCTGATCATTGCTTTTTGTCCTATTTAAAAGGATCTTTCTCCTCTGCCAACTTCTTAAATGTTTGCGTTCCCCAGATGGTTTCCTTCTGGCCGGCTCTCTTATTTTCCAATACTGACCAGCAGTTGTGAATTTAATGCTCCCCTTCCTATGTTGATGGCTTCCAGATTTAAATCTCCAGCACTGACACCACAGCTGGACTTAAGACTCCAAACCAACAGTAGTATGATAAACATCTCACCTAAAAAGCCCACACATGAATCAATGTGGCCCAAGCTAATTGCATCATTGCCTCCCTTTCCCCAAATAGGCCATTCCTCTCTTGGCAGGACAATATAACCCACTCAGTTACTGAAGTCAGAAAACTGGGACTCTTTCCAAATCATTCTAATACATCCCACCACAGTGGGCCAGTCCTTGCACGTTATTTCTGTGGTCTCCTAGCCATTCATGGGTCAGCTTCCTCTACACTTCCTCCCCTGAGCTAGCTCAGGCCTCCCCTTCCCTCACAACTTCAGTCACTTCTAGACTGGTCACCGTCCCCAACATTCATGCTCTACAGTGTTGCCAGAGACTAATGTAGAATGAATTCTGAGTGGGTTACTCCCCAGCATAAAACCAAATTCACAAGATCCCACACATGGTCTTGAAGATAAAGGCATTCCATTACCTGGCTCTTCCAGACCTGTCCAATCTCGTCTCCTGCCCTTGGCACCTCAAGCCTACGTTTCCTATGTGGCTCTAGAGTGCCCACTGCCTCGTACCCTTCCCTGCTCAAGTTCTGAACCAATCAAGTAACAGGAAAAGGAGGCCACACGAGAAAGACCAGTACCCCTATTACCACAGACACAGCTTTTGTTTTTAAATATGTCTGTATTGATTTCAGAGAGAGGAAAGGAGAGGGAGAGAGAGAGAAACATCCATGATGACAGAGTCATTGATCGGCTGCCTCCTGCACGCCCCCGACTGGGGATCGAGCCCACAACCCTGCATGAGCCCTGACCGGGGATTGAACCTCGATCGCCTGGATTCCAGGCCGACGCTTAGCCACACCGGCTGGGCCCTACCTGACTTTTCAAAGTGGATCCTGGCAAAAGATTCTTCTGTCTGCAGACAAGGGCTTTCCTCATTGTGAACCCAGGAAGAGACAAACATGTGCTCCCTCTCTAGCTCGCTCCATGGGGAGAAGAGAGCTGAACCACACTTGTTATTCTTCTCAGGCTTGCTAATCAGAATTTACTCCAACCCCCATGAGAACAAAAGCGGGGGGGGGGGGGGGGGGCGGGGGGGGGGGTTGAGCTCCCTTTATATGAAGATGAGCCACAGGAATGGGGAAGGTGCATTCACTCACACTGCCTCACATCTGTGTGGCCTGTCACCTGCTGTTTTAACTGCCTAGAATATCATCCCCTCATTTCTCACCTAACTTCCACTTGTCCTCCAACACACAGGTTTCCTTCAGAAACCTTCCATGAACTCCCAGGACGTGCCCCTCCTCTGTGCTCAGGTATCAGCGCCATCCCCTTAGTGCCTTTAATGTGTACTAATCTGCCTGTTTTCCTTAAGGGAAACATCAGGCCACTCGCTGTGTGATACCATGAACTGCCCCTCTAACTCCGTATTATTCAGGCCTGTGCTGTTCCCATGGCCTTCAAGCTAATAGCTCCCGTGGGTCTTGCATCCAGACACGCTCATCATTAGAGGACTTCTGCTTGTAGCCCCAGGTTTACAAAACAGGCCCCTCCCATTTCCCCTTTTCTGATGTACAAGAAACCTGAACTCTGTACTTTAAGATGGATTTGAGAAAAAGGGCCATCTGTAATATTTTAAACAAAAATAAAATTTAAAAAAAAAAGATGGATTTGAGGAATCATGAGGGTCCTCACCCTCTCAGTTTGTGCCTTCTCTATCAACACGGCATTGCTGTAATAACCGGACTATAATTTAACCGGGAGGTGTAAAGGGAAGACTAGGTAATACAGGCATGCCCTTTACACAGCTTTGCTAACCCAACACCCTCCAAGTCTGCTCCCTGCAGGTCGCTGGGGGAAGGGACTGGAAAAGGGCAGTTTAGTCTGAGTGACACGGGGAGGTGCTTACCTGTCGGTCAGTCACACCTGAGAACAGGTAACTGGCCAGAACAGGCAAGGCCACTGCAAGGGTGTGGAACCTTAATATGTAAACTTCCGAACAAAAGGAGATGTGCTCGCTCGGTTCTTGGGTCCGGATCCCTTACACTGGCCCACGTGGCCGGCAGCCCTGCAGACGCCACACAGGGGACTGACGGGCTGTAGCCGGCTGACGCCGAACTGGACCCGCCCAGCGCGGACGCAAGCTGCGGACAGCGCCCCGCCTCGGCCTGTGCTGGACGCCGGCGCACCTTTCTCAGGGCTGCGTCCAGGGCCCGGACCTCGGCGACCGAGGAGTGCGACTCGGCGCCGGCGAAGGCCGTCCGTTCTCCCGCCGACGCAGACCCCGGGGCTGTACAGCTACGGCACGAGCCGCCCCGGGAGCGAGCGCACGAGCCGCGGGCCGCCGGGCGGGGGGCGGGCGGCCGGGGAGCGCAGCCCGGCGGGCGCGGAGCGGGGGGGGGCCCCCATTCCGCGTCCGCGTTCCGGGAACCCCGGCGCTCAGCGCCCGCGTCCTGACCCCGCGCAATCGCTCTCCTGCTTTCCGCCGCCCCGGACGCCGCAGCTTTAGACCCGGGACTGCTCCGCGGGCGGGGCGGCCGGGGCCGCGGGGCTCGGGCCGCAGTGAAAGGCGCCCCCGCGGAGCCGTGGGCCCGGAGACCCGCGGAGCGAAAGGGAGGTGCCCCGCCCAGCGCCCCTGCTTAGGCTCGGCAGGCGGGGCCTCGCCGCAGCCCCGCGTCTCCGCGCCCAGGGCCCGTTCCCGCGTCTCCGGAGCCTCGGCCCGCGCGGGGGAGCGCTACGGGCCACCTGCCCAGCAGACGCCCGGCTTCTCCAGCCCGGCGCCCGCAGCCCCGCCCCGCCGCGCGGACTGGGAAGCCCTGGGCACGCCCCCCCCACGCCCACGGGCTTGGGGAGCTCGCGGGGGGAGGGGCGCCGATGGGACACCTTCCGGAAAACCGACGGAACCGACTGCGGGCCACGACGGCCCCGCCCCTCCTGCTAAACTGCGGGGCGCGGGCGTCGCCCCTGGCAACCGCCTCGCTCTTCCGCGGTTTTGCTTAGGGGCGGACTGGTCCCTGAGGCCCCGCGGCTGGCGGGCGGAGGGCGGAGGGCGGAGGCTGGAGGCTGGCGGGCGGAGGGCGGAGGCTGGAGGGCGGAGGCTGGCGGGCGGAGGGCGGAGGCTGGCGGGCGGAGGGCGGAGGCTGGCGGGCGGAGGCTGGAGGGCGGAGGGCGGAGGCTGGCGGGCGGAGGCTGGCGGGCGGAGGCTGGAGGGCGGAGGGCGGAGGCTGGCGGGCGGAGGCTGGAGGGCGGAGGGCGGAGGCTGGCGGGCGGAGGGCGGAGGCTGGCGGGCGGAGGGCGGAGGGCGGAGGCTGGCGGGCGGAGGCTGGCGGGCGGAGGCTGGCGGGCGGAGGGCGGAGGCTGGAGGCTGGAGGGCGGAGGCTGGCGGGCGGAGGGCGGAGGCTGGCGGGCGGAGGGCGGAGGCTGGAGGGCGGAGGGCGGAGGCTGGCGGGCGGAGGGCGGAGGCTGGCGGGCGGAGGGCGGAGGCTGGCGGGCGGAGGGCGGAGGGCGGAGGCTGGCGGGCGGAGGGCGGAGGGCGGAGGCTGGCGGGCGGAGGCTGGCGGGCGGAGGCTGGCGGGCGGAGGGCGGAGGCTGGAGGCTGGAGGCTGGAGGGCGGAGGCTGGCGGGCGGAGGGCGGAGGCTGGAGGGCGGAGGCTGGAGGGCGGAGGGCGGAGGCTGGCGGGCGGAGGGCGGAGGCTGGAGGGCGGAGGCTGGAGGGCGGAGGGCGGAGGCTGGCGGGCGGAGGGCGGAGGCTGGCGGGCGGAGGGCGGAGGCTGGAGGGCGGAGGCTGGAGGGCGGAGGGCGGAGGCTGGCGGGCGGAGGCTGGAGGGCGGAGGGCGGAGGGCGGAGGCTGGCGGGCGGAGGCTGGCGGGCAGAGGCTGGAGGGCGGAGGCTGGAGGGCGGAGGGCGGAGGCTGGCGGGCGGAGGGCGGAGGGCGGAGGCTGGCGGGCGGAGGCTGGCGGGCGGAGGGCGGAGGCTGGAGGGCGGAGGCTGGAGGGCGGAGGGCGGAGGCTGGCGGGCGGAGGGCGGAGGCTGGAGGGCGGAGGGCGGAGGGCGGAGGCTGGAGGGCAGAGGGCGGAGTGCAGTCGCATTGCTGGTCAGTAACGCTGCGCTTCCCTGGTATTTCAGAGAGAAGGCTCAGGTGTACCAACACTAAGGGAAGGGAAAGGTTTTTATTACTTGATCTTAAAAACTGACTGAAAAAAATTTAAACCCAGGGCACAGAGTTTTAAATTTTATGTAGTCGAATTGAATACTAGTTCCTTTCAGTCTCATGATATCAAGCCTCAAGTTTCTGAGACTTAGGAATATATAAGACAGTGACAAATTACTGGCTCAACTATGAAAAGCTAGTTAAAAGAGCCAGCTCGTTTCTATGAAAGCCTTCAATAAGAGCAGAGGCCATCAAAACCACCCGCGTGGAAGGAAGGAAGCCCGGCACACGGCGCCTGCTCGGCACCGGCCCGGGTAACCCTCCACGCGGGCGGAATCATCGCCGCTTGGGGCGGGCCTCTGCTCCAGCGCCGGGGAGGCGCGGCAGGCGGGTCTGTGGGCGCGGAGACGGTGCTGCGCAGGCCCTAGGCCCTGGCACAGGACGGGAAAGTGAGAGAAAATTAAGGACACCTAAGCATTTCCTCCACTTTCCAATCTCTCTCCACTCCGGATATTTCTTTGTCTCATAAAGTAAACAATACAGTTTTCATTCCTCAAACTGGAATGCAGATTCTGAGTTAAAAGAGATCTTACCTGAGCCTAAGGTTATCTGAGCCAATTGATTTAATTCACTTCACCTCTGATTACTAAGTCAGTGAATTAAAATAGATCTTATCTGAGCCTAAGCCAGCTAAGCCAATCAGTTTGACTCAGTTCACCTGTGGTTTGCTAAATCAGTGAGTTTTGCCGTATACCTGTCTCCATTAAAGATGTCACTTAAAGTGTCAGTATGTTTACTAAAAGATCATGATGTGTTTGCTAATGTAGGAAATGATAATTGCTCACTTTTCGCTTTTCTTCCTCCCAACCTGATCCCTCCAGAACTTGGCAGTTCTTAGGAAGTGAGTCATGACAATGCATTTCTCCATAAGTCCAGTTCAATAAGTCCAGTTCCAAACTGTGTGGTCTTATTAAGACTTTGAAATGCCATGTCTGAGACAGACATGCCTGGATTCTGGATGCCACCAGAAAGCCTTTTAAAGAATTGAGATTGACTCTCAAACTAATGGAAACCAATCAAAAACCACTTGCAAAACAGGCCAGCTACATTGCTTGGTCATGTGGTTCATCACTGTCTTTCCAGGGAAGGAACAAAGGTTGCTTTCCTGAATGATGACAAGAAAGAAAGTGCAAGGGGACCTCAAGGACCCAAACCAATATTCCAGGCACTGTTGCCAAAACCATGGCAACCATGGTTTTGGCTTCTCTGCCGTAAGGGGCTGACTTCTCACTAAAGCTCAATCTAAATAAATGAAATTCCAGCAAAGCAAATTTTAAAGAGCCTATGTAATCAATTTGATCAGTTGCTACTCTTGTTGTGTTTTTGCAAATAATCTAGCCAAACCAGAACTAGACTTAATATAGTCTCTTTAAATGCGAGGGTAATCTTAGGGAGAGAAAAATTACGCTTCAGTTAAAATCGCAATGCCCAAATGTGAGTACTGGACTCCAATACTGTTAACTGTCTTCAAAATGTTGATTTTAAGGCTGTATCTATGTATACCATACAGACCTCAGCACCTGATGACATCACCAGAGATGTTCTAACTTCAGACAATCTATCAGATTGTCACTGCTTGCTTTCCTTCCAGCAATAGCCTTACATCTGGAATCTTCACAACTGGTTTATGATTTACTGTGTGCATTAACCTTTGTGTCCTGTTTGCTTCTATTTTCATAAAATGTATGCCTATGTGTTTGTGTACCTAATTCTTTATACATGCAATATAGGCCTCACTTTAGAAGCCATCTGCATTATTGTCTTCTGCAATGAGACTCAATGGTTTGGACTTATGGTTGAGTCAATAAAAAATGGATGGTCTATCAGCTTCACTTGAAACTGTTTTCCTTTTCTGCCTAAAAAGATCAGACAAAAATGCCCACAGTTTCTCATGGAAAAAAATCTTAGAATATTTCCCTTAGTTTAATTTAGAATAAGCATGGTAGACAAAAGGGCTTCAGACAGGTGTGACATACCTGCCTTTGTGGAAGCCACCCCTCCAACCTAATTGGGGACCATGTAAGTTTCATTTTCCCTTTATCACATGGGTTTTTGCCTTTTCTAAACCTTTAGTTATTATAAGTCTCTTCACTTTTGAATTTTGTCTTTTAGTCTTCTTGTCAAGTTTGTCATTTCTAAAATACAACAAAGATGCCAGCTTGTCTAATGCATCATCCTTCTATACATTGCCTGTGTCATAGTCCAGGAACACCAGACTGAAGTGGACTTTGCAGAATCCCTCTTCCCTGCATAAACGCCTTTCCCTTTTTGCTTCTCCCTTCCTCTGTCAGACAGGGGAACCTCTTAGCCTTCAGATAGGCAGATCTACGCCCCTTGACATCAGGAAGCAGTTACAGAAGAGAGACCTTTGCCCATTTCTCCTTTATATGGTTATAAAGGCTTCTAATTTCTCAGTGGAGAATGATACCATTGTAATAATCTGGTTATTATTTAACAGGAAAGTAAAGTGAAGACAAGATAATATAGGCATGCCATTTATACAGCTCTGTTACTTTAACACCCTCCAAGTCTGTTCCCCACAGATCGTTGGGGGAAGGGACTGGACAAAGACAGTTTAGACGCAAGCCCAGTAAGGTCTGAGTGACGTGGGAAGGTACTTCCCTGTATGTTAATCACACCTGGGAACAGGTAATTGGCCAGAATAAGCATGGGTACTGCAAGTGCACAAAACATGAATATTTAAACTTCTGAACAAAAGGAGTTTGCTTTCTTGGCTTTTGGCCCTCTTGGGACTCCTGTTGCAGGGGTGCACTCCCATGCATTCGCCCACATGGCGCACCATCATATGGACTCCACACAATGGACTAATAGATTTTAACTAGTGTGATGCTCTTCCAGACCCAGCTTCAGTATGGAACAGACACTTTGGACACTGGCTCTCCTTTGGGCTCTACTGGAACCCCAGCTGCACCTTTTTCAGGACTGGATTAAGGAGCATGAGACTTTGCAACCTGAGGAATGTAACTCCATGCCAATAAAAACCATCCTCCTATGTGAGTCTTATAAAATTCATTTTCTAAAGATATCATAAGAACCCCCACTCCCACGAGTGAGAGAAGAATTTGATTCTCCAGTAACAAACCTTTCCTTACTTCAGACTCTAATGTTTTGAGTTTTGCCTACTGAAGTATGGGCCACAAGGACTGTGGACTGGTAACACTTGTATTTCCAGTGCCCAGTACACAGACTAATACATAGTAGGTACTTAATGAGTGCTCAGTAGATTGGCTGAAATCATTCAGATAAGTCTCTTTATTTGATAAATAATCTTTGAAAGCTCCATTATGTATTGTGAGAATATTGTTAGTAAAAAATGGTTCTTGAGCCCAATTCCAACATGTGTGTGGAGGCTTCCTCACTCATATCAACAAGCCATTCAACTCAATTCTGACACTATCTACCTGGAAATAGAATCAGATTTTATAGGTAAAGTGCTTAGTCCAACAAGACTGCCATCCACTTTAGATGCCAATCACAAGCCTAGGCTGTCACCTGTGCCAGTCACAAGTACAGCTTTTACTCATACTTGTGACCCCCTAGCTATAAATCAAAGGTTCCTCCACCCCTTCTTTAGACTCAATTAATTTGCTAGAATGGCTCACAGAACTCAGGAAAACCTACTTACTCACCAGATTACTCAAAAGATACCAAAGAATATGAGTCAGCACCTAGATGAAGAGATACATAGGGTGGGGTCCTGAATGAAGGATCTTCTGTCCTCGTGGAACTTGAGGCTCAGCACAGTGGCACGTGGAAGAATTCTGGTTCCCCAACATAAAAGCTCTCTGAAAAAGGACAGACAGGCTGTTCTTTGGGGTTCTTAAGGAAGATTCTGTATGTAGTCATGCCTCTCTCCCCTCCCTGGAAATCAGTGAGTGAGACTGAAAGCTTTAATCCTCTAAGCACATGATTGGCTCCTACTGGAAACCATCCCCCACTTTTGATAGGTCCAGAAGGCACCTCACTCATTTAATGAGACACACCATTTTTGTTTTCATCACAGGAAATTCTAAAGAGTTTGGGAGCAGTCAGCCAGGGACTGTTGGTGAAGACCAAATACACCTGCACCATATATCCTAGTCATCTGAATGGCCAAGTGTATGTGTGTGTGTGTGTGTGTATAAATATATATATATATATTTGAATAAACCACAATATTGCAGGTAGCAAAGCAGAGTGAGACTCGGGTCAAGCAGTTTGGTCATTAGCTGTGTGCCCAAACTCAGGTTACCTGTCCTTCTTAAACCCTGGTGCTTTAACCTGTACGACAAGGGCGAGCACGCCTTCCTGCCAGCTTATGGTAATTATGTGTGACACGCGGCTTGGTCCTTTTCACTCTGAAAGGGCAAGGGATTTTTCTCCCTAACTGACCCCTCCAAAATTTGGCAATTATTAATGAATGAGCCATGGCAATACGTACCTTTGCATAAATCCAAAAAATCACAATTGGAAACCGGTTTTATTAATCAAGACTTTGACTGGGATGCCATGTCTAAAAGAGACATGTCTGGGTGGGAGTGCAGAAGGGTGCAGCCACCATGGAAAACAGTGTGGAGGGTCCTCAAAAAGTTAAAAATGGAGCTGCCTTTTGACCCAGTGACTCCACTCCTAGGAATGTATCCTAAGAATCCTGAAACACTCATCAGAAAGAATCTATGTACCCCAATGTTCATAGCAGCACAGTTTACAATAGCTAAGATCTGGAAACAGCCCAAGTGCCCATCAGTAGCTGAGTGGATAAAAGAGCTGTGGGACATTTACACCATGGATACTACGCAGCTGTAAAGAAGAAGGATCTCATACCCTTTGGGACAGTATGGATGGACCTGGAGAAAATCATGCTAAGCGAAATAAGCCAGGCAGAGAAAGACAAACATCACATGATCTTGCTTATATGTGGAATTGAAGGAACTTCAACCCAAGGACACAGACAATGGTGGGGAGAGGGACTGGGGAGGGGGATGGGACGGAGTGGAATGGGTCATTGGGGAGAAAAAGGGACATCTGTAATATTTTAAACAAAAATAAAATTAAAAAAAATAAAAATAAAAGAGACATGCCTGGACTCTGGGTGTCCCCAGAAATCTTAAAGGAATTGAGATAGGTTTTTAAGGTAATAAAAACCCACTACAGAAATGGCCTGGTGCCTTGCTTGGTCATGTGGTACATGGTGGTTCTTCCAGGTAAGGAATGAAGGTTTCTTTTCTGAAAGATGACAAGGAAGGAATCTCAAAACATTTTGGGGGACCTCAAGGACTTGAGGAATTTGCCCAAATCCTTAGGTATTGCAGGCAAAGCCTGATGGCAACTGTGTCTTGTCTTCTTTGACCTGAGGGGCTGACTAAAGGTCAATTTATAGATTTTTTGTGTGAGGTACCAGCAAAGCAGATTTAAAGAGCCTGTATAATGAATTGCTATTCTTATTGTGTTTATGCAAATAATTAGGCCAAATTAAAACTAGACTTAATGCAGTCTTTTTAATGAAAATGAGGATAATTTTAGGGAGAAAAAATGTGTTTTAATGGAAATCACAATGTCTAATTGTGGATATAGGACTCCAGTGCAGTTAACTGTCTGCAAAGTTTTATTTTTAAGGCTATGTTTGTGTATGCCATACAGAATTTACCTAAGCACCAGATAACACATCACCAAAGATATTCAAACTGCAGGCAAGGAGGACCTATCAAATTGTCACTGCTTGCTCTCATTCCAGCAAAAGCCTTGCATCGGAGTCTTCTCAACTGGTTTGTGATTTGCTGTGTTCATCAACCTTTTTGTTTTGTTTTCTTCCTTCTGTTTTCGTAGAGCATGTGTCTATGACCTATTTACCTGATTGCTTGTTTACACAGTATAGGCCTCACTTTAGAAGCTATCTGCATCACCATCTCCTTAAATGAGACTCAACAGTTTGGCTGGGTTGACTTGATGTCAGGACTAAATGGTTGAGTTGGTCAAGTATGAGATGACTTGAAAACTGCTTTTCCTTTTGTGCCCAAGTGGTTTAGACAGAAAAGGCTCATAGTTCTTTGAAATCAAAATCTTAGAATACACCCCTTAGCCTAATTTGATTTAGATATGGTGTACAGGAGGGCTTCAGACAGAAAAACTACTCCTCCAACATAATCTGGGACACTGTAAAGTTAGTCCTTCCATTTACCACATGGGTTTTTATCTCTCTCCAGACGTTTAGTTGCTATAATTCTCCTTACTTGGATTATGCCTTTTAACCTTCTTATCAAATTTAACCTCTAGAATATAACAAGAATACCAGCTTGTCCAACTTGTCATCCTATGGACATCACCTATGCCACCTCCCTGGGACAGTAAACTGACCAGAACTTTGCAAAATCCCTCTTTTCTGCATGATGACTCTTCTTCCCTTTTGCTCCTTTCTTCCTTTGGCAGATATAAAGAACCTCTCAGCCTTTGAATAAGCAGGAGTATGCCCCTCTGACAACAAGAAGCAGTTACAGAAGATGAGACCTTCATCCATTTAGCTTTGTAAGATTACAAAGGCTCATGTTCTCTGGTGGGGGGTGTTATCATTGTAATTAGCTAGTTTATTAATATTAATAATAGAAAAAAAGCAAAGGGATGTCAGACATTGTAAATATGGTCATCTGGGCAACTTCACCAGGAATCTACAGCTTTATGCTCCCCAGCGAATCAGTGGTCCATTCCCTGCAGGTCACTGGGGGAAGGGATCAAACAAAGGGGGAGATGGGTGCATGGGCAGTAAAGTTGGTGTGAGGTAGGAAAGATGCTTGCCTGCTAGTCTAGCCTTGGGAACAATGGATTGGCCAGGGCTTGGACTCCATCAGAAGTATGCAAACTCTTGGAGAGTTAATTTGTTAGTTTTAAGAAGCTCCTGGTTAAAAATCCCCAGACAAAGAGTTCTCTTGCTCTGTTTACACTTATTTTTGCTCTCTCTTGTGCCATGACCTGCACTCACCAATTCTCTCTCCATAGCCATGTGACCTTAAGCTGCCACATGGCCTCTGGCAATGCAGACCTCACATGCAATGAACGGCAGCTGGGAACACAAGCTAACCAGATGTTAGGATGGTCTGTATTTGAATATGGAGCACCAATTCTGGGCAGGGGCCTTAACTCTGACTCTGCTGCACACAAGATTTGACTCCTTCCTGAAAGATGCTGAGCTGGACAGAGAGGGGACTCCCTTAATTTTACATCACCAAGAAAGCTTTCCACAAAACCCATCCTGATGTGGGGGCCTCAGGAAATTCTTTTCCTCATGGTACCCCAAGAACTCCACTTTTACCAATAACAAAATTACCTAGCTCTCTAGTGCTCGTATAGCATATACGCTAAATAAATAGTAGCTATGAATATGTTGTCACTGTAGTTACTATTAAATTGTATTTTATTTGAAAAAATATTTAGTTGAATATCTTCAGAAACTTAGAGTGTAAAGAAGGAGCATAAAATGGGGATTCTGTATTTCCAGGATCATACAGAGGATTTTGTATTTCAGGATGTACTTGCTACTCAAGGTTCTTCAGATAAACAGAATGAATATATATAATGAATGAGGAATCAACTCATTCAATTATGAAGGCTGATAAGTCTCACTATCTACCATTTGCAAGCTGGACACCAGGAAAGCCAGTGATATAATTCCAGTCCAAGTCCAAAGGCCTGAGGACCAGGAGCACCAACAATGTAAATCCAAAAGCGTGAGAAGACAGATGTTCCAATTTATGCAGTCAAACAGAAAGAGAATTCTTCCTTTTTCCACACTTTTGTTCTATCCAGGCCCTCAAAGGACTGAATGATGCCCATCTATGCTGGATGGGCCAATCCTCTTTATTCAGTCAGATTCAAATGCTAACTTATTCCAGAAACATCCCCTTAGGCACACCTATAAATAATGTTTAATCAGATATCTGGGCATCCATGGCCTAGTCAAGTGGACACATAAAACTAACTATTACACTAGATAAAACTTTATACTTTTAAACAATAATCTTTATCACTTGAGAAACTCTGAGTCCTGCATGGGAGCGGCCATATCTCTATTCATTGACTCATAGCGAGTCTTTATCTTACCCATCATTTACTGCCTATGTGTAGAATTATGTAAATAAATGAATTACTAACTTTAAGTGAATGATAATGTGTCCTACGTAACTGCTTCTAAACAAGCTGATAAGGTTTTAACCATCATCTAAACATTGTAACACACAAATCCCCTCACTTTCTAGGCTCTCACCATCCGCCCACCGACAGCTCTCTTCCGCACTGTCCTCTTGCTGCTCCTTACTTGCCAGCAGGCCCCCAACCTCAGGGCCCTGGACTCAGCCGCTCCCTTGCCTAGAGTATTTTTCAGTTCAAGTGCAGCCAGTGATCACACCCTCCCTTATCAGGCCTCTACTGAAATGTTACCTTTTAAGTGAGGGACCCACAGCCATCCTCAAATTAACATCACAAATAAAACCACAAGTCCAGGAAGCTCAGAGAATACCAAGCAGGATGAATGACCACCCCTCAAAATGATTTATAAGCTTTTCATGTTCAAATTTCAGAAAATCAAAGATAATAAAAATATTTTGAAAGAAGCTAGAGGAAAAACATTTTAGTATGAAAGAGCAAAGATGAGAATTACATCTGATGTCTCAGAAACAATAAATACAGGGAAAGACAGGAGTGAAATATTTAAAGCATTGAGAGTAAAAAACCACCAAACAAGAATTCTATACCCTGGAGAATTTCCCTTTGAAAGTAAAGAAAAAATACTTTATCGTAACAAAATTTGGAGATTTGTTGCCAGTAGATCCACATTGGGAGATGATAAAAGAAGTTTGTAAGAGAGAAAGAACATGATAGAGATCAGGAACTCAAATGTACATTAAAAAGGAAGAGCATTGGGAATGAATAAAGAAAGAAAAAATTAAAACTTTAGTTTATCTTATTTTTAATTCATCTATCAGATACCAATGTTAAAAATAATAGCAACAATATATTGATGCATCATGTATTAATAGATAACATTAATGTATCAATATATTAACATAATTATTGTATTAATATATTTATTGTATGTACTTATATTGATATATTATTATATTAATATAATTAGTGATAATGTAAATTATATTAATATATAATGCATATTAATGTGTTGATATGCATACACACACAGTATAAGCAGATATATATACTGTATATAAGCGAAATGAATGACAGCAATGATACAAAGGCCAGGAGGAGAAATTAGAAATATTGTGTTATTATAAGATACTTACACTAACCATGAAGCAGTATAATATATAAAAGTGAAATTGTATCAGTTGCAAATGTATAGTGCAACTCTAGGGCAACCACTGAAACAGGTTTTAAAAAGAAGTATAATTGATAGGCTAAGAAAGGAGAGAAAAATGCAATAATATAAAATACTCAAAATCACAAAAGGGAGGGGATCCAAGATGAAGTTAGAGTAGATGGAAGTTACATTCGCCTTTTCCCAGGACCAAATGGAATTACAACCAAAATACAGAAAAATCAACATGAATAACCAACTGAAGACCAGCTGAATAGAAGTCTTATAATCAAGGATTTAGAGAAGAAGCCACATTGCAACTGTTAAAAAGTGTACAGAACCCAGCTGGCATGGCTCAGCGATTGAGCTTATGATCAAAAAGGTCAAGGTTCACTCCCAGTCAGGGCACATGCAGGCTCGATCTTCAGTCGGGGTGTGTAGGAAGCGGCCGATCAATGACTCTCTCATCATTGATGTTTCTGTCTCCTTCCCTCTCCCTTCCTCTCTCTGAAATCAATAAATATATATATATTTTAAAGTGTACAGACACAAAAAAGGTTGACCCCACACTCCTGTGCAGTGATGGACAATCTGGAGATATATCCTACTCGCAAAGTTCCTCTCTTAAAATCATGGGGTCTCCAGTTCTAAGATGGCTGTGGAATAGGTAAAAGCAACACACACCTCCTCCCAGCGCCAAACAGGAGTTACAACTAAAATTTAGAGAAATCAACCTGAATTAACAACAGAAGGATATCTGAATGGGAGTATTATATCCAAGGATAAAAAAAAAAAAAAAAAAGAGGCTACACAGAGACTGGTAAGAAGGGCGGAGACACTAAAAAGGCTGGTCCCTGCTCCCAGGGACAGCAGCTGTGAAGCCAGAGAAATGTCACAGCTGCAAAAGCCTCTCCTGGAGGAAAGTGGGGTCTCAGTCCCAAGATGGGACCCCCAACCCAGAGCAACAGGGTGGGAAGAAGAGCCTGCATAACATTTGGCAGCAA
The DNA here is from genome assembly GCF_054644295.1 of Miniopterus natalensis. Lineage (NCBI taxonomy): Eukaryota > Metazoa > Chordata > Mammalia > Chiroptera > Miniopteridae > Miniopterus > Miniopterus natalensis. The sequence goes on from NC_142100.1 coordinate 1,058,013, forward strand.
AAAATAAGCAGGGACTTTGTCCACTGGAAAGAAAAGGGAGTCTATTTGAATCCCAGGTGATCTCCGAGGGCAAGAGAAACTTAGGAAAAGATAAACAAATGGGACTATGTCTGCACAGCAAAAGAAACCATCAACAAAATGAAAAGAGAACCCTCTATATGGGAGAACATATTCACCAATGATACATCTGACAAGGGCTTAATTTCCAAAATATATAGAGGAGCCTATCTCACACAACTCCCCACTGTCAGAGCCTATTTTAGTAACTGAGACTAACAGAAAGCTAACAGGTAGGGGTAGATCTTGGAGTGCCTTGGGCCTTTTGCTGACCTACCCCTGAGCTCTGGACTGGTGGAAGCCAAACTTGGTATGCCGCTTGCTTACTCCCAGACACACTCAGGCTCAGCAGAGGCAGCCACAAACTGTGGATTGCTTTGTAGCTCCAAACTGGTAGCCCACAGCCAATAAAAGGTAGTGCCTGACATTGACCTGTACCAGAATACTTCCCATGAGGCCCCAGAACCAATCCAGTGGCAGGATTGAGACCACATCAGAGCATGATCCAATTAGCTCTACAAGTAGCACACCCAAAGAAAGATCTTAACAGGCACCAGACCTTGCTGGGGCAAATTCTTATTCATTGAGTCAGGCACACACAACAGCTTGTACACTGTGGTCAGTATCAATTATCATAGCAAACCAGCCTAAGGATCACCCCCCCCCCCAATTAAGACTCAAATACAATAGGAGGACTCATATAACCCACACAAAAAAACATTTATGAAGCACCTAACTCAGGGGCTCAGAGTGACTACTCCACTGAGCTCCTCAAGACCCATGCTAAAAAATGCCACCGTACCAAGACTGAGAGGTATAGAATATCTACATAATATGCAGAAATGAATACAGTGAGGCAGCCAAAATGGGAAATAAAATAACATTTTCCCAAAATGAAAGACTTTTTAAAAAATCCAGAAATAAAACTTAAATGAAATGGAGGTAAGCAATCTAGCAAATACAAAATTTAAAAGAATGATTACAATGATGCTCAAAAAATTTAGTGAGAACTTCAACAAAAAGTAGCAAGCAGTAGGAAAAAAAAAGAAACTAGTCAGAAATAATAAACTAGAAGGACTCAACAGCAGATTAGATGTAGCAGGGGATCTTCTAATCAGCAAATAGAAGACAAGGTAGCATAAAACACCCAATCATAGTAGCAAAAAACAAAAAAATAAAAAAACCAATTTAAAAAACTGAGGATAGTTTATGGGACATCTGGGACAACATGAAGCGTAATAACATCCACAGGATAAAAGAGAGAACATTGGATTGAGAACTTATTTGAAGAAATAATGCTAAAAACTTCCCTAACCTAGTTAAAAAAATTTTAAAAAAGACACACTAGTCTAGGAAGCACAGAGAGTCCCAAACAAGAGGAACCCAAAGAGGCCCACACCAAGAAACATCATAATTAAAATATAAAAGGTTAAAGACAAAGAGAGAATCTTGTAAGCAGCAAGAAAAAGGCAGTCAGTTACCTACAAGGGAGCTCCCATAAGATTGTCAGCTTATTTCTCAACAGAAATATTTCAGGCCAGAAGGGATTTACATGAAATATTTAAAGTGATGAAAAGCAAAACTCTACAACCAAAACTACTCTACCCAGCAAAGCTATCATTTTAAAATTGAATAAGAAATAAAGAATTTCCCAGATAAGAAAAAGCAAAAAAAGTTCAACACCACCAAACCAGTATTACAAGAAACATTAAAGGGACTTCTTTAAGAGAAAGAAAAAAAGAGAGAAACTCATATATATGCTGTCTACAAGAGACCTACCTCAGAACAAAAGATACACACAGTCTGAAAGTAAAAGAATAGAAAAAATATATTTCATGCAAATGGAAACAAAAGAATGGGTAGTAAAACCAATATCAGACAAAATACACTTTAAAACAGAAACTATAATGAGACAAAGAAGGACATTACCTAATGATAAAGGGATCGATTCAACAAAAGAATATGACCCTTGTAAACATTTATGCACCCAACATAGCAGCACCTAAATATATACAGCAACTCCTGATGGTCTTAAAGGGAGAGATCAACAATAATACAGTCATAGTAAAAGATTTTAACACCTAATTGGATAGATCTAATGGATAGATCTTTCAGACAGAAAATCAAAAAGGAAAGAATGGCTTTATATTTATTACTCACTAAACCAGATGGATTTCATTGATATTTTCAAAGAAGTTGACTCCAGAAGCAGGAAAACCTACATTCTTTTCAAGTGCACATGCAACGTTTTCTAGGATAGACCACATGTTAGGCCACAAACAAGTCTCAATAAGTTTAAGAAGATTGAAATCATATCAGGCATCTTCTCTGACCATAATGGTGTAAAACTAGAAATCAATTATAAGAGGGAAAAAAAATCTGAAAAGCACAAGTACATGGAGTCTGACCAACATGCTAGTAAATAATGAATGGGTTAATAATGAGATCAAAGAACAAATCAAAAGATACCTAGAAATGAATGAAAGTAAAAACACAACCACCCAAAATCTAAGAGATACAGCAAAAGCAGTCTTAAGAAGGAAACTCATAGCATTACAGCCCTACCTTAAGAAACGAGAAAAAGAAAAACAAAGTCAGTAGAGGAAAAGGGAAGGAAAGAAGGAAGGAAGGAAGGAAGGAAGGAAGGAAGGAAGGAAGGAAGGAAGGAAGGAAGGAAGGAAGGAAGGAAGGAAGGAAGGAAGGAAGGGAGGGAGGGAGGGAGGGAGGGAGGGAGGGAGGGAGGGAGGGAGGGAGGGAACAAAGATTAGAGTGAAAATAAACAAAATAGAGTCTAAGAGCAATACAAAAGTTCAATTAAAGCAACAGCTGGTCCTTTGAAAAGATAAATAAGATTGATAACCTTTAACCAGACTCATCAAAAGAGAGAGAAGGGACACAAATAAAATTAGAAATGAAAGAGAAGAAATAACAATTGACACCAAAGAAATACAAAAGATTATAAGAAAACTCTACAAACAACTATATGACCAAATAAATAAATAAATAAATAAATAAATAAATAGGATAATCTGGAAGAAATGAATGAATTCCTAAAGCAGACAATCTTCCAAGACTGAATCAAGATAAAAAAGAAAATTTAAACAATTCAATTATAACTAACAAAATTGAAGCAATAATTTTTTAAAAAACTTTGAAAAAACAGAAGTTCTGGACTTCTCAAATTATTCCAAAAAATTCAAGAGCAGGAATGACTTCCTAGCTCATATAATGAGACCAGCATTATCTTAATTTTAAAATCAGACAAAGATACTACAAAAAAAGGAAATTATAGGTCAATATCCCTGATGAACATAGATGCTAAAATTCTCAACAAAATATAGCAACAGCAAACTGAATCCAACAATACGTTAAAAAGATCATAGGCCATGATCTAGTTGGTACAACATCTGCAAATCAATTAACATGATACACCACATAAACAAAATGAAGGGTAAAAAAAATCACATGATCATATTAATAGATGCAGAAAACGTGTTTGATAAAATCCAGCACCCATTTATGATAAAACCTCTCAGCAAAGTGGGAAAAGAGGTACAAAACCTCAACATAATAAAGGCCACATATGGCAAACCCTTAGTCAACATCATACTCAACAGGGAAAGCTAAAGGCTTTTGTCTTAAGATCAGGAGAAGACAGGGATGTCCACTTTCACTACTCCTATTCGACATAGTACTGGAAGTCCTAGCAACAGCTGTCAGACAGGAAGACCTAAAAGGCCTCCACATCGGAAAGGGAAAAGTAAAACATATATCCTCATAGAGAACCACAGCCGGTGCATAATAGGTGCTTAATGAAGAGTTGCTGGTTTAGTTAACAAACTGCCTTTTTCTTTAAAACAAAAGGGGGTGGGCACCAGATTGGTAGATCTTAAAAATGCTACATATTTTTTATCAAGGCATTTAACAAAAACTGTCACTTGTTTGTAGCAAATTCAAAGTCAGGTGAAGAGTTATGCCGAAGAATATTGATTTGAGATCACTGAAACAAACACTTTCGTAAAAAAGAGGGAAAGCAAGTTCAAATTATTAGGTTTCACAGACTCTAAATCACCTTCTAAATATTCCATTAGTTTATATACAACTAAGAAAAAAAATAAAACCAAATAAATTAAGACACACCATTGATTCTAAGCTGTCATCCAGTTTCAGAAATGTGAAAATGTGGGGAGAATGTATCTTAGAATCAATGAAATATAGTATAAAGTTCCGAAAGAGAGAAGGCGATAATCCCCTAATTGTCCAGCCAGACCCACCTGGACCATACATGTAGAGGCTGAGATTTCTGTTCCTCTCGTCCTCTTGGTTTCTTTCTTCACTTCACTATGGTAAGACATAGCAAAAAAGTCAATATTTTTATTATAGTAACTCTGAAAATATGCTATGAGAGATGGTCCAAAGGTGGTACTGGGGTTGTTCTGTTCTAAAGACTCTGGAACACTTAAATGAACCCCTAAGACATTTCAGCCATCCTTTCAAGGAACGGCTCAGGGCATGTTGGGCACAGAGTGAAGGAGTAGGGACACCAGAGAGAAGGGACTCCATGAAGCCCTCAGGGCTGACTGTAGATACTGAAGACATCTTCAGGAAAAAGCAATGCTTTAGAATATCCTTTGAGTTCTATGTGGGTGTGACAAATAGGCAGCATTTTTTTTTTTTCCTCTTCTGTAATGGATTATACCTGCACCCTTCCATAGATCTTCGGGTATATAAATTATCTTGATTGCTACAGATAAAAAGAAATGTTGACAAATAAGGAGACATCTAGACCAATAATTCTTAAACAGTGGTTTGCAAACCATGAGCACTAATGGGTTCTTTGTCACCGTGTTTACCTTGGGATGTGATGGGCGTACCTGAGCAGACAGGCCTTGGAGCTTCCCCCCAGCCCAATGGCTTTCTCTATTCTACTTCCATACATGTGCGTACCTTCTCCCATAGTCGGGGGTGTCGACTGGGAAGACTGCAAGCTGATCCTTCCTCCCTATAGGGGTGGGGAGATGGTAATACCCTTGGCAGAGCAAAGCTGTGATCCCCTGGAGCATGTGAAGCTGCAGCTTCCTGGCAAAGCAGGCTTATGCTCCGTGGTTGGTTATGCTTAATAATGTCTGATTCTCGTTGCTCCCTTCCTTTATTAAGAACTAGCTACCTTCATTAACAAGATGATCACATTTCAACAGTCAATGGAAATTTTTTTGCTGGGAGTTACTTTGAATTAGAAAAACTCTCTAATGTTACCTCCAGTGGTAGGAGTCTCTGACTTTATGATGAAAATAGTTACCAAGATTTCTCCCCCAAGTGCTCTGCCCTTAGCACCAGTGAACTGGTGGACTAGTGGACTGTAACAATAGGGGCTGAGGCACTCAACAGAGTTAACACTTCCAGGAATATCACTAGTCCTTTAATGAGAATAAGGCTTCTTCATGGTGATTATGCATAGGTTCTGCTGTATTTCCCAGAAAGAAGAAATCAATATAACCAATTAAAGAATGAAATAAACAATGACAAAAATAATTCAAAGTCATCTTTCAGTTAGACGATAATATATTTTTATATTTGAATATGGAACACCTATTGATATATTACCAACCTGGTAATGAAATTTAACTAGTAAGCGCCAACTCAGCACAAGTTGCAATGCTTTCCTGCCTCCTCTCCCCTTCTCTGTACCTTGCTTTTCTCCTCCTCACCTCATGCAAGGGATGGACAGTATAAACTCTAAGACTGAACATGTCAGTCCCTGTCCTTCTGCTTTTCTCAGCTGTACGATGTAATCATGTAGGCTTAGTCCTGCCCTGTTTCTGAGCCAATCCTGACCAAGCTGTGCACGTACGTACTTCATTCAACAAATATTCATTGAACCTTTCATTTGAAACATGCCCTATGTTATGTGATGAGAATGAAGACGTGAAAGACATAATCCCTGCTCCTTCAGGTGGAGAGGGAAATAGAAGATTCTAGCAATCAAGCCTCCATAAAATCCAGTGTTTAATTATGAGCACTCCTTTGTATTAGACTTTCCTTTATCTCAACCACACATACTCAAGCCATTAAGCAACGTTCTGCCTCCATCCTCATTCACACCGCAGTTCCTATGCTGAAATTGTAGACCTGCCTCTAAGTGCCATCTCACTTGATAGAAATTCTACTAACGGGTTCCACTTCATTTTTCTGGGGCCAAATCATATACCAGGTTGCAACCATGCTGCCACCTGTCTGATTTTGATGTAAGCAGGATTTCTTAGGCCTCACCAATCTAAGGGTATAATGGAATCACAGTAACAATAATAACTCAATTTTGGTATTATTGACAGTGATAGGTATGGGTTCCATATCTGCTATGAAGTTTTTAACCTTTTAAATTTCACTCTTGGATCCCCTATGCTCTAATAATTGCTGGACCTGGAAGCCATCTAAGAAACCAAATGGATGCAGTCCACAAAAGTCCCCCTCTTTATTTTTGAGCAAGACTTTTTTTCAGTTATACACCTGGTAATTTCCTCTCTGAGGATAAACTCTTATTCTTGGCTCTTCGTGAAAATTGTCTTCTGACAAGCTGCCCAATCAGCTGAGGCTCATCAGCTATCCTAACAGACCAGCTGCATCAGGTCCCTTGGTACATTCCATTGCTTCAAGTCGAGTTCAAAATTTTCAAAACCCCATGTGTGCTGTTATGGTTTGAATTGTCTCCTCCAAAATATATGTTGAAATCCTAACACTCAGTACCTCAGAATGTGACCTTATTTGAAAATAGAGTTGTTGCAGATGTAATTAGTTAAGATGAAGTCATATTGAAGTAGGGTGAGCCCTAATCCAATCTAACTGATATCCTTATATGAAGAGGAAAGTGAATACAAACATGCCGAGATGAAGGGTGCACCAAGAAACTGCCATGTGGTGACAAAGGCAGAGAGCTTGGAATGATTTTGCCACAAGCCAAGAACACGTGGTGCTACCAGAATCTGGAAGAGGCGTGAAAGGATCCTCCCCTACAGACTTCAGAGGGAGCAGCCCTGTCGACAACTTGATTTTGAATTTCCACCCTCCAGAACTGTGAGACAATAAGTTTCTGTTGTTGTAAGCCATACAGTTAATATTACTTTGTTATGGAAGCTGTAGGAAACTAATACAGATGCCATAGTACCCACCTGGCTGCCCCTGCCGGGGATTTGAAGGAGGGAAGGCCAGCTGCGGAGACCCTTACAGTCTTCCTAGCTTATCTACTTGATTTGTGACCAGAGCAAATACTTTTAGCTTCCTGGCTTGCATCTTAGAGACATAAAGAAGAGTAAGTGCCTTTTGGTACAAGAATGATTCTCTTAGTATCTTTGGGTTTGTAGGCTACATGAAAAGAAAAAACACACACAGATAAATCAATCATATTCCAAGATAATAGATGCTCACTATCAAAAGTACATTTGTTGCTAAGCTCTTTCTCTGCTGTGGTGCTGACCCATACCTACTTGTCCACCTCATGAAAACAGGTAAGGAGATAAGCTGTTGCTTTGAGACTGAACAAAATTAATTTACCTACACGGAAATAAACCTGTCACCATGGCTTCAATGAACAAATTTTATGATGTACTAACTCATAAAATTCAGAAAAGTTAGAAGTCACTTTTTTAAGTTTAGAAACCATCTCAAGCTGCTTTAAGAAAAAGGAATTTATTATTTAAAACACACACAAGAACAATAACAACAAAAACTAGGTGGGCCCAGAGCCAAGGGCGAGAGGAAGGGGCCTGGAAGCAGAGGTGGGACAGTCATTTGCTCTCCACCTTTATCTCTGCTCTTTTCTCTACAACTGATTAGTGTTTTTCTATCTGAAGACCAGCTTTCTTGGTGCATCAATTTATTCAGTGGAAATGGCCCCCAAGATCACATGTTACAGGTCTAGCCTTTAACCTTCTCTCAGTGCCAGTTCCTAATTCCTGGGAAGATATTCTGATTAGCTGAGCTTCAGTCAAGAGCCCGCCTCTTCACCAGTCAGATGCGGTAGGGGTGGGGTGAGGAGAGGAGTGCAGCCCCGCACGGCTGGGGCATGGCTGCCGAGACTCCCCTCCTGGCTGTAAGTGGCAGGGTCAAGGGAGATGGGCTAGCTGGGCAAACAACCCTATAGGTGTCTTCTACGGTGACCTAAGAAGCTTCTCTGAGGAGCCACTTGGACACAGTACTGACGGCAAGATAAGACTGGAAACAGACCAGATAATCAGCTTCTTCCTCCTCAGCTGGACTAAGAGACGGGATTAGGGGACAAATCCTAGTGACCGCCACCATGCCACCATGCTGTACTCAGAGTTGTTCCCGTGCTGGCTGCTCTTCCTCTCAGGATACATTCTCTGGAGGGAGGCCCCTCAGTTCCTTCCTCAGATAAGCTTTGTGAGCACCAGTAAGCCACAGTGCAAAAAGAGTAAATGACAATCCAGACCACTGAGTGGAGCTCTGTATCTGGTGCTGTGGAAAGAGTTGGCTTAAAGATAAGAAATGGTTCTTCTAGCTCAGGGGGTAATTTCTTAAGAGGATGGGTCAATTGCCGAATGCCTATTCCTTACTTCCTTCTAGAGAATACAGTGCTGAATATGGGAACACAAGTTATTATAAAGAGTGTTCTGGGTTCAAATCTTGTTCCCACATTACCATTACGACTTGGGCAAAGGCAGAGAAAGACAAATACTATATGGTATCACTCATATGTGGAGTCTTTAAAAAATAGAACTCATGGAATCAGAGAGTAGAATGGTAGTTGCCAGGGGCTGGGATATGAAGAAATGGGAGAATTTGGGTCAAAGGGTACAAACTTTCAGTTCTAAGATGAATAAGTTCTGAGGATTTAATATACAGAATGATAACTATAATTAATAAGACTGTATTTTATAATTGAAATTTGTTAAGCGGGTATATCCTAAGCATTCTCAACACCAACCTATATGAGATGATAGATTTGTCAATTAACTTGATTGAAATAAGCATTTTACAATATATATGTATATCAAATCATCATGTTGTACACCTTAAATATGTACAATTTTATTTGTCATGCATACCTCAGTTTTAAAAAGTAAAATAAAAAAGATTTAGGAAACTTACTTAACCTTTCTAAACCATCTGTGACATAATAGTGCCTTCCTCACAGAACTGTTAAGGATTCAATGAGATCATCCACGACAAGTGCTTATCACATGTCTGACTCAATACTCATTTGCAGCTACTGATTTTATAGCAGTATTTGAGATAGCACTTCTTACTGGCTTCCCTGCAGCCTTAGCCAAGCACTTTTTCTTCTATGACTTTCTTTTCTGTTTTAGAGAAGACACCCCTAACACATCCTCAGATCTCAGGCGTGGTTCTGTTTTAAACAGATTTCCCCCGCCCAACCAACAGCCCACAAGTTAGCCTTCCCATAACACTGTAAATACTATGGAGCCCTATAGTCTGTGACTTTAGCCTTTCTTCAGCTGCGTTGGGTATAGATGCTTTGGAGAGAAAAAAGAGGAAAGCAAATATTATTAGTGCTCTAGTAAATCAATCACAGATGAGTTTCAAAAATGAACCTAAAAGTAGAATGCTCATTTTCAGAAAGTGCCAGCCTTCTTAAAATAATCTGGAAAAGTCCCAAGAACTTCTCCCATGCGAGTGATCCAATAGTCACTGCTTCGGTTGGAAATGTAAGCACATACGCACACACGCACGCACACACACTCACACATGCACACACACACACATACCTTTGTTCCTTTAGTTCTTGCTACTCTTATTTGCAATTTTTTCTGGCAACAGTAGACAGGGAAAAGCAGCACATAATTATTACACCAAATATGGAGAGGTGGACCCATCTCCCACCCTGGAAAAAGGGCTGGTCCACTCAGAACTGAGCCTCCTTGCAAACTGGTGTAGAAGGAAGGACTTGTCTCCCTGGGTCCAGGATGTGACTTTCACCCAAGGGCACCTGCACTCCTTCCCTCTCCTGCCTCCCGTAGCCAACGGCCCCTGTTCGCTGTAGAGTTGTTTATTATGTAATGGATGGAAGGTAATGGCCCTTGCAGATACTTTACCAGGGAGCTCAAAATTTAAACTCACACTACTGGTTAAGATGGGCTTTTCTTCCTCCTCTTAATCACCCAGCTTTGTAAACCGTTTTCAAAGCTCATGGGGCTTCTGAGAGTATCCTGGGTTATTAATCTCAGCATGAGAACACTCTCCTCTCAACTAAGACTCTGACCAAAAATACACAAAGGCCTTAAAGCAGAGGGGGAGGCATTAATTTTTTCCTTTAGGTCTGTTACCTGCTTTCTCTTAGGGGGAAAATAGCTCAGCCAAGAGTTCCTGGCTGGTTGACTGGAGCCTCAAGCTTTGTTTTTGCTTAGAATGTCCAGTGCATGGTTAAAAATAATAGCTAGTGCTTCATGGAAATAAATATTTCAAAGCCACTTGCTTTCCTGCCTGCCAGATGGCTTCATTTCACACTTCCAAGTGTGTCAGACTCAAAAACATTCAGTGACGCAAGATTTGCTGTGGGGCTTATGATCCTAGAATAGGAGTTTGGGTGGTGGGTGGGTAATATAAGAAGTGTTTTTTTCTAAATTAAAAAATGAATGTATCAGAGGAATGAGCTCCACTTGCTTCCCTGGAGCCTAGTCATAGGAATTTCATGCACTGGTAATTCCACAGCAAAACCTTCCGTTAGCACAGTTAGTAAAAGTTGTCTTCATAATTGCATTTACCTCCCCACACTGCCTTCCGCATCTCAGATCCTGCATCGGCTTCGCCACCCTCATCTCTCTTGCCCCCAGCAGGGATGGGCTTGGGGAGCCCCAGTCTGTGAGGTAGGTCAACACACGTGGAATCCCTTGCACGTTGGACACAGATGCACACAGAGCCCAAGCAGGACTGAGAGCAGAGTCCTCTGAACCCTCCCAGATTCCAAGTTGTCTCAGGCTGTTTGGGTTACTGTAACGAAGTATCACATACCCGGTGCCTTATAGACAACAGACATTTATTTCTCACAGATCTGGAGGCTGGAGGTCCGAGAGCAAGAAAGATTCAGGGTCCGGTGAGCACCCACTCCTGGTCCATACACAGCCATCTCTCTGTGTCCTCATGTGACACGAGGGGCAAGGGAGCTCTCTGGGGGTTCTTTCATAGGCATTAAGCCTGTCCATGGCCGCCCCCCATGTTCTGATCACAGGTCATCCTCCTAACACCAACACACTGGGTTCAGAATTTCACTTCACATTTATTTTGACAGAACATAAACACTGAGGCCATTGCAGCAGACGTGATTGTAGTCATTCCGTCTGTTTTTCAGGCCTTGTGCTGAAAAAGGTATCAGGCTAGTAGGTCATTTAAGTCTCTGGTGCCTTATGTTTGTTAATAGCAGTAGTAGTTATTATTATATAAGTGATACGTATTCATTAAAGAAAAGTTTAAAATAAGAATAAATGAAAGAAGCCAAAATTCAAAACACACACATACACCAACCAGTTGCACCTTATGACACAGAGAACACATTCTAGCCTACATGCTTCCAGACTTCCTCTGCCTGTAACTACACACACGTGTATGCGTTCATAATAGCTATATTTTATGATACCAGGTTTATACTATTTTCACTGTTTTGAAACTTTTTTTCTTTTAGCACTGTGGGCATCTGGGCATTGTGGACATATTTCCACGGCCATCGAAACCTTTTTCTTCTCTATGTGCACACACACAGCATTGGGATTGCTTCCAAACAGGGGCTTCCTCCCCAAAGACACCCACAGATTTCAAGAAGTTCAGTGTCAGAGATCATTTTACCTAACTAATAAGAGCAGGAGGAGGATTCCCACCCCCCACCCCAGCTCCCATGGGTGCTCCCATTCTCAGCTTTGGTCCATTCTACATATAAGGATGGGCTAGAAAGAGGAGGCTGGTGACCCCATGAAAACAGGCTGAGATCATCAACCAGGGGAGCAATTCCAAAGCAGAGGTCCTTGCTCTCTCCTGTCCTTAGATAGGACCTGATGTTTAACACAAAAACATAAATCAGTGGAGCAATGGCTGCTGCCTCCCTTCCCAATTAGCATGAGAAATGTCATGTCCTTGGCAGCCCCCACTACCTCTCTCTCTCTCTCAGTCCACGAAGCCAGTTAAGAGAGTTTTAGCATCTGGGAACCTCCTGTAGTCTGCCAACAGACCTTTTTCCAAGCCCAAGCCACCATCTTCACATTCTCTGCCAATAAACCTTGCAAGGAAGGTGTGCTCCAGAAACCAGTATCTCAGAACAACCTACTTTAAGACAACTCCTCACCTGACAGACAGCCTGAACTGCAAGGAGCCCTCGCAGTCCTTAGTCCACCCAGCAAGCCCCTCAAGCTTTAGCTAGCCTCTGCATAGAAACCGTAATGCATGTGAGCCCCACACAGCGCACTGACTGCTTCACATACAGCATGCACTACCAACATGAGGGAACTGACTCTTCCATGCGTTTATTCACCCATCAAGCGTTTCCTGATGACCTACTGTTTAGGATTTCTGGGCCTGCCCCCAGGGGAAGGAGCAAAGCCCAGGACACCACACCACATCTGCCGAAGCGGGTCAGTAGGGCAGTTGTAACCAGGGTCTCTAACCAGGGTTAAGCTGACTCAGCCACTCTTCACACCTTCTTCCCCACCATATAGCACGACTGCTGCCTTGAGCGAGTAGAAGCCTGGCCCCCCTAGAAGCTCATTACAAGCTTTATTCCCTACTCACTTGAGGAGTTGGAAAGTCTTTACGACTATGTTGAACTTAGCCTTTGGGATCGACCTATGTATGAAGACTCCTTAGTCACTCTTCGGAGTGTGTGGCCAAACTTCTACAGGCTTCCTACGTGAGCCCTTGGCCTAGTTCTACTCCATATCATCGAATACCAACCGGAGTGACTCTCACCCTGATCCCTTCACAGCTTCCCATCAGCTACCCTGACTATGGAATTCCATGCATAGACTCTAACCCCCCCCCCTTAACTCAAGAGCTGTGGCCAGAATTCCCTTTTTATGCCCCAGCCTTGGTATGAACAAAGCCCATTCCATTTAGCTTGCCACTGAGGTGGTGACTGGGACAGCTGTCACTCCTGAGGAAGGGGCGCTTAGCCAATTTCTCTCCAAGCTCCACTCTCATTTGGCCACTGTCTCCCTCTTCCTGACCCTCTCACCCAGCCCCTGACCGACCTCAGTGCAAATTACGTTCTCTTACTGCGCACTCCCATTAGGCAGCCCTGAAGCACCGCAAAACTGAACTTGCCCCCTCCGCCCTGCCCCCGCTAAGACCCCCTCTTCCTTGTTGAGCTCTCTCTAGTCCAGCTGAACACATCACCTGAGCCCGTCCAACTGAGAGCACCGGGGCTCTGCAAAGCCTTCCTTTTCCCTCCTCTCTCCCATTTCTCATCTGTCACCAAGTCCTCTCCATTCTAACTCTTTAGAAGTTGTTTTTAAAAGTTATTGAGTCTATCACCCAGCCGGGCGTGGCTCAGCGGTTGAGCGTCGACTTAGGATCCAGGCGATCGGGTTCGATTCCCGGTCAGGGCACATGCCCGGGTTGCGGGCTCGACCCCCAATCGGGGGCCTGCAGGAGGCGGCCGATCAATGACTCTCTCATCATTGATGTTTCTCTCTCTCTGCCTCTCCTTTCCTCTCTCTGAAATCAATAAAGATATATTTAAAAAATAAAAAATAAATAAAAGTTATTGAGTCTATCCCTTCCTCTTCAAGGTCAGTTCTTTCTTAGTTTTTACCTAAATTAAGTTGGTTGTAACAGATGCATTTTTATCTGCCCTATCCACTCTCTGTTCCTTTTTCTTTCAATAACTGCACCAGCTTATCTTTAAAAGAGGTGCCCTCCATCCAGTGCACAAGGGTGGGCAGGTCACTGTGGTCTGGGCGATCACAGTGCACAGCCCTGCCCACAGGAAGAGCCAGTCAGCGTGCTTTCATGAAATCTGACAGAGGGATTCTGGGAGGAAGAGGGTCTCTTTCATTTCTGATTAAAAAGCTGTAAGGATATAGTCTTGAGGTATCCAGCAATCATCATTCTTGCCATGTGAACATAATTTATCTGTAATATGAGAAAATACAACACATAAAGAAAGAGACAAGACCGAGAAAAATGGAGCAATGGATAGAGATCTGACAACCTTGTTTGCCCTCCTGGGTCCAGCTGTGCCTCAAGCCTTTGCACCCTAAATGTATATAAGTAAGTGTATAAAAAGTTTAAGGTAGTTTGAATTGGGCTTTGTGAATTTTAACTGGAGAACTGACAGATACATCTCTAGATGGTGTCCCTGCTTCTAGTCTCATCCCCCGCTTTCTTCAATCTGTTCTTCTTGACACTGCCAAAGTGAACTTTATAAAAAATATATTATGATCTATAAAATAAAAATATAATTACATCATTTCCTTATCTAAGAAATATCAGGGCCTCAGCATGACATGTAGGATTAATTCCAAACTTCTTATGCTAGTCTCCTATGGTCTGATTATTGACTTTTTCTCCCTTCTCACTTCTAAGCATTAACTCTCTTACCTTTTTATGCCCCTAAACACTGTCATCACTTCACTCTCTACACTTGTTTGGCAAACATACTTGTCATTTCTTTACCATGCCTGTTGTCTGCACATGTTTTTCCCGTCATTGCTTTTCGGCTGCCTGGTGATGTCATATCCATCCTTCAAGCCTCAGCTCAGGACACTCTGACTTCTTCAGGTAGAACCGGCCAATCTCTCCTTTGTGCCCTACTCAGTCCTGTTCACACCTTTATCACGTGTCCCTCTGTACATGCAAGTGCTGATTGAACACAACAAGCTCAATTGCTGGACTAAAGGTCATCAGGGTCAAAGCTTATATCTGATTTGACTTCGCACTTCCAGTGTTTACCTTTGTGCCTGTATACGGTAGGTATCCTTAAATGTCTGATAGATGGTTGAGCAAATGAGTGCACCCTGAGGATGGCACGGCTGAGGGAGGTTATGGGACAGTCACAGCCAAACACATCTGAGAGACGCCAGGCCTGTTACTTAACTCCGCAGCTCCCTCGCCATCTCCATTTCCATCCTGTCATTGTGCTGCCCCAAACTGGAGGGCATTAGAGAGGAGAAGTGGTGAAGCAGAATCAGAGTTTATCTCCCAGGGGCTCAAAACATTTGAGAGAAAGCCCCTTATTTAGCTTTTCCTCATTCTCAGCAGGCAGAGTGCACAGGGACGGTGTCCTCTGACGCGGGGCTCTGTGAGGCCCTGGCCCTGTCCGTCTCCTTCACGGCGGCGGCCTAGGAGCTAAGAAGGGACACCTGCTAGGTACTTACTCCCTGACTAAACCACCGACAGATCACATGGCAAAGACGGAGCAGTAACTGAAGGTCAGCAGCTTGGCTGCTCTCAACAGCTCAGCTTCCCCCGGTCAGACACGCGGCTCCGTTTTCTAAGGCTTGTGACAAGTCCTGACTCCTCTCGTCAAGTTGCCGCTTCTCAAGCACGGCTGGAACCGAGCCTCAGCCCCTGGCGTTAGCCTGTCAGCCCCGTCACGACCGGAGGGCCAGGCCTGGGACCATGCAGACTGATCCAGGGAGGCAGCGGGTGCGCAGGCCAGGCTGACCCTCTCTCAAGAAGGACGGGCAGGGTCTGTGCCCCGGCAGACAAAGGGCACTCACGCTGATAGGGGAGCCCCAGAGGCTGGCCGTCAGGCCCTCCAGCCAGGCCCGGGGAGACTGGAACTTCTGAACAATAGATTTACATGCTCTCATGCTATTCACTGATCCTGAAGATCCTGGGGAAACCTGTGCTAAGTTGGGGGAGGTGGGAAGGGCAAGAAAGCGTTTTATATTACAGCAAAAGCAAGTAAATACAATTCCTGGGACAAGGAGGCATTACAACAAACTAAATTTAAAAGGTCGCTAAACTGATGATTAATAAAATAAATTTAAAAATATTAAACAGCATGAGAACATGGCTCTTTTCTCTGTCACCAACTGATGGTGCTTGTGTCATGGGAGAGAAAGGAGGCCCAGGAGTGCAGGAAAGGAATAAAGAAGGACCTGGGTCATGCCTCAGTTACCACCAAACTGGCTCTAATAACATCTTGCCAAGGCCACCAGGGGACCACTCTAGCTCAGTGATTAGAGCCTATGGACTAAAGGGTTTCAGATTTGATTCTGGCCAAGGGCACGTACCTCAGTTTACGCTCAATCCTGGCGCATGCAGGAGGTAACCAATTGATGTGTCTCTCTCACATTAATGTCTGTCTGATGTCTGTCCCTTTGTCTCTCTCTGAAAAGCAACAGAAAAAATATCCTGCAGAAAAAAAGACCACCAGGGGACCTGAGAAGGAGAGGCACTAGAAGGGAGAGAAAGGCAGGGTGACAGGGGCACAGGGCTGAGTCCAAGGGACGTCATGCCAAGCCAGACCTACAAGGAGTTTGAAGGGGCTTGGGAAATTAGGGCTCCCAAAAGAGAGCCCTGGAGAAACTCACAGTGAGTGAGGCTATCCAGATTAAAGTAGCCTTCTATAAGGAGGGCGAGAGATAAGGAAAAGTCTGCAGCTCCCTGACGTTGATGGCTGAATGTGGTCTCTTTCACTCATTCATTTTCACATAAAGTCCATTCATTACCTCTCTAAACTTGGACTTCCTTATCGATAAAATGGCAATAGTGCCTTCCTCATAAAGTCACTTGGAGGGATTAACTGAGATGATTCATGGAAAAATCTGACCACCATGCCTGGCAAATAGGAAAATTTTCAATATTACTATTTTTTTATTTGCAATACCAAGTTGGTATTGGCACTTACTTAGCAGGCTCAATACATTAGCCAAGGCTATAGCCAAACACAAGGAATAACTATTCTTTGTTCAATAGAACTTTTGGGCACCTTCCAGGCACTATTGCCAGGAACCTGACCATAGAGACAGGACACTGTGTCACACCCTGTCACACCTTCCAGTGGGAATCCCCCGCAGTGGGTGTGGTTAGGCTTCTGGTCCAGGAAACAGCTCTGTATGATTAGTAGTAACTTACAAGCTCTCAGGGAGCTGAGCTCAATTTGGCAGTGCACAAGTAACACAGAAGCACAACTGTAGGAGCACATGCTGGAAGAAGAGCTGATTGTGCATCTTCAATATCCATTTTTGTGTCAGATTCTACTGACTGTCTGTTTGGGTCTTACATTCTATTGGCATCACGGCCAGCATAGTTCTCCTCTATTAAGAGAGGCTAACAAGCTTTCTGAACACACAGATCTTTACTGAAACTTCCTCTGAAAAGGTGAGAAAGCCATCTAGACTGCCTTCCTCTGAGGGTGCCAAAGCCAGCTCTGTGCAGAGAGCTCTCCAGCTCTGTCACTGTGTGTCTGACAGTGGCACACACAAAGGAAACTGAGCCCTGAAAGACACATGGTAGGGCATAAGGTAGGTGGCTGCTAAGATACTGGGCAGTTCCCAAGCAGGGAACAAAATAGGGTTTGAAACCCAACTGTAGCTGGAAAATTCCTTTCTTCCAGCCGCAGTTTCCCTTAGAAGAGGTTTTTGTGGACCTTATCCGGTCTCCATACCTAGCTGATCATCAGAATCACCTGGAGACCATTTTGGAAATGCAGATTTTGGTGTCTGCCTCCCAGAGATGTTGATTAGATAGGCCTGTGGGTGTGTATTATTAAAAAGCCCCTTGGGTAATTCTAATGCACACTAGGTTGGAATATGCTGGTAGATAATGATGCAGACAGTACATGACCAAGAAGGAAGCAGAGGCCTACAGGCAAAGGCTTCCGTGACTCCATCTCTTCATCCTCATAAAGAGCGAAGCTAGCCTGGCCAGTGTTGCTCAGTGGTTGAGCATCACCCTATGATCCAGGAGATTGCTGTTCAATTCCTGGTCAGGGCACATGCTCAGGGTTGTAGACTTGGTTCCCAGTAGGGGGCGTGCAGGAGGCAGCTGATCAATGACTTTCTCATCATCAATGTTTCTATCTCTCTCTCTCTCTCCCTTCCTCTCTCTGAAATCAATAAAGACATATTTTTTTAAAAAGTGAAACTACGCATCTGACTCTTGGCACTTACTATTGACTTCCTTTCACAAGACATCGCAGGGACAATTCTAATGTCTGATGCCAGCTCTGAGATGCTAGAATTCTCTGAGACTATGAATATAAGGTATTATATTGTTAACTATGGGACTGCTCAAAGATAAAACCAAATAATCAACAATCTTTTTTTAAAGAAAGTTCCCTGCTGCTAGAAAAATAGTGGAATAATACTTTGCCCTGAAAAATGAAAGAAATACATTCTTTTTCCTTCTGTTACCTCCTCACTCAGGAGGGACATTGGGCATAACCCACCAGGGCCCCAGCGGTTGCATCCTGAAATCCAGTGGAACAACGAGGACATGCCTTCCCAGGGGCTGCTCCCAGCTAATGATGGAGCAGTGTGGCGATGAAGGGCTGACCTTTCTGAGAGACACTGACAGCCTGGCCAATGTTGACTCGAGGGCTGCTGACAGCCTTGCAAATCTTCCTTCAACTGCATGGACATCTAGGTTGGTCGCTCAAAGGTCCTACGCTGCTCAGACCTGCATTGGGATCTGCTGGCTCTCAGCCCTGCCTGGCTCCCTCTCTAGTTCCTCTCACACCGGCACGCCCTTCACAGCATCCTTGCACGTTTAACCTGTCCCGGCACTGCTTCCTCTCATGGTGCTTCTCTGCCCTGGATGCACGTTCCAAAAACTTAAAAACTTAAAAAAATACCAGTGTCTGGGCCCTGCTACCCAACTTTCTGATTTAATTAGGTGGGATGGGGCCCGAAGTCCCCAGGGATTCTAATGGGCAACAAGTTTGAGAACTCCAGCTTTTGGACATTGCTGCTGGTCTGGTACTAAGAACGTCTTTTAAACTTTGCAAGGTGGCCCTCTGTCCCCCTTGAGAAACTTAAGTAGTTTTTCCCCAATGAAAGGGAAGCAATTGCTCAATTTGAAGAACTATCATTTCTCTTTTCCTTGCCCATGTGAAACAGAGGATCCTTTTGGACTCAGGTCTCATGACAGCAGAATCCCTCCAGTCACGGCAGACCTGCCTCAAAGGCGGGAACCAGAACCCCTTTATGAGCCAGAGAATGAGCATAAAACTGGTAGAGTCCATGTACTGGACTTTGGTAACTGGTCTCCTAGAAGGACTGTCTTTGACCACCCCAGAAAGCAAGCTGTCTCTAAAATCTTCAGAAAGAAGATCCTGCCCCCCTCCCCTGTAACTCATTCCTTGGTCTCACAAGTCTTGGAGTCCAGCAGTTATTTCTCACATCTAGTCTAACTCCCTCCTACTGCAATTAAACTATACTTTTCTTGTGTGTCCTTGTCTAAAACAAAGGACAAGCTGTTCTCGATTGTGCAAAGCTCTTGAGGACTGGGGGAGAGGCTGAGAGGAGAGGGTGAACACAGAACTGTCTGACCTTGGTTTTGTGTAAACCTGCAGGTAAAATTCTCCTCCTCCAGGACCCTGGTGAGCTAAACGAGGGCATTTGAGTTGAGGGCCCTAGATTTCATTCTTGGAATGAAAATGGTGAATTGGGTTCTTTGTTATTGTTGGTCCCATGTCTTCACTCATAAAGCATATAAAATTGTGTTGAGGAAAGGCCACATCTAATGAACAAATCATCTTTATTTGCGTTTATTTCCAGTGCTCCTTTCCGCACTCCACTTCCACCATCAGTAGCTGCCCCTGAATTTTGTGAAGCAAAAGGAAGGAATGATAAAGCCAATGCATGAACTGGCTGTTTTCTGCACCTACAGAAACGAAGATGACCAGAGGCTCATGAGGCTGCTGCATTTAACGCCTGAGGCTTCGTTCCAATGGACGAGTGTACGGGTTGACAGATGGGGCACAGTCATCTGAGCATCACATGGGACTCACTTCAAGTGATGACACTTCCTGTTCGTGTGCGGCTGTGAGTCTGTGCTCACTGCTTCCCAGCACTGGGAGGGGAGAAGCCTCACCTCCTTGGTGACTAATTGGTTGAAGAGAAGTCTGCAGTCTGTTGGGCGGGATGTCTCCTCCCCCCACCCCCCTGCTCTACAGCCATGCTCTTTAGTTTTGAGTGTCTCTTTCCAGCTTTCCCCCATAGGGATAGCTATGTTCTCAATGTTCTCCAGCAAATTACCAAAATAGAATTTATGATTGATTGACCCAAACTATGTTTCCTCTGACAATATTTGCAAAATTCTATTCAACAATAGCTCGGTGAGTTTATGTAAAATATACATCACTCCCTGGAATTTACCTGCCCCAACAGGCCAACAGAAGAGCAAATTAAATTTTATCCCCTCAGAAGTCCTTGATAAAGAACATCCTGGTCTTGGCAAGTTACTGCACATTTTCAATAGCTTTGAGAAAGCAAGATTGTTAAAGTTTTTCTTTGAATTGTGGTTAAATTATGAGGCAACTAGGAAAGACCTTACTGTGTGGACATCCACCTCTTTTCCTAACCTGAACTCTAAGATTAAGGTCTCCTGCATACTTTGTGTTCTAAGCAACTTAAGGCGTCACAGACATTTTTCTCAGGGGTGTGTATAGTACATAGCAACCAGGCTCTGTCTTTGATCTGTCTTGCCGTGATCTTCAAGAGGAAGCAAAGTTCTCTAAAAAGCTAAGAAATCAATGTACGTGACTCTCCTTAATAAGCTTCTCCCTTAGTAGCTTTAGCTTGTGTGCAGTTGTCTCAGAATGAAATAGACGGAAAGTTTAACAAACCTAGTCCATCAGCTTATAGTCTGTTAAGCAGTTGGGTGGAATCCTTGCAAAGCAAAACAGAAGACATACATACAGAGCATACTCTACCAGTCTCTTCTACTGAAGGCAGCTATAAAGACTGCAAAGAATGAGCGGAACAGCTATCTAAAGACTCTGGAAGCCCGGCCGGGCGTGGCTCAGCAGTTGAGCGTCAACCTAGGATCCAGGCGATCGGGGTTCGATTCCCGGTCAGGGCACAGGCCCGAGCGGCGGGCTCGATCCCCGTCGGGGGCGTGCAGGAGGCAGCTGATCCATGACTCTCTCGTCATTGATGTTTCTATCTCTCTCTCTCCCTCTCCTTTCTTTTCTCTGAAATCAATAAAGATGTATTAAAAAAGAAAAAAAAGACTCTGGAAAATAAATGATAGCAGGTGGACTGGGAAAGAAGACCAGAATTTGAAGTGCCACAGAATCAGCAATCAGTCCCCTGTTCCCTGCTTTTTTCCCTTGGTGTTCCCCGACCTGTACTCAAGGCAGCTTGAAAACTGGAAGTGAGGTCCAGACACGGGTAGAGAGAGTTCTCGAAGCAGCCATCTCCTTCTGACTCGGCAAGCAGAAAGGAGGCTCCTGATGCTGAGGAGGAGCGGAGAAATCGTCTGGTTTTTCTTTTTCTCTGTTCTATTGTGCTCCACTCCCGGCACAATCCTGCGGGGCGGCGACAAGGCAGCAGGGAGGCCCAGCCGCCCCTGACGCTCTAAGGAAGGGCAGCCTCCCGCTCTGACTGGACGAGCTGTGGTCTCAGGTGGGCATGTGCCACCTGCTGCATTTCTGTCTTGCTGTCCTTCTGCCTCGTGGGCCCGGGTGTAGGTACACTCGTGGAAGCACGCAGCAGAGCAATGGGACTAAAGCTCCAGTTTTGTGATTAAAAGGATAAAACTTGGAGCCCTAGGGAGCCAGAAAGTACTGGAAATGTGGAGAAGAAGGAATTGGGACCTTGTTTATGAATCCTGAGCTTACCCACAAGATTCACATGCGTGGATCTGACCCTAAACAACACACCACAGACGTTGAGAACTAAACTATGGGAGAGATCACTGTCCCCATCACAGAGTGGCCACTGAATCATGCACATGGAGGGGCAGATCTGAGTCGCCTTATAAAGGCTTTGAAAACGGAACGGACATTGGAACCACACACACAGAAGTACTGTCAGAACATATGTCTGAACCCAACCAGGCTGATTGCCGACTAAAACAGAAACATCAGCACTCCCCGGAGGGTTGAAGGAAGACCCATAACATGATATCGAAAACGTCCAGAATGTAATCTGAAGTTACTTGGCATACAGTGAGCCAGGAAAATCTCAATTTTCACAAGAAAAGATAATGAAGAATTATCAGCGACAGAATACAGATGTTGGAATTACCAGGTAAAGACTTTAAAGCAGCTATCATAAAAACTGCCCAGAAGTAAGGCTGAATATTCTTGAACCAAACAGAAAGATACAACGTCTCGGTTAAGAAACAGGAGGCGCAATAAGGAGCCAGGCCTGACTGGGGCTTCAGGAGACCGGAGCGCCGTCCCTCCACCAGTGGCTGTTGGTCCAGCTCCTGGTCGGGCACGTTCCTGGCCGGATCCCCAGGCAGGGTGCACAGGGGAGGCAGCTGACCCAGGCCGCCGTCCCGGCCACCAATCGATGTTTCTCTCTCTCTCTCTTCCCCTCTCTCTAAAAATCAATACTTTTTTTTTTTCAAAAGGAACCAAATGGAAAGTTTAGAATTAGATAATATTATAACTGCATTTTTTAAAATGCGCTGGATGGCATCAACAGCAGAACTGAGAGGCCAGAGAAGGGAATCAGTGGGCTGGAAACTAGATCAAAAGCATCCAACCCGGCCCTGCCGGCGGGGCTCAGCGGTCAAGCATCGGCCTCGGATCCAGGAGATCGGGGCTGGATGCCTGGTCAGGGCACAGGCCTGGGCTTTGGGCTCGATCCTCAGTCGGCGGCGTGTAGGAGGCAACTGATCAATGACTCTCATCATTCATGCTTCTATCTCTCTCTCCCTCTCCCTTCCTCTCTCTGAAATAAAAAATAAAAATAAAAAAAGTATCCAATCTAAATGACAGGGAAAAAAAAGATTGAGGAAAAATTGATCAGAGCCTCAGAGACATATGGGATATTACCAAAGTTCTAACATTTATGTCACTGGCATCCTAGAAAGAGAACAGAAAAACTGAAGTACAGAAAAATTATTAGAGTAAATGGCCAAAACGTCTTAATTTTGTGGGAAATATTAATGTATAGATTGAAACAGTTCAGCAAATCCCAAAAAGCACAAACCCAAAGGTATTTATACCAGATACACTGTAATCAAATTGTTAAAAACTAAAGAAAAAAACCCTGGGAGCAGCTAGAGAAAGACAGGAGAGGAAATCATAAAGTTAAGAGTAGAAATTAATTAAATTGAAAACAGAAAATCAATAGAGAAAACCAAAAGCTGGTTCTTTGAAAAGATCAATTAACTGATATCTATGTCCACCTTTATCTCTCCCCCGTTCAATGCCCCGTTCTCTATGGCAGTCATTCATTCCTCTTGCCCTCTCTCTCCCCATTGCAGGGTCTCTTCCCTCGGGGTTGCCTTTATCTTTTCCCTCCCTTACCCCTTTTTCATTTCAAAATCTCCTTCCTACTTAACTCAGTAATATAAAAACTTAATGTTGGCTAAAATCTTTCCCAGCAGTTGTGACTCAGGCCTCTCCGCCCCCCTTTAGCAAGTCCAAAGTAGAAGCTATAAGGAGCTTCAGAGTAAAGGTGCTTCCAGTAGCCTTGGGTTAACCGTGGATCGATACTGAAAGAGGGTGTAGACCAGCGTTCTCTGTCCTGTGTGAGCCGTTTAGCTTGCACGTGAGTCCTCTATCCATTTATTCCCCCGCAGCACAGGGTGTCGCCGCAGGTCTGCGGACATGTTGCAGTGCAGATTTAAGACACTGGAAATGCACACCCGTTACCATGCCCTCTTGTCAAGGAGGGCACCTTTTTATACCTAGATACCACTTTCTTTCAGGGTGATAGTTGATTTGTTGTCATTAATTTGCCACATACTCACTGAGAACCAACAATGTGCTAAGCATGCTTAAGTCTCTGAGAAACTGCTTCTGACTTTTAAAAGAGGGTTTATTTGCACAGCGACCTCTTGAAATAGCAAAGCCTGCCTCTTTAGCATTCTGGTTGGAGCTTGGAAATAATCCCTGGTGTGTTTACAAAGAAGTAGAAAATATGTCTCCCTTTCGTAAAGGGACAAGTTAGGTCTAGGAGAGAGAGGCCACCCCTGACTGTACCTACAGAGTCAGCAGCTCCCTTCCTCATCAGGACACAGGCCCCATCTGAGCTCCCTAACATGGTCACATATATGGCTGAGGAGGCCTCGTTTTCCCTAGAGAAAGTGGAGCTCCTAAAACAAACTCTGGACTTTAAGACCAGACCATTCTCCCTGGAATAGGGGACACCTGAGTCTCCCTCCCTCCCCTTCCCCACCACACCCCAATGCACTGAGTCTATACATCTTCCCTGAGAAAGCAGCTGCTCTTCTGTGGGCAAGGCTACCTCATGGCAGCAACCCCTGCCTGCCTGGGCACTGTGGCCTAGCCCTGTACCTAGTCTCCCTCTTCAGACCGGCTTCCTTGCTAGCCCCAGCAGGCCCAGAGCCTAACCTGACCCGCCGCCTCCCACCAAGGGAGTCACTGCTCACTCTGAGAGGCTCATGGCTGTTAATACAAGGCAGAAGGGGGAGAGTTGGACCGGTCTTCGGGTTGGCATCACCCTACCACATGTTTCTTCGTGAATCAGGGTCCCTGTCAGAGATCCGACTGGTGAGGAGCCAGGAGCAGGCAGAGCTTCATACTTGAACCCTGTGAAGGCAAAGAGAATGTTAAGTCCTTTCCACGACTGAGCATGAGGCTGGTGGAGTGCAGAACATGTCCTGGACCCCACATTGCGTCTGTACGCCTAAGCTTCCTGATTTCTAACTGCAGCGACGTTCACCTGCACGCTTACCTTGGTAGACTCCCTGTGCTGACAACGCTTCGAAGCTACGGAGAGAGCTTGTTACAGATTCCAAAGAGGCTGCTTCCTTGGGTCTGATGGGCTGGGAACCAGGGAGCTAATTTTTAACAACATACCTGGGGTGATTCTGAGGCGGCAAGTGCACGAGCTGGCATTTGGAAACAATTGGTGTACATCAGAGCTCTGAATAAATTAAGAGATGAGGCTGGCTTGGCGTTCCCAAATCTTAGATGGTGATTTTGGCATTTAGACTACTCTGAGTTGTTCTGGGACCCCTAAGAGTCCAGTTATAATGGGCATATCACAGGGTTTTTCAGAACACCTATTCTACTCACCTCAAGTCACCCTCCAGAGCAGAAGCCCTGACAGGAGCAAAGCAGAGCCAGCTAATGTGAAAAAGCTCGGAAGCATGAAGAGGCATTTGAACAAACTGGCACTTCCTCCAAATGAGTCTCAAGAGCCAACTGTATTTTTAATTCGATCATTCAGCTCGCTCTCTATCTCCCCGCTATCTCGTATGCCTTCCTCTTAGCAGTCACTGAAAACACAAAGTTCCAAAAATGCTGGGCACATGCCCAAACCAGCATCTTCACGGAGTTTTCTATTTGCTTTTAATATTGCAAGGTTATAAGCTAAAATAAAAACTTCAATAAGGAGATAACAAAGCCATCATTGTCACTGATCCATTCATAAGGCCAAATTTTGGAATTCATCACTGTGCTACCACAAATACTTTCAAGCTACAGTTATACAAGAGCAAAAGAATGGAAACAAATTAAATAGCCCTCAACAGGAGGCTGATAAAATAAGCGATGACACATCCACACGATGGAAAATTATACAGCCCTAACAAAGAATAAGAAAGATTTTATGCCCTGATTTGCAAAAATCTTTATAGATATAATGTTAATTGAAAAATAATAGCAAAATGCAGAGTCAAGAAGCTGGCATATATATGTGTTTGTTTATATCTGATTATATGTGCATTTCTGGAAGGATATATTTTTTTAAATAGTGTTGTTTGCCTTTGAGGAGAACTAAGTGGTGGTATGTGGGGGGGAGAGTGTGTGAAAGAGGATCCTCATGTGCTCTTTTATATTTTGGTTAATGTATTGCCTATTCAAAACATTAAATTAAAAATAGATGTACACCAACAGCTCTTAAGTATCATTGTGGGAACACGGGTAATTGAATGGAGCTAAATGTAAAAGTATTTATATTTAGCTTTAGTCTGGTTTTACTTCTTTTTTTCAACAGATCCACCTCTCTAATTATGTTTTGCTTGCCCTTATTTCAGAGTAAACCTGAGTTATATGAACACACACCAGTCAGTAGAAGGAAGCAGCTAAGAAGTGAGTCACAGGAAAACATTTGCTTTGGGTGACCAATGTGCAAATAATGAAGAGTGCTTATGATCTGCAGCCCAGTTGTCCCTGAAGGTGACAGCATTAAAGCCAAGACCTGCTGTTAGTGTGCCCTGGAGTTTGCATACTCTTACCAGCAGTCAAAAAGTCTGAGTCAATCTGAAGTTATGGCAGTTGATTGCAGAAAACGGCCCCAAGTCTTCCTCTCTGTGTAGCCACACCCTTACTTGTAGCTCTTCTTATTAAGTAATAGGCTCTATTTCCTATTTGTTAACTGTGGACTGGCCTCTTGACTCACTCTGGCTAATAAAATGAAGCTAACGTAACCGTGTCTACATCGAAGCCTGGCGTTAATTAACAGGTCTTGCCCTCTTCATTCCCTCTTCTGGAACCCTGCCTCGGATGGGAGCCCAAACCTGGGCTAGCTGCTAAGATGAGAGACCCTACATGCACCCTGGCTGAGGTTTCAGAAATGAGACAGCCCAGCCAAGATCAGCAAAGTCTACCAGCCAACTGAGTGCAGGCACAGGAAAGAGTCTACTTAGGATCAGAACTGTTTGGCTGACCCGTACACTGATCACTTAAATAAATGCTTATTGTTTAAGCCACTGAGTTTCGTGGTGGTTTCTTATATAGCCTTATTGCAGCAACAAATGGCTGATACAGAACTCCTCTGCGCTCCTGGCTTTGGTCCTTCCCTTCCCCAGTACTCTACGGTTGCCTTCTGACACCCACCCTTCAGTCTTCATCATGTGTCAGATCTGTACTGCACAGTCCCTTACCTCAAGAAATGAATGGTTAGGTGGGAGAGCCCATAGGACTCAAGTATGCACGAGCAGCATAAATGTATAGGAGAGGAGCACTAGCCCGGTCCAGAGGTTCAGCAAAATTTACTGGCAATGACCCCTGAACTGTCTTAAAGGATGAATCGAAGTTGCTGGTGAGAGAACATGCAAGACAAAGGGTGCAACGTAGGGAAGGGCACGGGCCTGCGCGTGCAATACCAACAAGCAGTAACACGTTCCCTACACTTCTCTCCCACTTGGAAATGATTCCCTTCTGCATCTGCTCTCCACGCACCTCCCCCGTGCTCTTTTTCCTCCCAGGTCCCCCCAATTATAGTTTATAGTACAGTCTCTTAGAGCCTCGCTACTCAAAATGTGGCCCACAGACCAGCAGCTGTAACATCATCTGGGAGCCTGTTAGAAATGTAGATTTGTCAGCCCCACTCCAGACATGCAGAAGAATCTTCATTTTAACAGAATCTCGTGACGGCTCATTACATCAAAGTTTGCGAAGTGCTTCCTTACAACACTAGCATTAGGGGAAGGGCTGACAGCTGGCCCTATAGCTTAACCAGCCGTAAGTTGTGCAGAATGTAAGTCCAGCAGCATCAGCTCTATTGCTTGCACCAACTGCACTTTCAGGCTTCCTTCCAATGTAGCTATTTTTCTTGTCGTGTGTTATCTCCCTAATTAGATTGTAATCAAGGTCTTCCTTGAGCAGAAAGGAGATGCAGAGATGAGAGAAGCAGAATCTCCTCCCGAGGAGCATGCAGTCCAGTTCCCTGAAGATAACGTTCCCGATGAACTGCAACTTGGAGCCTCAAGTCTTGCTCTGCTCCTTGCCAAGGGGTGTCCCTGGGCAAGTTTCTTGATATCACTGAGCCTCTCGGTTTTCTCATCTATAAAATAGGGATAATACCACAGTTGCAAGTTCACTGTGAGGATGTGTACACAATGCTCAGCCCAGGACCTGGCACAGAGTCTGTGTTCTACACATAGGTCACATGAAATAGAGAGAAACAGATATGCTAACATTGCAGAAAAGGGAGAGGTTACAGTTAATTGAGGGAATCAGAACAGGCCTTGCAAAGGAGCTAGTACTAGAAATGGCAGGTAAGCATTTAGGCAGGCAGAAATAGTAGAGAGAGAGTTTTGTAGGTAAAAGAAATTAAATAAGTGAGCACAGTCTCCAAGAGGAGATTGTATAGGCATATTTGGGAGACCAAGAGCTCATCTGATTTTCTCTTTCTGATTTATAAATTTATTGATAGAGATAATCTTGTAAAAGGTTAAACAACTAGATCACTTTTTAAAGAAGTATGTATGCATTTTAAGCATTTAACAAGTTTCCTTTACTGCAGAGATTAAAATTATGGGAAATAAATCTCCCAGAAAACCTGGGCCATATGGTTACTTCACACTGTAGTTGTGCCAGCGGATTCAGCCGCCTGTTAGCTGCCTGCTGCCCAGACACAGTGGGGTGAAGTCAGGACAGAGCCCCCGCTTCCGCACGAATGCCGGTGTCTCCTCACGCTGACACACGCCCTCCGCCAGTTAAGAATGCGCAGAGCACTCGCCACGCTGGGAGCGCCTGGCTGTGACACCACCATTGGCAAAGTCAAGAGTCTATTTATGAAGATAATGGCAGTGCCCAGGCCAAGCCCCCCGGGGGAGAACCTTGGCTTCTAATTAGCAAGAGCAGTGTATTTTAATGAGGACTCCTCAGCAGGCAGCTGGCTCCTGCCTTGACTGCTGATGAATCTGGGGCAAAGGGAGTGTTGGCAGAGAGAACACAGAGCAGGTGAGGAGACCAAAATAGAGAGATGCTCTCATCTCTTGGAAACTTTAAGCCTTCGAATTATTTGATTTCCCCATTATTTGGCTGTCATTCTGTAGTCTGCGTCTCTGAGAGCAAATGGCTCTTAGGAGGAGACGTGAATCTCGGGTGAGCAGTGATGCAACCCCACGCATCAGGGTTAGCCACCTGGCCCTACTGCAGGTACAGGGAGCCCTTCCCTAAAGGGGAGTGGAGGCCCAGGAGTGTGGGCATTTGATCTCTCTTGGGCAGCAATCAAGCGATTGCTAAAAGGCCAATGGAGGGATCGGAATCTTTACATTTTTCTGAGTGGGCAAGAGAGAACAGCAATAGCTGGGGCCTCCATAAACCCGATGAAGGTGATCTAGTATCATCGAAGGTAATTTAAGCCAGAACTTCAGAGTCTGTTGTTGAATGTGAATGACATACCCCTAATGGATGACATAAAGAAAGCAGACCTCAGCATTTATGTTTATGAATTCTGACTCGGGGAGACTGATCTCCCTACTGAAAGGATGAAAGACCGCTCACAGGTGGGACAGATGCTCCAAGATGCATGAAGGACTTGTGGGAACACCCCAATGCTTTAACCGACTTCAAATGTTGAGTCCCTGCATCTTCCAAGAGAACCACTAACTCAGCTGAGCTCTAGGTGGTTGATGCATCAGGGACAATAAGAGAAGGATTGGAAAACTGAATTGTTTTCATAAATAGAAAATATTCTTAGAACTACAGGCCTATCAGTTTGACAATGAGCCCAAGCAATATAAACAAAGAGATTTTTAAAAAATGTTTGCAGGCAATGCGAAGGGGAAAAGGTGATCTTTAGAAACAGGCCTAACTAAGATCACTACAAAAAAAAGCCATGGTAGAAACTGTTAACTGCCCTCCAAAATCTCTTCTTTCCTCTTTTCTGTAGTAACAGAAACTTTAGCAAAGCTGATAGATACTATATTAGTTTCCTATTGTGACTAAAAAATCGCCACAAATTTAGTAGCCTAAATCACCACAGATTTATTTTATAGTTCTGGAGGCCAGAAGTCTGATACCCGCAGGGCTGTGTTTCTCTGGAGGCTCTAAGAGAAGGGCCTGCTTCCATGCCCTTTCTGGTGCCTATAGAGGCTGCCTCCATTCTCGGGCTTGTGGCCCGTTCCTGCATCTTCAAAGGGCCTCTGTGATTACACAGGACTCCCCTACATCACAAGGATAATCTCACGCGAGAGTCTTAATCCCATCTGAAAAGTCCTTTTGCTACCTAAGGTAACTCTCACAGGTTCTGGGGATTAGGACGTGGCTTTCCTGCAAGGGAGGGAGGGGGAATCATTTATTCAGCCTACCTGAGCTACCAAAAATAAAAACTAAATTTCCCAGCCTCTCGTGCATCTAGGTTTAGGCCATGTGAATGAGCTCTGGCAATGGATATGAGCAAAAGGGACGTATACCCTGAGCCATGCCCTAAAATGAGGATGCGTTATTTGCTAAAATGTGAAGGAGCGAGTCCTTTTGGACCATGCCGGTGAGGGCAGTGTGTGGGTGTGGTTCAGCAGCAAGAGCCTACGTCTCGGATAATCTCTGGGAGCAAAGCCCACATACCAGCTTAGCCTGTTCCATGAGAGGAAAATAACCTTCTGTCTTGTTTAAGTGAG
This sequence comes from Miniopterus natalensis, assembly GCF_054644295.1. Classification (NCBI taxonomy): domain Eukaryota; kingdom Metazoa; phylum Chordata; class Mammalia; order Chiroptera; family Miniopteridae; genus Miniopterus; species Miniopterus natalensis. The sequence continues at coordinate 1,088,481 of NC_142100.1, forward strand.
GCAGACAGAGTTACGCCTTACTTGGTACATTATTCTAGTAGAACAGGGAGCTATAACTGGCAGAGTAGTTTGGGACTTCAGCAGCATTTATCAAAATCTCCTATGATTTTCATGTGCTCAAGATAGAAAAATATGAATTAAAGCCAATAGGTAGGTTTATAATTGAGTGACCACAAAAGTACAGATTAATGGGTTAATATTAATCTCTACAGAGAAGTTTTAATGTTATGGCCTGTTACATGCTCCAGATAGGTCAGATGTTTAACACAGTCTAAATGTTTAATCTTCTTCCAAGGGCCTCACTTGTACAGACTGTAGGTGCAGGAGAATATGTCAGGAATGGCAACAGATGGTGAAGGGACTTAAAGCCACATCATATAAGGAGCAATGGAAAAACAGCAATAAAGATATGAGAGAGGCCTTCAGATATTTATTGATTATTTATTAGGTATAAGACACAATGCTAAGTGATGTGGGGTAGGAAAGATGAAAAGGACACATGTAGTTGTTTCTTCTCATAGAGGATGAAAGACATTTATGTAAATGTATACAAGGTTACCCACCAAAGACTTTCCTTGCGAGGTGGCTCAATAAGAACCTATTTTATGGGGGTTCTTTAGTTTCTTTCTACTTTATGTTTTGTTGCTCTAGCAAAAAGTCCTTTTATCCATCCCTGGTAGCTGACGACTCATCAGAAAGTGCTGGAAACATGTCTTACTCTGGCAAGAAATCGGCTGTGTTTCTAGGAATTGGTCCCGAACGTTCCAGTTACCATCAACCATAAAGCTCTTTAGGGGGCCTATTAGGTCCATTTACGGTTTAAAAAAAAACTGAATGAGAAGAATAAGGGCTTTTGAGAGTGAAGCCAAAAAAGGGAACGGGTAGGAAACTGAAGAGGAGATAGGAAAAGGTGGTCCTGAACTTGGGATGTCTATCCCTGAGAGTCAGACCAGTTGGACCATGACCCAGAGTCCCAGGGGCAGTGGACCCCAAGAGGCGTGGTGAGAAGTAAGACTCATGAGTGTCCTGTGCATGTCTTGGAGCTACGAACCTCAGGACCTCAACCTCTCAGCCCTTAATCAGGCCATGAGTGGGACGCTGGCCCTGTCTGCGCTTCCAGCACTCACCCACAAGCCCTTTGCCACAATTCCCCGAGTCCCTGATGAACACCAGAAGGAAACCATAATTGTTCTTGGTGCTGACCTAGGGCACATTATTGCCCTCTGATCTGGGAGTGCAAGCAGTGAGTATCCTGTTGCACAAGTAATTATAGCATAGGAATCATGTGGGTTCCCGGGAGCAGTGCCATTTCACCATCCCTGAAAGATAGCCACAACCTAGATAAACTGAAATATCATTCAAGTTTCCCTTTACGGACAGGCTCTGGAGAAATGTCTGATTTCTTTCTTTCTATGTCCAAATCTTAGGAGAGTTTAGAACAGTTTCAATTTTACCCATGAACAGCAACTTCTGTCCTCTAGTCCTTCTGTACCCTTTCCTGACCTTGGAACAAGCCTACATTCCCCCCCCCCCCCCCCCGGAGCCCTCAGCCTTCTTTCTACCTCCCGGGTCCCACCCTCCTGCAGTGGGGGTAAGTCGAAGCCTTGTGAAAGATGTGTGCGCAGCGCTGTGCACCAACTTGGCTGAGGACAGAGACCAACTAGAGACCATCAAAAAGTACTTCTCAGGCAGAAGAGTACTGACCTCCCCTTGGTCCCCAGCTCATGGAGGTGTCCATTGTCTAGCTCATAGAACTCTCGGGATGGGTGGTAAAATGGGACACGACCTCTATTGCCAATGACTACTCAGAGGTCACTGCCAGAAATCTGGGCTGACTCTGCAAGTTGCTCAGGAGCGAGAGCTCACCAACAGAATTAGAAAAATTATCATTTCCTCAGAAAAAAATTTCAAGTGATCTTGATAACATTTCCCAGCATTCAGGTTTTATACTGAATCCTGCTAAGTTCCACAAACACAGCGCCACCAGCTCCCATTAGCTGGATGCTTGCTGTGTTTCAGGATCTGTCCACACCACACGTCTCACCACTGGGGAAACTGCCGCTGAGGGCCCTTCAGTGGTCTGTGCAGTGTCACTGGGCTGAGGCGTGAAGTGGGATTTGAGCCCAGGTTTGTCTGATTCCATAGCATGTGCTCTTTCCACTGGTCATGCAGTACTAACAGCAAAGAAGAAGCTGTCTGAGTAGGAGTGCACTTGAATTTTTCACGTTGCCCAGCGCGTCATTGTCCTTATCACCCCCGGTGCCACTTGGTGCTGTGATAACTGGGAGAGGTTTCGGATCAGCCAGTTGGCCTTGGCCCACCTGCGTGCAAACACACACAGCTACAGAAATCCAAGAGCATACGTTACCGTCATGTGACTGGTACTTGGTGCAAAACCCACCCCTCCCACACAACCTGCAGCAAACCTGCTTTGAACAGTTCATATAGGGGACAATTGTCCATTGTTCTTCTGAAAGACAGGGGAGGAATTGCTACCCTCCTCCCTGGGGGTGGAGAGCAGGTAGAGATTGCTATGAATACCTCCATCTCTGCCAGGGCCCGTGAAGTATTGGCACACCCTGCAAAGGGCAGCAAAGAATTGAACAGACCCGAGTCTTATGTTAACTCCTGTGTTCTCTTTCTCGAAAGGGAGAATTCGTACACTCCTCAATCCAGTGTCTTGCACACACTAGAGAAGCCAAGTAAGTATTTACTAAACAATGAATACTAATTAGGCACCCACAGCATGTGGAGCAAACCAAATGACAGGATCCAGACTCTCTTATGATGTGAGCCCAAATCCAAAGCACCTAGTTAGAAAATTAGGAGTAGTTAGAAAATTAGATAATTGAAATGCATGGTTACTTTAGCAGTGTTACCATTCTGATATCATTCTGACCTTCCTCCCTGCCTCAGTTTACTTATCTGCAAGATGAAGAGTCTTGATTGGGTGGTCACTAAGATCTCTATAAGTTGGGTCTTATAATGTAACATGTATTTTTAGAGGAAACAAAATACAATAAATTTCTGACCAAGAAAATGAGTTTTTTCCCCCTGAGCTAAAGCAATTTAGGGAATTAGATCTAAACTGCTTCTCATTCAAATTTCTAATTTTTTTTAAGCAAACTGGCAGAAATGATGGTTTTTAAAACCTAGAACAAAAATTAAGTCATTTCACAAAATTAGAGCCATATTCTGAGAGGCACATTAATAATGGAGCAAAAGTACTGAATAAATAGCATTATCTTTGTTACTTAATAACAACAGGACACCAAAGAGGTGATTAAATTTATCTCCCTGACACAATTAACTCCATAACAAATGCAGTGTCATAGTGTGCAAAACATGCTATCTCCTTCCTTCCCCCCCTCCCCCCCTCCCCTCCCCTCCCCCCCTCTCCTCCCCTCCCCCCCCCTTTCTTCCTTCCTTCTATTTTTTGAGAGAGTAAGGGAGAGGGAGAGAGGGAGAAACATCAGTGTGAGAGCAAAACATGGATCGGTTGCCCCAGCACGCCCCTACCAGGGATTGAGCCCACAACCCGGGCACGTGCCCTGTCCAGGAACTGAACCAGCACCGTTCAGTTCACGGATGATGCCCAACGACCTGAGCCACACCGGCAAGGAGGTGTCTTCCCCTTCTAGTTCTAAAATGTTTGTAATGACATATAAAAAGTAAGTAATAGATGCCTAAACTGGGGCTTACTGGACAGCTCAAATTAAGCTGCATTTCTTTTTAAATTAATGTTTACTTTTAAAAGTAATAAATGCACACTGTAAAAAGAAAGAGCCAGTGACGCTGAATGGACAAAAGAAATGCTCTCCCACAGCCCCCCGCCTCATATGCCTACTTGTTTTCCAATTTTGAGACGTTTCCTCTGTATTTATTTCTATACTTGTAATTTGTGTATACTCTTCTATCTCAGCTTGCCAGTTTTAGGTAACATCTACTCATTTTTCTGTTTTAGAAGATGAGGATGTTATGCTTTATACGCCTTTCTTTTCATCTCTTTCATTATTGTTAACTTCAGTTTTTGTTAAATCTGTATACAACACTTACATTTTTATAGCTATATAAATTATGTCTGTTACTATTCATTATTATTATAGGAATAATAATTACTACTAGGAATTAAGAGTAGTGTACGATTATTGTTTGCTTTGTTGTACAACTTTCTGTTATCCCTAGAATTAATAATTATATTGCTTTTTTATTTGCTTAATTTTTTAATCTATGCTGAAAGTTATAGGAAAAATAGATTAGGTGATGAAATTCTATTGACATCCTAGAACCTCAGGCTAAAAGTAATAAGGTGAAAAGTAATAGGAATAAATATACATGTAGTATATTTATTATACTAAGTTCAGAAAATCAATTGCGTGAATATAAGCTGGAGAACAAACTTGACCTAAGTTTGAGAGTGTGTTCTTTCACTGGTCCCAAACTCCACATGTGTCAATAGTGTAATTCCATTGTTAAAACTTAGACTACATTAATTGAAATATATGCTCTAGAACAGGAAAGACAATAGTCTTAGTTTATTCGTGGTGTATCCATTGTGGTTTCACATTTTAAAAACAGCAAAACACACAAAAGAGTATAGAAAATGTATTGGCCAAGGTAATGAGAACTTGAAAAACATGTCATAAAAGAAATAGTTGAAAAAAATTGAGATGTTTAGTTTAAAAATGTCTTAGAGGGAAGATACAGTTATCTTCAAATATTTGCAGAGCTGTCATGTGGAAAGTGAGATGGATTTATGCCACTTTACTCCAGAAGTAGTGACGGGACCCACGTGTGAGAGTCAGGGAAGGAGACGGTCAGTGATCACAGGACTTTCTAACAACTGGATCCACTAACGATTGTCTCTCCAGCATCTACTCTTGTGGTTTGCTTTTGTTTCTTTGTTTGTTTGTTGTTTTTGTTTCTGTGTTTGTTTGATAATAGCATTTTAAGCTAGGCCTCTGACTGTCCAGCTGAAGGTTACATTTTCTGCTTTCTCAGTATGACCGTGGAGCTAGTTTCAGTGAGATATAAACAGAAATGACATGAACTGAAGCTAGCTAGTGGCCTTAGAAGGAAAAGAATGTGCCCTGTCTCTTCCCTCTCCCTCCCTATAGTCTGGAATGTCGCACAATGAATCTTCTTTCATATGTGGACAAATCTAGAATTTACAGAGCAACACAATGAAAGGAGATTGAGTTCCCAGTACCGATACAGAACACCATTTTCTCAGCCTTGGATTGCTTGAACTGTTAACTGAGAGAGAACTTCCCACCTGGTTAAAATTTCTACATGATTAAGTCACATATTTGGACCTTTGTTACATTAGTTGTAACCTATATATTAAGAAATAGAGCCCTGGCCAGTTTCGCTCAGTGGCTAGAGCGTCAGCCCGCAGACTGGTCCCAGGTTCAATTCCTGCCAAGGGCACGTACCTTGGTTGCAGGCTCAATCCGTGTGCGGGAGGCAACCGATCGATGTGTGCCTCTCACACTGATGTTTCTCACTCTCTCTCTCTTTTCTCCCTTCCACTCTCTCTGAAAAGCAATGGGAAAAAAATATCCTCAGGTGAGGATTTAAAAAAAGAAATAGAGATACCTTTCAAGTAGTGGTCTTCAGGAGGTCATCCTGAGTCCTCCCTTTTCCTTATTCCACTGTGTTTTCTCCAACACCAACAAGCAATTAACTCAGTTCTTACACTGCCCATCTGGAGATAGCATCAGCTCCCACAGGTTAAGGGCTTTTATGGACTTCATTACACAGGCATGACTGATTAAGTCACTGGCCCTTGGAGATTGAACTCATAAGCGCAGGCACGGCTGAAAGGGGCTTATTATGAATAACAAGACACTGTCACCTTTATGGTTCTGGAACTATTTCAGGAACCAAGGACAAAAGACCAAATACTATGACCAAAAAATGCTACCATTACTCCCGTTGCTTAAGAAAATCCAAGGGTCTGGGGAGCTATGTGCCAGGAACAAGAAGGAAGACCAAATATATATATTTCTTATAAACTTCAACATCATGCTCATTTTCGATCAATTGCTGTCTTACTGTCTCTGTGATCTAGTCACTTACCTTTGCCCGACTGCCACGTAGCTCAGGCTGCCGTCCTTTCTTGCCTCAGTTGCTGGAGAAGCTTCTGAACTAGTGCCTCTACCTCCATCCCTGTGCCACACAGCCTGTGTACCTCGTCTACCACATCTAAAATAATAGCTTATAAACCCAAGTCATAGCCTGTGCCTACTCGTCCTAAAAATCTTTCCATCGCTTCCCATTATATTTAAGGTAAGAGTCAATTCTTGCCTGGCCGGGCGTGGCTCGGCAGTTGAGCATCGACCTAGGATCCAGGGGACCGAGGTTTGATTCCCGGTCAGGGCACATGCCTGGGTTGTGGGCTCCATCCCCAGTCGGGGGCGTGCAGGAGGCAGCCGACCAAGGACTCTCTCATCATTGATGTTTCTATCTCTCTCCCCCCCCTCCATTCCTCTCTCTGAAATCAATAAAGATATATATTTTTTTAAAAAATAAAATGATTTAAAAAAAAAAAAGAGTCAATTCTTAAGATGCAGGATTAGACAAAATAAGGCTCCCTCCCCCTGCCTCCAAGATGTCTATATCCTACTCTCCGGAACCTGCGCATATGTTATCTGACATAGCAAAAGGTGCCTTGCAAATGTTGACTAAATTAAGGATCTTGAGATGGAAAAATTGTCCCGGATTTTCCCGGTGGGTCCTAAATGTAATCACAGGACCCTGATAAGTAGGAGGCAGGAGGAGAGAACTGGAAAAGGAGGCAGGAGCGAAGGTTGGGTGGTGTGCTTTGAATATGGAGAGTGCCACAATCAAAGAGGGCAGACAGCCCCTCGGCTGGAAAAGATAGGACCTTTGTCAATGCCTTCATTTTAGCCTTACAAGTCTCTTTTCAGACTTTATTCTTTCAGAACTTTAAGATAATAAATTGTGTTATTTTAAGGTACTAAATTTGTGGTAATTTGTTACTTTTAGAGGTAAGAACCCAACAAAGATGGCTTTCATTACCTGGTCTTCCTTGCATCCTCACCTCCTTTCTTTTGTCTTACTACTTTTTAAGTCTGACCTTTGATATAAATTCATTTGGGGAAACTTCACTGATCACAAGGACTGGGTTTGGTGCCCTTCCTATGGGCAGACTGCCCTGGCACTTGTACACATCACATCCTAACACTTAGTTTACTATATTCCTGAATTGTTTTGTTGAGAGTCCTCTCTGACCTTTGAAATGCATTACCAATCCTTTTCCTTGCAGAACTTTGTGTGCATCTACTAAGTCTCTTTTATATATATAATCAGCTTTATTATATATCTATTAGTTTTACTGAGATATAATTACATATCCTATAACTCACCCATTTAGACTACAAAATTCAATGGTTTTTAGTATAATCACAGTTTGTAATCAGCACTATAAAAACTCTAGATCATTTTCATAATCCCATAAAGAAGCTCTGGGCAGAGGATGGTGGCCTGGTAAACACAGTGCCCGCCCCGTCTCACCACCACATTGAAATTACAACGAAACTACAAAACAACCATCATTCAGAACCACCTGAAATCTAGCTGAATGGAAGTCCTACAACTACAAAATTAAAGAAGCCACATCAAGACTGGTAGGAGGGGCAGAGGTGCAAAACAGGCTGGTCAGACACCCACATGTGGTAGACTTTAATCAGGAGGGATATCTGAGCTGTGGAAGTCCTCCCACACTCCCCCAAACCCTGAGAAACAAGGAGTCTCAGCCTCACCCCAGACCCCTCAGCCCAGGGTTCCAGTGCTAGGGAGAGAAGTTCCCTCAATTTTGGGCTGTAAAAACCAGTGGGATTGTGGCTGAGTGAGATGGAGGGATATGGAGTCTCAGGGATTCCTCTTAAAAGGCCCATGCATGGAATTACTTGGATTTACTCCCTCTGAGCTCCAGTGTTGGGCAGCAGCTTGAAAGGAACCTGGGACATATGGGGAGGAGCTAAATTGTCTGGCATCAGGGCAAGATCTGGTGGGGGCCAGCTTTTCCCAGACAGAAGTGCTGGCAGAGGTCACTGTTCCTTTGCTGAGCCTTCCATGCCACAGAGCTGACAGGATGGACCATATCTGAATCTCCATCCACCTGGCTTACAGAGTTTGCCCCATCCTGTTGATTACTTGAAACCTTGCCCCACCTGATCTGTTTCCAGTGACTTTTCCATATGAATGGCCTGTCTTGGCTCATGCTTCAGACTTTCCTAAAATCTCTAAAACAAGCAGCATCTGGCCTCAGTGTGCTCTATACCTATCACTAAGTGGCCCCAGGTCCAGCACTAGTAGCAGCCTGCCTTGGTTCATGGCTTGGCCTCTCCTGGGCACCTCCAAGCCCAAAACAAGTAGCAGCCATCTGCAGATCACTCTGTAGTTAGTGCCAATGGTCCCAGGCAGGGAACAGGTAGTGGCTGACTTTGCTCCTCCCGGAAGGCCCCAGAGCCAGTGCACATGGTGGTCAGCTTCAGACCACAACAGATTATAACCCTACCACATCCACAAGTTACAGACTAAAGGGGTGGGCTTGGTGAGCACCAAAGCCCCACTGAAGCAAGTCCTGCTCCATAGGGTCAGCTCCTGAACAGCAGGTCTTCTGCTGTAGTCATGGCTGGTCCTCACAACCAATTGGCCTGGATGTCAATTCCTCCCAGTGACACCAACTGCAATCAAGGCTCAACTACAACAGAACAGTGCACACAGCCCACACAGGGATGCACCTGGAATGCCCAGATCAGGGGACTGGGGTGGCTAAGCCACTGGGACGTGCAGGATACCTACTACATAAGGCCACACTACCAAGTCTGAGAGACATAGCACATCTACCTAATACATAGAAACAAACACAGGGAAGCAGCCAAAATGCAGAGACAAAACAAACAAACAAACAAACAAAAAAAACTTTGCATATGAAAGAACAGAAGAAATTTCCAGAAAAAGAATTAAATGAAAAGTAAGCAAGCAAACTACCATATACAGCATTCAAAACAGTGGTTATAAGGATACTCAAGAAACTTAGGGAGAACAACAACATAAAAAAGGGCCAGTCAGAAAGGAAGGCTACACGAACTGAAATGAGGAATAATCAGCAAGGAATCAACAGTAGAGTAGAGGATGCCAAGACTCAAATCAGCAATTTGGAACATGAGGAAACAAAAACCACCCACTTGGAACAGCAAATAGAAAAAAGACTCCAAAAATATGAAGATAATGTAGAAGGAGCCTCTGGGACAACTTCAAGTTTACCAACATTTGCATCATGGGGATGATGGAAGGAGAAGAGAGGGAGCAAGAAATTGAAAACTTATTTGAAAAAAATGGTGACAGAAAATTTTCCCTAGCTGGTGGAAGAAATAGACTTACAGGTCCAGGAATAGCAGTAGGTACCAAACAAGAGGAACCCAAAGAGGCCCACACCAAGGCACATCATAATTAGAATACAAAAGGTTAATAGCAAAGAGAGAATCTTAAAAGCAGCAAGAGAAAAGCAGTTAGTTACTTATAAGGGAGTACCCATAAAATTGTTAGCTGACTTCTCAACAGAAACTTTGCAGGCCAGAAGGAAGTGGCAAGAAATATTCAAAGTGATGAAAAGCAAGGACCTACAACCAAGATTACTCTACCCACCAAAGCTATCGTATAGAATCAAAGGACATAAACAAAGTTTCTCAGACAATAAAGAGCTAAAGGAGTTCATCACCACCAAACCAGTATCACATGAAATGTTGAAGGGTCTTCTTTAAGAAGAAGAAAAAAAAGATTAAAAAATATGAACAATAAAAAGGCAATAAATACACATCTATCAACAATGAATCTAAAAATCAAAATAAACAAATAAGAAGAACAGAAACAGTCTCATAGATACAGAGAACATTTTGATGGTTGCCAGATGGGAGGGGGGTTAGAGGGTTGGGAGAAAAAGGTGACAGAATTTAGAGAACACAGTCAATAATCTAATAACTATGTAAGGTGTCAGATGGGTATGAGATTTTTTTCAGGTGATCAATTACTAAGTTTTATAATGTCAAATCCCTGTGGTATACACCTGAAACTAATATAATATTGTATGTCAACTGTCATTGGAAAAAAAAAATTAAAAAAAAAAAAGCTGTGGGCCTGTTGTCAGTCACTTTTCATTCCCTCCCAAGCCTCTAGCCCTAGGCAACCAGTCTTTTTTTTTTTTTCTTTGTCTATAGATTTACCTATTCTGGACATTTTATATAAATGTAACTACATAATCTATGGTCTTTTGGGACTGGCTTCTTTTGCATTTTTAAATATGCTCATCAATTGATGTACATTTTTGGCTATTATAAATAATGCTGCCATGAGCATTCATGTATACATTTTTGTGTGAGTATGTTTTCGTTTCTCTTGGGTACACACCTGGGAGTGTGATTGCTGGGTCATAGGTTAAGTCTAGGTTTACTCTCTCGTGGAACTTCCAGACTGTTTTCCAAAGTGGCCGCATTATTTAACATTCCCACTTACAATGTATGAGGATTCCCATTTTCCCTCACACTTACCAGCACCTGCTATTACCTGTGTTTTTATTATAGTCATCTTTGTGGGTGTAAAATGGCATCTAATTGTGGTTTTGTTTCACAATTTTCTGATGGGTAAAGATGTTGAGCTTATTGGACATTTGTCTCTCTTTTGAAGAAATTTCTATTCATATTCTCCGCCCTTTTTAAAATTGTGCTGTCTTTTTATTATTGAGATGTAAAAGTTTTAAAAAATATATTCTACATAAAAATATATACTGCATACAAGTCCTTTTTCGGATACACGATTTGTGTTATCTGCTGATAGAATAGTTTTACTTCTTTTTCTCCAATCTGGATGTCTTTTTATTTTAAATGTTTTGCTTAATTGCCCTGACTAGAATCTCCAACACAATGTTGAAAAGATGTGACAGGAGCAGACATCATTGCTGATCCCTAATCTCAGGGGAAAGCTTTCAGTCTTTCATCATTAAACTTGATGTTAGCTTGGGATTTTTATATACTTACCAGGTTGAGAAAGTACCCTTTTATTCTTAGTGTAATTGTTTTTATCATGTAAGTGTATTGGGATTTTTCAGTGTTTTTTGTTTTGTTTTGTTTTGTTTTGTTTTGGTATCAAATTGAGATTTTCATGGGGTTTTGGTCCTTTATTCTATTATGTGGCATATTACATTCATGATTTTCATTTGTTAAAACAATCTTGCAGTCCTGTGATAAATCTCGCTTGGTTCTGGTGTATAATCCATTTATATAACAGTGGCTTTGGTTCGCTAGTACTTTACAGAGGATTTTCGCATCTATATTCATAACGGGTGTGGTTTTGTAGTTTTGTTTTCTTGTGATGCCTTTGGACTGTGTCAGAGTAAAACCAGCCACACAGATGAGTTGGAGAGTGCTCCCTCCTCTTATATTTTGGGAAGAGTTTGTGAAGGGTTGATATTAATTTATCTTTAAATATTTTGTGGAATTCTTCAGTAAGCATATCTGGGCTTGGTACTTAATAATTTAAATGAATGAAGTCAGGGAAGTTAATGACCAGTCACTTCAACAGGGTAGCATATGAAACAGAGCCCGGTTCTTATCTCAGCCAGCCTAGAGGCTGCGGTGCCCAGCCTCTCTCACCAGCAACCTTCCTGTCGCCACCTCCACTCCAACACCATACACTCTGAAGAATCGAAAGAGTCTTTGAGGTATCACCCTTCACCCAAGGGTTCTTCAACAGCACCACAAGCCTCCAGGAATCTTACTTTTACATGCAGGCCTGTTCAGAGTGGTGTTCCTTCTTTCTCTTTTTTTTTTTTTCATGACACACACATGCATTCATTTTATTCACAAAACAGCCTGGTTTCCTAAAACAATACAAACTGCATGTTCATCAGCAGGAAGTTGGACATGGGCAAGGGGGCCCAAGCCTAAGGGGACCCACCCCCATGGGCAGGGGACCCACAAACAAGCCCTTTCTCCTCTCACCATCAGCCAGGCCAGAAAAAAAAGACCGACTTTCTCTAAGGGAAGCAGTTGTGGTCATGATCAGGACTATCGAGACACTGGCTCCCCAGATCTCAGTGACTAAACATACAGAACTCTCATTTTTGGAAAATCATTGTTGGGGTGGGGGGTCCCATTGTGGGGACTGTGGGTGTAGCACACCTGGCCTGGGCCCGGGGGCGGGGAGTCTGCTCCCTGCCCTCTGTGAGTTCCTCAAAGCGGCTCTGCCCAGGTGGATGGACTCAAGAAGTTTAAGTGAGGGTGGAGTAAAACTGTGCTAAATTACAGTAGTGCTTATTAGGAACTAGATTTCTAAAGGTTACAGAAAATGTATGTTCTCTGCACAAAAACGCATCTCCTGCACAGAGAACATTGACAAAGACACAGGGGGGAAGCTGTCCAGTCTCTGCCCAGGGAAGTCTCAGTACTTTATAGATTGGTCTTTACCTCTTTTTTGTTGTTCTTGGGAAAAAGCAGTTAAATTCTTTTTCTTCTTACACTAGGGATATGGAGATGTTTAAACAACATATATATATGAAATCTGTGAGAGAATATTTCTGGTTCTAGAGATGGTGCATCTGCTTGTCTTCCCCAATCCCTTTGGTGCGCTTTCATTATTGGAAAGTATTTTCTCTTTATAAAGAACAGCAATCAGATTCTCTACTAATTTTAACCATGGGAATTAGATGACAAGCAACAACTACTAAATGACAAGCAACAACTCTGTTTCTTCCTCCATACAACAGCTTTTCAAATAATTCCTAACAGTTTTAGTTCCCCCACTCCTTCCCCAGATGTTGTCTGAGTTTTCCCTAGTCATCTGTGTTTCCTAGTGATGCGGATGGCCCCTACCTTCAACTCTTTTGTCTTATGACCCTCAGAGTCATTAAAATATCCTTAGGCAATGGAAAGGAAAACAAAGGTATCATGGCATACGTTTGTTTTAATTTGCTAATTTAAAGGCCAGTAATAAAGTTATAGGACCAGAAAGACTGCGGCCAAGGTTATAGTAAAAAAGTAGGTATATAAGTCAAGGCTTTTTGTTGCAAGTGAAGATCCCATCTGGGACTTGCTTAAGCAAAAAGAGAATATCTCATCGGAGAGCAAAGAGCCTTCTTTCCATTTTGTTCCAGTCAGGAAAGTTCCAGTGAGGATTGTCCGTCCCTGCATCAGAGAGTCAGAGTTGGTAAAGGGAGGTCAGCTCTGCTTGGATCAGGTGGCTGAAGGAGGGCACAGCATGACCAGAGTAGAGGCGAGCACTCCTTCCAGAAGGAAAGGGTGCTGGGAAAACAACGTAAATGTGTCCTACAGTGGGTGAGCCAAAAGTAGAGACCATTATAATATTATAAGAATAAAGTTGTCCCTGGCTGGTCTGGCTCTGTGGTTAGAGCGTCGGCCTGTGGGCTGAAGGGTCCAAGGTTCAATTCTGGCCAAGGGCACACACCTCGGTTGCAGGCTTGACCCCGGTCCCGGTCGGGGTGCATGCAGGAGGCAACCAATCGATGTCTCTCCCCCCCTTCCACTCCCTGAAAAAGCACTGGGAAAATACCCTTGAGTGAGGGTAAAAACAAAACAAAAAGAGTAGTGTTGATAAGACAGCACCAACACTGAAAACCCTTTTCATTAACTAATCAGTACATATGGTTTTTTATTTTTTTAAGGGAGATAAGCAAATAATAAGGAAACAATAAGATGTTGAGTGTATTGAATCTTTAATTGATATCTACTAAATAAAATGTAATATTTTGTGGTAGACAAGAATTGTTTAAATACATTTTATGTTAAGTTTAAATATGTGTGCTTATGACATGAGTTAATGGATGTATGAAGGTACTTTGAAAATTAAAATAGAAACAATTTCTGACCACACTAAGGTAGAACAGAGCTGACTGCTGACGGGGTGGGACGGTTCTGAAGGGCCCGTTCGCTCTCCTGCCCTTGGCAGTGCTCCTGGGGAGGAGGCACACAGGTCATATTGGTGGGTGACACTCAGGCTGCATTTCTAATGCACTGTTTTCTCAAGCACAGGAAAACCCAGAGGAAGATGGTTCATTTGTCCAATTAAAGGTGGGCTTTCACTGAGTGCTGTTCCAGAGCCCACAGACCACAGGCATATACACATTAGTCGCTTCTCACAGCCAATAAGGTGCTGAAATGTCAGCAAGCAGTGCCGCAAAGTGGCTCTAGTCTCTGTGTGGTTGAAGCCTGGTAACAGCCCGAATCTGACCACACACACCTGAACAGTGTCCAAGGCAGCGCATGAGAAGAAGTCAGCCAGTGTCGGATCCGGGCCAGTCAGCTTTCTAAGAAACTGTGCCAGCAAGGGGCAGGGGAGACCCTTGCCAAGAGAACGCCTGCCTTCTCATGAAGACATAATGCATTGGCTGACTGCATGCTCCCACTGGCCCAACAGCAATGTCTCCTGCTTCTTCAAGCCTAGAAAGCAGTTGCTGTCACTGGGGTTCCTTGAGCTAAAGGAAGATCAATGTGGCCGCCCCATAGATAACTGGGGCTCTTTGGATAACTTGTTACATTTTCTCAAAGGACTTTAGTTGTTTACACAAAATAGAAAAATGCTGTTAAGCATTGAAACTTTTAAAAAAATACATGTCTTTATTGACTTCAGACAGAGGAAGTGAGAGGGGGAGAGAAAGAGATAGAAACATCAATGATGAGGGAGTCATTAATTGGCTGCCTCCTGCACATTTCCTACTGGGGGTTAAACCCACAACCTGGGCATATGCTCTGACCAGGAATCGAACTGCGATCTCCTAGATCATAGGTTGATGCACAACCACTGAGCCACGCCAGCCAGGCGAGCATTGAAACTTATGATATTGACTTTCTAAGGGGAAGTGCTGTAGGTCTTTTTAAATCAATCAGCAAATATTTATCAAGCAGTTACCACCTGCAAAGTACTGTGCTAACCTGTTGTAGATTCACAGCAGTGGTATAATTAAGCTGTACACAGCATGAGATTAACTATTTCATAAGCAATGTACCTAAGTTTATATATCAAATACACATTGTCTTCTTCAGAACAATTACTTCTTAGTCCAATGGTGTTATCTGTATAGAGAGAATTTTCAAAAATCTTTCTTTTGGGCATCACCACCAGAGCCTATAGTACATTTTTTTTTTTTTTTTTTTTTAGTACAGTATTTTCAGTGTTGCAAAGCTGCTAGGAATAGAGGTAAGATAAAATTGAGAAGATTGTTTTTTGATGAAAAAAGAAATAAAGTTCAGGGAAGCTTTATTCATAACAGCCAAAAACTGGAAACAACACAAATCCATAAGCTGATGAATGGGTAAAAGTGGTATATTCATACAATGAATATTATTCAACAATAAAGAGAAAGGAAATACCAATGCAGCTACAGCACGGATGAAACTTAACAACATTATGCTGCTTTGGGTCGGAACTTCAGTTGGTTGGAGCATCAACCCGATGCTCAGGGGTTACATGTTTGATATTCAGTTGGGGCAGGTACAAGAGGCAACCAATAAATGCATGTGTAGGTGGAGCAGTACATCAATGTTTCTCTCTCAAATCAATTTAAAAAAACATTATGCTAAGTGAAATAAGCCAGTCTCAAACAATTACATACTATTTGATTCTATTTATATGAAATATACAGAAAAGGCAAGTCTATAGAGACAGAAAGTCATTGCTAGAACTAAGGGTGGAAACAAGTGATGGAGATATTTTAAAATTAGATTGTAGTGAGATGGAGTTAAGCAAGTTATTAGAAATAGGCTTCAGGGTAATGGTTATAAAAATGCTCAATGAAATTAATGAGAACCAAAGACACTAAGGTCAAGGAACTCAGTGAAAACATGAAAAAAGAGCTAGATATGATAAATAAGAACCCAGCAGAAATGAAGAATACTATGTCTGATATCAAGAATACACTGGAAGGAATTAAAAGCAGGCTCAATGGACACTCAATCAGAGCAGCCAAAAGAAAAAACGCTTAAAAAGCATGAGGCTACTTTAAGGGAACTTTGGAACATCAAGCAGCAAAACAACATTCACATCATAGGGGTTACAGAGGGGGAGGAAAGTCAGCAAGGGATAGAGAACCTGCTGGGAGAAATATTGACAGAAGACTTCCCTAGGCCGGTGACAGAGAAAGCCACAAAAGTTCATGAAGTAAAGAGGGTTCCAAACAAGAGGAATTTCAAAGAGACCCACTCCAAGACACATCATAATTAAAATGGCAAATATTAAGGACAAATAGAGAATATTAAGGGCTGCAAGAGAGAGACAAGCAGTGACCTACAAGGGAAACCCCATTGGGCCAACAGCAGATTTCTCCACAGAAACACTTCAGGCCAGAAGGGATTGGCATGAAGTTCTCCAAGTAATGAAAAGCAAGAACCTGCAACCAAGACTGCTTTATCCAACAAGGCTATCATTTAAAGTTAAAGGTAAAATAAAAAGCTTCCCAGACAAAAGAAGGCTAAAGGAGTTCAGTACCACCAAACCAGCATTGCAAGAAATGCTAAAAGGACTGCTTTAAGAAGAATATTGAGAGAAAGGTACATCAGCATAAAGGGGAAAAATGGCATTAAATAAGTATATATCAATAGTAACCTTAAATGTGAACAGAATAATTGCTCCAATCAAAAGACATAAGGTAGCTGAAAGGATAAGAAAACAGGACCCATATATATGGTGTCTACAAGAGACCCACCTGAGAGCAAAGATTGACACAGGCTGAGAGTGAAGGAATGGAAAAAAATATTCCATGCAAATGGAAAGGAAAAAAAGCAGGAGGAGCAATACTTATTTGACAAAATAAACTTCCAAATAAAGACCATAACAAGACAAAAAAGGTCACTACATAATACTAAAGAGATCAATCCAACAGGAGGAAATAACCCTTATAAATATATATGCACACAATATAGGAGCCCCTAAATTTATAAAAAAATTCTTGGGGAACTTTAAAGGGGAGATTACCAGCAACAGAGTCATAGTGGGGGACTTTAACACCTCAGTGTCATCATTGGACAGACCATCAAGACAAAACATCAGCAGGGAAACACAGACCTTAAATTATGCACTAGATCTAATGGATTTAATTGACATTTACAGAACATTTCATCCCAAACCAGCAGAATACACATTCTTCTCAAATGCACATAGAACCTTATTAAAAATAGACCACATGTTAGGGCACAAGGCAAGTCTCTACAAATTCAAGAAGATTGAAATTATATCAAGCATCTTCTTGGATCACAATGGCACGAAGCTAGAAATCAATCACTAAAAAAAAACCCTCAGCCTGGCTGGGCGTGGCTCAGTGATTGAGTGTCAACCTAGGATCCAGGTGATCCGGGTTCAATTCTCGATCAGGACAGACGCCCAGGTTGCAGGCCCAATCCCCAGTCGGGGGCGTGCAGGAGGCAGCTGATCAATGACTCTCTCATCATTGATGTTTCTATCTCTCTCTCTCCCTCTCCTTTCTTCTCTCTGAAATCAATAAAGATATATTAAAAAAAAAACAAACTCAAAAATATTGAAACACATGGATGCTAATTAGCATGTTATTAAACAATAACTGGGTTACCAATGAGATCAAGGAAGAAATCAAATACTTCCTGGAAAAAAACAAAAATGAACAGACAACAACCCAAAATCTATGGGACACAGCAAAAGCAGTCCTGAGAGGAAAGTTCATAGCAGTACAGGCCTACCTCAAGAAACAAGAAAAAGATCTAATGAACCATCTAACACAACAACTAAAAGAATTAAAAAGAGAACAACAAGAAAAGCCCTGAGGAAGTAGAAGGAAGGAAATAATAAAGATCAGAGCAGAAATTAATGACATAAAGGCTAAAAAAACAATACAAAAGATCAAGAAAACCAAGAACTGGTTCTTTGTAAAGATAAACAAGATTGATGAACCTTTAGCCAGACTCACCAAGAAACAAAAAGAGAGGACCCAAATAAATACAATAACAAGCAAAAGAGGAGATATAACAACGGGCACAACAGAAATACAAAGGATTGTAAGAAAATACTATGAGCAACTATATGCCAACAAACGGGACAACCTGGGTGAAATGCACAATTCCTAGAAATATACAATCTTCCAAAGCTGAATCAGGAAGAATCAGAAAACTTGAACAGGCCAATAACAACTAATGAAATTGAAGTAGTAATCAAAAAACTCTCAGCAAACAAAAGATGTATTTACAGGGGAGTTTTACCAACATTCAAAGAAGAATTAACACCTATTCTCCTCAAACTATTCCAGAAAATTCAAGATGTGGAAAAACACCCAAGCTCTTTTTATGAGCCCAGCATCATGCTAATCCCCAAACCAGATAAAGAGACTACAAAGAAAGAAAACTACAGGCAAATATCCCTGATGAATATAGATGCTAAAATCCTTAACAAAATATTGCAAGTCAGATCCAGCAATATATTAAAAAGACCATACACCATGATCAAATGGGATTTATCCCGGGGATGCAAGGCTGGTATAATATTCGTAAATCAATAAGTGTGATACATCACATACACAAAATGAAGGACAAAAATCATATGATCATATCAATAGATGCAGAAAAAGCATTCAACAAAATCCAGCACCCATTTCTGATAAAAACTCTCAGCAAAGTGGGAATAGAGGGATCATACCTCAACATAATAAAGGCCATATATGGCAGACCTACAGCCAACATCATACTCAATGGGCAAAAACTAAAACAATTTCCCTTAAAAATAGGAACAAGACAGCATTGTCTGCGTTTGTCACTCTTATTTAACATAGTAATGGACGTCCTTGCTACAGCCATCAGACAGGAAGAAAACATAAAAGGTATCCAAATTGGAAAGGAGGAAGTAAAACTGTCATTATTTGCAGATATATGGTATTGTACATAGAAAACCCTAAAGAATTCTACAAAGTACTACTAGATTTGATAAACGAATTCAGTAAGGTAGCTGGATACAAAATTAACATCTGAAAATAGACAGCATTTTTATACACCAACAATGATCTCTCAGAAAGAGAAACAAAAAAAGATAGCATTTACCATTGCAACTGAAAAACAAGATACCTAGGAACAAACTTAACCAAGGATGTAGAAGACCTGTACTCTGAAAACTATAGGACACTGAAAAAAGAAATAGAGAAAGGTATAAACAAGTGGAAAATATACCATGTTCATAGATTGGAAGAATGAACATCATTAAAATGTCCACACTACCCAAAACAATCTATAGATTCAATGCAATTCCTATTAAAATACCAACACATTATTTCACAGAGCTAGAACAAATATTCTAAAAATTTATGCAGAACCAAAAAAGACCCCAAATAGCCACAGAAATCTTGAGAAAGAACAGAGTTGGAGGGATCATTTTACCAGATATCAAACTGTATAAAAAACTACTGTAATCAAAACAGCCTGGTATTGGTACAACAGACATATAGATCAATGGAACAGAACAGAGACCCCAAAAATAGATCCACACTGTTATGGTCAGTTAATATTTTACAAAGGAGGCAAGAGCATACCAATGAAGTAAATACAGTCTCTTCAATAAATGGTGCTGGGAAAATTGGACAGGAACATGCAAAAAAATGAAACTAGGTCACCAACTTACTCCATACACAAGAATAAATTCAAAATGGATAAAAGACTTAAATATAAGTCACGAAACCATAAACATCTTAAAAGAAAACATAGGGAGTAAAGTCACAGACATCTCACATAGTGGAATTTTCACTGATACATGTCCTAAGGCAAGAGAAACAAAAGAAAAAATAAACAAGTAGGATTACATCAAACTAAAAAGGTTCTGCACAGCAAAAGAAATCAGCCTCAAAATACAAAGGAAACCCACTGTATGGGAGAACATATTGGCCAACAATGCATCTGAAAAGGGGCTAATTTCCAAAGTGTGCAAAGAACTATTGCAACTGAACAAGAGGAAGACAAACAATCCAATTAAAAAATGGGCAAAGGACCTGAATAGACAATTCTCCAGAGGGCATACGGATGGCCAAGAGACATTTGAAAAAACGCTCAATGTCGCTAATCAGAGAGATGCAAATCAAAACCACAATGAGGTATCACTTCACACCTGTCAGAATGTCTACCATCAACAAATCAACAAACAACATGTGCTGGCGAGGGTGTGGGGAAAGGGGAGCCCTAGTACACTGCTGGTGGGAATGCAGACTGGTGCAGCCACTATGGAAAACAGTATGGAGGTTCCTCAAAAAATTAAAAATGGAGCTGCCGTTCGACCCAGTGATCCCACTCCTAGGAATGTATCCTAAGAATCCTGAACCATTCATCAGAAAGGATATATGCACCCCGATGTTCATAGCAGCACAGTTTACAATAGCTAAGATCTGGAAACAGCCCAAGTGCCCATCAGTAGATGAGTGGATAAAAAAGCTGTGGGACATTCACACCATGGAATACTACGCAGCTGTAAAGAAGAAGAATCTCGTACCCTTTGGGACGGTATGGATGGTCCTGGAGAATATTATGCTAAGTGAAATAAGCCAGGCAGCGAAAGACAAATATCACATGATTTCGCTTATACGTGGAATCTAAAGAACTTAATAAATTGATGAACAGAATAGATTCAATGACATGGAAGCATGGATGAGACTGACGAATGTCAGAGGGATGGAGGAGGGCGGGTGGATGGAGGGGGAGAGAGTAACCAAAGAATTTATATGCATATATGCACAACCCAGGGACATGGAAAATGGTGGGGAGAGGGACTGGGGAGGGGGAAGGAATGGGGTGGAACGGGTCATTGGGGAGAAAAAAGGACATCTGTAATATTTTAAACAATAATAAAACTTAAAAAAAAAATTAAATAGATAAATAAAATTTTAAAGAAAAAAAAACACAATGAGGTAACACTTCACACCTGTAAGAATGGCTGCCATCAATACATCAACAAACAAGTGCTGGGGAGGGTGTGGAGAAAAGGGAACCCTGGTGCACTGCTGGTGGGAATGCAGACTGGTGCAGCCACTATGGAAAACAGTGTGGAGTTTCCTCAAAAAATTAAAAATGGCACTACCATTTGACCCAGTGATCCCATTTCTAGGAATATATCCTAAGAATCCCGAAACACCAATCAGAAAGAATATATGCACCCCTATGTTCATAACAGCACAATTTACAATAGCTAAGATCTGGAAACAGCCCAAGCGCCCTTCAGTAGATGAGTGGATAAAAAAAGCTGTGGGACATTCACACCATGGAATACTATGCAGCTATAAAAAAGAAGGGTCTCTTACCCTTTGAGACAGCGTGGAGGGACATGGAGAGTATTATGCTAAGTGAAATAAGCCAGCCTGAAAAAGACAAGTATCACATAATCTTACTCATATGTGGAATCTAAAGAACAAAATAAACTGATAAACAAAATAGATCCAGAGACATAGAAGCATGGAACAGACTGACAAATCTCAGAGGGAAGGCAGAGGTGGGTGGGTGGATTATAAGGGATTAACCAAAAAACTTATATGCATATATGCATAATCCATGGACACAGACAGTAGTGTGGTGAAGGCCTGGGGCAGGGGGGGTGTAGAAGGGGCAACGTGGGAGAAAGGGGGACATCTGTAATACTTTCAACAATAAAGATTAATTTTAAAAGTTTATCATTAAATTGAAACTATCTAGCCCTAGCCAGTGTTGCTCAGTAGTCAGAGTGTTGGCCCTTGCACCAAAGGGTTATGGGTTCATTCTCCAGCCCTGGTCAGGGTAGCTGTGGAAGGCAACCAACTGATGCTTCTCTCACATCGATATTTCTCTCTCTCTCTCTCTCTCTCTCTCTCTCTCTCTCTCCCTTTCTCCATCCCTCCTTTCCACTCTATCTAAAAGGAATGGAAAAATATCCTTGGGTGAAGAATTAAAAAAAAAAATTGAAACTATCTAGTAGATGTGTTATGAAAGACAGCTTTCAGAAAATCCCTTCACTGAAGAAGAAGGGGCAGCATGGAATTATCGCAGAGGAATTATGAATAATATGGCGATGGCCTCTTTTCATTCTGGCTTTTTGGCTTTATGCCCAACAGAAAATAAAGGCAGATTGAGGAACTGAGAGTATGCAAGAATAAACATACGAAAGTAATAATTGTTCATGACCAGTCTGTGCCAAGACACTTTCTTTTTCTGTCTCACAGGTGTGTCTCTAGGTACTATCTAGGGCAGCGGGAAGTTAAGCTGGGGAGATGGTTCAATGCACTGCCCCTTTCAATTTTAAAATCTAGACTGTAACCACCAGGTAGGTTGTCACCCCCAATCAATGGTCCACCCTGAAGTACAAGGAGTTCTGAGAGCAACCAGGCAGAGAAAGTGACCTCTGGCCTCTCCTCAATGCTATCGAACCCATAGTGCTCCTTTTCCCAAACTGAATACACATCGAACTCCACCAATGTTAAACCCACTTTTGATGGGAAAATTTAGAAAAATCTTCAGCCAAGTGGACTTAGAGACTAGAGTGGGTAGTTGTTCTCAAGCCTTCCTTCTGAGAAGTGCCTTTTTCTCACACTACGTGGTTATCGAGAGCATGTGTCTTCAGCTAACCAGAATACCCCATCCTATTGGATATACCAAGACTGGCATATGACCTCACGGGGTCCTCTTCAGGAACTTATGCAGACTAAATGATATGCTAAGATGAGGTTCTCTCTTCTCTCTTTACCTTTCAGGATGATACAAGCCAGGGCCAACTGGTGATCATCTTCACTGTCATCTGGAGAGAATGTGCCTGTAGAAGCAAGAGACAGTGAAAACATAGTCCTTATATTGTAATTTGAACCCTAAATCCAGCTGGGCCTGAAGTCAGGTCACCTCTTTGACTTCTTGATTATAGAAGTGTAATATTGTGATTTATAAGAAGATATAACCATGCACTGCATAACAACATTTCAGTCAATGACAGACTGCACATATGATAATGGTTCCATAAGTTTATAATGAAATGGAAAAATTTCATCAAGTGGTGATGCCGTAGCCCTGGTAAAGTGTCAGTACAACACATTACTCAGGTTTGTAATGACGCTGTGTAAACAAACCTGCTACACTGCCAATAGGATAAAAGTCTAGCTCAGTCAACAACATACAGTATTTAATACTTGATAATGACAATAAGTGACTATGATACTGGTTTGTGTATTGACTATGCTATACTTTTATCATTATTTTAGAATGTGCTCTTTCTACATGTTTAGAAAACCGTAAGACAGCATGCTGTGTTACGACTAGGGCGGCTTCATACATCCTGTGCTTACTACATGTCTTGACGGCATCATTTTCTCTTGTGCTTGATTTAATCTCGTGTTGTTTTGTACAATAATATGCTATAAAGGCTTATAGTGTAGGAGCAATAAACTATAGGTGTGTAGTGACTATACCACCTAGGTTTGCACAAGTGCACTCTGTACTGTTCACACAACGACAGGGTTGCCTAAGGATGCATTTCTCAGAACATATCCCCATCATTAGGTGGCACATGACTGTATTGATTTGGTCTTTGTCTCTATTTTTTGGCACAGAGTTTCTAAAATCCTTGGAATTTCTTAAATGATAACAGAGATAAAGCTATATTTTGTTATTTATAACAAGATCTTTTTGCCCGGCCGGGCGTGGCTCAGCAGTTGAGCATCGACCTACAATCCAGGCGATCAGGGTTCGATTCCTGGTCAGGGCGCATGCCTGGGTTGTGGGCTCCATCCCCAGTCGGGGGCGTGCAGGAGGCAGCCGATCAATGACTCTCTCATCACTGATGTTTCTCTCTCTCTCTCTCCCTCTCCTTTCCTCTCTCTGAAATCAATAGATTAAAAAAATAATAATAAAATAAAAAAGATCTTTTCAGCCACACTTAAGTTTATATTAATCAGGTGACTTTGGAAAGCCCCTATAGTTGCCAGGGGAACCAACCATGCGATCAGATGACTGAAACTCCCCAACCCTCTGACTTCCAAGGAGGAGAGAGAGCGTGGTGATTAAATTAATCACCAATAACTAGTGATCTTATTAATACCGCCTATGTAATGAAGCCTCCATAAAAACCCAGGAGGATGGGCTGGGAGAACTTCTGGATTGGCGAACCAGAAATTATGAATATGCAGGAGGATGGTGCATCCCGGACTTTATGGGGACAGAAGCCCTTGTGCTCAGGGCCCTTACAGACCTCACCCTCTGTATTTCTTCATCTGCTATTCACTTATATCTTTTAATGTCTTTTGTAATAAACCAGTAATCTAGCAAGTAAAGTTGTTTTTCTTTGATTCTGTGAGATGCTATAGCAAATTCAGTGAACCCGAGATGGTCATGGGAACCTCTGATGTATAGCCGGTTGATCAAAAGCACACGTTAACAACCTGGACTTGCGATCATCTGAATGGCTGGGGGGAGGGAGGCAGTCTTGGGAAACAGCCTTTAACCCATGGGATCTGAAGAGGCAGAGCTAAACTGAACTGCGAACACCCAGCCGGTATCGCAGAATCACTTGTGGTGGGAAAAGTACTTCAACCCCTCCATTTGGGGACCGGGAATGTGGTAGTCGTGGTGAGTAGAGGAGGAAAACAGATTTTCCTTTACAAAGAAGCCAACAAATTCCCTTAACACTTAACCTAAGTTTTAGTTTCTAGACTTACATTCAAAAGACTCCTGACTAATACCAGAGGAGAGGGACAGCGGGAGATCAAGCATTATGCCTATTTTAATTTATTCCCTCTGTACTGTTGAGCTGCTATAACAGAATGCCATAGACTAGGTGGCTTATAAACAACACTCGTTTCTCACATTTCTGGAGACTGGGCATTCCAAAATCAAGGCACCAACAGATTCATTGTCCGGTGAGGGCTTAGGTCCAGGCTCCTAGATGGCCAACTTCTTGCTGTGTCCTCACATGGGAGAGGGCCAAGAGAACTTTCTGTGACCTCTTTTTATCAGGAAAGACACTAACCTCATTATAAGGGCCCCTTTTAATGACAAAATGACCTCCCAAAGGCCCCACCTCCAAATGCCAGCACATTGGGGATTAGAGTTCAGCATATAAATTGAGGGGGAAGGAAAGGGGAGGGACACACAACCACTCAATCTATTGCAACCATCTACCACGAGTTGGACCTTATTTCTTAGATATAAGAGGGTGGCACTTATGGACATTCCCTCCACCCTACTGCTCTCTCTTCTAATTTTTATTAGCCTTGTCCCTTAACCCCTTTCTTCTCCTTCCCTATCCAACCCCCTTTTCTTCTGGAATCCACCTACTTCCCGGAAGAAGTAGTCACATTTTAGTCCCTGTAAGCTTTGCTCTTGTACAGAGTAAATTTCACACTCAGTCTTCATGGGCAGGTGGCGCCGTGCCTACTCTCAGCGCCGCTGCTCTGCAGCGGGGCAGAGTCGGGAGTCAGAGCTCGCCCGCTTCCCCTGGAAAGGAGGCAGGTTAGTATCAGTCTTGATAGGTGAAAAAAGCAGACACAAAAGAGTACATACACTGAATGATTTCACTTATGTGAAGTCCAGAAAGAGGCAAAATTAATCTATGGGAACAGAAATCAAAATTGTGGTTGCCTGTGGAGGGAGGGGTGGGTAATAGAAAGGAGCGTGGAGAAATTTTCAGTGTGCTGGCAATTTCTACAACTTGATGGAGCCACTGGATACACAGATAATTGGTCACAACTCACCAAACTACACTTAAGGTCTGTGCATCTTACTTTATGTAACTATACCCCAATTAAAATAAAGTTAAATAAATAAAAGGATACAATTGGTTGCCTCTCCCAGTGTTATGCTCCTTCACATTGGAAGTATTCAAGTTTGATTCCATGCTTGCCAGAGACGCTGTGGACGGTTCGGTGTGAGTCATTGTCAAACACTGTATTCTAAGACCCTGACATATGTGATCCTGAACGAAGCATTCATTTCAGAAAAGGCAAAACTTGCCTTATCTTCTATCTCAGAAGGTAAGGATAAATAAAATATATAAACATCTGCTTAGAAACTAGATAAGGAAATTAGATGAGAAAACAGATAAGGAAATTTATGCTACCAAACACTTTGAAGTATTTTACAATGTTTATATTTTTCTTTTCTGAAATTCTTTCCCTATCTAGCCTTCTCTCTACTTCCCCTCTGACACCCCAGCCCTTAGTCATTCTGTTTCTGAATCTTAGAGTGTGGGTTGTTTGCACATTTCCTTTGCTAAACATCCTCCCACCACCGCTTCTCATCAACTCTGCCCTCTTGAAGAGTCTGCAGAGTCCACAGCACCAGCGAGACTTCCCTATAAGCATCCTCCCAGAAGTGTAAGCTCTGTGTCTACCCAAGGGGTATCTACAGCACAACATTCACCCTGGGCTAAATGATGCCAAGGTTCCTTCCACCTCAAAGATTCCAGTTCTTTAAACATGTGATGCCAGACTATAAAAATGAAGAGAAACAGTCAAGCTGTCAGCAGTAGCATTTTCATCAGGTTCCGTGTGAAGTGAACTGAATGAAAGAAAATGACTTCACAGCTAGTAAGTGATAAAAGACTTCACAGCTAGTGAGTGATAAAACAGGGCTTCATTTCCAGGTCTGCTTGACTCCAAAGTCCATGCTCTTAATCACTACACTCTACTGTGTCCCAGAAAGAAATTGCCAAAATCATTTTGCCCTTTCTCTTGATTCCAGATACTCCAACCAGCCCAAGCTCCCAAGCTCACCAACTGACCAAACCGACCACTATTTTCAGGTTATCTGACAAGAGGAGCCTACAGCACTCTTCAGTGACCTGTTTCAGTGTCTCTGCTGTCTTCAGCCAGGATAATGTTCTTCGTACTTAACCTGAGTCCTCTCTACTCTTGTTTTATCATTAGTTGATGAGCTTAAGGCTCATTAATACTAATACTTTCAGTGGAAGCAGAAGGATGCAGAAACTGCTCTGTGAGAATTTTTAAAATACTGGTTCTTCCGCTATGTGTGTTTTCTCAGGTTGCTATCACAGTGTACTCTAAAACCATGTACAGGGATACTGAGGAAGGGACATGGTGAGTCAAGAAGCAAATGTTCATTAAAGAGAGTGGGAAATGGGTTCATTCTCACTAAGGTGTAAGCAGAGTAGACCATGGAGTATGTTGTAACATGAAGGTATGGTTGATCCAAAGAAAATACAAGGGACTAATCTAGCAGACATAGAAACTAGATAGGAAACCATAGCAAGTTATGCTGAAGTTTTGCAACAGTTTCTCCCCTTCGTCGCTTTGTCTAAATAAACCAAAACCATGCCAAACATATGCAGTACCCAGTAGGAACTCATTTCTCCATCCCCTCCTATTCTCTTTGGTGCGTGTGGCTGTGTTATGGGGAAATCCTTGCTTTCAGAAACAGTGCTGTGAGAGGCCAGATTATGGGTCCCTCTTGCTCAAAAGCCTGACCTCAATCCTCCGAGTTGCAGCCCAAGGTGACTCAGGCCACTGAGCTGGGGAATGGGAGGTTTTAAAACTATGATCCAAAAGCTGGTAAGGGACAGAGCATATATTGAGAACTGCATCCATAACTTAGCAACAGTTAGTTGGTGAGTTTTTCTTTTACTCTCTTTCCATTTTTTCCAATCAGATGTGAGAAATGAGACTCAAGACAAGGACATTGTTTATAGAGAACAGAACAGAAAGAAAGAAACAATGCATGGAGTGTTATCCGGGGCAAAGCTGAGCAAAGAATTATGGTGAGACATTCTGGTCAAGGTGAGCCCTGTGAGGTGAGATACAAGTAAAAGGAAAGAGAATGAGCCAACTGTTTGTAACACCTGCCTCAGGTGGTTTGTAAGGATAAAGAACAGAAACTGAAGTAGACTGACATGTTTACACTTTCACTGCCAGTTTAAATGAACACATCAGCTCCAGCGTCTTGCCTCCTTGCCTATACGACATATGCTTTGCACAAGCCCAGAAACAGGAGCTAGGTTTTCCGACTGTTGCTCAAGTTTGTAACGTTTCCAAGCTTACCTCAGGGCAGATGTCTGTTGAGCAGACGGGATTGTGAAATTTCCTGAGGAAGCCTTTGGCTACAACAACAAACAGGCCACCCAGAGGTGGGGCCAGGTGGGACTGCATTTGAGCTGGGAGGGACTTTCAGCACTTGCACCTCAGTGTGCCAGCTGGTTATGGAAGGAGACCAACACTGTGGGCTGGTTCAATTTGGGTCAGAGGCCTTTTTGAATTTAAATGATCCGGAGAGAGATGGAGAGGATTATAGCAGTCAGACCGACCAACTACTTAGTCTACTACAGGGATCTGCACTTGGGGATTCCCCAGATCTAGGAGCTGGTTCTTAATTTGGAAGGCTCAGAAACTCAGTTTTATCACAAAGCACGTGCCCTAATTTGGGTCCTAATCAATTTCCTGGCTATCATCCATTTGCCTTTAAGACAGTCTCGTCCCTTCTCACCCTGCTCTGTGCTCCCAGAGGCTGACCGTATGCACCACGTCAACAGAATCTTGGACCCTCTGGCTTTCAGCTGTCTTTGGCCCATTGGAGGCACTAGGAGATCATAGTGTGGCAAAGAAAGGAAGTCAGGGGGACTATCTCCCCAATTTCCTACCTTCCAGGAAGCTGTGGGTAACCATGTCCCTGTGCCGAAGGCCCCAGCTCCTGTGGGCAGCCGCCTTCCATACAGCTCCCCTCTCTGGCTTCTAGTAACCTCTTCTCTGTGTCCCTTCAGGCCTAAGGGAGGTAAGAATTCCCCCCAGTCATTAGGCTCAAATACCACACTATTTCTTGCAAACTTTTCACACTTTGTAAATGCAGCTTTATTAAACTCTCCTTAAAATATCCTACTACATGTGCCATTGTAGACCACTTATGATATTCAGTCAGCCAGATTGATATTCAACCGACACCTGTCAAACTGAAAGCAAATTTATATTCCATCTACAATTTTATCTTGAAATAAAAATATGTTCAAAGAGAACTTTCAAAACTCTTAATTTTATCCTGTGCACTATGCCTCCAATTTAAAAAAGCTGCCTTCAGATGGATGGTAGTGTAAGGTAATATTATTAAATATGTATAGGTGTATATATGTTTGCTTTTTTAGTCAACTGTGTGAGAATATAAAACTAAAACTGTATTAAAATAGGAAAATAAGAAGAGTAACTGAATATTAATAGCTGATAGTACAGTAATTCAGAGCACAGGCTGTAAAGTTAGAGATTAAAATCTACCATCTCTTAGCTGTGTGGTCTTTGGAAAGTTACTTAACCTCTCTAGGTCTTGTTTTTTCCAACCCTAAAATAGTCATAATAATTGTACCAACTTCTTATGGTTGTTGTGAACATTAAATGAGATAATGTACATAAAATATGAGTACGTTGAGCACTCAAAATGCTAGCTATTATACTATGTGTTGAAGTTCCAACCCTTAGTACCATGAAATGTAATTACATTTGGAAATAAAGTATTTAAAGAGGTGATTAAGTTAAAATAAGACCTTTAGGTTGAGCCCTAATCAAATGTAATTGGTGTCCTTATAAGAATAGGCACAGATACCAGGGGTGAGTGTACCCAGGGGGATGACCATAGGAGGACACAGTGAGAAGGTCACCTGCAAGCCAAGGACAGAGACCTCAAAAGAAATCAACCCTGCTGATACCTTGGTTTTGGATTTCCAGTCTCCAGAACTATGAGGAAATAAATTTCTGTTGTTTAAGCTGCCCAGTGTGCATAACCTCACAGCCAGATTTTAACAGCAGCAACTCTCTTGGCAGATTCTGCCACACATGCAGACAATTACTAAACATTTATTAATAACAAGGCATAGTAAGTCTCATCTCTCTTAGGTGTTCTCCTCACACCTTACTTGAATGTGCTTTAGTACATGCAAACACACTTAAAGTTGGTAACAGGTAACCAGAATCCTTGGACCCAAGCACAGGATTAGTTAGAGAACAAGATTCTGTTGCCATCTCTGAGGCTAGAGGACTTGTTATACTCCTACACCTGTTCATGCAATGGATGGGTGGGTCTATACAGTATTTTTAACATGCCACATCTTGAATATTTCTAAACTCACTAATGAGAGTTCATTTCTAATATTCATTAAGCTAATTAACAAGCCACTAATGAAAATCCATTTTGAATATTTGTTAAATTACTTCTATTGATTGAGGTTAGAATACCCCAAACACTGTATTAGCTACCTCTAGAGGTGGACTTTCTGATTCGAATAAATTCCTGATGGGGGCAAATGACTGTCCTGGGGCTTTGCCTAAACTGACCCAGTGATATACCATGTCTAGACTGAAGTACCTTAAATAAACTGCAGGTGTGAACATTCCCGCTGAAGGAGAATCCACAGTTCTAAAGAAAAGCACAACCCTCATGTGTGTTACTTTATACCACATACTCCACAACAATACAACTTCACTTCTGACACCAGAATTGTGGGCTTTCCACAATGAGCAATATTGTGACACCAGGAAGGTGCCTTACAATTTATCTCAATACTAACGTCTACCTGGAGATCACATGGGATCCCACAGGTTAAACATTCAGACTGCTCCCCTCCATGTCAGATGCTAATTGGTCACCTGTGCTTCTGACCAACCACCAGTAGATTGAAGGTTCCCATGACCCCTCCTGAGGTTTTATTAATTTCCTACTCAAATTAATAAAATTAATTGGGTCACAGAATTCAAGAAAACATTTTACTTACCAGTTTATTACAAAAGGATATGACTTGGGGAGTTCTGGTCCAGGGGGCAGAGTAGGTAAAAGTGGTACTCAAATCCTGCAACAACCACATCAAAAATACAACTAAACTACAGAACTGCCTGAAATCCAGCTGAATGAAAGTCCTACAACTACAAATTTAAATAAGAAGCCACATTGAGGCAAGTAGGAGGAGTGGAGAAGAAAAACAGGCTGGTCCCAAACCCATGTGTGGTAGTTTAAAATCGAGAGGGATATTTTGGCTGCAGAGGTCCCCCCCTGAGGAGTGAAGGGTCCCAGCCCCACACCAGGGCCCTCATCCCAGGCTTCCAGTGCCAGGAAGACAAGCCCCCATAACTCTGGCTATAAAAACCAGTGGGAATTGAGGCTGAGGGAGACAGAGGGCTGCTAAAGTCCAAGGCATTCCTCTCATATATATTTATATATATACATTGATTTCAGAGAGAGGAAGAGAGGAAGGGAGAGGGAAAGAGAGATAGAAACATCAATGATGAATCATTGATCAGCTGCCTCCTGCATGACCCCTGCTGGGGACTGAGCCCAAAACCCAGGCATGTGCCCTGACCAGGAATTGAACCTCAATCCTAGGTTGATGCTCAACTGCTGATCCACGCAGTTGAATGCCTGGGGCCCCAGGCATTCTACTTAAAGGGCCCACAGGACTTACTCAGACTCACTCCCTCTAAGTGCCAGCACTGGGCAGCAGCTTGAAAGGAACCAGAGACATAAAGGGAGGAACTGAATTGCCTGGCACCAGGGCAAGAACTGGAGGAGTGGGGAAGGGGACAGCTTTCTGCCAGGCAAAAATGCTGGCAGAGGCCACTATTCCTTTAATGAGCCCTCCGCACATAGAACCAACAGGCAGGCACCATATCTGAGTCTCCACCAACCTGACTCACATTGTTTGCCCCATCCTGGTGATTCTCTGAGACCCTGCCCCACCCAAGTTGCAGGCCCATTTCCAGTGGCTTTTCCATACAATTGGCCTCTCTTGCCTCATGCTTCAGACTTTCCTAAATCTCTAAAACAAGTAGCAGCTGGCCTCTGTGTACTCCCTATATCTTGCTAAGTGACCCCTGGCCCATAATTAGCAGCAGCCTGACTTGGTTCACAGCCTGGCCTCTCCAGGGTACCTCCAAGCCCAACACAATCAGCTATCTACAGATTGCTCTGTAGTTTGTGCTGGTTGACGCTTAGCAGGGCACAGGTGGTGGCTGACTTTGCACCTCTCAGGAGGCCCCAGAGCCAGTGCACCTGGTGAACAGCTTTAGACCACACTGGATTATAACCCTACCACCTCCACAAGTGACACACTTAAGGGGCAGGGTCGGTGAGCACTGAAGCCCCACTGAAGCAAGTCCTGCTCCATAGGGCCAGCTCCTGCACAGCAGCTCCTCCACTGTAGTCACATCTAGTCCTTGTAGCGTATTGGCCTGGGGGCAAATCCCTCCCAGTGATGCAAACAGCAATCAAGGCTCAACTACAACAGGATAGTCAGTGCACACAGCCCACACAGGGGCACACCTGGAGCACCAAGCTCAGGTGGCTGTGGAGGCTGCACCACTGAGCCCTACAGGACACTAACTACACAAGGTCACTCTGTGAAGTCAGGGAGATGTAGCAGCTCTACCTAATACATTGAAACAAACACAGGAAAGCAGCCAAAATGAGGAGAGAAAGAAACAGGATCCAAATGAAAAAACAGAAGAAATCTCCAGAAAAAGAACTAAATGAAATGGAGGCAAGCAAACTATCAGATACATAGTTCAAAGCGATGGTTATAAGGATGCTCAAGGATCTTAGTGAGGATTTCAACAGCATGAAAAAGGGCATAGAGACCATAAAAAAGAACCAGTCAGAATGAAGCCTACACTAACTGAAAAGAGGAATAATTTACAGGGAATCAACAGTAGAGTATATGAAGCTGAGAATCAAGTCAGCAATTTGGAAGATAAGGAAGCAAAAAACACCCAATCAGAACAGTAAAAAGAAAAAAAAATCCAAAAATATGAAGATAGTGTAAGGAGTCTCTGGGACAACTCCAAGTGTACCAACATTGGCATCATAGGGGTACCAGAAGGAGAAGAGGAAGAGCAAGAAATTAAAAACCTATTTGAAAAAATAATGACATAAAACTTCCCTTACCTGGTGAAAGAAATAGACATACAAGTCCAGGAAGCACAGAGAGCCCCAAACAAGATGAACCCAGAGGCCCACAGCAAGACACATCATAATTAAAATGCCAAAGGTTAAAGACAAAGACAGAATCTTAAAAGCAGCAAGAGAAAAGCAGTTAGTTGCTGGAGTCCAGCCCCAGCGGTCCAGGGGTCCCCAAAGGTGTGGACAGAGTCGGCGAAGAATGAAGGACACGGAGACAGCGTTCAGAGCATCAGGACAATCAGCTTCTCCTTTTTTATTGCCTTGTTACAACTGTATTTATACTATTTGATTTTATTGCTGGTTAAACAACATGACATCATGCTTTGTTCCGATTTCTGTTTTTGCCTTTCACAGTTAATGATTATACCTTCTTATCTGACCTTTGCTAAAGAATTTACATCTGTTTAGGTATGTTAATTTTAGTCTTATCTGTTGTTTATATTTCTATAGGCTATTCTACAGGTTAATCTCTAGTTTTTTATATTCTGAAGTTACTATTTTATTGCTCTACCATATAGATAAAAGGAGAATAACTAAGCCAGCTTTTCTTATGTAAAGGTTATGCAAGTCCTAATGTGTGATTGTTTTTAGCTATGGTGATTGACCGCCTGTCTGGCACCTAGCCTTAGTCTCTCCATTTACATTCCCCGCAGCAGTCCATCCTCATTGTAATATTCTGTGTATGATAAGGGCTCAGGTGTAGATTGAAATAATCTCTTTCCTAGACTGCTCTTTCCTTGTGGGGATTCCCAGAGTTTTCCATTAATATAAACATCCCCCAGTAAAACATTCCTTAGTGGGAACTTACTGGTGGACTCCCTGTGGATTGCCCTGTGCTGCCGAGTCAGCAGGGGCCCCAACCCAGGCCTCTTCCCTGGTGGGAAGGTCCCCGGGGTAGTGGGCCTAACAAGTCCTAACTCTTCTGTTCACAGTCTGAGTCTAATTACCTTATAGGCGCCACATGATATCTTTGTAATACTTGGGGCTTTTACGGAATCATTATCTTTTCCAGTTCTATCCAACTCCCCTGCTAGGGAAAAGTCTCCAGCTAGGGCAGAACCCTTTTCTGGTGAAGTGACTCAGGTAAGGACACAGAGCATCAGGAAGGGGAACAAGCACAGAAAGAAGGATATGCCACACACCAAGTGTCATGGAGCATTTGCTGTGCAGATGTCTCCTCCTTGAAGGACTGTGTCAAGCAGCAAGGATGGAACGGCTTCCGGCAGTTAGTTACCTACAAGGGAGCGCCCATAAGATTGTCAGCTGATTTCTCAACAGGAACTTTGCAGGCCAAAAGGGATTGGCAAGAAATAATCAAAGTGATGAAAAGCAAGGACCTACAACCAAGATTATTCTACCCAGCAAAGCTGTCATTTACAATTGAAGGAGAAATAAAGAGCTTCAAAGACCAAAAAAGGGAAAGTTCATTGCCACCAAACCAGTATTACATGAAATGTTAAGCGGTCTTTTTTAAGAAGGAAAAGAAAAAGATTAAAAATATGAACAATAAAATGTCAATGTCTATCAACAATTGAATCTAAAAATAAAAATAAATGAACAAGCAGAACAGAAACTGACTCATAGATACAAAGAACATCTTGAAGGTTGCCAGATGGGAGGGGTGTTGGAAGAATGGTAGTTACAGAATAGTCATGGAGATGTGAAGTACAGCACAGAGAATATAGTCAATGATATTCTAATAACTGTGTGTGGTGTCAGATGTGTATGACATTTATCAGGATGACCACTCAGTAAGTTATAGAATGTCTAATCACTGGGATGCACACCTGAAACTAATATAATATTGTATGTCAACTGTAATTGAAAAATTTTAAAAATAATTTTAAAAAAAGGGGTGGGAAGATATGACTTGGGAACAGCCCAGGGGGAAGAAATGCACAGGGCAAGGTATGGAGAATGCCACAGAGGTTCAAAGCCCTCTCTGGTGCACCCACATCCCTACATGTTCACCAATTAGAAGCTGCTGGAACCCCACCTTTTGGGGAGTTTATGGAGGCTTCCTTACATAGGTATGATTGATGAAATCGTCGGCCATTGACAAATAATTTAACCTCCAGCCCCACTCCCCTCCCGCAAAGTGGGAGGGGAGTGGGACTGAAAACTCCAACCCCCTAATCTTGGTTGGCTTTTCTGATAACCAGGCTCTGTCCTAAAGTTACCTAGGGGCTTTCCAAAAGTCACCTCATTAACATAAATTCCTTTTAGGTCGAAATGGGCTTATTTTGAATAAAAAAAGACATCTTCATTGCTTTTTTCACTTTGGAAATTCCAAGGGTTTTAGGAGCTCTGTGCCAGAAATGAGATGAAGACCAAGTATACAGTACATTTATTACAAATCAGAATAGTTTAGATAGCTCTCCTGTTCCATTGATGATGGAAGGTTTTCCTTATTCACAATTGCTATATTGTCCGTAGTTTACTTTTAAATACTATAATATAAACAATGTCAGGTACTTGTGTATAAAGTAACTCTAATTAATGTGGGAGTATACAGTTAGCATCTGAAGGGTCCGTGGCAGGATTCCTGCTCTAAGTGGGACCAGTATTTGAAGCACCCTGGTCAGGGATCCATGCTGCCCAGGTGGTTGGCTCCACCAAGAACTTGCAACATCATTATCTAGATCTAAATCAGATGATGTGTGAAGTAACATACGAGATATTAAAAATACTAGAAATAAATTTTCATTGGTGAAATCAATGCTGCTGTGGAGGAAAAGGGGCCACATACTAACCTGACAGCTCAGGGGAGGCCAGCATGGAGGCCTTACAAACTCAGAGACGTAAAGTAACCACATAGGATGGTCTGAAATTAACACTTCCTAATTAAAAGCAGATTATGACGGGTAGTCATGTCCTGGTCATGTATTTTTCCCTAATAAAGATCAATCTTCACCTTAACTGAGCCGTCTGTTGCCTTTTTTGCATCTACAATAACATACCTGATAACATACCTTTCGAATATCAAAATAATCTCCTTCTTTCTGGTCCCCTCGAAGCACAAGTACTACACCAGAGCAGAGACCACAAATGCCCTCATCACTATTATTGAGTTCATTGTTAACTATTAACTATCCTGCGCCCACCTATGTAAAAGAAGTGTGTCTACTCATTTTACTTTTTATCCAACACCAGAGGTTTCCCACTTTGCTTTCTCTCATCTCCCTGATCTGTCACCCATAGAACCCTTTCTGCCTCCTCCTTTGACTGTGATGTCTAATATAAGGTGCAAAATTACCATTCTCTGGAGCATTTTCTCAATCTGTTGAGATTTTGCTTCCTGGCAATTGTCATCAGTTTAGCTCAAATAAACTCATAAAAAAATTCTCTACAGGTTTGAGCATTTCTTATGTTGATACTGCTTAAGAAATAGGGTGCCTGAATGGACTTATATGGACAAGCTACAGGAATCCAGTAAAGAGCAGGCTAACTTCTCCAGGGCTGTGCTTGGGGCAGCCTCACCTGATCTTTCGCCCTGTGCTGAGTGGACTCTGTTGCCTGACTTGACCAGGAGTTTGGTGGGTCCCTGGCTTCAGAACAGTGCTTCATCTTCCTGGGGCCCCTGTTTTCTGCAGGGTTTAGAGGTGAGATACAGGCCTGAGAGCAGGGCCTGCCTGTTTACTAAGACATGTTTGTGTGTGGGACAGAACCAAATTTGAGGTTTTACAGCAACATATCACCTGGTTGTGAGGTCAAAGGGACACATACAAACCTGAATAAAAACCTGACAGTTGCTGGTCAAGATGATTTAGCAACAATATCTTTAACCTGAACTTTCCACAATAACAGTAGGTATCATTTAGTGAACAAGTTTTCTGTGCCACGGTTTGATCTAAACCCTGGATGTGCATAATCTCATGTAGTCCTTTAAGCCTGCAGAGGTAGGCAATCCATTTACAGATGAGGGAAATTATGCTCTGAGAAGGTGTCTGAGCTAGTCAGTGGCACATCTGGGATATAAACCTATGTGAGTGGGCTCCTGAGTGTCCAAACTAACGCCTCCAGTCTCCATGATGCTCCCTGATGCATGGTAAGCCCAAGTCAACCTCTGGTTCCGTTTATGTGAATAAATGTTCTCGGAAAGATTAAATCATGAAGTAGAAGAGGGGTGGAAGCTTGAATCTGACTTTAGTAGGCAGGAAAAACAAGGACACAGTGGGTGCTCCCCTACTGGGAGGTGAATAAGGCAGATTGGGGGAGTGGGAGTCATATTCCATGCTCGGCGGACTGTGCAGTACTCCATGGCGTCATTCGCTCAGAATAGAAGCCTTTTAGAATTAAGGATAGTCTTAATTTGCTCTTTTGGGGGGGTTCATTTACATAATGTTAGAATGCAAAGAAAATTTAAACACAAAATTCACTGCCAATTTAGCATTTAAGTTCTTATTTAAATAACCACTGAAAGGGAGAGGGTTCCCACCTGGCCCTCAGTATAGGTTGCTGGGAAGTCTCGCTCTGGCATTGTTTCAAACCCCAGATGAGAAGGTATTTGCCTCTGAGTAGATCTGTTGGTATGATCCAAACCCTAATCACTGTTTTAGTAATTTATTTGGTGTGAAGGATTTAGTATAATTTGTTAAGTGCTCTGAGAGAATGTATTCCTTCATTCATGACCTCTTTAAAAGCACTTGCAGTTGTGAGTCTGGTGGGATGATCATTTGAACAGGTGTTAATTCAGCTGATGACATGATGTACAGTTTTGTGTGATGGATTTGGAAACGGCGGACAGTGAGAGAGACGATTTGCTGTGCCCTGTGAAAGATCCCATGCACAGTCCACAGATGCCGTCAGGTGCTGCAGCAGGGAGCAGATGAAGCAGCGATGTGGAGAATGTGGCTGATGGAATAGCCCCCCTCCCCCACTGAAAACCACAGCTCCAAAGGTCTCATTCTGCACAAAGTTCTCCCCGTCTCACCTTCCTTAAACCCATGAGCATCCTTTTTTTTTTTTTTTTTAAATAACAGAGCTCTTTCTGTTAAAAGGTAACCTGGGGCATATTATAAATGCTCCCCAGACAGGAGCGAGGGGAAATATTTCTACAGAAAGAAAGGTGAAAGCAAAGAAAAACTCTGGTCGGATACAGCTTAAAGCTTCATTGGCTTGTGACTGGTTTTGCTTAGGTTTTGGTTTGTTCAGGTAGGCCTCCATGCATTAGAGCCACTTCAGTCTAATGGCCTCCTTGTTTAATTAATTTAACACTGTATTCACATATTCCTGCTATTTTTGTTTATCCCCAACCCACTGTGGGTTCTTAGTTTCACACAGAAAAGGGTTCAGATGGGAGTCAGCATAGAGTTTACAGTGAAAGAGTTTATTAGTAAAGCAGTGGGACAGAGTGGCTACTCAACAGACAGCGCATCCAGTGGAATTTACTCCTTTTATTGAGGCTTATTTAATCAAGGGGTAGGATAGTCAATAAGCAGGAGGAATATTCAGGACTTTTCCAGGAGGGAGGGGTGGACTTCTTGAAAGAGCCCGGAGGCCACGTTGAGTCCTTATATATGCTCTCCCTTTCTGATTATGAGAGTGGGGCATGTTGTTTTAATATATTACAATGAGTGTAAAATGAACCTAGGAGCTACCAAAAGGTGAAATTAGTTGCCATGTTGGACCAAGTAGGTTCTAAGCCATAAATCTGTTGGGGATTGGTTCACGATAGTCCTTGTTGTCCTTATTGGTTACAGCTGCCACAGACCCTCAGAATGACTCACTTCTTGGCCAGGCTGACTCACGCGATGCTGACAGGACCTCAGCTGTCCTCCTAGCATCCTTTGAAGTAAACACTAGGATAGGAAGTTGTCTTCCAGGAGCAGTAATTCAAAAGTGTTCTTCCTTACAGAACTAACTGCCAATGGATGTGAGTAGCAGAGGTGGGGGTAATTCTCCCCCCTGCCCAAGCTGTTTATTTCAATTCAACAGGATATAATCTATTAAGCGCAAGACAGGGAAATAGATCCAAAAACCTAATTATAAATTAGAAAAGGAAGTAGAGAAGATGGTGGAGGACTGAGTGGAAGCTACACTGACACTCTCCTGAGACTAATCTGGATTTACAACTAAAACACAGAAAAACCATCTTGAAAACCAACTGAAGACCAGCTGGAGAGCACCCTCATAACCAAGGAGGAAAAGTGGAGACCACACAGAGACTGGTAGGAAGTGGGGACATGAGAGGGCTGACCGGGCTCCCACAGGCAGCAGCTGAAGGTCTGGAGGGAGATCTCAGCTGTGGGGGTTCCCACTGAAGACTTTGGTGCCTAAACCCCAGGCTGGGCTCCCTGGCCCAGAACACCAGAACTGAGAAAGGTGTCCACATAACATCTGGCTGTGAAAAGCAACAGGGTTTGTGCCTGCCAGGGAGAGATGGCTGGAAATGCAGGCACCCTCTTAAAGAGCCAACGCACGAAGTTTCCTGTGCAGCCACTCACCTTGGGCTCCAGCAGAGGGGGAGTGGACTGGAGCTGTGTGGGGGAGTCTGGGGTTCTGGGCTCTGGAGAATGAGATGAGGGGACAGCCATCTCGATTCCTGTGCACAGCCATTCCCCTAGACTGTGGAGGACATCTTTCTTGGGTGGCCAATTTTCGGCTTTTGCCTGAGGGGAGAAGCAATTGCCCCACCCTGCTGGAAAGCCTCTTGCCCTGCCCAGAGGAGTTTCTACAGCCTGAGGCTTGTTAAGAGCCTGCTAACAACCATCTGGCCCCACCCTGTGGAGCTTCTAAAGCCTGAGGCTCATTAAGAGAATCAGATTAATCAGCCTGCAGGCAGAGGCAGGCCTGAGGGTGCTTTGAGTCTTTGCCTGATCAGCTTCCGAACAGGCCTTAGAAAAGCAGACTTTGATGTGCA
Source organism: Miniopterus natalensis (assembly GCF_054644295.1). Taxonomy (NCBI): domain Eukaryota; kingdom Metazoa; phylum Chordata; class Mammalia; order Chiroptera; family Miniopteridae; genus Miniopterus; species Miniopterus natalensis. The sequence goes on from NC_142100.1 coordinate 1,128,264, forward strand.
TCTTGGTCCTGTCCAAATGCACCCAGCCCCAGCAGAGGAGACCTCAAGCCTAGGGTTGCTGAGAGTTCCAAACAGGGTACTCAGGGCCAGTCAAAAACTGCGCCTGACATTGGCCTGTACCAGAGACCCTCCAAAAAGACAGAGTTCTAGCAGATCTATCTAATACTTAGAAACAAATCCAAAAAAGTAGCCAAAATGGAGAGACCAAAAAACAAGTGCCAAATAAAAGAACAAGAGAAGTCTCCAGAAAAAGAGCTAAATGAAATGGAGATAAGCAATCTCTCAGATATAGAGTTCAGAATACTGATTGTAAGGATATTCAACAGCATGAAAAGTGATATGGAAACTATGAAAAATGACTAGTCAGAATTGAAAAATGACATAGCAGAAATAAGGATACACTGGAAGAAATAAACAGCAGATTAGAGGAAGCTGAAGATCGGATCAGTGAATTAGAAGACAAGGTAGAAAAAAATCACTCAATCAGAGACCCAAAACCAAAAACCAAAAAACAGGACAGTCTAAGGGAGCTGTGGGACAGTATGAAACGTAACAATATTCGTATTATAGGAGTGCCAGAGGAGGTTGAAAGTAAACAGGGGTTAGAGAATCTGTTTGATGAAATAATGGCAGAAAAGTTCCCTAACCTGGTCAAGGGAAAATGTCACACAAGTGCAGGAGGCACAGAGAGTCCCAAGCAAGAAGAATCCAAAGAGGCCCATGCCTAGACACATCATAATTAAAATGCCAAAAATTCAAGACAAAGAGAGAATCTTCAAGGCAGCAAGAGAAAAGCAAGCTGTTACCTACAAAGGAGCCCCCATAAGGCTGTCAGCTGACTTCTCATCAGAAACTCTACAGGCCAGAAGGGAATGGCATGAAGTATTCAAGGTAATGCAAAACAAGGATCTGAAACCAAGACTACTCTATCCAGCAAGATTGTCAATCAAGATAGATAGTGAAATAAAGAGCTACCCAGATGAAAAAAGGCTAAAGGAGTTTATCACTACAAAATGTTAAAGGGACTGCTGTAATTAGAAGTAGAAATAAAGAGAGTGAGAAACATAGGCATAAGAAACAAAATGGCAGTAGATAAGTATCTTTCAAGAATAACCTTAAATGTAAATGGATTAAATGCCCCAATAAAAAGATATAGGGTGGCTGAATGGATAAGAAAACATGACCCAAATATATGCTGTCTACACGAGACCCACCTCAGAACAGAAGATTCACACAGGATGAGAGTGAAGGGATGGAAAAAAATTTTCCATGCAAATGGAAATGAAAAAAAAAAAGCTGAGGTAGCAATACTCATCAGGCAAAACAGACTTCAAAATGAAGACCATAATGAGAGACAAGGAAGGTCATTACATAATACTAAAGGGACCAATCCAACAAGAGGATATAGCCCTGATAAACATAGATACACCCAATATAGGAGCACCTAAATTTATAAAAAGAACTTCTAGAGGACTTTAAGGGAGAGATTGACAGCAATACAGTCATACTAGGGGTCTTTAACACCCCACTGACTTTACTGGATAGATCTTCCAGACAAAAAATCAACAAGGAAACAGTGACCCTAAATGACACACTAGATCAGATGGATTTAATTGACATTTACAGAACATTCTACCGCAAAGCTCAGAATATGCATTCTTCTCAAATGCACATGGGACATTCTCAAAGATAAACCACACATTAGGATACAAAACAAGTCTCTACAAGTTCAAGAAGACTGAAATCATATCAAGTATCTTCTTGGACCACAGTGGCATGAAATTAGAAATCAACTACAATAAAAATGCTAAAAAACATTCAAACACATGGAGGCTAAAAAACATGTATTTAAACAATGAATGAGTTACCAAAGGGATTAAGAAAGAAATAAAAAACTTCCTGGAAACAAATGAAAATGAACACAAAACAACTCTAAATCTATGGTACACAATGAAAGCAGTCCTGAGAGGGAAGTTTATAGTACTACAAGCCTACCTCAAAAACAAGAAAAACTTCTAATAGAATATCTAACCCTACAACTTAAAAACTTAGAGAACAAGAAAAGCCCAGAGTAAGTAGAAGGAAAGAAATAAAGATCAGAGCAGAAATAAATGACATAGAGACTAAAAAAAAAAAAAAGACAAAAAGACAAGGAAGTAGGTACCAAAATATTTGCTATTAATGGAAGTCAGGACAGGATCATATCAAGACAGACATAAATCAAGGTTACAGGGGCTGTGGCATTGTTGAAGGGAATCCGGGCAGAATCAAGACAATGGCGGCCAGAGGGGGCAGCATTTTTAATCTGTTTTTCCTAGTGCAGAAAAATGTAAGGAGAAAAAAAATATCCTAAGTCCCTTGAGAATGTACTGCAGAGATGGGCCAAAAACCAGCCTGCTCATCTACTTTCCCAGTTTTAACATCCCCAAGAGCACTTTGGAGCACCTGTTGAACTAAAGCATCACTCTAATTGAGTCGTGTCCAACCTGCCTGGGGGTGCCTCTTGGCACTCTAGTGCCCAAAGATGTGCTCTGCCAGTTACTATCTGGCAAAGGCTCACAGGGGAGGATTCATAAGCCTTTGATATGTAATTTTTCAGGGGCTTTCAAAGAATCCTAGTCTATATTCATAGGGAAGGAGATAACTTCCTAGTGACCTTTAGCAAAACATTGTCTGACTTCAGGGCATTTTGTCCTGGTATCTACATAACAATAACAAACTGGTCAGGTTGTTGCTTCATACACAAAGGCCTAAATACTGTACTTTGTTATAAAAGTTCAAGAAGTTGGGTTCTGAGAAGTTAAGGCAAGACACCCAGGTTAAGCAGTGGAACCAGCCTGTGATCCTTCACAGTTATGGCACCAAAAAACCTCATTTGAAAATTTGAAACAAAATCCCTCATTAAATTTGTCTTCTGGAAAAGTATAGAAAACAGGATTTGACTCATGAGCTCTGCAACATTACTCTCCACTTGAGCATCTAGGCACCTGGGGCAGGGACAGTGTTGGTTTAGGAGGGTTAAAGCAGGGCAAAACTCTGAAAGAAGGGAGGACTTGGGCAACCTGTCTTCCTGCCCTGGCTCTTACTGCCCCACCGCACCCAGGACCTGAAATACCAGCTCCTCTCCTCTCTTCCTAAGAGAGGTATCAGGTGTTGTAGAAAAAGTCAGGGAACCTGGTTTGACTCTAATCCTCACCAAACTGCGTGACTTTGGGCAAGTCATGCAATCTTCCTTTTTAAACCTTAATTCTCAAAATTTTAAAATAGAGGTGTCAATAATGCTTGCTTTAGCCCACTTCAGAGGCTTGCTGTGAGCTGAAATCTGGTAGACAATGCAGTTACAATGTTATGCAAATGTAAATCACTGATGTGCAAAAGTACTATTTCTAGAACCTCCTCTTTGAAATTCAAGAGTGAGATTATAAATTGCTTACTCTAAATTCTGGGTGCATACGTATTTTAAAACTCATAAATTATCCTGGACTTTGCCTTAACTAAAGGGATTTTTGGCAATAGCAGGAGGAAGAGCTATTTCTCTGGGGCAGGAGGACATTTCTTTCTTACCCTGGCTAGTGAGATGGATGGGAGTTACTTGATTAAGGTGATGTAGAAGAGGAACTCAAGTTCACCAATCCTTGTTGGGAGGTCCCTTTCCTGCTTCAACGGCTCAGAGGTCTGGTTGTGACTCAGAGTCCAGCTTTGAAAGGAGTGGTGTAGGGCAATGTGGTAAGAAAAGTTCTGAAATTCAACTCATTGGCCCTTTAACCACTCCCCTACCCACATCACAAGGCAACTGGGGGTGTAACCCCAGCCCCCATCATTCATGTCCATACATTCTATGAATATCACTGAGCACCCATCATATGCCAGGATTATGCTGGGCACTGGGACCATAGACCTGGGGTACAACCCTGGTGTTGCCCTCCTGCTGCCTGTAGTTTAAGAGGAAGATGAGGCTAAATAAGTAATGTGACCAGAGGGTATCAGAGAAGGCAGGGCACTCAAAGCCTTAAAGGCAGCGGATGTCAGCTAGGCCAGGTGAAGTAGGAGGCCGCTTGGAACCTGCAGGAGGAATAGAATTCAGACCAGGGACTGGGGGAGAGTGAGCAGACAGGTCCTAGCATTTGGGAAGTCCATGAGAGGAGTGAGAACAGAAAAAAGTCCAGTTAGGCTTTTCAGATTTTTCTCCCCTTCTCTTCATGGTTGGTCTTGTTGCTATTTTAAACATGCCTCTATCTGTATAAAAATGTGGCACACTGTGACCCCTGGGTGATTTTTTCCCTAGCCTCATCTCCAGCCCTAGCTCAGAAAGGCCTAGGATGAGCAGAAGGTCAGAAGGCAGTTTGAAGTCCGACAATACGCTCAAGGCTTTTTTATACACAGCTGTGAGTCTAGTACTACATTCCTATGCATGCTGATTTTCCTCACGATGCTGGGCAGCATCAGGAGCAAAGCCAAGAAGGTTGGGGTAGAGGGGAACGGTAGACTGCCTTGCCTTCTCTCTGTCTTCATTCCCACCCCAACTTGAATGTTATTTTGGAGGAAGTGGAGGTTTGTTTACACCTCAGTGATCTGGTTTTGAAGCTAGGAGGAACACCCTGTTCAGTTGCACAATTCAACTCTGACCTCTGCCCTGGGAGGCCTCTTTTGTGGCTGCTCCCATCTCGTGCCCAGGATGGGGGCCCTGATGGGGGTGGGGAATGATCAGGGTTACAAGGTCTCTTCATTTTACAAAGGAAGAAACCAATGCTCAGAGATAACCAGGACAAAAATCACGCAGTAACTTGGTTGCAAAGCCAGGACTGGAATTCATGCCTCTGATGCCAGCTGTACACAGTACTAAATGGGGCTTTCACAATTTGCACAGTGATTTTAGTTTATGTGCATTTTCTCATTTGATACTCTCAGTAATTCTGTGAGATAGGTAGGGATTAAGATCCTTATTTTGCAGATGAAAAAACTGAAACTCAGAGAGCTTATTTGGCCAAGTCCCCAAAGTTAGAAAGGGGACCTTCTGATCTAAGAGTCAGTGTGCTTTCCACCGGACCATGTGGACGTAAGGCACACATAGTCTGGGGTTCCCAGATTATCTACCTGAGAGTGGCATGGAGTGTAGACAATTAAAGGGGAAGGCTTTCAGGGGTCCATTAACCATGTTTGAGCATTCTTGCCAGTTCTCCAGCATTTAAGTTGCAAATCAAAATCAAAATCAGCAAGTAGCTGGCCCTGCCCTACTAATCCTTCCCTGAAAATTGCCATCTGAACCTCAAGTCAGCAGTTTATGTGGGAAAAGCAGCTCCCTATCTTCCAATCCACACTTCAGGGACATGTGTTTTCTGCAGGGCCTCTGACACTTGCTTTTGTAGAGAAGGTTCTCATTAAATATATGTTGAAAAAAATAACAATAATTGAATCCTCTAAGGTGTTCTGGCTCTAGCCACATTCCTCTCATTTTCCCTTGGTGTCACATGGAGGGTACAGGTGTCTTTGCTACTGGTCTCGGGAGACCACAGGGTGGTCCACTCTTGGTAAGGTGGCGCTGACAAGACAGCTCTGGTCTAGATGGGAAGGAGGAGGTGGCAGTGTTTCAGTGGCTTTCCCAGGGGATAAGCCATCTGCTTGGAGGGGAGAACTAGGTGGTTCTGAAATTATGCTGAGATGGAGACAAAAACTGGGGAAGAAAAGCTGGGGTGGGAGGAGGTGGGGACTGCAGAACCTTAGGCCAGGTCCCCAGCATATTAGGCATGGGGTTGGGGGAGTGGTAGAAAGCTGAATTTAGGGCGGTGAGGAAAGGCTGTCCCCCCTTTGGAGGTTGTCACTGGTGGTGCTGGGTAGGGGAAGGCGGCTCTGCTAGAGAGAGAAGGGTTAGGAGTCAAGCTACTGTGGTTCATTGAGCATGCGCAGCATTTTGGGAGCACTGAACTGACCAGGCCCTCCTTCGTCTGAACCAAGGGCTTGTATGCTGCTATAGAAGTCGTCTCTCCTTCAGCCCTGCTCCTTCTGTCTTATCACGACCCACGATCCAAGTCCAGAGCACAGCGAAGCACAAAATGAAATAGAGGAGACCACAGTGGATAGGCCTTGGCTGCTCCCACAAACTCGCCAAAATTATTTACCTTGGCTGTGCCTCAGCAGCTCCAACCGCAGAGGTTTTGTGTCCGGTGGTTCAGAGGGTCTGGATCTTCAAGCTGAATTTAGGGTTAATTGAAAGTGTGTCGTCCCACTCCCCGGTGTGTGCCCCTCGGGCCTCCAGCGCTCCTGGCTGCAGGCTGTACCTGCCCACTTGCCGCCCAGGTCAGCGGCTCTGCTAGTGCGCCCTGGGGGGATCCCAAGCAAGCCACTGTGCTGGGGCCCTGCGTGTGGCTCTGGCCACTTCAAGTACATTTTGGGGCCCAGGGTGGTTGACACTCTGAGTTTCACGACGGGGGCAGCTTCATCTGGACTCCCGTGTGCCCTCCGTGTTCCCCGAGCTCGTTTTCTCCGGCCACAGCTGTCCGTTGGTGGTGGGGATGCGGCCGGGGGCTGTGGGGGGCGGCGGCGGGCTGTGCACCCGGGAGGGAGGCCGGTCACCGCCGGGACAGCCTCCGCGCGACCCGGGCGGCAGAGGCACCCGCCGCGGGCCGCGGGGGAGCGCGTGCCTTGGTTTCCCGTCCGCCGCAGGGGAGGGGCGGCGTCGCGCGCGGCCGCGGGCAGACACCGTGCGCGGGGGGCGCTGCGGCCTCACACGTGACGGCGCCGCCGAGCGCCGCGCGGGGCACGGAGGCGGCGGGCGCGGCGGGCGCGGGGCGGGGGCGCGGGCGGCCTGGGCCCGTCCGCCTCGCGCTGCGCATTCTCTCCTGGCGGCGGCGCCACCTGCTGAAGCGCTCGCCGAACATGGCGACGCGGAGCAGCAGGAGGGAGCCGCGACTCCCCGTCCTCCTCGCCCTGGTCGCCCTGCTGCCGCCCGGGGCTCTCGGCGCGGGCTGGACGCCGGTGCGGCTGGGCGGCCGCGCGCCCTCGCCCCAGGACCGCGGCTTCCTCGTGGTGCAGGGCGACCCGCGCGAGGCGCCGCTGCGGGCGCGCGGGGACCCCCAGGGGGTGGGCGAGAAGCCGCGCCGGCGGCCACGGAGCGCCGCGCTGCAGCCAGAGCCCATCGAGGTGTACGGACAGGTGAGCGCTCGCACCCCGCCTTCCAGCCGCCCCCGCCCGCAGTTCCTCGCCCCGCATCCATCCTTTGCAGGGCCCCCGCGGTGCAGGCGCCGCCGGAGGCTTCCTTGCATCCCCCCCCCCCCCCCCCAGCCGGGGCAGCAGAACTGCGCGCGCCCCCCGCCGCCTGTGGGTTTTGGCAAAGGCGTTCCAGGCGACCCTCGGGCGCAGCGCACGTCTCGGGCGAGCGCCGCAGGGCGCAGCCCCATTTTCCGCGGGCGCGGACGGGCCTGCCGGGGCGCGCGGGCGCGGGCCGGGCGCGCGGCTGCGGGACAGCGAGGCCGGGGTTCCGCGCGTTCGCCTGACCGCCGGCGCCGCGCACACCCGAAAGCTGGCACCGAGGTGTAGCCGCGAGGGTCTGGGCGGTGTCAGCGTCCGACCCACGCCGCCGCCCCGTCAGCATAACTCACTCCATTTCGGATGGGAATATCCCTCAGGATTTGAAAGACTGGTAGAATTTGCTGAGCATTGATCTGTGAGATATTTCTATCCGGGAAATGGGTTTATTAGGTCATGAATAACATGAATTTCACTTTTATGGCCAGACTTACTGCTAGAAATTGCACACCGAGTTTGTGTGTTAGTATTAGCATTGGCAAAGTCAGTTTGTCCGTGTGATTGTTTCATGAGGCTCCCAAGCCTGAGGTTAATTAAGGTGGACATCAGCAAAACTAGCCCGTGGGGGAGAAAAAAGTGGGACCAGTGGAGGTGGTCAACTCCACCATTTCTACAGTCAGAACGTTCCCTTTTAAAATAAAAATGAGTTTTGCTTCTCTTCACTGATTTTTCTTTAGCCATTTCTTCAGGAAATAGAGTTAAACGTTCAGGCCTTGGAGTCAGGAAGAACCTTATAAAGGGTCTTACCCAATGGCGTCATTGAAAATTTTTAAGTTAAATTTATTGTGGTGACATTGGTTAACCCTATGGTGTCATTTTGTTGAAGAAACCAAAGCTGCGGACGGTGAAATGACTAGCCCAAGGTCACATGGGCAGGGCTGCCTGCTCTTTAACTTTGTGTCTGTATTGTCTCAGTGACCTTTGGGTGACCATACAATTGCCCTGTCTTTATATAACGCTTCTTAAGTACCTCCTTTAACTCGTACATATATTTGGCTATAAAGAGGGTAGGGATGGTGGTGAGTGGGTGTGAGCATTTGACTTGCATCTGTTGTCAGCACCTGGGGACCGTGTGTGCCTGTGGGCATGTGACTGCTGGTGGGCATGAGCGGCTGGTCCTGCCTGCTCCATCCCCTCTGTTCCCTGGTACAGACCCCTCAGGTTCTTGTTTCCCTCCCCATTCCCATATGAAACTTCCGTGTGTGTGCTGTTGAAGTCAGTAAGGCCCTCGCTCTCAACAGAGATGCCAGCATCCTGATGGGGCGGAGGAAGGGAGGCTCCCTTGTTCACTGAGTTTTCTCAGTTGGCCCAGCTCTGCTGTGAACTTCAGTCAGCTCTCTGGGGGCATGGAGTTGGGTGGGGTGGGAGACAGTCCCTTCCAGAACCCAGGTCTTCTGCAGCTATAGTTTTGGCTGAGGGAAGAGTTTTCCTGGTTTCAAAAATAGGCACACAGGTGCCATTTCTTCCTTGGGTTTGGTTTGTGAAAGCTCCTTGGGGCAAGTTAAAGATGAGCTGTGTTCTCGTTGGGAGTGACTTCAACTCTCGGCTGTTATATTCCTCAGCCAGCTGGATTGAGTTTGGTTCAGTTGAAGGATGGAGAACCAGCAGTCCAGTAAATAATGAGGAATTCCTACCAAAAGTGAGGACACAGGGGAGCGTTATTTTTTTTCCTCTGAGGCTACCTTCCTATGCCATTGTTCTCTGTAGCCCTGAGGTAATAAAAATGGGATTAATTTGATTTTTTATTGATTTCAGAGAGAGGAAGGGAAAGGGAGAGAGAGAGAGAAACATCAATAGTGAGAGAGTCATTGATTGGCTGCCTCCTGCATGGCCCCTACTGGGGATCGAGCCCGAAACCTGGGCATGTGCCCTGACTTCCGGGAGATGAACTTTGACCACCTGGTTCATAGGTTGGTGCTCAACCCCTGAGCCATGCTGGCTCGGCTGTTTGAATCTTTCAGGATTGAGTTAGATAGAAGGAAGCACTTCCTGGTACTGGGCTTTCTGCCATAAGGATTATCTGGTGCAGACCCTTCGGGTTTTGAGCATAGGAATCAGTGACTGAAGGGACTTGACCTGCCTCTGTTGGCGTTCTGGAGAAATTCACATCTATTTGGAATGACCTTTTTAGCAAGAGTGACCTTTTGCCTGTTTCCCTTAGACAGACCTGGTTTATACGTTGTCCCTGCTTGTTATGAGAAGTGCTGCCTTCACTTTTGCGTCAGGATGTGGACTATAGATTATATGGCCGTCCTGTTTCTAGTCCTAAGCCAAGTCCCACTTTGTACTCCCTCCCTTTAACTTTTATGGAATTTCACATAGTATTGCTTGAATTGAGTGTGGCTCTGTAAAGAGATGGGGCTGCAGGTGGGGGCAGGGAATATTTCATCCCTGTTTTCAGAAAACTTACAACTTGAGAAGGAGATAAAGCAGTGCAAATAAGGCATGTGACTCTCCCAAACAGGAACAAGTAAACGTGGGTGCTGTGAATCCGTCACAGCTCTACAGTGGGATGCTGGTGGGTTGTTTGATATGGGAGGGCATGGGAGATGGAGTGATAAGGGTCAGTGGCCTCCGATACTCTGCAGCTTCTGACCTACGACCATGGAGTGTGGTTGAGGATGCCTGGTAGCACAGACTAAGGCTAGAAGCAGAAGCTGCCTGGCCACCAGCTTCCAAGAGAGGAGCAAGGAGGGCTTTTGCAGGGATATCCTGCATCTGAGAAAGAGCCCTGTGTTGTAGCCAGTTCTTTTTCTCTGGCTTCACTAACCTATGGAGTTGAGCCCCTTCTTACAAAGGCCAAGTCCAAAACGGGATTCCATAATTCTTGCCACACGGCGTTTCTGTCTGATTTTGTCAGCTCCATGTCTCTGTGCCACCATGCTTGCTTTCTCCTTTGCCTGAAATGGTCTTGCCCTATTCCATTCTTCATTATTCAGGGACTGCCTCCTAGGGTTCCCAGGCTCTAGAGGGAAGAGCTCTTCTGAGCTCAGGCACAGCATTATCTGCCTTGTGTTATACTTGTTTAACTGTCTCATCTCCTTATTTGCTCCTCAAGGGCATGGATCAAGTCTTTTTCTCTTCTCTGTGTCCTGGCACTTAGGATCCCTTCAGGAATATTTGTGGACCTACTGTTCACATGGGAGAGGATAGGCCTGGAGGGTGGGAAGCACATCCAAGTTCTAGAACAGGTGTTTATAAGGAGGGCCAAGTGGAGACTGAAAGTGAGTTGGCTCACTTGATGGTGAGGGTGGTGGATAGAGGAGCCCCGTTTTCCCTGTGCTATCCTGGGGGTTACTTTGAATGATGAGCTGGGATTCTGCTGCATGGTATCCCCTCTTTTAGGGCTCTCATGATATTGTTAATGTATTGTTTTACGAAAAAATCCTTTGGAATGAAGTGCAAAGCCTAACAGGACTTACAGGTTTATTTCCCTTCCCTTCTCTCTTTATAATTCCTGCTTTTTAGAGGTCAGGGAGTATTTAGTGTCCTGATTTGAGACTCAAAATCAAGTGTCTGTTACAGCACAGGGTCCTGGGACAAAGAGCCTCCTTTGGGGGTGGCATTCTGTTTAGCTTTAGATCTCTTTGGAATAGATTCTTGCATGATACACTTGCCTGGGAAAGAATTGGTTGGTTGGTTCTGAAATTAAGATGTTTAACCTGAATGCTTCCAAAAGATGAGAAGGCAAAGCATTTACTGTTTCAAGTTGGCTTCTAAGTGGGTGAAGAGTTGCTTGGCGTGTTGGGTTGGCTCGATAAGGGATGTGACCTTGAAAACTTCCTGGTTCCATTTGGCACCTCTTATTGCATGCAGCTCAGTCTCTGGCTGCTGTTTAGTTCATTCATAGCTTGTCTTGTCTTGGGGGATGTGGAAAGAATGGGAGGAAAGGGGACAGGGATAAGAGTGAGGGAATGGAGAATTAAGGGATAAAATAAAAAGCCATTCTGGAGAACAGTTCCCTAGAGATGTAGAGCCCAGGTTTGGAGAACATCAGAATATCAAGATCATGGATATTGGTTTTAATTTGTGTTCTTTTTGAGGTGTTTTCTTTATAGGATGTGAAATGAAGTTAATGGAATTCTTAATAAAGAGCTCTGATACCTGGGGTCCAGGTCCCAACAGCAGCTAACATCCCGAAGAAAAATGATGGATGTTGTTGGAGCATGTCATTGTCATATTTTGGTTTGTTTCTCCTTAGAGATGACAACCACCTTTGTACTGACATTTCTTGATTCCAGGGTCAGATATAGATGGAGCCACCTTTGCACTGTGCACACAGGCACATTCTGATATGAAGAGCTGGTAGTCCAAAAAGTAACCTCTTTCCTTTGCTATATATTCATTTAGTCTTTTTTAAAAAACATCAGTTTACTTCCTAATTAAATTTTGCTTAGGCAAATATTAAAATGAGTTTGCACTTTTGAGCAACTGATACATGAAATGGCTGGATTAACAATACCCAGTTTGGAGTTTAGAATTTAGATGCAGATAATTGACTACAAAAAATGTATTAAAGCTGAGATATTACATTGCCCTTCCATTTTTTTAAAGATTTAGTTGTAGAAACTGAAGGACAGTGCACTCCTTTTTGGTTTGTTTCTTTGGGATTAGTATTTTTCCTAGTGGTCTGGGCTGCAGGGGTAAGGCATTCTTTTTGTTGGTGAGCACAGAACCATCCTGATGCATTGTCTAGGTACACCAACCATGATATCCATTGGCACATGGCATATTCATCCAGCCTTGCAAATGCAAAAATAAATTTCCCTCAGTTTAAAATGAGCCACAGTTAATTTTAACCCAATTTACTGGTTTATCGAGCTGTGAACCTTGTGCCTTCAAAGAAGTGGCATGGGCAGCCTTCTAGCGTTGAGGTGGCCGATGATGCTATAAATCAGAGAAAATAGGATGGGCTGCTGATAAGGTCAAGATTTGGGTTTCACTCTGTGTTATTGGGAAACCCTCGGGTTTTTTATTGTAACCTGAGGAATGCATTGTGCATTTTGGGGAGTTCTATGAGGACAGGACTTCATAGTGATCACAACTGCAATAGTGAGTTAAAATGCATGACATAATCTGTTGTCTGTGGGTAATTGTTAATAACAGTGTAACATCCATGATCATATCACTGCTACTAGCCAAGAGCTGGAAGACCCACCTTCTTGGCCTCGTGACAGATCTCCCAATATGGTTCTTTGGGTAGATCTCTCTGTGGTGAATATTCTGTATCTGGGCTGTCCAGTGTGTCCACCAGCAACATGTGGCTGCTGAGCACTTGAAATGTGGTTGGTATGACTGAAAATTGAATTTATTTTATTTCATTTAATTTTAATCAATTTAAATTTAAGTTTGAATAGCCACATGCAGCTCTTGTCTAGTGTACTAGAGTGCGTAGCTCTTATAGGTTGTGGAAGGTCTCCCCTTCCCAGTGGTAGGCTACCTCTACTTCTCCAAGGAGAGAATAGCTGTAGTAACAGGGAAGGCCTGCATTTGTTTTCACCACAAATGGGAGGGAAACAAGAGTTGAGGGGTGTAGTCTAAACCCCAGATTTTGGTGGCTTCTGACTGCCAAGCTAAGTGGCAGGAGCCAGTGGCCTTTCTCTCCTAGGTAGGAGTGCATCAGGGGGCTGTGGATGGCACATGGGTGCAGTGTCCGTCTTAAGGGTAACTGCACAGCTGCTTCCTTCCGTCAGTGACTTGGGCGAAATCTGACCTCTGATGTGGTCTTGCACCAGTGTACCCTTGTAGGTCTTTGCTGAGGTGCTGTGCAGACCCACAGGTCTGTTTCCCAGTGAAAGACGTAAACCACACTTTAACAGTGGGGCCATCTCCCCACCTCTGCCCTGTGCTTCCTGTGTTCTTGTTGACTTGCCTCCCTGTGGCCAAGCCTGTCTTTCGTCTCTGCAGCCCGAAGGCTGGAGGCTGGCATGAAGACGGCAGCACTGGCCTGCGGTCTTCGTCACTGCAGTAACCCCTCCTGCCTGCCCTGTAAGTTAGCATGCCCTGCTGTGGCTCTTCCTGGGAACATTGGGACCCTTCCTGATGATTTATCTCCAGTCCCTTGAATTAGATTAAAAACACAGCCAAGAATTCTCAGAAAGGCAGGCTGATGCGATTATATCCCATGTCTGAGTGGCAAACAAGAGCAATAAAAAGATGTGTGTTTATCAAATGCTGTTTTTTCTGTGTAGGGGCCAGTGTGCTATTTATGATCCCTCTCCATTGTTTTTTAAATGAAGAAAGTAACATTGCTTTTTAGAAAAGAGGCCAGCCTCTGGAATAGAAACCCACTTACCCAAATAACTTGTGGATCAGAGAGGAGAAGATGGCTAGGCTGATTGTTATGTGAAATAAATGTGGGTTTGAGCCAATAAGTGGGTTCTAAACTGGGATTTTCATATATTAGTTGGTACTGAGGTGGGAGCCATTCTACCTTGCTGAGCTGTGGAGCTGAATAGTGTCATGAGGAAATTTTAACCCTTAGGAAACCTCTGTGTCCAGAAAAAAATTGGGAAAAGCTGGGATGATCTCATTGAGCATGGAGGACTGGGGTTAAAAGCAAACTTGGGAGAAAATCTAGTTTAGGGACTGTCACTGGGGAGACTCAGATGGATGCCTATGAGATAAGCCATATATGAGGCAGGGGCCCAAATAGTTAAGGACCTTCTTTCTTTGTTAGTGCAGAGGATCCATGTAAGACAGTTCCAATGGGCGTGCCCTTGGGACCCATTGTAAGAAAAATGAGTGCTGGCTGCCCAAGGATCTTGGAAGAGGACCTTGCTGATGGCAGGGCGTGGGGACAGAGTGGAGGTGGGAGAGTGGCCTGTGACATGGGGACTGTTTGGAAGAGTCTTGAAATATTTTAAACCTGTGCTCAATTAATTGGTAACATGAGACTCTCTACCTGTAACTTAGCTCATCTGTATATGTTTAGTTTGCTGAAGTTCTCTCACTGCACCTCTCGTTAACTGGGCATGTGGTTTGCTGAATTTGGCAAGGTGTGCTGGTGGTGATGGGTTGCTGCAGGAATGAGGCCTTGCATCTTTAGAGGAGAATTTAACGGGTGGATGTGGAGAGTTGGATGGAGGTGAAAGGGATTGACACAGGGTGGCGGGAGTTAAACTAGGAGTCAAAGCTCAGGGTTGATGTGCCTTCTCTCACAGTCGGCAAAGAAGCCCCTGATAAGGTCAGGTCTGGACGCCTTCAGTGATGGGATGTAATGCTTTACCTTTGAGGCGAGGAAAATGCTGGAAATGAGTGTCACCGCTGCATGGGAGCCTGTGCACTGGAGGTCAGGTTTCTCCAGGTTGTGAGCCCTGCTGTGCAGCGAGGGAAGTTGGCCTGAGGGTGGCCCATGGCCGTGAGCTCTGAGTTTGGCTTGGGCGTGTGGATCTCATCTGCCCGCGCTGTCATTGCCCTCAGGTCCAACCCTGCTGATGCTCGGTTAACTTTTTATATGGAGCCATTTTGTGAAAAATGGCTTTTTTTGGTGTAAAGAATGTAACAGTAACAAAAGGAGAAATAGTGTTTTGGCATTTTGAGGTTTATGAAATATTTTTATGTATAACATCACATTGATTCTTATAATAGTCCTATACAATTGGGAAGGTAAGAATTACTATTACTCTCATTTCACAGATGAGTATCTGGAGGCTCAGGAAGGTGAAATGGTGTAGGCAAGGTTATGCAGCTAGTATATCAAAGAGACCAAGATGCAAAGCCAAGTCTTGGCTTTACTGTGGCACGTTTGCCTTGTAAATACTCCAGTGCATGCTTTGCTTTCAACCAGGGGTCTGCAGCCTTTCACTGTGAACTCTCTTTTCTCCTTTTAAAACCTGGAGATCTCATTTAATTTCACCCTCTTCTTGGTGTCCCTGGCTACACTAACTTTCTTTTAACCTTTCAAATGTGATGAGTCCTGAGTCCCTCCTTGTTCTTGGCCCTTGCTCTGTCCTTGGTGTGGTCTTGTCCTCAGTGCAGCCACTCTCTGCCCCATGCACAGCTATGCTTCTCCACCCCCGAGGTCTGCTGTCTTCCTAGTTCCTAGCTTGGAGTCTGGTATATAGTAAGTGCTCAATAAATACTTATTGAGTGAAGGAGGTGGTGATGTTGCAGAGCCAAAGAGGAGAGTGGGGAAGTAGATGTTCCAGAACTATCCTAAAGAGCTCATAAAAATGGCATTGGGTTCATAGGTGAATCCTCACTTAACATTAGTCCTGGTTCAGGTGCTCAGCAGCCAGTTAACACTGGGGGGTGGGGGCGGGGGCTTGCCATGCTCTCTGCCTGGGCCCTGGGCTTGAGGTAGTGTGCAGCACCAGTTCTAACTCTTCCTGGGGACTTAACTTCATCTGCAGGACTGGGAGGATGGTTTAGATGCTCCCTGATGTTCCTCTGACCCTGATATTTACTGCTTTTCTTGCTTACCAGTTGGTAAATGAAGGGGTGGTTATTTCCATGACAAAATTCCTTTCACAGGTTCTTTTTAATAGGGAGCCGTCCTGGAACAGCAAAATGTGCTGTTTGCTAAATGACAAAGTGGGATTCACCTGGAGGAGGTGTACATAGAGGTCCATGGTGAATAAATTCTGCACTAATATTGTAAGTCATTGAGAACAGGATTATCACCTTTGGCTAAAAAAAGAAGGCGCGTGCGTGCGTGCGTGCGTGCGTGCGTGTGTGTGTGTATTTTTTTTCCCCTAAAGAGAGCTCATGATTTTAGTTAAGGAGATTGTAGTGAAATGCCAAGTTTTTTAGCCTAAGGCCACTCTCCCTCATCTGTAAGATGGGCAGCCCAGATTTATCAGTAAGGTAGTGACTAAGTTCTGTGGTGAAGCATCTTGAGCAAATGTGAAAGTCGAATGAGTGAGTGGAGATCTCGTGAGCCAGGGCTCTGTGCATCGAGCTCCCAAACTAGATGTCAGCCCTCCTTCTGAGTGGAGAGTCCAGGGAGGATGGTGAGCTTACTAAATATAGTGAGAACACAATCTGAAAGGGGACTCAGAGGGGTGATTCACATGCCTAGCATTTAGGTCATGCAAACGATGATTGGAGAAAACCTTGTTATTCTTGGACCTCAGGAGTCTGTCTTTGGTTTCCTCGGGTCTGTCTTGTAGTTCAAGGGGTTTAGCAGCTGCCTCTGTCCCCGTGGCTGAAGGACAGGATATTTGTTTTGTACTTCACTGTCTGCAGTGCATTTTAAAGGTGCTTCTTTGTATCTCACTGACAGTGAGGCAGAGAAATGAGCCAGACTGCCGTCCTTATTCTCCTGGTCCTGTGTTCTGGGAAGAAGCTGTGAGGACTGTAGGCTGAGGTGCCGAGTACATCCTCATCTTTGGGTTTGACCAATCTGAAAGAGGTAATGGCAGAAGAAATGAGTAGAGACACTATGTGACCCGTTCCATTAAGGCTTATTCTCCTGAATAAGCCTCAATGGCAATACTGTGGTTTTATTGTAAATTTCTCATTACCAGTCAGATTTGCAACACTAGCTTTCCCCAGAAGGACTGTGTACTCGTGACAGGTAGGAAAAGATTAAAGAGGCCCAGTGGGTGCCTGGCACCTGTAGGCCTCATTGCATGTGTGATCAGTGAGTGAGAGCCTGAGCAACCAGAAGCCTCACACAAGCACTTGTCCTCCCTCTTATTTGTAACAACCCTGAGTTTGGGGCTGGGGCAGCAGCAGGTTCTTCCCCTCACCCTGAAAAGAAGCAGACCATTTAACCTCTTGGGAATGCCCGGGCATGCTGGTGGGCCGAGAGACAGCCGGATGGAGGTGTGTCAGCATGGGGGTGACTGTTGTGAGCTGGGATGGAGGTGTGTCAGTGTGGGGTGGTGACTTCCGTGAGGCGGTGGTTGGTGCTGTCTCCGAGCCTGAGGCCATCTCTCCACCAGGGGTCAGGGAGAGGCCTGGGATGCTGGGCTCTGCAGGAGCTGCTGACAGCATGGTGAAGGATGGCTTTGACCAGGACCCGCTCCTCAGCCTGCCTTCTCTGAGACTTGTTCTAGCTGTGTATTTTGGTAGTTTGAAGGATCCACAGGAGATGAAAGAAGCAAATCTTAAAAGTGGGAGTTCCTGTGTATTGGATCAGCACTTGAGAAGTATAATGTTCTTTAGAGGTCATAAATAGAGCCTTTAAAAAAAAACTGAGTTGAGTTTCACATAACATAGCCGTTTTAAAGTGCATAATTCAGTAGCATTTAGTACATTCACAATGTTGGGCAACCACCTTCTCTGTCTAGCTCTAAACCATTTCATCACTACTTTCCCACTAAGTTACTCTGACCCCCCCCACCCCTGGCAGCTACCACTATGCATTCTGTCTCTGTGGAGTTACCTGTTCTGGATATTTCATATAAATGGCATCATGCAATACAGACATTATATGTCTGACTATTTCAGTAGGATAATGTGTTTAGGTTTCCCAGACTGCTTAGATCAGTAGATCATAGAGTTTTAACAACTACCCTGCATACCCAAAGACCATTGCTCCCCACAACAAGTCGTCTATCCACTGTCATTTAAGTTCCAGGTCTTGCTAGTAAGAAGGGGAATGAACTAGATTCATTGCTCCCCAAATAAACTGCATTAGACACGTGGGGTGTATCTTTGGAAAGTACTGATTCCTGGGCTCTAGTCAGAGGGATTCTGAGTTAGTGGGTCTGATGCGATTCTGTCAGTCATGGACCAGGTGACCCCTGCGGCTTTATTTTGACTCAACCACCCACCTGTGAGTCTAGCAGAGGCCTGAAGCACCTCCCAGATGCTGGTGATTGTTTGTGGTGTGGTTTCTGTGTACAGACTTTCTGTAGTGTGTGATTTTGCTCTGTTTGCCTTCTGAGGGGAGGCCTTGGCCCCTCCCTGCTGCTTTTATAGCTCCAGTGAATTGTGTCTCATTGTCAAGCTCCAGCTATGCCCTGGGACTGGAGATTGCAGAGGGAATGTTGTGCCTACCTTGGGGTTATGGTTATAATTGACTGTGCATCGAGGTTATGTTCCTGGAAAAGCCACCCTCCTACCCCCCCCCCCCCCCCAATCTGTTTCTGGGACCTGAGTGAGCAGTGCTGATGAGAAGGATCTGAAGTCTGCAGCTGCTGAGGGGAAGGTGCAGGAGGAGCGGTTAGGACAAAGTTCCTGGGGATGGAGAAGGAATCAGACAAACCCCAAACCACCCATAAGGTGCAGGGATCTGTCAAAGTTCTACAGGTCGTCTTCATGGCTGCCCCGGGCCTCTGGTTTCCTGGTCACTTTTCATGGAGAGTCAGCTTTCACTTTTTGCTCTTTCCCCTTGGTAGGGGGCCAGGGATGGAGGCAGGGGAGAAGGAGGGGAGGAAGGTAGGCCAGAGAACAGAATGCACGTCTTTGCTGGCCTGCCTGCCGGCTCTACTGTCCTTGGTGTCTTCAGGGTGCTTGGATTCCTATGGCCGAGTCTGGGTTTGTGCTCTGGGGAGATGGGCACCTGGGCCACCTTGAGGACTAGCCGTGACGCAGCTGGCTGCAGGTGGCTTACCAGGGACTTGCTCACTACCAGGATGTGCACATGCTGACATCTTGCCAAGTGGAAGAGCTCAGCTGTTTGTGTGAGTTGCCTGGTGCCCCTCGGACAAGCCGTTTCTTGCCAGGGATTTTTTTTCTTTCCACTGGGCTGCCCTCTTACAGTCTGCGTTAGGAATAAAAGGGTCATATAGTAAAATAAAAAATAATTTTTAAAAGGTATTTCACCAAGCTCACCTTCTAGGTTTCCTTTGCCTTTGGATGCCCTTGGATGTTCTGATGTTTTTGTCCTGCCTCCGCCCCTCCCCCTGTTTTAGAATCAGTTGAAGGGCCTCATGAATCTCATGTCCTCTGAGTAGAAAGACTTCAGTAAGTTCTGTTGAGACCTCTTTCCCACTCTGGTCACTGGTGGCTTTGTAACTGGGCGGAGAGTTATTTCGTTGTTACCTGCCAGAGGGACTGTTTTGAGGTGTCCTAAGTTGACTATTGGTGGACTTTTTTATCCCAAACCCCAGATGAACTTGGGCAATTGCTCTAGATTCCAAGTCCTTTATTGTATTTATGTTTGCATAACTTCTCTGTTTATTCCTCTCTGGTTCTAAGGGTGAGGATGTTTTTGGAGGGGAGTAGATTCATAGATGCTTCCAGATTATTCCCAGAGGTGAGGGCTGGAAGGAGCAAAGGGGAGGGAAGGCCGGAGTCAGGTGTTAGCGGATGGTGGAGATTCCCTTGGCTACCTTCTCCCTGTGGCATTCTGGGTTAAATAATTGACTTATTTCTTTTTTTAAAATTATGTATTGGTTTTAAGTGTACAGCTTAGTGGTTAGACAGTCATATACTTTACATGGTGTTCCTCTTGGTATTTCCAGTATCCACCTGGCACCATTTATGGCTGTCACAATATTGCTGACTGTATTCCCTGTTACTGTTCTGTAGCTGCCACTTTGTGTTTCTAGTCCCTTCACCTGTTTCATCCAGTCCCCTCCCCTCTGGCAACCACCAGTTCTCTCCTGTACCTATGAGTCTGATTCAGTTTTGTTTGTTCATTTATTTATTCTTTAGATTCCACATATACGTGAGATCATATGGTATTTGTCTTTCTCTGACTGACTGACTTCACTTAGCATAATACTCTCTAGGTCCAAATGGTAAGATGCCATTCTTTTTATGGCTAAGTCATATTCCATAGTATGTATGTGCCACAGCTTTTTTACTCACTTGTCTACTGATGGGCACTTGGACTGCTTCCATAGCTTGACTATTGTAAATAAGTAACACTGCAGTGAACATAAGAGTGCATATATTCTTTCCAGTCAGTGTTTCGGGTTTATTGGGATAAATCCCCAGAAGTGAAGTCACTGGGTCATAAGGCTATTTATTTCTATTTTTTATTTACATTTCTCTGTTGATGCTTGCCTGGACTTATCTGAGAAGGAACATTTTGGAATTGACATATTGTCCTAAAAAATATTACAGGTCTTTTTATAAAAAAGGTCTCATTTCAAATATTTTCCAAGAGTTTGGTTCCTGGACCAAATTAGATGCATGTGGGTAAGACCCAAAGCAGAGTAGTGAAGGATTAGCTCGTCACCCTGTCAGCCAAGGCTGTGGCCCAGGTGCTTTTCTCTTCTCCCCTGAGCTATCTGAGAGCTTCTCAAGAAGTGGGCGGGAAAGTCAGATGGGGGGGGGGGTGAGAAGGGCAAGGAGGAGGAAGGCCCTGGGGGGGGAGGGATGGTTTTCTGTTGCAGACTTTTGATGGGAGACAGCTCAGAAGGCAGGTCTGCTGGGGCTGCAGTTTGCATCAGTCCTAGGGCAGGTGGTGGTGGTGCTGGTGGTGGGGTGCAGGGTGCATTGCTCAGAGCCCAGAGGCTGGGTTTCCTTCTGCAGGAGCCTGAGACAGTGAGGTCGAGGAGACCAGTAGAATAGGCTCCTCCCAGGCGTTGCTCAGCAGGAGGGGGAGCCCCTGCTCCTGATTTCAGGGCCTTTGTCCTGATTTTGAATAACATCAGCTCTCAGAAGTTCTGTTAGTGTGGTCATTTCACCCCTGTTCTAAACACGGGGTGAAATGTATGGCTCAGGTGTTCAGTGACCAGCGAAATAGGAAGAACAACAGTCATGTGGTTAGTTTTCCATAAGCAGAAACTATCTAAAAGAACTGTTCTTTATTCTGAGATTGTATGTTTCCTCAGGTTTTGGTGTTAAAATGTCCTTTGTTTTAAAAATGGCGGTGGTTATAGTGGTGGAAGTGATTGTATTGGTCAGGGAGGTTAGGGACGTAACGGGTGAGTCCCAGGAGTTCAGGTGTAAAGACATCTCCCATCTACGAGAACTGGAAAGTGAGTGGCACTGGTTAGCTGAGGTGCTCTCCTCAGGGACATGGGCTCCTTGCTCTCTCGGCTCTGCCCCCCTCTGGGATGCCAGGGTCCCAGCAGCTTTGGGATAGAAAAAAATCCAGGGCTGTGTGGGGGCTGGGACCACTGACACCTGCCCTCACATATCACCGCTGGAACTCAGCCCCAGGTTCATACCCTGCAGGGCAGCCTGGGCAGGAGTGGGCTGTGTCCTCAGGAAGTAGGAAAACAGTCTGAGAGCAGATGAGTCAGCTCCGATACAGTGGCTGCTCTGTTTTCACCTGGCAAGAAGGAAGTGGCTGTCAGTCTTCTGTGGCCTTCTAATTTATTTCCGTTTGACTGGTTTACAAAATTCAGAAGCATGGGAACTACTGCGAGCAAAAATCCAAAGGTCATTTCTTTGGAGTCCTGGAAATATTTCTTTATTTGGGACACTTCAGAACTACCTGAATAAAACTGCTGTTGAACTGATGGTTTCTCTTGCTCTTCCTTGCTGGGAGCTGAGGATGAGCAGTGTCACCTGAGGCCGGGAGACGCTCATCTGAGCCCAGGTCTGAAGGTGTGCGGTCTCTGGCTTGTGCATTTGTTGAGTGAGGAGGGTGCTTCCGTGTTTGGAGTGCATGTCCCATGTGAGTAGAAGGATGAGAGTAACCAGAGATGCATGTCACAAACCACCGAGAGCCTGAGGCTTTTTGCAATCCTGTTATATTTTAAATGGCAGCGGACTAGCGTTCCTTTTTGGGGGAACTGAGTCTGGTGGAATCTGTGTAGGGGAAAGCAGGCCACTGGGCCCAGAGCTCCAAATTTAAGAGCGCAGTCGTTTCTGAGTGAGACTGGAGGAGCAAGAGCCTTGCTTCAGAGTTTTTATGGCTATCATGCATGAGTCGTGGGTCCTAACTTCTGTGCTGGTTTTATCTCTTTTAGGTTAGTCTGAATGATTCGCACAATCAGATGGTGGTGCACTGGGCTGGAGAGAAGAGCAAGGTGATTGTGGCCTTAGCCCGAGACAGCCTGGCGTTGACGAGGCCCAGGAGCAGTGATGTAAGTATTGGTGTTTCCCTGAGCATTCCTCTGTGCTGCCAACAAGCCCTTTTGTGATTCAACAGGGTTATCATTCCAGAAAAAATACTTGGTAATTGGAGAATGGATGGGATGAATTATATACAGAGAAGAGACTCTAGAAAATAATAAATGCCTCTTATTTGTTGACCCCAGGGTTGTGCAGTCAAGTGCAAACAGATCTGTGTGATGTGTGATTACTTTTGTGAGGTGATCGCGTGTGATCTGAATGGTTGTATCTGCTCAAAAAAATGCCGAAGCTCCTTCCTGGGCAGAGCTGCGCCTGATGCGGTCTCATGGTCCTTCCATGCGCTCATTTCTCCCAACACATCACAATTGGGTGAATTGTTGAAACATATTTGCTAATGTCCTTAGTGTCCACCGTGGGCTCATACAATATGTAACAGTTAGGTGCTTTGAAGACATGAGACCAAGTGTCACATATGTGAGGGCCCGTGAGAGGCCAGGGGTAATGGGCAGGAATGAAACCTCCTCCAAGCTTACGACATTCTTTACCTGTGCAAGGACAATGGTCCCTTTCATTATTCTTGAACTATGTGGCAGAATGTCATTTTGCCACTTTTAAAGAGATCTAGGTTCAGGAAACAGTCACCTGCACCTTAATTCACCTTAACTTGAACATGGTGTTGGTACTTGGTCTCAGTGTCTGAGAGACACTCTGAAGTAGAAAGGATTCTGGAGAACTGGAGAATGAAGGCTTCCGAGCGAGGGCCATTGTCACTGGTCTTGCTCTGGATGCTGAGCAGGAAGCAGGACTCAGGGCCCAGTGTCCTGCTTCCTGGTTTTTGGAGAGAAGCTCAGAGATCTGGATTTTTATGTGAAAACTGCTGATTCTTACAAGTTGACAGCCAATGTGTAATTTTTGCATGCAGCATATAAGCCAAGTAAAACACTTGAGGGTCAGAGCTGGCCCTTGGGCCTCTGCTCCAGATCTCCCCTGGTAGGAGGAGGAGCAGCCCCCCCTTGAGTCAGGGTCTGATGTGGGGACAGGGTGAAGCTGTGGACAGCAAAACACTGTGGAGCTTTGCTTAGTCTGCACTCTGGCCAGAGAATGCCTCCTGGTGAACTTGCCAGCATTGTCACATCAGCCTAAGGACACAGTTGTCATTCTTGAGTATGGATTTGATTCTGTGAGGTCCCTCTCTGCATCCACTATCTGAGTTGGATATGCTCTGGGGTAGGTGACTGGAGGGAGCCCAGGAGCTGTTTTCTAGTTGAATCGGGGAAACTGCAGACAGGGAGGGAGAAAAGGGGCTGCGGTAATGATGCCCAGCTTTGCCCACGGCAGGTGCTGAGCAGTGGTAAGTGGGAAACCACGGGACCTGACAGCCACTTTGGGCGTGGTGGTCTGCAGCAGGGCTAGGCTTGTTTGGGGCAATGGCTTTAACCTGTTTATAAACGGGATCAGGGTTTGAAGCACAGATGGCAGTGTGTGGGTGCCCACTGGCCCTGGGAGAGTCTGTGGCACCTGTGTGTGTCAGCGCATGTGTGGACGCCTGCTCCCTGGGAGAGTCTGTGGCACCTGTGTGTGTCAGCACAGCCGCTGCCCACTGGCCTCGCCTTTGAGCACAGGAGACACCATGCGCACTGTGCTGGGAAAACCCCCTCAGAGCTGTTTTTGTTGTTAATCTTCATCCAAGAATATTTTTAAAAAATTTTGTTTTTTACTCCTTACCTGAGGATTTTTTCCATTGAGTTTTTAGAGAGAGTGGAAGGGAAGTAGGAGGGAGAGAGAGAGACATCGATGGGTTGCCTCCCTCGCGCAGCCCAGGTAGGTGCCCTTGCCCGGGAATTGAACCTACAGCTTCAGTCTGCAGGCCGGTGCTCTAACCACTGAGCACACTGGCCGGGTCCTGAGGATATTTTCCCATTGATTTTTAGAGAGAGTGGAAGGGAGGAAGGGGTGGTACAGAGAGACAGACAGAGAAACATTGATGTGAGAGAGACACATCGATGGGTTGCCTCCTGCACACTAACCAGGGCCAGGGATTGAGCCTGCAAACCCAGGTACGTGCCCCTGCCCGGGAATTGAACAACTGACCCCTCTGTGCATGGGCTGACACTAACTACTGAGCAACACTGGCCAGGGCTTCCTTAGAATTTTTATGCATTCGCAAATTATTTGCTCAGATAATATTTTTTTGTGAGATAGGTAGAGACCTTAACAGTTGATTTTTTATTTTGCTGGATAAACAGGAGACTAGAGATATTATTAAGTGACTTAGATGAGGTTACTTCAGATGTCTATGGGAGAGTTGGGGCTAATGAGAATTAAGGCTGAATCACATATTTGGCATTTGAGGATGCAGTGTTGCCAGGGTGACCGTCTTGCTTGGGTTTCAGCCCTGGAAGCCCCACATCTGGGATCACCCTCAGTCCTGGATGAGCTGGGATGGATGGTTGGTCACCTTGGTATTGCCAGTCTACCCAAACCCAATTCTTCCTCTGTCCAAATATTTGGGTGTATTTAGGAGGAACCCACTGAACATTTGAAGTAATACACTGTATTGGAATGAAGTATACATAAGATTAAATGGAAAGGAAATTTAATGCTTGGAGATAATAAATGATGATGGCAGAGATTTCCCCCATGTATACAAGCTACATTAAAGAATTGGCAGATGAAACATGTTTTAATGTGAAAAGTTAATGCAAAAATATGACTCAGAAGCAGGAGTTGCTGGTGTCAGAGTAGTAACAATCAAATTCTCTTTAAAGAAGACTGGATTGTAAGGCCCCGTCAGAATGGAAAGGACCTATACAAATAAGGAACTGTGAGTGTTGGAGAATGGTGAGCTTATGCATATTCAGAATAGAAAAAGGGATGGACCTGGAAGCTGGAATCCGGAAGGTTTGCTATTAAATCAGAAAAAAAAGTGAATGAATAATGAATGTCCTGATGAACTCCTAGCCCATGTGCTTGCATGGAGAATGGCTCCTGCAGGACCCCTCTTTGTCTGTGACAGGTCTACTAAATAAGCGGAAATGGCAGGTATTAATTTATCTTGACCCTGCCCACCTCTTTGTTTCTGCTCTCTCCTATTTTGCAAAGTACTCAAGATGCAACGTAATTGGCCAAGGAGCTCTCCAGAGATAGTGTTGCCACAAGATCATGGTCCACCTGGGAGGCAGTGGGAGCAGCAGGACTTGGTGCCCCTTAGGATTGGCTGGGATGCAGGCCCAGTACAGTGGATCCTCACTTAATGTTGTTGATAGATTCCCCAACTTTAAGTGAAGGACAATGAAACCAGTTTTACCACAGGCTAATTGATATAAAGGAGAGTTAATTTCCTGGGGCTATAATGAAACAGTGTTGAAGGAAATGACACTTACGAGGACCTGCTATACTTGCTAAGCGAAGACTTGGTAGCCCCTGGGATGTGGTGTCCCGCTGAAATCAGGATGCCTGGGTTTGAATCCTGGCTCTGCCACTCATGGGCAGTCTCACTTTGGGCCAGATCATGAACCCTCTCTTGGTCTTCTCATTGGTCAGTGAGACCATTCTGTGAAAGACTTTGGATCAGCAACCACAGGTGTTTTCTGGAGCTGGCTGGACATGCTGCCTCTCAGATCTCACCCCAGAC
The DNA here is from genome assembly GCF_054644295.1 of Miniopterus natalensis. NCBI lineage: Eukaryota > Metazoa > Chordata > Mammalia > Chiroptera > Miniopteridae > Miniopterus > Miniopterus natalensis. The sequence goes on from NC_142100.1 coordinate 1,154,071, forward strand.
TTCCTGCAGCAGAACCTGCATTTTTAATGTGCCCTGCTGGGTGATTTGCAGGCAGTTCCCAGTTTGAGAAGCTCAGGTATAAAAGTACTTGGAATGGTGCCAGATGAGAATTGTTTTCTTCCCTCACCTCTCCCTCCTCCCCTCCTCCCTTTCCCCTCCTCCCCTCCTTGTTATTTGAAGGACTTACCTTTGTAGGTAAGACAGTGATCTAACTGGCAGCTTTTGGCAGTTTGGTGCCGCCTCCCCTTTTCATTTTGCCCTTTGGGGAGTAGTGTCATGTGGAGGTCAGAAAGGACAGGTTTGTGTGGATCCTGGGTCTGGATGGAAAACAGACCACAGAAGCCCAAGATCATCAAGCACAGGGTGCTTCCCACACCCGCCTGCCAGATCTTGGGGCAGCACGTGAGTCAGCAGCCTCATGCTGCCACAGGGAGAAGACAGAACAGAGTGTCAGTGGGGTGCAGTGGAGCCCCGAGGCCCTCCATCCCATGGCATTGTCTGAACACTGGCAGAGGCCTTTTCTGGCTCTTCACTGTGGAGGAAGGTGGACAGCTGGCACAGCCCTGAGCTTGGTCTTCCCCTTGAGTTAATCAAATAGAAATCAGAATTATGAGGATAAGATAAAAATACCGGGTTGGAATTCTTTAACCTAGAGAAAGAAGGAAAGTTGACGAGCAGTTTGAGAGAGTCTTTAGGCACAGGGTGGACCCTCACATACTTGCTCTTTTATTCAGTAAAAGATGCAAAGAGATGTGTTTTGTTTAGAGGTGAAAATTAAGGAGGAGCTCTTTGGTAGTGAGGATTGTTGGACTCCAAGGGTGGAATGGCGGCAGTGTCGCCCAGAATCTCAGAAAGGCTCGGTGCTTTGTGAGAGAGGGAGAGACAGAACCATCAGTGATGAGGGCCGTTGATCGGCTGCCTGCTGCACGCCCCCTGCTGGGGATGGAGCCCACAACCCGGGCGTGTGCCCTGACTGGGGATCGAACCACAATCTCCTGGATCCTAGGTCAATGCTCAGCCCCTGAGCCACACCTGCCGGGCTAAAGTTGGTCTTTCCTGCTTGCTGTCCAGCACGCCCTGCACAGCCTGGCCTGTAGATTTGGTACATTCTCCTAGAAGGTCAGCTTGCGAGAGTGGAAAGACAACTGGACATGGAATTGGAGGGACCGTCGTAGTTTTAGCACTTACGAGCAGTATGACCTTGGGCTAGTCATGAACTTCTTGAGTCTTAGTTTTTGTTATCGCTTAAATTATTCACTCAGTCCCCTACTGGTTCATTTATTTCACTTTTTTATTCATTTTTGGAACACATTCATTTACTCACTCTGTGGTTTATAATGATACTTATTCATTCCAGAAATCTTACTGAGCACCTGCTATGTTCCAGGTACACTGAAGGAGGCAAAGGTGTGAATAACTCACAGAGTTTTTAGAGATGAAGAGATATAATGTAAACAAAACAGTATTGTGTACTGAAAAATGTTACCCTAATGTGAGGAGGTACTTCCTCGTGGGTTGTCAGTTTATGGGGTCTGGGGCTGGAGTGACTGAGGCCCCTTTGTGAGAAGCCAGGCCTTTGCTACATGTAACTTCTGACCCTAATATCCATTCTTGGCCAGGAGAATGGAAGGGAGAAAGCACCACTCTGTCTTTTCCCACTCACATTATCTGTGCACTTGCAACCTGCTGAATTTATGAAGCTGCTCTTCTGGTAATTTCTTGCTGCGTGTTTGGGAGTCAGGAACACATGCTGTTTACACATGTGTTTGTAATAGGGCTTCTTCCACTGTGACCGGGTATTGGCAGAGGCCCTCTTTGTGCCCTTGTGGCCTTGGCATCTAGTAAGTATTAATGACTTGTGTGCTCACAGTCCCCTGGCGTGCACCTGTGTAGCTCATGGTTTGCAGGGTTCTGCATAAACACTTTCATGCTGACTTTGTGTCTGAAGGCTGTGCCTTTTATATCTGGCCCTGGCACAGTGCCTGGCTAACGTAAAACCCACAAGACATGCTTGCTATCGAACCTCTGGAGGTGAAGGCAGTATAGTTTCTGGAATTAGTCTAGTGGTGTCTATTTTTCTTGGAATTCACTTGTCATTTTCCTTTAATACCTACCCCAATTCTAACGAGGTGATTATTAATATTATATTCATCTATCAGGCTTGTGTTTAACGCATTGATTGCATTCATTACATTTCATGTTGCACAGGTAGTAAGGTCTAGGTGTAAAAAATACCGAATAATGTCCATCTGCCATCCGTTGCCTGAGGTGTAATGGCTTTCAGATTGGTGTCTTGGAGGCAGGCAGCCAGGGCTGGAACCCCACAGCGCTACTTACCACCTGTGTACTTTGTCAGGTGACTAATCTCGTAAGCCCCTGTGGTCTTCTCTGAAGATGATTTTCACAGTAGCGTTTCCCACGTAGGGTTGTGGTGTGAGCTACCTGAGCTCATTTATTTAAATAGGGGACAGTGTTCGGCGCCTACTGAGCACTCAGCCCTTAGGTTTTATCACGTGGCTGCTGGACAGCTGGGACTCTGGAAGCAGAGCAAAGTAAGATTTGGCATGAGCATAGGTCCTGCTGCAGCTCTGCACTCAGACCCCGGGAGAACAGGATCAGAGCAAGAGTGCAGGGTGAGGCTCTGGTTCCCACATTACGTGCTAACCTCTGGCATGTTTGGTCTCAGCATTCTGTCTTTTCTACCTCTTGGGCTACTCTGGAGGCCCACAGGATTTTTTCTGTCTTCTGGAGTGCTGTAAGAACAGAACTTCCCAGCAGAGGGGTGAGAAATTAGATTACCTTTTGGGGACATTTCAACAAATGGCAAAACAAATTCTCAATTCTTTCCCCTCAGACAACCACATTCTGTCCTTCTCTGGATGCAATTTATTAAACACTTAACTCAGCCTGGACAGGAGGTTACGTTGTTTCCATTTGTGTGTTTTCCTCTCCAGAGACTTTTCTTTGCCTCCGAAAAGAGGCCTGTGTCTTCTTGGCGGCAGTGGCTGCCCCGCTCCCATGCTTTCTGCCCCCATGTGCTGAGGACAGACAGAGGTGCCCTTTTCTCCTTTGTGGGTTATTTTGTCACATCCAGGGACTATTGGGAGACCATGTTCAGGATCTAGGACAGGACTGAGGCAGGATGTTTGAAGGGGATAGATCTTTCTGCCACATTTCTCACCAACTCTTTTCTTTTATTCTCCCCTCTTCCGTATTCCAGGTGTATGTGTCTTACGACTATGGAAAATCGTTTCAGAAAATTTCAGAGAAGTTCAACTTCGGTGTGGGAAATGGCAGCGTAGCAGTGATTGCCCAGTTCTACCACAGTCCCGTGGACAACAGGCGGGTGAGGAGACAGCGCCCCACCTGTGGGGACTTCATGGGTTGTGTTTTGGGAGAAGGTTGTGCTCAGGGGGCCTGGGCGATGGACCACTTTGTCATCATTGTATCATGACTGGTGGCTTTTTCTGTTAACCTGGAAGTTTGTGACAGAGCACAGTGCACAGGGTAGAGCTATACATAACCAAGCAGGCCAAGTGCGGGCCAGGCAGGACTTCTAGACAAAATACGGTAGGTGAGAGCACAGAAAATCTGCCAGCTAATAAACTGGGTGACTTATAAGTGGCAAAAGTGTTACCCAGTCCCCAGCCTTCTCTTGCAGTCTAATCAAGGTTTTCCAGAGGAGCTGCTGAGTTCTTCGTGCTCCTGGCACCACCAGTGTGTGAGTACGCGTGCCTGTGAGTGAGTGTGCACCCTTCTCCCTCCAACCTGTGCTGGTGCAGAGGACACCGAGGCGGTAGATGTTGCTGTGTCTGCCAGCTGGCTGGCCTGGGGCTTGTTTCTGCAGGAAGACCCCCCACTCCCCACTCCCAGGGTGACTGGGAGGAAGTTACCCTGGGCCCCGAGAGAGGCAGGAAGAGGGCAGAGGTGCAGCAGGCAGTCCTCTGCAGGGTGCTCCTGCCTGTGTGGGAGTATTGGCTCCAGTGGGAGGTGTATTTGCTGCTTTCGTCCCCACTCTCAAGATCCCTAGCTCATTTCTAAGGTAGGATGGCTGCTTCTAAGGATGCTGAAAACTCCGTAGTAGGAAAAGCTTTCCGAGGGAAGGGAACCTGCTTCTCTTTGCTCACCCAGAAAGGGACAAGAGAGGGAGATCCACAGGTATCCCCCAGTGTCGACTCTTCTGGTTGCCTGTGGTCTGTTAGCAGAGGTTATATTAAAAATATTTAGCTACTGGACTGGCACTGATAAATCAGACCCATCTGATTTGGGAGCTGGGTCCTAAAGGCCACCTTGCTGGGTGGGCATTAACCTTTCAGTTGCTGGATTTGGGGGAGGCTTGGGGAGGAGGCCAGGCCACTGGGGCTTTGGGAGCACCACACAAGTTTCAGGGAAGTAGGTACAGAGCAGGTTTTTTAACAACTGAAACAGTCATTGCTGGTACATTGTGGTTAAACGTCAGCCCTGCTTAATCTCAGAGTGGAGTCGCCACTGGGAACACACTGTCCTCTCACCTCACTGAAGGTGACAGTACAGCTCCCCACCCCCTGTGGCCAGACAGGCCTGGCACTTGGGACTCACAGTACCTCTTGTGAGGTGAGGAGCCCTGCCAGGGTCCCACTGCTTGCTGCACCACATCTCCCCGTGGATAGATCTGTGTGCCCCCTGCTTCCCAGGAATCGAATAGCACTTGGATCACTTGTCTGTCAGATGGTACCTGCCTGCTGTTATTTTTTTTTTTGATCCTTACCGAGGATATTTTTTCCATTGCTTTTCAGAAAGAGAGGGGGGGGAGGGGAGAGAGAGAGAGAGACAGAGACAGAGAGACAGAGAAACATCGATGTAAGAGAGACACATAGATTGGTTGCCTCCTGCATGCACCCTGGCTGGGGCAGGAGCCTGCAACTGAGGTATGTCCCTTTGGCTGGAGTGGAACCCGGGACCTTCAGTCTGCGGGCCAACACTCTGTCCACTGAGCCGCACCGGCTAGGGCTGCTGCACATCCCATAGCTAACCCTTGCTTAGGCTGTGGACTTGACTGCACCTCGCTGTTTCTGTGGAATCCTCCTTCACCTCCACCTGTCCCGTCTGCACTCCCACCAGGGGCACAGGTGTCCATAGCAGGGCTCATCTTTGTCCTTGTTGTGAGCTGTGGTGAGGCTGCTGAGCCTGCATGTCCAAGTAGTCAGAAGTCAGGAAGGATGGTGCTATGGGCTTTTTTTGGGGGGGGGGGAATTGGTGCAGGGGTTAGGTAAGGATTAGGTCTGGAGAAGGGGCAGGGCAGGGCCCATGATGTTGGAGTGAGGGAGAAACCGGCGGTGCTGCGAGGCGAGAGGGAGCAGCCGGCAGCACTGAGAGGCCGGAGGCGCAGCTCCATTTCTCTCAGTTGAGCTGGACGTGCTGGGGAGCTGCTGGGGAGCATGACGGGGGGCTATCTTCCTGGAGAACTTAGTGACATGGGACATGGGCCTGGTGCAGGCTGCAGCTTTGTCTGTGGAGTTTCCAGTTCCCCAGATGAGACTGTTCCCCTCCCCAGACTTCTCAGGAAGGAAATGATGACTCTTATTGTGCTGATTAGTTTTGTTACTGTGGCTTCTGTCCCTTGGAAGGCAGTGTGCTCCACCAGACCTACCACTTCCTGAGAAAAGTCGCACAAGGCTGGTGCTGTGTGTCAGCAGCTCACCTGTGTGACGTGAGGTGGGCAGTCACGGAGCAAGATTTGAAATGGTTGAAAGGACCGTTGGCATCTGCTCTGAAAGGTTCCACTGTCACCAACGGGCCATGTGGAAGTTGGGGGAGGGGTGCCTGTGGAGGGGAGGGCGGTGCTGGTTAGGAGCAGCTCTGTGCTGAGGGAGGGGTGGTGTGGCCTGTGAGTGTGTGGGTCTGTTTTTGCGTTAGACTGCATGCCCACTTCCTCCTCCATCTCTGTGCTGCCTCAGGAACCAGGTGCAGTGCCGGCCACCTGGCAGGTCCACCAGCCTCATAGCACAGCCAGGCTGTGTCTAAATTTACTCTTTTAAAAAGGTTACTGAATGTGCAAGTTGGGCATTGCGCCTCACAGTGGGAGAGCTTGCCCTAGGCAAAGGGTCAGGCAGCACCCCCCCCCGGGCTCCTGCCACCTTGGGGTGTGCTCCTTTGCCACTGCTGCCCACCCTCCTTCCACTGCACTGTGCTCTCTGCACTCAGACGGGAGAGAGCCCCTTATGCTAACGTGGAGATAAATTCCATTGCTTATTTTGCTCTCCGTCCAGAGGTATTTGTACATTCAGAGGAGACAGCTTTAGGCTAATGGATGAAGCTCGTCTGGAATCCTGTGTGTGCACCCGGGGCTGGAGAGATGGGTGTGAGGACACCGGACCTGTGTCGTTCAGAAAGCACCTTGTAGATGAGGTCTGCTGCCAGAGCTGTGGGCAGTGTGAGTGGACTTGACAGCCGGGAAAGTACAGGAGCTTAAAGCCGAGCAGATAGGCTGTGGCTTTGTCCTGTGTGTATGGGAGACGTGGCTACATCCTGCGCTGAAGCACCCCCCTGAGTGATGAGTGGAACTGCAGGCTAGAGCTGGGGAGCGGGGTGAGGACAGCGGAGAAGTAAAGGCCTTACGGGTGTTTAGGGTAGAATGGATGCTTCAAGCAGGGCGCGGCTGCAGGGTCTGGAGCAGGGTTGGTGGGAGTGTCCTGGGGGAGGAGAAGGCCTGGTAGAGTCTTCCGGGTCCAGTGTGTGGTTCCTGCGCAGGCCGCGTAGAGATCGCTGCTCAGCGTGGAGGTGTGCGCCGGGTGCCACATGACCTTAATCAGGCTCCTGTCTGAAGATGGAGGAGTTTGCTTTTTGCTTTGAAGACTGTAGGGAACCGGAGGAGTCTTTGAGTAGGGGAGTTACTATGAATAATGCCTCTTAGGGAAACCCGCGTCCTAGAAATATAGAGGATGCATGGAACGGAAAGGTTAGGGTGGAGTCAGAATGGGAACCGTTATGGCGATGCAGGCAAGAAGTACCCTAGTTCCTCGGCCAAGCCTAGTTCCACCCTAAGCATTTCACACCTGCCAGGCCTTGGAAGACATGAGGACGAACAAACCAGGGCTTTGTCCCGGTTTTGCCTTCTGTAGGGCTCTGGGCTATCCTGTAGCACTAAAGACTCGGATTGTGAAAAAGATTCTGAAGGCAACCATGAGAGGGTAGGTTGCTGGTGAACGTGGGGGCCAGGGGAAGGCAGCGGAGTAAAAGCCCAGCTCTAGTCGTGAGTACCGGGGCTGGGAGGAGGTGCGGGGGGACTAGGTGTGGCAGGAAGGTGTCGGCATGGTGAGGCATCTGGGCGCAGCGAGGTGTCGGGGCGCGAGGGTGAAGACGGAGACGCTGAGAAGATAAAGGAGGCGCGACCCAGGGACCCTGGGAAGCCCGGTCAGGCTGCCAAATGAAGCCAGGGACGCTTGCTCTCGGAGGCGCTTGTTGAAGCTGTGTAGAAGGGTGAACAGAGTTATCAGCTGGGATGGAAGTGTGATGGGGTTACGTGAGCGTGAGCGTGAGCACAGGGAGTGGACCAAAGCAAAAGAGCCAGCAAAGGAGTTAAGGACAGAGATGGCTGAGATGGGACACTGTTGCAGGAGGTAAGAGAAGAGAGTTTCCAGTAAAAGGAGTGAATTAAGAGAGAAGGCATATAAATGAGCCCAACAGTACAATGTAAGATATATGCATTAGATTCAGGAGGTGTTGCCTTTTGGATGGGAGAAAAGAGGTAAGGGCTGATGAGCTGTTAGGAGACGTGCTTTGAGCCAGCCAGACGTTGATATGAATGCTGCCCACTCATGCGTCACCTTGGGCAGTTAACCTCTCTGAGCTCCAGGGACCCCATTAGTAAAAGAGGGTGTAGTAAGAATATCTAAAGCCTTGGATTGCTGTGAGAGGTAATGCACTAAATGAGACAAGCATGCAAAACTGCTAGCTCAGTGCCTGGCACAAAGTCACGGCTCTTGCAGTATGTTGGCTCTATGACTGGATGCACGATTTGTAGATTGTGAAACATGAAACTGCAAGAAGCCACGGGATAGATTTCTTTTCAAACTTAGAGCACTCCTTACCTGAGGACCCAGAACAGTGTCAGAGCAGGACAGGCAAAGTTATTTCTAGGGAACACTTTTATGCAAAAAGTTATGATGGCACTCATAGGGTCATAACTGTTTTTATGACATTATGTTTGCTTAGAGTAGTTTTTACTTTCAGAACATTTACTGCCTTTAGAGGTAGTTCATTAGGCTTCTACAGAGACTGGAGTTTTATCTTAGATGCTGTGGAGGAAACACAAGGAGAGAAACCCATAAAACATCTTCCTGGGAAGTTTGCAGTCCAGATTTGGGGAGAGAGGGCAAAGGGAAAGGTGCAGGAACAAATGAAAGCAGCATGGGGACAAGTGTGAGGACTCCAGGCTGGGCATGCTCTGCAGCCTGGGAGCCACAGAAGGAGAGCGTTAGCATGATTCCTTGGGGTTGTTGATTTCCAGAATTTCACAGACAGATGGGTCCCCCTGCTCTGGTTTCTGGTTCACAGCGTCCACTGAGCCCCCTGTCCTTCCAGGAGCAGGGCTGCCATCAGACCTCTGTGCACCCTGCCTGCTGCCACCTCGGCCTTTCCCTCAGGCCTCGACTGGCGTCAGGCCCATGTGTACTTTTCCCTCCTCTGTTCCCAAATTCAAGCTGCCCTGGACTTGGAACATTCTTTCCCTCTGAAAGTCTTGCCTGCCCTTTGTGGCCCAAATCTTAGATGGAGCCATTTCTTGTCTCGCAAACCTCACCAATCCGTAGTCTTTGCTTATAGGACACACTGCAGCCTCTCATTTAATCTCGTTTCCCCTGAGTTATAGTGAGCTGTGGACGCGTCTTTCCCCCACATGGATTCTAAGCTTCCGAAGAGGAAGGGTTCTGTGTTTTCACTGTGGCACCCCAGGGTCTGGCCCATGATTTATTAAATTGAGTCACCTCATTCCTTTCCCCTCAGAGACTCTTTGGGCCACAGTCATTCTCTGGTCAAATTTGTTCAAAGGCCTCACTCAGCTGTGCAGGAACAAAGTAAGGTGGGGCGCCTGCTGGACAGAGCCACTTCCCGCTGTGCCTCAGTGAGTTCTCAGTCCTAGTGGCAGCTGGGTTGTTAGAGTTTCCCCGTCACCTGGCATAGGGGCGAGAGGTGAAGCTAATTTTCCTGGAAGGGTGTTTCAGAGACAGACAGCAGTCCCATCTGCGTGCAGCCAGTCTGAAGGGCAGGACTTCCATGTCCCAGCTTTCGGTAGTCACCCTTTGATGATTCTCCAGGAAATGAGAATGGCTCAGCCATTTGAAAGAAAACTGAGCTTGACTAGCTTCGTTACCGGGTTAGCCGAGAGCACTGTCTGGGGCCCCACCAGCCCGTTCCGTACCCCTTCCTTTGCTGAGCCTTGCTGGGTGTGCTCCAGCATCTCCTCATTGTGGGGAGACAGTGAAACGCTGCGTGGAGGCCTGCAAGCGTGGCCCTGCGTTGGGCAGATCGGCCCTGCGTCCACAGGCCCTCAAACACTGTTGGAGGGCGCTGGGCAGCTCTGGCCGGGTTCTGCTCCGAGCTCATCTCCTTTCCCTTGCAGTACATCTTTGCAGACGCCTATGCCCAGTACCTCTGGATCACGTTTGACTTCTGCAACACCATCCAAGGCTTTTCCATCCCGTTCCGGGCAGCTGATCTCCTCCTGCATAGTAAGGCCTCCAACCTTCTCCTGGGCTTTGACAGGTCTCACCCCAACAAGCAGGTAAGAGAGTTTCCAGAACACAGTCAGGCGGGGCTCCTCCAGTTTCCCATTCTTCCCTCGGTCCGTGTGCTCTGTTTGTCCTTTGAGTGACCTCCCTCTGGCCCCTCCCTCCTTGGCTCCCAGGCTTAGCCTTTGTGGCTGTTTTACTTTCCATGGCTAAGGAAAAAGATACCCCAGCACTGTCAGTCTGCATCCGAGCCAGAGAACAACAGGTAGTACTTGGCAGCCCCATCGGTTAATGATGCTCTTTTGGGTGCAGGTGAACCTTTGTAAGTCTCAGAGAGAGCCGGGGAGAGAAAAGTCTGGAGTCTGAGCTCTGCTGGGACCTCCTGACACATTTCTGTTGTACCTTTTCTGTCCTCTGCTTTAAGCACACTGCTGTTGTCTACCGTTTATTTGAATTTACCATTGACATCAGTATGCTTCTTAGTGTACGTGTGCACATGACCGTAGTATAAATGTGTGTATTTTCCTCCCTTAATCCGAATTTGAAGAAGAGGCGAGCAGTGGGGAGAGAGCCAGAGCAGCAATTACATGTCAAGGTTAAACTTGCCAAGTCAAGGGGATTGGTCTGGCATAGTCCTCTGAAACCTGCTGATCTTGTAGGATTGGATTCGTGATGAGTTTTGAATGACTGCTCAGAATAACCTTGGAACATTTCTTTTTCTTTGCAGGTTGTTTAGCTAAAACATGATCTGTTTACCTCACACGCCTTAGGGAGTAACCTAGGTATGGGCAGGACCAGTTTGCCAGTGTAGGGGATTATTGCTGTTTTTGGGCTACCACTTCTTCATACATGGCTTCCAGGGCCAGAGGGACCCTCGGGCTGTGTCTGTGGAAGTTGAGGGGCTTTGGCAAGTTAATTACTTGTAGCTATACCCTGTATTCAGTTGGTCCCCCTTGGTCCTTTGTGATTTTGTACTTTGCCACTGTCCTCTCCATTCAGCTTTAAACACTGAGGCCATTGTGCGTTTTTAAGGACACTTTCCCAGGTGAGAAATACCAAGTATAATCCTTTTATTTTTACTATTATCCAAGGGCTCGTCTTGAGTAAAATATAATTTCTGATAATCTGTAAGTGGCAGACAAGTTACAATCATTTTTCCTTCCAGTTTCTGTTGAGATCTTAGTAACTATGGAGAGAAAGGCAAAGGTACAAGGCCTACTCCCCCTGCCTGCCCAGGTTGCACTAGGAGCCGCGGAGCTGGCTGGTGCTTCTGGTGCCTGTTCGGATGTGGGTTGTTTCTATGCGGTTTCAGTGGGGCCGGTGTTGGGCAGTGCCAGATAGATCCTGCCTGTCTTACATCACAGCCACTCTTGTCGCTTTGGTCTTTGCAGCTATGGAAGTCAGATGATTTTGGCCGGACCTGGATCATGATTCAGGAACATGTGAAGTCCTTCTCTTGGTAAGTCATGTCATCTAAGAAATTTGAGTTACATAATCTCTTCTTTTCAGTTCTAGCTCCTTCACCAAGGGCAACCTGCCCTCACCTGGAATGTGAAAGGGTTTGTCCCGGGAGCTCCATTCTCTAGCCCTGGGAGTTAGAACTGCAAGTGCAGCAGACTCAGGAGGGGGTGAGAGAGGAAGGTCTCTGTGAGGACTTCAGAGCTTCTGTGTTTTCATTCCACCAAGGAACCCAGGGAATCTTAAAGCTCTTCCTTCCTGTGTAAGAGCTTCTGAAGACTTTCACTTTTAGAGCATTGCATCAGAAGTGAGGATTTTTCTGTATATAAAATCAATTCATTTGTTCATTCATAACGTAGTGTTTTGAATGTCTGTTGAATATAAAACATGCTAAATATGCTTTAGGGTATGTGAAGTTGACTAATTTATGGATAGAATTATTAAGGAGATTGCAGTTTAGGTGGTAAGGAAAGATTTTTTAAAAAAAACTTTAAAAAATTTTTATTTATTGATTTGATAGAAACATCGATTTGTTGTCCCACTTATTTATGCATTCATTGGTTGGTTTTTTATGTGCCCTGATTATGGACTCGAACCCACAACCTTTGTATATCGGGATGACACTCTAACCAGCTGGACTACCTGACCAGGGTGGAAAGATGTGTTTTGCACCTAACACACACTGTGGAAGCTAAGAAGTCACGGGCATAGCATGAGAAGGCAGAAGAAGGACATATTCTTTCCAGATGGGCAGCTCATTGACAGCACCGGGACGTGCACAGCAGGCTGGGTGCAGCTGTGTGGAAGTGTGCAGGCGCAGAGTGGCTAAAGCAGAGATGAGACACTGTGCTGGGTGCAAAACACTGAGTCTTATTTTGGGGCAGTGTGTTGGGTAAAGCTGGGAGAGGTGTGTTTGTATCAGAATCTGTAGTGCTTGATAAAGGAATTTGGACTGAATTCTGAAAGTGTTGGGAAGCCTTTGTAGGTTTTTGAAAAGGAAAGTGAAACCAACAGGGCTTTTAAAAGTACAGTTGTTTCTAGTCCTAGTTGCTTCTGATCTTTTACTGTTATGGGGACATAGTGTATAACCTCGAATAGAGTTTGTACACAGCAGGCGAATGTGTAGAACAGATTCCCAGGCGCAGACTTGCTGGATCAGTGGGTCACCTGACCTATTCCACGCAGCAAACGTGATATCTCCCAGACTGACTCTTGATCTTCGCGTCCCCAAACCAGATCCAGCTATGATCTTCCCCATTTCAGTTTTTAGTGGCTCTGTCCAAACACTCGGATTCCACGTTTGTTTCCTACTTCACATTCTGCCTGTCGGGAAATCCTGTTGGCTCTACCTTCATTATATATCCAGCTATTGCCTCACTCCAAACCACTGTTGCTGCTCACATGTCCTCCAACTGGCCTGTCTGCATCCACTCTGGCCCTTCTACAGCTAATTCTCTGCACAGAGCCAGGCAGATCCTATTGAAAACGGGTAAGGTCATGTTGTCTTCTGCTTCAAACCTTTTAATAAGCGTCACCATTTCTCTCAGATTAAGTGCCAGGGGACATTCCTGCTACAAGCACTGCACTTGTTATTTTTCTCTGCCTCAAATGCTTTGACTAAAGCTATGTTTACTGCTTACTCCTTGACCTCATTCAAGGCTGCTCAAGGAACACCTCCTCCCTGAGGTCTGTCCTAGGGATCCTATTAAAATTGCAATGACTCTCCTGTCATTCCCAATCTGCTGTACCCTGATCTAGTCTTTTTCTGCACAGGACTTACTACATTCTAATATGCTATTATTTTGCTTATTAGTCTTTCTCTTTTTGATAGAATAAAAGCTACGTAATGGCCAGGGGCTTTTGCCACTTTTCTGCACTGGTGTATACCCAGTGAATGAAGCTTTGAAATTATAACTTTAGTGGAGATTGCCAAATTTTCTATAGTAAGTCTTAGAGTTTGCACTCATTTCAACAGCATGGAATTGTGCCTCTCTCCAAGCCATGTGTTAGGAAAGAAATAATATCTCAGTGTAGTTTTAATTTGCACTTTTCTTATTATGAATGATTTTGAACATCAATTTAACCTGCTTTAGGTTCATTTTAATATCTTTTTTGTGACATGTCTATTCATGCCATTTGCCCTTTCTCTATTAGATTCGTAGTTTTATTATTGGTTTCCAGGAGCTCTTTATATATTTGAGATCAGTCCTTTATGATATGAGATAGATTGTGTGTTTATTTATATTTTCCAGTTTGTTATTCGTCTTTTCACTTTTAGTTTTAGTCTTTATTAAATGCAGTGGCCCAGCAAGAGGGTAGGTACCATCTGCGCTGCTATAGCCCAGTTTGAAGAGGAATGTCTGAGTTGTGTTGCTTCCTTGGTAATGGTGCCGGTGCAGACGGGGCAGCTGAGAGTGGAGCCTCACAGCTGAGTATATTCAGGTTCTAGTGGGCGTCCTCTGCAGAGAGGGCAGCCGGTGGTTATTTTCCTTGGGCAGAGGTTGTAGAGTTTTAGTGAAATTATAAGCATAATGTCATCCAAGTGCACCCTCTACCCAAGGAATAGCATCAGAACTTTCTTGTGCTTTATTTGAATTTTAAATGGACAAGTTGCTCTTTTACTTGTTTAGGGAACTATATAGCAAGAGGGCAAACCAGCTGGATTACTAAAGAAAGGGACTTCATGTTTGGGAATTAGTGTGTTGTGCCTTCTGCCTCTGTGCAGACATGCAGATATTTTAGGGGAAAGGACTGGCTTATCTTGTTTTAGATAATTGCATGAATGGTGTCAGGGCCTTTCAGGCTACTTGGGGGATTTTCCCCTAGGATTCCCCACAATAAGTGAGTATGATCTAACTCCTCAGAGAGCAATGGCATTCTTTTGTTCAACAGTGCTTGGTAGCCTTGGAGCAGCAGGAGGGCGGGAAGCCAGTGCTTTATGTTATCCAGAGCTGGAGACCTGCAGGACAGGACAGTGGAGAAGCTATGGGGGAGGGGCTCCAGCTTGCCCTGTGGAGCATCGCTGAAGGGTTGTGAGAGCAGGGAAGGCCAGGTGAGGACTGATGATTGTGCTTGGAGGTAGAGTAAGCCTTGGGATTTCCAAATGAGGGCAAACAGAAAAGGAAATAGGTGTGAGTGAATGTTAGAAGTGGGAGGCTAGGACTGCAAGCACAAGAACTTGTGGCGGAGTCGCTCTTAGAAATGGGAGGTCCAAGTATGGATGACAGAACTGAATGGGGGTGAAAGCCACAGCTCTGTCTCTAGGTCTTGATGCTGCTTTTGGCCAGGAAGAAATAGCAGAGGTGAGCTTGTTCTCAAAATACCTTAATAAAGGTCCCTTCCCCTCTGCCTTTTAAAAATATCCAGCAGCTTCATGTTAATTTGCGTATCGTCTAGAGTACGGGAAGCACTTTATCAGTACTTCTAATTGTGGAGGAGATGAGAACCTGCCACCTCCCCCCACCTGCACGCAGAGCATTTGATGACAAGAGTTGTCTCCCACATTAGGACCAAGGCTGCTGGCTGCTCCAGTGCCTTATTAGCTCTCTAGGTTATAAGGCCAGAGTTGTCTCCCCCACTGAAAAGAGGCTCTTTAATTCTTCTATTCCAACCTTCATTTCTCCTGCTCCCTCCTCCTTTCCCCTCCCCCTTCCTAGCTCCTCTCCCCCCTCCCTTCCCCTCCCCCCACCCCTCTGTCTTCTCTCCTCTCCCCTCCCCTCCCCCCTCTTCCCCTCCCCTCCCCTCTCTCCTCCCCCTTCTCCCCTCTCCCCTCTCCCCCTCCCTCCTCTTTCCCCCTTCCCCCTCCCCCTCCTCCCTCTCCTCCCCTCTCTCCTCCTCCTTCTCCCCTCCCCTCTCCCCTCTCCCCCCTCCTGTCTCCTCTCCCCCTCCTAACCCCTCTCCTGTCCCCTCTCCCCCTCCCCCCTCTTTCCTCCTTCCCTCTCCCCCTCCTCCCTCTCCTCCCCTCTCCTCCCCCTTCTCCCCTCCCCTCTCCCCTCTCCCCCCTCCTGTCTCCTCTCCCCCTCCTGACCCCTCTCCTGTCCCCTCTCCCCCTCCCCCCTCTTTCCTCCTTCCCCCTCCCCCTCCTCCCTCTCCTCCCCTCCCCCTTCTCCCCTCCCCTCTCCCCCCTCCCGTCCCCTCTCCTGTCCCCTCCCCTCCCCCCTCCCCTCTCCCCCCTCCCCCCTCCTGTCTCCTCTCCCCCCTCCTGTCCCCTCTCCTGTCCCCTCTCCCCTCCCCTCCCCTCCCCTCCCTTCTCCCCCTCTACCCTCCCCTCTTCCCCCTCTCCCCTCTCCCCTCCCCTCCCCTCTCTCCTCTGTCCTCTCTGTCTTCTTTTTCTTTCATTCTTTTTTCCTTAGAATATGCTCTTGACAGTGATCTGGAAGGAATTTTATGTCATAACCTTCATTATCCCTAGAGCTGATGTGGGGGTGATGGAACTCTACAAAGACAGTTGTGTAAGTGAGCCCTTCGGCCTTTCCTCACCCTCTTCTTGGTTTTTCCAGTTATTTTTCCTGCTTGCTGAAGGTCTGCCTTGGTGCTCTTGTGAGCCGTAGGAGCCTGGGGCAGATTAGTTTTCCCCTTGGCTGCTGTTTGGGCTGTATTTGGGGGACAACAGTTCAGAGATTCTTCTCCAAGGTAGTTTGATCTCATCCCTCTACTGTTCCCAGTTTGGAATAATCTCTGTAATTATGGTTCATAGATCCAGTGCAGGAAGGATGAATTCAGGAAGGAACCCTATAGGGTAAAAATAAACCTAAGACATGGAATTTAAAGGCGTCTGTGCTCTCTGGGAAGCTCAGGCAGACGCAGTGTGATGAGCAACGTAATACATTGTAACAGTGTTTTCAGTGTAGAATAAGAAGCATTTCTGTGTAAAGGAGACTGATTCAGACTCCATCCTACCAAAGCAGTTTCCTACCTTTGTTTGAAACTCATATAAAAGTCATTAAAAAGGCTTGAGATTGAGTGCTATGGAGGTATGTTGCCAGTGTCGAGAGAGGGAAGAGAGCATTAGGGGAAGGCTTCCTGGAAGAGGGGGGCTTGAACTTGCCCCAGAAGGTAAGATTTAGAAGTGCGCACCAGAGAGTGTGGCCAGGGCACGCCTGCGGAGGCTGCAGAGCGGCGGGGGCATGGCGGGAGAAATGAGCCTCCTGAAGGGCATGAGTGTGCCCAGGAGTTTGTGAGGGAGATCGCTGGACATGCATTTGCTCTGGGTGCATTCTGGTTGCACAGATTGCTGGTATCAACAGCCCAGAGCAGACAGGAGGAGGAAAGGGTCCATTACAAAGGTAAGTCTCACTGGTTCCTCGTGTGGTTTCCTCTTGAGCTGTCCTAAGAACACAGCGTCCTGGGAAACTCTCCTTCATTCTTCCAAGGTCCGCAACTCGGGGCCAGAAACGTGCTGACAGTGTCAAGCTGGACTTACGGATTCTAAAATTCTCCAACTTTCACTGTTTCTTTCCACTCTGCTCAAGCATGGTCAGAGCTTGCTTCGAGTGGAAACCCAGGATGCACTGAGCTGAGGAGCAACCAAAGCGAGACGTTTACAGCACCTAGCCTTTCCAGTCTGGTGGCCCTCGGCCTAGATGCCTGTCTGCATGGCAGAGCTTCCACGCCTCCATGATTAAACTTGGAAATGATGATGACAACTATTTTTTTCTTTCAGGGGAATTGATCCTTATGACAAGCCAAACACCATCTACATTGAACGGCACGAACCCTCTGGTTACTCCACAGTTTTCCGAAGTACTGACTTCTTCCAGTCCTGGGAGAAGCAGGAAGTGGTCCTTGAGGAAGTGAGGGACTTTCAGCTGCGGGACAAGTACATGTTTGCTACAAAGGTGGTGGTAAGTTGATGGTGCTCAGGAGTAAACTAATTTGGCATTTCTTTTCTGAGGTTTGGCTTCTGTGATCACACAGATGAGTTCGCACAGCAGGGCCCGGATTGCGTTGTCTGGGGAGCTTGACTGCACGGTGCTGGGCAGATGAACATCCCAGAGGGCTTGGAAGGGTCTGGGAGGTGGAGGAGTGGAGAAGCTCTAGGGATTTGGTTGTTTTCCATGCATCCTTGACAAACACATATTTCTTTGAAATCCCAATGAAAAGAACTCAGAAGGGAGGGGTAGAGCTCAGTGGCATTTTTCTTTAATTCCACTGCCTGATTTCCTTTCAATTTAGGCTAATTTCTTTGGGAATTTCCGACCCATGTAATTTACATGGCTAATAGAATGTGTAGTCAGTGGCTAGTGAGAGTTAGTGCTCTAAGAAAAGCAGTAATTAAGCTTCCAGCTGTCAGTAAGTAGCTTAACTCACAGCCTTTGGGAAAATTTTCCTCTTGATTTGATGGGTTGGAGCCAGATGCTGAAATGGAGAGCCTGCTCCTCTAACAGAGCTTGATTATTTAATAGGACTTGCCTTGCAACTGTATCAAGTTGTAAGTTGCAACTAAACTGCACTGTGTAAAGGAGAAAACAGGCCCAGCCAAGAGCAGACTGGACTGCTATCCTGGGGGGGCAATAGGCTCACTTTCTTAATGATAGCCGTTGGCTCCGTGGCCCCAGGCTGTGCTGAAGGCCTCTGGAAACTGGGAGGTTGCTCTGCTTTCTATCACTGTTGACCTCAGGGACAACATGAGATGCAGTATTTTCCTCCAGGTTCTCATTTATAGGATTGGCAGCTGGCCATACAGAAGCAGGTCAATCCCCTTGGGATTCTGGGTATAGAGAAGACACCCAGCAGGGAAATCAGGGAGTAAGGTTGGAATGAGGAGAGAAGATGTGGGTGGCTAAAGGCAAGAGGGGCTCCCACTACATATCTTGGGAAATGTTTTTTTAAAAATATATCTTATTGATTTCAGAGAGAGGAAGGGAGAGGGAGAGAGAGAGTTGAAACATCAATGATGAGAGTCATTGATCGGCTGCCTCCTGCACGCCCCTGACTGGGGATCTAGCCTGCAACCCAGCATGTGCCCCGACCAGGAACTGAACCATGATCTCCTGGGTCCTCGGTCCTAGGTCCTAGGTCATCAGCTCAGTGGCGTCGGACATGGCAGCCATGCCGTCCGGGCTGTTTTGGTTTTTTTAAACCACTAAACTCTGACAGGTTTTCTTTTCTCAGTCTGTTTGCCTTGAGTCACCCTCTGGATCATTCCCTTCCTGCCTTGCCTGTCAGCCTTTTTTTCTTTCACACTCACACTCACACACACGCCCCGTGGCAGCCTAAGAACACAGCATCCTTGAGCTTCCTGGGGCAGGGTGTGGTGGGAACTCAGAGGTGAGAAATCAGCCCTGAGGACTAGTACCTTATGACATCCAGTTGGGCAGCCTTGAGTTTCAGTGCTTCCTCCAGTCCTTCAGTGTTCATAGGTCTTTTCTGTTTTAGTTTCTTGGGTCTAAATTTTTGGTATGATTTTAATTTATTTTTTTAAGTGAGAGAGAGAAGGGGAGGGAGGGGGAAAGAGAGAGAGAGAGAGAGAGCGAGCAATTTGTTGTTCCCCTTATTTATGCATTCATTGTATGTGCCATGGTTGTATGCTACCCAGCCAGTTGGCTCGATTTTAATTTCTTAATTTTAAGGCACAGTGGTTGATTCCCAGATTTGTCCTGTCCTGGCTGATGTGGACAGCTGTTGTACATTACTGTTAACTCCATTATTTCTTTCTTTTTTTTTTTAAAATATATCTTTATTGATTTCATAGAGAGGAAGGGAGAGGGGGAGAGAGAGATAGAGACATCAATGATGAGAGAGTCATTGATCGAGCCCACAACCTGGGCATGTGCCCTGACTGGGAATCGAACCCCGATCGCCTGGATCCTAGGTCTACGCTCAGCCGCCGAGCCACGCCCGGCCGGGCTCCATTATTTCTAGATCTCACACCCCAGAGTCTAAGTTAAATCCCAGCTGGAGTGTTCTGTGCCCTCCATTTTGATCTAACAAGCATGTCTGCTCTATATGTAGAGTGCCGGTGGTGAGTTCTCATCATCCCTGGTCGGCGGTTAGATCAGGGGCTGTGTCTGCTTTGAGCATCACCAATACAGTACCCAGTATCTCGCACATGCTTAACACACAGCAGATGTACAGGAGAGTTAAAGGAATGCCATGTTTGCCCACCTGATTTAGAAAGGATAGGCTAGTAGATTTCGGGGAGGTTGGGAGCTTATTAAATTATTGCTATTTCTACAGTCAACTCTCAACTCTCTGAGTGGTTTACTTTATATGGTATTGGTGGTAGAATTGTAGTTATGTGTTGGCTTCTTCCTTCACATAGACGGGCCACCAGACCCTACGATGAGCTGGCCAGCACCTGGAAGTGTTTCTCAGACTGTGGTCTTAGGAACACCTGTGGCGGCGTCGTGCAGGCACTTTGTTACACAGGCAGGTTGCAGGGCCCAGATGAATTTTTTCCCTGAGCATCTCCAGGTTGCCTAAGAATCTTCAAAATTTGAGAAACTCTTACATGAGGTTTCCTATATGTAGAAGCGTCTAATAGTCAATTATATTATCAAAGGAACATTTCTCAATGGGTAGGTGAGAAGAAACACAACTGGCAGTGGATAAAGTGGGTGTTTTCCTCCTTTTCGTTACAAGTTAGACTGCACATCACAAAGATAAACAGTATTGGTCTTGGATGGATAACCCAGTAGTGGGAGCGTTAAGGCCTGCAAGTGCAAGTCCTTACCTGAGGTATGCCTAGCACGCAAGCTGCCTGGGTTTAGAGAAATCCAAATGACTTTAATGTTAAATGGATTCAAATCAAATTAGGAAAGTCAAGGACCTAATTTCAAAACCACAGAAAATTGGTGTTGGGCCATTATCTCTTTTGCTTTCTTCTAAAAGCAAGCAAAACGATTCCTTTTGTTTGTTTGTTTTATTTATCTTTATTGAAAGTAAAGTTGAAAGTATTACAGATAGTCCCTTTCCCCCCCCATTGATCTGTTCCACCCTGCACCAGCCACCCCCCTGCCGTCTTCCCCATACCATTGTCAGCGAAAGACAAGCATCACATGATCTCACTTACATGTGGAATATAATGAATAAAATAAACTGATGAACAAAATAGGTGCAGAAACAGAAGCACGGAACAGACTGAGGAATCTCAGAGGGGGTGTGGGGGTGGGGGTGGGGGTGTGGGTGGAGAGAGATTAATCAAAGAACTTATGCATAACCCATGATTACAATTCTTTGCAAGTTAGTTTTTAGGACATGAGGGAACAGCCATCTGGGTTCTGGGCTGCAGCATGTATCCCAGTCCTCAAAGCTTTCTGGTGCCCTTTGACTTATTTTAACCTAATTTTTATTCCTTTTTTTTTTTTGACATAAAGCTCACTTGTCTTAATAATCCACATCATAGTGATAGGGCCATTAAAACAGCAGTGAAGCATCTCTGCAAACTGGCATCAGTTTAACTTGATATGCAGCTGTGAGGTTCCTCCTGGTGCATAAGAATCGTTGCTAGAAAGCTAGAGGGAGGTGAAGTTGAGCCGCTTCTCAACAGCTTTACTGCCTACCTGTCATGAAAGCCAGACCTAGACAATTCTTGCACAGATGTTTATCGCTAAGCAAGTACCCAGCGTGTGGGTTTCTGTGGAGTTTCCTCCCTGTTCTTACAGATGGTGCAGCCACACAATGCATGATGCAGACACGGTGTCCTAGAGGAGGGATTGGCCAACTATGGTCTACACTTGTTTTTGTCAGTATTCATTGAAACAGCTGTGCACATTTGGTTATGCATTATTACTGCTTTCATGTTATAGTGGCAGAAGTGAATAGTTGCTTAAAGGCAGGATGGCCCAGAACGTTTGAAATATTTCTATGTGGACCTTTACAGAAAAAAGTTTGCCAACCCTTTTAGAGGCAGGATTCTGTTACCCTTTCAGTTGCATCAGGCAACCTGAATCCTCTAGTGCAAGAGCTTGACATGTCTTAGGCGTTATCCTTGATAGTTGAGGTTACAGATGTCCCTAAATTGTTATGTTCTGTTTATGCCAGGGCATACCTTTAGGATATTATGGCCAATTCAGATACCTTGTGTGCTACCGATCTCCCTAGAGAACTCATTTGTGCTTTCACTATTTTGACCAACCACTAATTTCTCCACATCCTCTCCAGCACTTACTGTTTGTTGATTTATTGATGGTAGCCATTCTTGCAGGTGTGAGGTGATACCTATAGTAGTTTCGTTGAAAATCAGCTGACAGCCTTATGGGAGCTCCCTTGTAGGTAACTGAATGTCTCTGTCTTGCTGCCCCTAAAATTCTTTCTTTGTCTTTAACCTTTGTCATTTTAATTATGATGTGTCTTGCTGTGGTTCTCTTTGGGTTCACTTTGGGACTCTGTGTTTCCTGAACTTGTGTGACTTTTCCCTTCACCAGGTCAGGGAAGTTTTCTGTCGCTATTTCTTCAACCAGGTTCTCTATCCTTTGCTCGCTTTCTTCTCCCTCTTGAATCCTTTTGATGTGGATGTTGCTCCGTTTCATGGTGTCCCACAGTCCCCTTAGGTGCCCTAATGCTTTTTAAGTATTTTTTCTTTTTGCTGCTTTGAGTGATTTTTTTCTATCTTGTCTTCTAATTTGCTGATTCAGTCCTCAGCTTCTTCTAATCTCCTGTTGATTCCTCCCAGGGTATTCTTTACTTCACCTATGTCATTCTTCATTTCTGATCGGTTCTTATTCATGGTTTCTATATCTTTTTTCATGCTGATGTAGTTCCCACTATGGTTCTTGTAGTTCACATTAAGATGCTTGTGGTTCTCACTAAGTTACTTGAGCATCCTTATAACCATTACTTTGAACTCTGTATCTGATAAATTGCTTGCCTCCATTTTATTTAGCTCTTTTTCTGGAGATTCCTTCTGTTCTTTCATTTTGGTCTGTTTCTTTGTTTCTCCATTTTTCCTGTTTCTTTGTTTCTATGTGGCAGAGAAGACTGCTGTGCCTCCCAGTCTTGGTGGGTGGGTTTCTTGTGGGACCCAGTGGTGTAGTCTCCTTGATCTCCTGAGCTGGGTGCTCTAGGAATGACCCTTGTGTGGGTTATGTGGGCTCTCCTGTTGAATTTGGGTTTTGATTGCTGTTGTCCTGTTCGTGGGTGGGCTCAGCCCTCAGGCTTGTTGACTGTGAGTCTCAACCCAGACCAGGTGGTGCCAGCTGTCATACAGGTGCTGACAGAACAAAGCAAGACAAAAGCAGGCCAAACTGAAAACAACATGAAAACAACAACAGTAATAAAACAATCACCACAACAGAAGGACTAAAAAACAAACAAACCTAACACACAGAGAGAATAGTAGAAGACACGAAACCAAAAGAATTAGAGAAAAAGAAGGAAGGAACAGACAGACGGAAAGGAGACTATGAAAAGAAGGAAGATGTCAGAACAGGGTACGTATGAAAAATGGGAGAGAGAGAATGAGGGAAATAACAGTAACTGTAGAAGTTAATAGTATTAAGATAAAATATAGACTGGAAAAGGAAAATGGGAAAATAAATAAAAGAAAAATATTGAATTAAAAATAAATATTTAAAAAGTAAAGAATGAGGGAACAGAGACTAAAATGCAAGAGAACAATGAGAGAATATGAAAAAAGAAGAAAAAAAAAATCAAATCAAACAAAAGAAAACAACACCCTTTGGACCTGCTGTTTGTGGGGCTTGTCGGGTTTTGCCAGATGTTGATGCCGGATCCCACAGCTCTCTGGTGCAGGCCCCTGAGAGTCGCTGCCCTGCCTGGCCCTGGGCAGCCCGATGAAGCCCTGCGGGCAGAGCCCCGGGGAGATGGCCAGGCCTCCTTAGCCCGGAGGCTGGGCTGCCTGGCCTCCCGCCTGCACCTCAGTCAGCTGCGCTCCCTCCCCACGAAGCTGGGCCCTGAGTGCTGTCTGCTCCCTGGCAGGATGGCTCCACCTGGCTCGCATTGAGGGCGGTGCCTGTATCTTGTGGGAGGGGTGGCAAGTCCTATCTGTCCAATGTCTCAGCTCTGCCTGGGTCACTGTCCAACCCTTGTCACCACCCCAAGGAGGAGGGGATGAAAAAGGAAACCCAGAAACAACCCCCAGCCCTGCTTCGCGCTCTACTCTCTACTCCCAGGGCTTCTCTACTCCTGGGGCTTGTGCCCAGGACCCCACCAGGCCAAGGTGCACGGGTGCAGATTTCCATCCCAGAGCTGGGCCGCAGGTGGGTGAGGGGCGCCGCCTCTTTACTTGAGGTGGGGGTGTAGTGTCTCTCTCCCAGGGCAGTCTTATTGGCCCGCGTCCTGCTTTCTGCCCAAACTGCTTTTGGAGAATAAGCGTCCCCTCAGATGCACAGCTGAGTGACTGCTCAGACCCTTCGGCCAGTCTGGATTTCTGCCATGTGGTCCCTCTCACAGACCCCCTTGGGCGAGCTTCCAGGCTGGAGGTGTAGCCCAGCACTCGCTTTTTGCCTGGGATAGTGCAGTCTGATTCCCCCAGGTGGGCCAGATCACCAGTGAGTCCTCCTGCCTGATGCTCCGTGGGCTCCCCTACCCTTCTCTTGCTCTGATTTTGGGATCCCTGCATGGGGCTGAGACCCCGGGCTCGCAAGGGCAGGGGCTGTGCTGCTGCACCTTCCCAGCTGTGCTGTGCAGCTGTGGATGTGGCTCACCCACTCCGAGTCTTCTCCTGTCTCCTCTCCACACTTCCTGCTCACAGTATTTCAGATCAGCTATTTTGCAGCTGGTTTTTCAAGTTGGATGTTTTGCGGTTTAGCCGCAAGTCTGATCTGGTGGTGGGAGCAAGCGGAGGGAACTTCCCTAGACTCCAGCCATCTTGCCTCTTCAAGTTTCATGTTGATAGAGGAACAGAAAAACTTAGTAATTCCCTCAGTATTGTAGGCTTCTACCTGAGAAGCTAGCTAACCACAATTGAGTTGTAAATTTTAGGATAACTGACCAGAACCAACTGTTGACTATTTTATATTTTAAAATCCTCACCTAAGGACACGCTTCCACTGACTTTAGAGAGGGAGGAGGGGAGAGAGAGAGAGAGAGAGAGAAAGAAGCATCAGTGTGAGAGAGCAACATTGATCAGTTGTCTCCTATGCACACCCTGACTGGGGATCACACCCACAGCCTAGGTATGTGCCCTAACGGGGAATCAAACCCACAACCTTTTGGTGCATGGGATGATGCTCCAACCAACTCAGCCACGGGGCCAGGCTTGACAAGCTGTTTTATTTATGATATTACTTAAATATATGTGAACATAAAGCTAGATACCACTTATAACTCTACAATTATAAAACCCAAACATATTTAAAGATTAAAAATAAAACTATAAAACCAATAAATTTAAAATTAATTTTTATAATAATTGTATTGAGATATAACTTATGTACCATAAAATTCACCCTTTTAAAGTGTGCAGTTTACTGCTTTGTAGTATATTCACAGGGTTGTGTGTTGCTCATCACACCCTAATTCCAGAACATTTTCATCACCAGCAAGACAGACTCCACATCCGTTAGCGTGCTACTCATTCTCCGCTCTCCCCAGACCCTGTCAGCCTCAGCTCTCGTGTCTGCCTGGTGGATTTGCCTATTCAAGACATTTAGAGAATCGTGTGCTATGTGACTTTTTGTGACTGCTTTCTGTGGAAGCGTAATGTTTTCAAGGTTCACCTGTGCTGTAGCTGGACCTTCAGAGTTAATGTGTTTCTGTCTGTGTGTTTACTCCTCCCCTGAGGGTATTTTTTCCATTGATTTTTAGGGAGAGTGGAAGGGAGGGAGGAGGGGGAGAGAGAGAGAAACATTGATGTGAGAGAGAGACATCGGTGGGTTGCCTCCCATACATGTCCCGGCCGGGGGGTTGGGGATGGAACCTGCAACCCGGTATGTGCCCTTGACTGGGATCGAGCCCTCCACCTCCAGGGCACAGGACGATGCTCCGACCACTGAGGAGTGCCAGCTGGGGCAGAATTAATGTGTTCATAAAATTGCTTCTTTTTTCTGCTAGTTCAGAGATCTTGTTGAGCCCCTTCAGTGAATTTTTCTTTTGAGTTATACTTTTCAATTCAAGAATTTCTAGTTTTTTTAAAAAATAGTGTATTTTTTTATTGATTTTCTCTATCTGGTGACACAGTGTTCTCATGTTTTCCTTTAATTCTTTTTTTTTTTTTTACTTTTTAAATTTATCTTTATCGTTGAGAGTATTAAAGGTATCCCATTTTCCCCCCCAATTGATCCCCTCCACTTCCCTCCCACCCCCTTCCCAGGCCTTCACCCCATTATTGACTGTGTCCATGGGTTATGCATATAACTTCTTTGGTTAATCTCTTCCCACCCTCCACCCCCTTTCCCTCTTTCCTCTGAAATATGATCGTCTGTTGCATGCGTCAATGTCTCTGGATCTATTTAGTTCATCAGATTCTTTTGTTCATTAGCTTCTTCTTAAAGAAGATCCTTCAACTTTTCCTGTAGTGCTGGTCTGGTGGTGATGAACTCCTTTAGCTTTTCCTTGTCTGAGAAGCTCTTTATCTGACCTTCAATTTTAAATGATAGCTTTGCTGGATAGAGCAATCTTGGTTGTAGTTCCATGTTTTTCATCACTTTGAATATTTCTTGCCACTCCCTTCTGGCCTGCAAAGTTTCTGTTGAGAAATCAGCTGACAGTCGTATGGATGCTCCCTTGTAGGTAACTAACTGCTCTTCTCTTGCTGCTTTTAAGATTCTCTCTTTGTCTTTAACCTTTGGCATTTTAATTATGATGTGTCTTGCTGCGGGGCTCTTTGGGTTCCTCTTGTTTGGGACCCTCTTTGCTTCCTGGACTTGTAAGTCTATTTCTTTCCCCAGGTAGGGAAAGTTTTCTGTAATTATTTTTTCAAATAGGTTTTCAATTCCTTGCTCTCTTTCTTCCCCTTCTGGCACCCCAATAATATGAATGTTGGGCCTCTTGAAGTTGTCCCAGAGGCTCCTTATACTATTTTCATATTTCTGGATTCCTTTTTCTTTTTGCTCTTCTGGATGGGTGTTTTTTGTTTCCTCATGTTCCAAATTGCTGATTTGATTCTCAGTGTCCTCTACTCTACTGTTGATTTCATGTAAATTATTATTCATTTCAGTTCATGTAGCCTTCATTTCAATTGGTACTTTATTATGTTATCAGTTTTCTCAGTTATTTCCTTAACAGTCTGCTTAAACACCCTTACAACCATTATTCTGAACTCTCTATCTGTTAGCTTGCTTGGATCTATTTCATTTGGTTCCTCTTCTAGAGATTTCTTCTGTTCTTTCCTTTGTGGCATGTTTCTTTGCCTCCACATTTTGGCTGCTTCCAGGTGTTTGTTTCTGTGTATTAGGTAGAGCTGCTCTGTCTCCTGGAATTTGTAGAGTGCCTTTGTGTGGTAGGTGTCTTGTAGGGTCCAGTGGCTCAGCCTCCCCAGTCACCTGAGCTGGGCCTTCTGGGTACTCCCCTGTGTGGGCTGTGTGCACTGTCCTGTTGTAGTTGAGCCTTGGTTGCTGTTGGCATCACTGGGAAGAATTGACCCCCCTGCCAATTGGCTGTGAGGACCAGCTGCAACTACAGCCAAAGAGCTGCTGTGCTGGAGACACCCTTATGGATCAGGATTTACTTCAGTGGAGCTTTGGTGTTTACCAAGTGTGCCCCTTGAGTGTGTCACTTGTGGATGTGGTAGGGTTGTAATCCAGCGTGGTCGAGTCTGAGCACCAGGTGCACTGTCTCTGGGGCCTCCCTGGAGGTGCAAAGTCAGCCTCTGCCAGTGTCTTGCCCAGGGCCACCCAGCATGAGCTACACAGCAAACTGTAGTTGGCTGCTACTTGTGCTGGGCTTGGAGGTGCCCAGGAGAGGCCAAGCTATGAACCAATGCAGCTGCCGCTAGTGCCAGGCCTGGGGCCACTTATCAAGCTGTATGGGGCCCACTGCTGCTTGCTTGAGAGATTTTAGGAAAGTCCTAAGCATGAGGCTCAAGAGGCCACTTGCATTAAAAAGCCCCTGGAAATGGCCTGGATGAGCTGCAGGTGGGGGGGCGGGGCCTCCGGGAATCACGGGGCGGGGCCAAAGGTGTGAGTCAGGTGCTGGTGATTCAAATATGGCGCCTGCCTGCCGGCTGTGCGGGGAGGACTCACCACAGGAGCCACGGCCTCTGCCAGCCCTTCTGCTTGGGAGGAAGCTGCCCCTCCACCTCTCACCCGGATTTCAGGCAGGTTAGTTCCTCCCCGAGTGTCCCAGGTCCTTTCAGGCTGCTGCCCGCGCTGGGCTCAGAGGGAGCGTCCAAGTGAGTCCGTGCGCGAGCCCTTTGAGAGGAGCTACTGGGGCTCCCGCAGCCTCCGGGACCCTCAGCCACAGTCCCCGCTGGTTTCACTGCCCGAAGTTGTGGGGATGTCTCTTCCCGGCCTGGAGCCCTGGGCTGGAGGCCTGCTGTGGGACTGGGACCCCTCACTCCTCCGGGAAACTCCCACCGCCGAGATTCCCTTCTGGGTTTACCGCGTGGCACTGGGTGTGGGCCCGCGGCCGAGTCTCTGCGATTCAGCCCTGATTCAGCCCTGATCCACCCACGTCTCCGCCCCTCCTACAGCTCTCAGTGCTTCTTCAGCTCCTTGGTTCTAGGGCTTCTGTTCAGCCAGATTTCAGGAGGTTCTGATGATGGTGGTTCTGTGTTTTCGTTGTAATTTTGATGTGGTTGTGGGAGGCGGTGGGTGCAGCTGTACCTGTGTCGCCGTCTTGTTTCTCCCCTTTAATTCTTGAGTCATGGTTTCCTTAGTTTTTTCAACATATTTGTCATAGGGGATTTTAAATTTTTTAAGTCCAGTATTTGGCCTTTGTCATGAATAGTTTATTTTGATTGTGTGTGTGTGTGTGTGTGTGTGCGCTGTTTGCTTCTCTTGTCATGTTTTCATTGTTTAAACCAGACATTTTAAATAATAGCAGCTTCTCATATCAAGATACCTCTTCCAGAGAATTTTGTTGTTGCTTTTTGTTATTGTTATTGTGGTTGCCTTTGTTTGTTTTGTCTTGTGAGTTTTCTGCACTAATTTTGTAAAGTTTGTATTCTTCATTGTGTATGGCTACTGAAGTATTTGATAATTAAACTTAGCATTTGAGTAATGATTGAACAGAGATTTCCTCAAATGCTTTGAGACAGTAAGTCTGGCGCCTTCGCTAAGGGCCTCTGAGGATGCAATGCCTTCAGTGTGTCCACAGCTCTGCTTTGGCCTTTGCTTCCTGCTTGTGGGGAGCCTCAAAGTCATTAGCCAGAGAGGAGAAATTAGGCCCCTTGTGGTTCTTTCCTGAGCATACTCATAGCTCTGTGTGTCACCTAGAACCAAAGGTAGATTTCCTGGAATATTTCAGAGCTTATTGAAGCCTCTCATGGATATCTCTTCCCCAGTTTCTCCTTTTATGCTTTTGAGTTAGCCTCTTATTAGCTCCAACATGGTCATGCTGCTCCAGCAGTTGGAATGTGAGACATTTGTTAGTTGTCGCTGTTTTCCACAAATGCCCCAGCGGTAGATGTATTTGTACAGTGAGCTAAGTCAGGTTACATAAAGCTGAGAAGGCAGCCTTCAAGTTCGCCACCACGGAGATCGAGCTGTGACAGCCCTCTGGCTGTGGGGCATTTTGCGTGCTCCAAACCTGCTGTGCTGGTGGCTGCAAGGCTGCTACTCTTCACCCTATTGTGGCTGTCAAGCTGTGGGTTCCAGGGCTTGAGAGCTAGAGAGGAGGGGATGGGACTAGGGCCAGTGAAAACATCCAAAGTTGGCTGTGCTTGCTCACTTCAGTCTTTGTTCTCGCATAGTGCTCTGTGGGTTTTGCAAGCCTTTGTTTAATATTCAAAACTATGAAAGTGTTGAGTTTGAGGATTTTTGTCAAATGTTCTTGTTGCTGTTACAGATGAGTGAATTTTCAGAGCTCCTTGCTCTGCCATTCTGGATGTGCTTCCAATTAATAATAACTTTGTAAATTTTTATTATGGGCATTTTAAAATCTACTTTAAAGAACAGTTTGTAGTGATGTGGCCCCCCATGTGCCCTCATTCAGCCTCAATATCATCTACATTTGCTAATCTTTTTCCAGCTGTCTACCCACTATTACTTTTTCCTGGAATATTTTATGCAAATTCCAGATATAGTATTATGTCTATACATACTTAAATACAAGCAACATTAATGTGAATGATGATGTTTTGCTGAAACTTTGTTACTGCTTCAAAGGAGAAGGTGGTAGTGGAGGCCCCAGCCCAGTGGTTCTGCCCTCCTGTGTCTGTCGACTGCATGCCTTGGATCCTTTCTCCCAGCAGACTTCTCTGAGAAACTTTCAGTTCATTAGCTCACTGAGACAGCCTTTGGTCTTTGCTTGACAGTATGTGTCATTTATTTGGTTTCTTTCTGCTTTTTTCTCCTTGATCTCTCATTTCTTTTTGCTATTGACATAATGTCAAACAGAAGTGTAAATGCAGTTTCTGAAATTCAGATTATTCAGGTACTTAATTTATTTTTATTCATCAGAAATGAAGATACCAAATGGAAAAAAAACTGTCAGAAATTCTAGACCCTATACTATTGGCTTGTAAATTAAAATGTTTTAGTGATTCCTAACTGTGGGTGAAGGTATGTGTGCTGGTATTAATTGGTGTGCCTTTCAGGAAGGTCATTTAAACTATCTTGAAAACTGCAAATATCCTTGAGTTCTGAAAGAGGTAGTGTATACAAGTATGTTCATTGAAGAGTGCGTCTGGAAATAACTCAAATACCCATCAGTAGCTGTTAAATGAAAATGTCTTAGATGCACTGTTAATGAAAAAAGTTAAATTATAGGACAGTTAGATAGTCTGTTAATGAAAAAAGTTGAGTTGCACAGCAATATTTCTATCATGATTTCGTTTATATGTGAAAAATAAAATTGCTTGTATCAGTTTGACATTGTGTTAGGCCACAGGTAACAGACTAGAAATAAAAGTGGCTTAACTAATCAGGGCTGCCCAGGTGTAGGCCATCTGGGGCTGTGCTGTCTTGGTGTTATTGGGGACCTGTGCCTCTGTCTTTGTGTTCTGCCATCCTAACTAATGATTTCCATTCTCAAGGTTCCCTAGTGGTCCAAGGCATCTGTCCTAACCTTCGAATCTTTATTGGAGTTTGGGAAATAAAGTCAGAAGGGCCAAAACAGGACCATTTCCTTCTGATTCAGTCCCTTCCAGCAGCCTTCTGAGAAACGAACGCACACCACTCCCGTTAATTAGCACTTAGTCATATGACCGCGTGTAGTTGCACAAAAGGAAGAGAATCCTAGTCTTTTTTTTAGTTGTATTTTTCTATTACAGTTGACATTCAATATTATTATTTTTATTATTATTATTTTTCGTTAATCCTCTTAGAGGATATTTTCTCCATTGCTTTTCAGAGAGAGTAGAAGGGAGGGAGGGGGAGGGAGAGGGAGAGACATTGATGTGAGAGACAGCGACTGGTTGTCCACACGTACGTCCCACCAGGGGCAGGGAGTGAACCTGCGACCCAGGTATGTGTCCTTGACCAAGAATCGGATCCTAGACCCTTCAGTGTGCGGGCCAGTGCCCTCACCCCTGGGCCACACTGGCCAGGGCAACATTTTGTATTATTTTATATGAGTTTCAGGTGTCAGGTGTACAGCATAGTGGTTCGATGATGGTTTGATTCACAGAGTGACCCCCTGGTATTTCCAGTGCCTGCCTGGCCCCCACAGTTATTTCAGTATTGTTGACGATCTTCCCTCTGCTGTACTTTACATCCCTGTGACTGTTTGGTAACTACTAGTCTGCACATCTTAACCCCTTCACCATTTCACCCAGTCTTTTACACCCTGCGCCCCAGCAGCCATCAGCTGGAGAACCCCAGTCTTTTAGCGTGGAGAGCAGGGAGCAGAACTTCTGAGTACACTTATACCTGCCTGTCCTGTTGAATGCTGTCCATGAGTTATAAAGAACTCAACAACAACAAAAACCCATGGCTCATTAAGGAGAAGTGTCAGGCCCTTATAATACATCTTACAATCAGTAGTGTGCCATAGTTGTTAATATTTCTTTTAGTGGCAGTAAAATAACTCTTTGAGAATACATCATGAGTGAATCTGAAAACTCTCCTTGAAGAGAGTGGGATAGATTTGTTTTAGGTTCTTCTGACCTTTATATTCTGAGTTGTGTTTGTGGGGTAAGACTGGCCTTGGTATACATTCTCAATTCTCAGGCCTCCCAGCGGTAGTCATTACGAACACTTAACTAATGATCCCCCTTAGCAAAATGAATGAGTGCATCTGCACAAAAAGTTTGTGTATATGTTTACAGGGTTCCTGGGCCATTTCAGCCCATCCAGAGAGAAGCCGTAATCTAAATCAGCGTCTCATTTTGCAGATAAACTGAGAGCTAGAGAGATGTAGTGATTTCCTCTTGATGAAGCATTTTACACGTTTCCAGATTCCAGCCATGGTTTACTGCCTGTAAAATGCAATGTGATGGGGCCACTGTCATGTGGAGCCCTCTACCCCAAAGAAAACAGACTCTAGCAAAATACCTTAATGAGAAGTATTAAAAGACTGAAAAATTGAATCAATGAAAATTCCCTCAATTCTTGGTACAAATTAAAGCCTTGTGACTCAAGTGTCCTTTAATCCGGAAGTAGGAACAGGGTGGGGAAAAGCGTGTGCTCTGCGTGCGTGGTGGGCTGGCCTCGCCCTGTGCTGGCCTCGGGCTCCGGGCCCTGCCCGCCTGCCTCTGCAGCCCCATCGCAGTGCCCTCTCCTTTTCTCTTCCGGCTCTGCTGAAGCTTCGGCAGCCTCCGTACCCTCCCCAAGCCCCAGCTCTCGTGGCGCCGTGTGGTCCGCCTCGCCTGACACATCCAGGGAGCGTCCAGAGTCAGCGACAGGCCTGGGCGAGGGGGAGGCGCACGGCCCGGGCTGTCCGGCTATTTGCAGCTGCAGTCCCTGTCTTGTGTTTCAGGTGGAGTCAGAGGGTTCTGACTTTTCTGTTTCCTTTTGCGCTTATTCTGAGTGGTTACAATGTAGCACAATTGATTGTTTCCTCCTCTTCCTTGGCAGCATCCCTGGGGCAGCCAGCAGCCACCTTCTGTGCAGCTTTGGGTCTCCTTTGGCCGGAAGCCCATGCGAGCAGCCCAATTTGTCACAAGACATCCTATTAATGTAAGTGGGGTTCTTTAGGGGGTGGGAGGAAGGGTCATTCCCACGCAAGGGCCAGGGAAAGGGTGTTCGTGGCATGTCCTGCCAGGGTGGATATTTGACCAGGCTCCCTGAAGTCACTTTCCAGAAAGGCCTCTAGAGAGAGCCGTTATGCTTTGGGCCTGCTGGTCTGGTTTTTCCGTCTTCATGTTCGAAGTGGAGCTGAACAGGAGCCTAATTTGCTTTACATGGGAAAGGATGACAGGTTTGGAGGCAGAGCCAGCGGGCCCAGTGGGCCAGCACTGAAGGACAGCAGCACTTACTCGAGTACCTGTTGTGCTACTCACAAGTCTAGGCTCAAAAAGGTGTGAGATTTGGTCCTGCCTTTCAGGTACAGACCAGCCCCAGAGACTGAGAGCCATGCAGGGGAGGAAAGCGCATGCAGTCCGACGCACGGGGACCTACAGGGAGGATCAGTGTGGGCGGGGGCGTCAGAGCAGTGGCCACAGGGAGGAGCTGCCTTGGCACTAGCAGTTGGCCTGGTGGGAGGTTGGTAGCCTAGAAGAGGGTGTGACAGAAAACACTCCTGCCAGCTCTTTGCTTTCTGTGGGCTCCCCTTCCTTTAGTCACCTTGTAGAAAAAAGGAAGGGAAATTCATGTTAGTCTGTATTGTCTTTTGTACTAGTGGTAGGTCTTTTGGGAAAAAGAGGGAGACGTTATTAACTAAAAGGAGGTTTTTAGGTCGTGTATGGAGTTCAGTGGCCCCTTTTCCAATAAGAGCTCTGTCCCAGCTGCAGAGCAGCCTCCGGCTGGTTCCCGGAGGAGAGCCCGCAGGCTTCTTTGCCAAGATTGGGGGGCTTCCACTTTCCGTGGGCTTTAGGCCCACCCTCCTCGCTGGGATGTTGGAAGTCGTTGCTCTAGTGTATATAGAGAAAGCCCACAGGATGTGCGTTTTTTGGCTTATGTATTTTGTATTTTCTATTCCCAAGGAATATTATATCGCAGATGCCTCCGAGGACCAGGTGTTTGTATGTGTCAGTCATAGTAACAACCGCACCAACTTATACATCTCAGAGGCAGAGGGGCTGAAGTTTTCCCTGTCTTTGGAGAATGTGCTCTATTACAGCCCAGCTGGGGCCGGCAGTGACACCCTGGTGAGGTAAGGAGCTCAGGAGTCCCTCCTGCTTTCTTCCATCAGCAGGACCCAGGCCTCTAGTTGTTGGTTTTCAACAATAGCTGAGTGTTTGCACCCAGTTGGGGATGTTTTCAAAAACCCTATCCCTGGCTCACCGTCCCAGAGATGACAGTGTAACTGGTTTGGGGTGTGGCTGGGGTGTGAGGGTTTTAAACAGCTCCTTAGTGATTTTTATTTGACGCAAGGCTGAGCACCGCTGCTGTAGGCGGGGCTAGCCTCTGAGACACTGCAGCCTCTCGACATGGGTTCCTTCATTCACTTACCTAGTTCTTGTGAAAGGTGCTGTTCTGTGTCTGTGGAAAGACACCACGTCATTGATCTTTTATCAGTAACTCACAGGGTGAGCTCACTGTTCTGCAGTAATGGGCACTCCCTGGGCTTGGGAAGGTTCATGGTGTTTGGGAGGGATCGATGCCATGGTGTCGTGGGTGGCACTGATTCCTGAGTGCTACCAGTTCACTTAGTCTCCTTTGTTCTATGATAAACCAGACTTGGGAGATGCCCGGTTGTGATTAGGATCACTCTCTGCTTGACGAAAGGGTCATCTGGTGAAAATGACTGACTTGTCTGCGGGGAGGTCTGGCTGTAGAGCCGTGGCTGCTGGGTCACAGGGCCCATCCCTGCTGTCCACCCTCTTGGGCTGGCAGCTCATTCAGTCACCAGTTCATTCAGCAAGTACGCTGCTGCTCTGGGCCAGACCTTGCTTTAGGTACAGCAGGGATAAGGTCCCTGTTCCACAGAACTTTTGTCCTACTTAGGAGAAGACAGAATATAAACAAATTTGTAATCTGCCTGGTTATGGTGAGTGCTGGTGAACACAAGAGGACAGAGGTTGACGCGGGTGTCATTTTATACTGGCCGTCATGGAAGAGGGTTACCTTTTAAGAGGTGCTGAATTGCAGGAGGGCAGGAGCCAGGCCGACACCGGGGAGGAGCGCCGCAGGCACAGGGAATGGCAGGCACGGTGACTCTAACACCTGACTTCGTAAAGTTGGTTTATTTTAGAAATAGTGAGGAGGCCAGGGTGGCTCAAAGTGAAGGAGGGGAGAGAGAATCCTAAAGACAGGACCAAAGACAGCAGGACTCAGATTGTGTAGGCCTGAAAGGACATGGAGGAAACTTAATTTTTTTCCTTTTTTGTGGACTGGAGGGTTTTGACCAGAAGATGGACATTATTTGATTTAACCTATTACATTTTGTTTTACCATTTAAAAAATTGTGAATTGCATTATATAAAGAAAAGTGCATTCAACAAAATGGACAGTATTGTAAATAATTTTAATTGACCTCCCCATGTGACTTATATTTTATTTTTAATTAAAAATTTATTTTAGAAGTTTTTAAATGACAGAAGAATATGGAACACTTCATGAATTTGCGTGTCATCCTTGCACGGGGCCCGCACTAACCTCTCTGTCATCCCAATTTTAGTATATCTGCTGCTGAAGTCAGCACGTGACCTAGCTTTTAGAAAAGCCATCCTCATTGCTTTTTGGGATTCAAACTCCTGGAAGGGATAAGAGTGCAGGCCAGAAAAATAGCTGTACAAATGTTGCAGAAATCCAGGCCAGTGGAGATGGATGTTGGCTGGACCCAGGCTAGTGGCAGTGGAGATTCTGACCATTTGCTAATAGATTTGCTGGCAGATTAGACGCAACAAGGAAGAGTCAAGAGACCACCACTGCTTGGCCCAAGCAGCTGGTAGAATAATAGCTACATACTGAGCCAGGAGGGCTGCTACAGGTATAGGTGTGTGGTGGGGGGAAGATCAAGAATTTGGGTTTGGACTTACTAGGTTGGAGATGCCTATTAGATATCCAAGTGGAGAACTTTTCACATGGTCTCTAATAGTGCTTTTCCACTTCCTATTTATTTTCCATCACATGTGCTATCTTTTTAAAAAATAAAAATTTTTCAATTACAGTTAACATTCAATATTATATTAGTTTCAGGTATACAGCATAGCATGTAGACGTTGATATAACCTACGATGTGATGTGATTCCCCTGATAACTCTAGTACCCATCTCACAACATACATAGTTATTACAATATATTAACTATATTCCCTATGCTATACTTTACATTGCTGTTACTACTTTGTAACCGCCAATTTGAATTTCCTAATGCCTTTCATCTTTTTTACCCTCCCCCCAACCCACTTCAATCTGACAACCATCACTGTTCCCTGTAGCTATGAGTTAGTTTCTGTTTTGTTTGTTTGTTTATTTTGTTCTTTAGAGTCCAAATACAAGTCAAATTATATGGTATTTGTCTTTCTCTGTCTGACTTATTTCTCTGTCTGACTTAGTGTAATACCCTTCTTTATATAAAAATATTGATTTTAGTGAGAGAAAGGAAGGGGGGGGAGAGAGAGAGGGAGAGAAACATCAACTTGATGTTCCATCTATTTATGCATTCATTGGTCGATTCTTATATGTGGCCTGGCCAGCGATCGAACCCGCAACCTTGGCGTATCACGATGACTCTCTAACCATCTGAGCTGCCTGGCCAAGGCTATTTTCAATTTTTTGAGAAACCTCCACACTGTTTTCCACAGTGGCTGCACCAATTTGCAATCCCATCAACAATGCGCAAGGTTCCCACATCTGCGTTAACATTTGTTTGTTGATTTATTGATGGTAGCCATCTGACAGGTGGGGGATGGTATCTCATTGTGGTTTTTATTTGCATCTCTATAATGATTAGTAACTTTCAGCATCTTTTCATATGTCTATTGGCCATCCGTATGTCCTCTTTGGAGAAGGGTCTATTCAGGTCCTCTACCCGTTTTTTAATAGGATTGTTTGTATTTTTGATTTTAACTTTTGTGAGTTCTTTATATATTTTGGATATAAAACCCTTATTGGATGTATCATTGGCAAATATCTTCCTCTACTGAGTAAATTGTCTTTAGTTATATTGTTTCATTTGTTGTGCAAAAATTTTTTAATTTGATGTAGTCTCATTTATTTATTCAAAAATATATTACCAAGAGCAATGTCAAAGACTTTCCTGCTTATGTTTTCTTCTACGAATTTTATGATTCCAGGTCTTACATTTAAGTCATTAATCCATTTTGACTTTATTCATGGATATGATGTAAGAAGGTGATCTAGTTTCATTTTTTTCTCACGTGTCTGTCTAGTTTTTCCAAGACCATTTATCCAAGACCATCTTTATCCCATTGTGTGTTCTTGTCTTCTTTGTCATAGAGTAATTGACCATGTAGACATTTTCTCCCTGGACTCTCTTCTGTCCCATTGATCTGTGTGCCTGCTTGTATGCCAGTACCAAGCTGTTTTGAGTACTACAGCCTTGTAAAACATTTGGTATCAGGTAGCGTGAGTCCCCCACTGTTTCTTCTCTCTCAAGATCGCTTTGGTTATTCAGGGCCTTATTATGGTTCGTATAAATTTTACTATTATTTGCATTAGTTCTGTGCAAAATGCCATTGGTATTTTGGTGTAGGGATTGCATTGAATCTATATTGCTTTGGGAGGCATGGACATTTTTAACAGTGCTAATTCTTTTTACTCGTGAGCATATTATATGCTTCCATTTATTTATGTCTTTTTCAGTTTCTTTCTTCAGTGTCTTAATTTTCCAAGTACATGTCTTTTATCTCCTTGCTTCAGCTTATTTCTAGGTATTTTATATTTTTCGTTGTAGTTGTAAATGGGATTGTTTTCTTAATTTCTCTTATAGTTGTATAAAAATGCAACCCATTTCTGAATATTAATTTTGTATCCTGCTACATTACTGAATTCATTTATCAATTCTAATAGTTTTTTGATAGACTCTTTTGGTTCTTTAGATATAAAGAATGATAATGTCATCTGCAAATAGTGAAAGTTTTACTTTTTTCTTTCCAATCTGGATGGATGCCTTTTATTTCTTTTTCTTGTGTGATGGCTATGGCTAGGACTTCCAGTACTATGTCTAATAAAAATGGTGAAAGTAGACAGTCCTGTCTTGTTTCTGATTTTGAAAATGTTTTTAACTTTTCCTCACTTAGTCTGATATTAGCTATGTGTTTGTCATATATGGCCTTTGTTATGTTGAGGTATATTTCTTCTGTTCCCACTTTGCTGAGAGTTTTAATCATAAATTGATGCTGGGTTTTGTTCAAAGGCTTTTTCTTCATCTATTGATACAATCTTATGATTTTTATCTTTCATTTTGTTTATGTGGTTTATCATATTAATTGATTTGCAGATATTGAACCAACCTTGCTTCCCAGGAATAAATCCCACTTGATCATGATGTATGATCTTTTTAATCTGTTGCTGAATTCTGTTTGCTAATATTTTGTTTAGGATTTTTGCATCCATGATTATCAGGGGTATATGCCTATAATTTGCTTTTTGTGTAATGTCTTTGTTTGGTGTTGGTATCAGGGTAATGCTGACTTCATAAAAAGATTTTGGGAGACTTCCCTTCTGTTTAATTTTTTGAAATAGTTTGTGAAGGATAGGTGTTATTTCTTTGAATGTTTGGTAAAACTTAACCTGTGAAGCCATCTAATCCAGGACTTTTGTTTGTTGGGAGTTTTTGATTACTGATTTGATTACATTAATAGTTATTGGTCTGTTCAGATTTTCTGTTTCTTGATTCAGTCTTGGAAGATTGAATGTTTCTAGGAATTTTTCCATTTCTTTCAACTGACCAGTTTGTTGTCATGTAATTATTTGTAGTATTTTCTTTGTATTTCTGTGATGTCAGTTGTGACTTCTCTTTTATTTCTGATTTTATTTATTTGGGTCCTCCCTCTTTTTATCTTGATGAGTCTGGTTAAAGGGTAATAAGTTTGTTTTATCATTTTAAGAAACCAGGTCTTGGTTTCAGTGATTGTTTGTATTATTTTTAGTCTCTCTTTAGTTTATTTCCCTGTTATATTTATTATTTCTTTTATTCTGTCTTTGGGTTTTGTTTCTTGTTATTTTATAGTTCCTTTAGGTTTAACTTTAGATTATTTAGTTGACATTTTTCTTGTTTCTTAAGGTAGGCCTGTATTGCTATGAATTTCCCTGTTATGACTAGTTCGGCTGTATACCACAGATTTGGGTGGTTGTGTTTTAATTTTCATTTCTTTTAGTTTATACTTTAAGGTTTTTCTTTTTTTTTTAATCCTCACCCAAGGATATTTTTTCCATTGATCTTTAGAGAGTGGAAGGGAGGGAGATAGAGAAACATCCTGCATGAGCCCCAACCAGGGCCAAGGATTGAACCTGCAACCAAGTTACATGCCCTTGACCAGGAATTGAACCTGCAACTCTTCAGTCCATGGGCCGATGCTCTAACCACTGAGCAAAACTGGCCAGGGCTATATTTTCTGTTTTTCTTAATCTCTTTAACTCATTCATTGTTTAGTGACATGGTACTTAGCCTCCATTTGTGTGTTTTTCAGTTTTCTTCCTGTAATTGATGTCTAGTTTTATACCATTGTGGTCTTATGCTTGTTATGATTTTAGTCTTCTTAAATTTATTGAGACTTGTTTTGTTGCCTCACATGTGGTCTGTTCTTCAAAATATTCTATGTGCACCTGAAAAAAAATGTATATTCTGCTGCTTTGGGGGTGAAATGTTTTAAAAATATCAATTAAATTCATATGGTCTATTGTGTCATTTAAGGCTACTGTTTCCTTGTTGATTTTCTGTCTGGATGATCTATCCAATGATGTCAGTAAGGTTTTAAAGTTCTCTGCTGTGTCTGTATTACTGTCACTCCCTATTTGGTCTATACACAGGGTGTCCCCAAAAATATATATACACACTTTGAATAATTATAAAGGCAGTGTTTATTAAAATACATTTCATTTTCAGAAATTGAGGTATCAGCTGTTAAAGTGTGTATATATTTTTTGGGACCCCCTATATTTAGGTGTTCCTATGTTGCATGCATAAATGTCTACAAGAGTTATATCTTTTTGTTTGATTTATTTATCATTAAGAAATGTCCTGCTTGTCTCCTATTACAGTTTTTGTTTTAAAGCCTATTTTGTCTGATATAAGGATTGTGACCCCAGCTTTTGTTCTTTGTTTCCATTCGTATGAAGTATGTTTTTCCGTTCATTTACTTTCACTCTGTGTGTGTCTTTGAAGTGGATGTTTTCTAGTCAGCATATGTTGGTCTTGTTTTCTTACCTGTCCAGCCTCCCTATGGTTTTTTATTGGATTTTTAATCCATTAATATTTAATTATTGATCAATTGTAGTTCTTGCTATATTATTCATATTTTTAATTTCTTTTTCTTCTCAGCCTCCTCCTCCTGCTTCTGATTTGGTGGTAATGAACTTCTTTACCTTTTTCTTTTTTGAGAAGCTCTTTATCTGGCCCTCAATTCTAAATGATAGCTTTGTTGGAAAGAGTAATCTTGGCTGTTGGTCCTTGCTTTACATCACTTTGAATATTCTACCTAATACTTTCTGGCCTGCAAAGTTTCTGTTGAGAAATCAGCTGACAGTCTTATGG
The DNA here is from genome assembly GCF_054644295.1 of Miniopterus natalensis. Classification (NCBI taxonomy): domain Eukaryota; kingdom Metazoa; phylum Chordata; class Mammalia; order Chiroptera; family Miniopteridae; genus Miniopterus; species Miniopterus natalensis. The sequence goes on from NC_142100.1 coordinate 1,194,002, forward strand.
GAGCTCCCTTGTAGGTAACTAATTGCTTTTCTTTAGCTGCTTTTAAGATTTTTCTCTTTGTCTTTACCTTTGCCATTTTAATTTTGATGTGTCTCTGTGTGGACCTCTTTAGGTTCATCTTGTTTGGGGCTCTCTGTGTCCCTGGAATTGTATGTTTATTTTTTTCACCAGGTTAGGAAAGTTTCCTTTCATTATGTCTTCCAATAGGTTTTCAATCTCGCACTTTCTTTCTTCTTCTTCTGGTACCCCTATGATGTTGATGTTGTTACACTTGATGTCCCAGAATTTCCTTAAACTCTCCTCATTTTTTAAAAATTCTTTTTTTGTTTCTGATGTTCTGATTGGATATTTTCTGCTACATTGTCTTCCGAATCACTGATTCAGTTTCTTTGCTTCATCTAGCCTGCTGTTGATTCCATCTACTGTACTCTTCATTTCAGTTATCATATTCCATGTTTTTGACTGTTTTTTAATGTCTTTTTATCTCTTTGTATACGTTATCACTGAATTCATCTATTCTTCTCCTAAATGAATTGAGTATCTTTATATACAGTGTTTTGAAATCTGTATCTGGTTGATTGCTTGCTTCCATTTTGTTTAGTTTTATTTATTTATTTATTTTAGTTCTGTTCCGTTTTTTCATTTGGGACATGTTTCTGTGTCTCCTCATTTTGGCTGCCTCCCTGTGTTTGTATGTATTAAGTAGAGCTGCTACATCTCTGAGTCTTTTCAGGGTTGCCTTATGTAGTAGGTGTCCTCCGGGGCACAGTGATGCAGTCTTCCTAGTCACCTGAGCCAGGTGCTCTAGGGGTGTCAATCATGTGGGTTGAGTGTGCTCTCCTGCTGTAGTTGAGCCTTGATTGCTGTTGGCATGCCAGTGGTTGGGATTGATCCTCAGGCTGACTGGCTGTGAGGACTGGCTTTGACTATAGCAAAGGAGCTGCTGTTGGGGGCTGACCCCACAGAGTGGAATTTGCTTTAGTAGTGCTCTGGTGCCTTTTGAGTCCACCCTTTGGGTGTGCTGTTTGTGTGGTGCTGTGGTGTGGTCTCATGCTGCAGCCAGGTGTGTTGTTTCTGAGGCCTCTGTGAGGGTCTCTGGTGCATGCCCAGGTCAGCATTGTCTGCGCTCAGCCTGGGGCCCCATGATAGTAGCTACCAAATGATCCGCTGTTAGTAGCTGCTTGTGATGGCCTTTGAGGTGCCTGCGAGATGTAATGCTGCAAACCAAGGCTGCCCGCCACTAGTGCCCAGCTTTGAGCAATTGCTTATTTGGTTGGGTTTTGTGGATTTTTGAGAGATTTTAGGAAAGACCAGCTGCTTGTGAAGTTCAGCTACTTAAAGAGTATCCTTACAGGGGTCTGGGCAGGTGTGTGACTTGGGCGGGATGGAGTTTCAGGGAATTCCCAAGGTTGGGGTTGCACGATCAGGGTAGCCAGATTGATGGAGAGTCAGGTTCGGCCCCACCGGCTCTTGCAGGCTGTTGGGGGCGGGGGGGTGGGGAAGCTCAGCAAAGGAACAGTGGTGTCTGCCAGCTCTTTTGTGCTGGAGAGTGCTACCCCTCCAGACCTTTTTCTGAAGCCAGGGAATTCAGTTCCTCCCCACATGCTTCTGGTGCTTTTAAAGCTGCTGTCCCTTCGTTGGAGCTTATGGACAGTGTTTTTGAGTGAGTGAGTCTTTGCTTGGACCCTTTAAGAGGACGTCTGGTTCTCCACGTGCCCTGTGTCTTGCCTGGATGGAGTCCCCGCTCATTTTCAGCCAGATTTTGTGGAGACTCCTCTTCTTGGCATTAGTGCAGTTGGTTGGGGCTGGGACCCCCTCACTCCTCAATGGGGACCTCTGCAGCCAAGATATCTCTCCCAGTTCTTAACCACGACATGTGGGTGTGGGACCAGCCTTTTCTAAGTCTCTGCCCCTCCTACCAGTCATGGTGTGGTTTCTTCTCTATATCCTTAGTTAGATAGCTCTGTTCAGCTAGTCTTCAGGTGGTTCTCAGTGTTGGCTGCTCTGTAATTTGGCTGTAATTTTGATGTGGCCATAGGAGGAGGCGAGCACGTTTACATACTGTGCTGTCCTGACTGGAGGTGCACCTCTCACTCCTTACTTTCCCCAGCGTAGGTGACAGGTTATTAATTATCCCGTGTGTTAATGTTTATAACACATTAATTATCCCGTAATGTGTTATAAACTGCTCCCACCAGGACTCCGTCTTGGGCTGGTCTGGTCAGTGGCAACCCCTTTGGGCTAGTTCCTGTGACTTTTAAAAAGATTATTTATTGAGGTGAAATTTGTATAACTCCAATTTAACCATTTTATTTCTTTACTTATTTTATTTTATTTTTTTTATTCCTCACCTGCGGATATTTTTTCCATTGCTCCTCAGAGAGAGTGGAAGGGAGAGAGGAACATCCATGTGACAGAGACACATCAATTGGTTGCCTCCCACATGGGCCCTGACCAGGGCCAGGGATTGAGCCTGCAACCCAGGAACTGGCCCTTGGCTAGAATTGAATGTGGGACCCTTCATTCTGAGGGCTGACTCTCTAATCCCTGAGCCAAACCAGGTAGGGCTCAATTTAACCATTTTAAAGTAAACAACTTAGTGTCATTTAGTACATTTGCAATGTTGTATAACTAACAGCTTTATCAAGTTCCAAAACATTTTTATTTCCCCTAAAGAAAACCTCTTGTCCATTAGGCAGTATCTCTCCACCATCCTCCCCTGAAGCCCTAGCAGCCACCAGTGTACTTACTGTCTGGATTTGCCTTTTCTGGGTATTTCACACAAGTGGAATCGTATCCAAATATCTGTCCTATGTGTTTGGCTTCTTCCACTCGGTACAGCATTTTCAAGGATTATGCACGTGTGGCATGTGGCACGTGGTATGTGGCAGCACTTCATTTCTTTTTATGGATGAGTGACAGTCTCCTTACATTTTTATAATTAAAATCAGTAACATTCATTATTGCTCGGGCCTCTCACTGACTGTTTGAGAGCAAGAGTGCCTGGCTGTGGGATGGATATGTCACAGCTTGCCAACGGTTTCTTCACCTTCCACAGTTGTCAGGTATTTAGGACGAATAGCTCAGGACAGGGGAGAGCAGGAGCCTAGGGATTCTGTCATGTGGCCGCTCACACGGACAGATGTTCCTTTCTGCCATGAGGAAGGCCCCTCCCCTGCTTTAGCATGCAGCCCACTTAATAAAATGAAAATAGATTTTGGTCAAGATTCAGACACCAGCATCCTGCTGAGCCTTCTGACTTAGATTTTGTCCCAGGACTGGAGATGCTCAGATGTGCTCGTTGGAGTGGCCTTGGCACCTGCATCTCCATCTCAGCAAGATGAAATGGGGTAAGGGCGGGCTAGCAGATTACATGGGCAGGCTAGTTTACAAAAACACAAAAACTTTGTGGTATTTGAAATGAGCTATTCCCTAAACTCAGGAGGAAAGTGTGACCCAGGAACTGGTTCTACTTTACTTAGAGAACTGAGAAGGAATTCCTAATAGGGGTTGCCCTGGCATTGGTGGGACGTGCCAAGTAGAAATCTCGGAAAGCATTGTCTAGATGGAGGAACAAATATGGTGATGGGAGAGTTGTGAGGCCCACTGGGCATCCTGAGGAGGACCCGCTTGACTGGCCAGGAATGTCTGGGAGGGTTTGACTCTGCACTGAGGGTGGCCGGGGCTGCTGCTGCAGGTACGGCTCGACCCAGGCATGCTGGGAAGCATGAGAGAGAGCTGCAGTGAGGGCCAGTGAGAGAGAGGAGGACAGCAGGCTGTCGGGAGGAGTGCTTAGAGCAAGGTGAGTTGTCCTAGGGCCAGTCAGAGGGGGAGATGACAGGTGGGTTGGGAACTGAAGTCGGGGAGTGGAGACAGAGAGAGCACAGGCTCCTGCTTGGAACTAAAAGATAAAACTTTAGGAGAATGACCAGGGAAAGAAGCAGAGCTCTCCAAAATGAGAGAAACTCAGACCTCCCAGATATCTGACAGAGCCAATAAATCTGAGGGTGACAGATGTCATAGTGATGGAATGAAGAGCGTGGAGCTGAGGAAACAGAGCAGGTGGATACTAGACCTTGGGCTGACTACTAAGGAAGTGACTGGAAACTAACTAAAAGAGGCCTGAGGAAACCACGTGTCGGAACGTTGGGTCTCAGCTCCAGGGCTTTGTCAGGGCTTTGCTTGCTCCGTCTGCAGTGGCTTTTGAGCCCCCACGAGCGAGCACGGCTCCTCTTCCCTTCCAGGCGCCGGGGCTGCGTCCGCGTTTGATGTGAGAGCAGCCATCCGGCTTAAGGTTTGAGTGGCAGATAATGGAGAAGCGCAGTTCTGGGCTCATTTGTTGCAAAGCACAGGTGCTCAGAACCCTCTCCATAGAGGGTGCACTGCAGTTTTTCGAAGCCACACGTGGCCTGTACTCACGGTTCCTGGGAGCTCCGCGGCCTGCAGCGTGCACTGTTTGCAGAGCTGCTTTCCTGCGGGGCCGCTGCAGCGTCCTCCTAGCGCAGCGGCTTCATCGTGCCTTCTCGGCCTCACTGGCAGCAGGTGCAACCTCAGCTCAGTGCTGCTCCCCGGGGAGGGCCCCTGTCAGACACCTGGTGTGCGCCCCGGACAGCCTGCTGCACCCCTAGCCGCATTCCCACAGTGGGTGAGGTGGTGAGGCGGGCACTGTGATCAGCGTCTGGCGAGCCTGGCTTATGGTTTACTGTTTGTCATGCCTCACTGGAGGATTTGGGCTCCATTTTGAACAAATAGAGGTGACCCTAACCTCAACTTTTGTGTGTTGTAGTCATCATTCTGGACCCCTGTGAGGAATTATTGATCAGATAAACAACTTGACCCTCAGAGTTAAAAAACAATCACTGTGTGTTTTTTTAAAGAGCAGTTATAAAATGGAATGAAGTACCGATGCGTGCTACAATAGGATGAACTTCGAAAACATTATGCTAAGTAAAAATAACTATTAAAAAGGCCACATACTGTATGATCCTTTCTATGCTGTATCCAGAATAGACAGGTGTATGGAGACAGACAGTTACTAGTGGTTGCCGGGGCCCTGGATGGGAGGGGCAATTGGGAATGACTGCCCTGGGTACAGGCGTCCTTCTGGGCGGTGAAAATGTTCTGGACTGGATAGCGATGGTGGCCGCACAGCACTGTGAATGTACTAATGGGACTGCATTGTGTAATTTAAAGTGGTTAAGTTTTATGTTATTTATAACAAAAACATACCAAAAAATACCAATTCAGTTTCATAGCTGTTTATTTTCTCTTATTGTAGGTACTTTGCAAATGAACCATTTGCTGACTTCCACCGTGTGGAAGGGCTACAAGGCGTCTACATTGCCACTCTGATCAATGGCTCCGTGAGTGAGGAGAACATGAGATCAGTCATCACCTTTGACAAAGGGGGAACCTGGGAATTTCTTCAGGCTCCAGCCTTCACAGGATATGGAGAAAAAATCAGCTGTGAGGTATAGATGCTTTCATCTTGTTGGGTTTTTGAAAAAAGTTTTATCTGTAGTTCTACACATACAGTTCCCAAACTCTGTACCTAGGCACGTTGCGGGGCACCGTGGACAGCTCAAACTTCTGTGGAAGCACTGTGATATTGGACACCTGTTGGCACCATGTGCATTACTTTCTTGAGTTAGTGTACAGTTTCAACAGTAGCTCATGCTGTGCTTCTTTTGATGACATCCTATCTTTGTGAAGCTGAATCTTCAGCAGTTGACGTGGTGGAAGGCAAGTGAGGAAATGAGGTGGAGCAGGAAGGTAGTGGTGGTGCCTCATATGACTCCACAGTTTGAGATGTTCTGAGGTGCCCAGTAGGGTCACACATCCCATTACTAAGTAACTGTAGATATTTAAGAATGAAATAAAACTTTTACTTTTGCTTTTAATAATTACATATAGCAATATTATTTCACACTGCCACTAAGTTCTTAGGATGTATATACTTATTGGTATTTTTTCTGGCTTAAAAGTGCTGTAAAAACATT